>NC_064631.1:32390563-33775563 GCF_023864275.1 Schistocerca cancellata | reverse complement strand
TGTTTGGTTTGTGGGGCGCTCAACTGCGTGGTTATCAGCGCCCATACAATTACCCAATCTTTGCTCAGTCCAATTTCGCCACTTTCCTGGATGATGATGAAATGATGAGGACAACACAAACACCCAGTCATCTCGAGGCAGGTGAAAATCCCTGACCCCGCCGGGAATCGAAGCCGGGACCCCGTGCTCGGGAAGCGAGAACGCTACCGCGAGACCACGAGCGGCGGACAACAAGTGCTCGTAGTGCCTCAGGTATGTGTTTTATAGCCCATGTTTACGGAACGTTTTTTCTTGTTTTGGTCCCTACTAGCACATGCGGAAGTTGCTTGCCCTAAAACTTTAGCAACAACAGAACCAGTACATGTATTCCACTGTCAGAGGTATCAAAACGGTTTTCGCTTATAACAGTCGACCGTTCGTTGCCGTATTAGGACCTTACTCCAAATTGATACATTTATCCTTCTCCATCGCCCTAGAAAGTTGTAACATCATCGCGGAATCATCCTGCATATACATACATTTACAGACACCGGCGCATAGAACTTTGACGGTCTGTAGCGTCGTTGGGTGACGTTTCCGGAAATGGGTTTCTAAACTAATTATTATGTGTTCATTCCACTCTACAAGCCCTAGAAATCTGTAACGGTAATTTGGGAATACCCTGCATGTTAAGCACTTAATGATGAACTTATAGGGTTATCAATTTTTATTGCATCTTGAATAAAATTTTGTAACTCAAGCCTCACTTTCCTTTCTTTGATATTGTGTTCCTTCATCAACTCGTTAGCGCTAGGAATGATACGCAACGTGTTTTTATTGATATCATTACATCACAGTCTCGACAGGTTATCTTTCCACGTTTACGTATGCAGTTCATGTGGTGCACGCTCTATAGAACGTGATGCAGTTAAGGGATTGGAGGAAAAACTTGTATGATCGCTATGTCTCATTTCTTTCTTTATGTTTTTAATTTTTTTTGTTCTGGATCTAATTTCATTCTTCCAGGCTTAAGCGAAATACCAAGGGATCTTCTGCAAACCAAGGCAAAAGTAAATAATTTTAAAAAAATTCTAGTAGTTTACACAAATTTTAAAAAAAGTTACCGAATGAAATAAGATATTTTTTGCTATAAACTGTCTATCAGTGGCAGTTTACTTACTTCTTTGGTTCTTATCGATCGTTTGGATTCTCGAATGAGTTCTTCATCACTTCATCCTTCTAAACAATACCTCTCGTACCTCTTGTTTCTCCCTATTTTCATCTTGTTTTTGAGCCCGGTACTGGTCCAGCTAGGATATCCTGTGTCAGAACCTATCTTGCGTTTCCGTGCATCAATTTTTTTCCAATATCGCAGTTGCTTTCCATTTCTTTCCGACTTCTTTCACTCAGTTCTTCCCGGTCAAGTGTCTTTCGTTCCACATCTTTTGAGTCAAATTCTTGTCGTTCACTCAGTTCTTCCCGGTCAAGTGTCTTTCGTTCCACATCTTTTGAGTCAAATTCTTGTCGTTCACAATCATGATGTGCTCGAAAATTTCAATCTTCTCTTCCGTAACATGCTTAAAACAACCTTCTTGATCAATGTATCCAAAATTCACCCTGTTTTTCCGTTCGCCTTATGTCTCTTCAAATTTTCAGACCCTTATTCACCAGATGTATGCAGACTCCCTTGCCCAACATGGTTGCTTTAGATC
Source organism: Schistocerca cancellata (assembly GCF_023864275.1). Taxonomy (NCBI): domain Eukaryota; kingdom Metazoa; phylum Arthropoda; class Insecta; order Orthoptera; family Acrididae; genus Schistocerca; species Schistocerca cancellata. The sequence goes on along the minus strand of NC_064631.1, from coordinate 33,773,872 downwards.
CGTACATTTCGGCATTTCTGATTATTGTTGACATATTGCTGTAATTTGGCTGTAATTCAGCCGTTCCTCGATAATTTATAGTTTCTGCAAGTTATATTTTCAGCATATCGTGGTTTTTGCAGTATGTAAGGCCTGTCTAATATGATCTTGTTCATCTGTTGGTTACTTGTTATTTGGCAGTAGATACTAACTGATAAGGAAATAAAAAACTCTTACAACTCCCTGTCTTTCTCTTCTTTAAAATGTCAGATGGCATTTCAGGTCCACGACTCTATCTTGTAGTTACGTTACTTCTTCCATGTTGGATTTTGATGTGTAAATTGAAACCATTTATGATATAAAAGAAAAATTAAAACTGTTATCTGAGTCAGTCACCTTTATTTTGTTTATCTTCTAGTAGATAATTGGTCTACATTAGCATTTCTTTCGTGGACGTAACTGGTTGTCCGTCTTAGGCTTCATTTCGTTAAAAATGAGTTATTATGTACCACACGTTATCATAATATGTCACTGAAGGCACACATTATAAACGACGACAAAGCTTCTTACAAGATGATAAATCAAAAGGCATACTATATGTTGTTATGTATACGCGTTTGTGCAACTGGTTATTACTAGAACACGCATTTTTTAGGTCGTAAATAGAGCATTTTTGGCACCTAAAATATGCTCTTTTAGATCTTCATTTCGGCTATATAAAACCTGTAATAGGACCTAAAAAGTATTATGTAGTAGAACTAACTAAAATGTAAAATAAACATTGTTGACATATGAACATATTGTTACTCATTAAAAAAAAGGGAAATATAAATATGCACAACTGCTCAACACAGCAGACGCTATCCTACTTTCATGCTCAAACTGATCTCAAACCTCTTCAGTTTTCCTAAGATAAAAATATAGTATAAAACACATACAGCCATACGTTGAAATAGTGTAATATGTAATGTAATTAATTGCTGATAAACCAGTGGTCTCAAACATTCATACCATAGCTGGCCTCGCGCTAGATAACTAAAACCTTATTTACGTTTTCCAGAGTAAAACTAAGGCGCTTGTCAGTCAGTATTTATTTATAAGCCGGAAAAGAAGTTCCTCCTCCACAGACGCGACAGGGGTGAGTTTTACTTTCGTCTCATGTTGGACACGAATGCTGCAATCAAGGGACGAGGATTTTCCGTTACTTATGTATGCTGTTGCATAGTAATTCAGCCGTTTTTGCTCATACTCACTTCACTCGGCGATTCAATAACTTTCTTTTTCACTTCCTTCTGTAAGGATATGTTATCGTAGGTCGGTCTCCTGAGCCTTCTAATTCGGAAATGGTCCTCGCTATAAATGTGTAATGGGCTCTAATATATGCCAAGTCCCTCTGAATTGAAGAATTTTGGAGTACGTGCATTTCAAAAGTTACAGAGGCGGCATCGTACAGTAGATTTCCAGTTACCTTCTGCGGTGCTGGGAGGTGCTTTTTATAGTCCGCTGCTGCTAACCACCTGCTCCAGCGATTAACAACATGTTTATGTGGCTGGGGAAAAATTTCACTATAGAGATTAATTTAGTTACGTTAGGGAATGCTAGCCATACTTGCTCTGCTGTACGGTTTGTACCATGTACATGCAGTTTCAAAGGGTGGAAAATTTGAAGCAATTGAAACCCTACAATCATATATGCAGCGGCTTCTGGAAGGCAGAAGCACCTCGTTTCTATCCAGGTCTTTTGGATACAGCACATTCAAATTGTGCAATTGTTTGCTAGTTACTCTTTGGGAGCTGTTTTGAACAAATCAGGTAAGTCCCAGAAGTGGGTATCTGAGTCCGATGTGCCAACAATCAGATTTACAGTGTACCGGACAAGACTGTCAGTATTTTGATCAACATATTCTCTCAGATTCTATGCAGTGCGTCAGTGGAAACTGAATCCACATAATTTTTACGCAACTTTGCCTTTGCCGGAACAGACTGATTGCAGTACTTTTCAAGAAAACCTTTGAATTAGGATTTTCTAGATTTCGAAACGGGATGTTTGGTGCCACAATAGTATGACACAATCATCGCTGAAATAGTTCTTTCTAATGGTTTTTTCAGATTTCTTTGTTAAAAGCGATTGCTTTAATTTAGATTTTCGTTCAACATTTACCTTATGTAATGCTCCATCTGTATGCTGACACCAAGAGGATTTTTCATAACGCACTTTGTGCCCACCCGAAAAAAAATTAAAAGAAACAAAATTCGTTAATTGTTGTTGAATTATATCAACAACACACTTTTTAAAGAGATGTTGATTTGTAAGACCGGTCTAGAGGCTCAAACCACGTTTTATCACGTTCTTTGCAATATCAACACACTCTCAATATTGTATACTACTGACTTCATGACCGCCAAAAGAACTGGAAAAATGCAAACTTCTTTCATTGTTGTTGACTTTTATTTTCAAGTTACTTTTTAAGAAATACTGGTGTGTAAATACGGCCCTGAACCACGAACCACCGAATAACACACTTATTGAGGAAAGTGAAAACTGTTACGGAGATTTAAATTTGTGGGTAGTGTTTAACTGGAAATTTTAAAAGACTCATGAAGTCTGGCAAAAGAATTCATAAGAAACAACAAACATTTTTCAGAATTTTAAAATAAAATATTAACTGACTAAATTACAGCTTTTTCGCAAGGGGGGCATGAAGTACTTCCTCCCCTCCCCCTTTGGTATTGCGAGGGGTAAGTGGGACGTTTTATCACTCAGAGCCTACTACAAGAAAGAAACAGGAAAGTGTATAGAGGTGCATATAAAAAGTATTTCGTGTTATTAGAGTACACTGGTACTTAATTTTAGAAAAATAATAAAAGTCAAACAGAAATCATACAATAAAGTTTGACAATTTTAGTTTTCCATCCATCCTGCCACTGAACAGACTTTCGTCACAACTCAGAACTTTAAGCAAATCAATACCCGGTGCATCATTTTAAGAACATGAATGCTTTTACCTATAGGTATGCCATTTTCACACTGGTTACTTTCCCCTTGTACAAAGACTGAGCTTAGTGACCAATGTGTTCTGGTGTCTGTTAGTATGATATTAAGCAAAATTTACAAAATAATATGCTTCAGGAATGCTCTGGTGGTGAAAAATGTAAGGAGAAACTTGCACTTCTGAAGTGACAGGAAAAACTAAGAACATAATTATTCCGTCTGTCACATAGTGCGGAAGTTTTAGTAGCCACAGTCTTATAGGACTGACTTTGATTAGAGGGAAAACGTGTTCTGAGACAATTTCTTAGTGCAGGTTGCAAACATTCAGGGAAAAACTTGATTGATTTATGAGCCCTCCCCTTGCCCTTAACACACTGTTCTGTTAATTGATATATGACCACCTGGGGATAATACGTCCTTCTGACAAAGCCCCCTCAACCCTCCACCTCCTCCTCTCCTGCCGCTCTGGGAAACCCCTCGCTGATACAAGTACTCTTTTGATATCAAATTAATTGACTAATTAATTAAATCGATGTATTAATTAACCCCTTCCCCTACTGGGAAATCCCCAGCCCTCCCCTCTGATCCATCATCCCCCTACCCTCTCTCACCTCTCTGAAAACCTTCGACCCTCCCCCCTCCCCCTCGCCAATACAAGCACAGTTACAGGCCTGAATTTTTCGAAAAGCCCCCCTCCCACTCCATTAGTCAGAGTGACTAATTAATTAAATTAATAAATTAATTAACCTCTCCTTCTCTGCCAAATCCCCCTGGCCCCTACCCTCCCACACCTGGAAATTGACGAGTCCATGCTGAGGAGGAAAGATCTCATAGCAAGAAATTCAATTACAAAGCAGAGGATCTACTGTTTATTTATAAAATTCAATTTTGATGGGTTTATTTCTGTTGTTCATTATTCTCTGCCATATTGGAAGATGCAGGTCTTGTAAAATAAATCGTAAAGACGTAATTGAATAGCTCGTTTTTTTTTTTCAATCACACAAGGGATACCATCAACATAACTCACCATAAGTAATTACACTGTTAAAAGTCATTCGCACTGACTGCAAGGCATTGTGCGCCTATATGCCAACCTATTCGCTGGACTGCACCATGCACTGATGTCCAAGAGATGGCACTATGCTCTCTCAGGCCCGTTGACCATGTGATCCTGGACACGAATTTTGAGCCTCGTTATAAAACTCTGACTAATGGCTTGGCTGTTCGCTTACGTGAAATTTCGAAAGAATGAGCCTGAATAGTGCGCCTTGGCGGCAGTTGATTCATTTTTACTCTATTAATCTAATGGCCCACCGAATGGTCTGTTGTAGATATTTCCTGACATCTTCGATGCAGTGCGTGTGTGTGTGTGTGCTTAAACTCCAACCTTAAGTAGTGCAAGTTGCTGTCTTCTACGGAGTTGACGTAAGTTGGGCGTCTGTTTGGTTTAACTTTCCGTCTGTTAGCCACCTCTTTGAGTTGTTCTGGGTGTCTGTAATGTCTCTCTTGAGATTTCGTTCAATGTGGCCACGTGGCGTTGCCGGCCTTGATTTCTGTGTACTGCATTTTGCGCCCCTGTTAGCTCAGTGCTTCCATATTGACTCTGGTTCTATTTTGTACTGGACTTGTATTCCCTTCCCGCGTGTATTTATTAAAACTGTTTCTGGACAAGTGGTATCGAACCGACCGTTAACACGTGCCTCAGTGATTTGTAGTTTGGCAGCGTGAGGGCCTCGCTTTGTGGAAGACGACGCCGGCCTGGTGGGGTGGAAGGTCGCTCGGACCTGTGACAACCGACGGACGACAGTTCTGCAAACGGCTCACTGAATCAACAGTTACGTAAAGCAGTTTATACGCATTTCCAAAGCTGCGTCGAAAACACATTTTTGGGGGGGGGTGTCTCAAATGGTTGTTTTTTCTCCTGGAATGGTTGATGGCTTAAGAATTTTACGGAAAGTTATTGTAAGATTTTATTATCGTAACGCACAGAGACTAACATTTTCAAAGCAAATTACACAAATTTGGGAAGGTAGGTTGAAAGCTCATTTTGGGGTGTGTCTTAATTTTTTTTAATGGTTAACACTTCTCTTAAGAATTGGAGGATTGCAAATCTTCCTAAAGCACTTACGTAGGTCTGTAGTTTGCGCTACGCGTTTCTTTTATTTATTCATGACGTAATTAAGTAGGTCAGCACGTCGAGTTTTGTTTCTTCTTCAAGTGTGTGTGAATTCCTAAGGGACCAAACTGCTGAGACCATCGGCCCCTAGACCTACACACTACTTAAACTAACTTAAGGCTAAGGACAACACACACACACCCATGCCCGAGAGAGGACTCGAACCTCCGGCCGGCCGCGCAATCCGTGACATGGCGCCTCAAACCGAGCGGCCACTCCGGGCGGCTTTTGTTTCTTGTTGGTAAAGCGCACAGGCTTAACAGTACTTTCTTTCAATGTTGCTAGTTGCGTCATTTTATGTATGATTCCTGTGTGCATGTCGTATTCTTACAAGGACTTCAGTTCACTGTTTCTCCTCTCCCTCCTTTTTGCTCTGCGTTTAAAGTGGCTCCCGGACGTTCAACGGCACTGCCTATTTTTGTTATGGAGGAGCTTCCCATTGAAGGGGTCGAAGTCTTTGGTAATGATAGACAAATGGGGCATACCTTTTTTCTGCGCCAGACCTTGATTCTATCTGTGCACCGTCCAGTTCCGGACGGACTTTGGAACGTTCCCGATTTTATAAAAAAGGGTTGCGTTATCTGTTGTGGAAAACTCCGCAGCATATTTCGCTAGGTGCTGATTTTAACTGTATGTTGAGTCTTGTGGATCAGTTTCCCTGTCGTCAATTCTGTCGGAAACTGCTAGATTTAGTTCATTTCTTGAAACTGGAAGACGATTAGACCTGTGAATATCTGACTCGTCAAATTTACTTATTTTACTGCTACTTCTATTTGTAGCCTTGACAGATTTTATTCATCTGATTGACTGCGTATATTGGTTTTTGGCTGGCGATGTTATTCCCACCAGTATGTTGTCGGTGCATAGGGACAGTGCAGCTAAGTAAGTGATGATCACATAAAATATGGGACTTCTGGTCACTCTACCCCGGTCAGTCCGACGAAGAATCAGCAACGCTGGTGCGCTGTCCCTGGACTATAGTGAAGACTTCCGGATCCACCCATGTGCAAAAGTGGCAGGATGTGGTGTTACACTCCGAGACTGGTAATTACGGCGAGGTAGCCGTCTCAACCATTAACGGCTGCCGTTGCTCAGTAGCGTGTGCCAGACGTCGCTTTACTGTTAACAGGCAATCGAGTGCGAACGTCATGTACGTCATCTACCCGTCTGACCGCCTGCCTTAGGAGCTACAATGCTGGGGTACTTGTGGAGCGAAGTGATGGCCAATGTTTACCTGACGACACACCACATAGGTGTCGCTGTTACGAAGGCACCAGCGGATCTCACTGTGCCGTGCTGGGTTAAGGGGCTCCGGAACGCCCTATACTTGCAATGTTAAAATAACGCTTATAGATTACATCTTTCCTCACAAAGTATTTGAGGTAGGAAGTTGAACTTTTTACAGATTATTTATTGGAATATAGGCTACAACTTAACACAGGGATTTTACAAAATTTTAGTTCAGTTATTAAAGATGATTTTTTTTCAATTGTAATGAAAATTCACAACATTTTTTTGCAATTTTTTATTTATATATTCCAAAATATACAGTTTTTTGGAAAAAGGCTGCGTTAAATTATGCAGAAGGTACTGTGTAACATTTACTGAAAGTTTGAAACAAATATGTTTGGAAGATCCTTAGAAAACATGTAATTAGTATGAGAAAATAAAAGTTTTGGGAATCGAGCGACAAAGATTGGATTAACTTTTTAGTGCCTTCCAGGTCCATAGGATGGATTATCTTCATCCTCTGCAAACTCCTCCTCCAGCTTCCTCTTGATCCTCCTCCTGTTTACTCTTGCTTGTATTTCTAGACTCTTTACAGCCCTGTCTGCAGCCCGAAGGCGTTCCTTGTCTAAAGCAAGCATCGCTCGTACCATGTTAGAATGTTATTATTTACAGTAATAACACATACCTTTGGCTTTCCAACATTTCTCCTTTTCTTAAAAGCCTTCAGAGGATTTCTAATAACTTTACTTTTACTCATTATTATACTTCAACAAAACAGAGACTCAAGAAACAGAATTAATTACGAATATTTTCGAGATAACGACAGAGTAAATAAACATGAAACAATCGACAATCACACCAGCGATATATATTGAACCATCACAGGTTAGCCACAACACATACTTTATCTCACATCACTAAAATGTACCTGATGAACACGGACGTTAATAATAACACCATTTGACAGCAGTTTAACAGCGCCACAGTGGGTCACGCCCATGTAGATCACATTTCAAAAAAAATTTAAAAATAGTTGTAGTCTTCGGAATTGAATAAATTATATATCTATTAAAAGGTAATAGTCTGCAGATTCAGAAAACGCAAAAAAAGTAAAAATTGAACTTTTCATGATTTTGAGCCTTTCCGGAGCCCCTTAAATAGATTTTTCTAGTATGTGACGTGTTCCCGTCCTGCGGCTTTGACGCACTAAATTTCTGCTGAGGTCCGCTGCCTGGCCATACACAAGCGCTGGTGTCGTGTTTTCCCCCGACCCGCTCTCGGTGCTGAAATGTTATTCTTCGCGCCTGCCTCGTGTCGACTCCGCCGTAATGCAGGCGAGATGGCTTCGCTCTGGGGCTTTAAAAATTCTAACCGTTTACTGCCTTGTTGCCGTCTAACAGCAGGTGAGGTTGACCAGCTCTCTGGCCAGTGCTGTCCAAGTTAAATGCGCCGGTACAGCTGTTTGAGCGTACGATTCCTGCCGATGTGCGCGTAACGTACAGAATAAACTTTTTACTATTATTGTACTCGACTGTTGGTTGGTTGGTTGGTTTTGGGGAAGGAGACCAGACAGCGTGGTCATCGGTCTCATCGGAGTAGGGAAGGATTGGGAAGGAAGTCGGCCGTGCCCTTTCAGAGGAACCATCCCGGCATTTGCCTGGAGTGATTTAGGGAAATCACGGAAAACCTAAATCAGGATGGCCGGACGCGGGATTGAACCGTCGTCCTCCCGAATGCGAGTCCAGTGTCTAACCACTGCGCCACCCCGCTCGGTACTCGACTGTACTCGAGACATGTTGGCTACCGCTCCATGTGAAATGAAATCCAGTGAGATTCCAGTAAACGCGGAAGAATACGTGGTGTAATGTTTACATCAGTTTTATTCTTGTGAATATCACAGTATACCATCTCTGACTGTGGCTCTTGCGGAAGAATGGATTGTCATTTCTTCCGAAATTCACATACCAGACTGAAAGTGTTCCCAGCGGAGTTCAATTCGTTATAAAGAGGGATACACACACTCCCGTATTAACGTCCAATAATAATTGTGGAGATATTTCTCACTAGAAAATATATTGTTATTATACTTCCAGTTCATCCATTTTCCTACGGTAACTGACATTTAGAGGATGACTAACGCAGATGGTCGCAGGCGGCCACGTACACGGACGTGCAGGACTGCGACGGCGGCCTGCTGTTCGTGGTTGGAGGCGGCGTCGTGGCCCTCTGCGTCTCTGAGCTCGCAGAGCTGTGTTGCGTGGAGTGCGGACGTGTTTGGCGTTTATGGTGAGAAGAAGTAGAGATGGGGGATCCGCTCTTGAACTAATTCATAGAGTTGAATCTTTCAAAGGAGTGAACAATCAGTGATTCAGAAAAAAAGAACGGTAGCTCCAAACGTTTCCCATAGCTGAGAGAGAGAGAGAGAGAAGGAGCATATCAGCAGCACCTCTGCTGGTCAGAGCACAGTGCTCGCCACACAACACAGCCAGCGCCGGCCTCTGCCCTGCTTCTACCTTGGCTGCCTGCATTGTCCAGTGCCCCATTGGATTTTGTGTTTCATATATGCCGTGCCGTCTCTGTGCGTCGTCTGCCGCTTGCAGTGTCTGGCGCAGCTTAACTTCGCATCGCACTCTGTCGCCGATCGTTTCAGTCGCACGTCCTGCCCTCTGGGCAGTTGATGCGAGCAACAGGACATAGAGCCACCTAGCGGATAACATAGGAACTACTTGCAATAACCTGCTCGCAAGGGAACGGACGATTTGTCTCGGTGCGGGTGAGTTCACCGCTCCTCCCACCCTCGGAACTCGCCCGCTCAAAGCTCACCCCACCGTCTCGACTCTAGCCAGAGCGTCGAGCAAAGCGACTCAGGTGTCACTCTGGTCTCTGCGGTCTCAGCTCACGCAGTAATACAGCTCGCGGCTCGACCTGCTCGACTCAGCGCCTCTGCATCGGAGTTCGTCCCTACTGGATATTGTTCTTCGTAGTAATGCCTCTATGTATATTACATTATTATGTTATGTATACATCAATTGTTTTTATTTTATTTTTATTTGTTTAAACTGATTAGATTAGGTTCCTGATGACTCCTCTTACTATAGGATTTTTATTATGGACACTCGAATTTACGCTTTAATTACGAGCGAACCAAAAAACGTATCGCAAAATGTGATACACCAATATTTTCCTTGTTTTATTCTGCGTAAGGCTATATGCAGCACTTTCGTTTTACAGTCAAATTTATATTTTTTTTTTCTTATTCTGGTACGGATTTTGCGATTTTAGGCGTCTTCGGAAGGAAACGTTCACTTTAAAAATATATGGCTTGCGATGTATTTGTATGAGGTTAATGAAATTTTAATACGTTATAGCCAAATATATGGTTAATGTAAATCTCAAGTTACAACATTTTCCGATCACCCAGAAAACCACGATAGTGCAAAATAAACCAATAATGAAAAACTTTGTCATATCGTGGAAATTTCAATAAACAATACAAAATTCTTACTCATTATCTGTGTTACTTCAAAATAGGATCAAATAAGATCAAAATACAGGTATAATACTGGAATAAACCAAGTTTAAAGGGCAATGTGCCTTCCATTTATTTTCTATTGTAAATGAGTGGCGAGTCATGAAAAAGAGCTAATTCATTTCAGGGAGTGAACAGTTCTGATCCAATCTCTGAAAAGAACAGTTCTGTCCATCTCTAAGAAGAAGTTGTCAGAGTGCAGTGCAAGTTTCCGCGTGGATAACTAAAGGTGTAATTTTTCACTTTAAGTTCCGAGACTGTAGTTTGGCCCTGAGAGGTCTTTTTTTCGTGACAGTGAACGTATTCTTGCGTGCCGTGTGGCGAGTTTCGTTGGCGGAGCGTCAGGCCATTGTCTTCCCTGCCGGCCACGGCTCGTTACGCTTTTTGCCGACGGCGCGGAGTGCAGCGGACTGGCTGCGAGAGCCACAGCTGTTCGTTGCGTCAGGAGTCCCGGACAGCAGCGGCCGACTCATTCGACGCCGCCTACGGAAAGCTGGCTGCAGGTATCGTCAACTGGCCTGTGGCTCCTGTTTCCTGGCGCCACCGAGTAACAGCGTGGCGGACTGCGGTGCAAATTACACAGCGTACTGCGCTTCACGGAACTGGTCGCACTCGGTTTAGAGACGAACTACAGGCGCAACGGATCCGTAATTTGTGAAGCGACTGCCGTACTGAAAATTTCGTCAGGTGCGTGCTCGATTTGCCTCACTTTTTTGAAGCATTTGGGACGTCGCCTTCTGACTAAGGCAAGCTCCACGTCCGCGAGTATACGCGGACACTGGAGCATACAATCTGTAGACAAGAAAAAGATAATAGATAAAACATTACAGCTTAAGGACATTAGGTGTGAATAATCCAAGAAGTTCAGACCCCTGCTGCCAGCGCACCATGTCTCAACATATTTAACTGACCAGAAATTCTTAGAAGAGCTCTACGAAATAAACCTGAGTGAACATATTACTAAAGACGAGTTCGATAGCGAGGTTAAAATAAAATTTAAAACAGGACCAAAGGGCAAAGGGGCAGTAAACAAAATTTTAGAAGTGTCGCCAAGAATACGGTTACTGCTGCTTCAAAATTAAAGGGTTTTCATTCAATTTGAATCTTTCCTCATGAATGACTTTGTTGCTGTACAAAAATATTTGAACTGTTGGATGACTGCTCGGTCACCGATCGAAGCGTTGCGACAAGCACCCAGTATGCGGGAGATGTGCGAAACCGGGACACAGAGTGTGAGAATGCAGGCAGGAGAATCCTCTGAGCTGTATACCTATCAAACCCAGAAATAGAACGTGCGATAAGGCAGGGGGCGGGACTGTCCTACATATAAACAGCCCTACGAAAGACAAATAGAGCGCAGCGAGTACGATGTTCTGGACAACGTCCATTAAGAAGGAGTGCCACCATAACTGTTGGAAACCCACCCCCCTAACACATGCAGGGACAGACGTAACTAGTAACATAAACAGGCAAAGGTGCAAATCGCCGTCAACTAGAATGAGAGGCTGGCGGCGAGCCGTTGCCTTGAGGCAAAACATGGGTTTTCTACAACCCCCAAATGCCAATACTAATAATGATGTAGAACCTCAGTTCTGGGAGAGAATACAATTTAGGTACTTCAGCATTACCGACTATATAGGAGATATGTGCATGTAGGGTGCAATTGAATATGAAGTTGCCAGGCACACATGTTTGATTGGGCCGTCTTCCAGGCCGGCCTCCTTTTGCGAGTTGACGAACTGGAAGACGAAATGCACATGAGATAGTTCAGAGAAATGTATCGACATCCTTGAACATCCTTAGGATGAAGATGTCACGGAGTTCACAATAAATCCAACACAGGCAAACACACACAAAGACAACCGTACACTACCCGCACAACAAGGAGAGTGCACTACAACCAAATGTAGACCCTATATTACACTTGTTCGTTTTGCCTATTGGTGTAGCACACACACTCACTACGAAAAATAAAACAGTGAGGTAGCTGAACAGAAAGGCACATCCTTCACCACCACAACACGAGACACAACCACCCCAGAAATGGACATACAAGGGTCAGCTTTCACAAACAAGTCCCCGGAAGAGATCAAAAACAGCCAGTCACTATCGGGAAAAATGCTCAGGAAAAAGACATCAAATTCCACACTACTAGAAACCATAAAGCAGGAAGAACATGCTGCACTGTAAAATTACTCGAAACCGGAGCAACAAACAAACAGTCAAGAACACCAACCAGACACAACCACGAACCCCAAGCTGAATAGCGTTTACCACATAAACTACGAAAACTTAGAATCTAACCTACGGTTTAGCAGACTAGAAAACAAGGATACATCTCAAACAGCTCTTCGCTATGTAATACGAATCAAGCATGAAAACAGGGATACAATCTGCTTCCCAACCACAAGACAAACTGACAGGATGATCCTAAGAGTTGAAAATCTGCCAATGAACCCAAAGAAATACGTAAGTTTTTATGGGAGGCATCTGCGCGAAGAGGAGAGGGCCTAAACGCAGGGAAAGCATACAAGGACTTCGTGAGAGCACGTGCACGTGTCTTTCTGGATTTTAAAGAAACCACATCTAAGTGTTTTCCTTGGCTAGACACCCCTTATGAAGGTAATACAACTAAACTGCCAGGGCAGTACCCTAGTAAACATGTAACTAGGTAGGCTCTTGGAAGAAACAAAAGCAGACATCGCCTGGGTTGAGGAACCCTTTCTGCGAGGCGGGAATATTTCAGGGTTCTCCTTACATAGTAGGTACACCGAACGCGAAAGCCGCGATAATACTAGTTAATAAAAACCTCATAGTAACACAGATCACCCGCCTTTGCTCGTAACCCATCGCCACAGCAGAAATGACAGACAGATAGGATGTACGCCTCATGTCGTCCATTTACACTCAGTACTCGTATGATGCAGAACCTTTATTAGACAAAATAAAAGACATTGCACGGCACTCAGAAAGAAAAAGGATGCTCATTCTAACCGATATCAACGCGAAATCCCCCTTATGGAACTCAGAACTGATGACGGAGGATAAATAGTTGTTGACGTGGTAAATGACTGCAACCCCTTCATACTGAGTAGGGAGGGTCAGCCGCCTACCTACTGCGGAGACGCCAGTGGTGTAAGTTGTGGTGTAGTTGGAGTAAGTTAGCCAACAGTACGCACACTAATTGAGAGAGGAGGCCGAAATGCACGCGTTAAACTCAAGCAGGCTGGCGTGAGGTCTGAAACAGGATACGGAATGAATGCTATAAAGAAAAGTACGTAGCTGCTGGAATACTTAACTTTAATCCATCATTTGTATACATCGTTCTTGACGGTACGGTATAAATAATAGCAACTGTTAATGGCGCCTTGCTAGGTCGTAGCCATTGACTTAGCTGAAGGCTATTCTAACTATCTTCTCTGCAAATAAGCGAGGCTTCGTCAGTGTTGCATCGCTAGCTAAGTCGTCCGTACAACTGGGGCGAGTGCTAGTAAGTCTCTCGAGACCTGCCGTGTGGTGGCGCTCGGTCTGCTATCACTGACAGTGGCGACACGCGGGTGCGACATGTACTAATGGACCGCGGCCGATTTAAAGCTACCACCTAGCAAGTGTGGTGTCTGGCGGTGACACCACATAAGTAACGTAGACCTTTCTCTAGGGAACGAAAATCTCTTCCACTAGTCAGCACATGGAGGGTATGGGATAGAGCCACACACAGCGACCACAACGCAATCACCGTAAGCACAGATATGTCATTATACATAACATGGACCACGAACAGCAGCATTTACTTATAGGAATAGCCGACTGGCAAACAGTTAGAGATATTGTTGAGGCGTCGTCACTACACACAGTTCAAGGCAGTATAGATTACAAAACGCATATACTGACAGAGGGCCAACAAAGAGCAAAGGAAGCAGCTATACCACGGGAAAAAACTGTGTGGGGACAGAAACAACCGTGGTCGATAGAACTGGCAAGAGTAAGGAAGGATTCACGGGACGAAAGAAAGTACTACCAACAAGCAAAGACAGCTCCTGAAAGACATATAAGACTTGACCTGTATTGTGACGCTAAACAGAAATACCAGAAACAACTAAAACAACAAGGCAAGACTACGGGACTAATTTATTCAAAACCCAGCAACAGAATGACATTTGGGGACAACCTTTCAAGATAGAAACAGAACGAGTTAAGACACCGACAGTTCTGTCAACACTAAAACAAGCTGACGGCACAATGATCAGAGGATGGAGAAGCACAGCAGAATACCTTCTGAACAGGCTACTCCCACATGTCGATCCCACACAAGACGAGTGACACCACGCTGTCCTAAGAGAGAGCATGAGGCAAGCAGGCTTAAAATTCCGAAAAGCAACCGGCCCAGACAGTATACTTTCAGACACATTAAAACAAAGGGTAACACAAATGACACCTTTTCTTACTAACGAGGCACTACTTACAGGCAGAATTCCAAACTTTTGGAAAAGTACTAATGTAGTGATAATCAGGAAATCACAAAACAAAGAGCAAAAGACTCCAAAACGTACCGACCGATCTGCCTCTTAAACACTCTCTCCAAGGAACCGAGAAGGCTGCTGTCTGACCTCATACAACCGCACAGACATCTTCTCGGGTAAACGCCCCATCAATTCGGCTTCAAGGAAGCTAGATCAATAGAAGACGCCGTCAACCAAGAACTGAGAGTTACAAATGGCATCAGTGACAAATACGTGGCCGCCATAAAAATCGACATAGCCAGGGCTCTGAGAACCTGTGGTGGCCGACCCTCTTCGCCAGGTTAAGGGAAATGAGGCTATCAGCTTCCCTCCTCAATAGCCTCCTCGAATACTGCAGAGGCAGAGTGGCGGAGTGGAGGGCTGGTACACACAAGGTTGTCAAGAGAATAACGAAGGGATGTCCACAGGGTTCGATTTGTGGACCAATATTCTAGGATATTGTAATTGTGCCCTTGTTGAACATGCCGGGTGGTGACAATAGGGTAAGAGGTGTGGTGGCACATGGAGATGACCTGCTCATAGTGGTGTCAGCCAAGTTGAGAGCAGCAATAGAGACAACAGGCACGCAACTGGTTCAGAAAATTAACACTTGGTGCAACGAATATAAATTAAAAGTCGCTCCCATAAAAAATGTATATTTATTGCTCAGAGCGACATTACAGAGGAATCCAATTCTAAAATTAGGCAATACAAGCATAAAGAGGAAGCAAGCCACACATTATCTATGGCTGCCAATTGGCTAAAAGCAGACTTTCAACTATCATATCAAAGTTACAATTGACAAAGCATCCAAAATCATCCACAAACTAGCAAGACTCGACACAACTCAGTACACATCACCTATTAAGCCGGTAAGGACCTACAACATTGTGATATTTGATTCCATCGCACACTTTGCCGCAAGTGTGTTGGCTCACAGACTGAACATAGACAAACGAGACAATTGCAAGATAAGAGTAGTAGGGCAACAAGGAGTCACCCCATTCTGCATTGTTGACAAATTTGCTCAAGATGGCGGGTCCAAGATGGCGGAGATAGATATGGCAACATCGTGACGATGGCACTGCGGGAAGTTCAAATTTTGGCGGGAAATAGGTCGGTTGGGCTATCTCTCCAAATATATGGGGAGAGACAGACACTAAGTTACAGACGTGTGAGGGCTTCCCAGCGAAAGTCCTGCAATGTAGTCGGAACAGCAGGTACGCCAACTGTGGGAAACTCACAATAAACCTTTTCCTTTGACAGCAGGAGCCCACTGCTGACTGAGTTTCTGGAACACGACGTCACAATCAATGCCAAAGGAAAGGAAGATGTTTTGCAAAAATTGAAGCATTCGATCAAGTCCAAAAGCCCAGGAATCTTGACGCACGGCGTAATTCTGTTGCAGAATAATGGCTGACCACAGGTCGTCAATGTTGTTTCGATTACCCTTCAGAAGTGTCACAGGTAGCCCCTACTCATCCTTGGGTGGGCGATTGTGAAACAGCCACCCTAAGGCCTAATCTGGCACCCTGTAATTACCACCTCTTCAGTAAACTGCTAAACAGTGGGTCAAAGGCGCTGGTCCTGTCTTCAGTCGTGCGGTTATACAGTCCTTAGTTTCACAGTAGTATAAGGCGACTGAAATGGACGGAGATGATGTCACAAAATTACATTTTGTCTGTCAAGAGTGTGTCAAGATATGTAAAATCTTTGGAGGTAAGGAAGTAAAATGCATGACAAAAAAAAATACATTATGGAATCCTTTTCGGAGTGGTCCTCGTAAAAATACGGCCACCCGAGGCTACACGGCAAATCAAGCATGAGATATTTACACAACCATTTTGTACGAGAGGGTTGCCGATGGGCAGTTCGTAGAAGCGCACTCACTGCATAATTATTTCTACGTATGCACCTAACATAACAAGCGAATCCCCAGGGAGGCGTGTGCGTGCGGCCGGCTTGTTCGACGCTCGCGGGTCTGCGTGCCGATAAATCCCACTCTCTCATCGACAGTCGCCATCCGTCGCTGAGCGAACGTCACTTCGCCGCCGGATTTCCGTTAAACGCGATCAGCCATCAATAACAGTCACCTGCAGCGAGCGCACGCTGGCGGCGACACGGAATGAGTCCAGCACTGGATGTGTAACTCGTCATGTTTCCTGTCTTGTACATACATAACCGCTGAACTACGTACCAAACACGGTGACGAAAATGGGAAGTCTAGCTCCTTGAAGCAACAGTCGACACGAATCACACTTTGTTGAGATGTTCGCCACATAACGGCCATTGAATGATTAAACTAAGACTCCGTTTGGAGGTGATGTCCGTCATCAGCAATGGTATTATGTGTGGCCATACCAGGTAGAAGAAGACTGAGAAGTGTTGTTAGGCTGTTTCTCTAATAGATCTGTCGTATTTTCCATGTGTTTTGCTAATACATCGCAATTTTTCGTTCGTCTTCCGCACAACATTTGCTACTCGATCGTTCCATGTTAAGTTGTTCGTAACTATAATCCTAGGTATTTAGTTGCACTGACAGTTCCTAGATTTGTGTGGTTTATGAAGCAACCGAAATCAGGAAATTCTCTCCAGCTACAAGTGCTATTTACATTCGTGATTTGTAGGATAGAAATGTGAAAGCAGTAACATAATTATACAGGTAATTTGTTTGTTTGTGATATTACATTCGAGTATTTCTCATTTACAAACAAACTGGAAATGCGTAACCTCGTGGCATATACCCTGGTCTAATTCCAGCCCCACCCCAACCTGCGCGATATCGGCTATCGTTGTGTAGTCACAACCCATCACGAGCACAGTTCTCGCAATGCCTTACTGAAACATTTACTTCTTCAACCCACGCTCCCAGTCCAGCTGTGCGCCTCCGACAGGAATACAACTTGTACACGATCTTTTCCTACGGCTCATTCCCTTTCCATCGGAATTTCTTAGCCCGAACTTGTCGTTGATCTCCAGTCGAGCTACAGCAACTTCAGTGTCAGTAACATCATTAGCATTACGCCTCTAAATTACCATCAGCATCACATTGATACATCGTCACACCAACGTATCTCTTTCCAGTTCATCAAACGCGCACTCTTTATGATCCTTTTTCTTTAAGATTGTTGTAGTCATTACCTATACGAATGTAGAACACGTACATCAGTGCAGCCAGCTCGCCCGATATTGGAACGAAATTGTGAAAATGCAAAAACGGGTATTTGTGATTTTTAATTGTTGTCATTGAGAATACTCAAACTTGAAATGCAAATAAATTTCTGCGGTAAGTGATAGTTAGCATAACCGTATTAAACATTTACATAAAGGCAATTCACATCAAGCCACCGGCAACGATCTGAGGTGAACTTAGCATGGACTGCCTGCTTCGTATTTCGTTCACTGGGCTTCTTTGTCTAAGAATCACGATGTACTTACAAACTGGCACAGTATCAGTTTGACACATAGTCAGCAGCAACTCTGCAGGCATTCAGTGGCGGCTTGCGTGTAGGCACTGTGGAAATGTAGCACCTGCTATTTCCTTCCACTTTATATAATCAATAGCGTTTAATACAACGAATTCTTTATTTACATTTGTACAATGTACACAGACAGCAAAACTTGCAACAGCAAGAAGGAGTTGTCCGATGTAAACGAAAGCTGGTAGGCGTGTTGGTGCATCTGGAAGATTGTGTCCGCTCTGACGTCGCGGCGGTCGCAGAAGAGAGTCGCCGGTAGCTCCACTGTGAGGATGCAAATCAGTTTTACTTTAAATACGCGTCGTAACGGCGGTGAGCGATAATTATCTCTCAGACTGGACGTGGTGAGCTCATGTTGGTCACGAATGCCTTTAAGGGGCTCCGGAGCGCCCTATACTTGCAATGTTAAAATAACGTTAATAACGCTGAATGTGATCAGTTGTAGAATGAGATTATAACTCTGTTTCCAGCTGTTCTTTCCGATTACTTTTCTTTCAAGTCTTTTGTGAGAAAGAAAACTTGAACCGTGGCCCTCTATCCGCAAGAAATAATGTCTGTGACTATAAACCATAGGGTTCACGAAAATTTGTAACCTTTAAAAATTCATTCATCAGTAACAGATTCAGATCAAACCACTGCAGAGGCAACAGTAATTTAAAATACCTGAATGATGTTAATTTCAAGTTTTGGTTATTCTAATGAAATTATACCTCATGCTGAAATAATTTGCAACCAAATGCACTCTCAATAAATTAGTGTATTTAAAGGTAAAGCACATATAACAAATTTCGTAAGTGTTTTTTTAGGATTTGCCGACTGCCTTTCCGCAGTGGTAACGCCGGTTCCTGTCACATGACCGAAGTTAAGCGCTGTCGGGCTGGGCTAGCACTCGGATGGGTGACCATCCGGTCTGCCTGACGCTGTTGGCAGGCTGGGTGCACTCTGCCCTGAGGAGCTACTTGACTGAGGAGTAGCGGCTCCGGCCTCGCAAAGTGACACACGCCCGGGAGAGCGGTGTGTTGACCACATGCCCCTCCACATCCGCATACAGTGACGCCTGTGAGCTGAGGGTGACACGGCGACTGGTCGGTACGGTTGGACCTTCGTGGCCTGCTCGGGCAGATTTTAGTTTAGTTTCATTTTAGGATTAAGAAAGTCGAAGTTGTGTGAGAATCCTTCAAATACACCCATGCCAAAAGCGAGGGAAGCGCGTGATAATGGACAAATACTCTTCCAATGAGCACACAGTAGCTGCTAAATTGTTCAACAAGGAATGCTTCATTCAAGAATGAACAACGTATAGAAGACGTAGCACTGACCACTGAACTTATCTCTAGAATGACAAAGAAAAGCTTGAAATTCAGCAAAAAGTGTTCTATTGTGGGTCTGATATTCACAAATATTACAGATGTTGTTTGTGAAATTACGAAACTTATAGAAAGTGTTGTTAACAGTTCCCGTGACTACACGAGAGGTAGAATGTTCATTTTCAACGCTGAAAAAATAGTAAGTTTACGAAAAATCACCACGAATTCGAAAAGACTAAATACGCTTAAAGCTCTTTCGGTGGAGAAAAATGTTCTCAGCTGTCATCATCCAGAGAATAAGGAACAAATTTTCCATATTTTCGCACAAATTAAAAAAATAAAAAGAAGAAACATTTAAATGCTTAGATCAGACTAGAACTGTAACAATTTAGGTTCAAGTGAGTAAAAATGTTTGATTCTGTTCTTTTGGGATTCTATCAAGTTTCTGAAAATTCTGTTTTTATACACGTTCGTTTCTGTTTACATCATATCTAAACTGAGGCTAAAAATTTTCTGGGTCAGGTCCCTCACTCTTTTTAGCTACGAGCTGACAGTGCAAATATAGTTCAGTAAACCTCCTCTGCCATTCTCATGTCAGGTGTCTGATCTTGCCCCTAAATACCCTGAACCCTGGGCACTGTCACGGATCGGGCGTGTCTGGTCCAGCGGTACGGCGTCACTGTATCGCCTACTGCACCAGCAAAGCGATATAAATAACAGTAAATGGTGTCAGGTCTACTGTAGAGGTTACTTTAGCTGGCATAGAACTGAGGGTCAGTACTGGTCGTTAGGTTATTCATTCCTTGGCGTCAGACGTCTGAAAGCAAATCAACAGCGGTTATGGGGTGCGAGCAGATCACGTGAAGAAAAAGCTAGTCTAGACGAGCCATTTATAGTAAAATCTTAGTCGACCAAAACCTCTGCAAACTACCGAAAAATTTCAAATAATAAGGAGAAAAGGAACATGTACTGGACGGAGATTCGAGGCGAGGGTGTACTGGTTAGCGGTGAGAGGTGAACGCTGACATGGAGTTGCCTTCCTACCCACAGACTCATCTGTCTAAGCAAAGCTACAATGCCAAAAATAGTGCATTCGAGTGGCTGTTTCTTTCCATTGCGTACGCATTTTTGTGCTATGGCGACTAAACGGGAGCATGTTGTGATTACTTTCGCTGACCAGCTAGCTACTACCCATGAAGCTGAGAAAGGAATTTTACTGAAAACGTTGCAGCTAACTACGGAGTTGGTGCTTCTGTCGATTCAGAATGGGTGAAGTCGTGATCTAAATTTGTAGAGTAATCTGTGGGAAATCCAATGGGAAAAACAGTGAACACTTCCGAGAAAAATAGATGCCTTTTCCGTCTTGAAACTGCAAAAAGAAGCTAAAATATTGGTTGTTGCTAGGCGAGGAAAGAAAAGACTTTTCTTCAAGCAGTGGGTGGTTAATCGGTTTTAGAAACAGATATGGCATTCCGCAATAGAATGTGTGTGCACTAAAGTTATTTGCAGACCCGGACGCGATATGTTTTCAAAACAGAATTTGGAGATTACACCCAAGGCTACACTAAGCATCGATTTTATATTTTACAATTGCCTGAAACGGAAGTTAATTTCAAGATGTTGTCTCCAAAACCTTTCAGCTCCCTCAAATGAAACACCTGCTTCAGGACACAAAATGAAAAAACAAACGCTTCCGGTACACGTAGACTGCCCCTAATCTGTTTCGGGAAGTTATTCTTGATCAACGGTATTTTTGGATAACTTGTGAACTCATTGCCAGATGGTTTAGTGATCAGTTCGTAGCGAAAGTTGATAAGTTGTAACTAAAAAGGTCTGCTTAACAAAGACATCGCATGATTTCTCAATGCGCCTACATGTCATTGCGAGTTAAAAAGTTGCGATATTGTTGTGCATTTTCTTCCCCCAAGTGTTACGTCTCTATCTGTCACTGGCTCAAGGCATAACAGCATTTAAATGGCGCTACCTGGAGATGTTTGTGAGAACGATCCTGCAAAATAGCGACATGCAAAAAAAGAATGCGAATGATGCGATGAGGGAAATAAATATGAAATACATAATTTATTGGTGACTGCAGGCCTGATAATTCAAAGCAGAAAATCTTCATAGGTGCTGTAGAAAGTTGTATGAGTGGCATGAAGAAAGTGATTCGTAAAATTTTGAGAGCTTGACAGATATTGTGAGGAGAATTCGCGGGTAAGGAGACATGGATACTTGCGATGTAGATGAATGGGTAGTGGCGGACGATTCACAAGAAATAACGGACCAAGAAATTGTGGAAACAGTGTTCCAGTGAAACAACTGACGCTATCGAAGAGGCGAAGTAGATAGTGTGAAATACAGAGTCACAGCGGGGATGGTTTTCGAGTACTGGTGGTAGGTCTGTATTAACAATTTATCTTTCAAAAACCTACTTGGTATAGTATAACACAGAAATCAGAGTACGTGTCTTGTTTTTATAGCAGGTTTCTCCAGGATTTGTTGAACAATGGATTGTGTCAACGGCAGCCGTTGTCCTTCTAATGAAACTATGGCGGGACATTGCTGCTGGCAAACAAAAATTACCGACTTTTTTGAATGAGTGATTCGCATGCAACAAACTACTGTATTACGTACACCGTATTGCATACGAATGTAACGTAATCCTAAAAAGGTAATTGTTACTTTCATAAAGAACGTAAGTATAGCCTACAAAGATATTTTTGAATTCGTTTGATCTTCAAAACTTTTTAAAAGTACTTACTGTAATTACAATACAAAGTACTGCAGTACATCTTAGAGGTTCATGGGCTAACCAAAGAAACTGTTACCCAAAACGTCTTCTCCTCCTTTAATTCGGTTGTACTGTACAATACCAATCGACAAACACGGGGCACAGTAAACCGGCCCCAGTTGCAAGTATCCTATTTAACGGTTTCCACGGCCAACAAAAATTTGATTTTCAATGTTTCATACAATTACTGACGGAAATAAAAAATTTTAAATGTTGTTACAATATGTCGTTAAGACGTATAATCTTACGTTGCAAGTCAAACACAGTAAGACAAGTACACTCATGCTCGTAATTAAGGATAATTGGAGAATGTGGTGCCACACAACGTGGCACTCCAAAAAACTTGCGCTAATAGCATAGGCACATAGGCAACACACACGACACAGATTTGTAAGTCCACAATATTGGTGATAAGTTGAGAAAACCGTCCCGGAACAGAACACATGTGCTACAAAGCGCCACTGTTTCCTGCGCATGTACCCCGGCATCAGTATGGGATATGATCACCATGCACACGTACACAGGCCGCACAACGGGTTGGCACACTCTGGATCAGGTGATCGAGCAGCTGCTGAGTTATAGCCTCCCATTCTTGAACCAGTGCCTGTCGGAGCTCTTCAAGTGTCGTAGGGGTTTGAAGACGTGCAGCGATACATCGACCAGGAGTATCCCAGACGTGCTCGATGGGGTTTAGGCCTGGAGAACAGGCAGACCACTCCATTTGTCTGATACCTTTTGTTTCAAGGTACTCCTCCACGATGGGAGCTGGGTGGGGCCGTGCGTTATCATCCATCAGGAGGAAGGTGGGAGCCACCGCACCCCTCAAAAGGCAGACATACTGGTGCAAAATGACGTCCAGATGCACCTGACCTGCTATAGTCCCTCTGTCAAAGACATGCAGGCGTGTACGTGCACCAATCATAATCCCACCCCACACCATAAAACCACGACCTCCATACAGGTCCCTTTCAAGGACATTAAGGTTCCTGGTTCACGCCAGATGAAAATCTGGCGAGAATCACTTTTCAGACTATACCTGGACTCGTCAATGAACATAGCCAGGCTTTACGGGCTCTCCTGTGACCAGGGGTTAGTGGAATGCACCTTGTAGGTCTCCAGGCGTCTGTTCAGTCGTCTGTAGACTGTATGTCTGGAGATAACTGTTCCAGTGCCTGCAGTAAGGTCCCTAGCAAGGCTACCTGCAGTACTCGGTCGCCGTCTACGGGCACTGGTGGAGATATCGGTCTTCTTGTGGTGTTGTTCACTGTGGACATCTCGTACTGTAGCGCCTGGAAACGTTTCCTGTCTGCTGGAATCGTTGCCATAATCTTGAGATCACACTTTGTGGCACACGGAGGGCCCGTGCTATGACCTGCTGTGTTTGACCAGCCTCCAGCCGCCCTAGTATTCTACCCCTCGTAACGTCATCAATATGTGTTCTTTGAGCCATTTTCAACATACAGTCACCATGAGCATGTCTGACAACTTCTGTACGATTACTCGCTGCACCGTACTCTGACATGCAGCAGCACACCTGAGCGTATGTGGACTCCTGCCAGTGCCACTGTGTGACGACCTGTAGGGAATCAGTCTACCAATGCCATATAGATTTCATATGCTTTCCATTGTGTGTCAGCCTAGTCAGCTGTAACTAGCTATGACGTCAAAAATATTGTGCAATACCATAAAAAGTAAAGTAAATAATCTGAATAGTTAATAGCATGTCAGAAGTGATGTTAAAATGATAATGTGTTAAGTTTCAGTTTAGTAACTTTAACAGATTTCGAAATTTGGATGTTTTTCGTTAAAAACATCAGTGCAACAGGAAGGAGCTAGAAACTTCAAAATTTATATTGGGATTTTTCCAGAATGAGATTTTCACTCTGCAGCGGAGTGTGCGCTGATATGAAACTTCCTGGCAGATTAAAACTGTGTGCCCGACCGAGACTCGAACTCGGGACCTTTGCCTTTCACGGGCACGTGCTCTACCAACTGAGCTACCGAAGCACGACTCACGCCCGGTACTCACAGCTTCACTTCTGCCTGTATCCGTCTCCTACCTTCCAAACTTTACAGAAGCTCTCCTGCGAAGCTTGCAGAACTAGCACTCCTGAAAGAAAGGATACTGCGGAGACATGGCTTAGCCACAGCCTGGGGGATGTTTCCAGAATGAGATTTTCACTCTGCAGCGGAGTGTGCGCTGATATGAAACTTCCTGGCAGATTAAAACTGTGTGCCCGACCGAGACTCGAACTCGGGACCTTTGCCTTTCGCGGGCACGTGCTCTACCAACTGAGATACCGAAGCACGACTCACGCCCGGTACTCACAGCTTCATTTCTGCCAGTATCCGTCTCCTACCTTCCAAACTTTACAGAAGCTTTCCTGCGAACCTGCAGAACTAGCACTCCTGAAAGAAAGGATACTGCGGAGACATGGCTTAGCCACAGCCTGGGGGATGTTTCCAGAATGAGATTTTCACTCTGCAGCGGAGTGTGCGCTGATATGAAACTTCCTGGCAGATTAAAACTGTGTGCCCGACCGAGACTCGAACTCGGGACCTTTGCCTTCCGCGGGCAAGTGCTCTACCAACTGAGCTACCGAAGCACGACTCACGCCCGGTACTCACAGCTTCACTTCTGCCAGTATCCGTCTCCTACCTTCCAAACTTTACAGAAGCTCTGCTGCGAACCTAGCAGAACTAGCACTCCTGAAAGAAAGGATACTGCGGAGACATGGCTTAGCCACAACCTGGGGGATGCTTCCAGAATGAGATTTTCACTCTGCAGCGGAGTGTGCGCTGATATGAAACTTCCTGGCAGATTAAAACTGTGTGCCCGACCGAGACTCGAACTCGGGACCTTTGCCTTTCGCGGGCAAGTGCTCTACCAACTGAGCTACCGAAGCACGACTCACGCCCGGTACTCACAGCTTCATTTCTGCCAGTATCCGTCTCCTACCTTCCAAACTTTACAGAAGCTCTCCTGCGAACCTGCAGAACTAGCACTCCTGAAAGAAAGGATACTGCGGAGACATGGCTTAGCCACAGCCTGGGGGATGTTTCCAGAATGAGATTTTCACTCTGCGGCGGAGTGTGCGCTGATATGAAACTTCCTGGCAGATTAAAACTGTGTGCCCGACCGAGACTCGAACTCGGGACCTTTGCCTTTCGCGGGCAAGTGCTCTACCAACTGAGCTACCGAAGCACGACTCACGCCCGGTACTCACAGCTTCACTTCTGCCAGTATCCGTCTCCTACCTTCCAAACTTTACAGAAGCTCTCCTGCGAACCTAGCAGAACTAGCACTCCTGAAAGAAAGGATACTGCGGAGACATGGCTTAGCCACAGCCTGGGGGATGTTTCCAGAATGAGATTTTCACTCTGCAGCGGAGTGTGCGCTGATATGAAACTTCCTGGCAGATTAAAACTGTGTGCCCGACCGAGACTCGAACTCGGGACCTTTGCCTTTCGCGGGCAAGTGCTCTACCAACTGAGCTACCGAAGCACGACTCACGCCCGGTACTCACAGCTTCACTTCTGCCAGTATCCGTCTCCTACCTTCCAAACTTTACAGAAGCTCTCCCGCGAAAGGCAAAGGCCCCGAGTTCGAGTCTCGGTCGGGCACACAGTTTTAATCTGCCAGGAAGTTTATATTGGGATTACTTTTTCATTGTAATTTAATGGAAACACCATGCTGGATCTCACAAAATAATATTTTGGTTGAAATTCATGATTATCTGTTTTTGTGTCCTAAAAGTACAGAAGCAACATAGATTAAGTTAGTGATTAGACAAAGCTAGAATGTTTAGATTTACGTTGAATGTAGATACGCTATAATAACAAAGATGTGAGAAGTTTCCAAAAGGTAGCCATAAAATTATAGCTGTAGCGTCTCTCCAAAGGGCACGTTCAGAGCTCATCTCTTGCATGCAGTGCAACTAAAATAATTCTATCGCCAAAGGTATTTAACCTAGCCACATCAGAATTTTATTATAGATACTTACCTGTGTGCTGATTGCACAGTTAAATTGAGAGCTTCATCGGCCTTCAGCGAATGAGTCAATTAATTATTTAGGAAGTTGAAGTGGTACTCTACTAGCCCCAGCGGCTAGTCAGGAAGGCAAATTTTGTCGGCTGTGCCTTCGGTGGTCCGCACAGTGGCTGTATAAATAAGAGTGCTGCGAGCTAGAGTCAGGCCCCAGTTCTCTTCTAGATTCGTACCAACGCGCACTCCATGCTGGAAGCCAGGTCGAGTCTGTGTAGTTGCAAGGAACAGCCTTGGATGCTGTATTACGTAACTCGGTATGCACGTAACATTGAATTCGCATTGTGGTAAAGTGTTAATTGTGGAACGACCTCAGTGATTTATTCTCAGTTTTCGTATG
Organism: Schistocerca cancellata; assembly: GCF_023864275.1. Classification (NCBI taxonomy): domain Eukaryota; kingdom Metazoa; phylum Arthropoda; class Insecta; order Orthoptera; family Acrididae; genus Schistocerca; species Schistocerca cancellata. The sequence continues at coordinate 33,747,506 of NC_064631.1, read as the reverse complement.
TCGTATTTTCACGTGTCGCCGCAGGACATACCTTGTACCATTACTAGCGTGGCGTTTGATGAGTATTAACATCAAATTTTGTTGAGCATTCATTTTGAACATTTACACTGATAACGATTATCGAACAGTTTCATTATCTAGGAGTAACAGGATCCGCGCAACAGACTCTGAACAGCTCTGATACTATAAGAGCTGACAGTAGCATTGCTTGGGTACACTTTTGTCTGGAACTTTATGCTTTATCGTTTTCAGAATATAGTGAAAATGCTTATAGTAAACTGCATTTTCTATGAATCCCAGACATCATCCTCAATCCTCAGCGTAATGAACTTCAGTGATCAAATAACTCTATTTCTCCATCAGAGTGGGCACAGTGAACTTTAATTATAAGCATCACGTTTTTGCTAATCAATTTTCTGGTTGCCAACATTGTAGTTAGAGAGCCTGTGCTGTGAACGGCAACAACAGAAAAATTTCCACCCACCACCCCGCAGACCGCAGGTCAAATGCAAAAAATGGTTCAAATGGCTCTGAGCACTATGGGACTGAACTTCTGAGGTCATCAGTCCCCTAGAACTTAGAACTACTTAAACCTAACTAACCTAAGGACATCACACACAACCATGCCCGAGGCAGGATTCGAACCTGCGACCGTAGCAGTCCCGCGGTTCCGGACTGCAGCGCCTAGAACCGCACGGCCACCGCGGCCGACCAGGTCAAATGCACCGCATGGTGATTCTGCGAGGTGATTTAAACTGCCCACCAGAGTGTTGTTTCACCATGTGTCAGCATTATCCTTAATTTATGAACATGAGTGTGTTACGGTTAGAAACTGTGTATTCTTCTTGGGATGGCATAACAGATCGAGAGCAAATACCAAGAATAGATTCATTCAGTATATGAGCATGAACGCACTTGGCACGTTCCAATACAACTACCACAGCACTTCAAAGATTTAGGGAATTCTTTTTGGCTGAGCCCACCACAAATAAAAAAAATATATATTAATCATTGAATTTTTGCTGTTCGTGTAGTAAGACTGACACATCAGGCATGACGTTTCAGTTCATTACGTATTTACTACAGACTCTATTCACAGACAGCATCCACATATACGACTGAATATAGCTCCATAATTATATCACTGTACGGCGCACAGCTCAGGAGAAATCACGCGAGAAACACTGAGAAGCGAGGAAAACTGGTTTATCCTTCAAATGGAGCGCAAATTGCCCAGACTATACTCTTGCAGTGTCTGATAGTGAGAGCACTCAGCGACACCCAACCATCTATAAACATAATTCCAAACATTTTCTGAACTTTCTCTCGCTCATATGCTTAAAGTCTAATAATGAGCACATCAACTCACTTGTAAAGTAATTAAAAACCTTGATGCTGTTTTATACCCTTTAAAAAATCTGTATTTTACAGATATACAGTAAACCTAACTAAACCATTGTTTTTGTAAGCAGCTGTCCTGAGACTGCTTTGACATTACACTGTAACCTAGTCTACGTTCTGCTGTTCATTTCTTATCTACTTCAACATTAATTTGAACAAAGTTACTGTACTCAGTTCGCGGTGTTGGTCTACTATTTCTAACCTCCATCTCTACGTTCCATTATGAGATGAACTATTTACCGATGTCACAGATCTGATGCTGCAGCCCTCTCCTCACAATTCGATTCATAAACACGTTAATAAGTAACTCCTCTAACCTTCTGTAATCTGTACCAGCTTGTTACAGGGTCATTTGTTCTCCCAGCTCGCCTACGTGGATTGAGTCGCTTATGCACTCCTGTGGGGTATTGTTCAACCTTGGATGGTAACTATTTATATATTCATTTATTTACACGTCAAGTTCCGTAGGACCAAATAGAGGAGCAAATCTCCAAGGTCATGAAACGTGTCAGTACATGAAATTACAACATAAAAGTAATAACAGATAAAAATAGATGTTTGTTAACGCAAAAAATTCAGACAATAAGTTTAAGTAAACGCAATCAGCAATACAATAAGGATCAGCTAACTGTTTCAAGAAACTCCTCGACAGAATAGAACGAGTGACCCATGAGGAAACTCTTCAGTTTCGATTTGAAAGTGCATGTATTACTGCTAAGATTTTTGAATTCGAGTGGTAGCTAATTGAAAAAGGATGCAGCAGTACTCTGCACACCTTTTTTGCACAAGAGTTAAGGAAGTCCGATCCAAATGCAGGTTTGGCTTCTGCCTAGTATTAACAGAGTGAAAGCTGCATATTCTTGGGAATAAGCTAATATTGTTAACAAGAAATGACAGTAAGGAATGTATATAATGAGAGGCCAATGTCAAAATACCCACACTAATGAAAGGGTCGACAAAAGTTTCGCGAACTTACACCACTTATTGCCAGAACTGCCTGTTTCTGAGCCCGAAACATCCTTTTAGAATGGGAAGAGCTACCCCAAAATATAATACCATACAACATAAGCAAATGGAAATAAGCAACATAGACTAATTTTCGCGTCAAACGATCACTCGTTTCTGATAGCATTCGAATAGTAAAAATGGCAGTATGAAGTCTTTGCACAAGATCTTGAATTTGCGCTTTCCACGACAGCTTACTATCTATCTGAACACCTAGAAATTTGAACTTTTCAGTTTCACTAATCACATGTCCGTTCTGTGAAATTAAAACGTCAGGTTTTGTTGAATTGTGTGCCAGAAATTGTAGTCTTACTTTGACTTAGCGTTCGTTTATTTTCTACAAGCCATGAAGTTAGGTCATGTACTGCACTGTTGGAAACCGAGCCAATGTTGCACACAACATCATTTACTACCAACCTGGTGTCGTCAGCAAACAGAAATATTTTAGAGTTACCTGTAATACTAGAGGGAATATCAATTATATAAATAAGGAACAGGAGTGGCTCCAACACTGATCCCTGGGGCAACCCACACTTGACAGTATCTCACTCATACCCCACATCACAGCTGTTATCAACATTGTGAATAATGACCGTTTGCTGCCTGTTGCTAAAGTAAGAGGTGAGCCAATTGTGAGCTACTCCTCGTATTCCATAATGGTTCAACTTCTGGAGCAGGATTTTGTGATAACACAATCAAATGCCTTACTTAAATCAAAAAATATTTCAAGCATTCGAAACCTTTTGTTTAGCCCATCCAGTACCTCACAGAGGAAAGAAAACATAGAATTTTCAGTAGTTAAACGACTTCTGAAGCCGAACTGTACATTTGGTAGCAAATCGTGTGATCTAAAATGATCAATTATTCTTACATACACAGCCATTTCAATAACTTTTGCGAACACTGATGGCATAGAAATAGGTCTAAAATTATCTACATTATCCCTTTGTCCCAGGGCTAGCATGTGCAGCCCAGTACTTTAATATTCTGCTAGACACCCCATCATAACCACGAGAGTCCTTAGTCTTCAGTGATTTAATTATTGACTCAATCTTCCTCTTGTGTGTATCACAGAGGAGTACTTCAGACCTCAATCTCTGAAAGGCATTTGCCATGAAAGTTATATGATTTCCTGTAGAAACTAAATTTTTATTTAATTCACCACCAATGTTCAGAAAATGATTGTTAAATACTGTACATATATCTGATTTATCAGTAACAGAAATATTTTTACTGTGAACTGACTTTATATCGTCGACCTTGTGCTGCTGACCAGACACTTCCTTCACAACTGACCATATGGTTTTAATTTTATCCTGTGAATTAGCTATTCTATTTGCATACCACATACTCTTTGCCTTCCTAATAACATTTTTAAGCACCTTACAATTCTGTTTGTAATGGGCTACTGTAGCTTGATTGTGACTACTTCTAACATTTTGATATAATTCCTGCTTTGTTCTACAAGATATCCTTGTCCCACTAGTCAGCCACCCAGGCTTCCTATTACTGCTACTACCCCATTTAGAACGTTCTAATGGAAAGCAACTCTCAAAAAGCATGAGAAATGTGTTAAGGAAAGCATCGTATTTACCATCTATGTTATCGGCACTGTAAACATCCTGCCACTCGTGTTCCTTGACAAGGTTTAAAAAATTCTCTATTGCTGTTGGATTAACTTTCCTACATAGTTTGTAATTAAATATTACATTGGTTTGAGTGCAAAAGCCATTTAGTGTTAAAATTTGTGCATCATAGTCTGAAAGGCCATTCACGCTTTTACTAACAAAATGCCCATCTAGTAATGAAGAATGAATAAAAATATTGTCTATGGCTGTGCTACTGTTCCCCTGCACCCCAGCTAGAAAAAAACACAGTGTGCATGGGGTCATATGAATTTAGGAGATCTACCAACATCCTTTTTCTTGCACCATTATATACAAAATTTAGGCGGAAGGAGTTTTCAGTGGCACAGAGAGGACCAGTGTTGTCGTACAGTTCTTGAGCACCAGGTTTTTCGCCAGTGTTGTGGATTAAATTCCAAACCTCTTTCCAGTGTCTCATGAAGTAAGGGCACGTGACACTCTTCATGGGGATCTGTGTGTCTCATGGGGTCATTGTGAGTGTGTGAATTCCTAAGGGACCAAACTGCTGAGGTCATCGGTCCCCAGCCTTACACACTACTTAAACAAACTTATACTAAGAACAACACACACACCTATGCCCGACGGATGACTCAAACCTCCAGTAGGAGGGGCTGCACAATCCGTTACATGGCGCCTCAAACCGCGCGGAACCTCCGCGCGTTATCGGGACGTAGGTGCATGTATGGTAGGCTTTATCGTGTCGCCATACAACACAAATATGATCCAATGATACATAAACACATATTTTAAAACCATACCGCCTATATTCGAGAGACACACGTAACACACAAGTTCCACATTTCGCGAGGGAAAGTTTCAACGTATGTGAAGGAAGAGAAGACTTCCCAATTAGGCAGCTCAGCCTACCCCTCGGTGTCTCCAAGACAGTCATGTATTACAGTTTTACTCTTGTCTATTCCCTGTTTCTAATGTTTATCATCCACGTTGTAACACCATGTAAAACGATACTGTGTAAGATTCAATTTATATTCGATATTAAAATAATTATCTCTTTCTTCGGGAAATATTTATCGCTATTGCCAGCCAACATTTCACATCCACAAACACCATGCTACGGTAAGAAATGGATGGGGCTGAAACTCTTGAAACCAGAATCGTGCTTACTACAGATGTTGGTAGCAAAAGCCTATCTATGGTAAGTCACGGACTGGATTTAAACTCTTGAAACCAGGTTAAAGCTAACTGCACATGGCAATAATGAACACTGTTCCACAGCATATAATGGGTGGGATCAAAACTCTTCGCCATTGACATGTGCAGCAAGCTCAAATCTAGTTTCAAGAGACTGAATCCCATCCGTTACATACCGATGGTGTCTGCGACAGATGATGACATGAGCCTTAGGCCGTGTCCTACATGAGCGACAGAAGCGAGCGACAGCGAGCGACTTCTGGATACCCAACACTCCAGCGTCATGTAGCAGCATCGGGCGAAGAGCTTGCACGCCCTGCGTGCGAACGACTGTCGTGCCGCAAGATGGCTGCTCTGAGCCGACCAGTTGTTTCTGTAAAACGGCGTCCCTAACCTGTAGAATACTGTAGTTGGAGAGTAAGGCGACAAAATTAGGTTTACTAAAGAAAATAAAGCAAAAAGGAATGCAGTGCATGAAAATTACAAAGGGAGAAATCTCAATGGAGAATTTCATAAATATCAACTACGAAGATCACCAGACAAATTCTTCGAATACACATGAATGAGCAGAGGAGCATTCGACTATCTCATCAGTAAATTAAATACAAATATTTTTTAGATGATTAACAACTTTTAACAGCCAATAAATGCGGAGGAATGACTACTAAATGGCTAACAACGCTAAATACAATCGTAAGTACGCAGATTGATACCTCTGGGCATAAGCAGCTGTGATGTAGGGGTAGCGTATACATTTGATGATTAAGTATCAGCCAGAGGTCCTGGGTTCGATTTCGAGGCGTTCTCATATTTTTACTGACTCAGTTACAATTCTGTATACTAAGTTTTACGTATACTGTTTATACTGCATCGCTAAGTATATTTTTAAGGTCTTGCCAAAGAACTTGATCTTCACATCTATCCCAAAATATCAACACATTTAATTCCTTATAAATTACAATTAACCATGAAATGTTGCTGATATTTAATGTTGAGAAAGTAATTGATCAGCAGTCAATGTGAAGGCCAAGCATTTCAATTACTGTAAATGGTTTGTAAAAGTAAAGCTTAGAAAATTTTTGAAAAGAAAGTCAAACGTTTTTTATAATGATTTGTCTAAAAGCATGAAATAAAAAATATTATGGAAACGTTTGGTGCACCTCATTTTCTGTTCGTGATTTAGAGACCGTTTCTCTTATCTACTTATTTCTTTTACACAAATCATTTCATAAAATATTTAACTGATTTCTTTCATTTTTTAATTTCAAGTTTTATTCTGTAAGCATGTTACTGACTCCTCGTTTACCTTCCTAACGTATTTGATTCGAAGGAAGCCTTTTTGACAATTAAATACCGCACCAATGTATCTTTTTAAGTGCAAAATAGGTAGGTCTTGAACAGATGAAATTTTTGACACTTTATTTACAGCAGCTTTCCGTCAAATATTCCAATTTTCCCTCAGCTTCGTAATTAAGTTTTCGTTAATTACCTTGATTACATTCAAGCAGTTAAATATTTTCATGCAAAACTAGACCTCATGCTGGTCACTTTGATACCTCGTTTACCTGTTTCTCTCCCTTTGTTTGGCTATGAAAATTTGGACAAAAGCTCATGGTGTAAGTTATAGGAAGTCTTGTTTTCGCTCTGCTCACGCCATTACAAAAACGTATCGAGTGTTAATCATATGATAAAGTAGTCCTTTCTGTGTGCTGACATTTTCAAAATTCGTCGTTTCGATATCTTGAACCTTTTATGAGATACGGCTATTTTTACGACCACTTGATTCCCGAAGCGCAGGAAAGGTTCGGACGCGCCGAGAGCGACCCGTCAGCGGATATAACAACCAATATCTCAAGAATGAAAAGAGACACCATTACGCTCTCAACGTTAAATGCAATTTAGATATATTGATTACATTTCATACGCAATAATGTATGCCCTTAAATGAGCTATACGGGAAGTCTACACAATGTGATTTGCAAATGCTTAAGAATTTCGTGCAGCCACGTACTCAATTTCGTGCAGTCCAGTAACTATGAGGAATAACGAAAATAAATCAGACCTTTATCGTTTAAAGGTATGAAGCTTTAGGTTGCGCAAGAATCAAATTTCTTCACCGAATAGTCTTCTTAAAATCGGATGTTAAGTAATTCATAGCTGCCGTCGCGTCCGCTCCACTGCTTTGCCGAGAAGACACGTGGCTGTCGCTCTGTGTCTCGCGTGCTGCAGCGGCGAGACTCAAACGTCGCCAGTTGCAGCAGCCGACAGGCAGCGACACAGTTGTCGCTCACGTAGGACCCTTCCGTAACTACACCTGCGGTTGTGTTTTGTCACCTGCAGCTGTCGCGCGCTGTCGCTCTCTCCTGTCGCTCACGTAGGACAAGGTCTTAGAGGTTAACATTTATTTTCACTCGTTTTATTAATGGCTACTGCTGTGTTTTCAGCTCCTTTATCCACTTGTAAATGAATTTAAGATGGAAATTGCAATCGTGGAAAATGAAATAAACAATACAGTGTGAAGTGTTGGCAGAAGAGCCAACACCGTGTTGCTAGAGGAGGCCGAAATGCACGCGTTTAAATACACGCAGACTGGCGTGAGATCTGGAACAGGACAATGTCTTGAGAATTGCAATAAAGTACGAAAATCTTGTAATACTTAACTTTAATCCATAATCGGTGTACATCGCTCTTGTACAGATATAATCTCCATTTCAATATACACTGGTAATGGCGCCTTGCTAGGTCGTAGCAAATGACGTAGCTGAAGGCTATGCTAACTATCGTCTCGGCAAATGAGAGCGTATTTGTCAGTGAACCTTTCCTAGCAAAGTCGGTTGTACAACTGGGCGAGTGCTAGTAAGTCTCTCTAGACCTGCCGTATGGTGGCGCTCGGTCTGCAATCACTGACAGTGGCGACACGCGGGTCCGACGTATACTAACGGACCGCGGCCGATTTAAAGGCTACCACCCAGCAAGTGTGGTGTCTGGCGGTGACACCACATTCCTCCCCCGCAAATCGGCGAACGGATGTGTTATAAGGCTTCCGACCGCCGTGGGGAGGACCCCATGTTGACGTATGCGACGAGGTGGGGAGCCTATCAACAGGAGAGGCTGTGCCACCCGCACCCGGCCATTCGGTCCGAGGGGAGCTAGGAAACGCCTGAAAACCTAGTCCAGGGTGCACGCCAACATGCGGTGTATGCGCCTGTAGATAGACAGGAGGGGCCGAAGGGTCGACCTCTATGGCGTCGGGGTACCCGACGGGCGAAGACGACATCTGGTCCAGAGCGGGCAAGAGTTCCATGTCGGAGGACAGCTGGTCACAGGAAGCGATCGGCGGTGCGTGACCCAGGGAGGCGCTTGGCGGCTGCAGCGACGCGTCCACTGCGGGCGGCGCCGGCGGGCTAACAGGCGGCGGCGGCGGCGCGTCGCCATGGGGCAAAATGGAAGGCAGCGTCGGTAACTCCTGGGACCGAGGCGAGCCAGTAGATGTGTCCCCAGGGCGCTGACCGGACGGCACCGTCGCTGAAAGCAGACGGGGAGCGGCAGAACCCGTGCGACGACAGAGGCGCAGCTGATTGAGATGCCGACGCACCTCACCAGAGGCCCCCAAAACCAGATACATAGCGCGGCCGAGGCAGCGAAGAATGCGCCCTGCGAGCCAACGCCGTGAACCTCGATAGTTGCAATAGTATACAACGTCGCCTGGAGCAAAAACAGGTGGCTGCCGCTGCGCAGGAACCTGATGCGGCGGATGCAGCAAAGACATCAAAGTTCGATGAGGACGACCGTGGAGCAACTCAGCCGGCGAGCGACCATCTCGGGGCTGAGAGCGATACGAAGAGAAGAAGAGCAATAACGCGTCCTCCCGAGATGAGACTCTTTCAACTTCAACATCTGTGACTTGAAAGTCCGGACCAATCGTTCAGCGGCACCGTTTGAGTGAAGCGAAAACGGCGCGGATGTCAGATGTTGAAAACCATTGGCCTTGCAGAATGACTGAAATTCTGCGGACATGAATTGTGGGCCATTGTCGGAAACAATAGCCTGTGGAAGACCTTCAATGCAAAAGATAGCGGATAACGCTTGGATAGTGGCAGATGACGTCGTGGAAGTCATCCGGACAACAAAAGGAAAATTACTGAAGGAATCTACCACAACCAACCATCGAGCATTCCAGAAGGGACCAGCAAAATCGATGTGTAAGCGTTGCCAAGGGGAAGTGGCTTTTGGCCATGCAAAGAATTTCCGCGGTGGTGCGGATTGTTGTTCGGCACACGCCATGCAAGAAGAGCACATATTCGTAATCGCAGCATCGATTCCGAACCAAGTACAGTGCTGACGAGCAAGTTGTTTCGTTCTCACTATACCTCAATGTCCTTGGTGGAGAAGCCGTAATACAGAGGACTGTAATGAACGTGGGACCACGACCCTGGACTGATCATTATCAGAACGCAACAGCAAAACACCACGTCGTACAAAAAGTCTCTCCTTGTGAGCAAAAAATCGGCGAACCAACGTATCCTCGATCCGTGACTTTGACAAGGGCCATTGTGTAGCAACAAAACGCAAAACGGTAGCAAGGACAGGGTCAGCAGCTGTGGCTGTAGCGACACGACGAAAATCAATCGGAAACGATTCGACCACGTCATCGGTTTCCGAATCAATGAACATGCAAGCAAGTTCGGAAGAATCGAATGGTCTATCCTCAGCAACAGGCAAATGGGACAACGCATCGGCGTTTCCGTGCTTAGCAGTGGACCGATACAAGATATCGTAGCGGTACTGCGAGAGGAAAATTGACCAGCGAATGAATTTCTGCGCTGTACGTGGAGGTATAGGCTTGTTCGGATGAAAAAGCGATGTCAAAATGTTTGTGGTCCGTGATGATGGTAAATTGACGACCATACAAGAAATCATGGAACTTAGTAACACCAAAGACGAGAGCCAAAGCTTCTTTCTCGATCTGTGAATAATTTCTTTGCGCAGACGAGAGAAATTTGGACGCAAAGGCAATAGGGCTATCATGGGGTCCATCTTTGTGCGCAAGCACAGCACCGATCCCAAAATCCGATGCATCTATCATCAGCAAAAGGGGTTTCTGGGGATCGAATGGCGTAAGGCAAGTATTGGAAAGCAACGCCGATTTCAACTGGCGAAAGGCGCGTTCGCATTCCGTCGTCCAGACGAATGGAACACCTTTACGGCGTAAGCGATGAAGCGGAGCTGAAATGGAAGAGGCATGGGGAACATATTTGTGGTAATACACTCCTGGAAATTGAAATAAGAACACCGTGAATTCATTGTCCCAGGAAGGGAAAACTTTATTGACACATTCCTGGGGTCAGATACATCACATGATCACACTGACAGAACCACAGGCACATAGACACAGGCAACAGAGCATGCACAATGTCGGCACTAGTACAGTGTATATCCACCTTTCGCAGCAATGCAGGCTGCTATTCTCCCATGGAGACGATCGTAGAGATGCTGGATGTAGTCCTGTGGAACGGCTTGCCATGCCATTTCCACCTGGCGCCTCAGTTGGACCAGCGTTCGTGCTGGGCGTGCAGACCGCGTGAGACGACGCTTCATCCAGTCCCAAACATGCTCAATGGGGGACAGATCCGGAGATCTTGCTGGCCAGGGTAGTTGACTTACACCTTCTAGAGCACGTTGGGTGGCACGGGATACATGCGGACGTGCATTGTCCTGTTGGAACAGCAAGTTCCCTTGCCGGTCTAGGAATGGTAGAACGATGGGTTCGATGACGGTTTGGATGTACCGTGCACTATTCAGTGTCCCCTCGACGATCACCAGTGGTGTACGGCCAGTGTAGGAGATTGCTCCCCACACCATGATGCCGGGTGTTGGCCCTGTGTGCCTCGGTCGTATGCAGTCCTGATTGTGGCGCTCACCTGCACGGCGCCAAACACGCATACGACCATCATTGGCACCAAGGCAGAAGCGACTCTCATCGCTGAAGACGACACGTCTCCATTCGTCCCTCCATTCACGCCTGTCGCGACACCACTGGAGGCGGGCTGCACGATGTTGGGGCGTGAGCGGAAGACGGCCTAACGGTGTGCGGGACCGTAGCCCAGCTTCATGGAGACGGTTGCGAATGGTCCTCGCCGATACCCCAGGAGCAACAGTGTCCCTAATTTGCTGGGAAGTGGCGGTGCGGTCCCCTACGGCACTGCGTAGGATCCTACGGTCTTGGCGTGCATCCGTGCGTCGCTGCGGTCCGGTCCCAGGTCGACGGGCACGTGCACCTTCCGCCGACCACTGGCGACAACATCGATGTACTGTGCAGACCTCACGCCCCACGTGTTGAGCAATTCGGCGGTACGTCCACCCGGCCTCCCTCATGCCCACTATATGCCCTCGCTCAAAGTCCGTCAACTGCACATACGGTTCACGTCCACGCTGTCGCGGCATGCTACCAGTGTTAAAGACTGCGATGGAGCTCCGTATGCCACGGCAAACTGGCTGACACTGACGGCGGCGGTGCACAAATGCTGCGCAGCTAGCGCCATTCGACGGCCAACACCGCGGTTCCTGGTGTGTCCGCTGTGCCGTGCATGTGATCATTGCTTGTACAGCCCTCTCGCAGTGTCCGGAGCAAGTATGGTGCGTCTGACACACCGGTGTCAATGTGTTCTTTTTTCCATTTCCAGGAGTGTAATTAATTTTTCCCAGCACACTCTGTAGCTGCTTCAAATTCTGCGGCGAAGGCAAGTCTTGTATGGCACGGAGGTGCTCTGGACTGGGATGTATGCCTTGGGCATTGATTACATGTCCCAGATAGGGTAAGTCACGAGCAAAAAACACAAATTTGTCCTTCCGCAAGCGAAGACCATTTTGTCGCAAGACCTGAAATAATGTTCTGAGATTGGCTAAGTGTTCTTCTTCTGTCTTTCCGGAGATCACAATATCGTCCAGATAGTTTGCTGCAGTAGGGACCGAGGCACAAACAGTTTGCAGATATTGCTGAAACAATGCAGGGGCGGATGCACACCCGAATGGCAGTCTTTTGAATCGGTACAAACCAAGATGCGTGTTAACCACCAAGACGCGCTGGGATTCGTCGTCCACTGGTATTTGCAAGTACGCATCCGCTAAGTCCAACTTCGAAAAATATTTACCCGGGCACAGTTTGTCAAAAAGATCCTCTGGGCAGGATAACGGAAAAGTTGCAATCACTAGTTGTGGATTCACTGTTGCCTTGAAGTCCACACAAAGTCTGAATTTTCCGGAAGGTTTTGGCAAAATTACTAAGGGTGATGCCCAGAGAGAAGCCTGCACACGTTCAATTACACCTTGTGATTCCAAATCGTGTATTGTTCTTGCGACCTCACCACGCAATGCGTGGGGAACATTGCGCGCTCTGAAAAATTTCGGTTGCGCGTTTACTTTCAGTTCCAAATGCGTTTCATAGTTCTTAGCGCAACCAAGGCCCGGTGCAAAAATGTCTGCAAATTCTTCACATAGACTAGAAACACTGGCTGAAGGCACAGTCTGGTTCACTGATAGGACCTGATTGACTATAGACAAGTTAAACAACTGAAATAAATCTAAACCAAACAAGTTCACAGCAGAAGAAGAACGAAGGACGTAAAATGACACAAGTTTTGTTTGTCCCTTGTATGTTGCAAGAAAGCTGCACTGTCCTAACACAGGGATATTTGACCGGAATAGCTAGTTAACTTAACATTTGCGGCACGCAACGGAGGTGTGCCCCGTTGTTTGTACGTGTCTTTATTGATCAATGAAACTGCAGCTCCGGTATTGAGCTGGAATGGTATCACGTGACCATGAATGTCCAAGTCTACAAAATGTTTATTGTCCTACTGACGACAAGAGCGACTGTCTCGTGCAACGTGAACTGACACTGGTACAGAATCACTTGCGACCTGACGGGATTTCCTGCGATGTCGACGCACACTAGTTGTGGGACGAACACATTCGCTGTTAGAAAGAGCGGCACTGGGTGGAGTGGAATTAACTACATGAATTTCCATGGGCGACGGTTCACGAGCCTGAGTATTCTTGGTTCGATTCCGATTCCGGCGCGAAGCAAAGGGCCTGGAATGGTTGTTGGTGTCCGATTTAAGCTTTTTCTGGCAAACACTCTGAACATGTCCTTTTTTAGTACAGAAAAAGCAGATAGCTTGGCGTGACGGGCAATTCTCACGCGAATGTCTAGTAGCACACCGCAGGCATGATTTTAGCACTGCATTCGCTTGCTGGCGCGGCAAACGTAGCGGAGAGCTTGGCGGCAGCTACGCGGACGAGCGCGGAGGGTGTTTACTGTTCCGTGCAGCGCGCCCGGCTGGCCGGTTAATGTGATACACGGCTGGTGAAGTTGCAAATGATTCCTGAGCAAAGTCAAGTGTGTCTTGCCAATCCAATATGTCGATCACTTGTTGAAGGGAGGGATTGACTAGTTTCAAAAGCTGTTCCCTTACACGAACATCAGAAACGTTCTCTGCAATTGCATCACGTACCATAGTATCTGAATAAGGGAGTCAACATTCACACTCAAAGGCACAATCCCTTGTAAGGCCTTGCAACGTCGCAACCCACTCCCTATTAGTTTGACCGGCCGTACGTTTTGTACGAAAGAACGTATACCTTTTTGCAACTACATTGACTGATTCTTTGAAATATGCATCTAATGCAGACAAAATTTCGTCGTAGGACAGAGTTGCTACGTCGCGTCGGGGAAATAATTTCACTATCACTCGGTACGTGTACACCCCGACGGATGCTAACAAAAAAGGCTGCCTTGAATTCTGTAGGCGGCGAGATGGAATCCAAATTGGCGTGACCAATCCGTCCAGCTTTTCAGTGCCACATCAAAAGGACGAAAAGGTGGTGCAACTGCGTGTTGTGGCTGCGGTAGCGGTGAAGCGGCGGCTGCCGCATCGTTTTGCATTGCACGTTGACCCTGGACGAGCTGTCCAAGGGCATCCAATAAGGCCTGTGTTTGCTGATTCTGCAAGCGATAAAATTCGCACAGTATATCTGGAGATTATGGCGAAGCCATGACACAAGTAATTTAAGCAAGAATAAAAAACAAGACCCTTTTGATACTCGACACCATATGAAGTGTTGGCAGAAGAGCCAACACCGTGTTGCTAGAGGAGGCCGAAATGCACGCGTTTAAATACACGCAGACTGGCGTGAGGTCTGGAACAGGACAATGTCTTGAGAATTGCAGTAAAGTACGAAAATCTTGTAATACTTAACTTTAATCCATAATCGGTGTACATCGCTCTTGTACAGATATAATCTCCATTTCAATATACACTGGTAATGGCGCCTTGCTAGGTCGTAGCAAATGACGTAGCTGAAGGCTATGCTAACTATCGTCTCGGCAAATGAGAGCGTATTTGTCAGTGAACCTTTCCTAGCAAAGTCGGCTGTACAACTGGGCGAGTGCTAGTAAGTCTCTCTAGACCTGCCGTGTGGTGGCGCTCGGTCTGCAATCACTGACAGTGGCGACACGCGGGTCCGACGTATACTAACGGACCGCGGCCGATTTAAAGGCTACCACCTAGCAAGTGTGGTGTCTGGCGGTGACACCACACAGTCAATATGATGTTATTTAAAAAATTCAATGAGATTGTGTTCTTACAAATGTAACAGCAGAAAATTTCGTTCTTCAGTCTGTCAATTGGGAAGCAGAGGCAGAGGTAGAATACACTAACTGTTTCTGTACACTTGCATCAGTGGAATACTGCAGCGAGTATCCTGTTTCATGAAAAAGGAGACGCCTGTTCAGCGATCAGGATACTGAAACGGTAATGTATACAGTTCTAAGCAGCTCCTGCGTTCTTTGAAATTTGAGTTCTTACATGCAGCTAGAATTCTGAGAATATTCCTCCTGTCTTACAGGTCTTGTAAATAATGTAGAACATTTCTCTTCTATTTTGTTCTCCGAAGGAGCTTAATAATTCTGGAGGAATTTAGTTTATTCCAGCTGCGTGGTTTAGACTTATGTATTAAAGTTCTTGGCCGCGCAGGATTAGCCGAGCGGTCTCAGGCGCTGCAGTCATGGACTGTGCGGCTGGTCCCGGCGAAGGTTCGAGTCCTCCCTCGGGCATGCTTGTGTGTGTGTGTGTGTGTGTGTGTGTGTGTGTGTGTGTTTGTGTTTGTCCTTAGGATAATTTAGATTAAGTAGTGTGTATGCTTAGGGACTGATGACCTTAGATTTGTGTTACAAGGATTTTTGATGGGACTTGCCTGTTTGCTTAATTTTTTTCCTTGCAACCTTGACTAATCCATCTTTGAAAGTACCGGTTCTTCAGTTATTATAAACGTTTCCGTTCCGGCGTAACGCCAAGCGCGGGCACATCGTCCAGGAACGTTACAGCAGAGGGGGCTGCGAGGCGACGTCAGCCAACAGGACGCTGACCGACCCCTCTGTAGGACCACAGCGAGAGGGTGGCGCCGTCTACACCAAGAGGATACACGCGCCGCGGCCCGAGTCGGAGTCCGGGTGGTCTACGACTTCTACAGCAGTGACTTGAAAACAGTACTCCTTCTCTTGTGCTACGAATTGTATCTACTGCAGAGAGTGCTTATGTTTCATGCCGCTCTTTGCTTGCGACGTCTCATTGAACATTTATCAAAGCAAGTATTGTCATTTATCTTACTGCAATAAACTTCACTAAGACGATTTGCTTGAATTGTTGTCTAGCGATCTGAGAAGGCAGGCTTCCTAGGCACCCTGTATCCGACGAGTGGGCAAGACACAACACGCTCCACTATTTCATTTTATTACTTCATAATGCTCCTTTGGAACTCACAAGTAATGGTTGTTTGAACTTCTCCATCTCTTGTATTATCTAATTCATTTTAATTTCTTCAATTTTATTATATATTTGATGACTAATAAACTGTGGTTGAAGACTAAATCTGTTAACTGAAAAATTTTGCGGTTTAAAATCTAGTTTCTTAAAATCTATCCTAAAATTATGTGAGCTACCAATGGATTCGGTGCCTCGTGGTATATTACACATGCAAAGTCTTATTTCGTGATGATTAAACTGATCTCAGTGCCAAATTCCTCCAGATTCCTCTCGTTTCCTTTCGCCCTAGTCCATGTTTCCCTATTATTTTGCCCTTATTTTGTCCTTCCCTTTCGTTTCCTACTATCGAAATAAAGTCCTCCATTTCAAATTCTTGTCTCACACTAGATACTAAATACACTCCTGGAAATGGAAAAAAGAACACATTGACACCGGTGTGTCAGACCCACCATACTTGCTCCGGACACTGCGAGAGGGCTGTACAAGCAATGATCACACGCACGGCACAGCGGACACACCAGGAACCGCGGTGTTGGCCGTCGAATGGCGCTAGCTGCGCAGCATTTGTGCACCGCCGCCGTCAGTGTCAGCCAGTTTGCCGTGGCATACGGGGCTCCATCGCAGTCTTTAACACTGGTAGCATGCCGCGACAGCGTCGACGTGAACCGTATGTGCAGTTGACGGACTTTGAGTGAGGGCGTATAGTGGGCATGCGGGAGGCCGGGTGGACGTACCGCCGAATTGCTCAACACGTGGGGCGTGAGGTCTGCACAGTACATCGATGTTGTCGCCAGTGGTCGGCGGAAGGTGCACGTGCCCGTCGACCTGGGACCGGACCGCAGCGACGCACGGATGCACGCCAAGACCGTAGGATCCTACGCAGTGCCGTAGGGGACCGCACCGCCACTTCCCAGCAAATTAGGGACACTGTTGCTCCTGGGGTATCGGCGAGGACCATTCGCAACCGTCTCCATGAAGCTGGGCTACGGTCCCACACACCGTTAGGCCGTCTTCCGCTCACGCCCCAACATCGTGCAGCCCGCCTCCAGTGGTGTCGCGACAGGCGTGAATGGAGGGACGAATGGAGACGTGTCGTCTTCAGCGATGAGAGTCGCTTCTGCCTTGGTGCCAATGATGGTCGTATGCGTGTTTGGCGCCGTGCAGGTGAGCGCCACAATCAGGACTGCATACGACCGAGGCACACAGGGCCAACACCCGGCATCATGGTGTGGGGAGCGATCTCCTACACTGGCCGTACACCACTGGTGATCGTCGAGGGGACACTGAATAGTGCACGGTACATCCAAACCGTCATCGAACCCATCGTTCTACCATTCCTAGACCGGCAAGGGAACTTGCTGTTCCAACAGGACAATGCACGTCCGCATGTATCCCGTGCCACCCAACGTGCTCTAGAAGGTGTAAGTCAACTACCCTGGCCAGCAAGATCTCCGGATCTGTCCCCCATTGAGCATGTTTGGGACTGGATGAAGCGTCGTCTCACGCGGTCTGCACGTCCAGCACGAACGCTGGTCCAACTGAGGCGCCAGGTGGAAATGGCATGGCAAGCCGTTCCACAGGACTACATCCAGCATCTCTACGATCGTCTCCATGGGAGAACAGCAGCCTGCATTGCTGCGAAAGGTGGATATACACTGTACTAGTGCCGACATTGTGCATGCTCTGTTGCCTGTGTCTATGTGCCTGTGGTTCTGTCAGTGTGATCATGTGATGTATCTGACCCCAGGAATGTGTCAATAAAGTTTCCCCTTCCTGGGACAATGAATTCACGGTGTTCTTATTTCAATTTCCAGGAGTGTATATAGGAGTAAAGTTGCAAAGCGACATGAAATTGAACGATTATGTGAGGAGTGTGATAGGAAAGGTGAATGGTGAACTTTGGTTAATTGGGAGAATTTTGGGAAAGTGTGATTCATTTGTAAAGGAAACCGCATATAGGACACTAGTGCTTCGTATTTGTGAATACTGCTAGCGTGTTTTGGATTCGTACCATGTCAGATTAAAGAAATACATAGAAGCAATTAGGAGGCACGCTGCTAGATTTGTTATCGATAGGTACGAAAAACGCGCAAGTGTTACGGAAATGCTTCGGTAACTCAGATGGGAATTAATCATAACATGTAAGCTTTCACGGCCGGCGTCTTCATTAATTACAACTTACGGGCTGAATTTCCGTGGTCCATATATAAAACTTCTTCTCTTTCGTGCCTACTGCGGGCAACATCTTCCGAGGTGAGTCGGCGACTGGCTGCTAGGCGCTGGAGGTCCCGCTTATGTAGAGCGCTTAGATAGCGCCACCAGTCGTCACGTTATTTCGGCTTTAAAACTATCTCTAGCTAGTGCCATCTCTCTCTATTACAGGTAATCGATTGTCACTTCCTTGTTGCAAAGTCGACCGCCATATCTTGTCTAGCTTTAATCCTTCTTGTTTTTTATTAAAATTATTTTCATGCTTGTAGATCTCTACAACTTCTCTACACATGCGGATACAATAATGTGAGGTCCTAGCCATCACGTTTGTCTCACTAAATTTTATTTCGTGATCACCGTCGTTGAAAACGTGTTCCGCTACAGCTGATTTGTCAATTTGTCCCAATGTACAGCTCTTTTTGTGTTCCGTTAGGCAGATATTAACACTCCTTTCAGTTGTACCAATATAAACCATGCCACAGCTACACGGTACTTTATACACACCTGGGGTAGCTAAGGGGTGTCGTGCGTCTTTCACCGATCTCTTTCACCGATCTTAAACTTTCACTAATTTTCT
Organism: Schistocerca cancellata; assembly: GCF_023864275.1. Taxonomy (NCBI): domain Eukaryota; kingdom Metazoa; phylum Arthropoda; class Insecta; order Orthoptera; family Acrididae; genus Schistocerca; species Schistocerca cancellata. The sequence goes on along the minus strand of NC_064631.1, from coordinate 33,728,691 downwards.
TGGTAGGTCGAATGGTTCTCTCCGCTTGAAACTTTGCCAATACTGTCCGTGATGTTATGAATAAATGGAAGAAAAACTTTTCCAGCTGGCCGAGGTGGCCGAGCGGTTGTAGGCACTACAGTCTGGAACCGCGCGACCGCTACGGTCGCAGATTCGAATCCTGCCTCGGGCAGTGGTGTGTGTGATGTCCTTAGATTAGTTGGGTTTAAGTAGTTCAAAGTTCTAGGGGACTGATGACCATAGATGTTAAGTCCCATAGTGCTCAGAGACATTTTTTTAAACGCTCTGTATGAGCGGGACGTCCAGCGCCTAGCAGCCACACGACGCACGCACGACGCAAGCACGCACTCGAGTGCTGCTCGAGATGTCGACGAGAGAGGAGTGTTTCCATGCGAAGGGTGTGGCGGATCGTCGTCCGTAGGGGCATCTCAGGCGACTGAGCTGATCCCGGCGGCGGCCCCGTCCGGCCCCCGAACTGTGACGAACCGGCTACCGACTCCTGACTATGACAAGAAGGACTCTTTTACTCCTGACTTGCAAGTGCAGCCAGGCGGCCGTGTCAAGGTCGCGGTGGAACCGCTTCGGGCCAAAGGCAAGAGGGCCCAGTGCTTCTCATGCCACAGGCTGGACCTCGTCTCCTGCTTCTGCTTCATGCTGCCCCGCTGCGTAATGTGCGCGGGACAGCACGAGAGAAGAAAAACTGACGTGCTGCAACTGCGGCGGGCCGCACGTTGCCAGTTACAGAGGCTGTTCGGCCTTCAAACGGGGCCGAAACCAGCAACGGGGCGTGGCCGCTCCTTCTCGTAAAGTGCACGCCCCCACCAGCGTTGCTGCCACCACCGAGGGCGCACCGGCTGCCTCCTCCCAGCGAACGGAGCAGGCCGCTGGCGAGCGGCAGCAGCCGACTGCGGCGTCCGCGGCATCGCCCGGGCGAGTGGCAACCGCGGCACCCACGCCTGACGCGCGGGATGCCGCCACACGCAGGCGTGCCGCTGCGCAACGGACTGCCGCCGACACTCTGCCGCGGCAGCAGCCGGCAACTCGTCCTGCGCCGCCACTGCAACTAGCTGCCGGTGTTCCACGGCAGTCGTCTTCTAAAGAGCGGTTGCAACGAGCCGGCCCGTAGCGGAGGCCGTCCCAGCCGCACCCTCGGCTCTCGACGCAGCCGAGCTCCGATCGCTTCTGCGGTCGTTCAGCCAGCTGCTCGAGCAACTCCCGGTGCTCGTCACCGCGGTCACGACGGCCCATCAGGCCGGCGTTGCTGCTTCTCGCCGCCACGGATAACCGCGACATCCGTGGCCTCACCGTTTGCGCCTTCAACGCGAACAGCTCGGTCCCCCAGCAAGTGGAATTCAGGGCGTTCTTGGGCGACGAGGCAACTGACTTTTGCCTCGTGTTCGAGACATTCCTGAAGCCGGGAATTCATGTGAAGGCGGCCAACTATCGGTGCTACCGCACCGACAAGCTGACGCACGGTGGCAGGACGGCCATCAAAGTCGAGGCGTCCCTCAAACATCACGAAGTCCAGCTACAGCCCCTCACCACGGTGGAGGCCACTGGGGTGGCTGTCACTATTACAGCGGGGGTTATCACCTTCGTTGCGGCCTACAGGTCGCCGAGGGGACTGCTCCAGGAGGCTCACTTCGACACCCTGCTGGCGTTGCGCTGGGAGATCTTCATTGTGGGCGACTTTGAACGCCAAGCACACGCAATGGAACTCCCGCATCACCAACGCCAGCAGCCGCCGCCTCCTTCGCGCCACAGAACGTCATGGCGCGATAGTACTGGGGCCCCACGACCACACCGTCTTCCCCCATCGCGGCCAGCCCGACGTCGCCGTACTGAAAGGTGTCGGACACTTGACGTCTCCCACTGCACCGTGTCGTCTGACCACTTTCCGGTGTTCTTCGACTTGGACGTCATCGGTGCCTCAATGCCAACCCACCGCCTCAACTTGCGCGCCATAGATGAGGCCAGATTTCGTGCCGAGATCTTAGATCGCCTCGAAGGCGCGCCCCACCCGGATGTACAGCGAGCCGACGCAGCGTTGGCCTTATTCACCCGGCACACTGTCGGCGCAGCAGAGGCGGCCACTCCCAAGCGGCCGGGACGGTCGCGAGAGATGTCGCGCCAACTCCCGCCGCACATCTCGGAGGCGATCGAGCTCAAGAATCGCCTCTTTCGAATGTGGCAGCTCACGCGGCTGCCCGAGACGAAGCGCCGCCTCAACAGGGCGCGGCGCGACATTCGGGCCGCCGTAGATGATCACCGGAATCGTGAATGGGCGGGCCCTGTGCCCACCCTAACGACGACAGGTGGCAGTGCTTGCCGGCCGGCCAGGCGCTCCCTTCGCCGTCACCGGCGAGTGCCGCCCCTCCACGTGGCTGAGAACGTTGTCTGCGAGCCGGATGCGGAAGCCACCTTCCTCGCGGACACGTTCACGAAAAATTTCCAGCCCACTGATGGCGTGTTCGATGCCGACCACGTCCGCCCAGTGGAGGACCGCCTCCAGGTTTTCCTCACTACGCGTGAGGAGGACCACACAGCATCCTCCGCTCTGGGACTTTCCGTTCCGCGTGGAAACACGCGGAAGTGGTTGCCATCCCCGAGAGCGGCAAGGACGCACGTTAGGCAGCGAACTACCTGCCGATCAGCCTGCTCCCGTCCCTCTCAAAAGTCTTTGAGAGGTTGTAGGTGGAGCGGCTGCTACGCCACGTGACGGAACAGCGGCTCATCCCCGAGGAACAGTTCGGGTTCCGGAGCGGCCACTCGACCACCCAGCAGCTGTTGCGCGTAGTGGAGCAGGCGATGCTAGCGCTGGAGACGCGGGAGTACCTTGGGGGCGGAGTTTCTCGACGTCTCCGAGGCCTTCGACTGCGTGTGGCACGACGGCCTCGTGTACAAACTTTTTGTACACGGGGTAGCGACGTCGCACGTGGTCCTACTGCGCTCGTATCTCTCGGGCCGCACATTCCACGTCCGATCAGATGGTGGCACCTCCATCGACCAGCAGATTCGAGCGGGAGTCGCGGAGGGGTCTGTTCTCGGCCCCCTGCTGTACTCCCTGTACACCGCCGACGCACCGCGGGTGGCACGCGTGGAGTGAGCGCTTTATGCTGACGACACTGCGTTGTTCACGCGCAGCACGAACGCGGCCGAGATGCGCCGCCGCCTCCAGCTCGGATGTGACGTCCTGGGCGCCTGGTCCACGAAGTGGCGCCCAAAGTACAACGTTGCGAAGAGCCAGGCTGTCGTCTTCAGCAGGAAGAGGCTACCTGCGGACCTGCCGCGGGTCACGATCCTGGAAGGGGGGGGGGGGGGGCATCCCATGGTTGCAGACCGGCGAATACCTCGGGGTCACACTAGACAGGCAGCTGACGTGGCTGCCCCACGTCCGCGACGTCAGAGGCAAAGCTGTGAGGAGACTACGTGGGCTGTACCCGCTGCTTAACGCCTCGTCCTCACTACCTCCACTCCACGGCCTCTCCATGTACCTGGCCTCGGTACGGCCGGTTCTGGAATATGCGGCCGTGGAGTGGGGTAACGCAGCAGTTACGCACATTTGCGACGCTCCGACGTGTCCAGAATAGGGCGCTGCGACTTGCGCTCCACAAGCCGCCTCGCTACCCCACGAGGATGCTCCACCAGAAAGCAGGCATCCCTTTCCTGCGGGATCGCTTCCGGCACATCGCCAGGGTGTTCTACAACAACGCAGAACACTCTGGCAGCCGTCTAATTCGTTGGCTGGGCCAACAGGTCCACCACAGGCCGACAACACGTTGGCCCGACCTACTGCGGGAGTTGTTCTCTCCCGCACTGCCGATGAAGATACAAAGAGCGTCTCTATAGCCAGCGCGCTGACTGAGGACAGCTCGTCAAGACAGGCCCCACTGCCAACACCACAGGTCAGCGCAGGAACAGCCGCTCCGCTGCCTGCACTGCCTCTACACCTGGCGTATGTCGCCAATGTTTTACAGCGGGAGACCGAGCCTAGCAGCCAGTCGCCGACTCACCTCGGAAGATGTTGCCCGCAGTAGGCAACGAAACGTCAGGAAGGAGAATAAGTTTTATATATGGACCACGGCAACTCAGACCGGAAGTTTTAATTAATCAAATGGGAATTCCTGGAGGCAAGGCGACTTTCCTCTCAAGGGACACTCTGAGGAAGCTTAGAGAACCGGCATTTGAAGCTGAATGCGTCCCACTTACATTTCACGTAAGGACTGTTTGAGGTCAGAGAGAGTAGGGCTCGTGCGGATGCGTACAGTGAGCAGCCAGAACGTTACGACCTCTGCCCACCGCTACGTACGACGCCACGTGGTGTCGTTGCGGCCACGTGACGCGATAACAAAAGTATGAGCACGGAGCACACACGGACGGGAGGATCAGCGTAGCCGAGATATGGGCTGCAAATGGGTAATCCGCTGAGACAAGCGACTTTGACGAATGGCAATTTGTTATTGCGCAGAGTCTGTGAACGTGTGTCTCAAAAACGGCGAAGCTGCTTGACTGTTCACTTGCGACTGTCGTGAGCGTCTACAGAAGAGAGGTAGGACAGCGAAACTACCACTAGGTGCTAAATGGTTGGACGTCCGCGACTCTTCAAAGAACGTGGGGTTCGGTGGGTTGTCTGATCTGTAAAGTAGGACAGATGGTGATCCGTGGCATCCCCGCCGAAATATCACAGTGCTGTTGCACGCACAGGTGTTTCGGAGCACACCGTGCATCGTACACTGATGAACATGGATGTCCGCTGCAGTCCACCCCTCCGTGTTCACATGTTGACCCAAAGGGGTCGTCGATTACGCTTGCAGTGAGCACGGGGCCATCGGGATTCGATGAGCCATCAACAGAAACATGTCGGCTCTTCGGGTGAATCACATTTTTGCTACACTAACACTCCACAAACGCCGTCATCGTGCTGAAGGGCGGCTCGAAATGCGCAGCGCGCAAGGGACGCAGGCCGAGGGGAGCAGTATTAAGCTACGGGACACATTCTCCTGCTCTTGCGTAGGACCTGTGGTAGTAATCGAAGACACACTGCGAGCTGCGAACCACCGGCAGCCCTTCGTGCTTGACGTCTTCCCCGACGACGACGTCATCTTTCAACAGTATGGCTGCCCGTGACTCGGAGCCAGAACCGTGCTACGGTGGTTTGAGCAGCGTTGTAGTGAACTCACGTTGATGTCTCCGCGAGTAGATTCGCCTGATTTAAATCCTACGGAACCCGTATGGCTCACTATCGGGTGCCATCACCGCGTACATAAATCAGCAGCCCGTTATTTACGCTAATAACATGACATGTGCGTAGACACATAATGCGAAATACTTGCACAAACCCGCCAACAAACTATCGGATCCCTGATACGCAGAATCGGTTATGTATTTCGTTCCGAGACACACCGAGCGACGTGGCGCAGTGGTTAGCACACTGGACTCGCATTCGGGAGGAGGACGGTTCAATCCCGTCTCCGGCCATCCTGATTTAGGTTTTCCGTGATTTCCCTAAATCGTTTCAGGCAAATGCCGGGATGGTTCCTTTGAAAGGGCACGGCCGATTTCCTTCCCAATCCTTCCCTAACCCGAGCTTGCGCTCCGTCTCTAATGACCTCGTTGTCGACGGGACGTTAAACACTAACCACCACCACCACCACCAACGTTCCGAGACAGACAGAAAAGCTATTAAGCAGGTGGTCATAACGTTTTGGCTCGTCATTGGGTAGATAATCGATTTTGCCTGGCTCCATTTGCGAGTGGGACAGAAAGGGAAATGATTAGTAGTGATGCAGAGTGCCCTCCGCTACTGACCGTACGGACGGTTGCGGAATGCTATGCAGATGCAAATGTAGATGTACATTTATTTGGCCCGCTTCATGTTACCTGCTAATATGTTTCACAAAAAACGAATAAGTTTTCCAGACGTAATCTTTGAGAAATCGTAAGCTGCCCTGCAGTCTCGCATTTCCTCCTGACTTCCATACCACCCAAAATAAACGACAAATTTCAACCTTGTATTTGTTGTGGGATGGCAGTGCCATAGAATCTGTTTAATGGCATCACATTTACTATCCACTGTACTATTTACTATGATTTCCACGACTGTAATTTCCACCTTCGGTCATTTTATAGTGCTTAAAGGTACTGACAACACAGCAATAATCAACGTAAATGAAACGAACGTAGGCTTAAATCCATTTTATCTGTTTTATTGTCAGTTGCTGTATTTTCAGCACATTTAACCACTTTAAAAAGACAGAAGGTCGAAATTATAATCGTCATAACTGTAACACATAGTAACGTCCATGGCGAAAACAATGAAATTAAATAAAAGGAGAGAGAGAAATTATTTCGTAACTATTAAGACAATCTTTTCCTTACTATTGCATAGAATAACCTACACGACTAGGGAAGAGTTGCCTAAATTTAATCACTTTTGAGGTTTTGTTTACTATTGTCTAAACAGCAACTTATAAAGATATTTAAACAATGTCTTACTCAACTGTGGGACGTTGTTCTCGGTATCTGATTTAAGGAAGTAAAAATCTTGGAAAACTAAACGCACTACATATAATTTTATAAACATCTGCAAATGATACAACTTAAGAATCTGGTTTCTTAATATGTGTAAGTGTGTGCATAAACTGTAACATCCTTATAAACTATATCCCTGACCTGAAAGATACCTATTAGTCTAAGTTTAAGGAAACGTCCCATGTTTTAGTTCTTACAACACCATTTTCTGCCACCACGACACAACTTCTTCCCTCCTTTCTCCATCCTTGTCCACTTCGCAGCAGTCAACATTTTTTTACTTCATGCGTCTGGTCACTTCTTCCATTCGCTCTTTCTAAAAAAGTAACTGCACCATTCCTGTATTTTAGGAATGATTTTCTGTGGGGGTTTCCCCACAGAGTCTCGAAAATACTTCCTTTTCACAGGTCCAGCTGTAGCTCCATTCTTATTCTCCTTTGCTTGGATGGACACCTTCAGCTCACTTTTTGTCTGCCATTGCTTCTTCTGCACTGAAATTCTGAGGCAAACCGACTCGTAAGTCTAACGCAAGTTTTCTTACGTCCGAAAAGCGTGAATCGAACATTATCTCTTCAAATGTAAGAACATATCATTGCAATTCGTTTTCAGTTTCGCTGGAAAACATTTCAGTATACCCGTTAGCATTTTTCTTTTGATTTTCAGCATGCCTCTTCATAGATAGCTTAGGAACATTTTATATTCGTTCACATACATTCAATCCGTGATTGCCAGTTAAATATACTGTTACAACTAAATGAAAATCTTCTATGCCTCACTTGCCATAACGCCGATCTGTTTCCGTACTATAATACGCAATGATTATTAATAACTTAGCTTAAAGAACGCATAATAAGATTCACCACGTCATTTCTAAACATTATGTTGCACTAATAATGCTGAACACATTTTTAAAGCTCATTATACGAAAAAGTTTCATAAATTGTACCAGCGGAATATAGGAAGCTTCTAGCGGTAGATTATACGTAACGTCGCTATTTTCCTTTTGTCAATTTCCTACAAACGAGCCAGAAAGAATACAAAGTCATGAATGTCTGTAAATTAAAGCTGTTTCATGTACGTTTACCAAAAATAAAACATTATGTTCTCATGATCTTTAACGTTAATCCTCTTCGGCACGTACACAAGAGAACGGTTACGGTCGATGAAAACCACAACAAAATGAACGCTGCCTTCAGACGACATGTTTGTCAACACACAGCCGATAATATGGCACCAAGAAGCACGTATTTCACTCCTATGTCACAAAATGTCGGACAGTGCTAGAGGCAGTATTCTGTAGTAGTGGTATGCATTGGGACCTCGTACAATAAAGGTACCTCTCTCCTACATATGTCAATTGTAGACGACAAATTGCAGATTAACACTTAATTTATTTTTTTCCTTTTATTAGAATTTATTACTTCAAATTTGTGGAGAAAACTGTGACAATACGTGCAAAACGTTTCAGACATTTCCCTGCATTACACATGCTAGCGTAGCAGATTCCAAGGTGATATTTTTGTCGATAGATAGCACTATGCATCTGAATAGCAGGCGTGTCCTCAATTAAATACCAATTGCATTCCACCAGAGGTACATACTTAGCAACAGATGGTGGCGCAACAAGAGATTCCTTAGGAGACGAGTGGGATGGAATCAATACCACACCAGCGAGAAAAGCAAAAGGTATACAGGAGAGTTGACTTTCACAGTTGCAGTAACAAACAAAATACTTAGATACGTACAAAAATGAGAGAATGGTAACGTGTAGGACTGCAGCTCAGCTCGACTGAAACTTAAAATGAAATGGACTGCAATGTCGCACCATAGTTTGGAAAAATAATATAGTACTAAAGATATACCAAGCAATTGGATATGAATCGATACGAGATAGGCAGTAGTCTACGCTCGCTGAAAAACTGTAAGGTAATAGACATTATGTTACATCAAAATAAAGTCCAAAATGCGATTATGCTAGAAGCTTATTTAATAGCTTTTAGTTGCAACAGTTTCCATGCCAGTGGTAATCATCTTAAAAGGTATTTATTTCGTCCACTGGTTGTTTCTTTATATACATTTTATTTTTGCTTTGTACACCACGACGTTTCCTCCTTGTAGCAATTTTCAGTATAAAGTTGAACGCGTTAAACATATATATTTTTGCGATACAGTCATATAATTTCATGAACTGTCCGTAACTGGTCGGGCTTGAGAGCTGCTGCCATGACAATCGGTTTAGCGCGAACAGCAGCACACAGCCAGGCCTTTTACTAGTGTGGGCTGGCTCTGAACTGTGTGCAACATTACAAACGAATTGTTTGGCACGAGGTGCCGATGTACACAGTTCAGCGCTCCCTTGGCTGTATACTGCTGTTAGTACACATTTACAGCTTTCAAGCTCTGTCAACTATGTGCTGTTCAAGAAATTATATGGCTGTAACCAAAAATTTATACCAACGATATATTTAATATTTCAAACATCCTCACATTTCCAAATCGTTTGCGCCTTTACTACTGAGCACTTAATGACATTAAAATGTAAAATACGCCTCTTGCAGGCCACTGACTGAACATACGGCAATAATAATAATAGTAACAATAATGATAATAATAATTTTGAAACAAGACTGTAAGAAAGAAAAAGGGTGTTAGATGTAGGAGTAGATATCTGAATGTTACTTCTTAGATCTACAACTTTGCTTGCGGTGTTTTTTCTCGAAGGTCGAGACTTTATTGTAAAAAACTTGCAAAAAATTTGCGATTCAAAGTATCGGCCACCGCGGATCACTACTTTCTCCCATCTTCCGGTTACAAGTACCGCAACGGAAGAACAGGGCGTCTTTTGAGGAGATCCATGAATCGATCTACTTTTGAACTTGTTCATAAGGCGGGAAGTGCTGGTCAGCCAGGACTTGTGCCACTGGTCGAGAAACGTGCTAGTCAGAGGGAGCAATGTCAGGGCGAATAAGGTGAATGGGCCAGGACTGCCCATTTCAACCTTTCCAGGTATGTTTCGACGGGTTTTACGACAGAAGGTCGAGAACAGTCATACTGAAAAATCACCTTTTCGTTTCTGTCGCTGTATTGTAGCCATTTGTCTTACAGTGTTCAGCTCAAAGGCGTCAAGTGCTTTCGATAATTGTCCCCTTTGACAGTTTCCGTCGGTTTCAGTCACCTCGCCGGCCAGTGTGGCCGTGCGGTTCTCGGCGCTTCATTCTGGAACCGCGTGACTGCTACGGTCGCAGGTTCGAATCCTGCCTCGGGCGTGGATGTGTGTGATGTCCTTAGGTTCGTTAGGTTTAAGTAGTTCTAAGTTCTAGGGGACTGATGACCACAGATGTTAACACCCATAGTGCTCAGAGCCATTTTTTTCAGTCACCTCGAAAATCTTCTCGAAAGACGTCAAACGTCCTTAAAGCGCTGAAATGATTCTGTGCAAGTTCTCTCACTAACAGATACCTCAACATAGATCTCGCCCAGTATTTAATGAATCTCAGCCGCAGATTCCTTTATGTTAATTTAGAAAATTGCAACTTTCTGCAAACGACGAGAAGTGAGCTCGTAATTTGACATATTCAATGGAGAATAATTTTATAATGCAATCACAAATTGACAAATATTTTGACGGAGTTATGTTTACAAATGCTTAAGATTACTTTATGACGGTTACGACTTATCACCTGCACTAATGATTGTCGCCACTACCATCTACTACAAACGGCGAAAGCAAAGCTGTAGACCTAATGGAATTGTTTATGAACGACGAAGACCATAAGACATCATTTTGAAACGGCACAAACGAGAAACAGACACACAGGTTGTCACAGCTATACGGTTAGACTAGACCAACTTTATGCGCCGTGTGTGACCGTACTGTTTCAAATGTTCAAATGATTGTGAGATCAGCGGTCCCTAGACTTCCACACTATTTGAACTAACTTACGCTAAGAACAACACACACACGCATGCCCGAGGGGGGACTCGAACCTGCGGCAGGAGTGGCTGCGCATCCCGTGGCAGGACGCCTCAAACCGCGCGGCCACTCCGGGCGGCATCGACCTGTTTCATTTGTGTCTTTATTCGAGGGATCGTTGAGTATTTCATTTCATGCCGGACTGATACGTTAACCACCAAAAATGGTTCAAATGGCTCTGAGCACTATGGGACTCAACATCTGTGGCCATCAGTCCCCTAGAACTTAGAACTACTTAACCCTAACTACTCTAAGGACATCACACACATCCATGCCCGAGGCAGGATTCGAACCTGCGACCGTAGCGGTCACGCGGTTCCAGACTGACGCGCCTAGAACCGCACGGCCACACCGGCCGGCCGTTAACCACCAAACGACAAAAAAGTCACACTACAGGCAGGCGGAGCTAATCCAACAGAATTTTTAGTCAAGTTCGTTTGATAACGAAACACAATGGTGACGAAAAAGTAATTGATGGGGAGCTGTTTCCAACTGTCAAGACAGGAAATCTTCATTCTTTAGTGCAACCAAACAATTATTTTGTCATTTTTTGCTTTCTGTACTGGTTTGTACACCGAACTGAGCATTTATTTTCACGTCTAAGAATGTACGTATTAGCCTTCCATAATCCGTACGTTTTAGCGTAAAGAGGACGAAACACAGTTTACGTAACTTACAACATAGAAGAAGTATGCCCTTTACCTTCATCAGTACGCAACCGGTGTCCACCAGCTTGAAAAAATACCACTATGTACAGCAGCGAAGTTTCTTCTAAATGCGGCGAGAACAGCTCGGTTGACCAGTTCAGAAGAACGTTGCCCAGCAACGACGAGAGCTGCGTAACAATGACAGCAGCTGGCGTACAAGTTTGCAGCGTGGGACACAGGTGAGAATGAACGAGGCACCAATTCAAGAATTATTGATTGCAGTAACATTTCGGGGGCGACTTTAAACTGCACGGGAGGATTTATTTGTTGATTAGTTTCGGACGGCCTTTTCATCATTAAATCATCCAGGCACATAAGTCTTGCGTTATAACCAGACATGCATGTAAGTTACTGGCCACAAAACATATAAACGTGGCAATACACAACATAGCGCCCACACATGAACATCGGTGCGCACTTCCTGCAAACAGAGGACATTCCTGTGCGCCGGAGTTCCATTGCAAGGGAGGGCAAGACTTACCGCTGTGCGGCGGACGGCCACTGGGGCTGGAGGCGTTAAGGGGATTTGTTTTACAAGCATTGCCGTGCTAAAAGTACGATTTGGTCGTATGTAGTAGCTACACTGTTGGTAACACGTTCAAACATTTTTAGACTAATTGCAGACGCAGTTCCACATTAGACATAATAAGTTCGTCGGTTGACATACAACTATGGATATTTCACTGTCACTATTTCCACACACAAAACACATTTAGGAAACGCTCCACCCCCGTTTCTTCATTTTCGGTAGCCACGTCTGTCTCACTTCCACTGGCAGTTGTGATATTCGCTATTTTTGACTTCATTAAAACAGCAAATACGAGTAGTTAATACTTTCAGCCAGAAGGCAAATACTTGTTTATAAATAATGATTAATGTATAATAAGGCGTCGCATAGCGACGGTGGAATTTTCTAAACAATGTAATTCGTCGTCTTTGGGCGGCAATATAAACAGAAAAATACGGATAGATATGCGATCCTTCACTATTTTGTTCGCTGGAGAACAAATAAAGGCTTGAGCGCTAAAGACTTGTACTGTTTTTTTTTCTTAAGTAATACGGACGCAGATTTGCGGCGGTCTGATCTAATTTTTTTACTAAATAAATAAAAACGTGTTCGGTCTAAGTTTGAGTGAAGTGTAAGAAGAACTGTTATAACTTATCGTGACGACGCACTCAAAAGGACAATGGCTATATAAAAGAGCGCTCAATGGACATGATACGGACATAAAAATCTACCGTCATTGTAGTACTAAGCTTAAGGTACGATATATATGTTCTAGTTATAATAAATATTTGTTCTGGGAATACTGAATCATTTAGCAGTGCTCATTCCTATCATCTCCTCAGTATTATTTTCATTTTAATTATGCATTTTGCTAAGATTACAGACACCAAGATCAGCAATCCAATGTGTGTGTTACACTGATAAAAAGAAAACTATTTTATCGTCATCTTGCATCAGCTTTAATATTGAATTTCCTTTTTGTGTGATGTTAGTTGTTTTTTGCGCCCTTGAGAACTTTCTGGTCCCTTAGGAAACTCTTTTGTCATAACAGTAACTTCACAACCGGGTATCATGAAGTAATTGGAAAGACGATAACGCAATTTCTTAATCAATAGCACGCTAGTTGTGACTGCCTCAAGCCACGCGAAACTGCAAGTAAAAACTATTCACATTTCATAATGCAATATTTTATGACAATGGTCAATACATGATTCTTACGCCAATTGTGATTGATAAAACAGTAAGCGAAATCTCAATTTCCAACTTTTCCATTCAATAACAACATCACTTTTATTTTGTAACATCACACAGTGTCAGCTGATTCAGTTTCATCTTCAATTGCGGAATCAGTACTACTTGCATCACTATGACTATCACTGTTGGAATCTGTTCGACTTTCCAAATTTATGATCGTCACTAGCTCTTGGTCCAGCAAGCTTTAAACTTGAAATGTACTACTCTCTAATTTTATTTGCGTGCTCACAGCATCTATTCCAGTCTCCTTCTGCTATGGGAGCAATTTGGTCATCAATTTGTTAATAACGTGTCCATTCAGAAAGGCATATTACGTTCAGAAACACTGTCATTGACTCTTGCCCATATCTGCACTGTAGGATACAATTAGGGGTGGTATGGAGGAATGCGTACGTCAGTGTGACATGTTCGGTTAAAATATTGTCTGTTTTATAAGTGATGTACCCTGGTTTGTTCATTTTATCAATAAATGCAACTAGGGCCCCAATGCGTTCTTTTTTAAAGAAATTTCCTTTTCTGTTAACCAAGACGTCATTTCACTCTTCGTGGACTTTGATATTGTAGCACGAGACAGATACTTACTGCGATAAGGGGCGTTATATCTAACAAGGACAGTATGAGGAAGTAGATTAGGTATCAATTTCTCCCTGAACCATTTTTCATAAGTTGAGGAATGTATGTCGCTGTGATAAGCCCCTGTCGTCTGGCCGTTGTCTTAACCTCATGTACACATTCAATACAAAACCGTCCTGCGCGCCAGCATGAATGATGACAATTCTACTTCCTTTCGAAACATGTCTTAGCAGACCATGTAGTGGATTGTCCCTCCTTCTTTACGATTCCGTGTGACAAGCGTGAGCATTTAACTCATCCATTTAGACAGTCAGTTTGGTATCCCACAACTGCCTGGATCGTCTTCAGACAGTTCTTCGCTGCTCGTCGAGACTTTGCACTGAAGACAGTTCTTCACCAATCAATGCCATTTCAGGCAGAAGACGTGTCTGGAGACGCACATGACAACAGTGGAGTACCAACCAGAGTGTAGCTCGCCATTTGGTCCGACAAGCAGGAGTGATGGTCTAGAGTGTCATTTCTTTAATAACGGGACCGCTTAGTTTCTAATTCACGGCACCCTTACAGCATAGCGGTTGGTCGACAACATTGTACGCTCCGTTTTGTTGCCCTTCATGGCAAGCCATCCTGGCCTTGCCTTTCAGCAAGATAATGCCCGCTGAACAAGCCGAGAGTTTCTACAGCTTGTCTTCGTGCTTATCAAATTCTGTCTTGGCCAACAAGGCCTCAGGATCTCTCCCCAATTGAGAACGTCTGGAGCGTTGTGGGCAGGACACTCTAACCATCTGGTGATTCTGGTTGCCCAGCCAGCCATTTGTACAGAATCTGGCACAATATCCACCACGATGACATCCAACTACTCTGTCAGTCAACGCCAAGTAGAATAAGTGTTTGCATAAGGACCACAGGTGGACCAACGGGTTACTGATATGCTCAATTTTTCTGAAAGGGAGAACGTTTATTTGTCTGTACATGTACAGCACGTCTACTACTGTATTTACGTTCCATTTAGATAATTCCTTCACAGTCATCTTTTTTTGTATTAGAGCGTATAATTAAAGCAAGAAACTTGTTAGTAAATGCTCTTTTGCAGACATTTTACATTGTCCATTACCTTTCAGTTGGTAGCTTTGATCTTCGAAGTCTGATTCTGTGTGTGCACAATATCCCATTTAATTCTAAAAAATTCATTCACAGATTTTTTTATACGTAGGAACGGGTAAATGTCAAGGCGTCAAAACGGCAGGATGGAAGTTGCAACTATTCATAGTTCAAATGTCTGTTTTGCCACTGCCTAAGCACGTCTTTGTCCAGGTGCGCTATCGTGATGAAGGTAGATTTTTTCCAATCGTGCCTCTTCGTCCGCAAAGGATGTGGCAACGAAGGTTACTGCTTTTATTCAGTATGGGGTGAGCTGGGGTGAAGCGAGCCCTGGTAGGCAGAGGATGGGAATGGTCTCATTCGAAGCAGTTGTTCGGAAAGTTTGTTTACCAGTAGGAACATTGCATTCGCCGAAGGAGCGACGCGCCGTTGTCGTAGAGGCTCGCTTTTCTAACGGCTGACCGATAATGGCAGAGCAGCGTACATCGTGTATGCACTTCAGAATTTTCGATCCAACTTTTGATTTTTTGTTTATTGTTATTTCGTCGTTCCCGCCCCATATGTGCTGCAGGTGGTCTTCCTGCGATACAATATATCGCTCTTGAGCCAAATGCCTTTACAAAATGTAAGTACGGACATTACAGCAAGGTTTATGGGTGGAGAATTTAAAAATGTTTTCAAAGATTATATAATGCTGATTATTCGATGATACTTACAAAATACAATGTTGTTTTCTTCCTTTCAAATAAAAACAGAAATAAACAGTTCAACAGACAAGAATAAAAAGACAAAATAGATATTTAAAATAAGTTGAAAAAATGGCGATGTTGATTAAAAAGGAGCAACTTACTACCGTTTAAAAAGATGAAGGACCGGCGCTGGTTAAAAAAGTTGTGGGAAGATCAAACTTTGGTTGTTCTGTAGTGGGTTAGAGTGCGCGAGTTAGTATATAAGCCGTGGGATGATACTGAAAATGAAGGTGGTAGGGTGGATAGTGGGAACACGGAAATGAAGGATAGATTTGGTGGGTGGGTAGAGCTCTGACATCAGGAGCTGAAGTGGTGGGGAGAAATGGAGAAGCATGAGGGAGGGGTCAGCCCTGACATAGAAAGGAAGTTATAGTGGGAACCCACGTCCTGTTGCTGGCCGGCAATCAGTTGTATCCTGGATCAAAACTCGCAGAGGAACTGGAAATCTGCAAAGAAGAGGAGAGGGTGTAACGCGGTACTACACGCCTAAATACGCTTTGTAATGGTTGTGAGCCTATTCGGGAGAAAACTGTAGCAGAAGTACGGACCGATTTCGATGCGCCGAAACAGGCCGAGAAATATATTGTAAACATTTTCATACACAACAATGAAAGCCTGACTATTGCGATTTCACGCACAGTTCGTGTTTTGGAAATGATATCTCGTAGATGGCCAACATTGTTACAATGACGGACAATCTGTGACGCAAATCGTTTAGGGCACGTGCAAGCATATTTATAGGAATGTTTCTGATTTCCGCCTGAATGGTGTCTTTCAGTACCGCAATCGTGTGTAGGCTTCTAGCATGCACCCTTTGTTAAAGGGACCCACAAAGGAAATAGCTACAGATCGATAAGTGTGGAGGCCTTTAAGGCAACGAAATATCCCCATTCAGCCGGCCGAAGTGGCCGTGCGGTTAAAGGCGCTGCAGTCTGGAAACGCAAGACCGCTACGGTCGCAGGTTCGAATCCTGCCTCGGGCATGGATGTTTGTGATGTCCTTAGGTTAGTTAGGTTTAACTAGTTCTAAGTTCTAGGGGACTAATGACCTCAGAAGTTGAGTCCCATAGTGCTCCGAGCCATTTGAACCATATCCCCATTCCTTGAAACGATGTGGTTAACAAACCCTCTGCCCACTGCACGTCCATGTTCATCATCAAAACAGAAAGCGTCGATTATGTCCACTGAGGAGGTGGCGACCCTCGCTGTGACTTTCTGGCTGTGTGAGGGGCGTTGATGGAGTTACTGAGGGCTATCGTCGCACCAGTAACGGCAGTTTTGTTTGATGCCACAACTACTGCGATGAGAATGTGCCTTGTCATTCAGCCATTGCAAATTTAAGAACTTCGTTGTACCTACTTTTAGTAAACAGTTCAACAGACATGTGTATTTACTTTTCGTAACCATTTTCATTTAACTGCTGCACAACCTCTATCTTGTATATTTGTAACGTTAAATTGTTCCGTAAAATTCTGTGCACACTACTGTTGAACAATCCTTCTAGAACCACAATCTGTCTCACAGAACGCATTGGACTGTTACTTGGTTGGTTGGGGAGTGGACCAAACAGAAAGGTCATCGGTCCCATCGGGTTAGGGAAGGATGGGGAGGGAAGTGAGCCGCGTCCGTTCAAAGGAACCATCCCGGCATTTGTCTGAAGCGAATTAGGGAAATCACAGAAAAACTAAAGCAGGATGGCCGAATGCGAGTCCAATGTGCTAACCACTGCGCCACCTCGCTCGGTGAGTGTTCGTTACAAAATTTTACACTTCCTCTATCCGTTCCTGTGAGTGACAACTTCTGGTCCTTCCTGTCGATTTCAGTTTAAGGGTACTTCCCGTTGCTTCATAATTTTTCACCTATAACGTGGTTTCACGTGCAACTGGTACAGTATCATTCAGTCCAAGGTCGAACTGACGACGGTACTCCTGTCTAGCAGCAGCAAGGCGCTCAACGTTCTTGTGAGAGGCCTCCACAGCCACAGCCCACTCCAGCACTCCATCTCGGCAAATGGCGGACCTACCTGAAACACATGACAGACATTCAGCGTGATCAATAATACCGTTCGACTTTTAGAGACTAACTAAAACTGTCTGTTTTCTGCCACAGCCTGTACTTTATGTGGCTACGAGAGTTTTTAGTAATACTGTAGCTATCGCCTAAATCTACTAGATGGAACTACTGGCATTTTGCATCACTAACTCGATTAAAATAGGACACAAAGACATTTACACAGAAGTATTTCTTTATATTATTTCGTTGGAATGCATTGCAATCGTTACTGAGCCTATGTAAATATGTGCTTTTGCACCGTAAACTGTTCTTCGTAAAAAAAAAAGAGAGGATAACGTGAAATATGTTTGAATTTATATAAGGTGCCGAAACAGAATCTCACACAACACAGTTTAGGTTGTGAGTAGTGGTACCACGTATATCAAGAAAGATACTTATGAAGTTTTGGCGCGTACTGAGGACATGGGTGTGTGGAAACATGATGTGAAGAACATTTGTTTTATCTGCTCAGTGGTTTGGTTGGTGAATGAAAAGATAGACCTGAAGTGAACTTAGTGGTCCTGACTTAATGAACTGACTTTAGAGAAGAATAATCCTGCCAAAGATATGTGACCAGGACAGTTCCAAGCAAATGAACCACAGAAGAAGTGGTTCGCCAAATACACGACGGCGCTAACGATATGTGTGGTGCAGTTAATACCCCATCACTCGCGTGGTGACTTATTAAAAGGACTCAGTATTCTTGTATGTTTCTTTATCCACTGTGATATCTCCTTAAAACTATGCCAGGAAATTAATAATAACTAATTATGTATTAATTCTGACTTCATATTCTTTCATTGCCACATATTAATTTAGGCCATGTCCAGCTTTCCTGACAACTGAAATGTATAACATCGTACGGAATGGCATCAAAGTACGTTAATTGTTCCATCCGAAAGTGTGAGAAATAACGAAAGCAAGAAAGAGAGAGTGATCAACGTGTCCAGCATAAACAGGCAGTGTGCAGCTTTCATATAAATACGATGAACCTGATACTGCGGTGTTTAACGTTACAACCTTTTGATCTGAAGTGAGTAGTGCATCATAGATGTGAATGCTGGATATTCGATTACGATGGAGCTGTTGAATATTGATGTTTATGATCAAACTGATTATATTTTATTTTGAATCATTGTAGGTCTAGGTGTTACCTAACCCCAGCACTGTACATGCCTTGGTAATTACGCCCAATGCGGGTCATTAACTTCATTATTACGCTGAGTTTCAAATATAATACATGTTATTGTAAGCTTAATTACTATTCTGTTTTTGAACATTTCCATTTTACGTTCTGATAGCTGCAAAGCGTAGAAGCAAATTATGTCGTCGTCGCTTGGCAGGTACCCACACCGCTGTCCTTACACTTCTTGATCGTTCTGTGAGACGATTTTTTAACCCAGCCTTCAATTTTAACCAATATTTACTGGGTGTGATGCAAAATGCGGTTTTATTAATGCGAAAAAGTGCATGTGGCGAGTTGTTTGAACAGTTGCCACACAATGTGCTGCTGTTCTTTAGTGACGGAGCACACTTTAATCTGTCTGAGTGCGCTAATAAACAAGACACGCTGTGCTAGTGGGCTAACCAACGTGGACAACTTCACGAGAGGACCAGACAGCTCTTAGGCATTCACTACGTGCAGCACTTTGGTGTGCAGTGTTGAGAATACACTAAATGTGAATTCTCAGAGAGTATTCAGCATGATTGAGGAATGTTTTTTGCCTCTTCTTGAACAAATTAATATTGTGGTTGCGTGTTGCACGTAGCTGGGACGACGGCGCATACAGTGCGAACTGCTTTGCGTGTTTTGCAGGGAAGTTCTCCGTGCGTCTCATCTGATCTTTCGGGACAGTCGCCTCATCGATTTAGGCCCTTGTGACGTTTCTTAGAGGATTTCCAGAATCCACTCCGTACAGCGATCGTCCAAGGACTCTTGCACACTGGAAGGACAATATACTCTCAGCAGTAGGCCGCACATCCAGCTCTATGTCCGCCAGATCCAACGGAAATTAAAAATTCGAATAACTCAGTGTATTGATAATAAAGACATAATTTTCAAACACCTATAACATTAATCCTCGCATTACCAACGTTTTTCAAGGAGGCGGGGCGGCATTAGGCGCACCATAAAAAAACTAAGAAAAAACAAAAAAAATTAATTTTTGTTAACATATATTAACATCATACTTTGAAAAGAAGTACTAATGTTTAAGTACGGTCTAGAACTTCAAACTATCTTTTAAAACACACACACGCACACACACAAAAGTAAATACAAATTTCGTTAATTTCTCACAGCATACTTTTTAGAGATCTTTATGTTTAATAATGGTGCCTATAATAGAAGCTATGGAATCTCGTAGAATATTTCATTACAAACACAAATATCTATTTCAAAATTTTAAAATACACTTACGGAAAAAAAGCTAAGCACCAAAAAATAATTTACGTAGAGTAATGAAATTTCGGGAATATATCTCGTCTGATGATGTTCCATATAAGCTCAAGTGGAGACAAATCTGGTAGTCAAGCAGGCCAAGGCAACATGTCGGCACTCTGTACAGCATGTTGGGTCACAACAGTGGTGTGCAGGCGAGCGTTATCTTATTGAAAGTCACCACCGGGAATGCCATTCATAAATGACAGCACAACAGGTCGAATCATAAGGCTCTGAGCACTATGGGACTTAACTTCTGAGGTCATCAGTCCCCTAGCACTTAGAACTTCTTAACCGTAACTAACCTAAGGACATCACACACATCCATGCCCGAGGCAGGTTTCGAACCTCCGACCGTAGCAATCGCGCGGTTCCAGACTGTAGCGTGTGGAACCGCTCGTCCACTCCGGCCGACGGTCGAATCAACAGACTGACGAAGAATTTCGCAGGTAGAAAAAAATGGCTCGGAGCACTATGCGACTTAACTTCTGAGGTCATCAGTCCCCTAGAACTTAGAACTAATTAAACCTAACTAACCTAAGGACATCACACACATCCATGCCCGAGGCAGGATTCGAACCTGCGACCGTAGCGGTCGCTCGGTTCCAGACTGTAGCGCCTAGAACCGGACGGCCACTCCGGCCGGCTTCGCAGTTAGCGTGTGTGGGGTGACCAGGACAGTGCTCCTGTTGTCATGTGAAATCGCGCCCCAATCATAGGCCCAGCTGTCTTCAAGAACAACGGTGGGCTGGCAGCGCTCAGCTTTCCATTCCATACAAAGTTCCAAATAATTTTCAAGATCAGTTATTTGTATATACAGGGTGTAAATTTTAAGTTGACAAACCAGAATAACTCGTAAAATACACTTCATACGGAAAAATGTGTAGAATCCAAACACGATTATTTTCGAGAGGGACATCTGTTGGTGCTAAAATTAGTCCTCCACCCCAGCCGTCTGCGGTTGGGGCGGGAGGCAACTTCAAAATTTCAAATGGGAACCCCCATTTTTTTATTGCAGAATCAGATTTTGTTGTGCTGTCATTTATGAATGGCATTCCCGGTGGTGTCTTTCAATAAGATAACGCTCGCCTGCACACCACTGTTGTGACCCAACATGCTGTACAGAGTGCCGACATGTTGCCTTGGCCTGCTTGACTACCAGATTTGTCTCCACTTGAGCTTTGTTTTGATTCTTGGTAGTTGGCGCTGTAATTCATTTTTGTGTGGAAAATGGTTACGGATAAATAACAAATTGCTCTCTCTCAAATACCACCATATGTGAGGAAACGGAGGGTTTTTGTGTTAGCTTATCAAAATTTACGAAGTAAATAAGTATTTTTTATAGCAGGTGCTGTATCAACTCCACCACAACAGCCAGCCATGTCCGCGACACAGCTTCCGTGCTGTTCCACCGTTCCAAACTTTCTGTGAACAACAAGAGGAATTGAACGAGCGCTACGTTCATTTCGACGCCCAGTGTGCTACACATCAAGTGCAGTGTACTGGGAAACTTTCTCATTTCATGTCAATGGGTGGTATAGGTGTTTACGAACTCCCTCAGAAGTTATTCTCGACTATTAGGCTGCAGTTGCTGGTGTTTGAAGAATTAGTTTCTGCCCTCACTAAGTAATACGAGGATCAGGTGCAGGTCGGTGCAGCTCGGTACAAGTTATTTCGATTGTGGGGAAGGTCAGAACAGACATACCATCAATAGGTCACTTAACTTCAGTCTTTGACACGACGGTGTCGTTTGCAATGTACCTGTGGACGGCTATGTAGTGACACAATGGTTCGTGATGCAACTATGTACAATGTGCCAGATCCTACTTTGAAACAAGTGTTACAAGTTATTGAACGTCAGGACCCATGTGATAGTGCCGTGGAAAACTTTGAGGTAGGTTCCATTTGCAGTGTAACACAAAGTGACGGTCCTGCCACCAACCACCACACACAAACTAGCCACGGCGTCATGGATAGAGTAAACAAGCGTTAACGCATGTTTCTGCTGTGAAATCATGTCAAGACAAAATTTGCCCTCGTGGAACGTGACCTGCTTTGCTTCTGGAATGCCAGCTCATGTGCAGTCTGTATGCTTGCAATAGAAAAAGAGCTCTACCCACGTTCGCTCTCGTAAGTGTGAAGCACCTTCACATTCAGTGAATCTAGTTTTTTTTCTATCCGGCTACCGGTACTAGGATCATTAAATACAGGATGTGCCTCGACCCCGCCAAAATTCTGCGCAACGACAGTCAAATAAACTGTTTCTGTACTTAGTGTCAGACGCTTTGTGCGACTTTAGTTAGGCACTGACACTTCCGTTATATTGCTTAATCGTGCCACTTATGAACAGCTGGGCTCGGCACAGTTCAGAAAATCTTGCACGCGACTTACTGCGTATAACGGTCATGGCATTCCGCTACTTGGTACGCGTTGTTTACCAGCAACATTACAGTCTCACACTAAGACAGTGACATTTACAATTCTGCGTTCACGTCGCTGTGAAAATATTTCTGGATTTGATTCATTTCATTTGTTTCGTCTTCCTATTTACGGCAATGTACTTTCTGTTTATGCCTTCAACTCAAAAGGCAGTACTACTCAATTGACTGAGGGGTTGCCTGATTTATGTTCTGAAGGACATTCTCTTCAGTCGTCGTTGGTCCAGTTCTTGCAGGATCTTTTTCTGGTCGCAGCAATGTCGGAGATTTTATGTTTTACAGGATTCCTGATACTCACGATATACTCGTGAAATCGTCGTGCCCGAAAATCCCCAGTTTCATCGTTACCTCGGAGACGCAGTGTCCCATCGCTAGTCCGCCGGCTGTAACACCACGTTCAAACTCATTTAAATCTTGATAACCTGCTACAGTAGCAGCAGTAACCAATCTAGCAAATGCGCGAAATACTTGTTGTCTTATGTAGGGATTGCCGACCGCAGCGCCGTATTCTACCTGTTTACATGTCTCTGTATTTGTGTATGCGTGCCTATACCAGTTTCTTTGGCGCTTTAGTGTATATCACGTGTTATATGGGGATTTTCACATGTAATGTATGTTGTATTTTAGAGCTAAAATAACTCACTAAATATAGTTAACAAATAAATAACAATAAAAAACTGTCGTAACAATCGTCAGTCAAGAGGTTCTGACTTCATGCATTCAAAGTACTAACTTCTTACTTCTTAGATCCCTGCCCGACTGTGTTTCTGTCTTGAGATGAATATGAGCCTACATGGTGCTACATAATGGTTAGGTAATTAATTCCGATAGTATGAAGCACGATAAAATATAACAGTGACACCAAAGGGTTTGAGAAAATACGAAACGTTGGAGTAGACAAACAAATTATGGAGCAGAAATAAATGTGGCTACTAGTGTTCTGTATTGATTCGACTGTTCCAGCAGTAGCTATTAAAATGACAGCCACCTTAAAAAATATTACTTGCTTAAAATATAACTTCCTTCCTACGCTACTTCAATTTCAGACCATTCATTTTTCATGTTTTAATCAATGTGTTTCTCGTTCATTACAGCTGAGAGACAGCCCAAACATTCGGCGTCGCTTCACACAGACGCAACGTACATATCTGTCACCTCGCAGATGTTATTTCAGCGACCACAAATGCCGAGGAAGGCGCAGTAGGAACACTCAGCCGTAGCTGCCAAGGCAAGTAGACTACGTGCTCTTGGGAAACAGGTTAGTGGTTTCATAAGTAATAATATTTAATGTCGAATAACTGCCACCCTAGTAGTTCGTAATTTAGTACAGAAGAATCACATCTAAACCAACGGTCATTAAAGCTGCGGGACTTTGACCCTGAAGGCGACATGCAATAAACGGCAAATTAGCTGAAGTGCACTATATGCTTTCACATGCAGATGGTGTGAATATCAACGCTGACGTGCGACGTGGATAGGAATAACGCCACCTGCATATTGAATACAACTGAAGGACAAGCATGGTGTCTCTCATTCACAAATAGTATTTCCACGTTATTTGTTTCTGAGATGACAAAGATATGCCTCGTGTAAGAAGTAGATATACCAGTACCTACCGAATGTCGTCGATCTCAAGGGCTCAGCATTTGTTTGCTGAGTACGGAATTGGCGACCCCACGATTTCTGAGCTAAGGACTGGTAAGTGCCACCAGTCCCCTGCCACCGCCAGCTCTGGGCACGCTTCAGCGGCCACCGTGTGGCACGGCGGTGGAACGTAGTGTGTCTCAGGAAATGGGGATCTTGGCTTCACTGCCCGGATCGCGAGGATGTAATAAGCTGCTATAAACAACCCTCAATCTCAAGGTGTGCTGCTCGCTGATGAGATGCATGGCTGTTGAGGTGGAACAGTCGTCAGCGGGCAGCCTCTGGGGAACCTGCCGCACCTCAGTCGTATAAGGCTTACCTAGGCACGCGGGGCTCTGTCTGAGTGGACCCTTATTTCCCTAGCTGCTCGTGGGACCGGGATCTTCTTTTCCTCTTCCCAGCGGGTAGGGTCTACCGCCTGGGAACTCTCCCACCCAGCCAACAAAATGAATGAGGGAGGCTAGTCCTCCTGACAATCAACTTTTTATCAGTAATGGTGCACAAGGAGTCATGAATCCCAACGTCTTTGTAGTGATCAAGAGGAAGGAGGGGGCGTTTGAAGAAGTGTTCCCCTCCTATATCCATAAAGGCTTAGAAGGGTTGACTGGCTATTAAACGGTTGCGAAATTGTTCCTTGCTTGTCGAGACTAACCAGGCAAAGCAGGTGGAACTTCTTATGAAGTCACAGAAATTGGGCGAGTATGACATCATTGTTTAGTTGCATAACTTCCTTAACTCCAGCCAAGGTGTGGTAACCTCTGGTGATATTATGGACATAGACGTTGCTGAACTGAAACAAGAATGGGCACCACAGGGGATCATAGATGTGGGACAAAGGCCACGCAACACCAATGGAGAGACTGAGGAGACTGCCACTTTTATTGTGACCTTCAATTCTCCAACGCTACCTGGACACATCATGGCTGGTTTACTCCTACTTAGGGTTTGACCCTGTGTACCTAACCCTATGCGAGGCTTCAAATGCCAGCGTTTTGTCCATACAACACTAAGTTGCAAAGGCGAAGCGACTTGTGGGAAGTGTGGAAAGGCAGCCCATGAAGCTCGTACTGACTATCCGTCTCCAGCAATCTGCATTAACTGCTCTGGGAGCCACCCAGTCTGGATCCGAGCCTGCCCTGTTTTTGCAGAGAAACGCAAAATTCAGGAAAACAAAGTGACCAAGCGGATCCCCTACGCAGAAGCCAAAAAGGAGTATCAGGCAATGAAACCCCCTGTCTTTGCCACTTCTTATACTGCAGAAACCTGTCATTAAGGTCGACGCTTCGACTCAAACGACATCCAGTGTACCTTTATCCACCACCAGCACCTGTAAATCCGAGTGAAGACGTAGTGGTCCAGGCAGCTACAATGGAAGAAACCAGTAATCCTTCCGCAGGGCGCAGCCCAAAGGAACCCCAAAAGCAGAGTGCCCCTCAACGCCAACTTTCTTCAAAGAAAGGTGACTCTCACCACCCCCCTTCCCCCTCATCCTTACCAGGAAAGGGAGCGGAGAAAGGAACTCAACATTCGTGTCGAAAGCTGACCCAGGTGCCATCAGATGTCATTCTGGCATGTCTGACTGATGATGAGGCCATCATGGATTTTGATGCCTCATCATCAGACAAAGTCAGCCCCACCACCCTGCCTCGCTCTACTAGCACCACACCATCTTGGAGCAAAGACAGGGGTAAATCAAGACCACATTGATGAAATGGCTCCCGTACTCCAATGTTATATAAATGGGCACAGGACTCATCTGGAGGAATTGACACTCCTTGTACAGGACAGACCCTTTTGTCTTTGCCTTCAAGAGACTGATTTTAACTAGACTGACACACCTGTACTTGGAGGGTATCACCTTTACAGAAAAGAAGACCTTACTGGTGATAGGACAAAAGGTGGGTTTGCAGTGTTCGTAAAGGACAGTTTTCACTCCTCACCTATTTCCTTCACAACAACCACAGTGCGACGTCCAGTACTATGTTCCTTGTTTGCAGACGACTTCTCCATCTTCTGTTCATCCTCCAGCCTCACCACGGCTACTCGACAATTGCAACTGACGATCAGGATGTTGGAGGAATGGTCTTGCAAGACAGGTTTTAAATTCTCATTAGAAAAAATAGATTGTGTTGATTTTAATCGTTCCCGCGGTCTGTTTAATATCCCCCTTTTTAAAACTGGGGGATACTGTTCTCACTTTTAAGGGAAAGGTGAAGTATCTGCGTCGAACTTTTGACGAGAAGTTAACATGGTTGCCATACCTTCAAGAACTGAAACTGAGATGTCTCAAGGTCTTAAACATCCATAAAAGTGTCAGTCATAGGCCTTTGGAAGCCGACAGAACGCGTCTGCTCCAACTCTATTTTTGTGCGACCCTGGCTTGAATACGGATGCCAGATTTATGAGTTAGAGGCCTTAATACCTTAAAATGCTGGATGAAATTCAGCACGAGGGTGTTAGATTGTCAACAGGGGCCTGTCGCACGAGCCCTGTTGTTAGTTTGCGTGCGGAGGCTGGTGAGCCTCCACTGTCTATTCGACGTCTCCTTCTCGTGGTACGCCAAGCATACAGGGCACTGTCCGTTCCTACGTCGCCAGCATCCAGATACGTTGTTCAGCCGCCACTGGAACGGCTGTTCGATCATCGACCACAAGCAACACGGCCATTGGGGATCCGTGCAAGGGAGAGCCTTGAGTTTTACAGGTGGAGTGCATTCAGGTCCAAAGCCAGGGGTGGTGTAGGGTCTCCCCCTGACTGCTACCGAGGCCCTGATTGCTTTTAGAACTGACTGCTCACATGAAGCATTGTACCCAGACCGTGTTTTCAAAATTAAATTTAATGTATTTTTACGTAGCCACCCAGATTTTATTACCGTCCACACGAATGGTTCTAAGCAGGGAGATGTTTTCGGTTTTTCCGTCGTGTACCCTGAGATTGTTCTCAGGTCAGGACCCAAGAGCAGTTTTCAGTTTATTACGCGGAACTGTTTGCTATCCTGAGGGCAATGGAGACGGCGGCGTGACAAAAAAATCATAATCTGCTGATGCTACTGCTAAGGATGCTTGCTCCCCTCCTCCTCCTGTCATCTGTTCAGTCCCTCTGCGAGCTGTCACTTCAATTGTGACCAGGAAGGCCACATGTTAGTGAGAGTCCCAGTGGCTGGAAATGAGGAACAATAATCTATGTTCCATCAAGACTTCAGTGCGAACATGGATCACCTCCTTCCGCTCGCGACAGTGTGAAGAAGTACCCCTTACTCGGCCTAGAGTGGGACATTGTCGATTGACACATGGCTTCCTCTTACGTCGGGAGGAGCCCCCAGTATGTGATAGATGAGGAGCACAGCTGTCAGTACGACGTCTTTTAACTGAGTATGTTTTATATGACGAACTGAGGGTTGAACTGGACCTCTCACAGGATCTTCCCCTCTATTTTAGCTGATAACGAGGGTAGTGTTGTTCCTGTCTTAAAAGTTTTGCGTGGTGTCCGGAAGTGTTCCCAAAACATCTAGTGTGAGGTCTTAAGGTGTAACAAAGTGGCTGGGTCACGTATTATTTCTATGTCGTCATCCAGCCGCATTTATTTGTTCCTTTTTAACAGCATCTTTGCAGGTATTTTCTCCATGATTTTATTTAGTTATACCGCTGTGTTTCGCTGTGGTTTTATTACGGGATTTTCTGAACCTCCTGTGGTGGGCTTAAACGTAGTTTTCCAGGTTATTCATCTTCTTCCATAGATTATGAAAATCTTCTTCGGTATAACATTAATGCAAGGGCGCTGATGACCTAGCTGTTTAGGGCCCTCCGCCATCAATCGTCATCATCATCATCACCGAATGACGACAGCATCAGAATCTTGGTTCAACAAGACTGCATCTTACTCTTCCAGGATACTGCTGTTTGCATTAATCGCAATCCTTCGACTCTCATGAGTCTATGGAACAGATAGGGTCAGCAGGTTCATACCGACGTCATGCGAGGTATCCTCCACAGTAGGAAGGCGCTGCGGTTTCAGGGAGCAGTTAAACAGATAGACTGGGAAAACCCAGGTGCACTTGATCACTGGAGAGGAACGTGACGTTACAACCACCTTGGTGGAAACGAGAGACTACCATACTTACTAAATAGACCAATATCCCGTAAAACTTGATCCAAGAAAGCTATAACATAATTAAACACACTTAAGAAAGCATACAAGTAGTTTCTGACTTATGAATTATCTAAGTGTTGCAAATAATATGAAATTTTAAATTAATACTCGTGTATTATCAAAGTCTTGGCTGATATGGATAAACTTTGTCTCAATGGATAGAGTCTGAAGAGCTCCGTCAGAGAGTATCAGAATAATACAAGATAATTTAAACTATATGACAGTCTATGTATTCTGTACTATTAAAAGCTCAGTTTTACACAAAACAAGGAATAAAGTGACGAAAGTAGTCGCAGTGTAGTAAATTAGGCTACTCTGCTTATCTGTAAATCTATTAACTCCTATAAATTTATAATTTTCACATAGTAAGACATCGTAGAACATTGATAACAATGGCATTACTGTAGCTTATGAGAAATCTAAAAGACTCAACAGAAAGCGACGTACATTATCTTTAAGGTGATAGAAATTAAGTTCAGTCTGGTATGTCATATGTATATGTGTATTATATGATATATATTTGGTAAAATGTATGGTCAGCTCTCTACGAGATCTTTTGAAACGACGCTCTAAGATCTTAAATAGGCGGTCATACTCACATTAGAATATTTTTTGAGTCTGTACGCATTTTCAAGTTGTAAGAATACTTGCAAGTTGGGCAGATGCTACACAGAATATTTCCATTAGTCAGTGAGTATTTGGACGTGTAATAATATTGGCACGTATGATAAACTTAGCATAGACTCAGCTTAAAATAACTTCATGAAGTTTAGCTATTGCAGAGATTTTAACATCCAACACAAGTGGCAGAACTTAAAAAAAGCTTTGATAGTTTACTGGGAGTACATGCTAGCTAATGTGGTGCTCGGTCTTGTTAATATTTGTAAGAATCATTAGTCCTACCGCTGTGATAATTCAACACAAAGGATAATCAATAAACTATACTTATGCTAAGCCAAATCCAATGTAAGTTCAGAATATTGCTTGAATTTTTGGCATCATATATTTAAATCCTGTATGCATTTACGACCTGTATAATCTATAGCATGGGTAGTGTTATATCCTAGCCAGTAATGCCAACCGAGCCCGCTGCCAAAAGGTTGGCAGCATCAAAGTCCGGACGCCGTCCGCATAAGCAGCGCCAGCGATACAGGAAATCGCCGCAAGTCTGCGCGCGCCACCGCTGGCTTCTGGCTTCTTAAGCGCTGGAGTCGCGAGCGCTAGGACAGTTCTGGATTCGCCGCTCAGTTGTATACTCGCCACCGATTTGTGTACTTGCTAGTCGGTTGTGTGTTCATCGCAGCAGAGTTGTTGTTTGTCGTCAGCCGACGCTGACCTAGCCGCTCCGACTCGAACTAGACAGATTTCTGTAGACACGGAGTTCACTACTGTGTTTCTGTATCTTCGTTAATAAAGATAAGTACCGACTTTTATTTAATCAGAGTGTTTGGGTTTTCATCTTTCTGTTCACTGTTCCAGCGGACCGGTCGGCCCGCTATTAAAAGTGTGGCGGTGACTTCGTAAGCCGTTTCTACAGCGAAGTGTTTGTCGCTACGAGCGCCGCCACAAAAGGTAGTATGAAGACTGAAAGTGTGTTGCAGCAAACGAAGCGGTAATGTTGAGCAAATGAAATCATTCTACAGGAAGCTGAACACAGTGCAGTAGAGGCTCCCTAATGGGGACTGCCACCTAATGTGCGAGGAAGGTCAGTAAAGAATTTCTGAAGAACCTGGCTGACTCTCTTCGTGAACTCAGTATACTGGAAGAAACAAGTATAGCGATTAAGGTCCTCATTAGGATTAGTGTATCCTCTACTGATGTGAATTTCCATTGGTTTAGACTGTTAGGTCAAATGTGAACGGAGTGTAGCCAGCTATAGTGTAAGAAATGTGGGAAAGTAGAAGACCAGGAGTTGGACTGCAGGAGTAAGGAGTATAATGGTAGAATATGAAATGCAGATAATCAACTGTTAAATGTAATGGCAACTTCGAACCCACTGAACGGCGTTCCCAGTTATATTTGATGCTACAAGAAATCTGTATAGAAGGAAATGTTTCTTGATTGGCAAGGGAGACAGAAGGTCCGTATGTCTGTGGCAAGTCTACAGGTAGTTAAATCTTCCACCCTATAGGTTATGTGGTGTAGGTGGAATAACGTTCAATCACAAGGATCAGCAACGTTAAGTTCTTATATTGTAGTTCAAAGATTCGGGAATTGGGAAGCAGGACGTATTGTCCCATACAAGTGGAGGGTACTGTGCAATCCTAGGATTGTTTTACATTCATAAGCACCATGCTAAAGCTGACATTTGAAAATCATAGCGGACATTTGGGCCTTTGTTAGTACTAGAGGAAACTGTTGTCAATGATGTATTTTTGCAAGGCTCATCTGTCATGAAGGACAAACGAATTAAACTACTTGCAAAATTATTAAGACTCATTTTATGTGATAATGTACCACCAGGTACAAGGAAGCTACTTCTGGTGAATGTAGGAACAGAATTACTTGCAAAGTTATTGTGTGTGATAGAAACATTGTAGAAGAACAATGAGCTGGGTACTTAGCAGTGTTTCATATGCAGAAGTGTGTAGGTGAAACAAATGGTGAACAAGTAATGCTGATCAACGTAGATAATTTTGATGCCGAAGCCTCAAAGCTCTCTAAATATTATTGATTGCCAATTTGGATGTCCTAGACCAGAATGATCTAGACAGGATAAGTTCAAACTACATCCATGGGCAAGCCGCTGATATAAATGCATCTTGCATACAAGTGGTAGATTCTGAACGGTTGCAAAAAGTACCTATCGAAAAATAATTTGTGGAATTCAAGGGGCTATTTAATAATTTAGGTCCATTAGCAGCAACTCTGGCGAATCATAGTAGTCCTGTCTGAACCCAATCACCTGCGCATCATAAGCCATACAGGTTACCCCACCTATAGCTAGTAATGCTAGGGTTGTTCACCAGCAATCACTGAGGAAAGCACAAGTCCATAGGGTACACCATTCGTAAGAGTGTCTAAGATGTCTTCAGATAGAAAAGGAAATATCACTTCTCCTTTTGTTACAGGTACCTCAATACATGTACGATTACAGACAGATATCCAGTACCAAATACTATGGAAACAAATAGGGTACTTGGCACAATGAAAATATTTTTCCACATGGATATTATCAAGTAGATGTAGGGCAGGAAAAAACAGTATTTATAATTCCTTTCGGTCATTCCCAGTATCGGTGAAAGCCACTTATTTCATAAAATGATCAGTCACGTTTTAGTGAGTGATGGATGGAGTTTTGAGAAGACTGAGGCGATAGAAGTGTATAGTGTATCTCGACGTCATTATTGAATTTGCAAAGGACATAAAGCAAGGAATTTTTTAGAAGGTCCATTCTTCATGCCTCATATTAAGGATACAAATGGCACATTTTGCATTGAAGCAAGTGAATTATTTGGAACATGTAATTAGCGAGTATGGAGAACAGATTAGTGAAGGCTGTGTGAAATATTCCATCTCTTCCAATGACTAAGAAGATACAGTGGTTTTCAAGATTAGCAAATTGCTATAGGAGGTTCACACTGAGTTTTCCTATTATGCCATGACCACTCATTCACTTGTTGAATGAAGATTTGCAGTTTCAACGAACAGCAGAAGGTCAAACAACAACTGAAAAATTAAAAGAGTTGATAACAACTAGTCACGTTATGGGTCCCCCCGATGTCTGTGAATACACTTCTCTGATAGATTTTAACTGCAAATACAACTGTTAAAGTCTTCATTGCTCAACTTGCTCAACACTAGTGCGTTGTCAGTCGCGCACATGAGACCCTGATTCTAGAAACATTAAGAAGAGTCGCTTCTCACTCCTTTGACTAGTTATTAGTACATATAGGACCCACAACAAATGAGCCCTATTCACCAAGAACAGTGGAGTCATGAAATTATTGACCAAGAACATGATGACACAAGTGCCTGACATACACCCCCATCCTGTCCCCTCCCGCGCCCCTTCCCCAGGGGTGACATTGAACATACACAGTAAGCACAACTGTATCAGGTGAAACCTGACACTGCTCATACCAGTGGTTTTCTGGTTCGTACATGCCCATTGCTACACTTCTGAAATACCTATATCTGTCTTCAAAGTTCAGTTCGAATCGGTACTCCGCCGATTTTGAGCCAATGTTGCTGTTAGAGGTTGCAGCTGCATCTTCTACATGTCACATCATGCATGTATCCAAATCACGTAGATATTCTCCTGGTACGTCGCACGTGCCCAATAATTACAATTCTGCTACCTGGTATTCCTCTTGTCATTGTATTTTTAATGCCCAGGGATTTTATTTTTCTATGAGGGCAACAGTCATGACACAGTTATTTCTTAATACCTAACGAGATTCGACCATACTTTCCTTCCACTACTTTATGTTGTTTGGGTTTATTTTCCTATACATATACTAAGCAACAGTTATTATTAAAACTCTCATCAGCTATTAAATTAAGGAACAGTTATTCTTGGCACGAAATTCTATCTTCTACTTTTATTTTTCTCTACTCTGCAACTTGTTTGTTGAAGTAACTTTCTCCAAGCGTCAGTTTTCTCACAAGTCGTTACAGCTATGTAGTTCATACTACAAATTATATTTAAACACCGTTGCCTTGACTTTATGTGAGTGGTGTAGAGTACATCTAACTTTTTCATGAGAAGTACGGAACACGAATCACTTTCAGATTTTCAATTTTAGTGGTCGTGATTGCCATGATTTGAATAGGAGTAACTTAAGGTCAGGAAACACGATGTGATAAA
The DNA here is from genome assembly GCF_023864275.1 of Schistocerca cancellata. Classification (NCBI taxonomy): domain Eukaryota; kingdom Metazoa; phylum Arthropoda; class Insecta; order Orthoptera; family Acrididae; genus Schistocerca; species Schistocerca cancellata. The sequence continues at coordinate 33,695,763 of NC_064631.1, read as the reverse complement.
CGTACTGATGTACACCGACAGTGGTAAGCACCCAAATGGTTAGTAACAGAAACAGTGAGGTGAAAAAATGAGAACGAATTACCTGACTTTCATAGTATGCAGCAGGGAATCATGCTGACTGCAAATGGACACTATTTTCAGTATTTATATGGGTACCCATAGGGATGGACTTAATATGAAAGTTTCTCCACTTGACTATAAAAGCTATTTTTGGTCAAAAAAGTACTTATCTTGGATGAACTCCATATTAAGTTAACGAGTACATTCTGTGCCTTTAAGGGAGTAAATTAAATTCAATAGAATATCCGACTCTGACCTTCACAAACATTTTCCTAGTCACAAAATTTCTTGTATAATGAAATTGAGGGAATCCAGAAGTGATAAATTTGTGGAACAGGAGGCGTTTCACCCTCTACATGCTTCGAATTTCACGCTGCCTAAACATATTTTTTTTCTTACACTTATTCCTGAAAGCGTTTATAACTAGCTGATGACAGCGGGGCTGCTGGAAGCTATGGGTAAGGAATCATGATTAGGAAAATGTTGGGAGCAATGTTGCTTGAAAAAGTATCTACGATACATATGCTGGGAATAACTGATACCTGGCATGTAGTAACTAGGAGATAGATATCCGCTCAGATTAATTAGTGCGTTAACGCACCATTCAGGGATTCGGGGAGGTTACCCTGGCTCAGATGGACTTCTGCTAACGGATTAACTATGAGCGCTCTTTGGACAGCCACCCTAGAGGTGGCTTTCCACATCCATCTGTGTAAATGTTGAGCTGTAGCTTCCGTCCTGAGTCAGATACCTGCTACGTAAGCATTCAGAAGAATGTTCTCGCACTTAAACATGAGCTGTGCACTAGATGCAGACAGATCTGGCACGCAGATTCTGTCCCATAGGGAGCGATGCGGTCTGGAAGTCAAGCTGGTCACCAGCAGTCACTAAGATTGCTTCAGCGCATATAACGATGTCGATACTGTAGGGGACTGATAAAACGCAAAAGTCAAAAAGAAGAACTAGGAGGTACATAATATTTCAGTTCTGTGGGAAGAGAATGAGTTGGAGCCTTCACTTCCTATAGGACACGTGTGCTACATTAAATTTAATAAGATGGGTTGCTCTCTGGGATCACTTTATACCCTCTAAGGTTATTAAACCTGAACTTGAAAAAGTCTGTTAAGTGTTGGGATACGAAAGATAAGTTGAATGTGCGGATACAATAAGGGCACTAAACGAGACTTGTCAAGGATCGGTTATAGAATGAGGCTGACCTTCATAAATTGTCCTATACATAATATTCTTATTTATTTCCAGACTGCAATTGAGACCCATACCACTCATCAGCAGTATCAGCACTGTAGAATACGTTTACTTATGGTGTATACTGTTCCATAGCAGTTATTTTTCATGCAAAATACGAGGTGCATACAAGTTCTAAGGCCTCTGATTTTTTTTCTAATTAACTACTCACCCGAAATCGATGAAGCTGGCGTTACTTCTGGACGTAATCGCCCTGCAGACGTACACGTTTTTCACAACGCTGACGCCATGATTCCACGGCAGCGGCGAAGGCTTCTTTAGGAGTCTGTTTTGACCACTGGAAAATCGCCGAGGCAATAGCAGCACGGCTGGTGAATGTGCGGCCACGGAGAGTGTCTTTCATTGTTGTAAAAAGCCTAAAGTCACTAGGAGGCAGGTCAGGTGAGTAGGGAGCATGAGGAATCACTTGGAAGTTATTATCACGAAGAAACTGTTGCGTTACGTTAGCTCGATGTGTGGGTGCATTGTCTTGGTGAAACAACACACGCGCAGACCTTCCCGGTCGTTTTTGTTGCAGTGCAGGAAGGAATTTGTTCTTCAAAACATTTTACATCTACATCTACATCTACATTTATACTCCGCAAGCCACCCAACGGTGTGTGGCGGAGGGCACTTTACGTGCCCTTTCCTGTTCCAGTCGCGTATGGTTCGCGGGAAGAACGACTGTCTGAAAGCCTCTGTGCGCGCTCGAATCTCTCTAATTTTACATTCGTGATCTCCTCGGGAGGTATAAGTAGGGGGAAGCAATATATTCGATACCTCATCCAGAAACGCACCCTCTCGAAACCTGGCGAGCAAGCTACACCGCGATGCAGAGCGCCTCTCTTGCAGAGTCTGCCACTTGAGTTTGTTAAACATCTCCGTAACGCTATCACGGTTACCAAATAACCCTGTGACGAAACGCGCCGCTCTTCTTTGGATCTTCTCTATCTCCTCCGTCAACCCGATCTGGTACGGATCCCACACTGATGAGCAATACTCAAGTATAGGTCGAACGAGTGTTTTGTAAGCCACCTCCTTTGTTGATGGACTACATTTTCTAAGGACTCTCCCAATGAATCTCAACCTGGTACCCGCCTTACCAACAATTAATTTTATATGATCATTCCACTTCAAATCGTTCCGCACGCATACTCCCAGATATTTTACAGAAGTAACTGCTACCAGTGTTTGTTCTGCTATCATATAATCATACAACAAAGGATCCTTCTTTCTATGTATTCGCAGTACATTACATTTGTCTATGTTATGGGTCAGTTGCCACTCCCTGCACCAAGTGCCTATCCGCTGCAGATCTTCCTGCATTTCGCTACAATTTTCTAATGCTGCAACTTCTCTGTATACTACAGCATCATCCGCGAAAAGCCGCATGGAACTTCCGACACTATCTACTACGTCATTTATATATATTGTGAAAAGCAATGGTCCCATAACACTCCCCTGTGGCACGCCAGAGGTTACTTTAATGTCTGTAGACGTCTCTCCGTTGATAACAACATGCTGTGTTCTGTTTGCTAAAAACTCACAGCTGGTCTGATATTCCGTAGGCTCTTACTTTGTTTATCAGGCGACAGTGCGGAACTGTATCGAACGCCTTCCGGAAGTCAAGAAAAATAGCATCTACCTGGGAGCCTGTATCTAATATTTTCTGGGTCTCATGAACAAATAAAGCGAGTTGGGTTTCACACGATCGCTGTTTCCGGAATCCATGTTGATTCCTACATAGTAGATTCTGAGTTTCCAAAAACGACATGATACTCGAGCAAAACACATGTTCTAAAATTCTACAACAGATCGACGTCAGAGATATAGGTCTATAGTTTTGCGCATCTGCTCGACGACCCTTCTCGAAGACTGGGACTACCTGTGCTCTTTTCCAATCATTTGGAACCTTCTGTTCCTCTAGAGACTTGCGGTACACGGCTGTTAGAAGGGGGGCAAGTTCTTTCGCGTACTCTGTGTAGAATCGAATTGGTATCCCGTCAGGTCCAGTGGACTTTCCTCTGTTGAGTGATTCCAGTTGCTTTTCTATTCCTTGGACACTTATTTCGATGTCAGCCATTTTTTCGTTGGTGCGAGGGTTTAGAGAAGGAACTGCAGTGCGGTCTTCCTCTGTGAAACAGCTTTGGAAAAAGGTGTTTAGTATTTCAGCTTTACGCTTGTCATCCTCTGTTTCAATGCCATCATCATCCCGGAGTGTCTGGACATGATGTTTCGAGCCACTTACTGATTTAACGTAAGACCAGAACTTCCTAGGATTTTCTGTCAAGTCGGTACCTAGTATTTTACTTTCGAATTCACTGAACGCTTCACGCATAGCCCTCCTTACGCTAACTTTGACATCGTTTAGCTTCTGTTTGTCTGAGAGGTTTTGGCTGCGTTTAAACTTGGAGTGAAGCTCTCTTTGCTTTCGCAGTAGTTTCCTAACTTTGTTGTTGTACCACGGTGGGTTTTTCCCGTCCCTCACAGTTTTACTCGGCTGCACCTGTTATCGTAGTGCCCTTTGGAACGCAATGGGTAAGGATTATGCCCTCGCTGTCCCAGAACATGGACACCATCATTTTCTCATCACTGGCGGTTACCCGAAATTTTTTTGGTGGCGGTGAGTCTGTGTGCTTCCATTGAGCAGACTGGCGCTTTGTTTCTGGATTGAAAAATGGCATCCACATCTCATCCATTGTCACAACCGACGAAAAGAAAGTCCCATTCATGCTGTCGTTGCGCGTCAACATTGCTTGGCAACATGCCACACGGGCAGCCATGTGGTCGTCCGTCAGCATTCGTGGCACCCACCTGGATGACACTTTTCGCATTTTCAGGTCGTCATGCAGGATTGTGTACACAGAACCCACAGAAATGCCAACTCTGGAGACGATCTGTTCAACAGTCATTCGGCGATCCCCAAAACAATTCTCTCCACTTTCTCGAATATGTCGTCAGACCGGCTTGTGTGAGCCCGAGGTTGTTTCGGTTAGTTGTCAGACGATGTTCTGCCTTCATTAGACTGTCGCACCCACGAGCGCACTTTCGACACATCCATAACTCCTTCACCACATGTCTCCTTCAACTGTCGATGAATTTCAATTGGTTTCACATCACGCAAATTCAGAAAACGAATGATTGCACGCTGTTCAAGTAAGGAAAACGTCGCCATTTTAAGTATTTAAAACAGTTCTCATTCTCGCCGCTGGCGGTAAAATTCCATCGGCCGTACGGTGCTGCCATCTCTGGGACGTTTTGACAATGAACACGGCCTCATTTTAAAACAATGCACATGTTTCTATCTCTTTCCAGTCCGGAGAAAAAAAAATGGAGGCCTTAGAACTTGAATGCACCTCGTATAAGTTACATATACTCTGTTCAGCACATTCCAAAGACCTTTGTCAATAACTTACTCACTAATAAGCAGGAGACCTGGATTCGATTCCTGACCTTGGTACACATTTTTACTTGCCTCTTCAGTCTGTGTACGTAAAATCATTACTGTTTGAGACCAGAGAAGTCTCTGAAGTAGCGTCATTTCATTTATTAAACGTCAGGATATTTTCTCAAGTATGTGAACCTACATATTTAATCCAAAATATCTAGTTGGCTAAGTTTTTTGAACAAAGTTTGGGACTGCCAGGTACTGTGTTATGTCTCTAGCTGAATGTTTTGAAGACACTTTCATGTCAGTGACGTTCACATTTTCCATTTGAACTTATACACTCCTGAATGGTTGACTTTTTAACATTTTTGTAGGGAGCGACAACTTTCTGTTCTGGTGTGATGCTTATTCGCAGCTTGAACGTTCGACATGAACATTTTATATTATCCGATAATTTCGTCAATATGGAAACACTGGTACCATTTGTGAAATAATGAACACTAGCCATTCGGTAGGAACTGAAGAAGGGAATTCAGTAGCAGTCAAGATAGTCTCTACAAAAAGAATCTTTAAGTGTCCAACAAAAATAACAGCATTTGTATAAAAGGAACAGCCAACCAGCTAATGTCTGTCCTAATGAAAAATCCATAAATGATACTGAACATTTACTTGACGGAAGGAAAAAAAACGTTTCGCCCCATGGTAGCACATATGCAAATAAATTGCAGTCACTAACAAATATCCATAAAGAGACAAACCCTGTCATTCCAGTAATAAACGGCATAAACAGCCTTGCATTCTGAGTAAAATAAGTGTTTTATATACTTATTCAGATGCTAACATCCTAGACCATTTAAAACATATTTTGATGGAAGAAATCAACGTGTACACCAACAGAACAGTTGCTGAGACCATATACCCGCACATCATAATACAAATGCAATAGTTATGGACGAATTTTATTACGTTACCAGAATTCTAACACTCCCACAATTATTCCAAGGACTATGAACCATCCATGTACTAGAATCAGATTTAGTAATGGGAAATTACATTGCTGGTACAATGGCTAATATTTTACTACAACATACAGATAACTAATTTCGTTATAACCATCTCAAATGGATTTAAAAAATTAAATATTTCTACAGATATGTAGATGAGATACTAATATTACAAGACCAATCACAAAAATAAATAGATATATTCCACTGAATGGAATAAATTACTCAAAAATACTAACAATATGGAGACGATATATTGCTACTCACAACATGAAGAAGAGGCTCACTCAAAAACACTGCTAAAATATTGAATTTTAGCCCAATATTCTTCTTCTGGAATAGAAAACACACACACACATTCACACAAGAACAACTCACACAGACATGGCGACTACCTCTAGGCGACAGAGCCTGGTTTGGCATGGGTCGGGTTCCGGTACTTACCGGCAGTGACCATGTCAGTGTGAGTTGTCCTTGTCTAAATATGTGTGTGTTTTCGGTTTCTGAAGAAGGACTTCGTCTCAGAGCTCAGTATTTAGACTGTTTTTCCACTGTGTCGGTCAGCAACTCAATGCCTGTGGTGAGTAGCAAGCTATTCTTCCCATATTGTCGTTGTTGGATCATTATTTACAGAGAAAAACATATTTATAATCGATCATAAGCACAGTCGTGTTGTGGTCGTCAGTCCTGAGACTGGTTTGATGCAGCTCTCCATGCTAGTCTATCCTATGCAAGCTTCTTCATCGCCCAGTACCTACTGCAGCCTACATCCTTCTTAATCTGCTTAGTGTATTCATCTCTTGGTCTCCCTCTACGATATTTACCCTCCACGCTGCCCTCCAATACTAAATTGGTGATCCCTTGATGCCTCAGAACATGTCCTACCAACCGATCCCTTCTTCGAGTCAAGTTGTGCCAGAAACTCCTCCTCTCCCCAATTCTATTCAATACTTCCTCATTAGTTATGTGATCTACCCATCTAATCTTCAGCGTTCTTCTGTAGCACCACATTCTCTTCTTGTCCAAACTATTTATCGTCCATGTTTCACTTCCATACATGGCTACACTCCATACAAATACTTTCAGAAACGACTTCCTGACACTTATATCTATACTCGATGTTAACAAATTTCTCTTCTTCAGAAACGCTTTTCTTGCCATTGCCAGTCTACATTTTATATCCTCTCTACTTCGACCATCATCAGTTATTTTGCTCCCCAAATAGCAAAACTCCTTTACTACTTTAAGTGTCCCATTTCCTAGTCTAATTCCCTCAGCATCACCCGTCTTAATTTGACTACATTCCATTATCCTCGTGTTGCTTTTGTTGATGTTCATCTTATACCCGCCATTCAAGACACTGTCAATTCCGTTCAACTGCTCTTCCAAGGCCTTTGCTGTCTCTGACAGAATTACAATATCATCGGCGAACCTCAAAGTTTTTATTTCTTCTCCATGGATTTTAATACCTACTTCGAACTTTTCTTTTGTTTCCTTTACTGCTTGCTCAGTATACAGATTGAATAGCATCGAGGAGAGGCTACAACCCTGTCTCACTCCCATCCCGACCACTGCTTCCCTTTCATGTCCCTCGACTCTTATAGCTGCCATCTGGTTTCTGTACAAATTGTAAATAGCCTTTCGCTCCCTGTATTTTACCCCAGCCACCCTCAGAATTTGAAAGAGAGTATTCCAGTCAACATTGTCAAAAGGTTTCTCCAAGTCTACAAATGCTAGAAACGTAGGTTTGCCTTTCCTTTATCTTGCTTCTAAGATAAGTCGTAGGGTCAGTATTGGTTCACGTGTTCCAACATTTCTGCGGAATCCAAACTGATCTTCCCCGAGGTCGGCTTCTACCAGTCTTTCCATTCGTCTGTAAAGAATTCGCGTTAGTATTTTGCAGCTGTGACTTATTAAACTGATAGTTCGGTAATTTTCACATCTGTCAACACCTGCTTTCTTTTGGATTGGAATTATTATATTCTTCTTGAAGTCTGAGGGAATTTCGCCTGTCTCATATAACTTGCTCACCAGATGGTAGAGTTTTGTCAGGACTGGCTCTCCCAAGGCCGTCAGTAGTTCTAATGGAATGTTGTCTACTCCTGGACCTTGTTTTGACTTAGGTCTTTCAGTGCTCTGTCAAACTTTTCACGCAGTATCATATCTCCCATTTCATCTTCATCTACATCCTCTTCCATTTCCATAATATTGTCTTCAAGTACATCGTCCCTGTATAAACCCTCTATATACTCCTTCCACCTTTCTGCTTTCCCTTCTTTGCTTAGAACTTGGTTTCCATCCGAGCTCTTGATATTCATACAAGTGGTTCTCTTTTCTCCAAAGGTCTCTTTAATTTTCCTGTAGGCAGTATCTATCTTACCCGTCGTGAGATAAGCTACAACATCCTTACATTTGTCCTCTAGCCATTCCTGTTAGCCATTTTGCACTTCCTGTCGATCTAATTTTTGAGAAGTTTGTATTCATTTTGCCTGTTTCACTTACTGCATTTTTGTACTTTTTCCTTTCATCAATTAAATTCAGCATCTCGTCTCTTACGCAAGGAGCCCTCGTCTTTTTACCTATTTGATCTTCTGCTGCCTTCACTACTTCATCCCTCAGAGCTACCCATTCTTCTTGTACTGTATTTCTTTCCCCGATTCCTGTCAATTGTTTTTTTATACTCTTCCTGAAACTCTGTGCAACCTCTCGCTCTTTCAGTTTATCCAGGTCCCATCTCCTTAAATTCCCACCTTTTTGCAGTTTCTTCAGTTTTAATCTACAGTTAATAACCAATAGATTGTGCTCAGAGTCCACATCTGCCCCTGGAAATGTCTTACAATTTAAAATCTGGTTCCTAAATCTCTGTCGTATTGGCACAGCACATGGCGTGCTGGTGTGGGATGTCACTGGGTACGCTACACGATCCGTTCTGGTTCGCATAGTCGATAAGGTGAACAACAGATATTACATTTCTTATCAGGTCGGTGGCCCTATGACGTTACATCTAAACAAGAAACTATAAAGCTGCAGGCTGCCAATCCTATTATGACGTACCTTGATACTGTTGATATCCAACTCTTGCCCAACTCAGCTTATTGTGGGATGTGTCACTTAGAGAAACTATCTGATAATAAGTTGTAGAGTTACTGGAATGCCTTAATCACTAACTGACCACCTCCACGACAATGTTTAAACAGAATGGAATGATGTGCCCATATCTGTGACCCAGCTCCGTTTCGGCTACGCACACTGCAGGTTTAGAGCCACTGTTGTCATCTGAGGTGGAAGCTCTGTGTTATGAATGTCGCTCTTTTGTTGTGCCACGGTTTCTTTGTACTTAGTGTGGCCGGATTGATGTCAGTAGCCATCATTACTTGACAGAAGAAGGTACATGGTAGCAGGACAGAGGAGGGCGCCTAGGCGTTCTTTGGCAAGGAGCTCTGAATGGACCGGTCTGACACAGCAAAAATTACTATTCAGGCCTTGCCATATACAAAGTTACCATACTTCTAGGAGTACCGTCTCCATCAGGGCCGAACACTGGTGACAAAGTAGAAGTGAAGGAGTCAGAATGTAGTACGGCCGACCAGAGTTACCAGACGTTCTGGACCAACACCTGGCTATTATTTTTCCTATGTAACAAGATATACTGCCTCAGCAAACCGTTCGTGGGTGAATCTCACATTAATGCTGCCCATTTTAGTCAAGCAGCATTAGCCACTGCCAGCAGAGTTCGAGAAATGTTCCGTGCCACTCGCTGACCTGATATGATTCATCTAGCTGGTACAATTGGACGTGACCAGCATTGGCCGCTACTGGCAGGACCTAGGCCCCATGCTGCAGAGTGTCGACCTGGTACCTTCAGACAGGAGACCACTCACTGGCTGACAGTGGGTTAGGGTTCGCACCTCGGCTTGACCAGTGAGGAGTCATTGCGTCCCTACTGCGTGCGCACTCGGCTGCTGTGTTTTGCTGGCACACTAGTTCTGCAGGCGACTGTCATTCCCGCCCACACTGCCTACCCCAGAGCACTCACAACATCGTGCCTGCATCTCCTCGCCTCCACAGGAGCCTGACGCTGGCCCAGGGGCCTGACTTGACTCTTCTCCACCTGCCAAAGCACTGACGCCATTTACACCTCTCCTTGGCCTATTACCGCTGTAAACTGGCTGGTCTGTGTAGGCTGCTAGCTGAGTTCAACACTTTACTAACATCCAGGACCGACGTCTGACACTCGCTGCTGAGGGCAACAAATCAACTGCTATAACCAATGGGATGGATAAATTAATCTTTCTTTCACACTTCCTTGACTTACTAACTGCAATCCCTTTGGTTGAAACTCTTCTACCCAGCTAAATAACACTCACAATCACCATAATCAGCAGCGGGACACCTGAATACAAGCGCAATCCTCACACCAGTCTGCACCTCGTACATCTTCAATGAAAAATTTAATAAAGTATTTCTCTGCCAAGCTGTTACATACTGTTGCACTACAAATAGAATTAAATTATTGACTATGCTTTTTGTTACTCTGTTTTAATGTCCAGCAGTGTACTCTTCGTATTTGGAATATAGTAGGTTTGAGGAAACAAAGAGAGGTGGGTACAGTGGTATAAGGAACAGGACAGCCTTTACGAAACAGGACAACGCTAGATTCTATCGAGAGCACTTCAATGTTGTATCACAAAAGGAGAATGAGTTTGTCGAAAACTTTCTAGATATGATATGGTGGATCGATGTTAATACCAATCAGTGGAGAGATAATGTCGAGGCAAATAGAATTATTCTACAGCAAGAAGAACACCGAGCATGAGGCTCTTTCTTATGGGGACCATCAACTGATGTGCCAAGGAAGGTGACTGAAGAATTTCCGAAGGACCTGACTGATCCTATTTGTGGGATCCTGCTCAATCGTGTAATGTAGAGTGCCTAGGAATCTCCTTTCTCGGATAGCTAAACAACATTTCAAGCAAATACTATTAATAGAGTTTATTACAATATGGTACATTGACAACACTTGCGTTTCTACAAAGGTGGTCCGCAAGCAAATGGCGACATGCAAATAATTAATGTCTCTCGATATATACAATTTCCATGCAAGCAGATCATACAAGCTCATAAGTTACTGCTATGGAGTTTATGTCACAGCTCGTCTTCGAGGGCGGCTCTTCTAGTGCGATCGAGGCTAGCTGGAGCAGCATTTACATTCTCTTGGCACAGATGCCGCTCCTATCGTGGTGTCGTTCTAGTCAGCGTACTATTGGCTGATGTCGTCTCACAGCCTTCTCTACGGTGAGTTTCCATGGCGACGTGCCGGCGCTTGATGTTACGCCGGAAAATTCCCCCCCCCCCCCCCCCTCTCAAGGAGACGGACCGTCGTCGGGTAGAGAGCGCGGCAACGGCAGGGGAGGCCGGGGGGTGGACGCTGCGCTGGACCGGAAGCTGTGGCTGCAGGGGGCGTCGAACTTCCGGTTCGGCTCGCACCGCTCCGTCCGGCCTGCGCTCTGGTGGAAACTTCCCCCAGAAGGGTATGCATCCACCTCCAGAGGCCAATAAACTGATGTGGATGGTGTCGACTGCTGCTGTGTGGGCGGATCCAGCTCCAGCGGTAGGACTAGAGAAGGTGGAGGAGGCTCCGTCTCCATGGGATCGTCTTGCGGTGTCGTAATTAGAGATGGGGGATCCGCTCCTGAACTGATACATAGAGTTGAATCTTTCAAAGGAGTGAACAATCAGTGATTCAGAAAAAAAGAACGGTAGCTCCAAACGTTTCCCACGGCAGAGAGAGAGAGAGAGAGAGAGAGACGGAGCATATCAGCAGCGCCTCTGCTGGTCACAGCACAGTGCACGCCACACAACACAGCCAGCGCCGGCCTCTGCCCTGCTTCTACCTTGGCTGCCTGCATTGTGCAGTGCCCCATTGGATTTTGTGTTTCACATATACCGTGCCGTCTCTGTGCGTCGTCTGCCACGTGCAGTGTCTGACGCAGCTTAACTTCGCATCGCATCGCACTCTGGTGGCGATCGTTTCAGTCGCATGTCCTGCCCTCTGGGCAGTTGATGCGAGCAACAGGACAGAGAGCCTCCTAGCAGAGAACATAGGAACTACTTGCAACAACCTGCTCGCAAGAGAACGGACGATTTGTCTCGGAGCAGGTGACGGGTGGCCGTTCACCGCTCCCCCCACCCTCGGAACTCGCCCGCTCAACGCTCACCCCACGGTTCTCGACTCTAGCCAGAGCATTGAGTAAAGCAACTCAGGTGTCACTCTGGTCTCTGGTCTTAGCTCACGCAGTAATACAGCTCGCGGCCCGACCTGCTCGACTCAGTGCTTCTGCATCGGAGTTCGTCTCTACTGGATATTGTTCTTCGTAGTAATACCGCTATGTATATTACATTATTATGTTATGTATACATCATTTATTTTTATTTTATTTTTATTTGTTTAAACTGATCAGATTAGGTTCCTGACGACTCCTCTTACTATAGGATTTGATTATGGACACTCGAATTTACGCTTTAATTACGAGCGAACTGATAAACGTATCACAAAATGTGATACACCAATATTTTCCTTGTTTTATTCTGCATAAGGCTATATGCAGCACTTTCGTCTTACAGTCAAATTTATATTTTTTTTCTTATTCTGGTACGGATTTTGCGATTTTAGGCGTCTTCGGAAGGAAACGTTCACTTTAAAAATATATGGCATGCGATGTATTTGTATGAGGTTAATGAAATTTTAATACATTATAGCCAAATATATTGTTAATGTAAATCTCAAGTTACAAAATTTTCCGATCACCCAAAAAACCACGATAGTGCAAAATAAATCAATAATCAAAAACTTTGTCATATCGTGGAAATTTCAATAAACAATACAAAATTCTTACTCATTATCTGTGATACTTCAAAATAGGATCAAATAAGATCAAAATACAGGTATAGTACTGGAATAAACCATGTTTAAAGGGCAATGTGCCTTCCATTTATTTTCTATTGTAAATGAGTAGTGAGTTATGAAAAAGAGCTAATTCATTTCAGGGAGTGAACAGTTCTGATCCGATCTCTGAAAAGAACAGTTTTGCCCATCTCTAGTCGTAATGACACTCTTTGGCGGCTGCTGTGGCCGCGCTGTTCTGGAGATCCACGAATGTGGGGCAAGAGACACAGAAAGATCACCGTGCATATGGCAGTGGCCAAGCTGATTTTGATGGCGGCACTGCGTGCCGTCTGGACCTGAAATAAGATACATGCGTGCGCCAAGTCGACGGACGATTTCGCCTCGCGCCCACCGTCTGCTGCCGCTAACCACCCTGTAAAAGACAGTAACGTGCGACGCGAAGCGATACTTGCGGCCTTCCTTCGGCGCCTCGAGGAGGGTGGAGCAGGTGGAGCAGTGTCCGATGGCGGCGGCTGTGAAGCAAGTCCGCCGGCGATGGTCCACCTCGTGGGTGCGAACGATAGGAGGCGAGAAACAGCTGCAATGCTTCATCCCTGGTGAGTGCGGAGCGAAGTATAGCCATTTACTGTTTGAAGGTTCTGACAAAACGTTGCATTTCGCCATTTAATTGTGGATGGAACGGTTCACTAGTTACATGCTGTATGGCACTGCGTGCACAGGAATATTCAGACTCATTTGACGTGAACTGAGGTACGTTGTCTGACACTATTACTTCAGATACACCTTCGAGGCAAAAAATAGGTGACAACACCTACCTGACGTTGTCGTGTTCAATGGCACAGCAAAAGTAAACTTGCTATACGAGTCAACCACAATCAACCCACGAGTGTTCCAAAAAGGTCCTGCAAAGTCTATGTGCACACATTGCCATGGTAACGTTTGTGGCGGCGCGGACTGATTTTCCGCAGCTGCGTCACTCTGTGGCGTCATCTGTTCTATTTTGGCGTCCACACCCTGCCACGTACAGTGTCGACGCGCTAAATTTTTCGTCCGAACAATCCCCATTGGTGAAGTAATTGGAACACACCTTTTTGCAAAGCTTTAGAGATCAACACACATGGGTGTTCACTGTTATTCTGAACAAGATTCATCCCTTTCTGTATAGCGAGGCTACGCCGACATGCAAAGTATCGGCTCACGACAGAGTTCTTTATGTTACACATGGAACGAGGCCAAGATGTGCGAATGAATTTTAGCAAAATGTACAAATCTGGATCAGGTTCCGTAGCCTGTGTAATTTTCCTATAGTTCAGCGGATAAGATTGAAACCTGAGTATCGATGTGGCAACGAGATGCAGCAGAAGCGTCAAAATCTGTATCAGGGCCAATCTGAAGACGTGAATGTGCGTCCGCGCTACCATGTTCAGCAGTCGGACGGTACACAACCTTGTACTGGTACTGAGGCAAGGGCAAAGCCCGTCTGTGCAAGTTTTGGGTAGTTCGGAAAGGAACCGGTTTCGTGGGATGAAACAAGGACTGAAAAAGCTTGTGATCCGTTATTAAGTAGAATTTTGTGCCATACAAATAGTGTTCGAATTTGGTAATATCATACACAACACCAAAGCGTCCTTTTCAATTTCTGAATAGTTACACTGAACTCTGGACAACACATTTGATGCGAAACGAATAGGCCTCTCTACATCATCAATTCTGTGCGAAAGTACAGCACCGATGCCGTAAGAGGAAGCGTTAACTTGCAATACGTATGGTCTGTCAGGATCAAAGTGAACCAAGTATCGATCCCTGAACAATGCATCTTCAAGTTTTTGAAATGCTACTTGGTACTCAACTGTCCAAACAAAGGGGAGATTCTTCCGACGTAAGCGCTGCAATGGAGCTGTAATTTGTACAGCATTCGGTATGAACCAAATATAATTGTTCATTTTCCCTAAAACTGACTAGAATTCTGTAACATTGTGAGGAACAGGCAAATCTCGTACAGCTAACAAATGCGACTAAAGAGGATTTACACCTTGACGGTTTATGACATGACCAAGATATTTCAATTCAGGTTTAATAAAATCACACTTGTCCAGTCTACACTTCAGTCTTGCATCAGATAACACACGAAACACAGCACGCAAATTTGCAAATATGACAATATCGTCAAAATAGTTTGAACGGTTTGGACCTTGAGCAGTCAGCTGTTCAAAATACCATTGGAAAATGGCGGGTGCAGAAGCACTGGCAAGAGGCAAACGCAAATATTTGAACAAGCCCAACTGAGTATTCACTACACACACTTTTTGAGACTCTTCATTGATCAGTTTTTGAAGATACGTGTCGCGCAAATACTTCTCTGGGATTAACGATGATCGCTCTTCAGCCACTCGGCCTAGAGGTGGCTTTCATGCGCTTTCCCCCAGCCTCCAGTGTAAGTACTGGGCTGTAGCCTCCACCCCGCGCCAGATACCTGCTACACAAACATTCAGAAGAAAGCTTTCGCACTCAGACATGAGCTGTACACTAGACGCAGATAGATGAGTGAAACGTCCCCTTATAACAATTTTTAGCGCAACGCAATCTGACTTTCAAAAATCCCTACAAAAGAATGGCCCTGACTAACATTAACCTATACCTTTCACAAATCACTTACCTCACAAAAATCTTCGTTACTGGAACTACTGCAATACAGCGAGCGCCACTACTGCCAGCTAAATAAAAGATTCAAACTACTGAAGGCACTAACTACTGATAGGGATAGTTAGCAAATGAAAGATTTTAATAGAGAACAAACACTGTATTTACCTTAATATCATCAAAAGTCATAATATATGTAATTTCAAAACTCCGCCATTTCCTTCCACACATCCACCACTGCTGGCGGCTCACCTCTAACTGCGCAACGCTACGCGCTGTTCACATCCAGCTGCCGCTGCCCAACACTACAATGGCAGACAACAATGCAAACTAGCCACAGACTGCACACAGCACAGCCAGTGATTTTCATACAGAGAGCGCTACGTGGCGGCGGCGTTACCAATATAAGAACCTAAACAGCCTACTTACATAAAGAAAACATAAACAGCCTACTTACATGAGGTACACAGACTCTGTGTCACGGGGAGTTGTCGCGTCAGGGACGGTATCTGGTATCCGGTCACCAGCAGTCACCGACAGTCACCAACATAGCTTCAGCACATGTAACAATTTCGATCCCATAGGGAACTGGTAAACGGCAAAGGTGAAGAAGAAGAACTAGGAGACACGGAGTATTTCAGTTCTGTGGGAAGAGAATGAGTTGGAACCTTCACTTCTGATAGGACGAGTGTGCTGTACGAAAGTTAATAGGTTGGCTTACTCTCTGGAATTAGTGTATACGCTGTGAGGTGAAGATTACTAAAAGTGAACTTCAAAAAGACTCTTAAGTATTGGGACACGAAAGACAGAAGGAATATGCAGATATAACGAGCACAGCAGACCAGAGCTGTCAAGGATTGGTGATAGATTGAGGCTGACTGTCGTAAATTTTCGTATAGATACTATTCTTATTTACTTATTTCCAAATTAGAACTGGGATACATACTCATCTGCAGCGGTATCAGCACTACAAAAGACTTTTCCTCGGGTGCATAGTGTCCCATATCAGTTATTTTTTCATGTAACGCACAAGTTACGTATATTTTTCTTTGCACATGCCAAAAAGGTTTGTCAATAATTTACATATTATTACCTTAGCGTATGCCACTGGTATTCAGCACATACAGATTGAGTCATAATTATGTGAATACTATTTGATGAAAAGTACTTGCTCCGAATTTTCGTTATACATAGTCTCAACCTGATCAACACAGTTAATGCACTCAACGTTCAGCGATGCAGTTTACTGATAATTGTCTGCTACTAATCCAATTGCTACAAATCTCCTGGTAAACGAGCAGGTGACCATCTACCTGAAAATCGTTCTACAAGCCTTCACCACACTTTTTTCGCCGGCAGCACAACTTCAAATAAACTTACAATCATCCTTCTCTGCTTAAGACATCGGTTCTCACAAACTTGAGTAAAAAAGGAAACAAAATTAAAATTCTTCACATAATTTTGACTCACCCTGTAGATATGGTAGATGATTGTCAAATGTGATGTACTTTAAATCGAAAGGCGATTAACTTGATTGATCACAGGTTATACCTAATGATTTGTACATTACATTATCTTCGTTAACAGAATATCTTACAAAGGAATGTATTTCAACAACAGACATTTGCAAGAGAAATCGTGAAATTTTCGATGCAAATTTTTTTGTTTTTTAACTCCGTCTCTCTGTTAAAAGCAATGCATGATGTTTCGTCAGATATGTATAACTTCATGTTTCATCTAAAATATTTGCTTGCCTACGGTTTTCAGCAGTCGCTGGGACTGCCAGGCATCGTGTTACGTCACTGACTGAGTTTTTGTAGTTTTAGGTGTGAACTAAATGAAGACTGTTTCATGTCAGTGAAGTTCACAAATTCCACGAACATTGTTTTGAAATATTCCTGTTAGTCCTATGATTGTTATTGCACGGCAACCGCATTTTAACTTATACACCCCTGAGTGTGTGAATGTACAGGGTTGTTCTATAGAATGACTAGTTTGTCTTCTGTTACGTGTTCTGATACTTATTCTCAGCTTGGACTTTTGACATGAGCATTTGATATTATCTTACCCTTTCCTTAGTATGTAAGCCATAGGTACCATTTGTGATAAAATGAACACTAACAACGCAATAATAACTGACAAGGGAATACAGTAGTAGTCATGTTGAAGACAGTCTGTAGAAAAAGAATCTTCAAGTTTCACTTGCATAAATAAATTAAAAATCTCTTAATGGCTTTGAACAGTTACTTAACAAAAGAGAAAAATACATGTTGCTCCATGATGAACCCATACGCAAATACATTGCAGCCACTACCGAAAGTCACATACGTAGCAGCCCTACCAATCTAGTAGTAAACTGTATAAGAGCTCTGCATTCTGACCAAAAAAAACAAGGTAGTGTATATACTTACTTAAGACTGTATAAGCAGAAGTCAATATACAGTGAATAGTTTGAGTGAAGTGATACGACAAATTATAGACATCGAAATTCTACACCATTTAAAATATTTTGTTGAATGTAATCAACATGTTTACCGACAGAGCAGTTGATGAGACCATTGAAATTGTCAAATATAATACACTCACACATCGTCAGATGACCGCAATAGTTGTAGATCAATTTCATTACTTTACTAAAGTTATAACTATCCCATAACGATTCCAAGTCCAATAACCAACTACATGTACTAGAATACGGTTCAGTAATGGGGAACTACCTCGTTGGTACACTAGCTAGTATTTTACTACACCATACTGAGAACTAATTTCCTTATAACCATCTCACATGGATTAGTTACATTTCTTTCTTGTACACGTGTGTCGATAACACCCTAATATTACAAAACCGATCAGAAAAGTAAATAGATATATTCCACTGAATCGAACAAATTATACAAAAATATAAGCAATATGGAAAGGATAGATTGCTGCTCACCACATGAGGAGGCATTGAGTCACAGAGAGGTTCGATCAAAGAGACTGCTACAATACTGAGCCATAGAGCAAAATTCCTCTTCAGAAATAAGTAACAAACACACACAATCGCACGAGCACAGCTCACACAGACATAACCGCTGTCCCTAGGCGCCGGAGCACGACATAGCATGAGTCAGGTCCTACTGTCCAGAGACAATGGCCATGTCTGTGTGGACTATGCTTATCTGAATATGTGTGTGTTTTCTATCTCTGAAGAAGGACTTTGTCTCGAAACTCAGGATTTAAGCTGTTTTTTCATTGTGCCTGTCTGCAGCTCAATGCCTCGTATGTGTGATGAGCAGCAATCTGTTCTTCCCATATTGTCATTCCATTATCTGATTTCACTTAAATATGTATGTACAATCGAGCATGAACACCGAAATAAAATTAACTTTTTAGAGCTAACTTAAATACCAAAAACAGAAGAAAACTATGGCTACTATTCCACTTTACACGACAAAATTTTTACTAAAAAGCTACACCGAAATGGAAGCAAAATAAAATAAAAGGCAGCATTACACTAACGAGGAAATATGATAACAAAGAAGATCAGTTTACTGTCATACCATATTGTCAAAGAAACTTCCGATAAAATTTGGGGTACTAAACTCATGTATAGGGGACACAGAATACGAAATTCCACATAGCCAGACGATGTAGGTTTGCGTGGCTTACCTTGATGACTGTCGACACTACTCCTTCAAGTGGCAACCACCACTTCCCTCTCCAGCTGATTTAGTGCGCCGTCTGTAATGGTTCCGATTACGATCCAATATACACTCCTGGAAATGGAAAAAAGAACACATTGACACCGGTGTGTCAGACCCACCATACTTGCTCCGGACACTGCGAGAGGGCTGTACAAGCAATGATCACACGCACGGCACAGCGGACACACCAGGAACCGCGGTGTTGGCCGTCGAATGGCGCTAGCTGCGCAGCATTTGTGCACCGCCGCCGTCAGTGTCAGCCAGTTTGCCGTGGCATACGGAGCTCCATCGCAGTCTTTAACACTGGTAGCATGCCGCGACAGCGTGGACGTGAACCGTATGTGCAGTTGACGGACTTTGAGCGAGGGCGTATTGTGGGCATGCGGGAGGCCGGGTGGACGTACCGCCGAATTGCTCAACACGTGGCGCGTGAGGTCTCCACAGTACATCGATGTTGTCGCCAGTGGTCGGCGGAAGGTGCACGTGTCCGTCGACCTGGGACCGGACCGCAGCGACGCACGGAAAACGCCAAGACCGTAGGATCCTACGCAGTGCCGTAGGGGACCGCACCGCCACTTCCCAGCAAATTAGGGACACTGTTGCTCCTGGGGTATCGGCGAGGACCATTCGCAACCGTCTCCATGAAGCTGCGCTACGGTCCCGCACACCGTTAGGCCGTCTTCCGCTCACGCCCCAACGCCGTGCAGCCCGCCTCCATTGGTGTCGCGACAGGCGTGAATGGAGGGACGAATGGAGACGTGTCGTCTTCAGCGATGAGAGTCGCTTCTGCCTTGGTGCCAATGATGGTGGTATGCGTGTTTGGCGCCGTGCAGGTGAGCGCCACAATCAGGACTGCATACGACCGAGGCACACAGGGCCAACACCCGGCATCATGGTGTGGGGAGCGATCTCCTACACTGGCCGTACACCACTGGTGATCGTCGAGGGGACACTGAATAGTGCACGGTACATCCAAACCGTCATCGAACCCATCGTTCTACCGTTCCTAGACCGGCAAAGGAACTTGCTGTTCCAACCGGACAATGCACGTCCGCATGTATCCCGTGCCACCCAACGTGCTCTAGAAGGTGTAAGTCAACTACCCTGGCCAGCAAGATCTCCGGATCTGTCCCCCATTGAGCATGTTTGGGACTGGATGAAGCGTCGTCTCACGCGGTCTGCACGTCCAGCACGAACGCTGGTCCAACTGAGGCGCCAGGTGGAAATGGCATGGCAAGCCGTTCCACAGGACTACATCCAGCATCTCTACGATCGTCTCCATGGGAAAATAGCAGCCTGCATTGCTGCGAAAGGTGGATATACACTGTACTACTGCCGACATTGTGCATGCTCTGTTGCCTGTGTCTATGTGCCTGTGGTTCTGTCAGTGTGATCATGTGATGTATCTGACCCCAGGAATGTGTCAATAAAGTTTCCCCTTCCTGGGACAATGAATTCACGGTGTTCTTATTTCAATTTCCAGGAGTGTATTATCTTAACTCTCCATCTTTACTGTCTTATTTACTTTCATTTATTTTGATACTTTACGCAAAATGTTGAAATATTTCAAACTCTGTCTGAGATGTAAGTAAGACTCCTTAAAGATATTCGTAACAGTAAACTTTGCAATGAGGTTGATAGGTGGTTTTTGGGTAACAATAATAATACTTGTATTAATTAATAAATGTATTACGGCAAGGTCAGTCTTACTGACTTTGCTGAATGTAGGTCTACACAAAAACTTATACAGTTTTCAGTATTCGTGATCTGTAAGATGCAGCAACTGTACTGGATGGTCAAGTTTTGTTTTGCTTTGTTTCGATTTCAGATGCCGGAAAATAATGGTTATGAAGGAGATTTTTAATCATGCCTGTGTTTACTCCATTGTTCTTCTATTGATTTGTGGAACCGTGACTCATTTATGTTGGAATTGCTATCTCAGGTCTGACTATACTTTGTTAATCAGTTGTAAGTCGTTAATTTTAGATTAAATCTCTTTGTCATGCAGGCAGCTTGCTTACCATAACTGGGGAACTTTTTTTCTTTCATCACAGGTAACATAGGCATCCTGGGGTGCTATCCGGTGTTGAAATGGTCAACAGGAGAGACCTCTTAAGATCTGTAGCGCGATACCACGCCGTCTGCAGGGTATTCGAGTTGACGCCGTTCACAGTCGACATTGAGAAGTGTGAGCTACGGAGAACACCTACTGGTACACTGTACGCAGCTGTTGCTCTCGCCATGAAAATAGCAATAACAGCGCACATGCAAGCTATGAACGGAAGAAAAAAGGACTCCATTACCTTCGTGTCGTTGGTAGGCTATATGACGACATGCTATGCTACCACGGCGATGGCGATCGCCGCAAACCTGTTTCGAAACACCCAAAAGTACCAGAGGACGCTCAGTCTGTTGTCTTATCGGGACAGCGGCATCCTGCAGTCGCGCCAATTCTCCACTGCGGCAGCGAGGATCTCCTGCAAAGTGGTGTATGCAGGCTCTCTCGCGCAACGTGTAGTTGCTGTGACGTTGAAATTTCTGAATATCGAAATGAAATGGACGTACATGTTAACACTGCTCTCAAGTTGTATTGCACTTACCGCTGTTGCCAGGTATGTGGGCCTCGTTCTCCTTGTGAGGAGTGACTTACGCCAGCTCAACCAGTGTCTGAGAGCTACAGCCCGAGTGAGATGACAGCGGCGACAACTTGCGGACAGCTACCGCAAGCTGAGGAGAGTCTACGCCGCACTGCCCAACCTGTCCCAGGAGGTCGTTTCGGTCCAGCAGATATTCTTAGTTTTATTCGTGGCGACAGCGCTGTGCAGTATATCTTGGAATACAGTTGCCGCTGTTTTATTACAGCACCAGAAACAGCTCGTGGGCAGACTTATTTTGCATATACTGTGGCAGTCGTCACTGGTGTTAATGGTGACAGTAGCCTCGCACGCGCTGTCCAGAGAGGCGGCGCAGACAGCTCCTGTCCTGGGTTCGACTCTCCGCACCTTAGAAACGGTAGAGCTGCGCCACTTCTGCCGACTGGCTCGCTGCCAGAGTCCAACTCATTAACTTTACGGCGTCGTTCCCTTGTATACGCGGATGCTATTGGCCTCATCGTCTTTCGTTAAAACTCGCACCATTATTTTGTTAATTTTCTGGGAATTTCTCTGAAAAATATAATGAACAGTGAACTAAATATTATTACAGCAGTATTGTTGATTATGGGTTGTCCTGCACTAACATTCTATAAAAGTGTTGCTATGATTGCGAACTTGTAGAATACGTGGCTATTACATTAATTTTACCAGAGTCTCAGGTAGTTATTAAAAGTCTTAGTGATGGGACTTCATTTCTTCAAAATTTTACCTTGCTTACTATTGTACAATACAGCCAAGGCGTACAAAGGTGGACGTATTCCAGTCTCTTGTGCATATATCCAGTTATAGTTCTGTCAGCTTCTCTCAAAACCAACATGTAACCTCCCATAGCTGGAAACCGAAGGGCACAAATCAAAGCTGCTCTACTTTCTTCACTAAGTTAAACTTTCACGCAAATGGTAACTGTTAATAGCAAGACTGAAATGATTTACTTAAACGAAGATATAAATTGTAGGAAATTTATAATTCTTAAAGCACACAATAAGTTATTGCATTTAAGTGACAGAGTAAAGATTAGAAACAAAAACTCGAATGTTTTTAGAGAGACGACAGAGAAGCTGTGTTCGTCAGAAGAAAACAGAAGGTTGACAAAGAGGTTCAAATGCTACATGGAAGTACACGAACCAACAGCATGCGCCAACAGAAGAAGGCCACGGCCCCTAGCTGACGTAGTAAGCGATGTTTCGTCACTGTCTTCAGTTGGACGTCAAACATAAGTGACTGCAGCTCAAAGAAGCTATTCACAAAAATTATACTAGAGTTAATCTCGGACATGAAAATGACTGCTAATTGCTTTCCTGCGTAGACGAATGGGACCAACACAGTCTTAAACACCACGTCAGTTGGAGAAACCATCATTAAACATAGCGATGCATCAATGAAACGGTATCCATATCGAGACCTCCATGCTTCCCATAACACAGTCCACCATGTCTCACTCAACCCAAATGAATCAATTCACGTTGTGTCATGTAGAGATACACACTTTCTCGTAGATGACCAACCTATTCAAACAACTGTCATACTATATCCAGTACTTGTAATCGATCTACACACATCAAATACGTTTTGCATCACCTCGGTTCCGAGAGTTCGCGAACCTGTACAGAAAATTGGAATAGAAATCAACATAAACATCATTTCCGCCTTTTTTATTGATCATGAGAACCACACATTGCATGTTGTACAACCAGACAGCGACACTTTCAGAGGTGGTGGCCCAGATTGCTGTACACGCCGGTACCTCGAATATCCAGTAGAACGTCCTCTTGTATTGATGCTTGCCCGTATGTGTCGTGGCATACTGTCCACAAGTTCATCAAGGCACTGTTGGTCCACATTGTCCCACTGCTCAACGGCGATTCTGAGTAGAGCCCTCAGAGTGGTTGGTGGGTCACCTCGTCCATAAACAGCCCTTTTCAATCTATTCCAGGCATGTTCGATAGGGTTAATGTCTGAAGAACATGCTAGCCACTCTAGTCGAGGGAAGCGATTCACAAGATGTGCACGATCTGGGCGCGAATTGTCGTCCATGAAGAAGAATGGCTCGCCAATATGCTCCCGATATGGCTGCACTATCGGTCGGAGGATGGCATTCGCGTATCGTACAGCCTCTCGGCGCCTTCCATTACCGCCAGCGGCGTACATCGGCCCCACATAATGCCACCCCAAAACAGCAGGGAATCGTCTGCCCCCAGTAGCTGAGTGGTCAGCGCGACAGAATATCAATCCTAAGGGCGCGTGTTCGATTCCCGGCTGGGTCGGAGATTTTCTCCACTCAGGGACTGGGTGTTGAGTTGTCCTAATCATTATCATTTCATCCCCATCGACGCGCAAGTCGCCGAAGTGGCGTTAGATCGATAGACCCGGCGAACGGTCTACCCGACGGGAGGCCCTAGTTACATGACATTTAATTTTAGCAGGGAGTCTCCACCTAGCTGTACTCGTTGGACAGTGTGTCTAAGGCGTTCAGCCTGACTAGGTTGCCTCCAAACACGTCTCCGAGGATTGTCGGGTTGAAAGCATATGCGACACTCATTGGTGAAGAGAACGTGATGCCAATCCTGAGCGGTCCATTCGGCACGTTGTTGGGCCCATCTGCACCGCGCTGCATGGTGTCGTGGTTGCGAAGATGAACCTCGCCATGGACGTCGGGAGTGGCGTTGCACATCATGCAGCCTACTGCGCACAGTTTGAGTCGTAAAACGACATCCTGTGGCTGCACGAAAACCATTATTCAACTTGGTGGCGTTGCTGTCAGGGTTCTTCCGAGCCATAATCCGTAGGTAGCGGTCATCCACTGCAGTAGTAGCCCTTGGGCGGCCTGAGCGAGGCATGTCATCGACAGATACTGTCCCTCTGAATCTCCTCCATATCCGAACAACATCGCTTTGGTTCACTGCGAGACGCCTGGACACTTACCTTGTTGAGAGTCTTTCCTGGCGCAAAGTAAAAATGCGGACGTGATCGGACTGCAATATTTACTGTCTAGACATGATTGAACTACAGACCACACGAGCCGTGTACCTCTTTCCTGGTGGAATGACTGGAACTGATCGGCTGTTAGACCCCCTCCGTGTAATAGGCACTGCTCATACATGGTTGTTTAGATCTTTGGCCGAGTTTAATGGCATCTCTGAACAGTCAAAGGGACTCTGTCTGTGATAAAATATCCACAATCAATTTCTATCTTCAAGAGTCCTGGGAACGATAGTGATGCAAAACTCTTTTTTGCGTGTAGAATCATTAACGACAGCTCCCCGGCAGCAACCTAGAACACATGATAATTAAATAAAACGTGTTGCGGCTGTGCCCTCCTGTGATGTTTCGTGATTCCTGGCTGCATGAGGAGAGGGTGGAATGATAGGTGGGTGGACGGTTTCCTCCCACTACAACAAGAAATGCACAGGTGGTGCTTAGTTCCAGTGATGTCCAATCTGAAGTTCTTTGGTTAACAGCAATCAAAATACTATGTCTAACGATTCCTCATAGCTAGCTAAGGTGCGAGACGACGACTATCGCTGTGTGAGACTAGAGCACAGCGCGGCATACTGAGGCGCAATGGCAGCTGAGTCTCGATGCGACATAGCAAGGCAGTGTACCTAGATGAGAGAATGTGAGAGCTGTTTTTTTTCTATATTGGGTTTCGATCTCCCCACCCCCTGCTTGAAGTGGGCTGGTAGCAGCTTAGTACGTCGCTCTTCAGCCTACAGGATTTTTAAAAAGGTGATAAGAAGATTGTTGTTGTTGTGGTCTTCAGTCCTGAGACTGATTTGATGCAGCTCTCCATGCTACTCTATCCTGAGCAAGCTTCTTCATCTCCCAGTACCTACTGCAACCTACATCCTTCTGAATCTGCTTAGTGTATTCATCTCTTGGTCTCCCCCTACGATTTTTACCCTCCACGCTGCCCTCCAATACTAAATTGGTGATCCCTTGATGCCTCAGAACATGTCCTATCAACCGATCCCTTCTTCTGGTCAAGTTGTGCCACAGACTTCTCTTCTCCCCAATCCTATTCAATACTTCCTCATTAGTTATGTGATCTACCCATCTAATCTTCAGCATTCTTCTGTAGCACCACATTTCGAAAGCTTCTATTCTCTTCTTGTCCAAACTATTTACCGTCCAGGTTTCACTTCCATACATGGCTACACTCCATACAAATACTTTCAGAAATGACTTCCTGACACTTAAATCTATACTCGATGTTAACAAATTTCTCTTCTTCAGAAACGCTTTCCTTGCCATTGCCAGTCTACGTTTTATATCCTCTCTACTTCGACCATCATCAGTTATTTTGCTCCCCAAATAGCAAAACTCCTTTACTACTTTAAGTGTCTCATTTCCTAATCTAATACCCTCAACATCACCCGACTTAATTTGACTACATTCCATTATCCTCGTTTTGCTTTTGTTGATGTTCATCTTATATCCTTCCTTCAAGACACCATCCATTCCGTTCAACTGCTCTTCCAAGTCCTTTGCTGTCTCTGACAGAATTACAATGTCATCAGCGAACCTCAAAGTTTTTATTTCTTCTCCATGGATTTTAATACCTACTCCGAATTTTTCTTTTGTTTCCCTTACTGCATGCTCAATATACAGATTGAATAACATCGGGGAGAGGCTACAACCCTGTCTTACTCCCTTCCCAAGCACTGCTTCCCTTTTCATGTCCCTCGACTCTTATAACTGCCATCTGGTTTCTGTACAAATTGTAAATAGTCTTTCGCTCCCTGTATTTTACCCCTGCCAGCTTTCGAATTTGGAAGATAATAAACAATAAAAGCAGGCGATAAAAACGGTGACCTTTTAAATTGTGAAATGGCGGAAATTCAACGTTGAACACTCACTTAAACACTGCACTAAAAAATTATCACGGAGATGACACACCACAACCTACGGCCGATGGAGGGATGGGGGTGGGGGGTGGCCCCGGACAGATGAGGGGAGGAAAGGGGGGCTGACGAGGGAGACGGCTCGGTCGTCGACGGCTGCCTATACGCACGCGGCCCAGGGGGCGCCACCGGTGCGTGGCCTGGTCTCCTCTTCTCTTGGGGACGCCTAGTTCAGCGCCTGCTATACAGTGTTTCCTAGTGCCGACCGGTGTGCTGGCGAAGGCGTACTCCAGCAAATTGTGGGCCTCTGAATACGGAATTCCCTGACGATTACCGAAGTGGAATATCCCACGCGTGAATCACCAGTTACTGTCCCACGTTCAAAGGGAAGCATTTTCTGTTGTGGGTTGGCAGGAGAGCCAACACCGGGTTACAAGAGGAAGCCGAAAGGCACGCGTTTTAGTTCACGCAGGCTGGCGTGAGGTCTGGAACAGGACAGGGAAATTAGACTTTAGAAAAACGGACGTAGCTGGTGGAATACTTAACTTTAATCCATTAATGGTGAACGTCGGTCTGACGGTACATGCATCACAAGATGAATAGCAACTGATGATGGCGCCTTGCTAGGTCGTAGCAAATGACGTAGCTGAAGGCTATGCTAACTATCGTCTCGGCAAATGAGGACGTATTTTGTCACTGAACCATCGCTAGCAAAGTAGGCTGTACAACTGGGGCGAGTGCTAGGAAGTCTCTCTAGACCTGCCGTGTGGCGGCGCTCGGTCTGCAATCACTTATAGTGGCGACACGCGGGTCCGACGTATACTAGCGGACCGCGGCCGATTTAAAGGCTACCACCTGGCAAGTGTGGTGTCTGGCGGTGACACCACATTTTCACATGAGTCATCTGGGTACAAATGACAGCGCCGTCAATGCACTGCCCTTTTACACCTTGAGCACGCCACGTCTGTGTACGTACATATCGCTAACCCGTGACCTTTGTCACCTCAGTATTAATGAAGCTGAGTTGAGAATATTTTTAAATGACTCTGATACGATTTTATTTATTGAACACAGGTGCTATTCTCGTACTAAAGTAACTGAGCCGCTCATAACTACATGTTTATGTAAAGCATATTTTTTGGCAGAGAGCCCTGAAAACTAGTTCTGTGAAGAGCAGTACTTAGTTGTACGCGCTGGTGAACCTTCGAAAAGTCTGTTACTGAGCAGATAAATTTAATAATACCAAATTCAATAATACGAAATTTCTACAATGTTCGATAGCGATCTTTTGTAACTAAGAATAACGAAAATGGAAAACTGACAATCATTAACTGTAACGCTGATTGTCCTACGAGTTATAGTGATTATATGGCTGTAGGCCAACATATATCATTTGAGATATACCTGTGTAAGGAAATTTTGGTGCAGCTAACAACGTATGTGCTATAACTACAATTATAGGATATTTTCTACAGAAAACTCATTTATTTGTTAATTCATTTATTTACATACTTATTTTACGAGGCAATAGTAAGGAATTCAGTCCGTTCTAACGTCTAAACTGTCTTAGGGGAGTTAACGCTGAACTTTGCCTAGCTCATGAATTGCACCTCATAATACTAACAATACCAATACTGCTACTACCAATACTAAAGAAAGTGAATGTATGCTTTTACAGTAATGCCAGTGCTATCAAAATTGTGTTAAATAATTATCACGTAATGTTTCATTCCTTTCGAATGGAAACAATGATAAACAAACAGTAGTACAAGTCAACTAGTTATGATGCAGTAATATCGGAGGATCTAGATGACTGCTCCGGGGAAGAGAAAGAAATAATATTGAAAAGTTAGCAGATGAGTTTAAGGGAATAATTAAAGAGATGGGTAGTTTGGAGGAAATCTGGGACAGTCTTGACTACGAGCCAGAAATACTGATTCTCCGGTGGACGGAAGAAAGACAGCGGGGATATACCGAGAAGGAAGCTATGACGACGGTAACATGTTAAACTTTAATCTGCTGTTGAATGGAAGGTGGGTTAATGGGTTTCTACACTATAAAAAAAGGGCAGACGAAAGGACTCGCAAACTTACAGACCAATATCTCTAACATCGGCTTGCTGCAGAATCTGTGAACGTATTCCCAGTTTGAATACAATAAATTTTCTTGATGCCGACACGCTTATGTCCACGAGTCAGCATGGTTTTCGAAAGCATCGCTCATGCCAAACTCAGCTTGCTCTTTTCTCACGTGCAGTACTGCGAATTACGGATAAGGAAAACAGGCAAATTCCATATGGAATAGATCCCGAGATATGCGAGTGGCTCGAAGACTAACAGAACCCAGTATGTTGTCCTCAACGGCGAATTTTCATCAGAGACAAGAGCATCGTCAGGAGCGCCCCAGGGAAGTGAGACAGAACCATTGTTAATTATTATATTCGTAAATGATCTGTGAAGAGGGTGAGCAACGATCTGCAGTTGTTTGGTGATGATGCTGTATTGTACTGGAAGGTATCGAAGTTGACTGACTGTAAGAAGATACAAGATGACTCAGACGAAATTTCTAGTTGATGTGATAAATGGCATCTAGAGCTAAATTTAAGTAATACGGATGAGTAGGAAAAACAAACCTGTAATTTTCGGAAACAGCATTAGTAGTGACCTGCTTGACACATTGACGTCTAAATATCTATATACACTCCTGGAAATTGAAATAAGAACACCGTGAATTCATTATCCCAGGAAGGGGAAACTTTATTGACACATTCCTGGGGTCAGATACATCACATGATCACACTGACAGAACCACAGGCACATAGACACAGGCAACAGAGCATGCACAATGTCGGCACTAGTACAGTGTATATCCACCTTTCGCAGCAATGCAGGCTGCTATTCTCCCACGGAGACGATCGTAGAGATGCTGGATGTAGTCCTGTGGAACGGCTTGCCATGCCATTTCCACCTGGCGCCTCAGTTGGACCAGCGTTCGTGCTGGACGTGCAGACCACGTGAGACGACGCTTCATCCAGTCCCAAACATGCTCAATGGGGGACAGATCCGGAGATCTTGCTGGCCAGGGTAGTTGACTTACACCTTCTAGAGCACGTTGGGTGGCACGGGATACAAGCGGACGTGCATTGTCCTGTTGGAACAGCAAGTTCCCTTGCCGGTCTAGGAATGGTAGAACGATTGGTTCGATGGCGGTTTGGATGTACCGTGCACTATTCAGTGTCCCCTCGACGATCACCAGTGGTGTACGGCCAGTGTAGGAGATCGCTCCCCACACCATGATGCCGGGTGTTGGCCCTGTGTGCCTCGGTCGTATGCAGTCCTGATTGTGGCGCTCACCTGCACGGCGCCAAACACGCATACGACCATCATTGGCACCAAGGCAGAAGCGACTCTCATCGCTGAAGACGACACGTCTCCATTCGTCCCTCCATTCACGCCTGTCGCGACACCACTGGAGGCGGGGTGCACGATGTTGGGGCGTGAGCGGAAGACGGCCTAACGGTGTGCGGGACCGTAGCCCAGCTTCATGGAGACGGTTGCGAATGGTCCTCGCCGCTACCCCAGGAGCAACAGTGTTCCTAATCTGCTGGGAAGTGGCGGTGCGGTCCCCTACGGCACTGCGTAGGATCCTACGGTCTTGGCGTTTTCCGTGCGTCGCTGCGGTCCGGTCCCAGGTCGACGGGCACGTGCACCTTCCGCCGACCACTGGCGACAACATCGATGTACTGTGGAGACCTCACGCCCCACGTGTTGAGCAATTCGGCGGTACGTCCACCCGGCCTCCCGCATGCCCACTATACGCCCTCGCTCAAAGTCCGTCAACTGCACATACGGTTCACGTCCACGCTGTCGGGGCATGCTACCAGTGTTAAAGACTGCGATGGAGCTCCGTATGCCACGGCAAACTGGCTGACACTGACGGCGGCGGTGCACAAATGCTGCGCAGCTAGCGCCATTCGACGGCCAACACCGCGGTTCCTGGTGTGTCCGCTGTGCCGTGCGTGTGATCATTGCTTGTACAGCCCTCTCGCAGTGTCCGGAGCAAGTATGGTGGGTCTGACACACCGGTGTCAATGTGTTCTGTTTTCCATTTCCAGGAGTGTATTAGGGAGATGCTTCCTGGAGGGAAAGCGACTTTCTTCTCATGGAGGAACTTTAAAGCGTGTTCTATAAAGTATGATCTGTGTCATATCTGCCGAAAGAGTAGAATGCTGGCGCACGCAAAGGTATTTCGGAGCACCTCGTTCATCGTATGTTGTTGAACGTGGAGCTCCGCAGCAGACCACGCCTACATGATCGCATGTTGATCCAACGACATCGTCAGTTATGATTGCAATGAGCAAAGGGCTATTGGGTTTCTACAGCCGATTAATAGAAACTCCTCGACCCATACGGTGAATCACATTTTTGCTACACTGAGTCACTGGTTGTCTCCACAAGTGCCGTCATCGAAGTGAACCGCGGCTCGAAACGTGCAGCACAGTACGGACACATGTTGGTGGGAGCAGTATTATGCTGTCGGAGACTTTCCCCTCTGCAACCCTTAACGCAGGGCCGGCCAGAAATTCTGCACGCGTGCGGTACTCCTGCACACGTGCAACTTCCGGGTCACAGCGTGCACGCCGCAGCCGTCAGCGTTCATGTAGTGCATGTTTCTACGCACAGGAAATACTGGGACACGTGAGGCAATACTGACCTTACGACTTATCTTAGAAGAAAGATTAAGGAAAGGCAAACCTACGTTTCTAGCATTTGTAGACTTAGAGAAAGCTTTTGACAATGTTGACTGGAATACTCTCTTTCAAATTCTAAAGGTGGCAGGGGTAAAATACAGGGAGCGAAAGGCTATTTACAATTTGTACAGAAACCACATGGCAGTTATAAGAGTCGAGGGACATCAAAGGGAAGCGGCGGTTGGGAATGGAGTAAGACAGGGTTGTAGCCTCTCCCCGATGTTATTCAATCTGTATATTGAGCAAGCAGTAAAGGAAACAAAAGAAAAATTCGGAGTAGGTATTAAAATCCATGGAGAAGAAATAAAAACCTTGAGGTTTGCCGATGACATTGTAATTCTGTCAGAGACAGCAAAGGACTTGGAAGAGCAGTTGAACGGAATGGATAGTGTCTTGAAGGGAGGATATAAGATGAACATCAACAAAAGCAAAACGAGGATAATGGAATGTAGTCGAATTAAGTCGGGTGATGCTGAGGGTATTAGATTAGGAAATGAGACACTTAAAGTAGTAAAGGAGTTTTGCTATTTGGGGAGCAAAATCACTGATGATGGTCGAAGTAGAGAGGATATAAAATGTAGACTGGCAATGGCAAGGAAAGCGTTTCTGAATAAGATAAATTTGTTAACATCGAGTACAGATTTAAGTGTCAGGAAGTCATTTCTGAAAGTATTTGTATGGAGTGTAGCCATGTAAGGAAGTGAAACATGGACGACAAATAGTTTGGACAAGAAGAGAATTGAAGCTTTCGAAATGTGGTGCTACAGAAGAATGCTGAAGATTAGATGGGTAGATCACATAACTAATGAGGAAGTATTGAATAGGATTGGAGGGACGAGAAGTTTGTGGCACAACTTGACCAGAAGAAGGGATCGGTTGGTGGGACATGTTCTGAGGCATCAAGGGATCACCAATTTAGTATTGGAGGGCACCGTGGAGGGTAAAAATCGTAGGGGGAGACCAAGGGTTGAATACACTAAGCAGATTCAGAAGGATGTAGGTTGCAGTAGGTACTGGGAGATGAAGAAGCTTGCACAGGATAGAGTAGCATGGAGAGCTGCATCAAACCAGTCTCAGGACTGAAGACCACAGCAACAACAACAACAACATGTCGCTTTATCCACTTGCTGGGATACTCTGTACCGGCGCATTCTAGTGCTCTTTCAACAGCTTGCAAGCCAACCATGGGAAGGTATTTCGCGTATTATACATTTAAAATATTGTCACAGTCTACTCATTGAGACGTCTACTTTTATGTTAACAGTTTAACCCCCAGTTAACAACCGTGGTTTTTTTTTTTAAGGCAGCTTGACTGACGGCACGTAAATACGCGTAATGTTTTTTATCTAGAATTTAAGAAAGAGAGCACTTACCGACTTCCAACGAACCTTATTCATGATTTCAAATAACATTAAACTAATGCAAGGTTTCCTATAACTAATTCTCACTGCCATCAGTTACACCCACATAATTTATGTCTCACTGACCTCTGAACAGAATAACCGCAGACCTCTCGATGATCACCTGTTATTTCAATACCATTATTGCTATATCTTTCATCAGTTACGTCTGAAACCTGCATAATAACCGACAATTAGATGAATGTTATGTTTTATCGACTTCAGCTGAACGTAGCCCTTCACACATTAAAAAAAATCTCTAAATGTAAGTATACATTGGAACAATCGATTTAATGACCAACTTTCCTGATAATAATGTAACATGGAGCAGAATGAGGCAATAATGCACAGTTAGTATACAATAATTTTTAATTATGAAAGGAATAAATCCAAACACTGGTCATGAGAATTGATAATCGAGTTTATGTGTCTCATCCATTTTCTTAAGGACATTTAATTTTGCTTGCCGTTCTTCACTGTTGAGTACACTACATTCGTCTTTGTGATATTTATTGTAGTATCTTTCAATTGAAAACTTACGCTGGCCGCCTATTATTCGGCGGCACAGCAAACATCGTGAGTTTTCACCAACGGATACAAAAAAGAATTGCAGTTCCCAGTCATTTTTAAACGACTGAGAACATATATCTCCCGTCCTTTGCTTTTCACAGTACCTGCCATTTCTCAGTACTTCTCTGTTAAGGTTACGGTTACCAGGGGTAAACGAGACTGGGTGTGTTGCGCTCTCGCTTGCACCACATAAACAGGGAAGTGGAGCCGCCGGCGTTCATTTAGGACACATGTCTAATGACAGATGTCGCTGTCGCACACGTGCGCACATGTGCAGCACTTCCGCTCGTCTGCACACTGTGCAGCGTTTGGCCGGCCCTGCCTTCACGCTTGATGTCTTTCCCGCCGGCGATGTCATCTTCCAGCAGTATAACTGCTCTCGGAGGAATGAACTCACGTAAACGTCTAGACGACCAAAATTGCCTGATGTAAATCCCACGGAACCCATCTGAGTCGATATCTGGCCCCATCATCCTGTATGTAAATCAGCGGCTCGTTATTTATGCGAGCTACATGATCTGCCCGTAGACATAGAATGCCACATACATCCACAAACCTACCAACAAACTGCCGGATCCCTGATACGCAGAATGAGTCATGTATTTCGTTCCAGAGACGAACAGACACTCTGTTAAAAACGTGGTCGTAACTTTCGGCTCTTCAGTGCACAGACAGTCGTTTCCGCCTCGTTCTGTCTGCGTGTGGAACAGGAAAGGAGATGACTAGCATTGGTTCAGGGAACGAGGGTACTCTCCACCACACACCTCACGGTGGCTTGCGCAGTGTGTATGTACAGGGTGTTTCAAAAATGACCGGTATATTTGAAACGGCAATAAAAACTAAACGAGCAGCGATAGAAATACACCGTTTGTTGCAATATGCTTGGGACAACAGTACATTTTCAGGCGGACAAACTTTCAACAACAGATGGCGCTGCAAGTGATGTGAAAGATATAGAAGACAACGCAGTCTGTGGGTGCGCCATTCTGTACGTCGTCTTTCTGCTGTAAGCGTGAGCTGTTCACAACGTGCAAGTGTGCTGTAGACAACATGGTTTATTCCTTGGAACAGAGAATTTTTC
This sequence comes from Schistocerca cancellata, assembly GCF_023864275.1. NCBI lineage: Eukaryota > Metazoa > Arthropoda > Insecta > Orthoptera > Acrididae > Schistocerca > Schistocerca cancellata. The sequence goes on along the minus strand of NC_064631.1, from coordinate 33,661,537 downwards.
TGGTGTTGGAATTCCACCGCCTAGAACACAGTGTTGTTGCAACAAGCCGAAGTTTTCAACGGAGGTTTAATGTAACCAAAGGACCGAAAAGCGATACAATAAAGGATCTGTTTGAAAAATTTCAACGGACTGGGAACATGACGGATGAACGTGCTGGAAAGGTAGGGCGACCGCGTACGGCAGCCACAGAGGGCAACGCGCAGCTAGTGCAGCAGGTGATCCAACAGCGGCCTCGGGTTTCCGTTCGCCGTGTTGCAGCTGCGGTCCAAATGACGCCAACGTCCACGTATCGTCTCATGCGCCAGAGTTTACACCTCTATCCATACAAAATTCAAACGCAGCAACCCCTCAGCGCCGCTACCATTGCTGCACGAGAGACATTCGCTAACGATATAGTGCACAGGATTGATGACGGCGATATGCATGTGGGCAGCATTTGGTTTACTGACGAAGCTTATTTTTACCTGGACGGCTTCGTCAAGAAACAGAACTGGCGCATATGGGGAACCGAAAAGCCCCATGTTGCAGTCCCATCGTCCCTGCATCCTCAAAAAGTACTGGTCTGGGCCGCCATTTCTTCCAAAGGAATCATTGGCCCATTTTTCAGATCCGAAACGATTACTGCATCACGCTATCTGGACATTCTTCGTGAATTTGTGGCGGTACAAACTCCCTTAGACGACACTGCGAACACCTCGTGGTTTATGCAAGATGGTGCCCGGCCACATCGCACGGCCGACGTCTTTAATTTCCTGAATGAATATTTCGATGATCGTGTGATTGCTTTGGGCTATCCGAAACATACAGGAGGCGGCGTGGATTGGCCTCCCTCTTCGCCAGACATGAAACCCTGTGACGTCTTTCTGTGGGGACACTTGAAAGACCAGGTGTACCGCCAGAATCCAGAAACAATTGAACAGCTGAAGCAGTACATCTCATCTGCATGTGAAGCCATTCCGCCAGACACGTTGTCAAAGGTTTCGGGTAATTTCATTCAGAGACTACGCCATATTATTGCTACGCATGTTGGATATGTGGAAAATATCGTACTATAGAGTTTCCCAGACCGCAGCGCCATCTGTTGTTGAAAATTGTAACTACTGTAATTTCGAAAGTTTGTCCGCCTGAAAATGTGTATTTCTATCGCTGCTCGTTTAGTTTTTATTGCCGTTTCAAATATACCGGTCATTTTTGAAACACCCTGTAGATGTAGATGTACGTTTCTTTGTCCCTCTTCAGGTTACCTGCTGATGTGTTTCACACAAACAAATAAGTATACCAGATGTAATCTGTGAGTAGACGTAAGCTGCAACGCAGTTTCGCATTTCTTACTGAGTTCCGTACCAACGAAATAGAAACGATAAATCTTTGTTTGTTCTGAGAACACAGCAGTTGTCAACATTAATAAAGTGAACACGGGTTTAAATTATTTTTATTCGTTTTATTGATAGTTGCTGTATTTTCAGCACATTCAACCACATTAAAATGATCGAAAGTCGAAATTACAATCGTGGAAATTGTAATAAATAGTACAATTGATAGCGAATCTGCTGAAATTAAGTAAAGGAGAGAGAAATTATTTCGTAGTTATTAAAATAATCTTATCCTTACGACTGCACACAATAACCTGAACAAGTTCGTGAGAGGTGTCTGAATTGTACCAAATTTGATATTTTATTCACTATAGACTGAAAATTGCGTTATCAAATCATTTAAACATTATCATCCTCAACTGTAGGATGTTGTTCTCGTTGTCTGATTTAAGGAACTCAAACTCTTGGAAAGCTAAACACACTGCACTTAATTTTATAAACATCTACAGGCTGAAGAAATTGAGAATCTGGTTTCTTAATTTGTAATTCCCTTATAAACTATATCTCTGTACTTAAAGGTACGTATTAATCAAAGTTTAAGGAAATGTTCCAAGTTTTAGTTCTTAAAACACTATTTGTATGCATCGGGATACAACTTCTTCCCTGCGTTCCCTGCCCCTGTACACTTGGCAGGGGCCCACATTTTCTTATTTCATGCGTCTGGTCATTTCTTCCATTTGGTCTTCATCAAAAACTCACTACACCATTTCTGTGTTTTAGGAATGAGTCTCTGTAATGGCCTCCCGCAATCTCCGATACACTTCCATTTCACAGGTCGAACTGTAGTTCCAATTTTCTTCACCTTTGATTTGATGGACAGCTTCTGCATTGTTTTTGTCTGTCGTTGCTCCTTTTGCATCGAAACTATGGAACAAGCAGACTCGTTCTGCAAAGTCTAACGCAAGTTTTATTACGTCCGACAAGCTTAAATGGACCATAATCTCTTGGAATTTAAGAGTGTATCATGCCAATTCGTTTTCAGCTTTGTTGGAAAATATTTTAACATGCCCGTTGGAGTTTTCCTTCTCATTTTCAGCATGTCTCATAATATTTAGCTTAGGGACATTTTATATTTGTTCATATACATTTAATCTATGATTGCCATTTAGATATACTGTTACAACTATGTCCGATTCATCTGCGCTTCACTTGTCATAACGCCTTTATGTTACCATATTATAATACAACATTATTGTTCGATTAATAATTTAGCATAAAAACACGAGATAAAATTCACCACATCATATGTAAGAATTATGTTGCACTAATAATGCTAAACAAGTTTTTCAACTCGAGTATAGGAAGAAGTTTCTTAAATTGTAACTGAAACTTATAGCGGGACATTATAGGCAACGTCGCCTTTTCCTTGTCAGTTCCCGATAAAACAACCACAACGAATACAGAGCCATGAACGTATGCAAATTAAAGTTGTTTCATGTACATCAACCAAAAATAAAACATTATGTGACCATTTATGTTGTAATGCAAATTCTCTTCGCCACGTGTGCAAAACAAAAAGGTTACGGTAGAAGAAAACTACAACAAAATGAAAGCTGTCTTCAGATGACCTGTTCCTCAACAAGCAGCCGATAATATGGCTCCGAGAAGCACGTATTTCACGCTGAAGTCACAAAATGTCGGACACGGTAATACATATACGTCAGAAACAGATTCTGTACTGATATTTTTATCGATATGTGCCTAAACAGGAACCAAAATCGCGAAGAGACGCGACCTAAATTAAATACCAAATGTATTGCACTACAGCGACGCACGTAGCAACAGCTGGTACCGCAGCAAGATGTTCGTTAGATCAGTGGGACGGAATAAGTACCACACCAGCGAGAAAGCAAAAGATATACAGGGCTATTACAAATGATTGAAGCGATTTCATAAATTCACTGCAGCTCCATTCATTGACATATGGTCACGACACACTACAGATACGTAGAAAACCTCATAAAGTTTTGTTCGGCTGAAGCCGCACTTCAGGTTTCTGCCGCCAGAGCGCTCGAGAGCACAGTGAGAAAAAATGGCGACAGGAGCCGAGAAAGTGTATGTCGTGCTTGAAATGCACTCACATCAGCCAGTCATAACAGTGCAATGACACTTCAGGACGAAGTTCAACAAAGATCCACCAACTGCTAACTCCATTCGGCGATGGTATGCGCAGTTTAAAGCTTCTGGATGTCTTTGTAAGGAGAAATCAACGGGTCGGCCTGCAGTGAGCGAAGAAACGGTTGAACGCGTGCGGGCAAGTTTCACGCATAGTGATGTGAGAGATTCAGTGTTTAAACCTCCTCTACCAAGAAACGTGCCAGAACTGCGAGCTCGCATCAACAATGCTTTCGAACTCATTGATGGGGACATGCTGCGCCGAGTGTGAGAGGAACTTGATTGTCGGCTTGATGTCTGCCGAATCACTAAAGGGGCACATATCGAACATTTGTGAACGCCTAAAAAAACTTTTTGAGTTTTTGTATGTGTGTGCAAAGCATTGTGAAAATATCTCAAATAATAAAGTTATTGTAGAGCTGTGAAATCGCTTCAATCATTTGTAATAACCCTGTACATACGCTTCAGTTGACTTACGAAGTTGCTATAAGAAACAAAATACTGGGATACGTAAAAAAATGAGAGAGTGGTAACGTGTAGGGCCACAGATCAGCAAGACTAAACATAAAAGGCAATGAATTGCAATATCACATCACAGTTTCGTAAAACAATATAGTCCTAAATATATACCAAGCAATTAGATATTAATCGATAAGCGACAAATAGCACTCTCTGCTCGCTGAAAAACTAGAAGATAACAAACAACAATGTTAAAAAAAATCCCAAAATCCGATTAGGCTACAATCTCAAATGGCTCTGAGCACTATGGGACTTAACATCTATGGTCATCAGTCCCCCAGAACTTAGAACTACTTAAACCTATCTAACCTAAGGACAGCACACAACACCCAGCCATCACGAGGCAGAGAAAATCCCTGACCCCGCCGGCAATCGAACCCGGGCGTGGGAAGCGAGAACGCTACCGCACGACCACGAGATGCGGGCAACTATAATCTCATTTAATAGCTTTTAGTTGCAACAGGTTCCTCGCCAGTGGTAAACCGCTTGAAATAAATTGGCTTCCTGCTTTGGTTGTTTTCTATATCTATTTTATTTTTACTTTATATACCTCGATGTTTCCTCTTTGTAGGCACTTTCAGTATAATGTTAAACTCGTTAAACACATATGTGTCGGGATACAGTCATGTAATTTCATGAGTGTTCCGTGACTGGTCGGGTTTGAGAGCTGTAGCAATGATAACCAATTCGGTACGAACAGCAGCACACAGGAAAGCTTTTTACCAGCGTGAGATGGCTGTCAACGCTGGGCAGCGTTACAAACGACTTTTTCGCCAGAAGATGTCGCTGCACACAGTTCAGTGCTCCCTGGCGCTGGTAAATGCTCGGCAGCATGCTGATGTTTGTACAGAGCCAGGTACGCTTACAGATCTCAAGCACAGCCAACCATCTGCTGTTCAATAAATTATGTAACTATAAGCAAAAATTTCTTTCCAGAAATTTTTCAACATTTCAGACCTCGTCATATTCGCAAATCGTCCGCTGGTCACCACATTCCCCCGTCTCTCGGATAGCATAGGAATCCCGCGGCGGAAGAACTGGGCATCTTTTGAGGAGATCCGTGAATAGATCTAATTTTTGACCGGAAGCACTGGTCAGCCAGGCCTTGTGTAACTGTCCAAGAAAGGTGGTAGTCAGAAGGAGCAATGTCTGCAGAATACGGCGAGTGGGGTATTACTCCCCATTTCGACGTTTCCAGGTATGTTGTGACGGGTTTTGCGACTGTAGGTCGAGCACAGTCGTGCTGCAAAATCACCTTTTCATGTCTTTCGCTGTATTGTGGCCGTTTGCCTTCCAGTGTTCCGCTCAAAAATGTCAATTGCTTTCGATACGTATCTCTTTGTGACTGTTTCCACTCGGTGTCAGTCGCTTTGAAAAGCTTCCCACTTCCACCGCTATGCCGATCTCCGACGTCAAATTCACCGTTATTGAAGCGCTGTAAGCATTCTCTACAAGTACTTTCACTAAAAGGTCCATCACCATAGATCTTACTTGCTTACCATCACCATAGATCTTACTTACTCGCTTACTCCTTGGTGCTACAGCCCGTGGCAAAGTGACCAGCGTGCTGGGTGAGCACAAGAGAAGTGGACATGTGTGTGTTACGTGAGAAAAGATTCAAAATGATGTACGTTTACGCTGGAGGTAACAATAACATCCGAATTCTTACTATTCCAGTCGTCCCCAGATGCCCTCCTTGGCCAGGGATGGTGAACTCTGACATGCACGCGGCTGTGGCTGCGGCCACGGCGGTAATGTAATTGCCAATCAAATTGATAGAGTTAGAGGGGAGGAGGTTGCCTGAGGGGTTGGGGGAACGAGGGGGAGAGGCAGGGGTGGGGGAGGTTGCTCAGAAGGATGGATTATCACCAGGAGGTTACAATCCTCCTAGCAGAAGAATAGGTAAGGACTGTTCATTCAAAAGGGAACAATAGGTTTGCCTCTGAGTGCATACTTATCCCTGATGTAGGCAACCTGAACTAAAAAACCGTCCCGAAGGCGGCCTTGCCCCACTACTGGCGAAGATGATAGAGACAATCATCCGAATTTGATGCAGCAAGTTACATGGCAGGGTGGATTTCGGCGATGATTTCATGACCTGGATGGAGGAAACGGAATGTTTGGAGACAGCCAGAATGGAGGACATGTTGACAGAAGGGCGGCAGCCATAAAGGGGTTCTCAAAGATGGGGGAGATTACAGGGTGTTCAGACTTAAGTTTATGGGAGGTGTAGGAGAGGCGAATGTGTTCCAGGTGTTCGAGGATGTGAGGGAAGCTTATTAGCTGGTACAGGATACAGGTGGTAGAAAGTAGTCGAATACTAAAAGTGAGGCGGGATGCATGTAGTTCCAGAATCTGGGGAAGTGTTATTTTACTCGTTAACATAGCCGTCCCACTCGCATTAATGTTACCACGTCAACGTCAACGAGCAGTAACCACTTACAGACGGCAGGTCACAGCACAAGCTGTGAAGTGTATATAAAGCGTGCTGGGGAGATGTGGAAACGGTGTAGTCGCTGTTGCAATGTGGAGACGAAGCTATTTATCTGATGTCTAAAAGGGCACGATCATTGGCTTTCGGGCCTAGGGCGGAAGCATTTCGGAAATGGCTAAGTTTGCTAACTGTTTTTGTGCCACTGTCGCTAAAATACACAGTGCATGGCAAAAGGGTGCTATCCAAGACCGCCACCCAAGCAGCTGTGGTGCACCGTGGGCCACAGATGACAGAAGTGAACGTCGGCTACAGAAGTGTGTACAGGCGAACAGATGAGCAACTGTTGGGCAGCTGACCGCCCAGGTGAACCGAGCGCCTACCACCAGTGTCTCCTCGACGACCATTCAGTGAAAGTTGCTGCTTACGGGCTTTGCAGCAGGTGCCTGTCTCATGCGCCCATGTTCACTGCTGTCCATCGGCGACGAAGGCTGGAATTTGATTGACAATACCTCAAATGGACGTCCACTGAGAGGCGATAGGTGGCCTTCTCAGATGAGTCACGTTTTGTACTCCACCAGACGGCTGTTCGCGTGTATGGCGTGAAACGTCTGAAATTGTTTGCAAAAATTTGCTGAAAAGATATATTTTAAATATATCCGCAAAGAAAATTAAAGTTTTTGTCTTTTGTGAAAAAGATATTTTAGGACAAAAATCATAGTGGAGAATTATTGGAATAAGCCCATATATCCAGCTGTCTAGGCTGTGATGTCTCTCATACACTGAAGAGCCAAAGGGCCCCCACGAGCAAGCAGAAGTGCCTCAACACGACGTGGCATGGACTCGACTAATATCTGAAGTAGTACTGGAGGGAACTGACACCGTGAATCCTGCAGGGCTGTCCGTAAATCCGTAAGAGTACGACGGGGTGGAGATCTCTTCTGAACAGCACGTTGCAAGCCATCCCAGATATGCTCAATAATGTTCATGTCTGGGAAGTACGGTGGCCAACGGAACTGATTAAACTCAGGAGGGTGTTCCTGGAGCCACTCTGTAGCAATTCAGGACGTGTGGGGTGTCGCATGGTCCTGCTGGAATTGCCCATGTCCGTCGAAATTCACGATGGACATGAATGGATGCAGGTGATCAGACAGGATGCTTACGTACATATCATCTGTCCGAGTTGCATCTAGACGTATCAGGGGTCCCAATCACTGCAACTGCTCACGCTCCACACCATTATAGAGCCTCCACCAGCTTGAACAGTGCCCTGCTGACATGCACGGTCAATGGATTCATGAGGTTGTCTCCATACTCCTACACGTCCATACACTCGGTACAATTTGAAACGAGACTCGTCCTACCAGGCAACATGTTTCCACTCATCAACAGTCCAATGCCGCACGGGATTAGCCAAGCGGTCTTAGGCGCTGCAGTCATGGACTGTGCGGCTCGTCCCGGCGGAGGTTCGAGTCCTCCCTCGGGCTTGGGTGTATGTGTTTGTCTTTAGGATAATTTAGGTTAAGTAGTGTGTAAGCTTAGGGACTGATGGCCTTAGCAGTTAAGCCCCATAACATTTCACACACATTTGAACATTTTTTAACAGTCCAATGTCGATGTTCATGGGCCCAGGCGAGGCGTAAGGTTTTCTGTCGTGCAGTCGTCAAAGGTGTACCAGTGGGCCTTCGGCTCCGAAAGCCCGTATCGATGTCTCGTTGAATGGTTTTCACACTGATACATGTTGATGGCCCAGCATCAAAAGCTGCAGCAATTTGAGGAAGGCTCGCACTTCTGTCACGTTGAGCGATTCAATTAGTCTTAGTTGGTCCCGTTCTTGCAGCATCTTTTTCCGGACTTTGTGATATTGATCCTCAAAAAAACTACAAACGGACTTGCACGAGGTAGGTACGCTTAAGAGAACGCTCCTGAACAAAACCATGAGAAAGACGGACCACTGTACATGTACTGTTCTGTGGGTCCGAAGTATGGACCTAAACGCCCAAACAATTACAGAGAACTGAAGCGAAGAAATTAGACTTTAGACTTTTGCACGATACAGATTAGAAGGTCATGACAGAAACGACGAGATAGGATAGGAACTGCATGTTCTAGAAACAGTGGAAAAGATTCAAAAGCAATGGCATGACCATCTACTACGAAAGATTCAAAGCCGCATACCAAGGAAAACCTATGGCAGGAGACCCAAGGGTAGAAGAAGGACGGGACAACCACAAGGTAGGTGGTGTGATCAGCATTAAACTGCTTTGTTTCGGAACAATCAAAAATGCCAACCCAGAGATATACGTTATAACGAGTTAGGTGAAGAAGACAGTTGTGGATTGTGAGGAATTCAAATTCATCCGTTAAATCTCTTGTGTTTACATATGTTCTTTGCCTCTGTATGTGTTGAGAAACGAACAACTTTCTCCTCATACGTACTCACCTTCCTCCTCTGACGTATTCTAAAAATGTGATGGATCAGATCCAACATGACTTACCACATTCGCCATTACTGGTCAACAACTGCACTTCAAGAATAAACCAAAGTGCTGTTCTCAATAATGGGGGAACTTTAAACCATCATCCCACATTTGTTGGTGCCACAGCAATGCTGTTTTGGAAATACACACATTGGGTGCCAGAAAAAGCACTGGACCAGCCCACCGAATAACGCCGCAACACGAGTTAGGCCTTTCTTCCACGCACGCTATCAATTATCGCTGCATCAGTAGTAAGTTATAAGGAAAGAATGCACATGCTTTCACACACACTTAAAAAAATAAAATAACTTTAGTATCTCAAATGATATGCACAGAAAAAGGACCATAACCCAGTCAGATCACTACAGAAATCTGCTGATCGTCGCAAGTAACTTTTAATGCAACACGTGCGGGTAATGGGAGACTTGCGTGTCAAAGCTGAATGCTTCCAACGAGAGCAGAGTTTAGGTTCTTGGAATGTCGTTTACTACGTACTCACGTCATTACCAAGCTGCTCAAGCGAACAGTGATTACTGAGGAAGGTGAACTACTTGAAATACCAAGAAACTCAAATTCATTGTTAGTCCGGTCTCACGTCAAACTGGCACATAAATTCATCATTCATAACAAAAGGGCGCAATTCGGCCGAAAAATACAGATACGGCAAGCGTTTAAAGCAGCGTAAATAGATTGTTCATCACGAGCTTGTCTGCGCGGCCATCCCCCGCAGCAAGCACAGGAAATATTTGTTTTGTAAATAAAAATCACCTTCTCTTGCTGCACTGTATTTTATTTCACCCAGACGCGTTTCGCCGTTTTCGCTTTAACGCTTCATCACTGAGATCTAGAACGACATAATTTTGGTTTGCTATGTGGAATTTATAGATTATAAAACAGTTTTTATGTAAATAAGTGATTACTTGCAGTGCTCCGCGTTTTTAGTTGGCATCCGCGTTTCCTCTCATCTGACTGGAGGTTGCACTATAGCTCTATTTACGAAACATAAGCATATTTTTATATTTCGAATTTTTTTCTTCGTACTTTTCATCTTGTCTGCACTTATAATTGTCATGCCCTATCTGCCTTCTGTCACTAATTATATATATTTCATTGAAAACTGTGATTTCAAGATGTAACTACTTTGAGTTCGCTATATGTCTCATCCTGCTTGGTTTGTTTACGTGCATGTTGCCAACCTACCGAAGTACACAGGGTGTACGTGAAGTCTGGGAACACTTTCAGTTATTAATTGCACAAGAACCAAACATAGTACAGATATCAAACACATGTCATTTTGAAGAGAAACCCTGAAAGTTTTTTTTTCCTGTATACCGCCACAGCGTATTTTGGTAATTTGCCGATAGTCAGCGCTAGTCGCAAACATGGCGAGTTCAGGTGCGAGAGCAGTTCGCCAAGAACACTGTCATTGGATATTCCTGCTTGGGCATGTTGCCTCAAATGATGCCTCAAATGCAATCGGACTCTCCGTTCATGTTTCAGCAGGATGCGGCTCCACCCCATCTCCATGGTGAAGTTCGTGGGTACCTGAACACGGAGCTGCCGCATGGATGGATCGGCCGTGCTACACAAGGGGACAGCTGTTTCATGAAATGGCCTCCCCAATCACCAGACCTCCATGTGACTTTTTCTGTGGGGGACACATTAAAGATCTGCTTTATGTACCTTCTCTACCACGTGTCGTAGCAGAGCTCCGGGAGAGAATACGGGAAGCGACTGCCACAGTCAACAATGCCATGCTCAGACGGGTATGGCAACAATTCGATTACCGTGTTGACATCTGCCGGGTCACTCACTATTCGCTAATCGAATGTTTGTAAAAAAAAAAAAAAAAAATAAAAACTTTCAGAGTTTCTCTTCAACAAGCAATATGTATGACAACTGTATAATGTTTAGTTCGTGTGCAATAAATAATTGAAAGTGTTCCCGGATTTTATGTACACCCTGTATATTGCAAACTAACGTCTATTCATTTCTGTAATGTTTGTGTGTGTGTGTGTGTGTGTGTGTGTGTGTGTGTGTGTGTGTGGTGGTTACTCAGTGCAAGTTGTGGAATGTTGAACATGTGAACATGAATGCAATAGCTGTCAGAGAATGTATGAAAGTTTAGGCGCTCAGCTGATTTGAGTTTTGGTTTAAATGTTTTGTTGATATCTCCATGGACAAGTGAGAGGTTAGGAGGTTGGGTGGTGGTATTATTATTTAATATTATTATTATTGTAACAGTCCTCTGTTGTAGTGTTACTCTATTATTTTATCTGTTAGTGTAAAGAATGAGTTGTCTGGCATGTGCACTTGATAATTCAACAAGGTTTTCTTTTATGCTTTGGTTTTCTGTATGTGGTAATTTTCGTGTAGCGTCAGGAGCCGTTTTTTATTGTTGATTCTAATTATTTTCATGTCTTCTTCTCTAGTGGTTGGTTTGTGATTGTGTTCTCTTAGGCGATCTGCAAATATGGAGTGGTTTGTCCTATATTTCCAGGCTCTCATATGTTCTTTGTATCTGACACTAAAAGTTCTGCCTGTTTGTCCTATGTATTTGCCATCGCAAGTGTTACAATGTAATTGATATACATCAGCTTTCCGGTATATATATCTGTGTTTTTGCCAATTTTGGAGCGTATTTTTGGACATGATTGTCTGCTGTGTATGCTATGTTTATTCCCTGTTTTTTGAAAATGATTTTATGTGTGAATTTGTGATTGTTCGTCATTATGTACCATCTTGTGTTTTCTCTTATATTTTCCTGATTATTCCGTGTAATTGTTATTATACCGAGTGTTTGTGATTGTGTTTGGTTCTGTTGCCATGTTGTCAATGGCTTTGTGCTTTCTGTTTTTATTTTACTTTTAGTTTTGTTGTTTAGCTTTGTGACAACGTTACTATTGTAACCATTATTTCGGGCTATCTGCGTTATTATGTCCAGTTCATCTTGGTAGTTTTCTTTGTTGAGTGGCACTCTGATGAATCTGTGGAGCATGTATCGAAGTGCTGCTTGCTTTTGTGCTTATGGGTGGTTCATGGATTGGGGAATGATAATGTTAGTTGCTGCAGGTTTATAGTAGATTTCAAACATATGCTTATTGTTTTGTTTTATGATTGTTATATCCAGAAAGTTCATTTGATTATTCTGTTCTCCTACCAATGTGAACTTTATATTTTTATGTGCTTCGTTGATGTCAGTAGGTAATTTTTCGAGTTTTGTTTGTGGTACATCTATTAAGCAGAGGATGTCATCCATATACCTGAACCAATGTGGTATGTTGTATTCTTTTGCTACTATTTTTGTATGAATCATCTGTTCATTGTGATTTATAAAAATATTTGCTAAGGGTCCTGACACTGGGGACCCCACTGGTAATTCATCTTCTTGTAAATAAACTTCATTATTGAATTGGAAATAATTTTATTATATTTTTATAAATCACAATGAATAGATGATTTTCACAAAAATAGCAGTAAAAGAATACAACTAACTATGTTGGTTCAGGTATATGGATGACACACGTCTGGGAATAATAAAACATAGTGCAGCAAGAGAAGGCGTTTTTTTATTTACAAAATAAGTATATTGTTCATCGCCTAGCATTCATCAGATATAAGACTTGCTGTGTAGATGTTATTTATATGCGACTCATGTGATTAAGCAAAATAGTACGACACTGTCCAAGTAAAAAATATTGTGGTTAGAGGTATTATTGTCCGGTCATCTAGCCTAAGCTGCCAGCAGTGTCGAAAAAGCGTCGAATATTTCATTGTGGCCACAATGATTACGTGAGTGTGATGGTATTACTTGCCGTACACGAGGAAATTGTTAACACTCACTGCTAAGTTCGGCCCCCATTTTTCCTCCAGTGTGTCCATGAACGATGAGGCACGTGTGACGTACGATGTTTTCGTCTATTCGTATTTTATTCACAGTACCATCCACTTCTCATTAAGCACAGTCTACCATCCAATCAGACATAACGCACACAGTACACATAATTAATTCACAGCAATCGAGGGGCATGAAAGGGAAGCAGTGGTTGGGAAGGGAATGAGACAGGGTTGTAGCCTACCCCGATGTTATTCGATCTGTATATTGAGCAAGCAGTAAAGGAAACAAAAGAAAAATTCGGAATAGGAATTAAAATCAATGGAGAAGAAATAAAAAAAATTGAGGTTCGCCGATGACATTGTAATTCTGTAATTCTGTCAGAGACAGCAAAGGACCCGGAAGAGCAGCTGAACGGAATGGACAGTGTCTTGAAAGGAGGATATAAGATGAACAGCAACAAAAGCAAAACGAGGATAATGGAATGTAGTCGAATTAAATTGGGTGATGCTGAGAGAATTAGATTAGGAAATGAGACGCTTAAAGTAGTAAATGAGTTTTGCTATTTGGGGAGCAAAATAACTGATGATGGTTGAAGTAGAGAGGATATAAAATGTAGACTGACAATGGCAAGGAAAGCGTTTCTGAAGAAGAGAAATTTGTTAACATCTAGTATAGATTTAAGTGTCAGGAAGTAGTTTCTGAAAGCATTTGTATGGAGTGTAGCCATGTATGGAAGTGAAACATGGACGACAAATAGTTTGGACAAGAAGAGAATAGAAGCTTTCGAAATGTGGTGCTACAAAATAATGGTGAAGATTGGATGGGTAGATCATATAACTAATGAGGAGGTATTGAACAGTATTGGGGAGACGAGGAGTTTGTGGCACAACTTGACTAGAAGAAGGGATCGGTTGGTAGGACATGTTCTGATGCATCAGGGGGTCACCAATTTAGTATTGGAGGGCAGCGTGGAGTGTAAAAATCGTAGAGGGAGACCAAGAGATGAATCTACTAAGCAGATTCAGAAGGATGTAGGTTGCAGTAGGTATTGGGAGATGAAGAAGCTTGAATAGGATAGAGTAGCGTGGAGAGCTGCATCAAACCAGTCTCTGGACTAAAGACCACAACAGCAACATATCGGTATCGGTTTGCACGTTGTCTTATTAGTGGCAAATTACCAACTTTCTCCCTTAGAGCTAATCTACAGGGACTGATTACGTCGTGATATTACACTTTCACTGTACGCGGTGTATCCCGAACTTGTAGGCCTCTGTACTCATACCTATCCCCGTGCACTTCATTGTCTCCAGTTACTCTGTAATCTGTCAAAGATAGGTGTAGCAACAAGGATGCTTAAAAATGTCACCATTGTCAGATCCAAACAGACTTCTTCGGGTATCTTAAATATTACTTACTTAAATGTCCCAGTGAATCGTTTACTTGGGCCATTAGAGAGCCAGTGTAAGGAAGCCAGACTTAGGTGGCAAATGTCATTTATTGTACGAAAGCTGATGAGTGACAACTCAGAGTTGCAAGTCATCATCAAGATGTATGGCTAATGGCAGCACCACAGTCCTCTGCTAATTGCTTCATGACATTTGTTGTTTGGCGTTTACTGACTTTTGGGAGTCTCGTATACTTTGGTCAGATAGTGGTAGTCACATGCCAGTTGATGGTGTCCTAAAGGTTTTACTCAACGAGGAGCCAGCATGCTTAAGATGCTGGATCGTATTCATAGAGTATTGTTGCTGCTTATTCAGTCCTAACACTGGTTTGCTTCAGTTCTCCACGCTAGTCCGTTCTGTGCAAGCCCGTTCATCTCCGAATAACTACTGCAGCTCACAACTATTTGAACCTGCTTGCTTTGTTTACCACTATCTCTCCTTCCACAACTTTTACCCTCCACATTTCCCCGAATAACGAAAGTGACAATTCCTTGATGCCTTAGGTGTTCTTATCAAGAGATCCCTTCTTTTTGCTAAGTTATGCCATAAATTTCTTTTCTCCACAGTTAGATTCAGTGCCTCCTTATTAGTTATCCGATATGCGCGTCTAATCTTCTGCATTCCTCTGTGGCACCACACTCCATAATCCTGTCTAAAATGTTTGTGATGTTTCACTTCCGAATAGGATTAAAATCAAGACAAAATCCTTCACAGAGACTTCGTACCCTCAAATTTATAAACGATTTTAACAAATTTCTCTTTTACGAGTATGGTTTTGATCCTATTGCCAGTATGCGTTTTATATCTCGTCCTCTAGGAGATCGTAAGCTATTTTCCGGTCAGATCGACTGTGTAGTCACATTAATGTGATCACCTGTCAAACTGCCTGAATACCCAGGTTTTGCAGCTCGGACTGCTGCAGGAAGAGAGTCAGTGATGTCCTTGATGGTGCCGACAGGAAGGTGGAACCATGGCACCACCAGCGCAGTGGCCAGTTGCGTTAGGTTTATCCGTTGAGGATCGACGGCGCTAGCAGCCCGATCGAGATGGTCCTAAATATTCGCAATTGGGTTTAAATCCGGGGACTCTGGTGGTCAGGGGAGTATGTTAAACTCATCCTGGTGCCCTTTGAACCACGCGCGTACACTGCAAACTGTGTGACATATTGTATTGTCCTGCTGTAACATGTCATCGTGGCGAAGAAAAACGAACTGCATATGTGGGCATGCATGGTTCCCATGGATACATGCGTAAGTGTGTTGATCCATCGTGTCTTCCAGAATGACGAGATCACCCAGGAAATGTCACGAAAACATTAGCCGGACCATGTCTCTCCCTACTCCTGCATGGAACCTTCTACATCTACATCCACACTCCGTAAGCCACCTGACAGTGTGTGGCGGAGGGTACTTTGAGTACCTCTATCGGTTCTCCCTTCTATTCCAGTCTCGTATTGTTCGTGGAAAGAAAGATTGTCGGTAAGCCTCTGTGTGGGCTCTAATCTCTCTGATTTTATCCTCATGGTCTCTTCGCGAGATATACGTAGGAGGGAGCAATATACTGCTTGACTCTTCGGTGAAGGTATGTTCTCGAAACTTTAACAAAAGCCTGTACCGAGCTACTGAGCGTCTCTCCTGCAGTGTCTTCCACAAGAGTTTATCATCTCCGTAACGCTTTCGCGATTACTAAATGATCCTGTAACGAAGCGCACAGCTCTCCGTTGGATCTTCTCTATCTTTTCCATCAACCCCATCTGGTACGGATCCCACACTGGTGAGCAACATTCAAGCAGTGGGCAAACAAGTGTACTGTAACCTACTTCCTTTGTTTTCGGATTGCATTTCCTTAGTATTATTACAATGAATCTCAGTCTGGCATCTGCTTTACGGACGATTAATTTTATATGATCATTCCATTTTAAATCACTCCTAATGCGTACTCCCAGATAATTTATGAAATTAACCGAGTCCAGTTGCTGACCTGCTATATTGTAGCTAAATGATAAAGAATATGTGGGTATACCTTCGCCTTCCGACGATTGTTGCAGAGTCTTTGCTTTCAGACGTTTCGTGCCGTAAACGGCAACGGCCATCTCTCCAATGGAGCATAACACGTGATTCATCTAAAGAGGCCACTGTCGCCACTCGGTTGCGATGCTGGCGTGCAAATTCCACCCTTCGTCGCCCGATGAACAGCAGTGAGCATGGCTGTATGAACCTGGCGCCTGCTGCTATGGCCGGTATGCAGCAAAGTTCGCTTCTGCAGCTGCCTGTCGTCTATGGCCCGTTATGCAGCATAGTTGGCTCGCAGCCGGTTTTGGATAGCGCCATTTTGCCACGCATGCTATATTCTAACCAGAGCGGCATGCGAACAGTTTACAAATTTAGCCGTTTCGGAAATGCTTCCACCCTAGGCGCAAAAGCCAATGATCATGCCCGTTTCTGCAGTCAGATAAATCGCTTCGTTTCCGCAGTACGACAACGACTGCACTGTATCCGCGTCCACCCAGTATCTTCATATACCCTCCACTGCTAGTGCTACCGGCTGCAATCTGTAAGTGGTTATTGCACGTTGTCGTCGAACATAGGCGGTGGACACAAAAATGTGACTAGGCCCTGTAGTAGTATTCCTCTATTTATTTTTTTAAATATGTTTTTTAAATAAGTATGTAACCGCCAGGTCCTGATGCGATTCCAATTCGGTTTTACAGAGAGTATTCGACAGCATTGGCTCCTTACTTAGTTTGCATTTATCGCGAATCTTTTGCCCAACGTGAAGTCCCCAGCGACTGGAAAAAAGCGCAGGTGACGCCTGTATATAAGAAGGGCAGAAGGACGAATCTTCAGAATTACAGACCAATATCCTTAACATCGCTTTGCTGCAGGATTCTCGAACATATTCTCAGTTCTAATATAATGAATTTCCTTGAGACAGAGAAGTTGCTGTCCATGCATCAGCACGGCTTTAGAAAGCATCGCTCCTGCGAAACGCAACTCGCCCCTTCTTCTCACATGATATCTTGCGAACCATGGATGAAGGGTATCAGACGGATGCCATATTCCTTGACTTCCGGAAAGCGTTTGACTCGGTGCCCCACTGCAGACTCCTAACTAATGTACGAGCATATGCGATTGGTTCCCGAATATGTGAGTAGTTCGAAGACTTCATAAGCAATAGAACCCAGTATGTTGTCGTCGATGGTGAGTGTTCATCGGAGGTGAGGGTATCATCTGGAGTGCCCCAGGGAAGTGTGGTAGGTCCTCTGTTGTTTTCTGTCTACATAAATGATCTTTTGGATAAGGTGGATAGCAATGTGCGGCTGTTTGCTGATGATGCTGTGGTGTACGGGAAGGTGTCGTCGTTGAGTGACTGTAAGAGCACACAAGATGACTTGGACAGGATTTGGTGATTGGTGTAAAGAATGGCAGCTAACTCTAAATATAGATAAATGTAAATTAATGCAGAGGAATAGGAAAAAGAATCCCGTAATGTTTGAATACTCCATTAGTAGTGTAGCGCTTGACACAGTCACGTCGATTAAATATTTGGGCGTAACATTGCAAAGCGATATGAAGTGGGACAAGCATGTAATGGCAGTTGTGAGGAAGGCGGATAGTCGTCTTCGGTTCATTGGTAGAATTTAGGGAAGATGTGGTTCATCTTTAAAGCAGACCGCCTATAAAACACTAATACGACCTATTCTTGAGTACTGCTCGAGCGTTTTGGATCCCTATCAGGTCGGATTGAGGGAGGACATAGAAGCAATTCAGAGGCGGGCTGCTAGATTTGTTACTGGTAGGTTTGATCATCACGCGAGTGTTACGGAAACGCTTCAGGAACTCTGGTGGGAGTCTCTGGAGGAAAGGAGGCGTTCTTTTCGTGAATCGCTGCTGAGGAAATTTAGAGAACCAGCATTTGAGGCTGACTGCAGTACAATTTTACTGCCGCCAACTTACATTTCGCGGAAGGACCACAAAGATAAGATAAGAGAGATTAGGGCTCGTACAGAGGCATATAGGCAGTCTTTTTCCCTTGTTCTGTTTGGGAGTGTAACAGGGAGAGAAGATGCTAGTTGTGGTACGAGGTACCCGCCGCCACGCACCGTATGGTGGATTTTGGAGTATGTATGTAGATGTAGATGTAGATGCTACATGTGGCTATAAAATGGTTCAAATGGCTCTGAGCACTATGGGACTTAACTTCTGAGGTCATCAGTCCCCTAGATCTTAGAACTACTTAAACCTAACTAACCTAAGGACATCACACACATCCATGCCCGAGGCATGATTCGAACCTGCGACCAAAGCGGTCGCGCGGTTCCAGACTGAAGCGCCTAGAACCGCTCGGCCACTTCGGGCGGCTGTGGCTATAAACATTTTATAATTTTATATTTTATGTATCACTAAGAGTTGTTAGATTTAGCGTTAACTTATTGAATCTGTCGCTTACACAATATTTGTAACAGATCTGAGGATGGCAGTACGAGAAAACCGGTAACAAAGTGTAAGAAATCTGTGAGATCAAGACGGACTTGTGAAAATAAAGTGCCAAAAATGATTGCGGACTCATTTACAGACTTTATGTCCTCAATTAATATTCCTCTCTCGCGTTTAATGCCTCATTTCCTAATCTAATTATTTCAGCGTCGCCTGAATTTGTTGAACCACATTCCGCTACAAATGCTTTTCTTTTGTTGATATTCATCTTGCAACCTATTTTCCAGGCACCATCCGCTCCGTTCAACTGATCTTCCTTTGATGTCCCTAACAGAATACGAATGTCATCGGCAAACTTTAAATTTTTTATTTCTTCTTCCTAAACTTTAATTCTTTTTTAAATATTTCTTTGGTTTCCTTTGCTGCTTCCAGCCCAGTTCCTGCTATGCTGACTTAGGTTTTGCCAGTAAACAACGAAGTCTCATTAGCGTCATTTGGCACACGATAAAGAAACCTGAGATATGTAATACACTGCTACCCATTTCGGGAATCAACTCCCATCTTCTGGCTGTCTGCATACACTCGCACTTAAAAAGCACGAAGTAGTCATTAAATAAAAAGAAAATAAACACAGGATGGGGGGGCCTGACACCCGAAACGCGTATCTGTGTGTTATAAGAAGCCGTCAAATGAAAACCAGATATATGGAAAAAAATAACTAAACAGCTAATTATTTCAAAGGTAATGGCCGTAAGTGATAACATACACTGAAACGCCAGAGAAACTGTATTGGAATACGCATGCCTGCCGCGCGGAGTGGCCGCGCGGTTCGAGGCGCCATGTCACTGACTGGCCGGCCCCTCCCGCCGGAGGCTCGAGTCCTCCCTCGGGCATGGGTGTGTGTGTTGTTCTTAGCATAGATTAGTTTAAGTTAGTTTAAGTAGTGTGTAAGTCTAGGGACTGATGACCTCTGCATCCATTCGTGTCCATTGTGCATTCCGACGGACTGGGAAATTCTAGCAGGACAATGCGACACCCCACGCTTCGAGAATGGCTACAGAGTGGCTTCAGGAACGCGCTACTGAGTTTTAACATTTCCGCTGGCCACCAAACTCTTCATACGAGAACATTATTGAGCATATCTGGGATGCTGTTCAGAGGAGATCTCCACACCCTAGTACTCTTATGGATTTATGGTGTCAGTTCCTTCCAGCACTACTCCAGACATTAGTCGGGTCCATGCCACGTCGTGTTGCCTCACTTCTGTTGCTCGCGGGGACCCTACACGATATTGGGCAGGTGCACCAGTTTCTTTGGCTCTTCACTGTGTTTGACCCATTGTGAAAGAAGCAAATCGAGGCCACTAATGTCTTTCTTCGGGACTCCATAAATATGGAAATGGCGTTGGGAGGGATCGGAACTGTTTGAAATGTGTGTAAGGGCTTCCCAGGAAACTTCTGCAACGTAATCAGAACAGCGTTGGCAACTTGTGAGCGGCCATTATCCTGCAGCAGAATGATGTCGTCCTTCAGCATTCCTCGACGTTTGGACTTGATGGCGAGCCTCATTTTTGCAAGTGTCCACGTTCCGCTGTGCGTCAGTTGTGATGCCGATGATGATTATCTTCACAACTACTGCTCAACTCCTTAAGATTGATCATTTTAATAAAACTTCCGACTCCTTAAAGAATCGAATTTCCTTGTACAGAACAGCTTGAAACACCTGATTACTTTGTAAATGGTATTTGACGTTAAGCGTACAAGCAAAAACTTTGAATAAGGTTTGAAATTAGGCTTATAGTTCGTTGGAAGTCGCTAAGTGCTCTCGTTACTAAGCAGTGAATTAGTGTTGTCTGTGTAATTCCAGCTCCGTTTTGAGGCCGGGTTCTCATTCAAATAAGCAAAAAATAGGCAAAGATTGCAAATATTTTTGAGACAATGAAAAGACACACAAAAGATCTGTTAGGGTATTATGATTGATCATAATATCAACTTTATTTTAGATTTCCATTACCAAAAACCAAAATGGCGCCCGTAATTACATGGTTTTATCAAGGGCCTGCGCATCTGAAGTACGCAGACAGCGTGCAGTGGAGCCCCTCAGCAGTTACCTGGAATCAAAAATGTATCACGTTATTCGGTATTACATTAAATTTACGGGAGCTTGTACCTAACCACAATAAAATAACCTTAAATTAAACGACACGGTATTAACTTGAACTTTTGGGAGTTTGTTTCACTCTTTGTGGCTTTACAAAAAATAGTTAATATTATCAAATTTCATATATTATAAGCATAAGCTCCCAAGGAAAGTGTTTACTTTTCGGGGTCAGAGGCAGAAGTTAATAGGTTGAACCGTTTTTACTATATGCTGCACGCAGTTTTGAAAAACCGAGTCTCGAGGAAAACCTGTTTAAAGATTACAGAAAACTTTTATATGTGTTAGTAGTTCAGTTTTCGTAAACTGTCATTATACATTTTTGATGTCGCTGAATACGAATCTGAAGTTAGGTTTTTAAAATTCAGAACGACTAATCCAATATGGCGGACCAAACATTTTCACCAATTTTTACCAAAATTTAACCAAAAAAAGTGTTTACTTACGTTTAGTCTGCAATTCCTCTAACTCGAATTGTCGCTGGAGAGCAATTTCCTCGTTCTTCTGGGCGAGAAAAGCCGACCTGGCTGAGCTGGATACGCCGCGTTCGGCAGCCTGCACACGTTGCGTTGTTTGTTGGCTTTTTCGGCGGATATGTTTGCGTGCACACTGCAATACGTATAAATCATTTTATGAACGTGCGCCACAGCGAGACGTTTTCCACCTGAAGGGGGCGTGTCCGGTTGAGAATGTTCCACGGCCGTGACACAGCTTCGAACAATGGGCTGTAGAAACTTTTGTAACGCACGGATTAAAAAACCTTTTGGTCTCAACATTCTAAACACATACACCTTCCAAGAAAACGCAGTTACAAAAGAGATGAACTTTCGACCATTTGAATGAGAACCTGGCCTTAAGTAAAAGATATTTTCAACGAATCTAAATGTTCGTGATGTCGAATCTCCTGAACTGCCTCTCTTATAATTATACAACTTTGGAGATACACTCACTGATATATGTGGATAGTGTATGCAAATTGTGTTGCAAACATAGAAGATAGTAGAGAAGCAATCAATTCAAACGTTACGCCTCATGCTGATGTTTTACTGCTAAGATATAGTAAGCGATAACCTTTTTCCCTTTCCTCTCTTTCTGAGCGGTGTGAACGAGAAAAATTTTCGTAAAGGTTTGAATTTTTGTGTAAAGTTTATTGGAAGTCGCTAAGCGCTTTCATTCTCAATTACTGGATTAATATAGACTGACTAATTTTTTGAGCCGCGAGTTAGGCTGCCTCAACACATACGAGTATGCACTGCATCTAACTTCAATATCTGTCTTACTTTTTCAAAACTTGAACGCAAAACTATACCTCTTAATGAGTAGATATGTCACCATTTTTATATTAAGGTGTGTGAAAATACAGTGCTTTTCATAACATGCGGACATTATATCCAGTAATTTTTATCTGTAAACCCGGCCAATGCAAGAGCAGCGAAATCTAATGAAGAATATCTATAAGTATTAGTCGTCCTATAGTGGATCCAGACTTTCCGCCATAAGAGCTCTTCGTTTATCAGGGTTTGCTTGTTATTACTGGTGATGATTTCAGGGATTGTGGCCACTGTTTACTCCAATAATTTACTGCTAGTCTTTTATACACAGAAGACTCAAAGAAACTGGTATAGGCATGCGTATTTAAATACAGAGAGAGATATGTAAACAGGCGGAATACGGCGATGTGGTCGGCAACGCCTATATAACACAAATGTCTAGCGTAGTTGCTAGATCGGTTACAGCTGCTACAGTGACAGGTTGACAAGATTTAAGTGAGTATGAACGTGGTGTTATAGTCGGCGCACGAGCGATGGAACAACCATCTCAGAGGTAGCGATAAAGCTTGGATTTTCCCGTACGACCATTTCCCGAGTTTACCGCGAAAATTAGGAATCGGTAAAACATCAAATCTCCGACACCGCTGCGGCCGGAAAAAGATCCTGCAAGAACGAGACAAACGACGATTGAAGACAATCGTTCATTGTGATAGAAGTGCATCCTTTCCTCAAATTCCTGCATATTTCAATGCTAGGCCATCAACAAGTGTCAGCGTGCGAACCATTCAATGAAACATCATCGATATGAGCTTTCGGAGCCGGAGACCCACTCGTGTACCCTTGATGATTGCATGGCACAAAGCTTTACGCCTCGCCTGGGCCCGTCAACACCGACATTGGACTGTTGATGAGTGGGAACATGTAGCCTGGTCGAACGAGTTTCGTTCCAAATTGTATCGAGCGGATGGACGTGTACGGGTATGGAGACAACCTTGTGAATCGATGGACCCTGCATGTCAGCAGAAGACTGTTCAAGCTGGTGGAGGCTCTGAATCGTGTGGGGCATGTGCAGTTGGAGTGAAATGGGAGCCCTGATACGTCTAGATACGACTCTGATAGGGGACACGTACCTAAGCATCCTGTCTGATCACCTGCATCCATTCATGTCGATTGAGCATTGTGCATTCCAATGCGACACCCAACAAATCCAGAATTGCTACACAGTGGCTCCAGGAACACTCTTCTGAGTTTACACACTCCCGCTGGTCACCAACCTCCCAAGACATGAAAATTATTGAGCTTGTCCGGGATGCCTTGCAACATGCTGTTCAGAAGAGATCTCCACCCCCTCGTACTCTTACGGATCTGTGGACAGTCCTGCAGGATTCATAGTGTCAGATCCCTCCAGCACTACTTCAGACGTTAGTCGAGACCATGCCACGTCGTGTTGCGGCACTTCTGCGTGCTTGCGGGGGGCGCTACACGATATTAGGTAGGTGTACCAGTTTCTTTGGCTCTTCAGTGTATTTTTCTTAGAAAGTCGTTGCCGGTACTTTAGGTGTCTTTCTTCGGCATCACATATTGGCCCTTTCGCCAAAATATCAGCAATTTCGTTTCCTTTTATACCATAGTAACTTTGATTCAATTCATTTTTACATGCAGTTTTCTTTGGATTTCTCTCAACTCGTCTACTGTTCTGTGTGCAATGGAGTCAATCATTTTTCCCTTCGTTGCTCTTTAGCAAGGAAAGAAATGAAGCGGAATCTGATGGAATAACGCTAATTGGTTCAAATGGCTCTGAGCACTATGGGACTTAACACCTGAGGTCATCAGTCCGCTAGAACTCAGAACTACTTAAACCTAGCTAACCTAAGGACATCACATACATCCATGCCCGAGGCAGGATTCGAATCTGCGACCGTAGCGGTCCCGCGGTTCCAGACTGTAGCGCATAGAACCGCACGGTCACACCGGCCGGCCTGACGCTAATTCTTCCGGTAGCATACTGACATGCAGTTGTTGATCGACTCAGTGCAGCAGATGACAGCTTCAGTTGTGAACTGAATTCCTCGAATTCTAATGTGGAAAAAGTTGTGCGTTTACCAGACAACTGACTGTAGATGTCGACTTCAGTATTAGGTACACGACGAAATCTCGACGATACGTTTTTATGTTACAATTGCTACACGCAGATAGAATATCCTATGTTTCTTATAGATTTCTCTGATACTCTTTCTAGCTCGTAACTTTCACTTTACGACTGATCCTTTGTGAAGGTTCAAATGGTTCAAATGGCTCTGAGCACTATGGGACTTAACATCTGTGGTCATCAGTCCCCTAGAACTTAGAACTACTTAAACCTAGCTAACCTAAGGACATCACACACATCCATGCCCGAGGCAGGATTCGAACCTGCGACCGTAGCAGTCGCGCGGCTCCGGACTCAGCGCCTAGAACCGCTAGACCACCGCGGCCGGCTTTTGTGAAGGGTTTCGTGGTTTTATTAGATATTATTGTTGCTGCAAATTGTGCTAAATGCAATTTGGAGCTACATTGCTTGTTTTTACGAATGACATACGCTGGGAATTTCACGTTTTGTCGTCGGGCTGCTTCGCACGCAGCGGAAACCGCTGCGGCGGGGAGGCTGGTGGGTTGTTCACTTGCAGGCTAAATGCGTCAGCCGGCGAGACGACGAGCGAGCTCCGACGACTCAGCACAGGCGTACCGGAATAGTAGGCGACTGTATTCGCACAGCGTGTTATTTGCATACCGTGGGAAGGAGGCTCCAATGGACTAAAAGACACTTCCAATACAGGATAGAGGGAAGACAAGAGGTTACAGGTCAGTCACTTACAGTGACGGCAGGTGGATTATTTGCAGTCGCACCAAGCACTGTCTCAAGGCATCTGCGAGAGGCGCGGATTTTACGACGGCAGTTCAATAAGTAATGCAACACATTTTTTTTCTGAAACAGGGGTTGTTTTATTCAGCATTGAAATACACCAGGTTATTCCCCAATCTTTTAGCTACACAACACTATTTTTCAACGTAATCTCCATTCAATGCTACGGCCTTACGCCACCTTGAAATGAGGGCCTGTATGCCTGCACGGTACCATTCCACTGGTCGATGCCGGAGCCAACGTCGTACTGCATCAATAACTTCTTCATCATCCGCGTAGTGCCTCCCACGGATTGCGTCCTTCATTGGGCTAAACATATGGAAATCCGACGGTGCGAGATCGGGGCTGTAGGGTGCATGAGGAAGAACAGTCCACTAAAGTTTTGTGAGCTCCTCTCGGGTGCGAAGAATTGTGTGAGGTCTTGCGTTGTCATGAAGAAGGAGAAGTTCGTTCAGATTTTTGTGCCTACGAACACGCTGAAGTCGTTTCTTCAATTTCCGAAGAGTAGCACAATACATTTCAGAGTTGATCGTTTAACCATGGGGAAGGACATCGAACAGAATAACCCCTTCAGCGTCACAGAAGACTGTAACCGTGAGTTTACCGGCTGAGGGTACGGCTTTAAACTTTTTCTTGGTAGGGGAGTGGGTGTGGCGCCACTCCATTGATTGCCGTTTTGTTTCAGGTTCGAAGTGATGAACCCATGTTTCATCGCCTGTAACAATCTTTGACAAGAAATTGTCACCCTCAGCTACATGACGAGCAAGCAATTCCGCACAGATGGTTCTCCTTTGCTCTTTATGGTGTTCGGTTAGACAACGAGGGAGCCAGCGGGAACAAACCTTTGAATATCCCAACTGGTGAACAATTGTGACAGCACTACCAACAGAGATGTCAAGTTGAGCACTGAGTTGTTTGATGGTGATCCGTCGATCATCTCGAACGAGTGTGTTCGCACGCTCCGCCATTGCAGGAGTCACAGCTGTGCACGGCCGGCCCGCACGCGGGAGATCAGACAGTCTTGCTTGACCTTGCGGCGATGATGAGACACGCTTTGCCCAACGACTCACCGTGCTTTTGTCCACTGCCAGACCACCGTAGACATTCTGCAAGCGCCTATAAATATCTGAGATGCCCTGGTTTTCCGCCAAAAGAAACTCGATCACTGCCCGTTGTTTGCAACGCACATCCGTTACAGACGCCATTTTAACAGCTCCGTACAGCGCTGCCACCTGTCGGAAGTCAATGAAACTATACGAGACGAAGCGGGAATGTTTGAAAATATTCCACAAGAAATTTCCGGTTTTTTCAACCAAAATTGGCCGAGAAAAAAAATGTGTTGCATTACTTATTGAACTGCCCTCGTAAGACTCGATTGGATGTTCGCAGCAGGAGACTTAAAGTTACACACGGGTGTGATTAATACTATTTATTTGCAATTAACCTAACTACTACACTGAAGGCGAATTCTCAACAATAGAAAAAGCAAAGGGCGCAACTGATTGCATAACAGAAGTCAGCGTTTCAATGCGTTGGGTGAGCAGTAACGGAAGCTGCGACCACTAGGAGCATTTTAAGTACAAACTTTGAGAACAGCACTCCAAAAAACCGACTTGTCGGAGCTTACAGAGGCTGGCAACGAGAGACACAGAGTTGGCGTCCAGGCCGTCTAACTGAGACCTCTGAATACAAAAACATGGGGTTTTATCGGATTATGGCGGTGCACTATTTCTTCCTTCCTACAGTCGGCTCACCAGTCCACCGACACTTTACAGGCGTCAGTCAATCCGTGGAGTGGTTCTGCACCTCCACAGCGCCTCTGGCCAACCACATTCAGAGTCCTCCCCTTCTTCTATTCGGTAGATACGGATGTGTCTGAACGTTAACGCACTCCAACTCTGGTAGCAACAGCGTGCAGCTGAAAGCTAAACGTCACTGCACTTCCCCTCATGGCCAGCAACAACAATGTTTTACTTCGTCCCTGACCAGAGGCCTTTCACGAACAGGGACCGCCGATGTAGCACACTGCTAGTTTAAACCCACCGACGTCGCTGTTCTCAGCGGCAAGTACGAAGCTTGCTGCCTCTGCTAAGACGTGGCTTTTTGCGACAGTCTTCTACTGTGACGCCTCACAACAGTGTCTAGGCGGTGGACGGAGTTCCCAGTTAGTTCTCTAAGTGGAACTTCTCCCCTGGCACAGCTACAGAGTGGGTCTGAAGTTCGCACGGCTCTAGCGCTGCCGTTGACCTCTGGTAAGCTAACCGCTACCACTTTTGCCTGCTCTCTGCATTGTGTCTCTGATTTCCTGTCTTTGAGTGCACTTGCTGGCTTCCAGCAGCCTTACACTTAACAATGTACAAGCCATTACATCGTTAATATGTGATAATGAGCGACTTTCTGGTCAAAATCAACCACTCGTTGTGGGTGTGCGTCACGTGCTTGTGTCCAAATCAGCAGCCAATCGCGTCGCGAGTGGTACGTAACATCAAACATCAACTGACTGTACCAAGTGGGAGTATGCTACAGACAGAGCACGCGCAGCGTCGTATGCTAACATCGGAAGTTAATCTGTTCTTCCAGAGTCACTGCTTTTACAGTACAGAGTGTTGTGCCTTTTGTCTCCCCTTAATCTTTACTTTGTTTTATTGACACATTGCAAAAGTTGTACGAGAACCTGCTGTTTTTCCTACTGGTCTTCTCCCACAAGAGAAACGAAAAAGCTGAAAGCAAAAACCTATTTACGTTTCAAAATACCACGACAAAGAAAACTGCTATTATATGCATAAATACGGACGTAATAAACTTTTTAATGAAAACTGTTTCAGCACTGAAAAATTCAGATATATTTAACGAGATAAATAATTTTGGATGTTATTTGGCACCTGGAAAGAAAGCAAGAGAGAGTACATAAAGCAAAACGGCGGTATTGCTTCAAATGGCTCTGAGCACTATGGGACTTAACATCTAAGATCATCAGTCTCCTAGAACTTAGAACTACTTAAACCTAAGTAACCTAAAGACATCACACACATCCATGCCCGAGGCAGGATTCGAACCTGCGACCGTAGCGGTCGCGCGGTTCCAGACTGAAGCGCCTAGAACCGCTCGGCCACTCAGGCCGGCACGGCGGTATTCATTGTCTCCTAAGTACTGTTTGATTTGCTTGTAAGCGTGTATTTCTAGAGCAGATAAATGTAGATTTTTGAAATGCTTGGACGACACTTTTCCGTTTCTTTCCGTTCTCAGGTGTGTTCAGAATTAACCACACGACTTTCTCACAAGCATGCTGTGGTGTCACCGCCAGACACCACACTTGCTAGGTGGTAGCCTTCAAATCGGCCGCGGTCCTTTAGTATACGTCGGACCCGCGTGTCGCCACTGTCAGTGGTTGCAGACCGAGCGCCGCCACACGGCAGGTCTAGTCTAGAGAGACTCCCTAGCACTCGCCGACTTTGCTAGCGATGGTTCACTGTCTACATACGCTTTCATATGCAGAGACGACAGTTTAGCATAGCCTTCAGCTACGTCATTTGCTACGACCTAGCAAGGCGCCATATTCAGTTACTATAATTACTTCAAGAATGTATTCTGAGCAGATAATATTGTGAATCGTGTACCGCCAAGAGCGACGTTCATCATTAATGGATTAAAGTATCAAACTAATTACGTCCGCTTTCTGAATCCTCATTCCTTGCCATGTTCCAGACCTCACGTCAGTATAGTTCTTCCCTCGTCACGTCAGCCTGCATGAGCTAAACCTCGTGCATTTCGGCCTCCACTCGTAACACGTTGTTGGCTCTTCCGCTAACACTAAACATGCATCACGAATTTTGCTTTGGTCATTAATAAAATCTATTGCCATGGCTCGTTCCTACATTCTTTTACTCAATTTCGATTTTCGTAAAAGGATGGTACATCATAATCTGATAGAAGACGGCTCTCCGACATAACCAGTGCTGGCGCTGACGTGTAAACGAAAACGATCACTCGTGGCTTGCAGAGACTGAGTACAGGAGTGATACGCCAGGAGCGCAGCAGTACGAGCAGTCGACTGAGAAACTAAGTCGCTCGTGCAGAAGGGGCTTAAGTCTGTGAGGCTACATGACTGTTGCATCGCACGATATCAGGATTCCACATTCAGCCGTTCCGGTCAACTGGATGATCCGACGTCGGCTTCTCGGCTTTTTTTTTTTTTAAGACAACTGAGTTGCTAGTTGCTGGGTGGAGCAGCAGTGGAGTCTGGAGGGTGCCTTTGTGTCCATCGCATCAGCACGGGAGCGAGAAGAACTGACGCGGCGGAGATGAAAGTCCCCAGAAAGTGACGTCTGCGGGGAACGCGGTAAAACCCGCTAGGGACGCGCCCTGCTCTTTAAACTAATGGCATGAGCTGCTGCTGCTGACAAGAAGGAGCGCTTCTGCGCTCAGCACTCAAGTAAGCGAAGAGCTCGTAGCACTATCTTTGTGTACAGTGTACACACACACACACACACACACACACACACACACACACGTAGAGAGAGAGAGAGAGAGATAAGAGATGACATTTAAATTAATAACAAATATTTAAAGCCGGCCGAAGTGGCCGTGCGGTTAAAGGCGCTGCAGTCTGGAACCGCAAGACCGCTACGGTCGCAGGTTCGAATCCTGCCTCGGGCATGGATGTTTGTGATGTCCTTAGGTTAGTTAGGTTTAACTAGTTCTAAGTTCTAGGGGACTAATGACCTCAGCAGTTGAGTCCCATAGTGCTCAGAGCCATTTGAACCATTTGAACCAAATATTTAAAATAAATAGCAAAAATTATCTACTTCTTTTAGTGTCTCATTATCTAATCTAATTCCCTCAGCCATCTGATCTAATTAGACTACATTCAGTTGCCTTCGTTTTACTACTGATAATGCTCAACTGCATAATATCTTGGGAAGAGTTTATACACGACTGGCCATTAAAATTGCTACACCAAGAAGAAATGCAGATCATAAACGGGTATTCATTGGACAAATATATTATACTAGAACTGACATGTGACTACAATTTCACGCAATTTGGGTGCATAGATCCTGAGAAATCAGTACCCAGAACAACCACCTCTGGACGTAATAACGGCCTTTATACGCCTGGGCCTTGAATCAAACAGAGCTTGGATGGCGCGTACAGGTACAGCTGCCCAGGCAGCTTCAACACGATACTACAGTTCATTAAGAGTAGTGACTGGCATATTGTGACGAGCCAGTTGCTCGGCCACCATTGACCAGACGTTTTCAATTGATGAGAGATCTGGAGAATGTGCTGGCCAGGGCAGCAGTCGAACATTTTCTGTATCCAGAAAGGCCCGTATAGCACCTGCAACATGCGGTCGTGCATTATCCTGTTGAAATGTAGGGTTTTACAGGGATCGAATGAAGGGTAGAGCCACGGGTCGTAACACATCTGAAATGTAACGTCCGCTGTTCAAAGTGCCGTCAATGCGAACAAGAGGTGACCGAGACGTTTAACCAATGGCACCCCATACCATCACGCCGGGTGATACGCCAGTATGGCGATGACGAATACACGCTTCCAATGTGCGTACACCGCGATGTCGCCAAACACGGATGCGACGATCATGACGCTGTAAACAGAACCTGGATTCATCCGAAAAAAATGACGTTTAGCCATTTGTGCACCCACGTTCGTCGTTGAGTACACCATCGCAGGCGCTCCTGTCTGTGATGCAGCGTCAAGGGTAACCGCAGCCATGGTCTCCGAGCTGATAGTTCATGCACCTGCAAACATCGTCGAACTGTTCGTGCAGATGGTTGTTGTCTTGCAAACGTCCCCATCTGTTGACTCAGGGATCGAGACGTGGCTGCACGATCCGTTACAGCCATACAGATAAGATGCCTATCAACTCGACTGCTAGTGATACGATGCCGTTGGGATCCAGCACGGCGGTCCCTATTACCCTCCTCAACCCACCGATTCCATATTCTGCTAACAGTCATTGGATCTCGACCAACGCGAGCAGCAATGTCGCGATACGATAAGCCCCAATCGCGATAGGCTACAATCCGACCTTTATCAAAGTCGGAAACGTGACGGTACGGATTTCTCCTCCTTACACGAGGCATCACAAAAACGTTTCACCAGGCAACGCCGGTCATCTGCTGTTTGTGTATGAGAAATCGGTTGGAAACTTTCCTCATGTCATACGTTGTCGTTGTCACCACCGGCGCCAACCATGTGTGAATGCTCTGAAAAGCTAATCATGTGCATATCACAGCATCTTCTTCCTGTCGGTTAAATTTCGCGTCTGTAGCACGCCATCTTCGTAGTGTAACAATTTTAATGGCCAGTAGTGTAAGATGAACAGCAAAAGTAAAACATGGGCAATGGAACGCAGTCGAAATTAATCAGGCGATGCTGAGGCAAATAGATTGGGTAATTAAATAATAAAAGTAGCCTACTAGATGTGTCTGGGCAGCAAAGTAAGCAACGATAGCAGAAGAGACGATATAAACTGCAGACTGGCTATAGCAAAGGAAGCATTTCTCAAAAAGACGAATTTGGAAGTATAAACTGAAGTGTTCAGATGTCTTTCCTGTAGATATAGTGGGGTGTAGCATTCTACGAAAGTGAAACGTGGGCGGTATACAGTTCAGATAAGAAGGGAAGAAAAGCCTTTGAAACGCGGTGCTACAGAAGAATACTGAAGCGGTGCTGGTTGCCCATTCTAGGCCCATTATCCCGAAATGTCGAGAGTCCCTAACGTATTTAATGCTAAATGGGACAAATATCAATTCCTCTCCGTCAGCGAAGAGTCTACGTTTGATAGTAAATGAAAAACTAAACAGGACTGAGCACATATCTGCACATTGCAAGAAGGTCTATGCCCTACAAAAATTTAAAAACTCTTCCCTCTTGACCTGAAAAAGGAACTTGTACAAACGCTACACTTCCTGTTGTTAATTACAGCGATATTATCCTGCAACGTCTTTCTCAGGAGAGCTCACGGTGCTTGGAACAGGAACGTCTGCGTTCGATACACACTCCTGGAAATCGAAATAGGAACACCGTGAATTCATTGTCCCAGGAAGGGGAAACTTTATTGACACATTCCTGGGGTCAGATACATCACATGATCACACTGACAGAACCACAGGCACATAGACACAGGCAACAGAGCATGCACAATGTCGGCACTAGTACAGTGTATATCCACCTTTCGCAGCAATGCAGGCTGCTATTCTCCCATGGAGACGATCGTAGAGATGCTGGATGTAGTCCTGTGGAACGGCTTGCCATGCCATTTCCACCTGGCGCCTCAGTTGGACCAGCGTTCGTGCTGGACGTGCAGACCGCGTGAGACGACGCTTCATCCAGTCACAAACATGCTCAATGGGGAACAGATCCGGAGATCTTGCTGGCCAGGGTAGTTGACTTACACCTTCTAGAGCACGTTGGGTGGCACGGGATACATGCGGACGTGCATTGTCCTGTTGGAACAGCAAGTTCCCTTGCCGGTCTAGGAATGGTAGAACGATGGGTTCGATGACGGTTTGGATGTACCGTGCACTATTCAGTGTCCCCTCGACGATCACCAGTGGTGTACGGCCAGTGTAGGAGATCGCTCCCCACACCATGATGCCGGGTGTTGGCCCTGTGTGCCTCGGTCGTATGCAGTCCTGATTGTGGCGCTCACCTGCACGGCGCCAAACACGCATACGACCATCATTGGCACCAAGGCAGAAGCGACTCTCATCGCTGAAGACGACACGTCTCCATTCGTCCCTCCATTCACGCCTGTCGCGACACCACTGGAGGCGGGCTGCACGATGTTGGGGCGTGAGCGGAAGACGGCCTAACGGTGTGCGGGACCGTAGCCCAGCTTCATGGAGACGGTTGCGAATGGTCCTCGCCGATACCCCAGGAGCAACAGTGTCCCTAATTTGCTGGGAAGTGGCGGTGCGGTCCCCTACGGCACTGCGTAGGATCCTACGGTCTTGGCGTGCATCCGTGCGTCGCTGCGGTCCGGTCCCAGGTCGACGGGCACGTGCACCTTCCGCCGACCACTGGCGACAACATCGATGTACTGTGGAGACCTCACGCCCCACGTGTTGAGCAATTCGGCGGTACGTCCACCCGGCCTCCCGCATGCCCACTATACGCCCTCGCTCAAAGTCCGTCAACTGCACATACGGTTCACGTCCACGCTGTCGCGGCATGCTACCAGTGTTAAAGACTGCGATGGAGCTCCGTATGCCACGGCAAACTGGCTGACACTGACGGCGGCGGTGCACAAATGCTGCGCAGCTAGCGCCATTCGACGGCCAACACCGCGGTTCCTGGTGTGTCCGCTGTGCCGTGCGTGTGATCATTGCTTGTCCGGAGCAAGTATGGTGGGTCTGACACACCGGTGTCAATGTGTTCTTTTTTCCATTTCCAGGAGTGTATCTGTGACGTTGGATTCTTTTATCATGTTTCATCATCTTATACACAGCTATCCTGGATGTGTGCTTAGAAGCAGAGAGATTTCCATTGACTCTGTCGCGACTTCAGCCTTATCAACGTAAACTCTCCCTCGCATCTCTCCTCAGCCTTAAGACTCTTGCCTGAACAACGAAGCAGAAACAGTCGTTCCCATCAGAACAAAATCGTTTATGTCCCTCTGTATACAACTCAGTCATTTTCTGGAAGTACTTTACAGTTGCTTGAAACAGCCTCTGGAATGACGACCATCTTGCATCAAAGCGCTGAATAACACCTCCGACTTCAAAAGACAGTTAATGACATATCTACCGAAGCAACAATAACGTCTACCCGCGCACTTGTACGCACACGTTATCCCACTACGTCCTTCTTTCAAACCAGAGCGTCCTCATTTCCCAATGCTCTTAGCTAGTGCAGTCTACTTAAATTTCTCCCCGTCACGACTCTCAACCCGAGAAAACATCACTTTTGTACACCTGTAAATACATTTTGTATCTGCCTCTATCACTGTTATTATTACTATTATTATTACTATTGACGAATTCTCGGAATAAATGGAAGACGTTAAGCAAATGACTCAACCAACTTTTCTTTGAGTTCTTCTTGTAGTTCCAATAGGCTTTCAATCTTTCCGAGAAGGCTGTTTTACGATCTTCCGACCACTTTGATCTGTACTGTTTTTGTTTCGGTTCGTCTGATGTAACTTCCCATTTGCCTACTTTGTGTCTGAAGGTGTCTCTTTATAAAATGGTTGACCTTATGTTTGCGTTTCTGAGGTCCCATTTGTCTTCTTTGTGCCGGAAGGTGTCTTAATAAAATGATTGGTCTTATGTTTGCGTTTCTGAGGTCCTTTCAAATTTCTTTCAGCAAAGGTGTTGAGTTCTTAAGTGATGTTGCATAGTCTATTATACTTTTGTCAATCGCTTTCCTGGTTGTCTACTGAGATGACCGAAGAGTTTCATTCGCCTTTTCTTAATGTCATTTTCGATGTTTGATTGACTGCAGCCTGTAACGGTCTTGTATATGCCTTGCTTCTAAAATTTTCTCTCTTCTATTCTGATTTCTCCAAGTTCGTGTTTTCTGTTTTTTTGGAGGCGATTTTCCTGTGAGAGTTTTTCAACGCTGGTCGTTTCCATGAATTCCCCGAGATATTTAAAGTACGACATCCTTTTGATTTCACCGCATTTGTTTTCAGGCTCACGATTTCTGTCTTTGAATATAAGATTCAGTTTTCTCGAATGAGTTATGTAGTCCTACTTTTTCTGCGCTGCAGTCTCTTCGTCCCCTGTAAGTATCGTCAGGTCGGCCGCAAACACGAGGTATTGTAAGTAGCTTTACTGTAGATTCATGCCAGATAGTGTTTATTTTATGAGTTCACGAGTTTTGGGATCCATCCCCTCTCTTCTAAATAGCTTTACTGTAGATTCGTACCAGTTGGTGTTTGTTTTATGAGTTCTCGTGTTTTGGGATCTATCCCCTCTCTTCTAAAACTTGTAATAGTAAGAGCCTGTCTGTTGAGTCGTACGCCTTTTTTAAATCTACAAATGTGTATACTAGAGGTTTCTGTCTGAGGGCTCGCCTTTTGAGTATGGTTTTGAGGTTAAAATTTTTTATGGACCTGACTTGCTCGGTTATAATAATAATAATAATTATTAGTATTATTAATGGCAGCAACAGTAGCAGTAGCTAACTTTATTAGTTGTTAGTTATTACTACTTATTCACAATGCGTCTACATGCATTCAAATAATTTTTAATGTTATTAATAATATGTTATTTGTAATCGTCATATTAAAACCAATGTTACATCTTAGGTAATCATGATGTAAAAAATACTGTAGTGAGAAACCCTGGTCCGATGTAAGAGAGGAAGAGAGGACTGAAGGTACTAATCTGAACGGGTTAAATAAATAAATAGATGGACAGATGGAATAACTCATGAAGAGATACTGAGAAAAAGAAAATTATAGCACGGCTTGACTAAAAGACGGGATCTGTTGGTAGGACACATCCTGAGGGATCAAGGGATCGTCAACATACATGAGTAAAAATTGTAGAGGGAGACCAAGAGATGAATAGAGTGAGAAAGATCAAATGGATTTACTGTAGGTCGAAGCAGTTATTTAGAAATGAACAGGCTTGCACCGGACAGAATACAGTGGAGTGTTGCATCAAACCATTCTTCGGTCTGAGGACCATGTGGCGTTCATACCACATCCCTACCCACGTCTCTTACATTTTAGTTGCTATGTTTTAATGCACAGTATACGAAGATATTGTAACGAGAGGCAGGCAAGTAGGTAGGATCACAAAGCAGACTCATCGAACAACATGCCAGATAGTCACATGTCGCGAGAACTTCCGAGTGAATAAGAGCCGTATCCAACTGGAACACTCACCTTCGACGCTGGGCGCCAAGAAGTTAATCGTTATTTATATTTTCTGTTTAAATATTAATAGACAGCTCCAGCTCTGTTGGTGACGCTACACTGAGAACTTGTTAATAATAATTTCAACATCTCTCAATTCATCAGGAAATGATAATTACAAATTTTAGCTACTGTCAGTGCTTATTGATGGAACGGATAGACCACTCACAAGTGCAACCTGAGAAGGCAGGCGTCAAACTGCTAAGGCAGCTCACTACTAGTCCACGATCGGTTCCCGAGGAAGTAATAAACGAATCCGCGTATAAAATCTGATCTCATGTAAAGACGGAACGGCTTGTTGAAAAATTGCCTCAGATGACGTATTTGTGCGATGTTGTATTAATCCGAGGCAGTCTGCGATCGGTTTTCGACGTGGCAACACGCGAACCAGTGTCCTAAGTGCAACTGCGCGTAAAGACGGAATTGATTCTTACAGTTGCCTCCGAAATCATGTGCGTTTGTGCGATTTCATGTAGATACATAGTAATTAGTGTGAAGCATTTTGTGACTTTTGCGGTGGTCGGAAACTAGTGATTAATGAGCGGGAATCTTGTTATGAATATTAACCATAGACTTGCTCTAGAAATCGATTTTGCGATTGGGCGAAAAAACAAAATGAATTAGCATCCTAACCTTTTACGATTCTCATTATGCTTAAGCATTTAAACCTACCCACTTGTCACATTATTATGCACTGTTTACTGTACAAGCGTTAGACCTCGCGACCGACGGAGAACAAACCAACGGGGGCTACGTTTACAAGACGCGAGTTAGGAAAATTGGCTCAATCAGTTACGAGAATTGAGGACGGTAATGGAGAGATTGTGGGGGGGGGGGGGGGGGGGGGCCTCGGACGCACTGGACTTCCATATGTAAATCACACGTAGCATCATTGTGCTTCCCACTATACATACTGTGGCAGACGATATTTCGGACATTCATTACCCTGTCTCCTCTGATAGTGTCACAACAACAACAAAAACAATAGTTAACGCTCAAAGCAATTTGAAGCCGCCACGTTGAGCAATGAACACTATCACCAAACTGTCGATACAAGTAACAAATAGCATATTCATGAAACAATTTTTCAATAGCTAAATCTTAGACGTAGACACGAACATATGAAGAAAGAAAACAATTTTAGCAGCAATTACACTCAACAAGCATTTCAGATGACTAAGAGAACGTAAAGAGCGCCTTTACTAAATAATGAAGACGGCCAAATTGGTACTTAAAAACATAACAAACTACTTGAGAGGGTAATCTAGTATCGAAATATATCGAAGAAAAAAGAGCGGAAGAGAAGAAGAAAATTCGCAGATTACTTTATTATTAAGTAAACACGGACGTAATAAGGCAGCAAGTTTCTTGTAGCAAAATTGGACATTTTAAGTCTCTTGTAACCGTTCTGTTAAATTGTTACAAACTTAGTCAGCCGGTGTCGTAATTTTGAAATGAGAGTTAGTATGAATGTCGCGTAATAAATATTTCGAATGAAACGCCGTTGCAACAGAGGCAAAGGTCAATTGTGGAAACTAATCAACCGAATACCACGTACATTCGCGAGTGAGTGGTTCAAAATAAGAATTAATACTGTAAGGGAAATTGGTCATATAGTTACGTCGGTACACACTCAGTTGCAGGCGAACGTACGATCGGGATAGAGTCACGTACGTTCTAAGTACTATCATTCCCCGTGGCCTGGGTACAAATAATTGTGGTTACAAAGCATTTTTTATGAGAAAGAAAACAATCAGACTTAGTCGCGAAGATCGTCTCCTCCATCTAAATTTTTCATACAAAATTAAAATGATGATAATCTTCCAGAGTTACAGGAGCTGGGATCCATGGTATCGTAAATGAGAAAATCGTATTGTTTCAGAAATTGCTTCCATTATTTAGCACAATTTCACTTGTAATTACAGAGCACTTCGTTTATACGTCTTATCACCAGGACATGAGAACAACGAAAGGTAACTAATACTAAAACTATTAAACGAAGAGTGTAAATCTTCTTTTGTCCGTCAGTGATAAATACTTTTCAAATGAATCTTTGGTATGAGAATCGAATAATTGTCTACGCATTTATCAATAAGAAAAAATTATTAAATTTCTTTACATTCTGTAACTATTTCTTACCATATAGGACACATCACAAACTATGAGCATATTTTTAGAAACTATCTCGACATTCACATGAAATGATTGGAAAAATCGTAGGATAGTAGGACTAGGTAATGATCCTCTATCCCCATTGCAAAATCAATACATCACAGTTATATGGATCGAGTTATTCTCGCAAAAAGTTGAACGAATGCGCCAAGAGAAAAGTCTTCAACAAGGCAGTAAAATGTCTTCCAAGTCTGAGAAATTAAATATATCTATTACGAGTATGTTTTACTATGCCGATAGTTGGTGCGTTACTGTTAATTGTGAATAAGGAATTGATCCCCTGCAGCGCTTAGCTTTCTTTATTACTGAACTCCTGAGCTTGGAGTTGTCTGGTATCTCAATGGCAAGTTCAGTTAAAAATTCGGGGCTGAGTGGCCACGGTCAATGTGTTGAACTATTCGCTAACATTTCGTACCCATTTGCAGCTGCCCGTTTACGTCCGAAGATGTCTTCCGATATGGAAAAAGATACATCAATGAACAGTTCTATATACAGACGATGGCCTCTCCGCCCGCAAAGTTTTAACTAAAATAAAAACGATGTTTGAAAGTGTACACTGCATTGTTAACTCAGTGGTGTGTTATCTGAACTAATGTAGGAAAAGATGTGAGGCAAGTAACGAAGCAGGAGGAACACTACTTATTAAAGAGTTAATACACTGGACTAGGATCCTGAAGAAAATGAGGTTCTCTTTCAGTTATCTAGATTTAAATATTCCACGGGCTTCATAACTGTCTGGCACTTCTTTAAAAAACGCAGCCGATTCTCCATTTTGATATGTATACAAGTTGATCATAATTAATGCTCCAGTTTCAAAACGCATTAAAAAAAAAAAGAACCACCATTCAGAAAGAAGTCAAATTTAAACGGAACATTACCGAAGAAGGGAGAAACGTTGTTGTTGTTGTTGTGGTCTTCAGTCCTGAGACTGGTTTGATGCAGCTCTCCATGCTACTCTATCCTGTGCAAGCTTCTTCATCTCCCAGTACCTACTGCAACCTACATCCTTCAGAATCTGCTTAATGTATTCATCTCTTGGTCTCCCTCTACGATTTTTACCCTCCACGCTGCCCTCCAATACTAAATTGGTGATCCCTTGATGCCTCAGAACATGTCCTACCAACCGATCCCTTCTTCTGGTCAAGTTGTGCCACAAACTTCTCTTCTCCCCAATCCTATTCAATACTTCCTCATTAGTTATGTGATCTACCCATCTAATCTTCAGCATTCTTCTGTAGCACCACATTTCGAAAGCTTCTATTCTCTTATTGTCCAAACTATTTACCGTCCATGTTTCACTTCCATACATGGCTACACTCCATACAAATACTTTCAGAAATGACTTCCTGACACTTAAATCTATACTCGATGTTAACAAATTTCTCTTCTTCAGAAACGCTTTCCTTGCCATTGCCAGTCTACATTTTATATCCTCTCTACTTCGACCATCATCAGTGATTTTGCTCCCCAAATAGCAAAACTCCTTTACTACTTTAAGTGTCTCATTTCCTAATCTAATTCCCTCAGCATCACCTGACTTAATTCGACTACATTCCATTATCCTCGTTTTGCTATTGTTGATGTTCATCTTATATCCTCCCTTCAAGATACCATCCATTCCGTTCAACTGCTCTTCCAAGTCCTTTGCTGTCTCTGACAGAAACGTTACGGAAGCAAAAAAAAAAAAAAAATGACAATTTTCCCACTAGACGCCGCTGCGAGCGTCAAAATATACATGGGTTTTGATACAAATGACAGATGAATCGCAGTATGATGGCTATGGTGTGTGTTGCACATTAAATCAATCGCGCTGTGCAACGTGCCTGACCCTACAAGTTTGGCATTCAACTGTTGTGGCACTGATAGTTGGGTAAGACCGCCCACCACAGCAAGTCAGTTTTTAATCGTCCTGAGCCCAAAAACCGTACAGAAACAACAATGAAATCGGTGTTTAAGTATAATGAGACGGGCGCAAAGCACGTTCAATACGCTGTCCACCACTTTCTGTACAAGATGAAATCGAGGACCAGCATGTTCAGCAACAGATCAGAGTGTCTCAAGGGTCTCGTTCAGAATGCGTTGCGCAGTACGTAATTTGGGCTTAGCTACATTTGTAATCGGCGCACTGAACACAGCATCTTTCAGACAACCCCACAGCCAGAAGCAACACGGATTAAGATCAGGTGATCTGGTCGGCCAGGCTGTAGGGAAATAGCACTCCGTCATCAGGCCACCTCAGCTGAGGATGCGGATAGGAGGGGCGTGTGGTCAGCACACCGCTCTCCCGGTCGTTACGATGGCTTTCTTTGACCGGAGCCGCTACTATTCGGTCGAGTAGCTCCTCAATTGGCATCACGAGGCTGAGTGCACCCCGAAAACTGGCTACAGCGCATGGAGGGTCAGATGGCCACCCATTCAAGTGTCAGCCACGGCCGACAGCGCTTAACTTCGGTGATCTGACATGAACTGGTGTATCCACTGCGGTAAGGGGCGTTGCCCTGTAGGTAAATGATGGCTGATCATTCTAACATTTCCGAAATGCCTCTGCAACTGCCGCTTCAATGGCTGTGCAATGTGCGGAGGGGCGCCATCTTGCATAAAAGTTTTGCTATCCATACGTCCACGCTGTTGCAGTGTTGGAATGACATTGGTG
This sequence comes from Schistocerca cancellata, assembly GCF_023864275.1. NCBI lineage: Eukaryota > Metazoa > Arthropoda > Insecta > Orthoptera > Acrididae > Schistocerca > Schistocerca cancellata. The sequence goes on along the minus strand of NC_064631.1, from coordinate 33,620,851 downwards.
CTCATTGCGTTTACCAGTGACCGTACAGGTAACTGGACCTGCAAGAACCATCTTCTCAAAAACAAAATAGGGTCCTATGGTAAACGATGCCGTCAACCAGCACCGCACGGTTGCCTTTGGCGAACGAAATGTTACCAGTTGACGTGCGAGGAGATTTTCCATTGCCCATATTCTGCAATTATGTATATTGACATATCCTTTGAGACGGAAATGGACTTCGTCTGTCGACAGAATGTTTCATGACCATTCATTGCAGTCGTTACAATTTTTTGTTTCTATAACGTTTCACCGTTCTTCAATATCATTCCGTTCGAATTTGACGTCATTCCAAGCAGTGGTTCGTTTTCAAAGCGTTTCGAAACTGGAGCTTTAATTATAATCATCCTGTTCATCCTACTCATACAAATTCTCTCTTTCTATTTACATTGTAACTACTGTATGTCGTTCAGACGTGTGGAATTCATGTGAGGCGATATCTTACCAGGTAAGGTACAACAACAAAAGAGACCTAAAATTCCTTCAAGAAGTAAGAAGTAAACGACAGCCTCTTTTCTTCTAGTGATCAGCGGTTGTGGTTCAGTGTTCATTACATATATAATAAATTTTAGTTAACTTTAAAAAAAGTCTTTCAGGGGATATCTCCGTCACATTACTTCAATTCATAAAGTTCCGTATTTCAATCAAAACATTACTTTCAGTATCAGGTTATAGTCCAATATTCCCGCGTTTCGAGCCACAGCGGAATCAGCTTGTACGAAACAGCCAAAAGAACTACGTATAAGTATTAAAGTGTCAGGAGACTATCTGGGGCCTCTGGGCCATGATTTTACAATGTGAGTGCGTAGTTTCTAACTCTGTCCTAGCCTGAGAAGCAGTAATAAGTAAAATTAATATTTCAACTTCATGAGAAAATTAAAACAAGACACGTCGACGGCACTGTAGTGGAGTTATCGACAACGTAAGAGAACTCTTGCACAGTGAGTGGGTGCGAAATTAATTCTAATTTTCGAGTAACACAACTTTTGGTAAGTAACAAGAGTTAAAATCACAAGCAAGGAAAAATTCAGTTATTAACTGCTACTAATACTATTAGTGCTCATATTTAAGCACAGTACTATATACGCAGTTAACAAAATGTTAACAAATATTCATTAAGTCACTCAAACCGTTAGTGAAGTCGATCATATCTTTGAATCTAGCGGAGTTGCTTTTAAGGGGCATTGACAGCTTTCTTACTATATCTTTTTTTTGCCACATAGGACTCTTCTTCTGTTTCCATAGCTTCATTGTTTGGGAATGACGTTTCAAAGACATGACTTCATACCTATCATTCGGTTGGTTTGTCACTTTCGTTGTGTACAGTCTGAAATTTTTAGTTCATTTCCCGTAGACTTTTACAACACAATATTCACCCATTTGGGCTTGATGTACGTGGGTTCAAGGCAAGCCCAAATACCGAAAGCACCCGCCCCGATTATCCCATTTTTGAAAAAAAAATTGGGACTAACTTGGCCACCCCTTCCAGCTTATAACCTGAAGGAGAACATGTACTACCAGTAATATTTCAAGTGTTCATTATGCTTCTACTTTATGCTAAATTAGTTACACCATTGAAAATACTTACAGGAAACCTGTAGATATTATGTCAAATCAAGGTGATACCACGTTGCTATGGAAATGTAGCACCGTAAAACTGTAAAACTTGCCACACTGTAGCCACAACACTTACAAAGACGAGACTTTATGTTGAAGGGAGACTCCACAATTCTTAACTACTACCAACCACTTTACGTTAAATTACTCTCACAAATTTTATGAAAAAACCCATAGCTCAGTTACCTCCTGGGCCCAGATACCACAGCTGACTTTCATATGTTCAAAACTCAGCTTCGTACATCTCCATTCAGATGTACGGTAATATCTCACATACATTAACAAAAATTTAACCTCAGTAGGACTTATCAAAAATCTTTCCTAATCACTTTAATGAACTTGGCAGGTTACTAATTACTGTAATGGCAGATCTGTATAAAAGGAGGTTGTTACCGAGTCGCCGGCCGCTGTGGACCAGCGATTCTAGGCGCTTCAGTCCGGAACCGCGCGACTGCTACGGTCGCAGGTTCGAATCCTGCTCGGGCATGGATGTGTGTTATGTCCTTAGGTTAGTTAGGTTTAAGTAGTTCTAAGTCTAGGGGACTGATGACCTCAGATGTTAAGTCCCATAGTGCTTATAGCCATTTGAATCATCTGTTATCGAGTCACACCTGCCCATACATCTGTACAGACTCACACTTATATGAAGTAAGATTTTTTCCGACTTTCACAATGTTTTGACACGACACCAGTCTCCTGTTTTTTAATTTCACACCGATTTGGCATCAACGTAGATGTGTAGTGTCACAGCAGATGACGTCAATAATGGAATTGTAAATTCCCAAATCAATCACACTTTAAATTGTCACCACCAAAATGCAGCTGATTCAGAAGAAACATTTCATACAGCTCTCAATACATTTGAATTAACTGCATTTTGAATAATATGACCATATTACTTGATGGGATGCTACAAAATGGATGCATCTATCTGGACCTCATTTTTCATTCACGTCCTCAGAAACGAATGAACATAAATTCTAACAAACTAGATAGCCCAGTCTGAATGGCTGAAAGCGAATAAAAATTATATCAAATTGCATACTGGTCATGGGACATGGAGGGTGATTCACGAAGATATGCAAATATTTTAATATGTTATTCTACAAGTAAAACTAAAGAAAAAAGTTCATATAAACATAGGTCCGCAAATGTTTGGTTACAGAGTTACGGCTAATAAACGATTTTGCCTGCAAATAGCAACTTCGCTAATATGAAGCCATCGCAAAACTGTACGAGGTTAAAGTAAAGCATAATTTCCATTTATTTAGTTGTTATTGGTCTGGTGAATCTAATAAAAATGTCCCCGACGTTTATCTGCAGTTTCTTTCCAGAACTTCCAGAGAAGCAAAGATTAATATACAAGTACAGTTGTTTACTTTCCATTAAGAATATAGAAACCTTTAGGTCATTGTTGGCAAGAAGAAACGCCCCACTTGCTCGAAGATGTTCCACTTTCTTTGCGATTGCAAATGTATTTTCAACATGACATTTCATCAACGCTGTTACTAAACATTTAAATGAACATTTTCCCCATAAATGGATTGGTCGTGGTGCTACACGTCTGTGGCCACCCAGATCGCCCGATTTAACACCAACGGATTTTTGTGTATGGGGATGGATGAAAGACACAGTTTATGAGGACAAAGTCAATGCACGTGAGGCATTATGAATGCAATAAACGAAATTAAAAACACCCCTGTGAAACTAAAATGAGCAACAAAATCTGTTCATACACGTACAGCTAAATGCATTGAACTCGGTGGAGACATTTTTGATCGTTTATTGTGAATATATTGTGAAATTGTATGTACACCTACAACTTCCTTAACACTGAGCTTTGTTTTTTCCGGTTTAACATGAATTCGGGTGTGCTATGGTATTAGTAAAAGCAGATTATCTGACACATTCATTCAGTTTCAGTTAACGTTATTACCATCATATTTTTTCAAAATTAAATTCTCTACATCTTCCATTGAAAACTTTGTGCAATTGCCTGGAATTAAAAAAAAATTGGGCCAAATAGTTAATAAATTAAAAATATTACGAAATTACTCTCTGCTTCTCTGGATGTTCTGGGTAAACACTGCAAATACACGTCTGGGACATGTTTTATTAGATTCACCAGATCAATAGCAACAAAGCAAATGAAAATCGTGCTTTACTTTAACCTCGTACAGTTTTTCGATGACTTCCTATTAGCGAAGTTGCTAAATTTCAGGCAGAATCTTTTATTAGCCGTAACTCCGTAACTAAACATTTTCGGACCTATGTTCATATTAACTTTTTTCTTAGTTTTACTCGCAGAATAACATCTTAAAATATTTGCATGCCTTCGTGAATAACCCTGTAAACATTACTTACGAGTAAAATAGATTTTAAAATATGAAGAAGAGTCAACCAACTACCAATGTCATTAATCTACAAAACTCTGCATTTCTGTACAATGGTAGGAAGGACGCAGCAAGTTACGTTGGATGGAGAGTCATCGACAGATGTAGAAGTGCTCCAGGGAATTGTGTTGGGGTCCTTGCTAATCATGTTTTATATTGGTAGTAACCTAAGAGTTTTCATAGATGATGCGGTTATCTGTGATGTAGTACTGTCTGAAACAAGCAGCATAAATTTTCACTCAGGTCTTGATAAGATTTCGGAGTGGTGCAAAGACTGACAACTTGCTTTAAATGTTCATAAAAGTAAAACTGTGCGCTTCACAAAACGAACAAACTTAGTTTCCTGTGACTATAATATCAATGAGACACAGTTGGCACCGATTAAATCATACAAAAACCTGCATCTAACACTTCGTAGAGATATTAAATGGAATGATCACATGGTCATGGGTGAAGCAGGTGGCAGATTACGGTTTGTTCGTAGAATACTACAGAAATGCAATCAGTCTGCAAAGGAGATACCTTACAGATCACTCATGCTGCTCAAGTGTGTGGGACCCGTACCGGATAGGACTCGCGCAGGAAACTGACTGTGTACAGACAAGAGCAGCGCTAATAGCCATAGGTTTGTTACACCCGTGGGAGTGTAACATAGGTACTGAAGTAACTGAACTGGTAGACTCTTGAAAATGTAAGTAAACTATCCCGAGAAAGGTTTCACACAATGCTCCAAGAACCGGTTTGAAATGGTGACTCTAGGAATACACATTGAAGAGCCAAAGAAGCTGATGCATCTACTATCGTGTAGGGCCCCCGCGAGCACGCAGAAGCGCCGCAACACGACGTGGCGTGGACTCGACTAATGTCGAAGCAGTGCTGGACGGAACTGACACCATGAATCCTGCAGGGCTGTCCATAAATCCGTAAGAGTATGAGGTGGTGGAGATCTCTTCTCAACAGCACTTTGCAAGGCATCCCAGATATGCTCAAAAATGTTCATGTCTGGGGAGTTTGGTGGCCAGAGAAAGAGTTCAGACTCATAAGAGTGTTCCTGGAGCCAATTTATAGCAATTCTGGGCCTTTGGGGTGCCGCATTGTCCTGCTGGAATTGCCCACGTCCGTCGGAATGCACAATGGACACGAATGGATGCAGGCGATCAGACAGAACGCTTTCGTACGCCTCACCTGTCAGAGTGGTATCTAGGTGTATCAGGAGTCCCATATCACTCCAACTGCACACGCCCCACACCATTACAGAGCCTCCACCAGCTTGAACAGTCCCCTGCTGACATATAGGGTCCATGGATTCTTGAGGTTGTCTTCATACCCGTACTCGTCCATACCCTCGATACTACTTGAAACATGACTCGTCCGACCAGGCAATATGTTTCCAGTCATAAACAGTCCAATGTCTGTGTTGACGGGCCCAGGCGAGGTGTCAAGCTTTGTGTCATGCAGTCATCAAGGGTACAAGAGTGGGCCTTCGGCTTTGAAAGCCCGTATCGATGACGTTTCGTTGAATGGTTCACATCCTGACACTTGTTGATGGCCCAGCATTGAAATCTGCAGCAGTTTGTGGAAGGGCTGCACTTTTGTCACGTTGAACGATTCTCTTCAGTCGTCGCTGGTCCCGTTCTTGCAGGATGTTTTTCCGGTCGCAGCGATGTCAGATCTCTGATGTTTCACCGGATTCCTGATATTCACGGTACACTCTTGAAACGGTCGTTGAGAAAACCCCACTTCATTGCTACCTCGGAGACTGTGTGTCCCATCGCTTATGCGGTGACTATAACACTACATTCAAACTCACTTAAATTTTGATAACCTGCCATTGTATCAGCAGTAATCGATCAACACTTGTTGTCTTATATTGGCGTTGCCGGCCGCAGCGCCGGATTGTGCCTGTTTACAAATCTCTTTATTTGAATATACATGCCTATACCAGTTTCTTTGGCGCTTCAGTGTACTACAACTTCCTAAATATCACCCCTCTAGCGCTTGTGTGGACAAAACTACATTAATTACATCACGCATGGGACCCTTTAAACAACCATTCTTCCTGTGTGAATGGAACGGGAAGGAACCCTAATAGCTGGTACAATGGGACGTTCCTTCTGCAATGTAATTCACAGTGGTTTGCAGAGTGTAGATGGAGATAGAGATAGATAAGGAATCTGTGTTGGAAGTTCAACGCATAGAGAGACTGTAGAATCACAAGTGGCTGAGAAAGCCATAGTGTGTCACAGACAACTGAAGAAGCCGGTGGAAGAAAGTGCTAACCCTCAATTTAGCGAAAATTAGCCTGAGCACACTGTCTGTTTTGGTTTCAACTGCTCTACATGTGGGTTCCTGCCCACTCGTCTCGTATAGGGTGCCTAAAGGATGCTGCATTCTCGGAATGCTATACAACAATTCAAGCAAATCACATTAATAAAAGTCCTTTGCTGTATAAAAGGTCCATGTAGGCAATTGATATGGATCACACGTCACTGCTATCGTTATGCTGTCCTGGTACTGTGCGAATACAGTCCGGCCGAGGCTGGCAGGAGCAGGGCTTATATTTTCTTTGGCTAGAGGGCGCTCCTGCCGTGGTGCGCTCCTTGTCAGCAGGCTATTGGCTGACGTCCTCTCACCGCCTTCTTTTCTCTTGCAATCTTCATCTTCGTGCCAGCGCTTGTCGATTCGCTGGAACACTACATGCTATCAACAAACAGTTGCACCTGAACCGTTACAAAATGTCTGTTGGCTACATACATTGTTTTAGCATACCATATTTTATATTCTTATCTTTGGGTGAAAACAATATCATGCTAAAATATCTACATGGCAGTGACTTCAAAACCTTGTAATCGAGTACAGAGATGGATGCTTGGCGAGAATATTAATGACGACAGTAATCTAATTAATTAAACTTGAGTAAAGTCCCGGAAAGTGAAATAGTATCTATTACTGTACGCCTACTGGAAGATACGACAAGGATGAATAGATAATTTCAACAGAGTAAATAAGTTTGGATATCCCTATGAAAAAGGAACTGGTAATGAAATGTATTTGCTTAGTGACCTTATTCCCGTCTTTCTTAAACGAGTTTTCCTCGCTCTTGGATGTGCAAAACGGTCAGTTACTTTAGAAAAATCAATATTTCGTACACTTTCATTTCCTACATACGTTATACATACATACAGAATGCGTCTGCATTCTATGAATCACTGTAAACTGTAAGACAGGGGATACATTTCACAGAACCACACATTAAATTCTGTTCTTCTTCCGTTTGAGGGTGGAGCATGAGAAGAGTGAACGTTTCTGCGTGGCTGTCATTTCCACAGTTCTATCTGTGCAATCTCCACGAGATACATACGTAGGGGGGGGGGGGGTGAATAACATGCGTGGTTTCTACGCTAAAGAAGTGTCTGCGAGTGTTCCAAGCACCTTGAGGAAAGATGTTACACTTTCTTGCCAGTCAAGAAGTCCTGGTGGCCGTTCGGGTCTCCTTTCTCCTAGTGGTAGCATTTCCAAACCGATAACTATTCCTGAGTCAATACAGGACCTAAGTACTTTTTTTAAACATTTTTAGCTTCGAAGATGAACGCTCAGCTTTTACAACAGCCGTTGGAGCCGTTAGATACAACAGACAGCATTGCACATGATGTCCCACATAAAACCTGTACGCCTCACTTACCAGTTAATCATCTCTATCGACTTGATTGTGAAGTGGCAACAGTCTCGAAAGTTGGGTACTCTGCATTTTATCGACAAGTTGAGTGCAGCCGTGTGTTTATGCGTCAGTTGTAAAAAGCTCGCATTGTTGAGTTGTTACAGAAATGGGGCAGCTTGCATTAGAACAGCGAATTGTTATTGTGGAGTGTTACATAAAGACAGGCTCCATGAAGGAATGAAACGTTTCAAGCGGAGTATCCTGGTAGGGAACTTCTCACGATCAGCACTACTCAAGATCTGTACATGAAATAGAGGGCTGTAGGATCCGTTTAAAATGTGCAGAGAAATAGGCGATAGATAGTGAGGGCCCGTGAAACTATAGGCAGAAGTCGTATGGATGTTATGATAAGTCCCCACATGTCAGCAAGGAGGTTATCTCAACAGGCTGATGTATCTCGAATGTTGTGTGAGTGTGGTACAAGAACTGCAATTTGAGGATAAGGGAAAAGAGTTAATTATTGTAACTGGCTGTTAACATCAAATGCTAACCGTTACTTGGATCCCTGCTTTACTACATGTCAAATGAGGTCTAGTTTCCTTTGGAACATTGTGCAAACTCCCAGAACTGCAGATACTGGTCGCAGGACAATCATATTCTGCACGAAGAACCTCTCCACTCCGATAAGATAGTTGTTTGATGGGCGTTGTCCAGCATGCGCATTGTTGGTGTCATGTTTTTCAATTACACCTTAAACAGTACCAGATATCTACGGATCTTTGACACTTCCTATGCACAATCCACAGACGCAGAGAAGCTCTATGCAGTATTCCAACGAGATGGAGCAATCGCTCATACATCTAACCAAAGTATAGCCCACATCACCAACGTGTTCCCGAAGATATACTTGTCAGTAGAGGCGTACACGGACTTAGCAAAATGTGTTTTATATTTATGGGGCACACAAAAAAGCTAAGTGCTTGCTGATAATCCTCGCACAACAGACGATCTTAAATGGAACATTACTTGAGAAACTGACGTCATCACGCCCGCAGAATTACAGCGTGTTGCTGGTAAAGTCATCACACGAAGTCAGCGGTGCCTGGATGCTAATGGCCATCACTTCCAGCAACTCTAATAAGCAGGGAACTGCGTATTTCTTAACGTTACTATTATCTGTCCATTTTTAGTTAGTTTCGAATAAGTGTTGTCACTCACCGGATAAAAGTTGTTACTTTAAACTTTGTTAAACTCTCGTCTTCTTACAGTTCGTCGAACTTGATGTACTTCTTTACAGCTTTAATTTCTTTGTTAGGCAATTACACTCGGTGTACCATCTTTCAGAGGTATTGAAAATTTCAGCAAGTTATTTGTCGCACTTTCCTTTGACGCTAGCCACTTCTGCCAGCAGCCCAGTGATATGTCGAAGTGGTGAGACACTGAATAGTTCCTTTGAAATGGACACTCCACTACCGGAGTTTGCGGCCCTTCTTAATGACCTTGTCGTCGACGGGACGTTAAACCCTAGTCTTTCATCTTTGTAGCTGGAAACGCCGAACCTAAGCAGTCATATGCAGCTGCAAACGCCCATTAATACTTTCTGGTGGTTTATATTGAATCTGAGAGGGGTAAGATTATGATTGTTTTTAAGACCTTGATGTAATCTTGAAAGTACTTAAGAAAGAACTGATCTTTCTCCTGGATAAAGGAGTAAATTATTCACTTATCTGTATTCCAAATAATCTTTTATAATTTTAACAGAGCGAAACTTCCCACTATTCCTTACTATTTTAATCTTTCCTCATTTTTTTCCATTTTTTTTAAATGTTGGAGGCACCTTATAATCGGAAACATTGCCCCAGCCAAGTTACGACCCTGCTATTATCGCTGGATATTTTCCTAAATTGTGCGCTGATTGTTTTCGGCATATCCTCTGACTAAAAAAAAAAAAAAACATGTTGCGTGTGACGCAGTTCCCAACAATAGAGAGGACTTTTCAACGGCCCACGTCGTTGCTCAGCGCCAGTTTGGGACGAGGCGATTGCGAACGACATGAATGCATCTTTCCGCAATCAGGAAAAAGAGTAAGAAATACAATAAGAACATGGAGCAACGACAGCGGTCAGAAGGTAAGCGACGGTCAAACAGCTGAGTTACGCCAATCCATGGCGCCCAAAACATAGGCCGAAAATCGACTGCACCTTTTGCTAACGTATAACGTAAATTCTCACAAGCATTTATATTTACTGAACTCAGAGATCTTGGACACTGTAGTTGCATTTAGTGTAATTTGATTTTGCAAACCAGTCCAGACTTTTTTGTTGGAGAAGTATGAATTTTATATATGATGTAATTATTGGAAAATCGGAATACCCAAACACATTCATCTACGAAGTTTCCGTAATCCGTACCAAATGATCTCCGTATTCACTCGTATGTGCATTGTTCGACACAAGTCGAGAGTATCACTCTTGCACCTAAAATACACGTTTTCTACGCATGTGTCATTAAAAATAATGTATTTTTATAAAAATTTCTAACGATTCTAGACGCATTCCAAACATTAAACTGTATTTTGCCTTTTTAATCATACGTATTATATAAACGGAATGATACACAATTTGAAACTGTTGTTCCAGCTGACGCATAATTAAATAATGTAGGTCAGCCGGGGCGAGGGAACCGCCACCTTCAACCCCAGCCCGGGCAAACGTTCCCAGTGCCGCTGCACTCTCCCCACAGTCAAGTCGATAGACATTATCTTGGATAATATGCAGTATTTATTATGTGGAATGTACAGGGTCGAATAGTTGTTTCATGTATGAATAAGTGGGGGAAAATTGTTAAGATTATATTAGCCTCACCCAAGTACTGTATTTAAAATACAGTAGACAATTTTTTTTATTTTTTAGTTTATCGTACTTGATTCCCTCTTTGACATGAGTAGTGGTTAGCGAATTGGATGCGCATTTGGAAGGACAATGGTTCAAAGTGCCATCTGGCCACATCCAGATTTATGTTTAAATAGCTCCACGTAAATGCCAGGATGATTCCCTTGAAAACTGTATTGCCGATTTCCATACTCCCCCTTTCGTAATCCAAGGCTTTGCACCATCTTGCATTACCGAGAGGACGTGAAATGCTCATCTTCTTTCCTTCCTCTCTTTATTTTGACATGAGAGAGAAATATGTAATGTGTGTGTGTGTGTGTGTGTGTGTGTGTGTGTGTGTGTGTGTGTAGAGGGGGGGGGGGGGTGGGAAGGAGGAGGAGTGTGGGTGGAGATGGCTGGCTGTGAGAGATGAATTGTGGCCAGTAGGAATACAGTGTATATTCTGGCCCAGGTAACAGTCTTATCTCAAGATTGCTGATGGGGATATCCAGTGTCAGGTTACACATCTGGGCCCCTTGCTTCCTCCACTCGCTCCCCCCCCCCCCCCCCCCCCCCCCCCCAAGGGAACCACCGGGAATTGGTTAAGGTCAGTCAGGGAATTACCCAAGTAATTGTATCATCTGACAAAAAATAGCAGGAAGCCCCTCTCCCCCTCCTACTCCCAATAATCATCTTTTAGAACTAGCTCAACTGTTTGTGGGCCTCTTCATTCAATATGCAAGCTACATGAGGGGAGGTGCAGGTTTGTTATAAACATTAGCAATAATTCTATCTTTATTGCCCAGTTGTACTCTGTAGTGAAAAGATTTGTAAATAATAACAATGATATAAAAAATAACTGGGATTTTGACATTGATCATTTTAACATTTTTTCTTATGTTTATGATAATTCATTTTTTACAGTCATGTATTCTTAAATTTTTTATTATACACACAGTGTATTTTTTTAATTACAATCATTTTAGTAACAATTTTTTCCTGTTTGTTTTATATGTAGTGGTGTTTTCTTACACAATGCTAATTTTTTTCTTATGTGCAACAGTTTTCAGTTTTTTATGTATTTCTTATTTACAAAGTGTTTTTTTCTGAAGACGTATAATTAGTGGGTGCAAGAACTTTAATACTACGTTCCCATTTTTTTTCTGTATGCACTTTTATACAATATTTACATTTTTCCTGATCATTCTATTTACAGTTTATACAGTTCTTTCAATTTACATCAGTGGTTTCTTATCTACCACAGTATGCAGACTAATACATGCACACATAGTGTGCACTGATGCATTTACACTCTGTCACACACATACAAAACCATGACAGATGGCTCATCAAGCTTTTCCACGCACACACAACAACTGTTGTACACACAGCCATACACTCAGTTACTCCAGAGAATTGTTTGAGTACGGGAGGGTTTCAATGCCGCCCCTACAGATGAACCATTTGTCATCATGACAGAACAGTCTTACTTTCAGTTGCAGTGCAGTATGGACCTCATGATCTCATGAAACAAAGATCAGAGAATTTTGGCTTAACAAAGTCATAGTGAAAACAGTACATGTACAATTTCAAGAAGTTCGAGAATGTACATAGACAAGTTTTGTGAACTGCACTGAAACATTACTCATCTTCCCAATGACTAGGCCTTCATTGAATACGGTGTCCTGTTTTTGAAATTTGGCCTTCCAATGTAATCTCTTGCACCATAACACCTATCTCACTGCTAAACTAAATGAATTTTGTGGTACTCTCCGTCATTCTCCATGGTTTTGCAAAATTGAATTATTCATTAATTTGTAAAAGTCTTTTTCGATATCACATGTCACAAGAGTCTCTTTCATATTCATATCAATGTACTCCCTCAGCTAGCAATGCTGCTTGAAGGAGATTCCGCAGGTGATACTAACAAATATAGTTATGTTTGCCCCCAGTGCTGTCAGTGGCTTCAGGATGGAACCGTTTCTTTGGGACTAGGTGTTACAGACATGGAGGAAAGTCACTGTTCTCATCATTCAAATCAATGGTATATTTCAGCTCTACCTCCAGAACATATCCCTGATCAACATCCTCAACCACATCAAGGATCACATCTTGTGTCAGTCAATCAGGCTCCTTTTTGGACTGCGATTGGAACTCTCCAGATGGTAGGCATTGTTGCATGACATGTTTATAAAGGCTGTTTACATCCTGGTAAAGGACGTAACTTAAATCATCAAAAGGCTTGTACTCCTCCCTCATTCACGAGTTATTTGTCTTGGCACATCTCTGCATACACTGGCAAAGTCTTCCATGAATCCTGCATTTGAAACAGAGCTGTATGTCAACATCAATCAAAAACTCGATGGTGACATGTCTTCCTTGTTGCATTCCATGAAAGCCCAGGTGTGATAAAATAGGAGACAAAATGCAGAACGTATGTGTCCAGGTACACACTCCAGAACTTCTCAAAGATGTCTGTGAGCAGGTGGACATCAGTGTTTCTGTATAATCTAGCACATTTGCCTAAATTGGTGATACTAAACTCCTGCCAGACTTCCTCCACATACTCATTTGTTATGGCAGTGCCCGTTAATTTACTGGAAAATGCGGCTATGTTGGGCAATATGGTTTCATTCAATCTCTCCATCGAATCCAGGTACTCATACAGAAAGGCCCCCTTCTTCTTCACAAGCTGAAACCTTGCATCATTGGAATATGCGGCTCTGGTTGTATGCATAACCTCTGGATGCATCATCTCAGCAAGTTTCTGAAGTGATGCGTACATGAAGCAAAGTGAACCAAGGAAATGGAGCGTTATTCTTGGCATTATTCTTTTTGAAAATGAGGTATGCTTCTCACGAAAGAAACTCCACATCACACTCCCCTCTCAGATTTAGTGGTAAGAGGGTCCAGTGGACAATCCATCAAAAACTGAACACAGATTAAGCATGAAAACAGCAAAATAGAAACAGTGAATGGTCCAAGGACAAGAAGCGCAATATAGAACAGTCTGAAAGAGAAACTGTGTCATAGGTAAATGGTCACGATGTTGGATTGCTAAGTGGGTGAGCTGTTTTCTACTCTCCCTTGTGTAAATGAGGCAACAATGAGATGTAGGTGGGGCCTACAATGACAGTTTTCTGTACAACTACTCTATTACCAGCCAAAAGGAAATGGCTTTTGAAGGGGAACTGCAAACATTTCATGACAAGGCAACAAGTCAACCAAATCCTCCACTGGAAAACATGTCCAGTGTGTGACACACGGCATTAGTGACTGTAGGTGTGTCATATGATAGGAATCTCTTGTCAATCTACCTAATTTGTAGGCCAGGCAAGTGAGTGAGATATGCCTCCTTGTCTGATTTAGGTGTTCACATGAATGTGAATGTGATCACTCCCAAAGAAATGATGAAAACGTAGTAGTTTGTCACATAAGTGACAACAAATGAACACAACAGTTTCACAATCACACACTTTCTCTGTGTTCTGTGTTGAACATTTCTGTTTTTAACATTTTTGACGTTGCATTCCATTTTGGAAGGTTTGACTTTTGAATTCCTTTGTTGTAACATAATTCACACCTGTTTATTTGTTATTTCATTTCTGCAAGATGTCTATGTGGTATCTCACATGCTCTCACTATTCATCACATTTACTTGTGATGGTACCATATTCTTACCACATGACTAATATTCCATAACTAATGTATGATATGTGACAACTGCCAAGACTACAGAAAGAGAACAAACATTTCAATGACTGGACAGACAGATCACAATGTCGTGAAAAAAAAAAAAACAAATTAAAAAAAATGAATGGCACAAGGAAGTTTCGAACACATTTCGTCTGGTTTACAGCCCAACACTGTAACCACTTAACCACGACGCTGCAGCTGTTAAATTTCTCTCAGTATTGCATTTGTTAAGCTTGGACCATTCACTGTGGTTCCTGGTCTTATGCTTGATCTATGTTCAGTTTTTGATGGGCTATCCACTGGGTCATTTTAGCACTAAATCTGAGGGGGGAGGGGGGGGGGGGGGAGTCAAGAACGACACTGCCTTATCATCCTTCAATGAAAAATTAACCAACTGCTGAACTATAAACCGGGCATCATACTCACTCAAATTGTGAAAACAGGCAGGAGTTTTTGCGTCTCTATCCAATGGCCACCCCTCAAATATGATAATCAGCTACCTGCTTATACAGTGCATCATCTTCCTCCGAGTCGGTCGTGGGGACATTGTCACAATAAACATGATCAACTTCCCACATAAGTTTTTCAAGCTCTGTGAACTACCATGTCACAGGATCATCCTCAAACTATGATTTGAATTTGTTACAACTAGAATCCAATGTGCGCACAACCTGATAGGCAGCAGCATATGGTATATGTCGTTCTGTGAATGTAGTATGAGAGGCAGAGGGGTCACTTTCACAGTCTGCCACAGGAGCTAGGAGGCACTCAAAACCAGTGTACATGACAAAGGAGCATCACTTCTGGTGGTGGACATTCTTAAATTTTAAAATAAGAATAAGAATCTTTATTAGCCGCTCTGTATTTTCTTATACAATGGGCTTCATCAATAAGTTCAATTACAGTATAAAGATGGTTATATTCGCATAACAATGTATATATAAATCATATGAATGAAGAACATTTCAATCTCTGAAGGCATTTCCACATGTACTGTTTCCCGGTTTGAGCAGTCATTGAGATGCCTTGCAAAGTACTATCTCATAGTAAAAGAGTTGAGACATTTACGGCAGAAATGTCATGTACCACAATGTTTGGACATTTGGGCAGAAAGTAGGTGGAACATATTTTTGATCCAAATGTAGTGTTGCTCCTCACCCTCAGAGATTAGTAATATGTTTATGTATTTGCGGAATTTATCAGGTAATTTGGATAAAAAGAGGGGACTACTTTATGCTTGACCTCTTTGTTGTTCTGCCTAGTGTGCTCATAGTCGTCTTCATCGTCTCCCAACTCATCAGCTACCACGATGTATACATGAATTGAATAATCAGGGTTCTGCCTCTCAAATTTTGAAGTATCCTGGAGTTTTATGGGAAAATCAACACCTTGGAAATTTATAATGCCTGCAGACATTTGATGTTTGGCATATACATGTATGATATGCATGTTTAGGCCAATTTCTATCACTAGCCAGAAGTGACCCTGCAAAGCAATATTTATCCTCAAGATTCTGGACATTAATGCATACCTGCTTACTGGCGATATCTTTCAGAAGTTGTAGAACACGGCTGAGCGCCTTACCCGACCCTCTTTCCTGCATCTCAGAAAAATGGCACAGTATGACGCTCTCAGCAAAAGTTTCGAACTACTCAGCAACTGAGTCACTGCATGATATCACACCAGTCCCCCCCCCCCCCCCCAAAAAAAAAATTTGGATGATGCTCCTCTCCTCAACATCCTCTTTCAGGGAGGGGGGGGGGGAGGATGCAGGGGGATGCACTAGTTCACAGTCTAGAACAATGTTGCCCTTGATGCTGTGGTAGTGCAGATCAGATCACCAACATATCTAGTGAGAAAGGTAGCAGAATGTCGGTATCCCACATTCGAGTGACCAATTCATGCAAGTGAAATTCAATCCTCAAATGCACTAGCAATCACTGAATAATCCAGTGCAGCTGCAGGACTCACCTGGTGGCTCTTAATAGAGGGGGTGGGGATGCTGCTCCTGCCACACCCCATTCCCCATATACATATACATAATAAACTATTGATGTAAATTGAATGAACTACACTCCTGGAAATTGAAATAAGAACACCGTGAATTCATTGTCCCAGGAAGGGGAAACTTTATTGACACATTCCTGGGGTCAGATACATCACACATGATCACACTGACAGAACCACAGGCACATAGACACAGGCAACATAGCATGCACAATGTCGGCACTATTACAGTGTATATCCACCTTTCGCAGCAATGCAGGCTGCTATTCTCCCATGGAGACGGTCGTAGAGATGCTGGATGTAGTCCTGTGGAACAGCTTGCCATGCCATTTCCACCTGGCGCCTCAGTTGGACCAGCGTTCGTGCTGGACGTGCAGACCGCGTGAGACGACGCTTCATCCAGTCCCAAACATGCTCAATGGGGGACAGATCCGGAGATCTTGCTGGCCAGGGTAGTTGACTTACACCTTCTAGAGCACGTTGGGTGGCACGGGATACATGCGGACGTGCATTGTCCTGTTGGAACAGCAAGTTCCCTTGCCGGTCTAGGAATGGTAGAACGATGGGTTCGATGACGGTTTGGATGTACCGTGCACTATTCAGTGTCCCCTCGACGATCACCAGTGGTGTACGGCCAGTGTAGGAGATCGCTCCCCACACCATGATACCGGGTGTTGGCCCTGTGTGCCTCGGTCGTATGCAGTCCTGATTGTGGCGCTCACCTGCACGGCGCCAAACATGCATACGACCATCATTGGCACCAAGGCAGAAGCGACTCTCATCGCTGAAGACGACACATCTCCATTCGTCCCTCCATTCATGCCTGTCGCGACACCACTGGAGGCGGGCTGCACGATGTTGGGGCGTGAGCGGAAGACGGCCTAACGGTGTGCGGGACCGTAGCCCAGCTTCATGGAGACGGTTGCGAATGGTCCTCGCCGATACCCCAGGAGCAACAGTGTCCCTAATTTGCTGGGAAGTGGCGATGCGGTCCCTTACGGCACTGCGTAGGATCCTATGGTCTTGGCATGCTACCGTGCGTCGCTGCGGTCCGGTCCCAGGTCGACGGGCATGTGCACCTTCCGCCGACCACTGGCGACAACATCGATGTACTGTGGAGACCTCACGCCCCACGTGTTGAGCAATTCGGCGGTACGTCCACCCGGCCTCCCGCATGCCCACTATACGCCCTCGCTCAAAGTCCGTCAACTGCACATACGGTTCACGTCCACGCTGTCGCGGCATGCTACCAGTGTTAAAGACTGCGATGGAGCTCCGTATGCCACGGCAAACTGGCTGACACTGACGGCGGCGGTGAACAAATGCTGCACAGCTAGCGCCATTCGACGGCCAACACCGCAGTTCCTGGTGTGTCCGCTGTGCCGTGCGTGTGATCATTGCTTGTACAGCCCTCTCGCAGTGTCCGGAGCAAGTATGGTGGGTCTGACACACCGGTGTCAATGTGTTCTTTTTTCCATTTCCAGGAGTGTATATATACTGTAAACAGAATGATCAGGAAAAAATGTAAATATTGTATAAAAGTGCTCATAGTATAAATGGGAAACAGTATTTAAGTTCTTGTACCCACCAGTCATAAGTCTTAAAAAAAAAAAAGAGACTTTGTAAGTAAGAAATAGATAAAAAAATTGAAATTGTTGTACATAAGAAAAAAATTGCTTTGTATTGGAAAACCCCCCAAAATGTACAGCGTGCATCAAAAAGAATCATCTGATTTGGCACATCGAAAGGGAAACGCGGTTTTTTTTTTTTTTTAAGTGTTCAGTATGCCCCCTTTGAGATGCATGGCATATGTCAATGCCATATTCAAATTGTTCCCACACTGTAGCGAGCATGTCTTGAGTTACAGTTTCCGTAGGTGCTGTATGCGATGTCTCAGTTCATTCATTGTTGTTGGTAACTGAGGCACATAAACAGTCTTTTATAAACTCCCACAAGATATAATCACTTACAGTCAGGTCCGGTGACCTTGGAGACCAGTAATGTAAGGTGGTCTAGTGCGATTGATCCATCGTTCAGTAATCCTTTGATTTAAAAATTCTTGCACTGCTGCTACCTAGCAGGAACCATATAAAACTCGAGAGTTTGCTCTTTCCATCAGTACATTGTTCACAGACATATCTCAAATAAAATAATAGTTATGATTTTTTAAAAATCAGATGATTCTCTTTGATGCAATCTGTATAACAAATAAGAGAAAAATTGTTAGTAAAAAATTTGCAAGTCATACCTCTGGAAAGCTACCAAGGACTTGTTGAATCCATGCCACATAGAATTGCAACTGTATTGCATTCCAGATGTGGAACAACACATTATTAATAAGGTATTTGGAATGTATTGGCTCAACAGTGTATATAAATGACCTGATGGATGATGTTTGTAACCATATGAGGCTGTCTGCAGTCGATGCTATTGTGCACAAGGAGGTGATTTCATTAGATGTAATATATGGAGATTCAGATATGATCAGTCTCAGGTTAAAGATTGACAGCTCACTGTAAACATATACATTGTAATGTAATGTTCATTATAGACAAAAAGGTGTGATTGGATATCAGTCACTGCAATCAATCACAACCTTCAGATATCTGCAAGTTTCTGTATACAGTGACTTAAAGTGGAATGACTAGATAAAACTAGCTGTGGGGACAGCTGATACCAGACTCAGTTGCTTACAAAACCCTTGTTGGATCATTTCTGGATATTTTCATCAGTCTGGGAGCAAACTGCATTAGTAAAAGAGAGAGAAAAGATTCAAAGAAGATGTGCACAATTCGATGTGTGTTTGTGTAGTTGGCATGAGAGTGTCACAAAAATGCCTAACAAATAGCAGTGTACAGGCATTAAAAGAAAGTTTATGTACATCATGGGGGTTTTAGCTTTACTCACCAAATTCCAAGAGCCCGCATTTCTAAGTGGGTCATAAAACGTACTACATCCTCCAAAATACATCCTGCACAATGGCATTGTTAAAATTGTAGGCATTTGGGATCACACAAATGGACACTGAGAGTCTTTCTTCCTGCATTCCATCTGCAAATGGAACTGGAACAGCAGTGCAGGAGGGGGTATGGAGAATAACAATGATGGTACACTACCATAACCTCCATCACACTGTATGTTGGCTTATGGAGTGCACATGTATAGACAGATCTACTGAGTGTCTTGTTGCACTGTTGGGCTTGTTTGTTTTAAAATACATGACAAAGCAATACAGGGACATTAGTGGGAACAACAAATGACTCCTCAAAGAAGATTTGTTAGAATACTGAGTGAAGCTTGGAAAATCATTATCAGTGCCACTGAATGCTGCTTCTAAGAACTGATATGAAATTTGTAGTAATAACATTATTGGAAAGGAACGTTTCAGCTGTGCCGGACACACACACACACACACACACACACACAGAGAGAGAGAGAGAGAGAGAGAGAGAGAAGAAATCTTGACAATACACCATGTGGTCTAACACCACTTCTAGCCTTGATAATGGGCTCATTTCAAGGGGGAAGAGAGCACTTCAGTTTCATCAGGTATGCTGTATACAGCTGAACCACTCAGACTCATAATTAGTTCCCATAGAGTTACCAGACTGTGATGCTGTTGCCTGCATGTTTCACCTATTGTCGCTAATAGTCACAGGGATTTTGACTGAGTAGTTTAGTGTGCCAGTTGGTGTTCAATAAGGATGCCTTAGTGCTCATCAAACCAGGAACATATGTAGAGTCTTGTAGCTACATATTTTGTCATCTAGGAAGAATGGAGTGTCCAAAAAACATCCTATTCACCATAAACTGAATGAAGGAATCCAAGCCATGGTATGAGAAAGCTCCCCAAAACAACATAGAACCACTTTTAGCCTGAACTACACTCTCCGTGCAATGTGGGTTAAACATCATTTCATTGGCCTGTCGGTGCACTTGGCACCTTGAATAATTTGAAAAGGGGGAAAAATCACAGCTTATTGAATTACACTACATGCCTCATGAAATCTCATCTGGTGCAGTCCACAATAAGCAGTCTTTCCTTTTCATCCAATCTGGTAACCCGGGGTTCTGGGTGACTTTCCCAACTCTGCCCCTTTTCCTAAACCTCTCCAGTCCTTTTCCTTCTACCCTCTTCCTTACCCTCCAATCGTTCTTCCAAAAGAGGAATCCACTGGCTCTGAAAGCTTGCATACCTTAAACCTTTTTTTACATGTGTATTCTCCTGATGCCACTTGGTGAGTAGACTTTTTTAACTATCCAATTAATACATGCCTTCAGTCAGTTAAAATCCAGTTTCAGTGTATTTTGGCCCCTTGGAGACATGAATCTGTATGTCCACTGTTGGCAATAGCCTTTTGCCAGATATCCAACTCCAAATACGAATTGCTGCAGTTCCCCTCACAATACTCACTTGGAAACTGGTTGAGATGGAACAGCATTCAATGGCAGCAGATATCCGTGCTGGGTTTAGTGCCAACTGGCATTGACAAGGTTTGTAACTTGTCCCTGTAGTGTTGCATATCTTTGACTGGTATGTCACTCCTTCTAGAAGCACTGGACAGTTCCTGTTGATACACCAACAAATCAGGAAACTATATTCACAGTGTAGTCATGGGCATTTTTAAATATCATAGTTCATTTCAGCCATTCTAGCACATCTCCATATTGACCCATATGACTGCACTGATTCTGTGCAATTGAGTGGCCACACACACAACTTCACTGCCATTATTTATGTCAGCAGTGGAAGATAATATGACTGCCTGGTACCAGCTCTACACCACTTCCAAACTCCAACATGACCAATGTGTTCTTTTAATGGGATGAATGATATTTTGACTGGTAAGCTTCTTTACTGAGAAGATGAATCTCTACTGTATCAAAGTGCAAAGGTCTGCATTAAACCATTCTTCAAACTGAAGATCATTACAACACACATTTTTATCTCCTTTTTACTTTCATACTGATGCTCAGCGCAAAACATGTAGCACATTTGTAGTAGCAACACACTATGACGTATGCACTGCTGCTTTCGCCTTCCACAGCTCCTAGTTCTGAGACAGTTCTTATGCTGCACAAGGCCTGCTTCTCCATTCCCTGCATCCCCTTCTGTAAGTATCTAGCATTGCCAAGTGAACAATGACTGTCCTCTTGGGTGTTATTGATATGGGGCTACTGATATCATACATGGCAGTGAGTATGGCCTTCCTAAATCCATCAGTTCCATATTTGCATGAGAGAAGTTAGATCATGATCAACGCAAGCAGCAACATTGCGGACAGTCAACCGCAGTCTTGATAGGTCCCGATCCTGCCACTGCTGGATTCTGACAAACACTAGTAGACATTTTTCCTTCTTCCCCCCCATGAACCATGGACCTTGCCATTGGTGGGGAGGCTTGCATGCCTCAACGATACAGATAGCCATACCGTAGGTGCAACCACAACGGAGGGGTATCTGTTTAGAGGCCAGACAAACGTGTGGTTCCTGAAGAGGGGCAGCAGCCTTTTCAGTAGTTGCAGGGGCAACAGTCTGGATGATTGACTGATCTGGCCTTGTAACACTAACCAAAATGGCCTTGCTGTTCTGGTACTGCAAACGGCTGAAAGCAAGGGGAAACTACAGCCGTAATTTTTCCCGAGGGCATGCAGCTTTACTGTATGATTAAATGATGATGGCGTCCTCTTGGGTAAAATATTCCGGAGGTAAAATAGTCCCCCATTCGGATCTCCGGGTGGGGACTTCTCAAGAGGATGTCGTTATCAAGAGAAATAAAACTGGCATTCTACGGATCGGAGCGTGGAATGTCAGATCCCTTAATCGGGCAGGTAGGTTAGAAAATTTAAAAAGGGAAATGGATAGGTTAAAGTTAGATATAGTGGGAATTAGTGAAGTTCGGTGGCAGGAGGAACAAGACTTCTGGTCAGGTGAATACAGGGTTATAAATACAAAATCAAATAGGGGTAATGCAGGAGTAGGTTTAATAATGAATAAAAAAAATAGGAGTACAGGTAAGCTACTACAAACAGCATAGTGAACACATTATTGTGGCCAAGATAGACATGAAGCCCACGCCTACTACAGTAGTACAAGTTTATATGCCAACTAGTTCTGCAGATGACGAAGAAATTGATGAAATGTATGATGATGAGATAAAAGAAATTATTCAGGTAGTCAAGGGAGACGAAAATTTAATAGTCATGGGTGACTGGAATGCGAGAGTAGGAAAAGGGAGAAAAGGAAACATAGTATGTCAATATGGATTGGGGCTAAGAAATGAAAGAGGAAGCCGCCTGGTAGAATTCTGCGCAGAGCATAACTTAATCATAGCTAACACTTGGTTCAAGAATCATAAAAGAAGGTTGTATACATGGAAGAATCCTGGAGATACTAAAAGGTGTCAGATAGATTATATAATGGTAAGACAGAGATTTAGGAACCAGGTTTTAAATTGTAAGACATTTCCAAGGGCAGATGTGGACTCTGACCACAATCTATTGGTTATGACCTGTAGATTAAAACTGAAGAAACTGCAAAAAGGTGGGAATTTAAGGAGATGGGACATGGATAAACTGAAAGAACCAGAGGTTGTACAGAGTTTCAGGGAGAGCATAAGGGAACAATTGACAGGAATGGGGGAAAGAAATACAGTAGAAGAAGAATGGGTATCTTCGAGGGATGAAATAGTGAAGGCAGCAGAGGATCAAATAGGTAAAAAGATGTGGGCTAGTAGAAACCCTTGGGTAACAGAAGAAATATTGAATTTAATTGATGAAAGGAGAAAATATAAAAATGCAGTAAATGAAGCAGGCAAAAAGGAATACAAATGTCTCAAAAATGATATCGACAGGAAGTGCAAAATGGCTAAGCAGGGATGGCTAGAGGACAAATGTAAGGATGTAGAGGCTTATCTCACTAGGGGTAAGATAGATACTGCCTACAGGAAAATTAAAGAGACCTTTGGAGAAAGGAGAACCACTTGCATGAATATCAAGAGCTTTGATGGAAACCCAGTTCTAAGCAAAGAAGGGAAAGCAGAAAGGTGGAAGGAGTATATAGAGGGACTATACAGGGGCGATGTTCTTGAGGAAAACATTATGGAAATGGAAGAGAATGTAGATGAAGATGAAATGGGAGATACGATACTGCGTGAAGAGTTTGACAGAGTACTGGAAGACCTGAGCCGAAACAAGGCCCTGGGAGTAGACAGCATTCCATTAGTACTACTGACGGCCTTGGGAGAGCCAGTCCTGACAAAACTCTACCATCTGGTGAGCAAGATTTATGAGACAGGTGAAATACCCTCAGACTTCAAGAAGAATATAATAATTCCAATCCCAAAGAAAGCAGGTGTTGACAGATGTGAAAATTACCGAACTATCAGTTTAACAAGTCAAAGCTGCAAAATACTAACGCGAATTCTTTACAGACGAATGGAAAAACTGATAGAAGCCGACCTCGGGGAAGATCAGTTTGGATTCCGTAGAAATGTTGGAACACATGAGGCAATACTGACCCTACGACTTATCTTAGAAGAAAGATTAAGGAAAGTCAAACCTATGTTTCTAGCATTTGTAGACTTAGAAAAAGCTTTTGACTGAAATACTCTCTTTCAAATTCTGAAGGTGGCAGGGGTAAAATACAGGGAGCGAAAGGCTATTTACAATTTGTACAGAAACCAGGTGGCAGTTATTAGAGTCGAGGGGTATGAAAGGGAAGCAGTGGTTGGGAAGGGAGTGAGACAGGGTTGTAGCCTATCCCCGATGTTATTCAATCTGTATATTGAGCAAGCAATAAAGGAAACAAAAGAAAAGTTCGCAGTAGGTATTAAAATCCATGGAGAAGAAATAAAAACTTTGAGGTTCGCTGATGACATTATAATTCTGTCAGAGACAGCAAAGGACTTGGAAGAGCAGTTGAACAGAATGTACAGTGTCTTGAAAGGAGGGTATAAAATGAACATCAACAAAAGCAAAACAAGGATAATGGAATGTAGTCGGATTAAGTCGGGTGATCCTGAGGGAATTAGATTAGGAAATGAGACACTTAAATTAGTAAAGGAGTTTTGGTATTTGGGGAGCAAAATAACTGATGATGGTCGAAGTAGAGAGGATATAAAATGTAGACTGGCAATGGCAAGGAAAGCGTTTCTGAAGAAGAAAAATTTGTTAACATCTAGCATAGATTTAAATGTCAGGAAGTCGTTTCTGAAAGTATTTGTATGGAGTGTAGCCATGTATGGAAGTGAAAGGTGGACAATAAATAGTTTAGACAAAAAGAGAATAGAAGCTTTTGAAATGTGGTGCTACAGAAGAATGCTGAAGATTAGATGGGTAGATCACATAACTAATGAGAAGGTATTGAATAGAATTGGGGAGAGGAGGAGCTTGTGGCACAACTTGACTAGAAGAAGGGATCAGTTGGTAGGACATGTTCTGAGACATCGAGGGATCACCAATTTAGTATTGGAGGGCAGCGTGGAGGGTAAAAATCATAGAGGGAGACCAGGAGATGAATACACTAAGCAGATTCAGAAGGATGTAGGCTGGAGTAGGTACTGGGAGATGAAGAAGCTTGCACAGTATAGAGTAGCATGGAGAGCTGCATCAAACCAGTCTCAGGACTGAAGACCACAACAACAACAACATACATGAGTCATATCACAGCCTGTTGGTAAACAGTCAACATTTAAATGTGATTTCTAAATGAGAAATGTGATGCATAGTTTTTCCTTGTATGCACAATGCAAATAGAATTGGCCCCAATTGCCTTGTGTGGTTGTGGTGAAATGCAAATTATTTTCATATTTACACATATAGTGAGTGTTGCATGCCATCCTCATAGTGATGTAATTTTAGGGTCCAGCAATGTAGATGTAATATGTGAAATAATTTTTGGAGTGAAGTGGAAACAGAAATGATAGCAAAATAGTGAATATTCTTATAATATTGAAAAGCAAACATGTTTTAAATTATTTCTGCTAATTGTTCAAAGTATGAATATGGATGAAAACCATTTAAAATAGTCTAGCACTAAATTACATTGTTAAGTGGCCTGCAGAGCAGCACTAATGGACTAGCATGAAAGTAATAACATAGCAATGCCATTGGAGCCATAATGTTGTGGGTCATGTTATGAAATAATTGACATCTAGCCAAGGATAATTAGATGGAGCAGTAAATAAGGGGAAGGGCACTTTACCTCCAGAAAAAAATATCTTGTTGTGGAACACAAGTGTTCATATTTACCAGATGATGTAGCCAGTCTTAACAGTATTGTGCAATATTAATGCCTTTTTGTACTTGCAGACTGATATATCCTCCAAGTATTTGAAAAGGCAAATCAAAGCAAAATTGTTTTGCTAAACTGTAATAATTTGTACTTTATTTCTTAGGTTGTAAATGTTTTTACATATCTCTAATATATACTGTTAATTTTTGTTTTGCTCATATACAAGGTTTTTCAGAAAGAAATACTAGATTTCAGTTGTTTATAATAGACAAACTATAAAAGATAGAAGAAAATTCAAAGTTTTGACACAGTTGCACTGTTGATTGTTTGTAGCAACATGATGGCTACACAACAGAACTCATATGGTTTGTTGTAATTTGCACGAAGTCAGTCTATTGTTCATTGCTTTTGGCCTCCCAGGTCACCAGACCTCACACCTTGCAATTTTTTTTCTGTGGGGTACATAAAAGACAGAGCCTTTGTCCCATCTGTGGCAACTACTCTTCAAGGACTGATAATTGCTGAAGCTGTCAATTCAATAAACAGGGTCCTGTTGATTTGTGCGTAGAATGAAATGGACTATTGTTTTAATACTTCCCAAGCAATGCGTGGTTCTCATGCTGAGTTTATAGTATAGCGTCTGTGCAAACATAAAACTTTGAACCTTCCTCTATCCAGTGACCTGTGGAATGTGTTTCTAACTGTCATAGAACAATTTCTTTCAGATCTCCTTGTATAATGAAATGTAGAGGTGATCTCTAAAGACTGTGTAACAAATGCAATGTTTCTAGGAATGAATATTGATTAGAAGTTGAAGTGGTGTGATCAGACACCAGTACCAACAAACGATGTTGCTGGTGAAGATTCTTGTACTGCATGGAAGCTAGGGAGAGGATGCTGCTATAGGTGCCTGGTATCCTCTTTCAACAACACAAATGCGCACATGGATTAATATAGTTCTTCATTTACATGAATTGGAAACATCTATTTAACTTGAATAGAGTCCATGTTTTGTGGTACAAGCTTATCAGTAAAAGTCCTCTTGCAGACTGCCGTAAAGTCAATATCAGTATTCTTGCTATTACAAACTTTAGTTTTTCATTGCTAATAAAGTAAAATTCTGGTTAAGGTAAACTAGTCCCACTGTGGTCACTACTCTGGTCACAATGTACTGCCATAGCCTGTGACGAATTAAACCCGCTCTGTAAGTAAACTGACAGCCACCAAATTGGAGATAAAACTGGACTATTGAGTGTGACCCTCCAATCAGCAGTGGTGGCCTAAATACATGCTGTCGAGAGGGCATTGGCGACGTGTTACTTTTGGGTGTGTCTCTGACCTCTCTCAGGATATGTGCGCTCGATCCAGCACCTACTAATCAATCTTCACACTTCATCTTTGGCGACTGGTATGCTGGTGATGGCTTACACCAGCACATTCCTTCCCCCTCAAAATGCTGTACTGGTGTCGTATAGGGAGGATGCAAATAGTAGCAATGGATGGGGGGGCGGGGGGGGGGGGGGCGGCAGAGGCAGGAGCCGTGTGGTGTACTCCTGACCATACCCCGCCATCTGGCTTGCAAGACAACAGGATCATCCTCCAGAAAACTGAAAACTGCTGTCTGGGCACATGTCCAGGCCTGAGGGCATCTTCTGGAGCAATAACAGTGATGGTGATGATGGATCCACATCCATTGGGTTGGTGAGCAGAGATGGCAGGGGCGAGGGCGCATCGGCCATCCGCTCCTCCTGGGGTGCTTTCAGGGCACCAGTGGATGGCTGCGAAGGCTGCATGGTCTCATGAGGCTGTGAATTTGGAAGAAGAAAAGCAGCAGAATCACAGAGCAAATGACATGCATGAATTTGGTTCTGGTTGTGGCGGTGCAAACCATCGGGACCTGCAATCAAGTCCATGAAAAAGCCAAAGTGTTCCTGGATCATGCCTCTTTCCCAGTGCCCACATTTGCCACGAACCCTGAAAAAAAAAAGATGGCATGGTGCAAATTGATACTTGTGGACCATTGGCGGTGCTGGATACTGCGACAAGTGTAGCAGTGTTCAGTGGCAGCAGCCATGCAGAAGTTCCGCCGGTGATAGTCCATCTCGGTGGTGGGAGCGATAGGAGTCAAGAAAGAGTTGCAGCACTTGTTCCCATGTGTGGGTGGTCCAAAGCATGTTTAAAAGTGCTTATGAAGCGTTCTGCTTCTCCATTGGACTGGGAGAGAAATGGAGCATTTGTTAGATGAAGAATGCCATTTCATTCACAAAACTGTTCAAAATCCTTTGAAGTGGACTGTGGTCCATTATCCGACACAACTACTTCTGGCAAACCTTCTACACAAAATATGGAGAGCAATGCTTGAGTGGTGCTAAGTGATGCAGAAGCCATAGGCACTGTAAATGGGAACTTGTTAAAAGAGTCTACCACTGTGAGCCAACGAACGTTACAGAATGGACCTGCAAAGTCTATGTGCACTTATTGCCATGGGATTGAGTCTTAGGCCAAGCTGAGAATGTCTGTGGTGGAGCAGATCTGTGATGTCATCTGTTCAATATGGGCATCCATGCCCTGCCAAGTACAGTGCCATCATGCTAAATGTTTAGTGTGAACAATTCCCCAATGTCCTGGGTGGAGCAATTGCAACACATCCTTTTGCAACATGTTGCAAATAAGGACACAAAGTTGCCCACTGTCATTTTGAACTAGAACCACATCTTGTCGAGATGAAGTGTTATGCTGACATGCAAAATATCGGCGCACAACTGAGTTCTGGATACTGTTGAATGAACAAGGCCAAGATGTGTGGATGTAATGCAACAAAATCTTGAGAAATGGGTCTGCTTCTGTGGCCTGTGCAAGTTTTCTGTAGTGCAAGGGAAAAGATTCCAGCAATTCAGAGTCCTGCTCATCAAGTTGGTAACAAGATGTGGCAGATGCATGAAAATCAGACTGTGGGTGAATTGGAAGGTGAGATAGGGCATCTGCATTCCCATAGGTCAGTACACAGTTTCATACTGATACTGTGAAAGCTGTTGCAATTTTTGAGCAGTTCATGTACGAACCGGCTTTGGTGGTTGAAACAAGGACTGCAAAGGCTGGTGATCTGTCATTAAAAAGAACTTGCGACCATACAAATAGAGATGGAATTTGGTCACAGCCTACACAATAGCAAGAACCTCTTTTTCTATTTGAGAATAATTGACTGGGTTCGAGTGAACAACTTTGAGACGAAAACAGTGTGTCTGTCTGGTGCACCAATTCTGTGCGTAAGTACAGCACCGATTCCGCAGGAAGAAGCGTCAACTTGCAAAACTATTGGCTTGGCAGGATCAAAATGCACTACATGTCTGTCACTAAGCAAAGCATTTTTGAGTTCCAGAAATGCATCTTGAGAGTCTTTAGTCCACGCAAAAGGTACATTTTTGTGACGCAAGCTGTGCAGTGTAGCCGCAATCTGAGTCGCCTTCAGCATGAACCGAATGTAGTATGTCATCTTGCCTAGTACTGATTGCAGGTCAGACACATTGCAAGGAACAGGCATGTCATGAATTGCAAGCAAATGAGATTAAAGTGGGTGCACACCCTGACTGTTTATCACGTGACCTAAGTACTGTAGTTTGGTATGAGAAAAGTCACACTTTTCAAGATGACACTCGAGTCCTGCTTCTGACAACTCTCTAAAAAGAGTACGCAAATTGGCAATGTGTTCATCTGATGTACAACCTGAGATGACAATATCATCAACATATTTTGAACAAAATGGCACTTTTGCAGTCAGCTGTTCCAAATTACATTGAAAAATGGTGAGTGCGGAAGCACTGCCGAAGGGAAGACAAAAATACTTCAACAGTCGTAAGTGTGTATTTACAACAAACACTTTCTGTGATTCTTCATCCAATGAATTTGCAAGTAGGCATCACACAGATCTATCTTAGAAAAAGTAATGTCCTGCACCAAGCATGTCTATGAGTTCCTCATGGCAAGGTAACGGATAAATGTCAACTACTGTCTGTCGGCTGACTGTAGACTTGAACACAATTGCGAATGTGACCAGAAGGTTTAGGCAACAAAACGAGAGGACTTACCCATTGACTAGCTTGAATGGGAGCAATTACACCATTATCTTGCAATTCTTTCAATTCACTGGCTGCTTTGTCTCTTAAAGAACTTGGAACCAGAAAAACTGAGGCTTGCATTGTCTTTCAATGTAGCATACACTACAGAGTTATTAGCTTTTCCCATTCCTTCTGAAAATTCTTTCAATGTAGCATGCACTACAGAGTTATTAGCTTTTCCCATTCCTTCTGAAAATTGTTCAGGAAATTCTTTAAGCTTCTACACTGTCTTTTGGTTCAAAAGCAGGCACTGAAAGTACATTGTCTTGGATGCTAAGGCCAAACAAATCAAAGGAGTCTAAACCGAATATGTCCTCACTGTCTCTTGATTTCAGCACAATAAAATTCACTATCCTAGTGCGAGATTTGTAAGAGGCAAGCAAACTACACTGTCCAAGAACTGGAATTTCCTGTCCATTGTAAGCAGTGAGGTGCTTGCTAGATTTAGAAAGGTGTGGTGAGCGTAACTGTTCATAAGTGGCATGATTAAGAAAAGTTACTGAGGCACCTGTGTCTAACTGAAAGTTCACACAATGGCCAGCAATTCGTAATGAAATGTCATTGTTTAGCGCTAGAGTGAGAAGGAGGCACACCTTAATCTTACTTTTGTCAGCATCTGTTGTATGTTTTGAAAACACAGCGTTCTCTGCATGTGCATGAGCCTGTTTTTTTTCTGGAAGCAAACAAAATTGGCATTTTTGTGCCATTGTAAACAAACTGCTTGGACATGGCCTTTTTTTTCTATACATGTAACATGTTGCATTACGCGATGGGTAATCCTGTCTTTCATGGCGAGCACAACATCAAGAGCAAGACTTCACTAAATTCACAGATCTGTTTACATGTCTATGTGGCTTTCCACCTGGGTGTGTACACGCTCATTGTTGTAGCTCATTGGGGCAGTCGCGAACAAGGAGCAACTCGACCTGACAAATCGGGGCCTGGTCAAACTTATCGTCAACTATGGCACCCGAATCATACTGCTCTAAGATTTGCAGTACTTGGGGAAGTGATGGATCAGAGTACTTTGAGATCTGTCTCCGTATTCTACTATCTGGGACATTGAATATTATTGGATCATGTATCATTAAATCACTGTAAAAGTTGCCATAACTACACTTAAATTTACACTTCCTAGTCATGCTCGTTAATTCTGTGTACATCTGTTCTGGCTATTTCTGCAAGCAAAAGAACTGATATCTAGTTGCAGCTACTTGGGGATTGCTGGTCATAGTATTGAGTTAATGTAGTGATTACTTGGACATAGCTGAGTTCTTGGGAGACACAGTTGGGAATAGTTTTTGTTTTAACCTGAACACTGGGGACCCCTCAATCGAAAGGAAGTAATTTAACTTTATGGTACATTGAACATGGTGAACTTGACCATTTACTTGGAACTGAGTTGGATATTCAGTCCATTCCCTCCTCTGTTTCCTTAAATTGCCAGAACATTGGTATACTGGTTGGCGGCACTCATTGTGATTGTGCGGACAACGCAGCTTGCATAGCCGGTGGTTTTTGTACGATCGTCAGTAAGGTAGTGACTTGTTGGTTCTGAAACTGAAAAACTTGTTTCATATCCATCACATTGGCCATCCGCGGCTGAGGCGCATGGGCAGGGGGTAGAGAGGGTGGGAAACTCACGGTTTATACAAATACATTATATGAAAAAGCAAGCAAAGACTCTGAAAACAGCAATTTGATTAGTTCTGTGGCTGGCTCCCCTCCTTGAACACATTCAAGAATACAACAAATTAGCAAATATAAACACTTGAACATGTTCACCCCCATAAGCTAAAACATAAGAGAAGCAAGCAAAATCTCCAGCCAAGTTGATTATCTTCAATCACTACTGAATTATCCTTGTTCGCCCCGTAGAACCTTGTACTGCAAGGAAGCAAAGGAGAGGATGTTGTTATGGGTAGCTTGTATCCTCTTTCTACAACACAAATGCGCACGTGGGTTAATAGAGTTCTTTATTTAGATTAACTGGAAACATTTATTTAACTTGAAACTTCCTGGCAGATTAAAACTGTGTGCCCGACCGAGACTCGAACTCGGAACCTTTGCCTTTCACGGGCAAGTGCTCTACCATCTGAGCTACCGAAGCACGACTCACGCCCGGTCTCACAGCTCTACTTCTGCCAGTATCTCATCTTCTACCTCCCAAACTTTACAGAAGCTCTCCTGCGAAACTTAAATAGAGTCCATGTTTTGTGCTACAAGATCATCAGACTCTTGCAGACTGTTGCAATGTCAATATCTGTAATCTTGCTATTACAAACTTCAGTTTCACATTTGCTGGTAAAGTAAAATTCTGGTTGAGGTAAACTAGTCCCACTATAGTCACTAATCTGGTCGCTATGTACTGTTGTAGCCTGTGACAAACTAAACCCGCTCTGCGAGTAAATTGACAGTCATGAAACAGGGTAACTGAATGAGACCCTCAGATCAGCAGCGTCAGCCTAAATACATGCCATCAAGAGGGCGTTGGATGTGTGGATGTGTATCTGGCCTCTCTCGTGATAGGCACACATAATAATAATAATAATAATAAACCCCGTGGAGGCCCGGGAAAAGAATAGGCCTCCGGCATGTTCTGCCAGTCGTAAAAGGCGACGAAAAGAACAAACCACTAATAGGGCTAACCCCCCTTTTAGTGTGATTACTTGGTTCAGGACAGAACTAAAGAAGCCTCGGACAAGTGCCGTCATGGTCGGGGATGACGCTTGAACCCTATGCCCGCCCACAATGGTAACGACACTGCTAGCCAACTGGAAAAGGATTTAAATCCGAATAGAGGTGTTTTGCAGGATATGCTTCCTGCAACCACCCTAGAAGGAAAACAAAGACAGAGTATGAGATGGTCAGATGAAGTGAATCGACACCTCATGTTCTGTTATTACCAAGCAACAAACCTAGGAACCAACACAACTGGATACAGATCACAAGTATACACAACATTTATTACCAGATACCCGGAATTAAAATTTTTAACAGAACAACGACTAGCTGATCAGATCCATGTAATAATCAAAAATAACAGGATACCCCAGTCAGAATTAGAAAACATCAAACAACAAGTACAACAAATACTGGAACAAAATAATGTGCAATCAGAAGAGGAAGAAAACACAGTAATGGACTCAAACATCCCAGAGCAAACAAACAAAGACCAAAACGCATCAATTAAACAATCAGAGGAAAACGAAATCTTAAGACAGCCACCAGAACAAGCACAAATAGAACACGAACAGAGACACGTGTTAGATATAGAAGAGAAATTTCAGCTGACATATATAGAATACAAAGACACAAATACAGACATTAGACCATTCTTGCATAGACCGCCAAATAACCCACAAGTCGAAACAACAATAAAAACTATCAACACAATCATACACAACAAAATAAATGAAAACACAACTATGGAAGAGTTACAACTACTGGTTTATATAGGAGCACTCACTACACTAAATATACACACTAGGCAGAGATCAGAACAAACCAACACACAGAAGAAACGCACAAAACCAGCATGGCAACACAGGTTACAGATCAGAATAGAAAAACTGAGAAAAGACATCGGACAGCTAACACAATTTATAAGAAATGAAATATCAGACAAAAAACGAAAAAGGTTAGGTAAAATCTCACAACAAGAAGCAATAGAGCAATTAGATGAAAAAAAGCAGAAATTGCAAGCATTGGCCAAACGACTTAGAAGATACAAAAAAAGTGAAAATAGAAGGAAACAAAACCAAACATTCAACACAAACCAAAAGAGATTTTACCACACAATGGATAACACACACATTAAAATAGACAATCAACCAAACATAACAGACATGGAACACTTCTGGAGCAGCATATGGTCAAACCCGGTACAACATAACAGGCATGCACGGTGGATACAAGCAGTAACAGACACATACAAGATGATACCACAAATGGCTGAAGTGATAATTTTGCAACATGAAGTCACCCGAGCAATTAATTCTACACACAATTGGAAAGCCCCTGGAAATGATAAAATAGCAAATTACTGGCTAAAGAAGTTCACCTCAACACATTCACATCTAACTAAATTATTTAACAGTTACATTGCAGACCCATACACATTCCCTGATACAATTGCACATGGAATAACCTATCTGAAACCTAAAGATCAAGCAGACACAGCAAACCCAGCTAAATATCGCCCCATAACATGCCTACCAACAATATACAAAATATTAACTTCAGTCATCACACAGAAATTAATGACACATACAACACAGAACAAAATTATAAATGAAGAACAAAAAGGCTGCTGCAAAGGAGCACGAGGATGTAAAGAGCAACTGATAATAGATACAGAGGTGACATATCAAGCTAAAACTAAACAAAGGTCCCTACACTACGCATACATTGATTACCAAAAAGCCTTTGATAGTGTACCCCACTCATGGTTACTGCAGATTTTGGAAATATACAAAGTAGATCCTAAATTGATACAGTTTCTAAACACAGCAATGAAAAACTGGAAAACCACACTTAATATCCAAACAAATTCAGATAACATCACATCACAGCCAATACAGATTAAGCGTGGAATATACCAAGGAGACTCATTAAGTCCTTTCTGGTTCTGTCTTGCTCTGAACCCACTATCCAACATGCTAAATAATACAAATTATGGATACAATATTACTGGAACATACCCACACAAAATCACACATTTGCTATACATGGATGATCTAAAACTACTGGCAGCAACAAATCAACAACTCAACCAATTACTAAAGATAACAGAAGTATTCAGCAATGATATAAATATGGCTTTTGGAACAGACAAATGTAAGAAAAATAGCATAGTCAAGGGAAAACACACTAAACAAGAAGATTACATATTGGATAACCACAGCGACTGCATAGAAGCGATGGAAAAAACAGATGCCTATAAATACCTAGGATACAGACAAAAAATAGGAATAGATAATACAAATATTAAAGAAGAACTAAAAGAAAAATATAGACAAAGACTAACAAAAATACTGAAAACAGAATTGACAGCAAGAAACAAGACAAAAGCTATAAATACTTATGCTATACCAGTATTGACCTACTCATTTGGAGTAGTGAAATGGAGTGACACAGACCTAGAAGCACTCAATACACTTACACGATCACAATGCCACAAATATAGAATACATCACATACATTCAGCAACAGAAAGATTCACATTAAGCAGAAAGGAAGGTGGAAGGGGATTTATAGATATAAAAAACCTATGTTATGGACAGGTAGATAATTTAAGAAAATTCTTTCTAGAACGAGCAGAAACTAGCAAAATACACAAAGCAATCACTCATATAAATACATCGGCTACACCACTGCAATTTCATAACCACTTCTACAACCCTCTAGATCACATAACATCAACAGATGCGAAGAAAGTAAATTGGAAAAAGAAAACACTACATTTCAAGCACCCGTATCATCTAACACAGCCACACATAGATCAAGACGCATCCAACACATGGCTAAGAAACGGCAATATATACAGTGAGACGGAAGGATTCATGATGGCAATACAGGATCAAACAATAAACACCAGATATTACAGCAAGCATATTATTAAAGATCCCAATACCACAACAGATAAATGCAGACTTTGCAAACAACAAATAGAAACAGTAGATCACATCACAAGCGGATGTACAATACTAGCAAATACAGAATACCCCAGAAGACATGACAATGTAGCAAAAATAATACATCAACAACTTGCCATAAAACATAAACTAATAAAACAACACGTTCCCACATACAAGTACACACCACAAAATGTACTGGAGAATGATGAATACAAATTATACTGGAACAGAACCATTATAACAGATAAAACAACACCACATAACAAACCTGACATCATACTCACCAATAAAAAGAAGAAATTAACACAACTAATTGAAATATCCATACCCAACACAACAAATATACAGAAGAAAACAGGAGAAAAAATTGAAAAATACATCCAACTGGCTGAGGAAGTCAAGGACATGTGGCATCAGGATAAAGTCGACATTATCCCAATTATACTATCAACTACAGGAGTCATACCTCACAATATTCACCAGTACATCAATGCAATACAGCTACATCCAAACATATATATACAACTACAAAAATCTGTAATTATTGATACATGTTCAATTACCCGAAAGTTTCTAAATGCAATATAACATATACCATACAGTTACAAGGAAGTCACGCTTGACCGAGGTCCGCGTCACGTTCCATTTTTAACCAGACTTAAGTCTGAGAAAAAAAAGTCAAAGATAATAATAATAAAAGAATAGGCCTCCGGTATGTTCTGCCAGTCGTAAAAGGCGACGAAAAGAACAAACCACTAATAGGGCTAACCCCCCTTTTAATGTGATTAGTTGGTTCAGGACAGAACTAATGAAGCCTTGGACAAGCGTTGTCATGGTTGGGGACGACACTTGAACCCTTTGCCCGTCCACAATGGTAACGACACTGCTAGCCACACGGAAAATGATTTAAATCCAAATAGAGGTGTTTTGCAGGATATGCTTCCTGCAACCACTCTAGAAGGAAAAGAAAGACAGAGGATGAGATGGTCAGATGAAGTTAACCGACACCTCATGTTCTGTTATTACCAAGCAACAAACTTAGGAACCAACACAAATGTATACAGATCACAAGTATATACAACATTTATTACCAGATACCCAGAATTAAAATTTTTAACAGAACAACGACTAGCTGATCAGACCCGTGTAATAATCAAAAATAAAAGGGTACCCCAGTCAGAATTAGAAAACATCAAACAACAAGTACAACAAATGCTGAAACAAAATAATGTGCGATCAGAAGAAGAAGAAAATACAGTAATAGACTCAAACATCCCAGAGCAAACAAACAAAGAACAACACTCATCGATTAAACAATCAGAGGAAAACGAAATCTTAAGACAGCCACCAAAACAAGCACAAATACAACACGAAGTGACACACATGCTAGATATAGAAGAAAAATTTCAGCTGACGTATATAGAATACAAAGACACAAATACAAACATTAGACCATTCTTACATAGACCCCCAAATAACCCACAAGTCGAAGCAACAATAACAACTATCAACACAATCATACACAACAAAATAAATGAAAATACAACTATGGAAGAGTTAAAACTACTGGTTTATATAGGAGCACTCTCTACACTAAATATACACACTAGGCGGAGATCAGAACCAACCAACACACAGAAGAAACCCACAAAACCAGCATGGCAACACAGGCTACAGATCAGAACAGAAAAACTGAGAAAAGACATGGACAGCTAACACAATTTATAAGAAATGAAATGTCAGACAAAAAATGAAAAAGGTTAGGTAAAATATCACAACAAGAAGCGATAGAGCAATTAGATGAAAAGAAGCAGAAATTACAAGCATTGGCCAAATGACTTAGAAGATACAAAAAAAAGTGAAAACAGAAGGAAATAAAACCAAACATTCAACACAAACCAAAAGAAATTTTATCAGGCAATAGATAACACACACATTAAAATAGACAACCCACCAAACATAACAGACATGGAACACTTCTGGAGCAACATATGGTCAAACCCGGTACAACATAACAGACATACACGGTGGATACAAGCAGAAACAGACACATACAAGATGATACCACAAATGCCTGAAGTGATAACCTTGCAACATGAAGTTACCTGAGCAATTAATTCTACACACAATTGGAGGGCCCCTGGAAAAGATAAATTAGCAAATTTCTGCCTAAAGAAGTTCACCTCAACACATTCACATCTAACTAAATTATGTAACAGTTACATTGCAGACCCATACACATTCCCTGATACACTTACACATGGAATAACTTATCTGAAACCTAAAGATCAAGCAAACCCAGCTAAATATTGCCCCATAACATGCCTACCAACAATATACAAAATATTCACTTCAGTCATCACACAGAAATTAATAACACATACAACACAGAACAAAATTATAAATGAAGAACAAAAAGGCTGCTGCAAAGTAGCACGAGGATGTAAAGAGCAACTGATAATAGATGCAGAGGTGACATATCAAGCTAAAACTAAACAAAGGTCACTACACTACGCATACATTGATTACCAAAAAGCTTTTGATAGTGTACCCCACTCATGGTTACTACAAATATTGGAAATATACAAAGTAGATCCTAAATTGATACAGTTCCTAAACATAGTAATGAAAAATTGGAAAACCACACTTAATATCCAAACAAATTCAAATAATATCACATCACAGCCAATACAGATTAAGTGTGGAATATACCAAGGAGACTCATTAAGTCCTTTCTGGTTCTGCCTTGCTCTGAACCCACTATCCAACATGCTAAACAACACAATTTATGGATACAATAATACTGCAACATACCCACACAAAATCACACATTTGCTATACATGGATGATCTAA
This sequence comes from Schistocerca cancellata, assembly GCF_023864275.1. Taxonomy (NCBI): domain Eukaryota; kingdom Metazoa; phylum Arthropoda; class Insecta; order Orthoptera; family Acrididae; genus Schistocerca; species Schistocerca cancellata. Next base: position 33,582,732 of record NC_064631.1, on the reverse strand, counting down.
AACTACTGGCAGAAACAAATCAACAACTCAACCAATTACTAAAGATCACAGAAGTATTCAGCAATGATATAAATATGGCTTTTGGAACAGACAAATGTAAGAAAAATAGCATAGTCAAGGGAAAACACACTAAACATGAAGATTACATATTGGATAACCACAGTGAAGGCATAGAAGCGATGGAAAAGACAGATGCCTATAAATATCTAGGTTACAGACAAAAAAATAGGAATAGATAATACAAATATTAAAGAAGAACTAAAAGAAAAATATAGACAAAGACTAACAAAAATACTGAAAACAGAATTGACAGCAAGAAACAAGACAAAAGCTATAAATACTTATGCTATACCAGTATTGACCTACTCATTTGGAGTAGTGAAATGGAGTAACACAGACCTAGAAGCACTCAATACACTTACACAATCACAATGCCACAAATATAGAATACATCACATACATTCAGCAACAGAAAGATTCACATTAAGCAGAAAGGAAGGAGGAAGGGGATTCATCGACATAAAAAACCTACATTATGGACAGGTAGATAATTTAAGAAAATTCTTTCTAGAACGAGCAGAAACTAGCACAATACACAAAGCAATCACTCATATAAATACATCGGCTACACCACTGCAATTTCATAACCACTTCTACAACCCTTTAGATCACATAACATCAACAGATACGAAGAAAGTAAATTGGAAAAAGAAAACACTACATGGCAAGCACCCGTATCATCTAACACAGCCACACATCGATCAAGACGCATCCAACACATGGCTAAGAAAAGGCAATATATACAGTGAGACGGAAGGATTCATGATGGCAATACAGGATAAAACAATAAACACCAGATATTACAGCAAGCATATTATTAAAGATCCCAATACCACAACAGATAAATGCAGACTTTGCAAACAACAAATAGAAACGGTAGATCACATCACAAGTGGATGTACAATACTAGCAAATACAGAATACCCCAGAAGACATGACAATGTAGCAAAAATAATACATCAACAGCTTGCCTTACAACATAAACTTATAAAACAACACATTCCCACATACAAGTATGCACCACAAAATGTACTGGAGAATGATGAATACAAATTATACTGGAACAGAACCATTATAGCAGATAAAACAACACCACATAACAAACCTGACATCATACTCACCAATAAAAAGAAGAAATTAACACAACTAATCGAAATATCCATACCCAATACAACAAATATACAAAAGAAAACAGGAGAAAAAATTGAAAAATACATCCAACTGGCTGAGGAAATCAAGGACATGTGGCATCAGGATAAAGCTGACATTATATCAATTATACTATCAACTACAGGAGTCATACCAAACAATATCCACCAGTACATCAACGCAATACAGCTACATCCAAACTTATATATACAACTACAGAAATCTGTAATTATTGATACATGTTCAATTACCCGAAAGTTTCTAAATGCAATGTAACATATACCGTACAGTTAAAAGGAAGTCACGCTTGATCAAGGTCTGCATCACTTTCCATTTTTAACCAGATATAACGTCTGAGAAAGGAAAGAATAATAATATTTATTCAACATCGAATAATCAAATACAATCCCTGGAAATAATACAGTTTCAGGACATCATACAGATTATTCTTCTGAATAAATTACAAACTAAAAGATTTGTTTGTATTAATAAATTTTACATTTTGATGGATTTCACATTTGGTAGTATACAATTACAATATTACAAATATTGTTTTTATCAACATTATATTAGTTGTAGGTTACTTAAAACTATGAGCTTGACATACTTATGAAGCACTTTTCATACAGATATAATACTCGTCTAGGGAATAAAAAGGATTTTCAATTAGAATTCTTTTTAGCTGATCTTTTAATTTGTTAGTAGGAAGGGTTGTGAGACTTTTTGGTAGGGCATTGGCTAGCTTCAGCCCAACATGAAGTGCATTTTTTTCATATAAAGCTTTTCTGTGGCTATTTACATGGTATCTGAACTTTTGCTTTGTATAGTACTGGTGCAGGTCACAGTTGAAATTTGGATTTATTGTTTTCACAAGCAATATAACTTTCAATATGTATACACCTATAATGGTAAGCACACCTAATTTTGGGAACAGATTCTGACATGATTCTCGTGGTTTGGCACCACAAATAATTCTGATAACTTTTTTCTGTAGTATTAATAATGTACTTACGTTGGCTTGAGTTGTTGCACCCCATATTTCTACAGCATAGTTTAAGTTTGATGAGAATAGGGCATGATAAGCAGTTTTTAGCACACACATGTCCTTACAACATTTGCTAATCATATTTATAGCAAACACATTCTTCGACAGCTTACATGCTAAGTAATCAATATGCATGTCCCATTTGAGGCTGTTCTGGATTGTAATTCCCAAGAACTTTGTCCATTTTTCCTTTTTTACAATGTCATTGCCTATGGATAATTTCATGTCAAATTCTATTTGTTTCCTTGTGTTAAATTCCATCATTGCAGTCTTTGAAGCACTTACATTTTGATGGCTTTCATTAAAATACTTGACTATTTCATTAGTTACACTGTTGCACAGACTCTCATAGTCTTTGTGTTTACACACTATTGATGAGTCATCTGCATACAATATTTTTGTACAGAACAATCATTAACAATCATTAACATAAATCAAGAAAACAATCATTAACATAAATCAAGAAAAGAAGGGGTCCCAAGACAGAACCTTGAGGCACTCCATATTTGATATCAGTAATTTTAGATTTGTGAGACCCACTGTTTGTTTTAAGCAAGACAAATTGTTTTCCACTGCTCATATACAATTTTATTAGCTCATAGCCAGTTCCTCTGATTCCCAGGTTCCACAGCTTGTCAAGTAATACGCTGATGTTGACACAATCAAAAGCTTTGTTCTAGATCAAGAAAAACTCCAGTTACATACTCCTTGTTCTCTATGGCCATTATTATTTTGTCTATTAATTGTGCTGCTGCTACTGATGTTGACTTGTTTTTCATAAAGCCATTCTGATTTTAAAATATTAAATTGTGTTGACTCAGGAATGTCATTAGTCTAGCATAAATAACTTTCTCAACTACCTAAGAAAATGCAGGTAAGATTGAGATGGGGCGGTAGTTTTCAATTTTAGATTTATCACCTTTCTTGTAAATTGGGGTTACTTGTGCTGTCTTTAGACTATTTGGGAAACAACCTGATGCAATTACATCATTTACTGCTGTGGTCATGGCATCAGATATGTTGTCTATGCATCTTTTCAGTGTACTGATAGACAATCCATCATAGCCTGCTGATTTTGTATTTTTTAATGACATTACTATGTTTTTGACTTCCTTGTTATTGATTGGGGTCAAGTATATGCTTTGTTTGATTGGAATGCCCCTATATCTATGCTGAAGATTCTTAAAATGGTCACTGACCGATTTTCCAACAGAAGAAAAGTACTCATTAAAAACATTTGCAATCTGACATTGACATTTCATGATATGCCCTTTATGGTTTATAGTAAAATCACTTGTTGATCTGTCCTTGCCTGCTAATCGATCTTTGCACTTCATCTTTGCTGACCAGTGTGTTGGCAACAGCTTACGCCAGCACAGTTACCATGTTATGCTCTAATAAACCTGTCATCAAAAGCCTGAGCCATTAAGCTGCATACTATTCTTATGTGCTCTAAATTCTTAGTTACAGAATTCCTTTTTTTTTTAACACAATTTTCAAACTACAGAAGAAGACCATATAAATAGTAGCCAAAAACAGTAATTGAACTCACTCTGAAGATCTGTTCCAGACATCTGTAATTTTAACTACCCCCAGTGAGTACATTTACCAATCAGTTTAGCACATCCAAAATAACCTTGATAATTACTGCACGAAGAACTTTATCCACAATTGTGGAAAAGATCTAGGCTGTACTTACATTACCAAGAATATCCAACATAAAACTCATAAGAGTATTTGCTACCGACAAACGAAATTGTGCAACACACAAACTAAGCAGAGTGAAGAGACTGCTAAAACAAACTTGTTTAAAAAGCAGTTGGAAAGTATATATTTAGCAATACATTCAGTGCAGTGAAAGTTTACTTACTGAGGTAACACAGAGGAGAGGTTTGGTAAAAAAAAATGTAACACAAGTAAAAAATAATAAACTGCTTCTCTCTTTTTCTGTTACGCTTTTGGCAGACCATTCAACAAGGCTCTGAAATGGATAATACTAATATCTTACCTTTATTCAGGGCTCCAAGTATCACTCTTTATGGAAGGATAATGAGTCAGTTTTTCAAGAAAGTGAATAGAAAATTGTGGTACATGAAGTGGAAGCCAAATATCATCATTGTGGTCCTAATGTCAGAAGAGTGTGTGTAATGTGTGCAGTCACTGGCACTGATAAGTGAATAAACAGTAGAACGGGAACCATTTTAAATTGTGAAATAACTTATTTGCAAGAAAGTATAAATGAAACAGCATTGTATACGAAGGAAAATGAAATTTCTTGCACAGTCTTTAACTGGCTGGCCCTCTATTCAAGAGGACTGAGATTCTTATTCCAACTTGACCATTCTGGTTCAAGTTTTTCGTGATTCTAACAAATTACCGCAGAAACATACTGGGATGGTTCCTATTAGTTGGCTGTTACTGAATATCTGTTTCATCCTTGTCAACTAGACCTGTAGGCATATAAATGGCTCCCTACATATGAACTTTCTCTTTTGTTGTTAAGGTGTAATACATTGATAAGTCCAATAACCCTGTAAAAGTGATAACACAGATGAATAAAACTGATACCAATACTAAATAAAACACTACAAATACCTATACGAGAGAGGTTAAGGTACACATGTTCAATTTCCACGACTTAATTTGTGGGAGGAGAGTGTATGTTCGCTTAACGCTGCCTAATTTGACCATAAGTTAGAGCAGGTAAATTAATAAAATTTGGAAAATGTCACAAACAGTGAAAAAGCTGATGCAAATTTAGTGCACTGTGTTTAAAGGGATACTCTATTACAATTAACTGTACCAAATAAATTTTTCTAAAATATGAATGTTTGAAAACAAACACAAGTCTTTAGTTTAATATAGTAAACATATGAAGCTATTTTTGAGCATTTTGGCTTTTAATGCACCCTGCAGTTTTATTGTCTGAAACTGAAAGCTCCCTTGTGTGTATATATATATATATATATATATATATATATATATATATACCTGTATATGTGTGGATGGATATGTGTGTGTGTGCGCGAGTGTATACCCGTCCTTTTTTCCCCTAAGGTAAGTCTTTCCGCTCCCGGGACTGGAATGACTCCTTACCCTCTCCCTTAAGACCCACATCCTTTCGTCTTTCCCTCTCCTTCCCTCTTTCCTGATGAGGCAACAGTTTGTTGCGAAAGCTTGAATTTTGTGTGTATGTTTGTGTTCGTTTGTGTGTCTGTCGACCTGCCAGCACTTTCATTTGGTAAGTCACATCATCTTTGTTTTTAGATATATTTTTCCTTCGTGGAATGTTTCCTTCTATTATAACCATATCATTAATTTGAACCCAACAATTACGTTTGTTATTGTCGCCTTTGCATTTCGAAATCTTTCCTGTCGTCTTATTTCTCTTTTTTCTCTTTATTTTCTCTTTCTGTTTTTACCAGTAGTTTCACTTTGTATTCACCTTCCCCTTTTACCGTAATCTACCATACAATTTTATCCCGCCATAAATATGCTCAACAATACGTAACCCACTTCCCAACCATAACCAAAAGATTTTATTTTCCGCTTTCAACACTACCGCTGCTATAAAATCCACCGTTTCTAGTTCAATAACAGCTGCTTTCACGTATTTAACAACCATTTCGGCTAGTTCTAATAACTTTAACTTTATTTCCACTTCCTTTTTTCGCACATCACTGATCATTTTAGCCGCTCCCCACAGGTTTTAACGTCATTTTTTCTACAATTGATAGCCCCATTTTCGTAATCTTTCACCACAACACCACTCCTTTAATACGTTTTTTCGAAATTTTCTCGAAATTTTCCCGAATTTCTCCGTCCTTTAACGTCATTTTAGCCGCTCCCCACAGGTTTTTTCTACAATTGTTAGCCCCATTTTCGTAATCTTTCACCACAACACCACTCCTTTAATACGTTTTTTCGAAATTTTCCCGAATTTCTCCGTCCTTTAACGTGATTTAGCGGCAACACAACCACCTAACCTTTTTGCATATCGCTGTCTACCAACCCAAGTTCAATACAAGATCAACTTAACCAACAGTTTTTCGCCTTTTTTCATACCAGATCTCCAATTGCTTTCTAGTTCACCTTTCTCTCTCCCCATATATTTCTATCTTTCTTTTTCATTTCAACCTCATGTTAAACTTTCCACCTTCTAATACCATGTCACCCTCACAACACCCCCACAACGACCCCATTAAGTTTTATTTACATTCCCTCCGCAAACATGCCTTCACCCTAGCCAGATTACGCTCACATATTCTATTTTCTCAGGCTTGTCTGACATTTGGCATAACCCCCAAAGGCTTCACACTTAAAGTTCCCATCTCTGGCTGCAACCCTTCTTTCCATCAGTCCCTATACCAGTTCCAAACTGAACAATCCATTGCCCTCACCCACCTAATCCTTCACCTACACATCAACTCAGCCAATGAACACACCCGTCAACTCCTATCCTTAATAAAAGTCCTCAATCTTTCCTCTCCCACATCCACACCGGCTATTCAGAGCATCCTCCTACAGGCCAACCGCCAATTAGAACAGCATGCCACCCTTCACCTCAAAAAACTATCCAATCTCCTGGTTTCCCACCTCCGGAAAGGCAACTCACTCACCTTTCACAACCTTTCCAGCAAACCTCAACCACCTCTCATTGCACACAAACCCAGTCTCTCCCATCTACTCAATCTCCCACTTCCAGCTCCACTCCCTCCAAAACCTCAAAATTCCGATCAACACAATCTGGCACCACAACACCCTAATTCAGTAGTTAACCTCTCCTCCAAACCTCTCTCCCAATCCGAAACCTCTGTCCTATCCAAAGGCCTCACCTTCAGCCCCACTCCCAGATTCAACCAAACAGCCCTCGTCAAAGATTTACTGTCCTACACTCGTACTCTCTGCTGGAAGTATCACTTTGCCACGAAGAAAAATGATCCTAATCCTACCCCTAATGATCCAACTCCCCAAGACACTATCCAAATTGAACCCTGCCTGGAACAGTTCCGTCCTCCGTCACAGCGGGACCCACCTCCTCTTCCTCAAAATCACCCTCTCCAAACCTTCCAGGAATTTCTGACTTCCAGCCTTGCCTCTCAATCCTTCTTAAAAAACCTTAATCCTACTCCAAACATCACCACTGCTGAAGCCCAGGCTATCCGTGATCTGAAGGCTGACCGGTCCATCGTCATTCTTCCGGCGGACAAGGGTTCCACGACCGTGGTACTTGATCGTCGGGAGTATGTGGCTGAGGGACTGCGTCAGCTTTCAGACAACACCACATACAAAGTTTGCCAAGGTAATCCCATTCCTGATGTCCAGGCAGAGCTTCAAGGAATCCTCAGAACCTTAGGCCCCCTACAAAACCTTTCACCTGACTCCATCAACCTCCTGACCCCACCGACACCCCGCACCCCTACCTTCTACCTTCTTCCTAAAATTCACAAACCCAATCATCCCGGCCGCCCCATTGTAGCTGGTTACCAAGCCCCCACAGAACGTATCTCTGCCTACGTGGATCAACACCTTCAACCCATTACATGCAGTCTCCCATCCTTCATCAAAGACACCAACCACTTTCTCGAACGCCTGGAATCCTTACCCAGTCCGTTACCCCCAGAAACCATCCTTGTCACCATTGATGCCACTTCCTTATACACAAATATCCCGCACGTCCAGGGCCTCGCTGCGATGGAGCACTTCCTTTCACGTCGATCACCTGCCACCCTACCTAAAACCTCTTTCCTCATTACCTTAGCCAGCTTCATCCTGACCCACAACTTCTTCACTTTTGAAAACCAGACATACCAACAATTAAAGGGAACAGCCATGGGTACCAGGATGGCCCCCTCGTACGCCAACCTATTCATGGGTCGCTTAGAGGAAGCCTTCTTGGTTACCCAGGCCTGCCAACCCAAAGTTTGGTACAGATTTATTGATGACATCTTCATGATCTGGACTCACAGTGAAGAACAACTCCAGAATTTCCTCTCCAACCTCAACTCCTTTGGTTCCATCAGATTCACCTGGTCCTACTCCAAATCCCATGCCACTTTCCTTGATGTTGACCTTCACCTGTCCAATGGCCAGCTTCACACGTCCGTCCACATCAAACCCACCAACAAGCAACAGTACCTCCATTACGACAGCTGCCACCCATTCCACATCAAACGGTCCCTTCCCTACAGCCTAGGTCTTCGTGGCAAACGAATCTGCTCCAGTCCGGAATCCCTGAAGCATTACACCAACAACCTGACAACAGCTTTCGCATCCCGCAACTACCCTCCCGACCTGGTACAGAAGCAAATAACCAGAGCCACTTCCTCATTCTCTCAAACCCAGAACCTCCCACAGAAGAACCACAAAAGTGCCCCACTTGTGACAGGATACTTTCCGGGACTGGATCAGATTCTGAATGTGGCTCTCCAGCAGGGATACGACTTCCTCAAATCCTGCCCTGAAATGAGATCCATCCTTCATGAAATCCTCCCCACTCCACCAAGAGTGTCTTTCCGCCGTCCACCTAACCTACGTAACCTCTTAGTTCATCCCCATGAAATCCCCAAACCACCTTCCCTACCCTCTGGCTCCTACCCTTGTAACCGCCCCCGGTGTAAAACCTGTCCCATGCACCCTCCCACCACCACCTACTCCAGTCCTGTAACCCGGAAGGTGTACACAATCAAAGGCAGAGCCACGTGTGAAAGCACCCACGTGATCTACCAACTGACCTGCCTACACTGTGATGCATTCTATGTGGGAATGACCAGCAACAAACTGTCCATTCGCATGAATGGACACAGGCAGACAGTGTTTGTTGGTAATGAGGATCACCCTGTGGCTAAACATGCCTTGGTGCATGACCAGCACATCTTGGCGCAGTGTTACACCGTCCGGGTTATCTGGATACTTCCTACTAATACCAACCTATCCGAACTCCGGAGATGGGAACTTGCTCTTCAATATATCCTCTCTTCCCGTTATCCACCAGGCCTCAATCTCCGCTAATTTCAAGTTGCCGCCACTCATACCTCACCTGTCATTCAACAACATCTTTGCCTCTGCACTTCTGCCTCGACTGACATCTCTGCCCAAACTCTTTGTCTTTTAATATGTCTGCTTGTGTCTGTATATGTGTGGATGGATATGTGTGTGTGTGCGAGTGTGTACCCGTCCTTTTTTCCCCTAAGGTAAGTCTTTCCGCTCCCGGGACTGGAATGACTCCTTACCCTCTCCCTTAAGACCCACATCCTTTCGTCTTTCCCTCTCCTTCCCTCTTTCCTGCTGAGGCAACAGTTTGTTGCGAAAGCTTGAATTTTGTGTGTATGTTTGTGTTCGTTTGTGTGTCTGTCGACCTGCCAGCACTTTCATTTGGTAAGTCACATCATCTTTGTTTTTAGATATATTTTTCCTTCGTGGAATGTTTCCTTCTATTATAACCATATATATATATATATATATATATATTATATATATATATATATTTAAAAAGAAAGATGATGAGACTTACCCAACAAAAGCGCTGGCAGGTCGATAGACACACAAATAAACACAAACATACACACAAAACTCTAGCTTTCGCAACCAACGGTTGCCTCGTCAGGAAAGAGGGAAGGAGAAGGAAAGACAAAAGGATATGGGTTTTAAGGGAGAGGGTAAGGAGTCATTCCAATCCCGGGAGCGGAAAGACTTACCTTAGGGGGAAAAAAGGACAGGTATACACTCGCACACACACACATATCCATCCGCATATACACAGACACAAGCAGACATTTGTAAAGGCAAAGAGTTTGTGTTTATTTGTGTGTCTATCGACCTGCCAGCGCTTTTGTTGGGTAAGTCTCATCATCTTTCTTTTTAAATATATTTTTCCCACGTGGAATGTTTCCCTCTATTATATTATATATATATATATATATATATATATATATATATATATATATTTAAAAACAAAGAAGATGTGACTTACCAAACGAAAGTGCTGGCAGGTCGACAGACACACAAACAAACACAAACATACACACAAAATCCAAGCTTTCGCAACCAACGGTTGCCTCGTCAGGAAAGAGGGAAGGAGAAGGAAAGACAAAAGGATATGGGTTTTAAGGGAGAGGGTAAGGAGTCATTCCAATCCCGGGAGCGGAAAGACTTACCTTAGGGGGAAAAAAGGACAGGTATACACTCGCACACACACACATATCCATCCACACATACACAGACACAAGCAGATGTATGTGTGGATGGATATGTGTGTGTGTGCGAGTGTATACCTGTCCTTTTTTCCCCCTAAGGTAAGTCTTTCCGCTCCCGGGATTGGAATGACTCCTTACCCTCTCCCTTAAAACCCATATCCTTTTGTCTTTCCTTCTCCTTCCCTCTTTCCTGACGAGGCAACCGTTGGTTGCGAAAGCTTGGATTTTGTGTGTATGTTTGTGTTTGTTTGTGTGTCTGTCGACCTGCCAGCACTTTCGTTTGGTAAGTCACATCTTCTTTGTTTTTAAATATATTTTTCCTTCGTGGAATGTTTCCTTCTATTATAACTATATATATATATATATATATACTCCTGGAATCCTTACCCAATCTGTTACCCCCGGAAACCATACCATTCCCGATGTCCAGGCGGATCTTCAAGGAATCCTCAGAGCCTTAGGCCCCCTACAAAACCTTTCACCTGACTCCATCAACCTCCTGACCCCACCGACACCCGACACCCCACACCCCTACCTTCTACCTTCTTCCTAAAATTCACAAACCCAATCATCCCAGCCGCCCCATTGTAGCTGGTTACTTCTTTGGCGTTTGTTACAACTGCTGCAATATTATAACACCAATCTTAGGTACTATTTGTGTAAAAAGCTTTTCCAGTATTAGACAGTGACACTGTTATGTTCCATCCCGGATTTTCCATTGTTAGAAATCTGAATTGGACTTTATCAGACAGTTTTGTTGCAATGTGGAACGTAGGTTTGATCTGTTGTCACTGTTGAAAACTAATGAGCCTGAAGTACATGTAGGAATAAACAGGACACAACAAAATTTCAAAAAGTAAGAAGTCAGAAGAAGTTGTGAAGAAAAATAAATTTTTGATGTTAAGTAGTTCACATGGTAGTGGGGTTTGCCAACTGTTGCAGGGTGAACTATGGTCAAGTTACCAAGTCACTAGTCTTTTAAACCTAGGCAAGTCTGGGTCAAATGATAAAGAATTTAGGTTCACTTTGCAATGACTTCACAAAGGAAGACACCATGGTGGTAGTGGGTAGGGCACACAACAGTGTAGCTGGGGACCCTAATTATTCAATTGTCAATTGAGGGTGACCTGGTAAAGATAGATTCAGCAATGAGACATACAGGTGTTGGGCTTGAGTGTATTCTGAGGAGCCATGGGCAGCCTCTTTTAACCTCTTCTGGTAGGAGAGTTCATTTATAATTGGAACAGCTGCTTGGATCAGATATTGATATGGCTCCTGTTGACTATCAGTAGGTGGAACAATATAGGCATGGCCTTCACCGCATCAGGAAAGGGAAGGGAAGGGAAGGGAAGGGAAGGGAAAACTGTCTGGGTTAATAGCAAATATCTTAAGGGGGGAACTGTCACATATGGTAAAATACAAGTGGTTAGAAGTGACAGAATAGCAATTTTTCTAGCGCAGAAACGAAAGATATTCAGAGACAGGTTGAAAATGACATTCACATTGATAAAACAGGCATCCAGAAAGCAAATTTTAATACATACAATTCATGCAAACAGCCCGTAATTCAAACTGGAGATGTTCAAAACTGACAGAAAAATGAGGTCCATCCAGATGTAATACAGCTAGTACAACCTTGTTGCATCAGACTATCTGAGGACTGTGTTGAAGAATTAGAGTTGAGCAAACCAGTTGATATAATCTGCCTCTATGAACATTATGTGGCAACTGGTATAGATATGTTAAATGTTACAGGATTTAAGTTAGCCTAATACTTCTGTAGAGAAAATATGGAGAAAATAGGAGTTGCCACTTTGTCAGAAACTGTTTTAAGTACTTTATTATACTGAGTATATACAGAGCACCTCCAGAAAACTTTAACCTCTATATAAAAAATCTGGAAGATCTGTTGTCCCATCTCACAGTAGAGAACAAGGAAATAGTGGTTGCTGGTGATTTTAATGTGGATTTATTGAAAAGCTCTGTTAGTGAAAAATTATTGCAATCAGTAACACTGTCATTCAGTTTAATTCATACTGTGACCATTGCAAGTAGGCTCTGAGACTGGTATTGATAATACCTTTGTAGACAAATCTAGGGCAAAAAGTTATATCACTAAACCTACAGTAAATAGGCCAGCTAATCATGACATGCAGCATCTTTTGTTAACTGTTAAAACATGTCAGGATATAAAATCTATTAAATCTGAGTATAGGCGCATAATACAGTAAATTGGTGAAAAATTGAAAATTTTAGGAGATTGCTCATAGACATGAACTGAATAGATGTTTACAATACTTCTGATTCAGATGGAAAATACAAAGCATTCATTAATAAAGTTACTTCCTCATTTGAAAATTGTTTTCCTGTAAGGGTAACTCAAATCAAGCAGAAGTCTAAAAATAAACCATGGATTACACAAGAAATAAAGGTACCATATGAGAAAAAAAGGAAACTGTATGTAATACCTAGGAACAGCGTTGTTATGCTCTACAAAGAATACTGAAAAATACTGAAGTAGATAATCCAGAAATCTAAGAAGCTTTATTATGAGAAAAAGATAATTACATCAGACAACAATATGAAAACTATATGGGATATAGCAAAGGCAGAGACAGGTGGGGGCCAGAAAGGAAATGGAACAGATAACTCTAACAATAAATGATACATTGGTAACAAGTACATGTAGTGTTACAAACCTCTTAAACAAGTACTTTCTTTCTGTTACTGACAGTGTGGGGTTATCACGTTCAGTAAACACTGCAATGGAATATCTGAGACCAGTCTAGAAATAACTTCAGTAAAATGAAAATGACACTTACTTCTCCCAAAGAAGTAGCACCATCATAAAATCCTTAAAATCAAAGTATTCTAGTGGTTATGATAATATATCAGTGAAGTTAATCAAAGAGTGTTCAACTGAGATGAGTTCTATCTTAAGTTATTTGTGTAATCAATCTCTTATCAGCAGGACATTTCCAGACTGGCTAAAAGATGCTGAAGTTAAGCCTCTACACAAGAAGGGGGATCAACAGAGGCCATCAGACTATCGACACATTTCTTTTTTGCTAGCACTTTCAAAAATATTTGAAAAGATTGTGTCCAAGCATCTTCTTAAGCATCTGACTGCAAATAACATATTGTCCAAGTCACAGTTTGGGTTCCTTAAGGGTTCCGATATAGAGAAGGTTATTTACATGTACAGTTAAAATGTATTTAATTCGTTAGATAACAAATTAGAGGCTACTGGCATTTTCTGTAACCTGTCAAAATCCTTTGACTATGTGAATCACAGCATTCTCTTAAGTAAATTAGAATATTATGGTGCCACTGGCAGTGCTGCAAAATGATTCGAGTCCTACCTAATTAATAATAAACAAAATGTGTCTTTGTGAAATACCTGTGGAGCAAGCAATCAGTCTTCATCTGACTGCAATTTTTTTCCAGATGATACAAGCATTGCAATAAATAGCAAGTCAGGTACAGATTTAAAAATGGCTTAATCAAATTTTTACTGATTTAAATAAATGGTTTAAAGCTAATTCACTGTTATTAAACTTTGAAAACACCCACTATGTGCAGTTCAGGACCTGTAAGAGATTTCCTTGTAGCATGTGTATAACATATGAAGGCATGCAGATGGAAGAGATTGACAATGTTAAATTTCTGGGATTACAACTTGATAATAAATTCAGTTGGAAGGGCATACCACAGAATTGATGACAAGGCAGTATTTGCAATGTGAATGATGTCAGATGTATGTAGTGTAAATAAAAAAGAACTTCTTACTTTGCCTACCTTTATTTTATTATGTCATATGGGATCATATTCTGGGGTAACTGGTCAAACTGAGCAAAAAATTTTAGAGTGAAAAAGCATGTAATAAGATTCATTTGCAGTGTAAATTCAAGAGCATCATGTAGAAACCTGTAAAAGGAACTGGGTATTCTAAATACTGCTTCTCAGAATATTTATTCCATGTTTATTCCTTAATGAAATTTGTTGCAAATAATATGTCACAATTTCCAACCATATCTCAATATGTATTAATACTATGTATAATAGGAATCTACATAAAGACTTAAAATCACTTACCATGGTCCAAAAAATGGTCCAGCATTCATAAACACACATTCTCAATATATTGGCAGCAACCATAAAAAAACTTGGTTTCAGATAAAGTACAGTTTAAACATAGTTTGAAAGATTTTTTAGTAGCAGCTCCTCCTACTTTATTAATAAATATCTTAACAAGGCCAGTTAGATCAGCTTAAGTAAAAATGTCTGTTAGATTTCTATTTTGACAGCACTTAGTTGCAACAGTCAACATCAGTTATTGTGTGTGTGATGAATTTATTAGAAGCATATAACAGTGTTTCATTCTGACAGTGTATTAATTCTGAAAATATTAGCAGTTGGCTGTAATATATTCACATCCCTTGACAATCCTCTCTCAAATGATCAGGGAAATGAGCATTATATTCAGACAGTCTATGGTTTTTAATTATATACTTTCTGACATGTTCCATATCCACAAGCATCATCTCACTTTTTGATCTATGGAATGAAAACTGAATCTAATCTAACAGAATTTGTCTGCTATCATTTTCAGCACTTCCCTTCACACAGCTGCTGTGCTTGGCAGTATTACAGTATTGTTGCACACTAAAGCACTTTTCTGCACTAACTTTAACTTCACATAGTTTACAAAAGTAACATTTCCCTATCAATGATCAATGCTGAAGAACTTCTCTCCAAAATCGCGAACAAAACCTCACAACTTCCCACGCTGTTGGAACACTTTTGGCATGTTGAACTAAACTGAGTTTGTATTCAGACTGGATTGCATGACCACATGTGTGATATTTATTATGTTCAAAGTCACATTTGTTGGCTTCGAGACCATTTTGTTGAGACTGTGCAACAATGTCTTACATCAGCAAACCGTCTAGTGTGTTATGCTGCTTGTCTACTATAGTCCAGATAAACAAAGCTTTGTAGTAATTGTCGTGTTTATTTGTGACAGTATCACCTGAAATATTTGCATTTGAACAACATTTTCATGTTTTTATTCTTTTGTCCTTAAAGATATGACATATACACATTTTTGGCAAATAATGGCCAAAATACAAACTATTACTAAAAAATATGTAAGTATGACTATGTACACAATAACAACACATTTTTACACTACACTACCTTGATTCATGTATAAATTGTCATAAAATTACCCTAAAGTTCAGGAAGAAAATGATTTTTCATTAAAATCTGGCCCTACTTATGGCCCTGGAGCTGAAAATTGATAACAGCTACACAGATCTGACACAGTCATCAATACCTTTTTTTTTTAAATTGTTAACATTACCTATCAAGAAGCTTCTATAAACAAACACCATCCAAAGAAGCCTTGAAGGCCCAACAGTACCAACCACGTACCATTTCATCCTCAGCCCTTAGGTGTCACCTGATGCAGATATGGAGGGGCAAGTGGTCAGCACATTGCTCTCCACCATTGTCAGTTTTTGTGACTGGTGCCACTACTCCTCAATAAAACAGCTCCTCAGTTGGCTTTACAATGGCTGAGTGCACCCTGTTTGCCAACAGCACTCAACAGTCCCGAACGGTGACCCATCCAAGTGCTAGCCAAGCCCGACAGCGATTTGCGAGAAGTTTCTATACATTTGCAAACAGGCATAGGTACCTCTGTTTTCCTTAACAAAAGTTGAAACATAAACGTGGCCAACCTCCCCATGGACAGAGAAAGCTAACAGAAATCTACTCAATTTGGATGAATTTGTAGCTTTCAATTGCTGCAGTCAAGGTATCATAAATTTGAACTCAGTTTTTGTAACTGGTGCCACTACTCCTCAATAAAACAGCTTCTCTATTGGCTTTACAAGGGCTGAGTACACCATGTTTGCCAACAGCACTCAGCAGTCCCAAACGGTGACCCATCCAAGTGGCGGTGACCCATGCCATGTGGCGAGGGCCTCCCATTGGGTAGACCATTCGCCTGGTGCAAGTCTTTCGACTTGACGCCACTTTGGTAACTTGTGTGTCGATGGGGATGAAATGATGATGATAAGAACAACACAACACTCACTCCCTGAGCGGAAAAATCTCCGACCCAGCCGAGAATCGAACCTGGGCTGTTAGGTATGACATTCCGTTGCACTGACTGCTCAGCTACCAGGGGAGGACAGCTCAGATTGAAAACATCTCAATGATCTACATCAATTTTATCCTGAAATTCTCCAGCATTTGGGTGTGCAACCAACCATATGGTGCACACACAACTTTAAAACAGTCAGTGGCACCATACATTTTTTGTGGTCACCTAGAGCTATTTTGACATAAGGAACAGTTATAAGAAATTCTCATAGTGCCGAAGAACAAGATGTGTTTGTGTCTGTAGTAACAAAACACTCACCTACTCTGATATTCTTAATTCTTACGCCTAATAGTAGCTGCCACCTCAGAGGTGACCAAGTCTAATTAACATTTAATCAAGAATAGATTCGTACTCAGTACTTCATTGGGTAAATGCCGGATTACAAATCCAAATGTGAAGGATTCGATCCCCAGTAGGTCATAGGTACTTTTTTGGCATTCATTGTTTCTTTCACTTGTGCTAATTATGACATGGTTTGTAGCCCTATTTGTACTGTAATTCACCCTTCAACTGGCTGGGTACATTATTTCAACCACTGGAAAAAGGAAACAATTTTCCACCTCCATTATGGCCACATCTAATAAAGCACTGGAGTGTTCAAACCAATCTTCAGGATGAATACATCATAATTCTTTTAACTAATACCTCAGCACTGTGCACTTTTATTGATAACAATGACAGCTGATGAATCTCTAAAACCTTCTTCTGAGGTCGTAATCCAGTTTTATCATTAATCAATAAATCTCTGAAGTAATAACCTCTGTGATGGAATGCCACTCATAATTTCCACAGTTTCTGCTATCTTCCCACACAATGCAGGGGAGGTGACAACTTTCCTAGAATGCACCAATTATTTGGATGACAGATTTTTAGTAGCAGCCTACAAAAAGACTGGAAAAAAACTGAAGACTCTGTATATACTGTTCAATTATTTAGAAGCTTCAAGTTTAAAATACACCTTGAGCAAGTATCAACTTCTTCAAGAGAACGTAAAAAATTGTATCACTTCCTAAGTAAAGACAAAATATAACCAGTCAACCATCATTTGATTATTGAGATCAGTGACGATATAGTACCACTGACATTGTAGGCCTGTCGTGGCTCTTTGCATTAATATTCTGTTGTGTAGTAGATTGTCATAACAGAATTGCTTCAGGAAGAAAAAGGAGGAGGAGGAGGAGGAGGAGAATCCCCATTTAACTGCTACAGCAACTTACCACAGCAAACACCACACAAATGTATTATCTCTTAAGACATCTGCAGAAGTAAGATGTAAAGTACAATGGCATTCTACAAGACGGGAAAAATAAAATTGACCTTGAAAATATTTTACAGTAAGACCAATGCAGGATTAATCATTGCTAATGTACATCACCATAGATGCTGGAAATGTCCACCAATGATGTCAATGCAGTACTGTGCTTGATTTCTCAAACTGTGAGACATGCATAGCAATTCTGCACGAGAGATAATAGCAGTAGAGTTTTCAATATTCTACTGTAGCTCTTCCATTGTGTGAGCATTATATGAGTATACATAACCTACCAGTTTGCCCCCACATGTAAAAATCGTAGTGAGAGAGATAAGGTGGTCATGAGATTGGACTGTTTCTGCTGATTGTCCTCTCCTCACCGAACACCTCATGCACTTTTGACAAGGGAAGTGCGTACTAATGCTCCATGTTGCTGCCAATGTCCATACAGTCAGTCATCATCTGTGAGTTGATGCACAAATGAATTGAACAGTTTCTGGACACACCAGTTAGCATTTGCAGTTTGGTGAAAGATACAGTGTGGGCACCATAGACTGTGTACCAAACACCAATCTTGAGATCAGTGCAGCATCTCTTAAAGTGCTGATTGGAATTTTCTCATACATAATGGTGCATGTTCTATGAGTTCTGATACCCTGACAGACTGAATCAGTCCTCCTGTGAAGAAATGAGAAATTGAGGATCCAGAAGTCCTGATTGCACTTCACTCAGATACCACTTGCAGAACTCAACACGTAGAAGTTTGTCTGGATGTTTCAAATCATGCATAACAGTAAATTTGTAAAAGTACAGCTGCAGGATCTTTATAATAATGATATGCAATGGTCCAAGCAGTTTTTTTTCTTTCTAGTGATTCTGTGAAAGCCTAGTAGTAAAGCCACTTGCAGCAACAAGGTTGTTTTTATTCATTATTAAATGGGCCAGGCTTGGCATCACATTCATGGCAGGCAGTGGAAAGGTGATACCTTGGTGAGCAAAGCCAGGTAGATACTAGATGCTATAAAACTGCTGTCCTGAATGTGGCCCAAAGTGGTAGAATATCAGAACTGAGCTACTGGTTTATACATAAACTTGCCAAATTCAGTTAAAGTATGAGCAGTCTAGCAGCACCTATTGGAATGGGAGGGTTATGCTGGGTGACAAGTGGATATGAACCAGACAACAGCCCCATCAGTTTGGGTCTTCACCATCTTAAGATCATTTCCCGACACTGATCCCTCTCCAGGGATTATTTACCATTCCACTGATGGGTCCTCTCTCTGACTGACTTGAGGCAGTAGCATACTCCTGCCCAAGGGGGCAATGGTTCAGCTCCAGGGTGATGCCACTGCCCTCCTGTTTTTGCTATCCAGCTGTAGAAGTAACTTCAGGTGTGTGGCAGGGAAGTTTGTTGGGACCCTTCCTGTTCATGTTGCATAATAATCACCTTGTGTACAATATTAATAGTATCTTCAGACTTTTTACAGATGATTTTGTTATCTATAATGAAGTACTGTGTGAAAGAAGTTGCACAAATTCAGATCTTGGTAAGATTTCAAAGTGGTCAAAGATTGTCAATTTGCTTTAAATGTTCAGAAATATGTAATTATGCACTTCACAAAACAAAACAAAAACCTTAGTACCCTATGACTATAATATCAGTGAGTCAGAGTAACAGTTCACTCATACAAATACAAGGATGTATGGATATGAAATGGAATGAGCCCATAGCTCAGTCATAGGTAAAGCAGGTAGTAGACATAGGTTTATTAGTAGACTGCTTACAAATCGCTCATGTGACCAATCCTAGAAAATCCCTCAAGTGTGTGGGTCATGTACCAAATAGCACTAACAGATGACATTGAATATATTCAGAGAGTGGCGGCATGAATGATCACGGGTTTGTTTGATCCATGGGAGAGAGTCACAGAGATGCTGCAGAAACTAAACTGGCAGACTTACTATCCCAAGTAAGCCTACTTACAAAGTTTCAAGAACCAGTTTTAAAAGGATGACTCTAGGATTATACTACAATCGTCTACATCTAGCTCCCGTAGGGATCACAGAGACAAGATTAGATTAATTACAGCATGCACAGAGGCTTTTAAACAACCATCCTTCCCACACTCCATGCGTGAATAGAACAGAAAAAGCCCTATACTGGTATAGTGGGACATACCCTCTGCCATGCACTTCACAGGGGTCTGCAAAATATATGTCTAGATGTAGAAGTAGCTCAATAACCTCCAGGCCTATCTCAGTTGGTGTCAGTGTAAGTCACATGATCCAACCTGCAGCTGGAGAATGTCACAATTGCAGCAAACAGTCCCATCACAGTAGGGTGAGTGAGAAAAGTGTTGCTCTTCTTGTGGGTGTGGAAGAAATGAGTTCTAGATCGTAACTTGAAAGTTACTGTGTTTGGACAAGAAGAGCCAGCTGATGCATCACAGTTTCTCAATAACTGTAACCATTATAGGCATACAGCAAGGCAGTGTACTTACTCTAAATGGTTGATGAAAAGGAGTAAATTATAAGTAGGATATAATTCTTAGTATGTGAATGATTGTGGATATGAACAGTGTATATTTTGTTCTGAATAGTGGTTAAAGGGTTCACAATGGCGAAGTCAGAGACAGAAGGCATGTCCAAATCAGAGGCAGAACAAGTGTCACTAGGTAAACTAGAGCATTTAAAGGTGTCAGATTTAGAGGAACAAGTTGCAGTTAGCATCTGTCTGGCCACCTGCACTTAGAGCGTATCCAGCTTCTGCCATGTTGATCACTCCCTCTCCTGGTAGGGCACCTGATGATGGCATGTCTAGGAGAACTGAAGACACCAGTGCAGATGGGTAGTTGATAAGATGGTCTGTTGATACAGTTGACAAAATTTCAAGTGAAGCAATGATGTTTGTTAGATGTACAGAGGTATTAAAAAACACAAAAACATATGAGCAACTGAGGCAGTGTCCTTGCAACCCAACAGGAAGTGAAACAGAGGTAGGTTACGTGGTACTAATTGCGTAACACTAATTTTTATTTTTCTGTGGAGGTCTGAAGTGAATATGGTGCAAGAAAGCAGAGAACTCACAGTGAAAGAGAGTCAGCTGTGATTAAGTATATTTTCTTTTAAGGGAACATGGGCAAACAAATTTATTGTGATGTGCCTGACACTGTCTGGTAATGGCCCTTTCTATGCATTTCAGCATTGAAGATAAAGAGCATTATGGAAGGCCAATTCAAGTCACAGTTCACAAAATGCGGATGCTGTTCATTCCATGATCCTGGTGATCCGACAATGGCTGCTAAAAAGATAGCGGAGTCCCCAGGCATATCCCAAGAATGTGTGGGTCATATTGATTTGATTTGATTTTAACAGGGAAGCTAAAACAGCATAGGTCTAACCCACAACTGTTCGCACCAAAACTGAGTTTATTGTGTGGTGTCGCTCCCTGTATATCTAGTAAAGCCAACTAATGCCCTTAAATAGTGCAAGGAGTCCCTTTACCAGTTTTTTGTTAGACACAATTTCTTCACGTCTGGTTGTCCCGAAGATTCTGTATCTTTTGCTCTCCAATGCCATGCATTTGAAGATTAGGTGTGATGCAGTTTCTTCACCATCATCACAGATCCTACATTTAGGGTCTTCTTCCATTGTACCCATTGTGTGTAGGTATTTTGTGAAATTCCAATGGCCTGTGATCAGTCCAGTCATAAGTTTCATCTCTTTCCTGTTCAATCCCATGATTACAGAACTTCTTTTAAAACATGTTGTGGGCATCATTACCTTACCATGTTTTTGTTTATGGGCCTTGGTCCAATATTCTACATGCTATTTCCGAAGCCAGTTCCGTAGTTCTAGTTTGATCATAGCATCATAGCCTTGGAGATTGTCAGGACAGGTTCCGCTTAAATAAATGGAGTCACTGATCCCATCCTGGCCAATCTGTCAGCTTCTTCATTGCCACAGATCCCTGAGTGGCCAGGGATCCACACTAGGTTTACCCTATTGCTTTCCCCTAGCTCCACCAGAGCCCCGTTGCATTCTGCACCAATCTTAGACCTTGTTGCAGGAGCTGCCAATGATTTGAGGGCTGCCTGGCTGTCTGAATAGATGTAGATGCTACAGTCATTGTAGCACCTACGCATATTCTCCTCCATATATGCTCTGATTGCAGTAATTTCAGTCTGGAATACAGAGGCCAGTTGCCATTCCTATATTTACCTCATTCACTATGTTAGTGTTTGGTTCAGGATATGACAGGGTCATCTGCGTCTCCTAGGCAGAAGCATTGTCTGGAATTTAGTTCCTCAATGAGTTCATTCACCACTAGATTCCACTATAAAGGAGACAGAACTCCTACCTGTGGGCAGCCTCTAGTAGTGTTAATTACCATCTTTTCATTCATCATGGTAGCATCTACCTACCTTCCACTAAACATGGCCCTTGTCCACCTACATATAGTGGTCCCTATGTGATGCACCTCTGCTGCCCTTGCCATGGAATCAAAGGTCGTGTTACTGAAGACCCCCTCGATATCCAGGAAGATGCAGAGGGCTATTTCTTGGAAGTGAAGTGCTTTCTCCACCCTCCCAATGAGTTGGTGGAGAGCTGTCTCACATGATTTACCTGGTTGATATGCATGTTGATTTGAATGGAGAGTGGCCCTAATTAACCTCCTCTCTCCAACGTATACATTAACCAGTTTTTCCAATGTTTTGAGAATGAAGAACAGACTGATTGGTCTCGTATCCTTGGCCTTGGTATGATCAATTCCCCCTGGCTTTGGAACATTTCCACACACTCATGGGCCAATTCCCAATCCTCTCTTCGAGTGCCTGAGAACTGTTGTCTCTCCAGGATCACATTCTAGTCTGTGCTGTCTTTGTATATTCCGCATCCTCCTTCCTCAACGTACCTCCTGGATTGGTTGGTACTCTAGTGAGGATTCTGTGAAGTCTGGCTTGAGCATCCGTGCTCTCCACTTCCTCACAGAATGCCTTCCAGGATGCCTTCTTTGCTTGTTTGATTGCAAGTTTGTAATTAACAAGGGCCACACGATATTTAGCCCATTGTCCTTTACGTCTCGCAATGTTAAACAGTTTCCATACCTGTTTTCTTTGCATTTCCAAGTTATTATTCCACTAAGGCACACTCCTATTTGTGCACTTCTTGGTGATTGTGCAGCTGTCCTGATATGAGGTCACTATGGGAGAGGTAACAGCCTCTGCTACTTCCTCAAACTCTACTGGATTCCTTATCAAGGTTTTAATTTCCAATAAGCCTAAGCCAAGGTCCCTTCTATATGTCTCCCAGTCTGTTTTCTTGGGATTCCTCTAGGGCATGGTCTGTCTGATTGCCATTTCAACCTTGAATTTAATTTACTTGTGGTCCAATAAGGATGGCTCTAACACCACATGCCATTATTTGATATAGGTGCCTATCATCATGGAAGCAAAGGTTATGTCAATTACTTCTTCCCTTCTGTTATTCCTGAATGTAGGTTCATTGCCCCTGTTCAGGACCTCCAAGTTGTTAGCTAAAAGAAATTCAAGAAGGTACTCACCTCTATTGTTGCTGTCCTTGCTGCCCCACACTAGGTTGTGGGCATTGGTAGGTTGTGGGCATTGGCGTCGCATCCCACCAGCAGTTGGTCACCTTGCCGATTGCAAGCCTCTACCAGTCTCCTCACCTCCAACGGAGGAGGAGAGCTGTCTTTGTAAGGGAGGTACACTGAGACCAATATACTTTCCCTCATGATACCTTCCTCACATTGCTGCATTTGGTCACTAAGTCCCTGGAGCAGAAATCCGTCATTGGCATCAAAGAAATTCCATTTCTTACATAGATGCATGTTCTGGAGTTTCTTTGATTTCTAGCATAAATCAGCTTACCTCCAGTGCCACTAAGGCCCAATACACCCCCTTTATACAAATAGGGTTCTTGTATCAGGGCCACGTCCACTTCCAGCCTCCCCAGGCAGCAGCTCAGGGCAGCAGAGGCCCCTTTACTGTGCTGCTGATTAATCTGCAGCACCTCCAGTCTCCGTCTTGCTGCCATCTTTGAGGTCTTTGAAAACCCTGACGGTGACATGCGAGAGCCCTAAAAACAATTTCAGGTCCTGCTCCTGCATTGCCTTCAGGGACTTCTCTCCGACCTCCACCACTAGGGTTTGTCCTTCTGGTACAACCTTCTGGTTGATCACTCTCCAGTCTTCTGTCAAGACTTTTGGGTTCTGGGCCCCTGATTTCTCGAACAGAGTCTTAGGAGAGACTTCCTTAAGGATCTTTGGTACCCATATTGACACCTTTGCGGTCTTAAGAAACTCCGCTGCCGTCTTGACCAGCAGCTTTGCATCTTCCCATGGGGATATCATGGACACCTTGTCTTTAAGCCATTCCACCATGTGCACCCCCTCACAGACAAAAATGAGGGCACCACGATCTAGATAGACCCTCCTGGAGTTGGGTCCTGGGTCAGTCTCCTCCCCCAATCTTTTCAAAGAGGGCCGTCTGTACCAATTCCTCCTGCTGTGAGGTGATGGCCACCAGTGGATAGCCTTCCTAGATAACTGCCATCCAAAAAACCAAGACTGCAGTACTATAGGTCTGTTTCACTATTTCTTGCCTCAGTTTTTTCTGGACTCAATTATACAGGGAGGAGGGAGTTTTAGATTCCTCCGTTATCCTCTTGCTACCTGTCTTGGATGTTGTGGGTGTCTGCATATCCCCTTCAACCTGAGACAGTTTTTTCCTGGGGGGTCTTAGGTTCAGTTCCCTTTAATTCCCTACACTTGTCTGTAGGAATCCATTCTTTCCCTTCCTTTTTCCTCTATTCCCTGAGTAGTTTTCTCCTCTGGGCCCCAGACGAGCTTTCATCTTAATCTGGTCTAACTTCTCGGTTACAGCTCCCACTTCTGGCTCATGTCTAGACCCTAGTTCAGTTGTGGGAATGCCTTCTATCGGTTCCGACACCAATGTTTGGGTGTCTGAGGTCTCAGTTTGACCCTCAGTTTGTTTTTCTTTATTTTCTTTAATCGTGTCCATATTGGTTCCATGAGATTTGGGGATCTACACAGTCCACACCATGAATACCCCACTCAGTGTAAGGCTACTTACTCAGGGAGGTCGCACGGTATCCCTGAGGCTCCATTTGCGACACATCTTCCCATGTGCCATGCACCCCTTGGCATGGATTGCATCACATCATGGTTTGGGAAAGTGAATTGGGTAGGACTAGGAGTGGATAGGGAAGATGGGACATTGTGGGACACTCTTAGTCTGATCCATTGGCTGAGGCCTTTCCGGCAGTAGGTCCTCTACCTTCAGCATAGCCCTCAGCTTCACGTGGATACACAAACCTCTCCACCCACACAGACAGTGCTTCATCAAGGTGGTGACCCCTGGAGAGGGTGCGTCATATTACTCCATGAGATTTTGGATATGAGAAAGCTCTCAGCCAAATGGGTTCACAAATGCCTCAATACAGGCCAAATGCATGAATGAGTGATGACTTCACAGTCCATTCTGAACCAATTTCATGAGGGTCCTGGGGGATTTTTGGATCATCTCATCACCAGGAATGAAACACGGATGTAACATATGATCTTGAGACCAAGATATGAGCTGTAAACAAATGTTATTGCAGAGATTACCAGAGGATAAAAAGCCATCAAAATTGTTGGAATGGGTGTGTCGGACGCATTTAACTGGACTCCTGTTGGGAAAATTGTTTGTATTGACAATTATTGTTTATTTTTATAACTATGTGGATATGATCGCAATTTCCATTGAGCAAGCAGCAACAGTGGTGCAAGTCATTGTCAACAGCTGCCTGCTCAAGCTGGCCAAGAGACAAATTTCATGTCCAACCTAACGAATGAGTTATGTACGTTTCTATGGAAGCAGGAATTACAAACCAGTTTGTTACACCCAGAGACAAATGGTAGAATGGAGGGGGTACATTGTACTTTTGGAAAAATGTCACATCACCAAGTGAACTCTCACCATAATGATTTGGACACACACACCTTTCATTTGTAGTGTCAGCTCACAATTTGAAGGTTCACACCAGTGCTGGGCTATCTTCATATGAGGTGACATATGGGATGAAAATGCCACTGCCATTTGAAATTATTAAAACAAAGTGTGCTAGAGACAAGAAGTCAGTGCATAATTTTGTAAGAACATTGAGAGAGGTGTGAAGGGGAGCAGAGGGTGTATAAAGAACGGTTATAATTCAACTTTTGGTGCTTGAGAAGAACCTCATGAAAAACAAATCATTGTTGGAGAAAAACATTATAAAACATTTGTAAGGACTTGTGTAAGGGAAATAATGACTAAACCTTTGAAAGAAATGTTTGAATTTTCACATTTGAGGATAACGTTTGTTAATCGTGTACAGTGTTTACATTCCAGGTCACAAATGTTGCTCAATGTGATGACCATCTGCATCCAGGAAAACCTGGAATCACACTAGAGGTACTGTTCGCAGCACTTTTCAAATGGTAGACCATGGAATATTCAACTGTTGTGACACAGCTTGTGCACTGCTTAAAGGTCTAGTGTCATTAATATTCATCCATATAAGTTTGCAAGTCAGTATTGTAGAAAAAATGCCAAACATGGAGGTGTATGTATCTTCACTAAATCAATATCAGGTACAAAAGAAGGTGTGAAGCTGAATTATTGACTGTGGAAAATCATTTTGAAGCAGCAGCTATACAGTTGTATGAAATACAGGGAAACGTCATAATCACAGCAATATACAGACTACGTACTGGGGATACAGACCTATTTATTAATCAGTTAGAAACACTGATTAACATTCTTTTTAATGAAAGAGCCACTGTAGTTGTCTATGGGGATGTCAACATAAATCTTATGAATGAAAGTAGGCTAAAAATTCAATTCCTAAATCTATTATGTAGTTTCAATCTGCTTCCACACAGACACGAACCCACAAGAATAACATATAATACAAACAGTTTTATAGATAATATATTTTCAAATGTACGATCCACAGAAGTAGAAGTAGCAAATACTGATTTGGGATTGATTATCAGACCATAATGCTCTTGTCCTCAAAATTCTTTCAATGCCAGTGCAAGAAAAAAAAAGTGTACTTCACATATAAAAGAAAATTTTCCAATGAAAACTGTATAGAATTTACAAATATCCTAACTAGTGAGTCCTGGGCAGAAGTGCTGTCCCTAACAAATACGAATTATGCATATAAAACTTTTTCTTCAATTTTCATAGAATATTTCGAAATGTGCTTTCCAAAGAAGCTGTCAAGAAGCACATCACATCACAATACAAAGCCAAGTTCTTGGATCACAGCTGGCATCAAAACTTCCTGTGGAACTCTAAAGAGACTACATTCAAAATTGAAGACATCTACAGATCCACAGTTCATAAAATATGTTAAGAATTACAACAGGGTAAATCGAAAAGTAACAGCCAAGGCAAGATTTATGAGTAATGACAACATAATAAGACAATCTGATAACAAATCAAAAGCCATATGGGGTATTGTGAAGACTGAAACAGGAAAGAGATGCGAAGACCAGTATATCCTTCTCAAAAACATAGAAAATGTCAATATTAAAAAACAAGATTTGCCAAATTACACCAACAATTATTTCATAAATGCAACAACTTCATTAAGCTAGAAATTTACAAACCCAGAAAAACCTGAATTTCTAAAAGCTGTGCTGCACTAGTATTAGTCTTAGTCATAGGAAAGGGGAATTTTGTTAAAATTCAGTAAAGGTGCGGTTGGGCAATGAAGTCTGGGGCCACTGGCAGTGTGTGGTAACAGTCAGCAGCCAGTAGGCCAGACAGGGTAAACATGGCACGGAGCTGGAGCGGCGTATTGCAGGTACGATTTGTTTGGAGTGGATCAACAGTGAGGCATGGAACTGCAGTGTTGCTTTAAGTTACTGCGATGTATGAGATGAGGTAGTAGGCGAAAGCCGGGAGTGGTGATGTGTAAGTGGCTGACGTATGGAAATTTACCCCTGGCATAGTTTCTCTATCTCTCTGACACTATGCCAGAAGTGAGGGGAAAAGCAGTATAAATAGTCAGGCACTTTTAGCCTGAAGGAGGGTGTGTGCCAGGTCAGTCAAGAGTTGGGTCGGAGCTGCTGGTCTACACTTATAGGGGCCAGTCTGGCAGCAATGTTGTAAATATTCTGTGTAAACCAGTACTTTGTTTCTATGTACTTGTTCGGGCTGTATTCTGCCTCTGGGGACACAACAATGGGGTGGGACAGAACGGCAGCCGGGTACTTGGAGATTGCATGGTCTGCCTGAAGGAGGGCAGTGACAGCAGTCTGCAGCAAGTCAGGACAGGCCATGTTCGCTTCCCACCTGGCATACCAGGGTCCGTTACTCTGAAACAGTGTTAGGGATGGCGGTGGGTGTTGCCATCTGGCAAGCACCACTAGCGGCAAGTTGGGGCACGGCTTCCAGGAGGGTGTGGGTTCAAGTCTGGTCCTATCCTGGGAGCAGCAGTGGCCGAGAGCCATGGGTGACCAGTAAAACCACCTTCGTCCCATGGTTGAACAGAGCAGGCAAATGGGGCGGGCACCAGGGACTGTAACAGTCTCTGGAATCGTGGGCAGTAGAGCGGTGCCTGTCGCTATGCCTCGGTGGGCGGCGACTGGGCAAGCACGGCTGACTTCCATCATTGGGCAGCCTTGATGACCGCAGCAGCGGTGTCGGCAGTCCAGGAGTGCTGAGACGGCTGGACTCACAGAACAGCGCGCAGGTGGTGCGCTGACAATACGCTTCTGTAAACTAGCTCAATAAAGGAATACTTCCAAATACCGCTGTATCACTCTGCACTGCCTCTTGACACTATTGAACTTGCTCGGCCTCCTGACGAGAAATGGCATGGTGGGTCCCGGCTTCAGCTCTGCCAACTGGAGTCCCGTGCTCGACCATCGACAGTCCACAACAGCTGCTTGTAGCATGAGGATAGATCCAACAGATGAACATGTAGTGCTCAAAGTAATAAATGTCAGCAGGAGTAGATGAGCTGCACAAATCTCAAGGCCCTTGGCATATGTAGCCAACTTATCATTTAGTGAAGGAGTGTTTCTGGAAAGGATCAAAATGTCAAAGAGTGAAGCCATTATTCAAAATCGGTATAAAACTATCAGCCAATATCCCTCCTTCCAGCATTTTCCAAAATAATAGAAAAATTAATGAAGCACGGAAGCAACAAATATCCAAATGATCATAAGTTACTAAATAGAAATCAGCATCGCTGCCAGGCAGGTAAAAATACAAAAACAGCATGAATGTGCTACACTGAACAAATAATCAAAAATCTAGAAAAAGACAACAGCATACTAGGAATAAATTTAGATCTCTCCAAAGCATTTGACACTGTCAATCATGGCTTTCTTTTAGAAAAGCTAGAAGCATTAGGTATTCATGCGACAGGGAAAAAGTGGTTTGAATCATACCTACAGAAAGTGGAAATAGGAGTGCTGCAATGCCATATTCTAGGTCCCTCATTGTTCCTTGTCTACATAAATGACTTTCACACCTCAGATGAAGCAGCAAAAGTCACACTATTCGCAGATGACACTAGTGTGATAATAGGTGCACCGAAGCAAATGCTGCAAACAACTACTGACCAAATAATAAAGAATGTCCACACTTGGTTCAATGCAAACTGGTTGACATTAAACGCAAATAAAACAAATTCTATGCAGTTTGGGGAAATATGTCAAAATGAAAATCTTGATCTATTGCTGGTTGACAAGGCCATAGACAGATTGGCATCAACAAAATTGCTGGGGATTCATGTAAATGAAAATCTTAATTTTAATGACCATGTAATGAAACTTGTGCAGAAACTTAATGCAGCCTGTTTTGCTCTTATAATTATTGCAAATGTCTATACTGAAGATGGTTCCAGGATGGCATATTTTGGCTATTTTCAGTCTCTTGCAACATACGGAATAATATTTTGGGGTTCCACCACTTTCCATCTAAAACAAAGCTTTCTGTTACAAAAGAGGGCTATCCGAATAATAACACAGTCATCCACAGACACAATGCAAACCCTTAGTCAACGAGCTTAAGGTTCTAACAATACCTTCATTATACATATACAAATGTGTTTTATATGTTAGGGCCCACCTTGCAGATTTTCAGACAAATGCTGACTTGCATAACTACAATACTCGAATTAGCACAGCACTCCAAACTCGGTGAACGAAAAGAGCACACACACACACACACACACACACACACACACACACACACACACACAAAGGCATGTGAGCCATATTGGTACAAAACTCAACATACTGCCAGCCAACATTAGAAAGTTAGTAGATGAAAACAGATTTAAAGTATAATTTAAAGAATTTCTACTTGAACAATGTTTTTTACTCAGCAAATGACTACTGTATTTATGCCAATAAATAATTCTGCAATATTTATATTAAGGCAAAACTGAAAACACTGTCTTTCATCCCCTAAAGTTTCTGTTAATATTGTATACCTGATGGACAGGTGCTGAGTGTGGTAAAATCCTTACTGAACTATTATAGTGAATACAAAGGCTTCCTACAAAAGTAAAGCCATAGGGCAAACAAACAATGCTGTTACAGTTCTGTTAATATACATGTATAAAAAGTTGTGTTACTGTGTCTTGTATGGCCAAGTATTTATTCTTTGTACATTTTTTGTACAATTTTGTATGTATTATTCTTTGTACTACTTAATGTAAACATTTGTATGTTCCTTTTGAACAAATTGTTTCCCATAAATGTGCATGTACTTTTAGACAACATCCATACAATATTTATTGTCTATGGATGGATAAATAAATAAAGATGATCACACATTGCACCCAACATTCTCAGCCATGGTAACAGTAACTTCTTCATCAATTTACGGTGCTGTTGGCTGCCAACCTCTCCCAAGAACAGTTCCCAAATTTCCAGTTAATTCGAACTTCCAAATAATGCTCTTCAACCCCGGTGTGGAAAAAGGACCTCTCTGTATTCCTTTAATGTGTCAGTACTTGTGAAGAGCAGCACCACTGTTGCTGTTGTTTTGATAAAACAGCTTTACAAGTAGAGCCATCATCACCTTGTCCAGGCTCATGTTGACTGACTGCAGCTGTAATGCACACTGACGCACGTGTTTGAATCCTATGTCTCCCTACCAGTACAAACAATGAACAACGAGTCAAGACACTAATACAATGCAAATCCTCCAATGCACATGGTCTGCACATCACTCCTAAAAAGTGGGGTACTCATATCGTAAATTGTTTTCCACATACACTGGCTCAAGTAGTGGAAGATTAATTAAAACCACCCTCTACACAGGTTTTGGAACAACAGGAAGTAGCATTGGAACACAAAGATAGATTACCAGTGGGTAATGTTGCCTAGCCCATGCACTTAAACGGGTAAGACAAAAAAGTTTGTCACAATAAACCGAGGACCACACCAAGTCACAGAGACCACATTTCAATTTAATGTGAACCTACAGTTGCCTACAAAAACAGCAGTGGTTGGATGCCAACAACCATTCCGAGGCTCTCCAAATACATTACCACAAGTATCGAGAACTACTTCTGGGAAGCAGAGGAAGGAAGAAGAGACAAATGAATGAGTACAGGGATATTGAACAATCAATGCATGAGGTACCATACACAATGGGGTCAAGGAAATGATGATGAATTTATAATTTCAGTTACAATAATGTGACTATGGGATTATAGATTCCTAAGGTATTGTGAGGGTTTGTGAGGATAATGTTTTGGCATTGTGTAGTTGTGTGGTAACATTGTTAAGTTTAGGTTAGGATTCATTTTTTGCATGTGTGTGTCTAGTATGAAACACTGATAGTAGCCTTATTTTTCATTAAGGGGGAAAGTGGGTTAACTGTAGTCCATGTCCTTAGGATGTTGCTCTACACCAGGGTTAAGGATTAGTGGGTATTCTATCCATGGCAGTACTACACTTCTTCAGCAGGGTCAAGGTGTGGGCACTTCAAGATCATCACCTGGAAGATAGAGTACTACTTGCAAGACAGAAAGAAGTGGTAATTATCAGCCATCATTGGACACTTAGACTAGTTTTTAATGCTTGGGAACTAGTCAATCTTGAAGTGCAATTGCTCTGCAGTAATCATTGGGTTGGTGCATAAGTTCATAGCATTTTTCCTTAAGTTTAATAAAATACAACAAATACACACAACAGAGACTTTTAGTCATCAATAATTTTTCTCCTTCACTATTTACAAGTCTGCCAATTTTGAGGTAACTTTTCAATTCCACAACTGCAGAAATCATATGGTTTGGAGATGAAGAATTTCTTGAGCCAAGTTCGGTAGAGAGTGGAAAAGGGGAAAGTCTGAGGTCACGAGATCAGGTGACTAAGGTTAGTGCAGAATGACTTCTCAACACAAGTCCTGTACAGTGTTTGTCATTGTTCTAGAACTACATTTGCAAGACATCTCAGTTATTGACAATAAATGTCAGCAGTGATGATTATACCTTGGGAAGCAATTTATAGTACACCACGCCATTGCTGTTCCACCAGATGCATTATCTTTTGTGGGTGCACACAGGCCTTTGTGTGGGAAGCTGCTGCCTTGTTTGGGCTAACCATTCCTTTCTTTTCCTCATGTTATTGCAAAGACACCACTTCTTGTCACCAGTAATGATGCAGAATAGGAATGGTC
This sequence comes from Schistocerca cancellata, assembly GCF_023864275.1. Lineage (NCBI taxonomy): Eukaryota > Metazoa > Arthropoda > Insecta > Orthoptera > Acrididae > Schistocerca > Schistocerca cancellata. The sequence continues at coordinate 33,550,139 of NC_064631.1, read as the reverse complement.
ATTGTTGTTTGCAAGCCAATTGATGATGAGCAAGCAGAGATGCACATATGGTCCCTGCTGATTTTGTGATTTTGACTAAGAGTATGCGGTACCCATATGCCTAATTTTTGATTCCTCTCCATTGCATGAAAATGTCTCATAGGGTGGAATGCTCACAGCTCATCACATTTGCCACTTCTCAAGTACAGTGACATGATCATTGTGGATTGATGTGTTTAAATGATCTTCTTCATACCCCAAAGGTCTTCCTGAATGTGGAGAGCCATTAATGTCAAAATGACTCCCTTCAAAATGAGAAATCAATTTTCTTGCTGTGCACTGTCCAAAGGCATTATTCCCATGAACAGCACAGATGTTTCTGGCTTGCTTTGTTGTTGTCACCCCTTTGTTGAACTCAAACAGAAGAATATATCAGAAATGTTCCAATGTCTCCACTTGGCATTCTATTTTCTAGCTTCCAGAGCTCCATTCATAACTTCCAAATGACAAAATGACAATATGTAAACTCAAATAACAACAATGAACTACAAATAAATAATGATAATTGATAAATAAACTGGAATACTAACATGCACCAACCAAATATCACGTAGTCCACTGCTGCCATTGCACCTTTGATAAGTACCACAGATCATATGGAAGCCCCACAGCATAATACTGCCCCCATCAATATGCACCTGAGGTGCAGTGTACATTTTGAAGCTCTATTTGCCTGGATGACGGTGTAAGCTGGTGTAATAAAGAACTCAGTTCATCCACACAGCTGACATTTTCATTAATCCATGGCCTGATGCCAATGATCCTCTGAGAACTACAGTTGTAACTGACAATTTCATTGAGTCAACATGCGAACCTGCAGGGGCCATCTGCTATGGCACTCAGTGTTTGACAATGTTCATTGAGTGTCATGAGATTTGCATAGATTGCTGCCTATCCTACTCTACAGAGTGTGTAAGCCTCTGACCTCTTTGTTCCCTGCTGAGCCATGAGCATTCTACATCTTCTGCAAACTCGTGGTTTCACCATCCTTCAACCACTTTCAGTAGGTGCTCATGTCAGCAGCATCCAAACTGATTACAGCTTTGCCATTTCCACAATGCTCATTCCCAGGTGCCATGCCTTAACAATCTGTTTTTTGTCAAAGTTACTTATTTCAGTGGATTTCCCCATTTGCAGCCCTTGCTGTTGCAAGAATGAGTCTACATCCATCTCTGCTTCATTTATATCCATCCCTTGCCGTATCACATGCACCCATTGTCAGAAGCTGACAAAGCCCAAAGGGCAGGGTGCAACGGTTCACCAGTGTGTGTTTCACACAAATAGAGAATTTACATTGGGGGAATTTATTACAATACTGTTTGGAGCATATGGTGATCCTCTCAATGAATATTTTGTAAATAGTGCCAGCACCACCACTCCACTTAAATGCAGAAGCCCTGCTCACTCATGCAAAACAGACAAGATGTGAAGAAGTTATTTTCTCACAAATCAGTTTAAATGAAATTTACAAACTTACGTCCAAACATAGCAATCATAAACCGAAAGACTATTTTGGACTCAGCAATTTTATAATAAAGTGCATAGCAAGAAAATTGAAATGACACTACTTTCACAAACAGGATACTGGTTGAAGGAAGTTTCCCAATGTGTTTTAAGCTGACAGTTACATTGTCAATCTATAAAAAAGGTGATAAACTCCCAAATGACTACACACCCATCTCAATAGTACCATTCACATCCAAGGTAACAGAAAATGCATGGCTAAACAGTTGTATAACCATGAGGTGCATTCAAAAAGAAATGAGTCAGAGGCTTTAAAATGAAATCCACTGAAGTGACTGTAATGTCATTGCCTGCAGAAGAAGATGTGGTCCCTACAACAGAGCTAGGCCCCAAATTCAAAGCTAGAAGAACACATGCACACAAACCCATGACAACAGAGTGAGCACGCACAAGCTTCGTCTGCCCACTGCACTCACTCGTGCTGAAAACACTGAAGTGGAGGCTTCGAGATAAGAGCAAAGGAATGTAGTGTGATTCCTGAGAGCAGGACGTATGTAGGGAACAGAAATTCATCGAAGAATGGCGCAAGTGTATGAAGTGCACTGCATGTCTGTTGCAGTTCCAATGCACAATTCCAACTGTGAGGTAATGGCTGCTACTGTAACTTGCCAACAATAGGTTACGGCTTGTCAGTACAAACAAATAAGGAGAGATCAGCAATACTCCCAATAAAAAGAGGAGTACCACCAAGAGTCTGTTCTTTGATCTTTCATGTATATTGTCTACATTAATTACTTTTTAAATTATATACCATGTCAGAATGTACTATATACTGATGATCTGACACTAATAACTGCAAGATAGAATTTAAAAATTGTATTAGATATCAACAGAGTGTTTATGGAGATAATCGGTCATTAGCGTGAGACCAAACCAGCAGTGCTTTAGCGAGATGAAAATAGAATAAGTAATTATTAATCTCAAGGTATTTAGAAAATAAAACATTACTGTTATTTAAACTGATAATTGACCAAAGACTTGTGAAGGAGACACAGATTAAATGTGCACCAACCTACCACACATACTTTATTGTATAAATTAAGAAGGAATGTCAGAAAACAGTTGTTACTCCATTGATAGTTTGTTCTCCTTCAGTAACTGTGGTATGGAACTTTTTGTGGGGCAATTCACCAGCTGATAAGTGTCTTTCCAGATGGCAGCAGAAAGCAGTCAGAAGTGTATTAGGATCAGCACCCAGAGTCCTGTAGAAAACACTTTAAATGTTGGGGCATAATGACAATACTTAGCATATACATATATAACAGTTTAATGCATGCAATACCAGAAAAAATCTCTTTTTGGATTTTCCTTGAAGATTTGCTGTGACCCATAGCAACTAAGTGCTTAAGCATGAAATTTCTCAATAAGCTACATTACTCAGCTCATTAAGTACCAGTAAATGGATGTAAAAGTATTACAAACTTCATTAAAGTACAACAAATTCTATTCTACTGAAGAATTCTTAGAAACTGATCCTTATAATATATCAAGCTTATCCAGTACGGATAAATAAATACATAACCTGCGAAAAGTTCATGGTGTGTTACTATCATCAATCACAATGGAAGCTGATAGACAGATATTAATCACGTATTGGTAACACCCCATGGGCATCAGAGTTGGTAGTGGAACTTCAAGATTCCATCAGACACTGGTTGAAGTCATGCGGGAATCTGGTGGACACATTGTGCATGCCCACTGAGCCATGCCTCCAGTGACTCTGTGCCATGAGCACCCTCTGCCACTGCAATATACACTCCTGGAAATTGAAATAAGAACACCGTGAATTCATTGTCCCAGGAAGGGGAAACTTTATTGACACATTCCTGGGGTCAGATACATCACATGATCACACTGACAGAACCACAGGCACATAGACACAGGCAACAGAGCATGCACAATGTCAGCACTAGTACAGTGTATATCCACCTTTCGCAGCGATGAAGGCTGCTATTCTCCCATGGAGACGATCGTAGAGATGCTGGATGTAGTCCTGTGGAACGGCTTGCCACGCCATTTCCACCTGGTGCCTCAGTTGGACCAGCGTTCGTGCTGGACGTGCAGACCGCGTGAGACGACGCTTCATCCAGTCCCAAACATGCTCAATGGGGGACAGATCCGAAGATCTTGCTGGCCAGGGTAGTTGACTAACACCTTCTAGAGCACGTTGGGTGGCACGGGATACATGCGGACGTGCATTGTCCTGTTGGAACAGCAAGTTCCCTTGCCGGTCTAGGAATGGTAGAACGATGGGTTCGATGACTGTTTGGATGTACCGTGCACTATTCAGTGTCCCCTCGACGATCACCAGTGGTGTACGGCCAGTGTAGGAGATCGCTCCCCACACCATGATGCCGGGTGTTGGCCCTGTGTGCCTCGGTCGTATGCAGTCCTGATTGTGGCGCTCACCTGCACGGCGCCAAACACGCATACGACCATCATTGGCACCAAGGCAGAAGCGGCTCTCATCGCTGAAGACGACACGTCTCCATTCGTCCCTCCATTCATGCCTGTCGCGACACCACTGGAGGCGGGCTGCACGATGTTGGGGCGTGAGCGGAAGACGGCCTAACGGTGTGCGGGACCGTAGCCCAGCTTCATGGAGACGGTTGCGAATGGTCCTCGCCGATACCCCAGGAGCAACAGTGTCCCTAATTTGCTGGGAAGTGGCGGTGCGGTCCCCTACGGCACTGCGTAGGATCCTACGGTCTTGGCGTGCATCCGTGCGTTGCTGCGGTCCGGTCCCAGGTCGACGGGCACGTGCACCTTCCGCCGACCACTGGCGACAACATCGATGTACTGTGGAGACCTCACGCCCCACGTGTTGAGCAATTCGGCGGTACGTCCACCCGGCCTCCCGCATGCCCACTGTACGCCCTCGCTCAAAGTCCGTCAACTGCACACACAGTTCACGTCCATGCTGTCGCGGCATGCTACCAGTGTTAAAGACTGCGATGGAGCTCCGTATGCCACAGCAAACTGGCTGACACTGACGGCGGCGGTGCACAAATGCTGCGCAGATAGCGCCATTCGACGGCCAACACCGCGGTTCCTGGTGTGTCCTCTGTGCCGTGCATGTGATCATTGCTTGTACAGCCCTCTCGCAGTGTCCGGAGCAAGTATGGTGGGTCTGACACACCGGTGTCAATGTGTTCTTTTTTCCATTTCCAGGAGTGTAGAATGGCTGGTGGTAGCCAGAGGTCCACTTGTGCTTGGACACACTACGCTACGTTATGCTACACAGACGCCACCTAGACGTGGCTCCAAAACACCGTTCAGGCTTTAGCTCGGAGACCCTCTTTCTTGTTGACATTGAGAGCTGAACTCTGCTTCTTGGTGCACTGTTTATAATGAGTATTTCTATGCTTGAAGAAACACAAGAAAATTTTCTGTTCACTGTGTAAACTTGTTTGCTAATCATCTCTGCTTCTCTCCAGCTTTCCTATGACAACAGTGGCTACGCAACTCGGTAACCCACCTCTCCTTACCATTGTGTACAAAGTCATATGCAACACATGTAACCTTCTTGTAGTCTTCTGTATTTAGGCTTATGTTATATGTTTTGCTTTAGTTGTAAAAAATTTCCTTTTTGTTGTTGCATAAGCTCTTTTCTCTCCATGATCATGGATGTAACTGATCACTGTTTGAAATTTAATTTCACTGTATACTTTGATGTAGCAAATGGAACATGCTTTCCTGTACTGAATAATAGTAAGTGCAATGTACAACATCAACTAGACATTGCAGACAAATCTATGTTGTGATTTCTTTAGCAGTAAACGAGACCACTCACTGAAAAGCAAAACATTTACTCGTCAACAAGCAAGTACACACACACCAAAAAAAAAAAAAAAAAAAAAAAAAAAGACAGAAAAGTTTCTAGTTTTTGGAGTAAATGCTGTCTTTTTTTTGTGTGCCTGTCAATGACCCAATGCTTCTGGTTTTCAGTGAGTGGTCTCCATATTCTACCAGAAATTTCCTACTTTAATTATTGTGCAGTTTCTTTAGTTCAACGTCAATAAGCAAAAAGAGAAAATCTGAAAATTAATTCTTCAAACAAAGGAAAATCCAAGATGGAATGTAACAATATTATGAAAAGGAAAGTTGCTACCATATAGCAGAGATGCCGAGTCGCAGATAGGCACAACAAAAAGACTTCCAAATAAAGCTTTCAGCCCGTAAGACTTTCATCAAAAATAGATGACAGACACACATGATACACACACTCACACAAACGCAAACACAACTCACACACACATGACTGCACTCTAAGGCAACTGTAGCCACACTGCCCATTGTTAATTTTTTAGGTGATTTAGGAGTATATAGCGTGCAAAATTTAACACAGAGCCGCTGCCTCTAGCAGCAACAGTGGCTCTAACCCAAAATGAGCTCATATGATGGGTACAGATACATCATTACAGTTGCTTCATCTATTCATGAGAGTTCATCAATTGTAGTGGCTGATAAGGGGTTGCATACCATTCTCTCACCAACCTGTGACGAAATGTTTTGAGGGTGGAGAACATGCTGACCAGGTCAACAGTAGAACTTGTCTGTATCGAAGTAGGTCAGGATGACATGGGTAACATGCAGTCTTGTTATCTGATTGAAAAGTAACATCAGAGAGGTCTTGAAAGTAAGGCACGGTCATTGACTGTTATAAAGACTGCTGTCCAAATTACCAGCTATATGAACCAGAGGTGATTATGCTATGTAACTAGTGACACACTACTATCTCTCTCCAGGCACTTATCCCGTATGATAACGATGAATACAATCTTGTTAGACTCATTCTCCTCCATGCTCGGTTACTTTTATTGTGCTGCTGTAAGCAATACCAAGACTCATTTGAAAATCTGACAATGCCAGTAGTGGTCCATATTGTCAGTGAGCACTACTCTATTAGCACACTTCTCTCTGCTACTGTGTTGAGGGAAGCCACAATAATGGTCACTCTGCTGACAGTCCATCGCATTGTCAGTCTGGGTACTTGTCTTGCTGCAAATGAGCACATTTCCCGACTCAAGATACATGACATATCTGTACAAACCTGCTAGTCTAAGCTACAGTATGTCTGTCTTCGTTAGTGCTAATTTTCTGGGATATCGAGACCCTGCATGGCATTCAGTGTGGTCTTCCTGAACCCATTTGTTATGTGTTTGGTATGACAGTTGTGGGATTCCAACCAACACAAGCAGCCTGTAGCAACAAACTGCAATCTCGATAGGCCATGATCTTGCCACTGTTGAATTGCAGTGGATGCTGGTAGATGGTTGTTGTTCTTACTAGAGGCATAAAATGAGTGTCTCAAACAAACAATTTCCAAATGCAGTACATGAATAAAAAAACTCACTGTGTAATCTTTCCTTGTATACAGAATCTAAATAGCATTATTTGTGCATTTCAAAATGTCTAGTAGAATGCTTCATGCCAATGTGACATTTTTTGCATTATGTCTTCATGAGGTTCCAATCTTAATAGTCCACTCCCTTATTCTGAAATTTTTCTAATTTCTTTACTATCTGGTTTATTTCTTACTGGCTGTGTACCTATGTTCACTCCGGATCGTACTAGTCCATGAGTACTTGAAATTGTAAATCAGTTGGTAACATCATATCATGTTCAAGGGCTTTATTATTTCATAAGATCTATTCAGTATCATTTTTTGTTTAATTTGTGCATTGTTAACTACTGAAGGTATATGCTATGAGCAAACTCTTTCTCTGATGTTGTATATATTTTCAAGCTTTCATTCTGTTTTATTATAAACATTGAACTGTTATAGTCAACCTGGTCCCTGCCACCCATTAGTGGGTGTTCCAGCTTTCATGGTGGGCAGTAGGTGGTTGAAAATATTTACATTACAGTTTCTTAAAATTTTGAGAAAGTATTTGGTAAGTAATTATTATTATGAACTGTAACTTGCTGCATCTCTGCTTTTTAAATTATAAATTGCATCCCTACTTTATAAATCACCATTACTGCTGGAACTGGTGGGCAGTTAGAAAATTTTACTACTGTCAGAGATACAAGAATGTGCGGTAGTTAAAAAAGGTGGACTACGTGTGATCTAGAAGAAATTGCTTTTATTGAAATAACTGAAACATATCTTTCAGAGAAGCTATTCTTTATGCATTTTAAAAACCTGTATATTAAACAGGCAAACCGTACTCTCCGGATGGGTGCAATTTGCATTGTTTGTGTCTCCAATAATACAAGTAAATTTAGAATTAATTTCGAGCATTATGAAAGGAAAGTTGCTACTCACCATATAGCTGAAATGCTGAGTCGTAGATAATCACAAAAAAAGTATTTTCCAAATAAAGCTTTCAGCCCATAAGGCTTTCATCAAAAATAGACGACAGACACACATACATACACACGCTCAACCAAACGCATCTCACACACACGACTGCAGTCTAAGGCAACTGTAGCCACACTACAGTCATTCCACTATAATGTGCATGCAAATAAGCAAAATTTCAGTACTTGCTGTCCTTCATTGTGTTGCATTGACTTACAAGGGAATGTTCCAATCTGACATGAAACCTACTGTGATTTTTTTTTTACAGTGGAAGAATACACCAAAAGAAATGCACTATCAAAATACCAGACGTCAAGACATACTGCAAGTATGTTGCACAAAGAATGATTGATGTAACAGTGGTTTGTACAGCCCTTACTTCCTGGGACATGAATTCATGAATAAGCAGACACAGCCATGACAAGAGAATGTAGTGCCACATAGCGCAAAGTCCAAAGTGCAAACACACAAATTTAAGCACTTAAACCATATCAAAAATCTGAAACCATTTATTTTTTTGAACAACTTGTACTTCATATTGACAGCTAAATTGTTGTGTGTGTACACTGATGAGCCAAAACATTATGACCACTGCCCACCTCGAGATCGAATGCCGAAGAAACGAATCACAAATGTGGAAATCCACTGGTATAAGCAGTTTTGACAAAGGGCACATTGTTGTGGCACTGAGGCTAGAAATAAGAGTCTCTGAAACGACGAAGCTGGTTGACTGTTTGGCATACTGTCGTGGGCACCTATGGAAAGCGGTTGAAGCATGGTGAAATAATGAGAGGCCATATGATATTGGATGACTACGAGGTTAGAGGATCACCCACCGTATAATAGGAAGTGATACATGGCAGATCTGATGACAGAGTACAACGTTCATCAGGAACAAGTGTTTAAGAGCACACCATTCGAAGGCCATTGTTGAACATGGAGCTCCACATCACATGACCCCTACATGCCCCTGGGCTGTCCCAAAGACATCATCAGTTATGAGTGCAGTGGGCACAGCATCACTGAGTTTTCACTGTGAATCATTAGAAATGTGCCACCTGTCAAATTAATTGCATTTCTTGTTCCGCCAGGTCAATGGTTGGATCATTACATGCCATCATCCAGGTGTGTTACTGCACGGAACATGCAGGTGCAGGCCAGTAAGGGCAGAATTATGCTATAGGGGAAATTGAGTTGGGTTTTCAGGGGATCTGCAGTGGTAATCGAAGCATCAAGCAGTGAACTACATGAATGTTATTGTGGACAACATGCATCGCTTCATGCTTGAAGTCTTCCCTTACCGCGATGACATCTTCCAGCTGGATTAATTTCATGTTGCAAGGTCAGAATCATGCTACAGTGGTTTGAGGGGTGTTATAATGAACTCACGTTGATATCTTGTCCAGCAAATGTGCCTGATGTGTACCTATTGGAACACACATCGGGCTCCAGCTGCATGCTCGTAAATCTGTAATTTGTGGGAATTGCCTGACCTGTGCATAGACATCTGGTGCCATATATTTCTGGAATCCTATCATAGACTTGTAGAATCCACACCAAGCAGAATCTCTGTTGTTCTGTGTTTGAAAAGTGAACAATACACTATTAAACAGGTTGTCATAATGTTTCAACTCATCGCTATAATGATATACAAGTGACTGGCAGAGGAAAGAAAATTAAGGCAGTGTATGATGTTACATTACAGATGACTTCCATGAGTCGGGACATTAATTTTTTGACATTAAACATTTTTTAACAATTTCTCTTGCACATTTCTTATGATAATTTTTGAATAACTTGTATTTTACTAGCAATGAATCAGTTCTTTATTTATTCTCTGTAGTCACCACAAAAATGTGAAGTGCCAATTGGATCACGAAAACAAATATTTTCCATACACCAGACACAGCTGATAAAAGAGAAATTAATGCATTCAGGCACTCCACAGTCATTATTACTTTTATTTAGACATAACTGGAATGGAGTAAGAAATGGTCAGAGTGTTGTGCTGCATGTTGTGCTGCGTACCAGGCATACTTCATCAAATTCATAAAATGCGATGATCCAAACTGACAATGCAGAAATGATTGAAGTTTAAAAGTACAGTTCTGTTGATAAATGTGAAATGACAAAGAGCTATCAGAAATTACACTGTCTGACGATTTTGTAAAAATTGCTATAAACTGTTGAAATATTTTTTATTGATAGCCTGCATAACGCTATTAGTTCCAGGTGGATCCAAATTATATTATCGTCATCATCGCCTAAAGAGAGAGATTCTGTCAAGGCCAAGAGTACAGCAAAAGAACTATTTTCTGAAAAAGATAAGAATACAGTTCAGATGAAACACTGAAAATTATTCTCACCCATTTTTCCAGCCTGCTATGTCATTTACATTATTTTTGCAAGTAAATACTTTTTTTTTGTGCCAATTTGCCTTGATGTTCCTGAAGACTGTTATAAAGTTGTGGACACTCTAATCCATTGACACTTGTATACAAATGTGTCATAGCATTCCTAGACTACACAAGCAACTCATTTTTTCACTCAAAATGATAAAAAGAACAGTTTGCACATATCTCTTGCCGAAACTTGACTGAATGACTTTGTAAAAACATTTTAGCGGTTAAGAAGAAGTTTTGGCTTCACGTCAGCTACAAATTTCTGAATATTATGATCTATTAATAACATCTCCTCTATATATTTACTTGAGGTAAGCTTCAGATTTTGCAACTTCCTTTTTTGTATAATTTCCTATATAATTTCCTGAATCTGCTTAACCAGTCATGAAGCTTGGAAATTAGTAATGTTCATCCTGCTTGCCGTTCAGAACATCCAATCTCCTCGCCCTCAGTAAAGGTGCACTGATTGTCACGAGCAGTTATAAATCTTTCAAATATTTTTTTCTTTCAAGTTTTTGTGAGCTTCATTTTGTGCATATTTTGTACTTTATGTAAATCTTTCTTCCATTAATATAATTCATGGTCATTTTACATGAACTCAAACTGGCTTTGCATACTGCTCAAGTGTAAGCATTTTCTCCCTCCTTTGTTAAACCAAAAAATTTGCAGCCTTCTGTTTGCCATTGTAAGCTGCCACTGTACGTTTTCTTTGGGCTTGGAATGTACTCCATTTTTGTTCAGGACTTTAATTATCACAACAATCAATCAACATTCAGATCACAATTCATGGAATCAGCTGAGTTATTTCCTGTTGCTCCTTATGTTTCCCCAATTTGTAATGAGACGTCAGTATCATTTGAATGAATGACCACAAAATTAACTAATTGATAACATACATGTAGATCTTCATGAGAAGTAGGTGTTTGGACAGCATACCATGTGCTTCATTTTTCATCTTTGCAATGTTGAGAACATTGATTGGATTTCACATTACTGTGAAACTCTGGAAGCTGCACAGAGACAGATGCCATTAGCAAGCATGTATTAAGAAATCACAAAAGAAAATGAATTCAGATTTATCTTTGTTGTTAACACTTAGCAATACTGCAAAGCCAATTGCTAATTATTATAGACATTAAATGAGTTGCTAATTCGAGTGCATAAAAATTGTGAACAATTGAACCAGAGAAACTATCAAGGGAAATTGAAATTCACTTTACAAATTACAATTGCAATGTGCCTAGTTATCCATTTACCAATGTGCTGTCAGTCAAGGATATGTGCCCACCCGGTTGCACATGCACAGTCTGCTACAGCTACAGCAGGGGTGTACACTTCTCCAACTGCCTGGTGAGCTGTGAATTTTGCAATATTCAACCTTTTTTTTGAAAATACATGCAGATTGTATTAGCATATAAAATTTCAAGTAGGTTTGGTGTGTTGGACTAGTCACTTCCCTCATTAGAAACAGACAGTTCTTTAATGCAGGTAAATACACAAACAACAGAAGATATTTTAGTTAAGATGATCGTCTCAATTGGAATAAGGCAGATACTAAACACAAGATGAAAGTTTCTTAGACAGTGTGGTGTGATGTAAGGTCGATGACACAATTGGGCATTTAGTAATTTGGAGGGCCACTCATAATGACCTATATGTAAAATCTACTAGTTGCCATCATCCTACACAAATGACTGGTATTTTAAACACCCTGAGCCACTGAGCCCATACAATCCCAGATGCCTATAGCCTGCAAATGGAACTGTACACCTGCAAACTGTATTCCTGAACAACAGATATTCAACAAGTACAGGGAACACTACAAACATACAAATGACAGAATAAGGAAAAGGATGAGGCTTTCAAAATTACTGCTTGTCTACCGTATACTGGAAATGTTTCAGCTACAATAGGCAGAATGCTAAGAAGACAAAGCTAAAGTAATCTTTAAACCTCCTTCCAAAATATTAGCACCTCTGGGTATCTGTTAAAGATGACAGAGTTGTACAAAGCAGATATTCATAGAATTCGATGTGAATGTGGCAAATCTTATGTCGGACAAATGACACAAACTGTGCAGGATTGCATTATAGGACATCAGTGGCATACTTACCTTCTCCAAGCAAATAAGTCTTCTATCACTGAAAACTATATTTCCACTGGTCATTCTATTAAATATTATGAAACAAAAATTGTGGGCCATACATCAAACTTTTAGACCTCAATCATCAATGAATCAGTGGAATTACAACTGTCTGAATCCCTTATGAATCAATACAACAGTTTCCAGTTAAATTCTGCATGGGTCTTGATTATAGAAAAACTTCGTGCGTTGCGTAAATGATGCCATCCTGCTTTCTTATTGTTTGAAGACAATCATTTTGATATCGAAGAGGTGAGCTTTCACCATGGCGGGCATGCAGAGTAGCACACAGACTTAGAGCAGAAGCACATGCACTCAAGCAATGTGTGCACAAAACCAACTAGGAACACTATGCACCTGCCAGCATGATCTTAAACAGGGGAGCTTAGTGTTTTGCTCGTCAGTATTCACTTGAAGACAGCCAGAAGAGTCTGTGCAGAAATATTGCACCAGCAAATTACAGACATCTGACAGTTTTCCCGAAATTTTATAGAACAATCTTGATGCCAGGAAAGTTTTAAATTTTACAACATTTAGGGTGTCTGGAATCCCATACTTATTATAAGTTTGGTAAATATAAGAATCGTCATGAAAATGCTTGCTGACTGTGTAATAGCTTCTAGCTATTTCAACAAACCTTAAAATGCAATAATTAGAAGTAGGGAGTAGTGGAAGAATGAAACGTGATACCACTCTAAAGACATGGTCTGGTCTATTGATGGATCAAAAGCAGATGAAGGTGCTGGGGTCAGAGTGTGCACGATACAGTCTAGACTGGGGTAACTGGCTACCATATTCCAGGCCTCAGAGATATTCACTACCAGAGTGTGCACATAGCAGACTCTACTTAAGTGCTGTAAGAATCATGGCATCTGCATTAATTTAGACAGCCAAACAGCTCCGAAATCACTTTCAGCTCTTGCAGTGAGATCAGAGATCATCACAGGATGTCATGAATCCCTGGTGAGGTAGGACAAACCTGCTGTGGTTCCCTGGTCTCTCTGGAATTAGCAGTAACGAACAAGCAGATAGGCTGGCCAGGGAAAGGGCAAAAACTTCATTTATTCGATCACAACCTGTCTTAACCATCACTAAAGCGATGGTAAAATCTAAACTAGGGGAGGCCAAGAATTCAGCTCATGAACCGTGCTCTGACACAAGTGCCATAACTCTCACTCTAGCTGCACACATCTGTCACTGCCACAGCTCACTGTCCGAGTGTGAGGAGAGTGAAACTGCAAACATAAAACTAAACTCTGTTCAAACAGGCCTTGGAAGGCCCAGCAGTACTGACCGGCCGCCGTGTCATCCTCAGCCCACAGGCGTCCCTGGATGTGGATATGTAGGGGCATGTGGTCAGCACACCGCTCTCACAGCCGTACATCAGTTTACGAGACTGGAGCCTCTACTTCTCAATCAAGTAGCTCCTCGGTCTGCCTCAAAAGGGCTAAGTGCACCCCACTTGCCAACAGTGCTCGACAGACGGGATGGTCACCCATCCAAGTGCTAGCCCAGACCGATAGATCTGATGGGAAAGGCTGTAAACTGCAAACATGCCACATTTAAATGGCAATGCAGTTGCACTGCATACAACTTGGTTTTATATTTCACATTTCTTGACAACATAGATCACAAACAAAACAAATTTTCAGACATAATATAATTTTTATCTGGTATGAACTGTCAGCATATGGAGAGACTCAGACAATTTCCCAGAATTTTGCACTCAGGTTGCCGCATAATCGTGACTTATTTACATAATTCCAACACGCTGAAGAATTTCTCTTTTTTGCAATGTGATTTGCTTTTTAAATGCGTTCCAATCAAATTAGAAATAAGTTGTTTCACACCTTGTAATGTCTTACTGTGGATAATGTGTAGCCAAGTCCACTTAAAATATGAGATCTGTAATCTATTCTGGATGTTCTAATTTTCTTCATAAATTCAGCAACTGTGGATTTTTTATCTTGAAAATTTGTTTCAGACACATCATCTGACATAACCAACGTACTTCGCAATAGTATACGAAATCTCTATACTCTTTGTTCAGTTCCACCAAAAACTGTTACAACTGACAGTAGAACAATGCATGCAGCTTCAAAAATGTTATTATTCATACCATGAATTTCATCATGTGCTCCATGCCTGCAAATTTAGCACAAAGTGCTTTTTGATGTACAGAACAATGAATCCCATCTAGTGACCATTATAATTCTTTGTTCTTTCATTGCCAATGAAACCTTTAAATTCATTTTGTCTGATATTGTAGTCATTCCACATTGTGCAAACAGCCACTGGAACTGTGAACATCCATCGTACCATGAACAAACAGCTAAAGCTAAACAGCGCTGACAGTGCAATTCTGTTGATCTGAGGAAATGTGTGCTGATCAAAAAATGTCACACCACAATACTAAATGAAACGTCATGCTGTACTGGGTACTTCAAAGATCCGCTGGGTAAATTGTAGACAGGACGAGCTGTGGTCCGCACACCCAGCTTGTGTCAGATTGGCACACCATGGCTGACCTTGGTCTAAACTAAGCAGCTGGATCACGAGGTAACACAGATAACTTTGTACTAAGATGCAAAAACAAAAAACAAAAAATGCAAGCTAATGATTCTGAACCCGTGTTTAAGAGAAGTTCTGCAATCTTGGGCTTGAACAGGAGGCAGGTTAAACTCACATTAGATCTAATGACTGGCCATGGGAACGAACATCAGGAACATCTGCACACAACGAGTGTAGAGAAAGACACCCGTAAGTGCAGATTTTGTAATCTGGGGGATGAAACTGCAGCATGTTTTAACTTTCCAGTGCAAACCACTGGAGTCCAAAAGACACAAAATATTTTGTTCACTAATTCCTGAAAAGACTGTCTGTCAAAGACCTAGTAAAGAGTTTCCTACCACTCTTCAGGCCTTAATAGTATGACACGAGAAATACTGCACAATAAACACAGTTTCAGTGCAAGCAACAAGGCATTGAGACCACTGTTGTGTCTTCCTGATTAAATCACATCAAATCAAATCAGTGACAGAATATGTGATATAACAGAGCTATTTTGGAAATATCTGACAGGATGTGGGAACACAAAGTGAAAATTTGGTGAGAGATGATTTAAAACAATAAGAGGATGAAGAAATCAAAACAAAAAAACTTCATTGAGCAAATACATTTTGTCAGATGAGATGGAGAATCGCAGAATAACTAACAATGGAGATAAAATTGTACAAGCACTTTAAGATTTTTTAAAATGTTTATAAAGGTGAAGAGGTGAATTAAAAAAGCAGAAACTTGATTTTAAAAATTTAAAAATAAAGGCAGATGACAAATACAAAACCATTTGAAATATGAAGAAAGGAAAGGTGATTGTAGACAGTTTTTAAATAAAACAGCTGAAGTTGGAGGGTAAGAGAGATAAACATAACAATGTTATTTGCATATAGTTTGCAAATGAAGACATTTTCCCAAAACTGGAACAATGCTTATCATTCTACTTCATCAGAAAGTAGGCTGACAACAAAAATTATAGACCAATTACACTCATCTTCATAAATATTTTTAAGATATTCACCAAAATAATAACCAGCTGCAAAGAAAAAAATAGTCGATTTTGATAAAAGAACAAGCTGGCTTTGGAACAAGCTGAACTGTAACCTCATATGTCAGTGTAGTCATACAGCAACATCATATGTCAAATTTATTTAATGTACGACTTGAAATTTATTTACTGATCTTTTTCCTGCTAATATTTTATTAATGAAATGTATTATAATGATGAATATTTCATTTGTTGGATACTGAGATAATAGTAATGTTCTTCGCTCTCCTGAAAACTAATTTTTTTTACTTATAATGTTGCTGTTCAACACCATTGATTTAGTACATGGACTGTTTTAAAGCCACAGTTAAAATTTTAGACTGAAGAAATGAGTATGAATTACCACTTTATCTGGGATTCACAAATTTTCAGAAAGCTTTTCACTCAATTTTACAACAAATGTATCAAAAGCCCTTAAAATGCAAGGCATGTTAGTATTCTAAAAAACATATACATGCGCGATATAGCTTGCTTTATACTTCATTAGGACAGTGGTAAACGGAAATGAAAGAGGAGTCAGGCAAGATGATTTTGCATTATCAAAACTAACTAAATCAGAAGCCACAGAGGGCATTTCCAGATTAGTAAATTGGGGAAAAGGAAGAATATTTGTTAATGGAACATACCTGCACTGCCTTTGTCTTGCTAGTGACTTTTTACTATTTCAGCACAGTGCATGTAAACTTGAACAGCATACTGCAAGAGAACTTATGTAATGTAACAAATTTTAAAGTAGGCATGAAAATCAATTACAAGCATGAAGAATGTATAATTGTTGTTGTTGTTGTTGTTGTTATTGTGGTCTTCAGTCCTGAGACTGGTTTGATGCAGCTCTCCATGCTAGTCTATCCTGTGCAAGCTTCTTCATATCCCAGTACATACTGCAACCTACATCCTTCTGAATCTGCTTAGTGTATTCATCTCTTGGTCTCCCTCTATGAATTTTACCCTCCACGCTGCCCTCCAATACTAAATTGGTGATCCCTTGATGCCTCAGAACATGTCCTGCCAACCGATCCCATCTTCTGGTCAAGTTGTGCCACAAACTTCTCTTCTCCCCAATCCTATTCAATACGTCCTCATTAGTTATGTGATCTACCCATTTAATCTTCAGCATTCTTCTGTAGCACCACATTTCGAAAGCTTCTATTCTCTTCTTGTCCAAACTATTTATCGTCCATGTTTCACTTCCATACATGGCTACACTCCATACAAATACTTTCAGAAATGACTTCCTGACACTTAAATCTATACTCGATGTTAACAAATTTCTCTTCTTCAGAAACTCTTTCCTTGCCATTGCCAGTCTACATTTTATATCCTCTCTACTTCGACCATCATCAGTTATTTTGCTCCCCAAATAGCAAAACTCCTTTACTACTTTAAGTGTCTCATTTCCTAATCTAATTCCATCGCATCACCTGACTTAATTCGACTACATTCCATTATCCTCATTTTGCTTTTGTTGATGTTCATCTTATATCCTCCTTTCAAGACACTATCCATTCCATTCAACTGCTCTTCCAAGTCCTTTGCTGTCTCTGACAGAATTACAATGTCATCGGCAAACCTCAAAGTTTTTATTTCTTCTCCATGGATTTTAATACCTACTCCGAATTTTTCTTTTGTTTCCTTTACTGCTTGCTCAATATACAGATTGAATAACATCAAGGAGAGGCTACAACCTTGTCGTACTCCCTTCCCAACAACTGCTTCCCTTTCATGTCCCTTGACTCTTATAACTGCCATCTGGTTTCTGTACAAATTGTAAATAGCCTTTCGCTCCCTGTATTTTACCCCTGCCACCTTTAGAATTTGAAAGAGAGTATTCCAGTCAACATTGTCAAAAGCTTTTCCTAAGTCTACAAATGCTAGAAACGTAGGTTTGCCTTTCCTTAATATTTCTTCTAAGATAAGTCGTAAGGTCAGTATTGCCTCACGTGTTCCAGTATTTCTACGGAATTCAAACTGATCTTCCCTGAGGTCAGCTTCTACTAGTTTTTCCATTCGTCTGTAAAGAATTCGTGTTAGTATTTTGCATTCCAATGGAATGTTGTCTACTCCTGGGGCCTTGTTTCGACTCAGGCCTTTCAGTTCTCTGTCAGACTCTTCATGCAGTATCGTATCTCCCATTTCGTCTTCATCTACATCCTCTTCCATTTCCAGTACATTGCCCTTGTATAGACCCTCTATATACTCCTTCCACCTTTCTACTTTCCCTTCTTTGCTTAGAAATGGGTTTCCATCTGAGCTCTTGATGTTCATACAAGTGGTTTTCTTATCTCCAAAGGTCTCTTTAATTTTCCTGTAGGCAGTATCTATCTTACCCCCTAGTGAGATAAGCCTCTACATCCTTACATTTGTCCTCTAACCATCCCTGCTTAGCCATTTTGCACTTCCTGTCGATCTCATTTTTGAGACATTTGTATTCCTTTTTGCCTGCTTCATTTACTGCATTTTTATATTTTCTCCTTTCATCAATTAAATTCAATATTTCTTCTGTTACCCAAGGATCTCTAATAGCCCCCGTCTTTTTACCTACTTGATCCTCTGCTGCCTTCACTACTTCATCCCTCAAAGCTATCCATTCTTCTTCTACTGTATTTCTTTCCCCCGTTCCTGTCAATTGTTCCCTTATGCTCTCCCTGAAACTCTGTACAACCTCTGGTTCTTTCAGTTTATCCAGTTCCCATCTCCTTAAATTCCCACCTTTTTGCAGTTTCTTCAGTTTTAATCTACAGGTCATAACCAATAGATTGTGGTCAGAGTCCACATCTGCCCCTGGAAATGTCTTACAATTTAAAACCTGGTTCCTAAATCTCTGTCTTACCATTATATAACCTATCTGATACCTTTTAGTATCTCCAGGGTTCTTCCATGTATACAGCCTTCTTTCATGATTCTTGAACCAAGTGTTAGCTATGATTAAGTTGTGCTCTGTGCAAAATTCTACCAGGCAGCTTCCTCTTTCATTTCTTAGCCCGAATCCATATTCACCTACTACGTTTCCTTCTCTCCCTACTACCGAATTCCAGTCACCCATGACTATTAAATTTTTGTCACCCTTCACTATCTGAATAATTTCTTTTATTTCATCATACATTTCTTCAATTTCTTCGTCATCTGCAGAGCTAGTTGGCATATAAACTTGTACTACTGTAGTAGGTGTGGGCTTCGTATCTATCTTGGCCACAATAATGTGTTCACTATGCTGTTTGTAGTAGCTTACCCGCATTCCTATTTTCCTATTCATTATTAAACCTACTCCTGCATTACCCCTATTTGATTTTGTGTTTATAACCCTGTAGTCACCTGACCAGAAGTCTTGTTCCTCCTGCCACCGAACTTCACTAATTCCCACTATATCTAACTTTAACCTATCCATTTCCCTTTTTAAATTTTCTAACCTACCTGCCCAATTAAGGGATCTGACATTCCACGCTCCGATCCGTAGAACACCAGTTTTCTTTCTCCTGATAACGACATCCTCTTGAGTAGTCCCCGCCCGGAGATCCGAATGGGGGACTATTTTACCTCCGGAATATTTTACCCAAGAGGACGCCATCATCATTTAATCATACAGTAAAGCTGCATGCCCTCGGGAAAAATTACGGCTGTAGTTTCCCCTTGCTTTCAGCCGTTCGCAGTACCAGCACAGCAAGGCCGTTTTGGTTATTGTTACAAGGCCAGATCAGTCAATCATCCAGACTGTTGCCCTTGCAACTACTGATTAAGGCTGCTGCCCCTCTTCAGGAATCACACGTTTGTCTGGCCTCTCAACAGATACCCCTCTGTTGTGGTTGCACCTACGGTACGGCTATCTGTATCACTGAGGCACGTAAGCCTGCCCACCAATGGCAAGGTCCATGGTTCATGGGGGAAGAATGTATAATTAACTCATTAAAAGTATAAGTGTACAAGTTAGCAATAAATTCATAGAACTAGCTGACAGATATTTGTATTTAGAGTAGTTGAAGACAATGTATGGATTGACAACAAAATGGGGAAAAAATATTATCTGGCATGCTTTCAGTACTGCAAGATGAGTTTTCAAAACTATTGAAATTTAGCAAGCTGGAATAGGTCCATTAACTGTAACACCTCTCCTAACATAAATAACAATTTTATTTTCCTTTTATGTTCTATTCTATTCATAATACACATACTTTGCTATGTGAAATATCTCAACTGTGCTTTCTGAACATTATTATTATTTTTATAAATTATACACTGCTAACATCAACAAGAAAGAAGAGTTCAAGTGAAACATTTTGTTTATAAAAATATTCCAAATTTACAATTTGTGAAAACCACATTCAGTTAATAATATTCAACCTCACCAATTACTTTTTTTAGTTGACAATCCATCTGAAAGCCCTCATTATCTTCTTGCTAAAAAGATTCATTTGTTGGTTCACATGATGAAACATAATCCTTCCTGCTTCTAGAAATATATACTTTTACTAAATAACATTTTAGTTCATGAAATATCTGAATCAGAAAAATTGAGTTTATAGAAAAATGCTGTTGGGCTTTGCTAAATTCTGTGGATGGAAGTTCACATTCAAAATTCCGCTGTTTGAAATAAAATGTTAGATCATCTGAAAACTGTACAGTCCACAGTTAAAATTACAGATGTACATACATTACCTATCATTTCTGCCTTTTATATTTACACTGAAAATTTAATAATTATAATGATTTTGTAAAAATGATGTTATAGGCATGTTTAAATAGATATTGAACCTACAGCCATCGTCAGTCTTGACTGTACATTTACGGAGTCATGCTTACACAATTACTCACCATTGCATTTCAGTCATGTAAAGTTCCTTGTCAGGCAGCACCTTGTACAGTCAACTGTTTAAAGTCAGCCTGGGTTTAACCTTCATTATGTAAATTTCCCTGTCAGTCAGTCCACACTAAAAAAAAAAAAAAAAAACTGGGTAAAGTTTATGTAGTTGGTCTGCTACCATGGAACTCAATTAGATGTATATGAGTGCAGTCTTCTGTATTGAACATTTATGAGATTAAATAATCCAATCATTAAATGGTGTTTGACCCATCTAAGTCTATGTTGTTTGCTGGTATGTCATGTGATAAGTATAAAGTTGACTGTACGAAAGCTGTTTGCCATCAAATTTGGAAAGTGATAAATATGCATAAAACTAAAATGTCCTTTGTTGGTGGTGACCAAAGTTACTCAAAGTTTCCAGAAATCAACAATTTGACTTTGAAACAACGGGAAGTTTGCTGAGCCACTCATTCTGTTCGGTCAGTAAATGGGCCTGAAGTAGAAAGTTTACAATTAGTGTATATTACCAGTACTGACTTACAATAGAGTGGCATGGACTTTTAATGTGGAAACTTGTCAACAACTGACTGCTGTCCAGTGAGAAATAGAGAGAAACTTGTTGGAAATTACTTGTGAAAGAGAGGAAAACAAAGAAACTGGCTCAGCTATTAGAAAATTAAAGGGGAGAATGTAATATCATGAGTGGTAAAATGCCAGTGGCTATATGGCTATAGGTTGTCAGAGCAGCACCTCCCTTTAGGAATGACAGAAAGCAACTAAATTTTAAGAGAGGTTAATATTGAAAGAAACCTAGAGTTTGAGAACAAAACTGAACAACATAATTCTGGCACATTGCATTAACATGAACAATCATTGATTAAAAATTTTCAGCAATCAGCAGAAATTTTTTTACACCCAGTTTTAGCTCAGTCAATGTGAAATGCCAGCTATTTTTACTGTATCAAAATATTCGATGACTAAAAAATAAAATTGATGAATCATTTATCTGCTTTGATGAATTATAGTCCTCAAACCTGGCTGACATAATCTGCCTCTCTGAACATCATGTGGCCACTGGCATAGGTGTATTAACTGTTACAGGGTTTAAGTCAGCATCTCACTTTTGTAGAGCAGGAAGGGAGAGAGGAGGAGTTGTCACAGTCATCAGGAGTTGTCATAAATGTAGTAACATAGACAGTCATGCAACATAAGCTGAATTTCACAATAAATACTTCATAATACAAAGTGCAAACTGAGCACCAGCAGGTAATTTTTATCTGTTCATACATCTACATCTACTCTGCAAATCACACTTAAGTGCCTGCCAAAGGGTTCATTGAACCACCTTAACAATAATTCTCTATTATTCCAATCTCTAACAGTGCACGGAAAAATGAACGCCTATATCTTTCCGTGCAAGCTACGATTTCCCTTATTTTATTGTGATGACCATTTCTGTGTATGTTGCTGTCAACAAACTATTTTTGCATCCAGGGGAGAAAGTTGGTGATTGAAATTTCATGAGAAGATTCTGCCGCAATGAAGAATGCCTTTTGTTTTAATGGTGTACACCCCAAATCCTTGTCAGTGATACTCTCTCCCCTATTTTATGATAATATAAAATGTGCTACTCTTCTTTGAACTTTCTTGATGTACTCTGTTAATCCTGTGGGTGAGGATCCCAAACCCTGCAGCAGTACTCCAAAAGAGGTTGGACAAGCGTAGTGTAGGCAGTCTCCTTAGTAGATCTCTTACATTTTCTAAATGTCTTGAGAATGAAAGCAGTCTTTGGTTAGCCTTCCTCACAACATTTTCTATGTGTTCCTTCCAATTTAAGTTGTTCATAATTGTAATTCCTAGGTATTTAGTTGAATTTACGGCCTTTATGTTTGACTGATTTATTATGTAACCGAAGTTTAATGAATTCCTTTTAGCACTCATGTGGAAGACCTCACACTTTTCGTTATTTAGAGCCAACTGCCAATTTTTGCAGCATTCAGATATCTTTTCTAAATTGTTTTGCAATTTGTTTTGATCTTGTGGTGATTTTATTAGTGGATGAACAACAGCGTCATCTGCAAACAATATAAGACGGCTACTCAGATTGTCTTCTAAATCGTTCATATAGATAAGGAACAGCAGAGGGCCTACAACACTACCTTAAGGAATGCCAGAAATCACTTCTGTTTTACTCGATTACTTTCCATCAGTTACTACAAACTCAGACCTCTCTGACAGGAAATCATGAATCCAGTCACGATATTCCGTAAGCACGCAATTTCGCTACAAGCTGCTTGTGTGGTACAGTGTCAAAAGCCTTTTGGAAATCTAGAAATACAGAATCAATTTGAAATCCCTTGTCAATAGCACTCGACTGTGTGTGTGTGTGTGTGTGTGTGTGTGTGTGTGTTTTTTTTTTTTTTTTTTTTTTTTTTTCCTCAAGAATGATGTTTTCTAAATCCATGGTGACAGTGTGTCAATAGACTGTTCTCTTCGAGGTAATTCATAATGTTCAAACACCATAGTTCCAAAATACTGCTGCATATTGACATTAATGGTATGACCTGTGCAACTTTCCAGTCTTTGGGTACAGATCTCTCATTGAGTGACTGGTTGTATATGATTGTCAAGTATGGAGCTACTGCATCAGCATACTCTGAAAGGAACCTAACTGGTATACAGTCTGGTCCAGAAGACTTGCTTTTATTAAGTGATTTAAGTTGCTTCATTACTCCAAGATACGTACTTCTAAGTTACTCATGTTGGCAGCTGTTCTTGATTCAAACTCTGGAATATTTACTTTGTCGTCTTTGGTGAAGGAATTGCGAAAGCTTGCGTTTAGTAACTCCGCTTTCACAGCACTGTTGCTGATAGTTCTTCCATTGTAGAGTAAGCATTGAATGTGTCTTGCAGCTAACATACTTCACATACGACCAGAATCTCTTTGGATTTTCTGCCAGGTTTTGAAACAAAGTTTTGTTGTGGAAACTAATGTAAGCATATTGTATGGGTGTCCGTACTAAATTTCGAGCTTCTGTAAAAGATTGCCAATCTTGGATATTTTGCATTCATTTAAATTTGGCATGCTTTTTTCATTGTTTCTGCAACAGTGTTCTGAAGTGTTTTGTGTACCAATGGGGATCAGCTCAGTAACGAAATCCTAAACTCAGATTGGAATGTATACCGCAGAGACAGGCTGAACAGTGAAGGGGGAGGCATGTTTATAGCGGTAAGAAGTGCAATAGTATCGAAGGAAATTGACGGAGATCCGAAATGTGAAATGATTTGGGTGAAGGTCGCGGTTAAAGCAGGCTCAGACATGGTAATTGGATGTCTCTATAGGCCCCCTGGCTCAGCAGCTGTTGTGGCTGAGCACTTGAAGGATAATTTGGAAAATATTTTGAGTAGATTTCCCCACCATGTTATAGTTCTGGGTGGAGATTTTAATTTGCCGGATATAGACTGGGAGACTCAGACGTTCATAACGGGTGGCAGGGACAAAGAATCCAGTGAAATTTTTTTAAGTGCTTTATCTGAAAACTACCTTGAGCAGTTAAACAGAGAACCGACTCGTGGCGATAACATATTAGACCTTCTGGTGACAAACAGACCCGAACTATTTGAAAAAGTTAACGCAGAACAGGGAATCAGTGATCATAAAGCGGTTACGGCATCGATGATTTCAGCCGTAAATAGGAATATTAAAAAGGGTTGGAAGATTTTTCTGTTTAGAAAAAGTGACAAAAAGCAGATTTCAGAGTACCTGTTGGCTCAACACAAAAATTTTGTCTGAAGTACTGATAGTGTTGAGGATCAGTGGACAAAGTTCAAAACCATCGTACAATATGCGTTAGATGAGTATGTGCCAAGCAAGATCGTAAGAGATGGAAAAGAGCCACCGTGGTTCAACAACCGAGTTAGAAAACTGCTGCGGAAGCAAAGGGAACTTCACAGCAAACATAAACATAGCCAAAGCCTTGCAGACAAACAAAAATTACGCGAAGTGAAATGTAGTGTGAAGAGAGCTATGCGAGAGGCGTTCAATGAATTCAAAAGTAAAGTTCTATGTACTGACTTGGCAGAAAATCCTAAGAAATTTTGGTCTTATGTCAAAGCGGTAGGTGGATCAAAACAAAATGTCCAGACACTCTGTGACCAAAATGGTACTGAAACAGAGGATGACAGACTAAAGGCCGAGATACTAAATGTCTTTTTCCAAAGTTGTTTCACAGAGGAAGATTGCACTGTAGTTCCTTCTCTAGATTGTCGCACAGATGACAAAATGGTAGATATCGAAATAGACGACAGAGGGATAGAGAAACAATTAAAATCGCTCAAAAGAGGAAAGGCCTCTGGACCTGATGGGATACCAGTTCAATTTTACACAGAGTACGCGAAGGAACTTGCCCCCCTTCTTGCAGCGGTGTACCGTAGGTCTCTAGAAGAGCGTAGCGTTCCAAAGGATTGGAAAAGGGCACAGGTCATCCCCGTTTTCAAGAAGGGACGTCGAACAGATGTGCAGAACTATAGACCTAAATCTCTAACGTCGATCAGTTGTAGAATTTTGGAACACGTATTGTGTTCGAGTATAATGACTTTTCTGGAGACTAGAAATCTACTCTGTAGGAATCAGCATGGGTTTCGAAAAAGACGGTCATGTGAAACCCAGCTCGCGCTATTCGTCCACGAGACTCAGAGGGCCATAGACACGGGTTCACAGGTAGATGCCGTGTTTCTTGACTTCCGCAAGGCGTTCGATACAGTTCCCCACAGTCGTTTATTGAACAAAGTAAGATCATATGGACTATCAGACCAATTGTGTGATTGGATTGAGGAGTTCCTAGGTAACAGGACGCAGCATGTTATTCTCAATGGAGAGAAGTCTTCCGAAGTAAGAGTAATTTCAGGTGTGCCGCAGGGGAGTGTCATAGGACCGTTGCTATTCACAATATACATAAATGACCTGGTGGATGACATCGGAAGTTCACTGAGGCTTTTTGCAGATGATGCTGTGGTGTATCGAGAGGTTGTAACAATGGAAAATTGTACTGAAATGCAGGAGGATCTGCAGCGAATTGACGCATGGTGCAGGGAATGGCAACTGAATCTCAATGTAGACAAGTGTAATGTGCTGCGAATACACAGAAAGATAGATCCTTTATCATTTAGCTACAAAATAGCAGGTCAGCAACTGGAAGCAGTTAATACCATAAATTATCTGGGAGTACGCATTAGGAGTGATTTAAAATGGAACGATCATATAATGTTGATTGTCGGTAAAGCAGATGCCAGACTGAGATTCATTGGAAGAATCCTAAGGAAATGCAATCCGAAAACAAAGGAAGTAGGTTACAGTACGCTTGTTCGCCCACTGCTTGAATACTGCTCAGCAGTGTGGGATCCGTACCAGATAGGGTTGATACAAGACATAGAGAAGATCCA
Source organism: Schistocerca cancellata (assembly GCF_023864275.1). Lineage (NCBI taxonomy): Eukaryota > Metazoa > Arthropoda > Insecta > Orthoptera > Acrididae > Schistocerca > Schistocerca cancellata. The sequence continues at coordinate 33,523,883 of NC_064631.1, read as the reverse complement.
ACGGAGAGCAGCACACTTCGTTACAGGATCATTTAGTAATCGCGAAAGCGTTACGGAGATGATAGATAAACTCCAGTGGAAGACTCTGCAGGAGAGACGCTCAGTAGCTCGGTACGGGCTTTTGTCAAAGTTTTGAGAACATACCTTCACCGAAGAGTCAAGCAGTATATTGCTCCCTCCTACGTATATCTCGCGAAGAGACCATGAGGATAAAATCAGAGAGATTAGAGCCCACACAGAGGCATACCGACAATCCTTCTTTCCACGAACAATACGAGACTGGAATAGAAGGGAGAACCGATAGAGGTACTGAAGGTACCCTCCGCCACACACCGTCAGGTGGCTTGCGGAGTATGGATGTAGATGTAGATGTAGATTTGTAAAGTTATTTAGTATAAATCTCTCAATTGCTGTTGATACTATTTCTCTGAATTCAAGCCACATATTGTCTACAACTTACATTTCTAACTTGGAAGGAGTGGAGACTGTCTTGCATCAAGTGAATTAAGAGGCCAAGTGTGTTTTCACAGCAGTTTACTATTTGCTTGGGCTCATGAACTAACTACTCGAAATAATTTTCAGAGAATGAGTTTAGTGCAATTTAGGATGGTGATATATGTGTACCTCCAGACTTTTTAAACATCTATATTTGCCAACATATCAGATGCAAATGAAAGTCACCACCAACTATAATTGTATGAGTCGGGAACGTGTTTGAAATTAAACTCAAGTTTTCTTTGAGCTATTCAGCAACTGTATCATCCGAGTTGGAAGGTCAGTAAAAGGATCCAATAATTATTTCATTCCGGTTGCCAAGCGTGATCTCCGCCCATACTAACTCACAGGAACTATCTGCTTCAATTTATAAGCTCTATTGGGCAATTTAACGGCAAGGAGAAAAAAAAAAAAAAAAAAAAGAAAAGAAAGAAAGAAAAAAGAAAAGAAAGAAAGAAAAAAAATACAGGTTCTGGTAGTTTTAGAGTAGATTTTCACAAAACCTCTTCCACTAGGAGTTAATTACAGCCAAAAATTTCTACTATTACTTCCCAAATGGTGCTAACTGCTGACAAACAGCCATTTCTTTATAGAAAGTTTGAATGAACAAAATTTTATAACAAAACCAATAGTCAATGGCCTATCAGACTATGACATGCAGTTTATTTTGTCAAATATTAATACTGAATAGGATATAAAATATACAAAATCTGAGCTCAAGATAGTGGACAGTAAGCCAGAAGTTGATTATTTGAAGCCACTCCTCAAAGACGTCAATTAAAAGTACAACACTTTTATTAGTAAAAGTTCTTACCTTATCTGAATACTGGTTTCTGGACTAACTCAGATTAGATCGAGGTCCACAAGAAAATCCGTGGATTGCTTAAGGAATAAAGATATCTTGTAAAAAAAGGAGGGGAAACTATATCTGCCAATCAAATGTCTCTCACTGTCATACTACAGCACATTACAAGACACACTGCAAAATATTTACCTCCTAACTGATTATCACGAGCTAACTCTGTTTAAACTGTTGTGCTGAGAAATATTATCCCAAGATAACTCGGGCCTCCAAATTTTGCGTGTACCTGCACCAGCATCCCAATTATAAACATTGTAGTTCCTTCCACTGCCACTAGTTAGCACTAACAACTAGAGCATAATCATTGTAGTGCCTTCCACTGTCACTAGGTAGAGCTTTTTTCCGTGTATTGTTACCGTGTAGATGCTGCTATGGTAGAAGAGGTGGAGCAGGAAGTTAACAGATAAGAAGACGAGTACCAGGAAGCTGTCAAGGAACTTATACTGGAAGAAGTTGAAGCTAGTATCAAGACTCCTAAAATCAGAAAGCTCTGGGAGAAGACAGTATTACAGCAGAAATGATAAAATATGGTGGAGAAAAACTATCAAGGGTTTTGCATGAGATTATAGTGGAAAGAAAATATGGCTCGAACAGTGGAATACAGAAATAGTCTGCCCTATACATAAGAAACATGACAAAGCTGACTGTGCAAATTATAGAGGAGTTGCACTGCTCTGTATAGTATATAAAGTATTAGGAAAAATCATGGCAGGAGCAACTCAGTACATATGTAGAAGAGTATCTAGGAGAGTACCAGCATGGTTTCAGAACTAATAGATCCATTACAGATCGGATTTTTACTGTCAGACAGATCCTTAACAAATGTTATAACATCGGTGTCCACCAGCTGTTCATTGATTTCAAACAAGCTTACAGCAGTATCAAAAGGGACCAACTCTGAAGGCAGTGCAAGATGCAGGAGTGCCCAACAAGTTAATAAGGCTGGTTCATAACACTTTGAGAAGAACAGTATGTAAAGTAAAGGTTGAGGGCACTTTATCAAAGGCATTTGAAGCTAACCAGGGGTTGTGACAGGGTGATGTTCTCTCCACTATTCTAATTAATGTCTTCTTGGGGAGGGTAATGTGGAAGACACAAAGCGGCAACCCTGGTTGATGCAGAATCTTGCATATGCTGATGATGATGATTTGTTATCCAGGAGGAAACAGGACCTGGAAGAAAAGCTTGAAAAATTAGAAAGATACAGATTGGAAATGGGGCTGACAATCCGTCAAAAACCAAGTATATTTCCACATCTAGGAACACATATAGTGAAGGAGAAAGAAGCACAACTTTGAATGGGGAAGAATATGAACACAGTGAGAGCTTTAAATATCTTGGGTCACTGATAACTGAGAATAATGATATGAGAGAAGAAATACATGCAAGGATTACAGCTGGTAACAGGCACTACTTCGCACTGATTAAAGTATTTAAAGCAAGAAGCCTTAGTACGAATCTGAAGCTGACATTGTAGTAGTGAGACCTGTGGTGATGTATGGTTCGAAGGCTTGGACAATGATGTAAAATAATGAGGAGCTGTTGCAGAGATGGGAAAGGAAGATGCTTAGGAAAATCTTTGGGACCATGGATGATAGGGGGTTTTGGCAAATCAGAAATAATAAGGAGATCAGAGAGTTGTGCAACAAACCAGATATCATGACATAAATAAAGAGTAATAGACTATGTTGGTTGGGACATGTAGAAAGAATGGAGGAGAGCAGCACAATCAATAAAGTTTTCAAAAGAAAACAAGGTGGACGCCATATAATGGGCAGACCAAGGACCAGATGGATAGACAACATGGAGGAGGACATGAGAAGAATGGGAGTTAGAAGATGGAGAGCCAAGGCATCCAGCAGAGGAGAGTGGATGGAGACTGCCCAGGAGACCAAGGTCCTATATGGGCTGTAGCATCAAGGAGGTAAGTAAGATAAGTATTGCTACTGGGTTGTCCTTGTGAAGCCATTGCAACATTACCATGTTGTTTCATTGCATTTTGGTACAGTTGTTGTAGTATTAAGTCTGCTTGCAGTCTTCTAAAATTAACAGTGATTATTCCAGTGAGGAAGAGCAGTGGAATGACATCCCTGTTTCAGAATGTGTTGATGACTCTTGAAGTTTCGTCAAGTGAGGAAGAGACACACATAGATTGGTCTCAGACGAGAGTGTAGCACGTTGTTGACCCAAATTCTGATTGTGAACCACCAAGACTTTTTGTTTAATGCTAATCCCAGCTATACAATTCCTTTTGCCGATGATTAACGTGAAATATTTGAACACTTTTTTGATATGGATTTGATGGAAATTATACATGTGGAAACAGCTACATATATCAGCCAATATGTTTCAACCCCAAATGTAATGTTTTGCTGCCATCATGTGAACGTCTTTGAATTTTCCTTGCTCTAACCATTTTCCAAAGTGTTGTTCAGAAAACTGAATTGCATATGTACTCGTCGTGATGGGCAAGCATATCAACTCCATTTTTCGATAACATATGTTTTACAAGAGAATTTGCTAATCAAAAAGTATCTTCATTTTTTTTATAATGAAGTGTATGATGCTGCAAATTACCCAAATCCTAAGCTGCAAAGAATTTGGCCAATTTACCAGCACCTTGAAAATAAATTCAAAACTTCTTATGCTTCTGAACAGGACTTATGGTGGATGAATGTCTACTTTTGTACAAGGGTCAACTGAGTTGGATATAGTATATTCCGATGAAAAGGGCAAGATTTGGAATAAAATTCTACACGCTTTGTGAATCAGCTAGTGGGTCTGTATGGTCCCTGATTATTTACATGTGAAAGAGGCATAACTGGATGCAGACTTTATGGATTTTCCAGTGTTGTCACAAGTTGTTTTGACACTTGTAAAACCAATCCTGAAGCAAGGTTACTGTCTTAACTTTTAAACATCCCCAGAGTTTGCAGATTTCCTAATGCTGTATCATACACAAACAGATTTCAGTGCATGATTCTGATACATATATCTTATCTACCACCTTATTTGTAAATTTAAATCAAAAATTTTCATCTTTGTGATAAACAACATTTTGTAATGGCTATTTGCAGAGATTTTTGAGCAGATCGAGTTTTCTTGGGATAATACCTTTTATCCACTCCCACCTACAATATCTCCTTAGATTCTCAAGATAAATGTTGGAACGAGTTGTCAAAGTAATGTATTTTCAAAAAAGTTTAAAACTACGTAGAAAAAATATATATGATATCAAAAGTTTTGTGGCAGGGATAGGTACATGAAGAGGTTAAATGTAATAATACTGACATCACAAAAAATGCATTGCAAGAAAAATGCAATCGCATCAGATAACAAAATGAAGACAATATGGTATATAGTGAAGGAGGCTAGCGGTAGAACCAGTCATGAAGAGCAGCAGATAACATTAAGAGTAAACGATACATTGGTGACAGATGTGTGTAGTGGTGCAAAACCTTTTAACAAGCATTTCATAACTGTTACTGAAAGAATGGGGTTGTCAGATCCAGTCAATGTTGCCATGAAATATATTAAGACCAGTCATTACAAATAATGTCAGTAATATAAATATGACCCTCACTGCACAAGTAGAAGTGATTTCCACCAAAAAATATTAAAAAATAAAAAATTATGATGGTTGTGATAAAATACAACAAAGTTGATTAAAGAGTTTGCTTCCCCAATAACATATTAAATTCTCTCTGCAACTAATCAACTACCAGTGGAAAATTTGCTGAGTGGTTGAAATATGGTCAAGATAACACGTTGACTGTCTCACACATAGTGATGGACGTTTCACCACCAAGCCAGGTCATGGTGTCAGGTGTGAAGTTTGTTCGGGCTGCCGGCAGCCACACAGCATCAACGTGTTAAGAAAGGAGATAAGTAATAACACCAAATTTCTGCCCAGTTTCATTTTTGACAGTATTCTTGAAAATTTCAGAAAAGGTAATATAGAACTAGCTTCTCAACCATCTGGCAACAAATAATATAATGTCAATATCACAATTCAACAATATTCTGAAAAGGAAAGAATGCTACTCACCAGAAGGATGGCACGTTGAGTTGCAGACAGGCACAACGAAAGACAGCTGCACAGTGAGCCTCTTCAGAAAGGAAAAAACATACCCACAAAAGCAAGCACACCTCATGCACATTTTACCACTACCTCCTGCTGATCCAGCCAGAACACAAAGACATCCCATTGAACAGATACAGCAATTTGGAGTGGGGTGGAGAAGGGGGAGAGATAGCAGGTTATGGGAAGGTGGAGGGGAGTCAGTACTGTCTGGCAAAGTAGGCAGGGACTAAATGGTAGCACGACAAACCAGCCAGACATAGCGTCGAGATGCTGTGGAGAGGGAGGGGGGGTGAATAGGAAGCAAATAAGGAGGGGAGCAGAGAAGGGTAAAAGACAGGTGGGTGCATTGGCAGAAAGCGGAGCACAATGAGAGTGAGAAGACACACAGTTGGAGGAGGTGAAAGGGCAGAGGCAGCCGAAACCGTTGGGTGGAGGGTGTGGGGACAGTAAGTTACCGTGGACTTTCCATTTTTGTTTCAACGTCACAGTTTGAATTTCTGAAGGATTCCGGTATTGAGAAAATTATCTACACAAAGTGGGAATAACAAATTACAAGCTACTATTTTGTGAGCTGTCAAAGGCATTTAACTGCATAAATCACAATATCCTTTTTAGTAAATTGCAGTATTACACTCTAACAGGGAATGCTGCAGAATACTTCAAATCCTGTATCTGTGTCAGGAAATAGAGGATGGCAATAGGAAAGACACGTGTATGGAGCTATCGGGCATCATCCAGTTGGAAACTGATTACATTCCACAAGACTCCATCTTAGGGTCCTTATCTTTTTATGTCAATGACCTTTCAGCTGTAACATTACCAGATGCCAAGAAGGTTTCGTTTGCAGATGATACTCACTTGCAATAAACAGCAAATTAAGTATTGTCTTATGAAGACCAGTTAATGAAATCCTCATGGACATTAAACAAATGGTTCCTAGCCAAGTCTTTGTCAGTGAACTTTGAAAAAAAAAACAAAAGAAGAAGAAGAAGAAGCTGCATGCAATTTGGAATGTTTTAAGAGATTTCCCACCAGTGTTGCTTAAAATGCAACAACTGATAGCTAGAAGATATTGAAAGTGTTAAATTCTTTGTACTGCAACTGAATAACCAATTCAGCTGGGAGGAGCATATGGCACAGAACTGCTAAAACTCCAAACGAAATCTCTATTTGCAGGGCAAATTTTATCATACATAGGTGACACAAAAGGAAGCTAACACACTCTGCTTACTTTCACTCCACATCACAAAGAATTATTTTTTTGGGGATAACAAATCAGGCCAAGCTGAAGGTCATAAAATTTGTGATAAGAATAATTTGTGTTGTGAACTCTTAGAATATCCTGCAAAGGCCTGTGTCCACCACTTCCCACTGAATGCCCCCCCCCCCCTTTTTTTAACAATTTACATTCCAGCAGGGGTTTGCTGTCTGATTTATCAGCCGTTTTAGTGAATGATGCGTGGGCTGTTGATCGCATTTTACTTTTTATCCACTGAAGCAATATGGCAAAGGCCATTTAATTTTTAGTTTTGGACCTCCATTTCTGCATGGTGTCTTTCTTTTTCCCACATGCCTATTTTTAGCTGTCTTCTATTCTGTCCATTGGGACTGGCGTACAGTTGTTTAACTCCTCTCTGTGTTCGTGTTCTGTTCTTTTGACTTTGGCTCGTATGACCCGTTGTCTTTTGCGCCCTAAAGCAGAACAAAACAAGGCCTGTTTAGAGAACTAGGAATCCTAACTACAGCTTCCCAACATAATTATTCCTCATGAAATTTGTCATTAAAATTATTCTTTTCAAACCAACAGCTCAGTATGGAATCAAAGCTAGAAACAATGATAACCTTCACAAAGATCTTAAGTCACTTTGGATCAAAAAGGCATATATTATTCAGGAACGCACATTTTCAATAACTCGCCAGCAGCTGCAAAATGTTTAACTACTAATGAAGCTCACCTTAAGATAATTGGTGGACACATCCTACTCAGTTGATGAATATCTCCTAGTTGAACCAACTGATATGTACATGTTACTAATAATATCAAATACTGCAAGTACAATGCAGGGCAGCAATGTAATCATCGTAAATAAGTGCTGTAAAATGATTTTTTTCCATTTAATGATATATAGCTAAAATAGCATATGAATTATCGTAGACACCTTATGTCTATTGGACATTTACTTTTTGGGACAATTTTGCTATTACCCTTTAAATGAAAATATATTTAAGATTATCTGACTTATTCCGCATCCATGAGAACCATTACACTTGGGATCTGTAAATGGAACATTAGCATATCTGTTTTTCTTTGTAAATATTTGTTTATTCTTGTTTTCTGCCACCTGTTACATCCTGGAGGATTTCTTCACTGTGAAATGAGAATTACATCTAATATGATCTGATCAAAATGCACTAGTGAACAGACTGGAGTGAAAGATGTTATTGTGCCAGTAGTGAAAATAACACGGCAGAGGGGGGGGATTTGTCATCCATATGGTTGGTTGGTGGATCAACGAAGCACTTAGCTGGATTCAAAGAGATGAAGGAGAAAGGTCAACAACCTGACATAATGTAAGGTGGGTAGAGAAGACTGGAAAACATGCAGCAGCAACACAAGTACATAAAGCTGAATGCCACAATCTATGGTGAAGTCTGAAGGCTGTCCTTACTGTTGGTAGTGATGACAGGGTGAAGAATGAAAAAATTTGACTACTTTTAGCTTCACAAGTTTGTTCCGAGCAAACGTTTGTTTTAGGATAGCTAGCTGCACGTAACTTCAGGGACTGACATCTGCTGGCCTAATCGTGAGACACACGCACACCTGTCACTACCTGCCGTGAGAAAGCTATCCAATGTCTCTTACTAGACGCGTACATTCACCACGTATAAGAACCTAAATAAATGATACTAAATATTATTCAATCATTTTCAAAATCTGTACACTACCTTTTGACATTCAGGAAAGACTGTATCCAAATTTCATCTTTATAACTATCATAGCCCCCCCCCCATGAACCATGGACCTTGCCATTGGTGGGGACGCTTGCGTACCTCAGCGATACAGATAGCCATACCGTAGGTACAACTACAACGGAGGGGTATCTGTTGAGAGGCCAGACAAACGTGTGGTTCCTGAAGAGGGGCAGCAGCCTTTTCAGTAGTTGCAGGGGCAACAGTCCTGGTGATTGACTGATCTGGCCTTGTAACAATAACCAAAACGGCCTTGCTGTGCTGGTACTGCGAATGGCTGAAAGCAAGGGGAAACTACAGCCGTAAGTTTTCCCGAGGGCATGCAGCTTTACGGTATGATTAAATGATGATGGCGTCCTCTTGGGTAAAATATTCCGGAGGTAAAATAGTCCCCCATTCGGATCTCCGGGCTGGGACTACTCAAGAGGATGTCGTTATCAGGAGAAAGAAAACTGGCGTTCTACCGATTGGAGCGTGGAATGTCAGATCCCTTAATTGGGCAAGTAGGTTAGAAAATTTAAAAAGGGAAATGGATAGGTTAAAGTTAGATATAGTGGGAATTAGTGAAGTTCGATGGCAGGAGGAACAAGACTTCTGGTCAGGTGACTACAGGGCTATAAACACAAAATCAAATAGGGGTAATGCAGGAGTAGGTTTAATAATGGATAGGAAAATAGGAATGCGGGTAAGCTACTACAAACAGCATAGTGAACACATTATTGTGGCCAAGATAGATACGAAGCCCACACCTACTACAGTAGTACAAGTTTATATGCCAACTAGCTCTGCAGATGACGAAGAAATCGAAGAAATGTATGATGAAATAAAAGAAATTATTCAGATAGTGAAGGGAGACGAAAATTTAATAGTCATGGGTGACTGGAATTCGAGTGTAGGAAAAAGGAGAGAAGGAAACGTAGTAGGTGAATATGGATTGGAACTACAAAATGAAAGAGGAAGCCGCCTTGTAGAATTTTGCACAGAGCACAACATAATCATAGCTAACACTTGGTTTAAGAATCATGAAAGAAGGTTGTATACAAGAACCCTGGAGATACTAAAAGGTATCAGATAGATTATATAATGGTAAGACAGAGATTTAGGAACCAGGTTTTAAATTGTAAGACATTTCCAGGGGCAGATGTGGACTCTGACCACAATCTATTGGTTATGACCTGTAGATTGAAACTGAAGAAACTGCAAAAAGGTGGAAATTTAAGGAGATGGGAACTGGATAAACTGAAAGAACCAGAGGTTGTACAGAGTTTCAGGGAGAGCATAATGGAACAAGTGACAGGAATGGGGGAAAGAAATACAGTAGAAGAAGAATGGGTAGCTTTGAGGGATGAAATAGTGAAGGCAGCAGAGGATCAAGTAGGTAAAAAGACGAGGGCTAGTAGAAATCCTTGGGTAACAGAAGAAATATTGAATTTAATTGATGAAAGGAGAAAATATAAAAATGCAGTAAATGAAGCAGGCAAAAAGGAATACAAATGTCTCAAAAATGAGATAGACAGGAAGTGCAAAATGGCTAAGCAGGGATGGCTAGAGGACAAATGTAAGGATGTAGAGGCTTATCTCACTAGGGGTAAGATAGATACTGCCTACAGGAAAATTAAAGAGACCTTTGGAGATAAGAGAACCACTTGCATGAACATCAAGAGCTCAGATGGAAACCCAGTTCTAAGCAAAGAAGGGAAAGCAGAAAGGTGGAAGGAGTATATAGAGGGTCTATACAAGGGCGATGTACTTGAGGACAATATTATGGAAATGGAAGAGGATGTAGATGAAGATGAAATGGGATATACGATACTGCGTGAAGAGTTTGACAGAGCACTGAAAGACCTGAGTCGGAACAAGGCCCCCGGAGTAGACAACATTCCATTGGAACTACTGACAGCCTTGGGAGAGCCAGTCCTGTCAAAACTCTACCATCTGGTGAGCAAGATGTATGAAACAGGCGAAATACCCTCAGACTTCAAGAAGAATATAATAATTCCAATCCCAAAGAAAGCAGGTGTTGACAGTTGCAAAAATTACCGAACAATCAATTTAATAAGCCATAGCTGCAAAATACTAACACAAATTCTTTACAGACGAATGGAAAAACTAGTAGAAGCCGACTTCAGGGAAGATCAGTTTGGACTCCGTAGAAACACTGGAACACGTGAGGCAATACTGACCTTACGACTTATCTTAGAAGAAATATTAAGGAAAGGCAAACCTACGTTTCTAGCATTTGTAGACTTAGAGAAAGCTTTTGACAATGTTGACTGGAATACTCTCTTTCAAATTCTAAAGGTGGCAGGGGTAAAATACAGGGAGCGAAAGGCTATTTACAATTTGTACAGAAACCAGATGGCAGTTATAAGAGTCAAGGGACATGAAAGGGAAGCAGTTGTTGGGAAGGGAGTAAGACAAGGTTGTAGGCTCTCCTCGATGTTATTCAATCTGTATATTGAGCAAGCAGTAAAGGAAACAAAAGAAAAATTCGGAGTAGGTATTAAAATCCATGGAGAAGAAATAAAAACTTTGAGGTTCGCCGATGACATTGTAATTCTGTCAGAGACTTGGAAGAGCAGTTGAATGGAATGGATAGTGTCTTGAAAGGAGGATATAAGATGAACATCAACAAAAGCAAAACGAGGATAATGGAATGTAGTCGAACTAAGTCGGGTGATGCTGAGGGAATTAGATTAGGAAATGAGACACTTAAAGTAGTAAAGGAGTTTTGCTATTTGGGGATCAAAATAACTGATGATGGTCGAAGTAGAGAGGATATAAAATGTAGACTGGCAATGGGAAGGAAAGAGTTTCTGAAGAAGAAAAATTTGTTAACATTGAGTATAGATTTTTGTGTCAGGAAGTCATTTCTGAAAGTATTTGTATGGAGTGTAGCCATGTATGGAAGTGAAACATGGACGATAAATAGTTTGGACAAGAAGAGAATAGAAGCTTTCGAAATGTGGTGCTGAATATTAGATGGGTAGATCACATAACTAATGAGGAAGTATTGAATAGGATTGGGGAGAAGAGAAGTTTGTGGCACAATTTGACCAGAAGAAGGGATCGGTTGGTAGGACATGTTTTGAGGCATCAAGGGATCACCAATTTAGTATTGGAGGGCAGCGTGGAGGGTAAAAATCGTAGAGGGAGACCAGGAGATGAATACACTAAGCAGATTCAGAAGGATGTAGGTTGCAGTATGTACTGGGAGATGAAGAAGCTTGCACAGGACAGAGTAGCATGGAAAGCTGCATCAAACCAGTCTCAGTACTGAAGACCACAAAACAACTATCATAGTTTCAGAGATTAAAAAAATGCTAAAAAGGTCAAAAACTGACACTTAGGAAACTAAATTCAGTTAGGAAATATAATAGGTTATCCTTTGGTATTATCTAAAAACATAAACAGCTTGTGAACCAAAAGAGAGCGTTTCAGATATGTTTGTAAATATTCTCAAACATATGAAGGAGATGGGTTCAGATATAAAATCTGTCATATTCTGATATTGACACCAAATTTAATAAAGTAGGTAATGACCTTGATACTAAAATGAATAAATTAGGTCTGGAAATACATGAGTTACACACTGAAGTCGACGGGTTAATGCAGGAGGTTAACCAAGGGTTCAGTAATTTGTCAACTGAGATGGAATCCAAAATGGAAGATAAAATTTCAAATTTGAGGAATACTTGGAAAAATGATATGACTCTTTTCAGCAATAATGTTAAAAGTGACATTAATCAGGTCAGACAGGAATGTAATACTGCTATTGTGACAGTGAAATGTGAACTAACTACAAAGATTGAGGAAGTTGTTGAGGACAACCAACAGTCAAAGCAACAGTTACATTTAAAATTAAACAAAGTTAATGAACAGGTTCATAATGTAGAGAAGCTCTGTGAGGAAAGTCACACAGTATTAGCAAGTAAAATCAAAGAAGGAAAAGATGTGTGTGCAAAGATTGGTATACCAAGTGGCTAGTAAAATTTCTAACCTAGAAACTAATACTTAGCAATGTAGTACCAGTGTGAATGAACAATTGTGGGAGCATGAGGGTAGAGTAACCAGAGTAGAGCAAAATGTTAACAACCATAGTGGCTGTGTTGTAAGTAATGGGGTAGTAGAATCATCTGAAATTGCTTATGTAACATCGCCAATTCTTGAAATTTGATCCAAATAAGAATGTTCACTGTAAAGAGTTTTGGAGTGATTTTGAAGATGTGTTACCTAAAGTGTGGAATGACAAGCAAAGGATTGGATTCATCACCTCTAATCTATTGGGAGAAGCTAGAATCTGGGGGAATTTGGCTTCAGATAAATACAATAAATTAGCAGAGTTCAAACAGGCATTGTTTTGAAGAATAATGGGGACAGAGGAAGCATATGGAAGTGTTGAATAAATTTTGGTCAGGAGAAAAATATGATTCCAAGAGAAATAACATTAAAAGATTCGTACAAAAGTGGGTGACTACCTTATCTTATTTAAATGCAAAATTGGAGACAGAACAGATAATCATGGGTATTGAAAGGAAATTGCCATTGAGCTGGCGAAATAAGATCATTTTGGCACATAGAGGCAGATACCAGGGGAGAGGGGCCTATGTTGGAAATAGATTCAATGACCAAGTACAATACTTTGATTGCCATCAGCTGCTGTCTGATGATGTAGCGGGTAGGTGCAGCCCGACAGGTGACAGAAATGTCAGAGGCAATGACATCACACAGGAGGAAAACTGTTAGCAGTCTGTAATGATGTTTGCAGACTGAAATCACATAAGTTAAACCCACTAGCGACGCCCTTTATTACGAAGGCACCTACTAAACAGCATGGGGGAACCATAATAGAAAATAGAAGGGTAGAGGAGAATGACACTGTAAAACAATTTGGTTATTCAGTAAATGCAGTAGTTTTTTGTGAAAGGGAAAGCTCAAACAAAGATAGCAGGAACCATATTAAGAAGGAACTAAATACAGAAAGTAAAGACGTGGATCAGGAAGTGGGGGTGAATCAGCAGTGCAAAACAGATGAGAGGCCTACCAGAGATGGTGGAAGTAGCATTATTATCGGGAAAACAGTTGGGGAGGTACCCAAGGAAGAGTATAATAGTGTAGAGGAGGTGGTATAGAGGTTGAATGAAGTAATTTCCAATAGCGAGGAAGAGGGGTCAGAAGAAAAGGAAGGAGTACGTGATTTTGAAAATTCTGACAACACCTTGGAGAGGGTTGCAGAATTAGAGATTATTAAAGAGGGTGAGAAGCTACAGAAATATTTTGATTTATCAATAGTGGACAGGATAGTTAAAGCTGCCACTACTAACGAAATGAAAGAGGACCCAGTTAAGGTATGTGTACTTTCCACAGAAAAGGTAGGTTTTGATAGGTGTAAAGTGTTGTGGGATTTACCAGATGAACCTGAGTCTGTAGTCAGAAAAGAATATATTGGACAGCCTACAATTGAGGTGACAGTGTTTGGAGAAAAGGTTCCTTGTCTAATTGATACCGGTTCGTAAGAATTTTGTAAATGCTCTCCCAAAGAATAAACAAACAGTTGTAATGCCAGTGAGTGGTTTAAACATTATTGTAGCTACTGGAAAAACTAAGAAGGCAGTTAAACACGAAGCCCTATTACCCATAGCGATAAGTGGGGTAGCCATAAAACAGAATTTTCTAGTTATAAATGGACTCGGTGTGGAAATGTTGGTAGGTGCTGACTTCTTGCATAAATATGAAGGATGGGTAAATTTTGGGTCCAATGATGTAGTTATTCCATTCATTGGAAAAAGACCAAGTGTAAATGAACAACAAAGTGACATACCAATACAATACAGCAGGGCGGCTACATTGATTGAAGGCTATAATGAATATGGTGAAAAAAATGAAGAGTATCCTGAGATAGAAAATGTCAGTATTAGGATCAACGAAAAATTAGAAGAATTAATGGAATTGACTGATGTACGAAAGGATGATTTGAGTCAAATTTTGAACAATCATTGTGAAGTGTTTTCAGAACAACCATGCCTAGTTAGGAATTATGAGTGCTATTTGACTGTAAAAGAGGACGCACATTTTTTCCGAAAGCCATTTGCCGTTTCAGAAGTATATAAAGAAGCAGTTCGAGATATGATTCAGAAAATGCTCGAATGGGGAATCATAGAGAGGGCAATTAGTGTATATAATAACCCATTGGTTGTAGTACCTAAGAAGGATGGTTCCATTGTGCTTGTTTTGGACACCCAAGCGTTAAATAAAATTATATTTCCAGAAATTGATAGGCTGGAGAACATAGAAGAATTACTACAAAAATTTAAAGGTGCAAAATTTTTTATGTCAATGGATGTAATGTGTGGTTACTGGAACCTGCCTTTGGCAAAAGAATCCTGAAAGTAAACAGCTTTCCTGTTTGAGGGGAGATGTTATCAGTATGGAGAAGAATGGAAAAAGTGAAATGGGAAGACCGAGTAAGGAATGAAGAAGAATTGGAGAAGAAAGAAACATGCTGAAAGTCATCAGAAAGAGAAAATGGAACTGGATTGGACATTGTTTGAGGAGGGACTGTTTATTACGATTAGAAGGAATGGTGGAGGGAAAAAGGGGATGAAGAAAAAGAAGATATCAAATGCTGGACAATATAAAAGGAGGCAAATATTCAGAAATGAAATGACTGACTATGGACAGACAAAAGTGGAAGACCTGCTGTAAGGCAGAATACCATACATACATACATATGAATATAATGTTGTGCCCTTTGGATTAAACACTAGTGTTTGTGCATATGTTAGAGCATGTCCCAGGTTCTAGGAGACCAACTGCTTAGGAGAATTACTGTCTAAGTGGACGATGTATTAACTCCCACCTGGGAAGAGCACTATATGTTGTTAAACAAAGTATTAGACGCAATTAAAAAAGGGGGAATGAAACTGAAATTGGACAAAATGGAATTTATAAAGGAAGAAATTAAATTCCTGGGACATATTGTTCGTGGCAATGGGATCATGCCCGATCCAGAAAAGATAAAAGCCATTGGAGATTATGCAGCACCAACCACAAGAAAAAGAGTTAAAAGGTATGTTTGGCCTTTTTTGATTTTACTGAAAATTTGAACCTGGTCAGTTGTTTAATGCACCTTGCCTGTCTGACAGAACTTTTAAAGAAGAACATACCTTATAAGTGGACTCAGGAGTGTCAAACTGAATTTGAAGAACTTAAAGAGGCTCTGGTGAATAGTAAAATTTTGAACCATCCTGATTTTTCTAAACCTTTTTGTCAGGGATCAGATGCATGTGGTTACGGTCTGGGGGTGGAACTATTCCAGATCGAAACAGTTAGTGAAGAACAGGTCCACAAAACAATAGCTTTTGCTAGTCGGTCATTGCAACAAGCTGAAAAGTATTACAGCATTTCAGAGTTAGAAGCATTAGCAATCATTTTTGGTTTACAGAAATTTGAACAGTACTTGTTGGGCCATAAAGTTTTAGTTTTCAGTGACCATAGTGCATTAACTTACCTACAAAGGTGCCAACTTAAACACAGCAGACTTCAGAGATGGGTCATGTATATCCAGCAATTTGATATTCACATAGAACACATAAAAGGCTCCAAAAATATTGTGGCGGATGCATTATCTTGATATGTAAAGGAGAACAAGCGCAGGACAGGGATTTCTTAGGAACAAGGGATTGTGATGAAGTTTTGCTAGTGGTCATTCAGTTACAGGAAGAGGCACAAATAAAACATATTTGTAAAAATCTCAGGCGGGAACAAAACCAAGCAGGTTAGGACATCTCGACTTTCCAAAGTTAACAGAATATTACCAGATACACAAGGACATACTTTTCCGACAGAGAATGAATACTGATGAGAACTGGCTTATTTGTTTCTCAGAAAAACACATTGACTTACTTATTGATTATATACTTGGAAAATATGGACATTATGGAGCCCATAAATGTGTTGCAAAATTAAGTGAGGTAGTAATTTTTTATAATATGTGGCAAAGAGTACAGAAGAGACTAGGATCTTGTGACAGATGTCAAAAGGTGAGAGTAAATAATAGAATTATTCAGGGCCAAATGTATTCAGTGGAACCTCAGAATAGGTTGGAATAAGTAGCTGTGGAACTGTTTGGCCTTTTGCCAGTTTCAAGGGGAAGTTGCGAGTACGTATTTGTGCTAGTAGATGATCTTACTAAATATGTGAGGTTTTATCCTATTAAAATGCTAAAGTAATTGTGAACAAACTAGAGAAAGACTATTTTGTAAACATTGGGGTGCCAAAAGCAATATTATCTGATAAAGGGTCACAATTTATTTCTAAACGATTTACGGAATGCTTAAGCAAAAGAAACATAGAACATATAAAAATTTCTGCCTATTTTCCACAGGGGAATGTGTGTGAAAGGATCATGAAAGAACTAAACCATCTCTGTAGAACATATTGTCACAAGACGCATTCTGCTTGGTCCAATTACTTAGAATATTTCGAAGAAGTGATTAACCATCTAAAATAGGAAGCCACAGGTTTTGCTCCAGTAGAATTAATGTGTGGAATTAGACCAAATAACCTCTTATTTGACCTGATAAGAGTTCCTAATCTTACTGAATTGGCGATGGAACATAAGAAAAAATTGGCTCGAGCAAATATCAGAAAAAAAGACTCTGGAGAGTGCTTGTGAAAACCAAAGAGAAATAAAAAAAGCTTACGGCTGAGACGAAAAAGTTTACTGACGAATATGTGGGACCTTTTAGGATTCTAGCCAAACCTCATGCCAATGCTTACACACTAGAGTATTTAAAGTCACACAAATTACTGGGTTTGAGAAACATTGTTGATTTAAAGTGATACATTCAGAAAGAAGACTAAAACTTCAGTGCTACGATGGATTACTACCCTATTCTCCAGCCTGGCTTTTTACTCCAGGACCATGTGTCTTGCATGTTGTGGTTAGCACCCGCAGAGTGCCCAGCTGATTGGTTTATTTTTTCAATTTTCGTTTTCGTAAACCGATTGCCTATCTGTCTCTTTAATCTATGCATCCTTGCTCCCCACCTTTGGGAGTCAGGAAGGAACACTTTTCTATCTATCCATTGCAATTTTTTGTATTGCCACTCGGCACTACCAACGGGTTACAGACCTGTTGAGCGATGTGAACACTGCGGCAACAACGCTCCTCCTTGGTGTAGGTGATCAGTAGAGCGATTTTTCAACCAAACAGCACAAACTTACATTGACACACTAATTCTAATAGTGGACTAAAAACACTGACCAAACCTAATGTAAAGATAAGTGAGATGATTTGATGGCCCCAGAAAGGTGGACTAAAGTGTATTTAATATTGTCAATAACGTATGTTTTCTTGAATATAGTGAATAAGAGGTGTTAGAGAGCCAGATAAGTTGGCATGAGTCGAGCTTAATGTTTTTCTATAAGGACCTTTTTGTATGTACTGTATATATACTGTAATTTGATCGTGGAATGATGAAGAACCACAGTAACTGGCTGTTGCTTTGAGAGCCACAGAAGTTGGCTGGCATTAGTTTCAGTTATGTGTAATGTAGAGCCACAATAATTGGCTAACTGGTTCATAAGGAATTTTTTTAATTTTCTTGAATATTGTGTACGAGAAGGACAGGGCCACAGAGGTGGTATAAGTTATGTTCAAATTTTCTACATGATCTTTTGGTATGCTTTGCCAATAATAGTGTATTTCTTATGTAATATATGTATAATGTTAGGACTTTACTAGAGCCGCAGAAGCTGGCAAGGATATTTTTCAGAGATTTTGCTGAGGACTTTTCTATAGAATAGATATTCTTTGTATATAGCATTATGTAAGGTGTGTCTCAAAGCTACTGAAGCAGGCATAAGTAAATTTTAGTAACTTGATAAAATTGTTCTCTCTTTTTGTAAGATGCATATAGAAGGAGATGCATGACTGCAGGAGGTGAACTGAATGATTTTCAGTGCTTATGATTTTGTATTTCTTTAATGATTTTTTTTTTAGAGCTGCAGATGGTGGCGGGGATAACTTTGCAGGATATTTTATGATGTATTTTGTTCTTTGTGCACAGTAGCTTATTTGTGTGAAGGCAAGGATTAAATTTGGTTTTTCTGAAAAAGAGTTAAGAAAGTTTTTTTTTATGAAGCAGTAGATTTTCTAACAGTAACTTGCTTAATCGTTAACAGATTTGGAAAAAGAATTCAGTGATGGGGCCAATTTTGGGGTACTGCCCTTTTGAGGGACAGTTAATTCACTTTTTACTGAGAGGATTAGTATAAAATGTAACTACTGTAAAGAAAATGTTAAATTGCAATGAAACATGAATTTGCCCAAGAAAGAATTTTTTTGTGTAAATAAGAAGTAAATCGTGAAGGACAGTAAAGTTTTCAAAAAAATTTTCATGGCGTTCTTTGCTGTTGAATTTGAGGGCAGCAATTGCTGATTAGAGTATATATGTGTGTTAGGGTAGGATGTATATATTAATAATGAACCCTTAGATGTACTGTATACTGCAGGTACGAAAATATGACAGAACCTGATACGAGATTGAGAGAGAACCCGGTTTGAGACAGAGCTGGATGCTGTATCCCAGTGACGAGCCCATGATGTGACATATGTGTAAGTGTTGAATAGGAGTGATCCACACCCATTTTATTCATCAGAGACGGTTATCAGAAGCCCAACATGTTGTCAGAGAAATGTTAGGTAAAGAGACAACCACCATAT
Source organism: Schistocerca cancellata (assembly GCF_023864275.1). Taxonomy (NCBI): domain Eukaryota; kingdom Metazoa; phylum Arthropoda; class Insecta; order Orthoptera; family Acrididae; genus Schistocerca; species Schistocerca cancellata. The sequence continues at coordinate 33,504,743 of NC_064631.1, read as the reverse complement.
CCAAGTGAATATATTCTGCGATGGGAAAGGACACCCTCCACAGTGCCCAAATTATATTTGTAGTAAATGTTTTGGACGCTGATGGAGTGTGAACTGTTTGCTTTTACTTAAATCATTATGAAAGAGTAAGAACCTTTTGTTTGGAGGGAAAAAAGTTTGTAGTTTCAAGAGCAAATGTAAAATTTGGCCGATGTAAAAATTTTGTTAATTCAATTTTTTTTTTTTTTAAACTTGTCCGCAGTAAGAACCGTAAAATATGCTCAGGAGAGATTTTAGGTTCTTAGGGGGTGTGTAGCATCACAAGTTTGTTCCGAGCAAACGTTTGTTTTAGGATAGCTAGCTGCATGTAACTTCGGGGGCTAACATCTGCTGGCCTAACCGGGAGACACATGCACATCTGTCACTACCTGCCGTTGGGAAGCTATCCAATGTGTCTTACTGGACGCGTACATTCACCATCTATAAGAACCTAAATAAATGATACTAAATATTATTCAATCATTTTCAAAATTGGTACACTATCTTTTGACATTCAGGAGAAGATTGTATCCAAATTTCAGCTGTATAACTATTATAGTTTCAGAGATTTTAAAAAAATTGCTCAAAAAGTCAAAAACCAACACTGAGGAAACTAAATTCAGTTAGGAAATATAATAGTTTATCCTTTGGTATTATCTAAAAACAAACAGAACTCGCAGGGTGCAAAATAAATTAACTGAGATTTACATATTAAAACTTTAATTATTTTTTGTTTTCGTAATATAAAAATCAGACAAAATTATTATTGGTGTCTAAGATTGTTGCGGGAGTATATGTGAGTGAATGAGAGTGTGTATGTGGGACATTCATCAAATATTAATGCTGCATTATATACAGTCTTAAGTAACTTGCAAGAGTTACGCAAGACTATCGTGGGAAAATGTTCATAGGGAATTTACCCACTTTGCTGATGACTAAGTCTAGGTGTGATTGCTATTGTAACAGAGCAGCCAGAAAGTCAGCTGGAGTATTATTTGTGTCTAAAGGATATTTCCAGATTTACTGCCTTTTTGTTTTCATTTATTAAACTTTACTTTAATATTTGTATATCAGAATGACGTAGATGTGTCTGTATGTAAGGTATTGGTGCACGCCAGATTTGGCGCGAGTATGATCATGAGCGAGCATTCTGATTGGCAGCGAGTATTGTTAGCCAATCAGAACTGAGACGGTTCCCTCTCATTAACTGATAGTTATACTGGGAGTGAGGCCACGAGAAGGGAGTCTCGCGCTAGCTTTGAACGCGAATAGTCATGTTACTAGTGCAAGTCAAAGTTTGTGTGTAAAATGTAGGAATATTGAGTTCCTCAAAATTGATACGTGTCGTGACTAAAGCTGATGTAGTTACGGACAGTTTTGTGAAGTTTGGAAGTTTTAGAACTGTATTGTTGGAACGATATTTGCGTGTGAAAATTTGGCCTTCATAGTATCCGCGTGGCATGTTTCAGTATTCAACCACTGAGCATTTTTCGTGAGCAATTTCTTTTTTGAAATCCACCAGAAGGACCGAATGTAATAACTCATGGTAGTGGTGGAATTAATGACTGTGAAAATGTTGTCTAACTCGGGTCGGATTTGGACAGATTTTTGGCTGCTGTGCATGCGAAATGAGTGTATGAATTATGAACGTGACGAAAATAACCAATAGTTTAAATGCGACTGAATAGTACTGTTTCTTTGGTTATAAGAACAAACAAACATTTTTGTGTGGAAATTTCGAACATTATTTTCCAGAAGCCAATCTATTATCTTACCGCCAGATATATTTTTTATTGACAGTTTTTCTACAGAATTTTATGTCATTACTAGAGTTGTGCGGCCTCAGTAATTGTAGATATTAGACTGTGTTTTTTTATGAACACTGCTTTTACATAATCTTGTAAGTATCTACGTTGCCGGGTAAGGGACATCGAGCAGACGCCGGTCTGATGTAGGCGAATTTCTAATTTGCAGCCTGCACAGTACACGGCATTTCAAACCCGACAGAATTTCAAACCCTGCCATGCTGCCTACTCACTAAGAAGAAATTCAGTTTTTGCAGTATCTTCCTTTAAGCACCAAGAGAGCTCATTTCTGGACTACTTCACTTCACACACTAACAAAATGAGCTGCAACATTATGTAGATGTATGAAGTAATTGTCTACATCTTTTTAAAAGAAGATAGCAAAAATTAATACAAATTTGACATTATCATAACATACTATCTATCACCTGATGAGACAACTGGTGGGGGGCCGAGAACTGTTTCTCTTAATGCTCAATTTGCGAGTGTTGAAGGGAAAAAACGATGTATGCTCTATGTGTTGGCTTGAAATGTATATACATACAGTAATGAGGGAAAAAAATTGAAACGCGTTAATTATATCTAAATACCATTAATCTTTTATTTGCATCTCATCTAACAACAACTGACTGGATGAATTGTATTCTTTTCAATGCTTAAAATTTTCCGCTTTCTGTGGTGAATTTCTTGAATTCAGTCCTTTGATTCCAGTAAATTACAATTATTTTTGTAACAGTATATAACCGAATCAGATGTGTTGTGTAAGTTCGTTTCTAAAAGTCGATGCAAGCTTGCTTCTTTTTTTTCCTACAGTGTCTACCAACATAATCCTCTTAAGCGGTAGATATCACCACCAAGTGAAACCTTTAATTTTGCATGCACTGAGGAAATGTCACTGAAGCTTCCAGAGCTGAATATCCTGGTCAGTAAACTGATGCTATCCTGTTGTTTTACAACAGAGCAACACTTCCTTCTTCAGGAAACCGTATAAATAGTTCACTTACACATTATCAATGTCAATAAAAACCAACAGAAATGCTAGCAGCTATTTAACAAGTATATTTTACCACTGAGATTGACACTGTTTATCCATTCTTTCTTCTAGAAACAATCCGCACAATTTTTCATTAGAATCAACTTCAATTTCTTGTTTCCGTCCGTATTTTAACAGAAGACAAAAGGAACACACTGGCTGGGCATTGTACATATAAATTAGAAGGCTCTCCATTTTGTGAATATGGAAGATCAATGCACAGATTCATTCCCTCCTTATTCCAAACAGCTTTGTGTGTTGCCTGCTTCACTCCTGTTTACATTCAGAGATTCACCTACCACTTTCACATTCATAATTCCGCAACCTTTGTAATTAATATACAGAAATGCATCACCTATGAGATCATGCTACCCTAACATTTTAATGTGTTTCTCAAGTCTCTCCTTTGTAATTCTCTGAAGCAGTTATGAAGCACGTTCATTTTCAAAGTTCCATTAATTAACAGCAGAACAACAGAGCCACTGATAGCAAAAATATGAGGGTCATTCAATAATTAAAGAGACAAATTGGTCTGAAGACAAAAGCATTCATTTTTACAAAACAATACTTCTTCAACTTTTTCAGCATAATCCTTTTGAACATTTATGCACTTGCTCCAACGGGCTACAAGCTTTTTCATTCTGGCTGTAAAGAACTCTTTATCTTGATGTTTGAACCAATTTCCGACAAACTTTTTCACGTCCCCATTGTCCTGGAACCTCTTCCCCCGTAATGCCTCCTCCAGTGCACCCAACAAATGGAAAACACTAGGTGCTAAATCAGGAGTGTAAGGGGGATGAGGCAGTACTTTCCAGCCCATTTTTTATAATGGTTTCACGGTTTAGTTGAGCAATATGAGGATATGCATTATCGTGCTGGAGAATCACACCTCTCCTCCGAGATCTACAACATCATCCTCTCATTTCACCTTGTTTAAAAGCCAATCCAAGTAGTACTGGCTGTTCATTGTACACTGCTCTTCGAGGTAATCACAAAAAACCGGACCTTCAGCATACCACAACACTTTTCCAGCTGAGCTTGGGTTTGGAATTTTTTCTTGACAGGTGAGTAGGTGTGCTTCCACTCCATGCTTTGTCTTTTTGATTCTGGCTCATAATAGTGAACCCAAGTTGCGTCACAACTTAAAACTTTGTTGAGGAAGTGCTTCCCTTCTCTTTCATAATGTTTCTTTAGTTGTGTGTACACTCTCAACCTGGTCTCCTTGTGTAGCCATGTCGACTCCTTTTGGACCCATCTTGCACGTGCTTTGCAGTACTGTTATGAACTGTACCCGTACTCACTTGAACCTTATCAACTATCATTTCAACAGTCACATGGCAGTCGGCACGATTAATCTCATCAATTCGACTTTCAAGTGAGGGAGTTTAAACTCCAGTTGATCGGCCAGAATGGTGTTCATCAGTTACCGAGTCGCAACCCTTTTTGAACTGCTCGACCCACTTGTAAAAATTTGCACAATTCATACAACCTTCACCATAAACTTTAGACATTCTACAGAATATATTCACTGGTTTCTTGCCTTCGGCAAGTAAAAACCAAATAACAGAACGTTGTTCAACTAATGTGGACGTTTCAAGCGGACTCACAATCTTGAAATGTATTTTTGTTGATGCACCAGCTGACCAGGGCTCATCTCAGTGATGCCAACTTAAAGCCATAAAAGCACCAAACTTGCCCTACTAACAGTTTTCCCCCCAGACCAATTTGTCTCTTTAATTATTGAATGACCCTTGTATAACCACCTTGAAATGCTTCCACGTCTGCTGACCTCAACAACCAAATGCAAGTGTTGATACATTGCTTTGAAACACGATTCTTTGAATGCTTTAAAACAGAGGCACTGGCTTTGGCGCAAAGATTTTTTCGAGTACGAAAGACTGCGAACATGTGAACGGCAAATTACAAGTTTTCACTTTAATAATGATATCTGTATTGGCCTATTGTTCAAAAAAAAAAATGAAAGACTACATTAACCTGCATAACAGTCTACCATACAATCCTTAATAAGAGGTATATAATCCTCCAAGTCTCTATAAAGAGAGAATATTTCCACATACCAGCACAATTTGTATCATTACCAAACAGTTATCATAAATACTAAGATGTTTGCTTCCTCGGTGTAGTCCCACCACCTGCTTAATCTAACCCCCCCCCCCTCCCCCCCAACTTAAGAAAAAAAACAAGATGGTGTAAGTACACAAATAAATATAAAGGAATTAATGTCCTCACTTTTACAACCTGTCTAACACCATTCTTCTCATCTCAGTAGGAATAATTTTGAGTTGATGGATGGACAAGATATGACCTTGAACATTGCAGGCCTATTAAATTCTCTGATGTCCTGTGCCTCAGAAATATTACTCAGAACCATGATGATAATGTTACCTGTGGCCCAGATAGTCCTTCAAAAATGTGCAGACAAGCACAGTTTCACAAAGGTTTAATGACAAACTTTAAATATGAAACTTACGACTGTCTCCCTAGAACTTTACATGCCATCTTTGTCTTTTAATACTGCTGATATTCCAACCTGGACTTCCCAGTCTTATATCCAGGTATAAATCAAGCTATGCGATAAATTACAAATTTTGCTCCACAGATGAACCCAGATAGAACTTTCATTATTCGAAAAGATTTGGGAATGTACTCATTGTCCTTCTTCATGAGAAGAACCAGCCTCATTCCACATTACACAATGAGACCATTGAAAAATGTAACACACAACAGCTGTATCCAAACTTGTAATAATTTCTTTCCTAGAGTGAGCACATAACCATTTTAAGACCTCATTACGTGACTAATCTTGAAATGACAAAATTTTACTCACAAAAGAACAACTAGGAACCTTTCATAGAAGAACTGTGTATTTCAACACAACATGTGAAATATGATAGAGTGTCCTAAAACAAATATACCACTATTTATAATAATATATCTAAAAACAAAGATGATGTGACTTACCAAACGAAAGTGCTAGCAGGTCGATACACACACAAACAAACACAAACATACACACAAAATTCAAGCTTTCGCAACCAACGGTTGCTTCGCCAGGAAACAGGGAAGGAGAGGGAAAGACGAAAGGATGTGGGTTTTAAGGGAGAGGATAAGGAGTCATTCCAATCCTGGGAGCGGAAAGACTTACCTTAGGGGGAAAAAAGGACAGGTACACACACTCGCCCCCCCCCCCCCCCCCCCCCACACACACACACACACACACACACACACACACACACACACACACACACACACACACACACACAAGCTTGTGTCTGTGTATGTGCGGTTGGATATGGGTGTGCGCGCGATTGTATACTTGTCCTTTTTTCACCCTAAGGTAAGTCTTTCCGCTCCCGGGATTGGAATGACTCCTTACCCTCTCCCTTAAAACCCACATCCTTTCGTCTTTCCCTCTCCTTCCTTCTTTCCTGACGAAGCAACCGTTGGTTGCGAAAGCTTTAATTTTGTGTGTATGTTTGTGTTTGTTTGTGTGTCTATCGACCTGCCAGCGCTTTCGTTTGGTAAGTCACATCATCTTTGTTTTTAGATATATTTTTGCCACGTGGAATGTTTCCCTCTATTATATCCATATCACTATTTATAATAATGCTTATAAAGTTCACCATGCCTATGACAGTTCCAAGAACACTCACACAGTCCCTTTATTTCACAACAGTTTTCCATAAAGGTTTAATGCATGTGAGAATGGGAGGTAATTTACATTTTCATCCAACCATCAAATCCACTTAAAGAGGTTTGGAGGTGAAACACAAGTCATTTGTAAACGAAACATAGGACTCTGTTAGAAACCGGGATACAATTTTCTTATTTGCGAAGAAAATTAGCGTATGCACTGTTAAATGTTTATTTCCTACTAATCTTTTACTTACAGTTGCAAATAGAAACAAAATTAGAAATATATATATATGTATATATATAATACACAAGCATTTCACATAAATATTCCCTTTAAATATACCATATTTTAGTTACATATTGAGCTTTATCTGTTAAAAGCACAGCATAACGTTTCAATAGGACTGCTGTTTTAAACTCTTCTTTATCTACTGCCATCATTACATCTGCACAGATCTATTTAGTGTTTTAAGTATGTGGGGAATTCAGATTTTGGTTCACTTCTAACAACAAAGACACTACAAACGAGTAGACAGGAGCATGAAGCCTTTATCAGAAATACCATTATGTGTAAAATGTGGGTTTGCAAGAACAAAGAATTGGAAAAATTTCAGGATTCTGACTCCACAGCTTCCAAATACCCCACACACTAAACAAAATATCCCTCAGCAAAACATTACACAGGATTCATTTGCACAACTTTCATGTTTCAGAAAGCCATGTAAGTATCCTTTTGGTAAAACTAGTTCCTCCAAAAACTGCAGAACAATTTATACTTCAGCAATGGATTATGGACATCCCTATGCACAGTAATTACTAAAAAATGAATATAGGAAAACCTTTTCTTTCAAATGTTTTGATTGTGAGTACTACAGAAAGTTAGCACTAAGGGAAACATCCAGAAATAAAATTCAGGCCACTGCTGTGAAAAGAAGTGAAAGAATAATGAAAGTCAATATCTACATAAAATGTATGTGGCAGAAAGTTTTGACAGCAAACTGAAAAACTGTGTTCAACTTACAGAGAAAATTTGAAACTGTGTATACGTTCTAACAACATTAAAGCTACTGCTCCATTACATATTTGTAATAACTCTTGTTATCCAGATAGCATTGCTTCAATTTTCAACAAATACAACAGTTTTATAATACTTCATGTTAAATACAGCTACACAATATGTATACACAACATAAATTTCTTGGCAACTGCAAAACAGAAAATAAAAATGTATAACTGAACTCTCAAACTGACACTAATATATTATGTCAGTAAAAACTATTGTCAACATTAGTTACACAATTGAACTATCCAGACAGTTTGAAGTAACACACTGTGCTTAGCGTTTTGACAACAGAAATCAGACTGGCAGTTACTTTCAGAGAGACATTGATGGATCTCTTAACAACAAAAACGAGCTCTTTACAGCTACTTTCAGTCAGGTATATTTTAAACAATAAAGCAGGTGTCAGTTATTGTACAATAAATGGACTCTCATTAAAAATTCAATAATACCAAACCAATGGCCTTTTACAGTGTATCAACAAAGATACCTTCTCTCGGTACACTACAGTGGCAGTGTGTAGTCACTACCCCATAAAGGCTGTAATTGCAACACATATTTTTTTTTTTCCCTGAAATCGACTCTCTCCTTGCTACACGTAACATATAAAAGTGTCAACTTCAACTTTACAAAGAATAGAGGTCTTGAACTGTACAAGAAATGCATCTTTAAATACAGAGCAATTTATAGAAGTTTTGACTGTACAAACAAAATATTACAATACATATACATATAATCTGTTATCAAATGCTGCTTATACAAACATTATCAGGAAATCACTTGGGATACTGAATATATTTACACACAATGCAAATCATCCATTTGTAGACATCTTATCATCTCTTCAGAGTTCTGAAGAAAACTGTCAGCATTTACATACGGGCTGACCTCCGTACAAGCAATTAGTAACCGCAGTTGACACTGCTGCTGGAATGTTAGGTGTAAAGTATCACATTTTATTTATATATCAATCTAAAGCCTCAGCATCTACATTACTGCCAAGAGTTATGATGTAACAAGCTGTATCTTTGGCAGAAATGAGTAACAGCAAAATAATGACTGCTGCTTTCAATTTAGAATGCTACACAAGACAAGACTGTTTCCTCTTTGCTTGGGAGATCCAATCTTCAGTTTAAGTAAAATTGGGAACAAAGAGAAATACACAGAAATGCAAGCAGTCTAGACCCCATGAGAAGGAACAATAGCACCAGTAAGTGAATTTCCAACAAGTACACATCAGTCTTGTACACGTGGCAGATAGCACACACACCTGAGATCTTCATGTTCATCAAAGTCTTAGAATGCTGCTGGTGATGACAGTCGGCTGACGGACAAGTCCGCCCGCCGAGACAAGGCTCAGCGTATCCTCGGTGCAGATCGGTCATTGACGGTTCCCGTTCTCCTGAGAGTTGTCCCTCGTCGTATTTGGTCCATAAGAGATTCATGGCAGGTGGTAGGGTCCGAGACAGTTCGGCTAGCGATGAGCTGCCTCACTTTGCCTGCACGGAGCTGCCCCTGTGCAGCAGCCTGCTGCTGCAGGGCTAGTTTGTCATTGAGTGCCTGCAAGAAAGCTGCGCCGCCTCGCCCTGGTGCAGCCCGTGTTGCCACTGTGGTGGTAGTTTCTTGGGGAAGGTGTGTTGCTGGTGGCGCTGACTGCCGCTGGGACGGAGGAACGCGGCGCGGCATCACTGGGCTGGCCGGCTGGTGTCTCAACTCTGTCAGTGTACGCACAGTCTCTGCGACACTCCCAGCTCTTTCCTTCTCGCGCCCAGTGTCGCCATTTCCACAGCCATCCTGAAGCAGAAAGGCTGGCGGAGGTGGCAAATTTTCCATGCTACCACCGACAGGGCTTAAAGCTCGCCCAGAAATAGACGACGTCCGGCGGATGGGTGGAGGTGGTTTGTGACCTTGTACTGAACTACGCCTGAGCAGAGAGTTACGCATAGTTCCACTTGGGTATCCTGGAACACAGGAGGCATCATGTTAGTAGAATATGAAAGGAATAGAAGAATCAACAAAAACTTATCCTTAACCATCTTAATCTAAAAAGACAATGATGAGATCTCAAAGGTTTACTAACACAGCAGTGCTTTACAGGACATGTTCCTACTGAAGCTGGTATGTCTCTGCCTTCCTTTATCAGCTGAACAGACAGTACCGGAGAGACTCTTCATGTGGACTCCAAACTATGGTCAACTTCACATTTTCCACATTAACATATCACTGCCAGAGATGAGATAATAGAGAAGTTAAAAAAAAATCCTTGGGCCAACAACAGACATTTCAATTTGTGGTAGTCTGCCTCTTACTCAACAAGCCATCGAGGAATATTTGATGCAATCATTCACACTACATTTCTTCTTTCAAACCTGTGCAACGTTTAACAGTACACTGATCAGTACGTGTGCAATCAATCACAAAAGGATAAGTATATCATCTTCAAAATTCATTACACATAAATGTCAGTCCTATACTTAAGACAGGGAACTGTAACACAGATGTTGCTGTCCAGAGCAAGATCTTAGTAGTAGAGGCTTGTCATTGTGTTCCTCTTTAAGTGTGTAGTGTGTAGCTGTACTTTGTGGTTATCCGTAATGATTGCTGAGCAGTGCAATGTAGCATTGTGTATTATAATCGACTAGAAAGTCTAAGGAGCTGAGAATGAGCAACCCACTGACACAAAGTTTAGCTATGAGAAGCCCAGAGCAGGCATTTTGATAATGAAATGGTACTATTTGCTTCAGTCAATAAGAACTTTAACAATTAATATAAGAAAATAATGGAAAAAATGTGAAAGCAAGTCTGAAGGTAATTTGCATGAAAATAACACACAAAAGAGAGATGAATTAATTAACGATTAAGTTTCAACACGTGAAGTTAGTGTGTGTGTGTGTGTGTGTGTGTGTGTGTGTCTGTGTGTGTGTGTGTGTGTGTGTGTGTGTGTGTAAGCTGTAATTGTGTTAATCTTTTTGTTGTGCCTATCGCGACTCAGCACCTCCGCTATGATGAGTAGCAACTCTTTCCTTCTCTAATATTGTAATAAACATGGATTTTACATTGTTTGAAGTTTATGTAATTTAGCTGAAGATGAGTAAAACAGTTAGCAAAAAATGGGCTCAAGTGGCCAGGGTTCAACTTCCAGTGTACCTGAAAATGAAGTTTTCAGTATGCATTACCGTTGTTACTAATTGCAATGATACATGGACTTTTGAAATGAAAACATTAATAACAAAGTTGCATAGGAAGCAACAGAGAGAGAATTTTAAGAATAGTCAGGTGAGGTTGGGGGAGGGGGGGGGGGGGCTGGATCACGAAACATACTGCAATTAAGGGTATTTATGATTACAATGAAAGATTGTACCTATAATATAATGAAAATGGAAGTTCTCTGTTGGAGTCCAATTGATGAGAGATGACAGACTATGATGTAATGGAATTTGGCTGAAGACCATAGTGCATGGTGAACCCCAGTGTGTGAAACGGCCAATGGTGAATGTAACTGATAATTCAACGAGTACAGTGACGTTAACAGATGAACAGTGTCATGTGGCCCACCACTATGCATAACACGTGTATCTAATCTTGTGGAATGTGGAATGAAAGTTTATACCACTACATCTTGTTCCTGTGACAATCAAACATTTGTTAAATTTTTGTCCCAGAACCAGAATAAGAACATGCCATGCCCAAGTTCACTACCACGGTAATATTGTAACATTGGAGTGTGCTCATGTTATGGAACTCAAAGACAGTAAAACTTTTACTCGAAAATGTGCAGTTCCACATCTGTATCCAAAGAGAGACAGTAATAGACACCAACAAAATGGCAAACTGATTCAGATTTTCATGATGATTAAGTGAATAGTGTATTCTTTAGATAGTCTGTTGCTGCTAGTGACCAGTATTGTGAAAGGCTATTCACTGTAATCCTTTAATTCATATGGCAGGTTCATCCTGTTGCCACGAAAACTGTTTACATTGACAACTCTAAGTTTCTGCTATTCGGTGAATGGTTGCCTTTACTCCTAAATTATTGGTATTACTTTCTGTTGCTTACATTTCATTTTTTTTTAATTAACAGGAATAAATAAGGCCCTAAAATAAAAGAGAGCACACAACTGCATGCCACACAAACGATGTCTATTCTCTCACATACCACAAACAAAATATGCCTGTTGGAGCTAACAGCTGGCCTATGACACTCGATTGTCTTCTGGAAGACACGCTATGTTTATTCTGTTTCATCCATACGGGTTTCAGCATGTTATTTGCTATCTTCTGGTAACACTACCAGTTATTTCATACTGGTAGTGTTTTGTTTACTGTGTTATTAGATATTCTGAAATGATTATTTTGTTCAGTACTGCCAGTATAACAGTCCCACAGGAAGGTTAATTATTTGTACCATAAAAACCAAAAGGTTTCTGGCATCAAATACAACAAAGTAACTGCAGAAACCTTGTGCTTTCCCAAATACAATGAAATAAAATGTATATGTAACTGTTAAAATTTGAATGGTAAAGGTTTTATATACTAGCGTGGAACTTCCTTTCCTGGTACTTTAGGAAACAAAACTCAGCAGGCAGGGGGAGGGGGGAAGGGGGGGGGGGGGGTGAGACAGAGCTTCGATGTGCAGCAACATATACACTGCATATTTCCATATTACCAATGTATAAATTCGAATTCCATCAAACACAGCATGTTAGTTTCCGAAGCATTAAAATAGAGACTACGATGCACTTTTGTAAGCCAATCGTGGCTCATGTCACATGATCTCACCAGCCAATGACATCAGATATTCAGAACATATGACATGTGGTGTAGTCAGCCAATAGCAACATCGCTATTAAGTAGCGTGAACCCACAAATAAGGAAAGTTGATGGTTTAAATTAATGTACGCAGTGTGGCTACTCGTAAAGTTAAGCTTTCACATCATAGTAATTTCGTAAACCACACTAAAATACATAATTCGGCTTAAAGGACACATTTGTATGTCCAGATTCACAATGAAGTAGGCCCCAAGCTGAGATTAAGCTTTTCAGTGCACTTTTCAGGATGCAAATTTTCTTGCAGTACCAGTACTGTATTGTCTCAAATTTGGTTCTTTATTGCGGCATAATACCATACGTGCAAGAAGATGAAAATGTTAGCTGAAATTCAGTGAAGTTTAAACTAGCCAATAATGTAGAATGAAACACTTTGTTTCTTGTAAATTAACTTCATTTGCATAAAAGATTAACAAAAGCCACATATACTTAGCAAACAACCTAAAATAACTTATTGTTGTGCATGGCGATTAATGCCTGACCACCAAAAATGTGTAAATAAAATAAAGTCAGAAAACTGAAACTAATAATATATTTTAGCATTCCGTAACTATGGAAAAATATTTTAACTTACTCAATAGCTCTTGGCCACAGAAATCCGTTGTTTCCATTTGATGCTTGAATTGTAAATGAAGAAGAAACAGCAAAATCACCAAACATAAACACAGGTCACTATCTCCCTCTCCACTACAACCCAGACTGCTCTGCACATGCAGGAAAAATGGCAGCTTGGGCATGCAAGAAAAATTTTTCTGTATAGCTTGACTACTTCTTGCTACTGCTGCAGCCATACTTCAAATAGCAGAAGGTACTGCTTATACGCTACTCAACTGTGCATGCGCATGAGCCCGCTGGCAACTGCTCAAATCGAACTTAATATGAACAGTTGTGACATCACACTCATTGGAAGCAGTTTGCTGTTATGAAGTATTCCATGGTTTTCATCATAAATCCTTTGAAACAGTTTGGTTTTGGTGGACACTTATGTGTGCACTGTTTTGTTGTTGTAAATGGCGCATTTCCTCTGCACCTTAATGTGCTGACATAAGCTGTCACCAGCACACTGGTCGTCAAAGATAGCAGGCACTGGATCAAGCGCGCTTATCAGGAGAGAGACCGAAAACAGACTCGCTAGCAACACGCCACCTATGCCATCTTGACCACAAGTATTTAGATCACCGTCACTGACCAGAAGGCCTCAGTCAAAGTCACTAGCTGGCGCACCAGCTAAGTCATGATCCTAGTTGGTGTCTGTCAGTTCACATCACCAGCTATGAGAGTGTATAGCGACCAGAGTAGTGTTTATATTGGGTCTTTCCCTTCACCAGCAGTGAGGCTAACATGGAATAATACTGAAGTGCTTGTACCACAACACATGAAAGCTGTTTACGTTAAGTAGCAGCTATCTGTTAAAGTAAATAAAGAACCCTATTAATACATATGTGCAATTGTGCTTTGGAAAGAGTGGTGACGAGGCCATTACACTTAAGTTTTATTCTCTCGTTTACGTTTTATTGCTGCAGTATTATTCTGCACTAGTGGGACACAGTAAAATTCTTTGATAGACTATCAGTTCTTACCAGTCAAAATTACAAAAATTTAACTGAAGACTAAAACAATGAAAAATTCATGGAAATCTAAAATATTCCTGGGTTTTCCCTGTTTTCTCCTGGATAAAAATATTCCTGGGGGTATACACCCTCGCACAAGGCAAAAATTCTCCAAAATTTTACCATTTGACAGTGTTTAACACAAAACTAAATCAATTTTAAGAAATACACACACAGTCTGTTACGCTCAGTGGGGCAGATTTAGACTACAAGTTCAAAGGTCCAGTGCTCAGTCCCCAGTGAATCTTATTATTTTTTTCCCCCACTTCTTATTTCATCTCTGACAATGGTTTGTTAATACAAGAAATAACAAGCTACATTAGTTCACAGTGAAAAGGTTAAGTTAAGGGCATACCATCTCCAAATAGGACAGTGCCTGTTTAAGTATTCTGGTTGGTAACAGCTTTACTTACCATAATATAAGTAAATCATAAAAAGAATAATATAAGTAAATCATAAAAAGCAACCTGTGGATAAACTACTGAAATCAAAAACTATTATCTGCAACACAGTGCAAGGTTCCTAGTCGCAAAAAAAGGCACAGTAAAGTTGTGACCTATTAATCTTGACGGATGCAAATTTGTTATTAGTTTTCCTGAAATTCAAATATAAATCACTATTTTTTGTTGCATTATTGTGGTTTACATTATCATAGGATGCAGGAGGGTCTGCAGTTTTAAGTGGAAACAAATACCCCACAAACTAAAGTGAAAGAGTTCACGCCTTTCAGGTAATAGCACATACTACAAAGCAGTACAAGCATGTTGAACAGGAAAACTATCATGCATGTGTTTTAGAGCAATAGCTAGTGTGAACTGAGAGTCTTAAGATGCTTCAACACTGTAACTCACCTTTTAGTTAGAAGGCTAGACAGTTTCTTTTCCCTCCCTCTATAAGTAGCAAATCACACACACACACACACACACACACACACACACACACACGCTTTTTTTGTTTAATTTATTTGCCTATTTCCATCAAAGCATTAACTTATCACATTCATCAGTTATCACTCCCAGTTCTTCCCACTTAACAGGTAAGATCCCCCTAATATCATCTTACTAAAAAGCCTCACCTATCAATGAATGTGTCTGATCCAGTTAAATTTCTGAAGATACTTTTTCTTCCCAGAAGTGTGATTCTAGAGAATACAATTTGTTCTCCCTTTTTGATGCACTTTCACATAACTATAAGAAATCTATATGAAAAGTGTATTGTCCATTAGATGACAGAAATTATCATGATAGCAGAGGAAATATTTCTACCCATTTTCGCACATCCATTATGTGTTGTAACTAAAACTTGTCTTTGCTCCTTTACGAAATTCCAAGGAATGCATTCAGTTCCGAACAGGATGTAACAAAAACATTAACAATGTGTGAAATACGAGTGCTATCTTTTCCAGAATCATGGTGAGCTCACTGCAAGGAGCAAATATATTTTATTTGAAGAGGATCAAAACTGTAAACCATGGACGAGAATTTCTAAACAAGGACTCTAGCTGGTTTACTGGTTGTCATAACCTGTTACAGAAACCACAGAAACAATCTAATGTGATTTAAGTCTGTTACATTCCAGTCATGTTCTATAGGGGGGAAAATGTCTTTGTGCACATTAAATAGGATAACTTCACATTTTGCAACAGTACCATTAACACCTTTAAAGAGAGCTGAAAACACTTTCCTGTAATTGCCTTAATCAGTATGTTAAAGTCAAAATGGAGTACTATTAAAAGTACTGTTATGTCAACCTGACCAGGTTTTGTATATTCTCCCCATCTGGCAGAATGAATGGCAGCTCACTTGAAATGCAGAGCCAGTCCATACATTTGTATATTGTTTTAAGCCCCAGTTTGAAAGCAGGAGTCATCTCTTCCGAGTTATCTGAGATATTTGCTGTACGAATGAAATAAATAGCTCGAGCTGTCCGAGATCAACAGGTGTAACACCACGAACAAGTGCCCACAAAAAAACTGCCATCTAGCACCAACATTTTTGCTGCAGGAAAATGCTTTTCCTTGGTTAAAGTTGTTTATTCACTGCTGCCTGTCAATCATTTGCTACAGTAGCACAGGCAATAGCCTTCCATACTACTCTAAAGACATCTAGACTATCCAATGATGTTTCAGCATAATGACATCAGTTGTCACATAAGAGCCAAAGCAAGAGGCTATATAGAATCTGGTATGTTGATGAGTGTTTCAAAGGGAGCACTAGGCGACATTTGACAAACAGGGAAAAGGAGTACAAGAGAAGAGCAACCTGTAGATTTGAGGAATGAAACAGAAGCATCAGAGGACCAAACATGTCAAGATACAACGCCTATTGGAAATCCTTGGATAAAGCAAAAGATAGGCAATTCAAATGACAACAGGAGTGCATCAAACGAACAGGTGAAGGAAATCCATGCATCCAAAAAATGAGGCTGACAGAAAATGCAAAATCGCAAAGCAGGAATGACTAGAAGACAAATGAAAGGCTATAGAAGCATGCCAAACTTGGAAAAAAAATAGATGCCACCTATAGGAAAATTTAAGAGACCTCCGAATAAAAGAACACAGAGATCAGATGGCAAGCCAGTACCAAGCAAAGAAGGGACAGTTGAAAGGAATGTACCAAGAGTTTATATAAGGGAAACGAACCAGAGTTCAATATTACAGAAATAAAGATGAGACTGGAGATGATACAATGAGAATAATTTGTAAGAGTCAAAGGACATCATCAAAGAGAGGGGAGTGAGATAGGCTTGCAGATTATTCTCAATGCATATAGAGCAAATAGTAAAGGAAACCTAGAAGAAATATAGAAAAGGAATTGATATTAAAGGAGAAGAAACAAAAACTGTGTCAGTGACACTGTATTTCTGCCACAATCACATCAGACGATACTGATATAATTTGATTAGGAAATGAGGCACTGAAAGTAGTAGCTAAGTTCAGTTATTCGGGCAGCAAAATAGCCACCGATGTTTGAAGTAGATAGCAAGAAAAGCAATCCTGAAGAGGAGGAAGTTCTTAACACCAAATGTAAAGATATATATGTAGAGTGTCACTTCTGTACGTGAAGCATGGATGATAAAACACTTCAGAGAGAACAAAGAATGCAAGCTTTTAAAATGAGGTGCTACATGAGGCTGCTGAAGGTACATGAGCTGCTGAAGGTACATGAGACTGCTGGGTAGGTCAGATAACTAATGACAAAGTACTGAAACAAATTTGGTAAAGAATTAATTTTGGCACAACTTGAGTGAAAGAAGCACCAGTTGATAGGACACACACCAAGTCATCGAGGTACAGTAAATTTGGCAATGGAGAGGAGTATGGAAGGGTAAAAATTGTAGAGTGAGACCTAGGCAAGAATACAGAAAGCACGTTCAAATGGATCTACGTTCTTTGGACTGAAGATGACGACGAACAGTCAATACGTCAGTTCCGTACTTGTTTTTAGTGTTTCAAAATGACACTGCCTAGTAGCCAATATGATTTGATTCAGATGAACTCTGATTACAGAAGTCTAAGCACTTCATTACTTAGGCAACGTTCTAATGCAACACATTCAGTACAGAACAAAGGAAGCCCAAAGTTCACAAGATCTACTGTTAGCAGGTTATTATGCCACATCAAGGAAAAATAATATAATTTTTAAATAAAACTGTCAGTGCACAGTGTTCTTGTAGTTTAATTTAGCCAATATTCAGAGCACTACTGGTGCCCATTTTAAATTCATATCATGAATTGCTTTTGTGGAATAGAAAATTTTCACCCTGCTAAAGTCATTCTCCCACAAGCTTTTTTCCAGTCCTAGATTTATCTGTCTGTAACAAAAAATCAATATAGTCCTAGATTTCTTATCTGTCTGTAACAAATCATCAATAATCTAAGTTACAAGTACATTCTTTCACAATTTTATGGATAAGTTTAACATGAATTCCAGCAAAAACAAAAATTTTTACACCTACTGAGACACCATACAGGAAATTTACCTGTTGTTGAGACTGGCCTCTGGCGCTGCCCATTAGGTGGAAGAACTGCACCTGATCGGGGCAGCGTGCAATACTTGCTAGCAGCGTCCAAGCTACACACACTGAACGACACATCTAGAGAGGGGGCAAGAAACCAATCTAAACACACTCCAACGTAAGTTAGTAAACACTAATCTACTACACTCCACTGCAAGAAGAGATACTTCTAATATTTGTACTTTTCTGTATTTAGTCACTGCAAACAAGCACTACAAAAATCAAGATTTAAGAGGGTAAATCACAAAAATCGAATCAATGCTAGAGGTAGTATCTATCTTTTTAACTACTCAACAGGACCAATAATTCACAATCCTCCAATTTATATTGTTTCACAACACAAAGTTACACACACAAGTAAAAAGACAGACATCAATTTTTCAATTCCCCTCGCTTCCCACATTAACAATTTTTAACTCAATGGAACTGTGTTGTATGTTTACATTCCATTTTTAACCTTGTTCTTAAAAGCAGTCAATACAAATACGAACAAGAAGCTAATCACTGGAACTCAGTTTTCTAATTTATTGTCATCATCACATCATGGCACACAAAGTTGTTCTTTACATAACTATCAGTGTTCATCACTTTTGCAAATTGTGAAAGAATTCTCTGTACTCAGGTCAATATTTGTATCAGATAAACCCTTCAATTATGCGTAACAACAACAGCTAGCAACACACACTTAATAGCCTTCTCAAAAGTTTATTTTGTGTGTGCCAATGTTGTTTGACAGGCAACTTGTTCTTAGGAGTGTTTTTGCATTTTTGTGATCTTGAATCTTTGGAAGACTGGAAATGATAGCTTGGTTTTTGATGATGGTCTGCAGTAAGGGACAAAATAGGAAAACAATAGACTTTCTCAAGTAAACTCTTTTACTCAGACTACAAGTTTTGAATAGTATTCCAGAAAAGGATCCTGCAAAGTGGTTTTCACGGCAGTTGGGAGTGACTGGAAAACCGGGAGTGACTAGTTCCTCAAAAGTGTTGTCCAATTGTGTGGAAATTATATTTAACAAATGCTCTTTCTAACTATTACTAAATACAACCCCCTCCCCATTCAGACAACAAATAAAATATATCTGTGTGTGTAATTTGGGGGAGGGGGAGGAACGTTTGCTCTAACTTGAAGGATGGGGAGGGCAGACGATATAATTTTCTAAATTACTTCACTAACTGACAGTCACATGGTAATGCAGCAATTTGACTCAGTACAAATATGCAATAAAAATTTACAGTAAAGGGCAATTGTTTTAACATGCAAGTTTCAATACTTGGGAGGGATTTACAGTGTGCATTTCAAATGTAGGAATGCTGCAGGATATTATAATAATGTACAGCAGAAAGGTAAAGAACACACCACATGCAACTGTGAAAAATACATGCGGTATTTTAAGTATACATCAAACACTTTCCTAGATAGCACACCTGTATTTCCCTGAAGTCCATGTAAAGCTCTTTTGCAACTGCTTCCAAAATGTGAGAAAAAGGAAGATGCTGACTTACGTTCAACAGGCATTGTGAAATGTGATAATATTGCTATACTTTGTTTTTTCTCTTCTTGTGTTTATTACTTCAACAGTTCTAGTATTCTTAATAGTGTGGAAAAAGAAGCTGTTTCTATACATTTTGTTTTGCAACCTTAGATGTTTCCAAACCTCATCACTGCATAGATACTGCTATACTATTTCCTCAGTCACCTTACCTGGAAGATAACTTAGCACAAGTTCTCTAATCTTCTACAATAAAAAGGACAAAAGTAGACATTAAAAATGTATAAAAACTTTATGGCACTAAAACACTTTTATTGAAATGAAATTCTAATGGGTGTATGTTGAGTGGGTGTCAAATTTTACTTTGTCTGTTGTTCATACTTCTCAACAAACTTTTTATGATGTGTGGCTTACCTTCATTGTGAGCAGCATCTTCCATGGTAATTATCTGGCTGCCATAACCACTGGACGACTCAAGTGAACTTTCACTTGTGCTCCCATCTTTCTCTCCAGTTTCAACCTACAGAAATAGTTTGAAGAAAACAATTATTTATACGTTAAAACAAGGAGAATATGATATACAAACAAACCCTTTTGTTTTTTAATCACAATGGTACTTTATTAAATAGCTGTGAACCTACATTTCAACACAGCAATGTACCTGTCACTAACACACACTTATTTTCATTCCTTTACTAATGTACTCATCCAATTCTGATAATTCTTTTTATATTAACTGGTCACTGTTGCTCTCCAATAGAATACCGGTAAAGTATTAAAACACAGGATGGAATAACAGTCGGGTCTTAGTGGGTAGAGGCAGTAGCCATTTGTGTGCAAGTTGTTGCTGTGTGAATGTTTGAGAGTTCTATTTCTCATGAAGGACTGTCTGTAAACTTAAGTATTTCATTGTGTCTGTCTGCAACTCAATGCCTCCTCTATGCAGAAAGTGTTAACAACAGTCTTCATACTGTACGGGATCTCTCTCCACTCATCCACCACCGCCCAAAGTTCCACCGTCCAGTCTCAGAGGAGCATTCCCCTCGTGACTCAGTACCACCAAGGACTGAAAGAACGGAATTGCATTCTCTGCCAGGGTTTTGACTACCTCTCATCATGCCCTGACATGAGGAATGTCCTACCGACTACCCTCTCCACTCCTCTCACAATTTTACTCCTCCGCCTAGCGAAGCTACACAATATCCTCATCCATTCCTACACAAACCCTGCTCCCAACCCCTTCCCTCATGCACCATGTCCATGTACCAAACCTAGACGCAAGACCTGTCACATACATTGTCCGTATCCATCTAGCTCCTTTCCTGTTCCCATTCCAATACTGAACAGCATTCTATTCCACCACCGCACCCACAGTCTTTTTCCTTTTCTGCTAACCCTTCCCCTCCCTGCCCTCCTCTTAAGCTCCTGACTGCAGTTAGCTGCCTTGTTCTCTTTCCACCTCATCCCCATATACTTTACTGTCCCCACCCCCCACCCCACCCCTACTTTGCTATCCCTCCCCTCCCCACACCAGCCCCCTCTTCACACCTACCATCCAGTTACCTGTCCCACCATGTGCTGCTGCTGCTGCTGCTCCTCACAGTGTGGCCCCAGCAGCCAGACACACTGTGTGTGTGTGTGTGTGTGTGTGTGTGTGTGTGTGTGTGTGTGTGTGTGTGTGTAAGTACGTACGTACGTACGTGGACGTGCACACACTGTCTCTAATGAAGGCCTTGCTGGCCGAAAGCTCATTTTCTGACAGTATTTTTGTTGTGCCTGTCTGCAACTCAACTTCTCTGCTACATGGTGGGAAGCAACTATCCTTTTCATAATACTGTTACATTCCATCCTGGATTTTCCATAGTTTGAGTATTATCAATTTTTATCAAGAAATATTTATGTAATGTACGGCATCAAGATACTCCAATGTGCTGCTGAGAACTACATTTGATTATGCATTCAGTGCTCAAAACAAAGAAGAATAATAATATTTAAACTGCACAGCTACTTATTGCTTCAGTTTATTACAAGCAACTATCAGTGTAGTATTGGGATTAGAAATGAAATTTTGAAATTCCCTAACAACAAGTCAATAGCAAAAAGCCTTCCGTATTGTGAACTATTTGATGTACACAGCTAGTTCCTAGTGGGGGTTTTCAGTAACAAAATACTAATATTTATTTGCATATAAGGGAAATTATAGTTTGGTACTCGAGCCTACTGTCACACTAAAGAATGATTTACAGCAATGTTTCCTAGCACAGCAAATTCATTACCTTATCAGGAGTCTCAGTTGGAGGATTGGTAAGCTCTGGTGGCGGAGGTGGGAAGTTCATCTCCTGTGCTTTGCTTGCAGCCATACTGGCTAGTTCATGCATATTTACATACATAGGCTGTGATGGTTCTGAAAGAAAATCATTAATGAAATAAAAATACATTTTTCTTCTACAAAAGATAATTTAAATTTGACACCATAAGAGATAAACAACGGTCATCTTTTATCAACACTATAGGGTTGAAGTGTTAAAGGGGAGGGGGATGCACACTATGATCGAAATGATAAAGGATGGGGAACAACAGACAGTGTCAAAGTAACTGCTGTATCAGAAAGAAGTGTAAGTATCATAATAACAAAGAAAACCAACTGATTCAAAAATAAGTGAAGGTATTTAGCTCATCAGCTTTTCATGAAACAATGATAATGATTTAAGGAAAGAGATGTAGCATGTACTCCCTAAACATACAGTATTATAATAAAATTTGCAGAAATTAAGTTTATTCAGTTCCTCGATCATCACTAACCCAGAAGTCTGGTGACTGTCAGTCCGACTGTGAGGTCTTAAAATGCCTACAGCAGTGTATGCTTCCACAAATTAACCCTTTCGCTGCTTTGGATGCGCATATAGACCTTGTCTGGCCATTCCCCAGGTGCTGTGGACAAGTGTATGTGTGCCACTTTTGTTTTCCTACACTGCTATTGACATCTATGCACCCTGAGCTGTTGACCCTTTTGTGGTATAGACGCCTTTCGGCGTGCTTAGTCACAACAACCTGTGTACTGTGGATATGTATCAGTGCAGAGCTGTGTTTCCACATTGTTCTTCCAGTAGATATTCAGAGTTTCTGGCTGCATTGTTCAAGTAAGGGTCTATGTTTGGTGCTGTGGTCGCTGGTGTAGTATTTGACTTCACTTTGTGCGTTTTTGTTAGTTTTAACTTTGCCTTTTTCTATTCTACGAGAGAAATGTCACGTCACTGTGGTTGCTCAGAGAGATCCAGGAAATTCTAACTATGACTGACAGCAGTGATAACTCTTTAACAGAATCACGAAGTCTTAGTCTTCAGCCCTGTAGATCAGGTGGCACAACATCAGTCTGATGCTTCTGCATCTTTCCATTTTAAAAAATTATATTTATGTCTAGTCTCGATAGATAAAGTTTTGAGTATTAATCATACAGTAATGTATGCATCTCTTAGTGTCCCATCATTTGCAAAAAACTTCGTTTCGATATCTTAACTTTTTATGAAATACAACAGATGATGTGACCACGATTCATGTGGCACACAGACAGTATGCTGGTGCAATACACACAACCCTCCCATGGATATAAAAACCAATATCTTGAGAATGGTGATATGTATCACTCTGTTCTTACCTTTAAATACAATTTTGGTATGTTAGCTACATTTTATACAGTGCAAAAGACGAACAATACGTGAAGGCTGTGCAATGTGTTTTTATCTCTGTAAAACACTTTATTTATTGTGCAGTGCTTTACTTCACTGGATATAGCACAATAACTGATGAATGATGAAAGGAAATTCAGTTCCTTATTGAGTGAAGATATCATACTGTAAGATGAGAAAGAATCAAATTTTTTTCACCCAATAGTTAAAAATCATACGACAAGTCTTTCATTCGTGGTCCCCATGTTTGCTCAACTGCACCCCAGACAATTTGTGAACAGAATGACTAAGTGTGGAGTGGAAAAGTTATCACTGTGATTTCCGACGACTGTTCATTTATTGGACCGGTATCACTAACAGATCCATCCTTTCCTTGAGTTTTTTTATATATAATAGAGGGAAACATTCCACGTGGGAAAAATATATCTAAAAAGAAAGATGGTGAGACTTACCAAACAAAAGCGCTGGCAGGTCGATAGACACACAAACAAACACAAACATACACACAAAATTCAAGCTTTCGCAACCAACGGTTTCAACACTTTCAACACTACCGCTGCTATAAAATCCACCGTTTCTAGTTCACAAACAGTTCCTTTCAGCTATTAAACAACCTTTTCGGCTAGTTTTAATAACTTTTGCTTTATTTCCCTTTCCGTTTTTCTCACATCACCGATCTTTTTTAGCCGCTTCCCACAGGTTTTAACGTCATTATTTCTTCATCAGACAATTGTTAGCCTCATTTCCATAATCTGCCACCACCAAACCACTCCTTTTAATACATCCTCACGTAGTTTTTTCGAAATTTTCCCGAATTTCTCCACCCTTTAACGTGTTTTGGCGGCAACACAACCACCTAACCTTTATGCACATCATTATCTACCTACACAAGTTCACCACAGGATCAACATAGCCCAGCTCTAACCAACCCTTTTTCGCCTTTTTTCACACCAGATCTCCATTTGCTTTCTAGTTCACCTTTATCTCTCCCCATATATTTTATTATTTATTTTCACTTCAGCCTCATGTTACACTTTCCACCTTCTAGTACCATGTCACCCTCACAACACCTCCACAACGACCCCATTAAGTTTTATTTACATTCCCTCCGCAAACATGCCTTCGCCCTAGCCAGATTACACTCCCATATTTTATTTTCTCAGGCTTGTCTGACATTCGGCATCACCCCCAAAGGCCTCACACTTAAAGTTCCGATCTCTGGCTGCAACCCTTCTTTCCATCAGTTCCAAACTGAACAATCCATTGCCCTCACCCACCTAATCCTTCACCTACACATCCACTCAGCCAATCAACACACCCATCAACTCCTATCCTTAATAAAAGTCCTCAATCTTTCCTCTCCCACATCCACACCGGCTGTTCAGAGCATCCTCCTACAGGCAAACCGTGAATTAGAACAGCATGCCACCCTCCACCTTAAAAAACTATCCAATCTCCTGGTTTCCCACATCCGGAAAGGCAACTCACTCACCCTTCACAACCTTTCCAGCAAACCAATCAACACAATCTGGAACCACAACACCCCAATTCAGTAGTTAACCTTTCCTCCAAACCTCTCTCCCAATCCGAAACCTCTGTCCTATCCAAAGGTCTCACCTTCAGCCCCACTCCCAGATTTAACCAAACAGCCCTCACCAAAGATTTACCGTCCTACACCCGTACTCTCTGTTGGAAATATCACTTTGCCACGAAGAAATATGATCCTAATCCTACTCCTAATGATCCAACTCCCCATGACACTATCCAAATTGAACCATGACTGGAACAGTTCCGTCCTCCGTCACAGCGGGACCCACCTCCTCTTCCTCAAAATCACCCTCTCCTAACCTTCCAGGAATTTCTGACTTCCAGCCTTGCCTCTCAATCCTTCTTAAAAAACCTTAATCCTACTCCCAACATCACCAATGCTGAAGCCCAGGCTATCCGTGATCTGAAGGCTGACCAATCCATCGTCATTCTTCCGGCGGACAAGGGTTCCACGACCGTGGTACTTGATCGTCGGGAGTATGTGGCTGAGGGACTGCGTCAGCTTTCAGACAACACTACTTACAAAGTTTGCCAATGTAATACCATTCCTGATGTCCAGGCGGAGCTTCAAGGAATCCTCAGAACCTTAGGCCCCCTACAAAACCTTTCACCTGACTCAATCAACCTCCTGACCCCACCAACACCCCGCACCCCTACCTTCTACCTTCTTCCTAAAATTCACAAACCCAATCATCCCGGCCGTCCCATTGTAGCTGGTTACCAAGCCCCCACAGAACGCATCTCTGCCTACGTAGATCAACACCTTCAACCCATTACATGCAGTCTCCCATCCTTCATCAAAGACACCAACCACTTTCTCGAACGCCTGGAATCCCTACCCAGTCTGTTACCCCCGGAAACCATCCTTGTAACCATTGATGCCACTTCCTTGTACACAAATATTCCGCATGTCCAGGGCCTCGCTGCGATGGAGCACTTCCTTTCACGCCGATCACCTGCCACCCTACCTAAAACCTCTTTCCTCATTACCTTAGCCAGCTTCATCCTGACCCACAACTTCTTCACTTTCGAAGGCCAGACATACCAACAATTAAAGGGAACAGCCATGGGTACCAGGATGGCCCCTTCGTACGCCAACCTATTCATGGGTCGCTTAGAGGAAGCCTTCTTGGTTACCCAGGCCTGCCAACCCAAAGTTTGGTACAGATTTATTGATGACATTTTCATGATCTGGACTCACAGTGAAGAAGAACTCCAGAATTTCCTCTCCAACCTCAACTCCTTTGGTTCCATCAGATTCACCTCGTCCTACTCTAAATCCCATGCCACTTTCCTTGACGTTGACCTCCACCTGTCCAATGGCCAGCTTCACACGTCCGTCCACATCAAACCCACCAACAAGCAACAGTAACTCCATTATGACAGCTGCCACCCATTCCACATCAAACAGTCCCTTCCCTACAGCCTAGGTCTTCGTGGCAAACGAATCTGCTCCAGTCCGGAATCCTTGAACCATGACACCAACAACCTGAAAACAGCTTTTGCATCCCGTAATTACCCTCCCGACTTGGTACAGAAGCAAATAACCAGAGCCACTTCCTCATCTCCTCAAACCCGGAACCTTCCACAGAAGAGCCCCAAAAGTGCCCCACTTGTTACAGGATACTTTCCGGGACTGGATCAGATTCTGAATGTGGCTCTCCAACAGGGATATGACTTCCTCAAATCCTGCCCTGAAATGAGATCCATCCTTCATGAAATCCTCCCCACTCCACCTAGAGTGTCTTTCCGCCGTCCACCTAAGCTCCGTAAACTCTTAGTTCATCCCTATGAAATCCCCAAACCACCTTCCCTACCCTCTGGCTCCTTACCCTGTAACCACCCCTGGTGTAAAACCTGTCCCATGCACCCTCCCACCACCACCTATTCCAGTCCTGTAACCCAGAAGGTGTACACGATCAAAGGCAGAGCCACGTGTGAAAGCACCCACGTGATTTACCAACTGACCTGCCTACACTGTGAAGCGTTCTATGTGGGAATGACCAGCAACAAACTGTCCATTCGCATGAATTGACACAGGCAGACAGTGTTTGTTGGTAATGAGGATCACCCTGTGGCTAAACATGCCTTGGTGCACGGCCAGCACATCTTGGCACAGTGTTACACCGTCCGGGCTATCTGGATACTTCCCACTAACACCAACCTGTCAGAACTCCGGAGATGGGAACTTGCCCTTCAGCATATCCTCTCTTCTCGCTATCCGCCAGGCCTCAATCTCCGCTAATTTCTAATTTCAATTTGCCGCCGCTCGTACCTCACCTGTCTTTCAACATCATCTTTGCCTTTGTACATCCGCCCCGACTGACATCTCTGCCCAAACTCTTTGCCTTTACAAATGTCTGCTTGTGTCTGTGTATATGAGGATGGATATGTGTGTGTGTGCGAGTGTATACCTGTCCTTTTTTCCCCCTAAGGTAAGTCTTTCCGCTCCCGGGATTGGAATGACTCCTTACCCTCTCCCTTAAAACCCAAATCCTTTTGTCTTTCCCTCTCCTTCCCTCTTTCCTGACGAGGCAACCATTGGTTGCGAAAACCAGATTTTGTGTGTATGTTTGTGTGTCTATCGACCTGCCAGCGCTTTTGTTTGGTAAGTCTCATCATCTTTCTTTTTAAATATATTTTTCCCACGTGGAACGTTTCCCTCTATTTTATATATATATATATATATATATATATATATATATATATATATATATATATATATATATATATATATATATATAATAAAGACAGCAGGTTTATGGAAGAGTAGTTCGTGAGTAGTGGATTGCGGTGTGAGACTTGTTCGAAGTATTTTCGCTGGGAGGAATGCAGTGGGGAAGCCAGTGGGCATTCTGGTGAGATCCTCTCCTGGAACTGCAGGTTATGTAGCAAGAGTAAGTTGATAGAGGAGCAGGAGCGAAATATCTGTGCCCTTCAGGTGCAGTTGAAAAACTGCACAGGAGGAGCTAGATATGATGAGGACGGAGAAGGGGGTTGGGGAATGGGAGCTGGCTGTTGGCAAGAGATCTGCTAAGAGAAGAAGATTTTCAGATAGTTTTACTATTGGTGTTTACAATAGATATGATCAACTGTCAGAGTCTAGTGGAGAGGAATCTCTAGTAGCTGTAGATGCAGATGCAGGAAGTATGCAGCAGACCTCAGTAGTTACAGTGGCTAAAACAGTTGCAAAGTCGAAGAGGAAGAAGGAGGTTCTGCTGTTACGTAGTTCTCATGGCAGAGGTGTAGGCCAGCAGTTGCAGGAAGTGCTGGGGAGTGAGTACCAGGTCACCAGCATTGTGAAGCCCAATGCAGGATTGGCTCAGGTGACTGTTAACATAGGGGGGTTATGTAGGGATTTTACTAAAGAGGATCAGGTAGTGATCGTGGGTGGGGCTGGTAATAGTATTGATAGGGATGGGGAGTATGACATAGATGGTGACCTGGAAAAGATAGCCACTCAGACTGGCAACACGAATGTGCATTTTGTGTAACTGTTTCAGTGTCACGATCAGCCTCATCTTAATACAGCCATCAGGCATAATAACATGAGACTTGGGGATGCGCTGATGACAGAAGGCATGAGTCACATTTCAGTGGAGTCTATCAGCAGGATGGGTTTCCGTAGACATGGCCTGCACCTCTACAGGTATGGAAAGGGGAGGTTGGCAAAGCTTATAGGTGACAGCATAGGTGGGAGTGGTGGGATCACTCATGGGAAAATTCCTGTAGTAGTGGGTGTTAGAGCTGTACCTTTTTTAGACTGAAGTCAGCTGATAGGTATTCCTGCTTAAGGGAAGTCTCTCTAACAAAGAAACCACTTTCGACAAAGCTTAGGTATCCGATTAACGAGGGAATTAGTATATTTCATCAAAACATACAAGGCATTAGAGATAAAGTTAGTGAATTACTTATAGATGTTGACTCTGAAATTATTGGTATACCTGAACACTTCTTAAATAAGGAGATAATTCATAGGCTTCCTTTACCAGGATACAGGTTGGCTGGCAGCTTTTCTAGGAGCTCTTCGCGGTGTGGGGGAGTAGCCATGTATGTGAAAAACGGCATCCCATTTGAGTCAATTGATGTTTCAAAGTACTGCACTGAAAAGGTGTTTGAATGTTGTGCAGGTGTGGTTAAATTTAATGGAGCTAAACTTCTAATTGTTGTTATTTTTAGATCCCCAGACTCCAATTTCACAACATTTCTGCTAAAGCTAGAGGAGGTTCTTGGTTCACTTTATAGGAAGTACAAAAAGTTAGTTATATGTGGTGACTTCAATATTAATTGTATAAGTGATTGTGCAAGGAAGAGAATGGTGGTAGATCTTAATTCATATAATCTTATGCAAACCGTATTCTTTCCAACGAGAGTGCAAGGGAACAGTAGAACAACCATAGACAACATTTTTGTTCATTCCTCATTACTAGAAGGGCATTCTGTTAGCAAAAAGGTGAATGGCCTTTCAGATCATGATGCACAAATTTTAGCTCTAAAAGATTTTTGTGCTGCAACATGTGTTAAATATAGTCATCAGCTGTTTAGGAAAGCTGATCCAGTTGCTGTAGAGACCTTTGTAAACCTTATCAAGGAACAAGAGTAGCAAGATGTTTATAGCTCTGATACAGAAGACGATAAATATAATACTTTTCTCATGCTCTTTGAAAGTTGCTTTCCGTAAGAACGTTCAAAACAGGGTACTAGCACAAACAGGCAGCCTGGGTGGCTGACTAGAAGGATAAGAATATCTTGTAGAACAAAGTGGCAATTATATCAAAACGTTAGAAACAGTCAAAATCTAAATGCAGCAGCCCATTACAAACAGTATTGTAAGGCGCTTAAAAATGTTATTAGGAAGGCAAAAAGTATGTGGTATGCAGATAGAATAGCTAAGTCTCAGGATAAAATTAAAACCATAGAGGCAGTCGTAAAGGAAGTGGCTGGTCTGCAGAGACATATCGAGGATATAGAATCGATGCGTAGTGGGAATGTCCGTGTTACTGATAAGTCGCATATATGTACAGTATTTAATAATCACATTCTGAATATAGAAGGTGAACTAAATAGAAACCTAGTCCCAACATGGAATCATATAGCGTTCGTAGAAAAAAGTGTTCCGAGACTGTTACCTGAAATGCTCCTCCATGATACTGACAAGAGGGAGATTGAGTTAATAATTAAATCACTAAAGACCAAGAACTCTCATGGATATGACGGGGTATCTAGCAGAATACTGAAGTATTGTTCTATGTATGTTAGCCTAGTACTTAGATATATCTGTAACTTTTCCTTTAGGAGTGGTCGGTTTCCTGACCGATTAAAGTACTCGGTAGTGAAGCCACTTTATAAAAAGGGAGACATTGATAATGTTGGCAATTTTAGACCTATTTCTATGCCATCGGTGTTTGCTAAAGTTATCGAGAAGGTTGTATATACAAGCATTTAAATTCACATAATTTGCTGTCAAATTTACAGTTTGGTTTTAGAAATGGTTTAACAACTGAAAATGCTATTCTCTTTTCTCTGTGAGGTTTTGGACGGATTAAATAAAAGGTTGCGAACGCTAGGTGTTTTCTTTGATTTAATGAAGGCTTTCGACTGTGTTGACCACAAAATATTACTGCAGAAGTTGGACCATTATGGAGTAAGGGGATGGTTGGTTGGTTGTTTGAGGTTTAAGGGACCAAACAGCAAGGTCATCAGTCCCTTGTTTCAAATAGGCTCCATTCCGCTAATGGGACTTCGCAGTAAAGTCAGAAAAATAAAACGGAAAAAGGTAAAAACGTAAAAGGGCAGTCATGTTGTCATTGGTAAAAACAAAATGAGGGAAGTCGGCAAGAGAACGAACCCAACACTATGCTGAAGCAGCATAGGCAAGACCACCTGTGACGTATAAGGTACAACTGCTAGAATATAGAAAGTATGTATGGGAATAGAAAGACTAACCAAGCCTTAAAAAAAGGGGGTAAAAACAGAGTAAAAGGGGAAGAAAAGAGGATTTCGGTCAGGGAGGGGAATCTGGAATCTCCGAACACTGCTTACAGTGGGAGACACCCAAACACTCACCGCCCTGCCCCAACACCAGAGAGAGATTAAAAACCTTAAAACTGAGAATAAAAACCACTTTCCCGGAGGAAACCAAGAACCAGAGAGACCATCTGGGAATCGTCAGCCAACATCAAAGGTAAAGTGTTGGGGAGCCTATACTTAGCACGCAGAGCCAAAAGAAGGGGGCATTCAACCAAAATGTTGGCTACTGACTGGAAGGCTCCAGAACCACATAGTGGGGGTGGCTCATCACGCAAAAGAAAACCATGGGTCAGCTTGGTATGGCCAATGCTGAGACGACACAGTACCAACTCAGACTCTGAATGACCGATGGATCAGGAACTGGTGGATAAAAATCGGGAGTGGGCCCCGAAGATCCCACTGATGAAGGGTAAGTAAGATGTGATGGTGCCAGGCCGTGTCACAGACCTTGCGAAGGTCAAAACACACTGCAACCAAATGGCGGCGCTGGGAAAAAGCCCGTCGGACTGCGGACTCCAAGCGGAGTAAATGATCGACTGGAGACCGTCCTTCTCGAAAGCCACACTGGTAAGGGGACAATAGATCCCGAGATTCGAGGACCCAATTGAGCCGACGGGCTACCATCCGTTCAAGTAACTTACAAACAACATTGGTCAAACTAATTGGCCGATAGCTGTCAACAGGTAGGGGGTTCTTACCAGGCTTAAGGACAGGAACCACAATGCTATCCCTCCACTGAGAAGGGAAGTCACCCTGGAGCCAGATACGGTTAAACACCCGAAGAAGATGTTGCCGTTGTGGAGCACTGAGATGTTGAAGCAGTTGGTTATGAATGGAATCTGGGCCAGGAGCCGTATCATGAGAAGAAGATAGAGCAGAAAGAAATTCTCATTCAGAAAAGGTTCGTTGGAAGATTCTGACTCACAAGGGGTGAAACATAAGGTGGAAGCTTCAGCCCGCTGTTTTTGATGAAGGAAAGCAGCTGGATAGGAGGCTGCCACTGATGCCACTGCAAAATGGGTCGCTAGATGTTCTGCAAGAACTAACGGGTCCGTACAAATGCCATCCGGGAGGTGAAGGCTTGCGAGGGTGGACTGCTGATGGCAACCTTGGAGAGAGCGAAGTGTAGCCCATACCCGTGACAGAGGGACAGTAGAACCAAGGGAAGAAACGAATTGTTCCCAACATATCCGCTTGCTCTGTTTGATTAAATAACGGGCTTTAGCGCGATGGCGTTTAAAGGTAGTAAGGCTGGCTACGGATGGGTGCCTCTTAAAGTGTTGCAAAGCTCGACTGCGATCACGGATGGCAATGGCAATAGCCGTACTCCACCACGGGACTTGCCGGCGATGAAATAGTCCAGATGAGCGCGGGACAGCAAGGCTAGCAGCGCGAACAATCTTGTCAGACACGTCACGTAGGACGTCATCAATACAACCCGACAAAGAGAGAGAAAACGCGACCTGTGCAGTGTATAGAGGCCAATGTGTGATGATGATGATGATGATGATGATGTTTGGTTTGTGGGGCGCTCAACTGCGTGGTTATCAGCGCCCGTACAATTATCCAATCTTTCCTCAGTCCAATGTCGCCACTTTCCTGGATGATGATGAAATGATGAGGACAACACAAACACCCAGTCATCTCGAGGCAGGTGAAAATCCCTGACCCCGCCGGGAATCGAACCCGGGACCCCGTGCTCGGGAAGCGAGAACGCTACCGCGAGACCACGAGCGGCGGACAATATAGAGGCCAATAGGCGCGTTGGAAAGACCAATGAGGCAACCTGTCCATCGGGGAGCGGGAAGGGAGCGTGATAATCAACGGGAAACGGTAACTATCACAAAGGTCGTCGTGTGGCGACCAGTGTAATGAAGGGAGGAGAGAGGGAGAAGAAAGAGAAAGATCAATGGCAGAAAAGGTACCATGACCGGCACTGAAATGAGTAGGGGAGCCATCATTAAGAAGGCACAGGTTGTGGTCTGCAATAAATTGGTCTATAAGAAGACCTCGTCTAGATGGAAAGGCTGCCCCACAAAGGATGATGAGCATTAAAATCCCCGAGGAGGAGGAAGGGAGGAGGGAGTTGCTGAAGAAGGGCGGTTAAGGTAGCAGGTGTAGGAGTCCTGTCAGGAGGGAGATAAAGATTGCAAACTGTTATTGCACGGTCGAAGTGGACCCCAACAGCAACCGCTCTCAATGTAGTTTGAAGAGGAATCCACGTGCTAGCAATGTCTGTACGGACCAATGTACAAACGCCACCAGAAGCCCGCAGGGGTCCGACCCGATTTCGACAGAAAACACAGAAACCACGGAGGGTTGGTGAGTGAGCATCAGTAAAATGAGATTCCTGGAGAACCACACAAGCTGCAGAGTAGGACGAAAGAAGGGATTTAAATTCCGGAAGGTGACGATAGTAGCCATTACAATTCCATTGGAGAACCACAGAACGATGGTTTAAATGGGGGCTGAACACTTTAAATCCAGTCATACCGCCGGGTCCCCACCCGTCACCAACAAGGAGGGGGCGACATCCATGAACGACAGGTCAGAATCCGGTTGTGAAGTCGGGGAAGGGACCTCCGGGGACACCAGAGGCTCTTTGTCCTGGGACTTATGTTTCTTCTTCTTTTCAGGCTGAGATGGAGGAGGGCTGTGTGGCATAAAGGAGCCAGCTGCAGCAAGATCAGGAACAGAAAGAAACTGGGCGACCTGGGGGCCGACAGAGCGCGGCTCTCGCGGTCGTCGCGCGGCAGCAGACCTTTGGCCGGGAAGGGGCATCCCGGGGGAGGCGCCCTTGACCGGCAGACGCCGAAGGAGTGGGACACTTCTCCGGCTGGGGAGGGGCAGCAGCGCCCATAGGAGGTGGTGTGGGAGCCGCAGGGGAGGGGGGGAGGAGAGGGGTCCAGGATGAGGGTAAGGAAAGGGGAGGGAGGGGTGAAGACGTAACCAAGGCGTAACTAGATGTCATGGACACAGGGTGGAGTCTTGCATATTTCTTACGGGCCTCTGTGTAGGTTAAACGATCGAGGGACTTATACTCCTGTATCTTTTTTTCCTTCTTATATACTGGGCAATCTGGTGAATGTGGAGAATGACTACCATGACAATTTACATAGACAGGAGGGGGAACACAGGGACTCCCCTCATGGAGTGGACGTCCACAGTCACCACAGAGAGGGGCCTGTGAACAGCGGGAAGACATGTGTCCAAAACGCAAGCACTTAAAACACCTCATAGGAGGTGGGATGTACGGCTTCACATCACAACAATAGACCATAATCTTAACTTTCTCAGGGAGGGTATCCCCTTCAAAGGCCAGGATAAAGGCACCAGTATCAATACGATTGTCTTTAGGACCCTTCTGAACATGCCAAACGAAGTGAACACCCCGCCGTCCGAGATTGTCCCGAAGTTCCTCATCAGTTTGAAGGATGAGGTCCCTGTGAAAAATCACACCTTGTACCATATTTAGAGACTTGTGGGGGGGGGGGGGGGGGGTAATGGACACAGGTATTGTGCCAAGATGGGTACAGGCATGAAGGGCCACAGATTGGGCAGCTGAAGCAGTTTTTATCAGCAACGAACTCGACCGCATCTTGCTCAGGGAGTCCACTTCGCCAAACTTGTCTTCAATGTGTTCCACAAAGAATAAAGGTTTGGTATTGGTTAAAGTATCTCCATCAGTCCTGGTGCAAACTAGATAATGGGGGAAAGGTTTTGCCCCTAGCCGACGGGCCTGACCCTCTTCCCAGGGGGTAGCCATGGAAGGGAAGGCCAAAGGAGCAAGAGAAGCAGCACTTGAGGAATCAGTTCCACGCAGAGAGACGGCCGCAGAAAAACGGCCAAAGTCTGGACCCATATGCGTTTCATTTGCATAGCGTCCGCCCTGATACCACCCACTCCGATCAGGGGCTCTCCTCATGGGCGCCACCCAGCCACAGCAAGGGCCGTCTGGCACGGCGGCCATTGCCGGGAGTTCCAGGATGACGAGCAACCACTCCAAGGCATGATGCATGAGGTGGTCACAGCTCAGGTATCAGAAGTGTGATCCCTGTGTGTTCAGGGGGCTCAACCAAGAGGGTACATAGCGACCCCACCACACGGGCTGGCTACCGTGCTGGCTATGCACCCTAGCATCAGACAACGACGTGAAAGAAAAGATGAAATGTACTAGGAGGGCGCACGTCGGAGACACTAGGTAAGGTGCTCTTCCCCAAATGGCTCACACTACGGAGGAGAAATTTTGTAATGGAGGTCAAACCCCAGAGGGGGACCAAGGAATGCCAAAAGGAGGAGATGATTATGCAACAAAGCCGAGTTAGAAAACCAACAGAACCAGGAGGATAGCGGGGCCAACATAAGCAAGGACACCAAGAGAGGGAGAGGAGAGGGCGAGGGGAAAGGAGCAAGGAAGGGAAGGGAAAGGAAATGCAGCCCTGGAGAGAAAGAAGGCTGCAATGGCTCGGGGCCCCGTGCTCACCACGCACATATCCACGAAAGAGTTGTGGACCCCCTGGGGGGGAGGGGGGAGGGGGGGGGGGAGTAGCTTACAATTGGTTCACCTCTTACTTTGAGAACAGAAAGCAGAAGGTAATTCTCCGCAATATTGAGAGTGGTAGTGATGTTCAGTCCCAATGGGGCACTGTTAAGTGGGGCGTTCCCCAAGGGTCGGTGCTGGGGCCACTGCTGTTTCTTATTTATATAAATGATATGCCTTCTAGTATTACAGGTGATTCAAAAATATTTCTGTTTGCTGATGACACCAGCTTGGTAGTAGTGAAGGATCTTGTGTGTAATATTGAAACATTATGAAATAATGTAGTTCATGAAATAAGTTCATGGCTTGTGGAAAATAATTTGATGCTAAATCACAGTAAGACTCAGTTTTTACAGTTTCTAACTCACAATTCAACAAGAACCGATATTTTGATCAGACAGAATGGGCATATTATAAGCGAGACAGAACAGTTCAAGTTCCTAGGCGTTCGGATAGATAGTAAGCTGTTGTGGAAAGCCCATGTCCAGGATCTTGTTCAGAAACTAAATGCTGCTTTATTTACCATTAGAACAGTATTGAAATAAGTGACACTTCAACACGAAAAGTAGTCTACTTCGTATATTTTCATACGCTTATGTCGTATGGTATTATTTTTTGGGGTAATTCTTCTGATTCAAAAAGGGTATTTTTGGCTCAAAAACGGGCTGTTCGAGCTATATGTGGTGTAAGTTCGAGAACCTCTTGTCGACCCCTATTCAATAGTCTGGGAATTCTGACATTGCCCTCACAGTATATATTTTCTGTAGTGTTGTATGTTGTTAGCAATATTAGCCTATTCCCAAGAGTTAGCAGCTTTCACTCAGTTAATACTAGGCAGAAATCAAATCTGCATGTGGAATGCACTTCCTTGAATCTTGTGCAGAAAGGAGTGCAGTATTCTGCTGCATCCATTTTCAATAAGCTACCACAAGAACTCAAAAATCTTAGCAGTAGCCCAAACACTTTTAAGTCTAAACTGAAGAGTTTCCTCATGGCTCACTCCTTCTATTCTGTCGAGGAGCTCCTGGAAGAGCTAAAAAATTAAGCAAATTCCAGTGTTACATTGTTGATTTTCTTAGTTAAACTTACGACTTGTTACCTGAATATGTTTTTTTATATTTCATTTTATCCCTTTCTAATATCGTGTTATAATTTCATGTATTGACTTGTTCCATGACCATGGAGACTTCTTAATTTGGTCCCACGGAACAATAAATAAATAAATAACTATGAAAGAAGTTGCTAAGGTAATTTAAAGAGACACTGCGTTCATCATAGGCTTCTAACATCCTGCTAAAACCTCCAAGAAAGGTGGAATTCCTAAGCATGAAACAATATTGACAAACCTGTGTGTGTGTGTACTGCAGTTATTCATTTCTGGAGTTTTAAGTGAGAAACTTATGTTTTTACAGTAACTGTATTTATTTTGTATTGAGGGAGGCAAAACGCGGATTGACAGATGAAATCTTCACGCCCAGCCCTACTGGCAGTGGTGGCTCACAAGTATACATTCTGGGTGTACACAAATTTTTAACAGTCAGAAAAACTTGATAGTGTGAAATTAATAGTATCTGCTGTATTACAGTTATGCTTATCAACAAGTTTATACTAAGAAGAGTAAGATGCATAACTTATCTGACGAAAGAAATAATAGTTTTTGTGGAATTTTTTTGTTTTATACACAACTAACTACAGTTTAGGGCAATACCGAAATAATGTGTAAGCTTTTGCAACTCTCCACTTACCATTTTTGTGTAAGTGAGCATTTTTGTACGACAAATGTACACTGTCCCTAACAGCTGTATTAGCCCTAGGATGCCCAAGCCTTTTTTTCTAACTTGGATGCCTAAGGGGGTGGGGGGTTCGGCGAACCCACAGGTATTAAATAAGTTTACTGACGAAAAATTACAACTTTCAAAATGGTTTATGTATTTTAACTAAGGCATCGGTTTATGAATGTTGTTAATTGTTATAAATATTGGATTGAGTGAATAAAAAATTGACATATTGCAATACAAAATACAGATGTGTTCATATACAATAGACTACTCTGAGTCTTCAACTTCAAGGCAAGATACACACTTCACAATTTTTTCTGAATGTGTGTACACACATGTTTATGACACTGTCCACAATACTGTTTTGGTTTACTTAGGTTGTTGTATTTCTGCTTCCTTGTTTTAGCTTTTCTTACACAAATATGGCACCAACCTTTCCCTGCAGGAGGCTGACATGCTTCTGTTGTCACGTCTTTGATCTTCTTTTGTAGAATAGTCTCCATTGATTGAACAATTTGGTTAGATAACCCTCTTGCATTGGCACTTCTTTCTTCTACCTGCAATTTCACTAGTTCCATCCTAGCTTTCAGAAGAAAAAGTTTCCGTTTGTTGTGTTTCTTTTCATTCCATCTCGGATGTTGCTGGATGAATATGGTGGTTGCATTGATAGCACAAATGTCGATGAGAGAGTAAAATACAGAAAGAGGCCATCTCTTTGTTCCCCTCTTGCAGGTGTACATACGCGCCATTTGATCAATGGTATCAATTCCACCTTTAGTGGAATTATAATATGCATTTATCTCGATTTTATTCTTCTCTCTTCCAACAGTGCCTTTATCTTGGTGCACTGTTGCCAAACATCAGTAAGTTTTTACTTGGTTTTGTTTTGCTGTGTAGGACACCAAAGTTACTGGAGGCCTATGTGTTGGGAACCGCACTAACTCACTGCAAGTTTACAAGATAAATAACAGCCGACTGACATCAACAATCACTTCCTCTGAAAGTAAACCGATTGTTGTGAATATCAAGAATACCAACCAACAAGAAACTAACTTGAATTGTTGTAGAGATGAGAAATACAAAATCCTACTAAGGGAAATTTTCTATAGCATGGAAGCCTAAGGGGGGTGGGTTGGATGTTTGTTGGACCCATAA
Source organism: Schistocerca cancellata (assembly GCF_023864275.1). NCBI lineage: Eukaryota > Metazoa > Arthropoda > Insecta > Orthoptera > Acrididae > Schistocerca > Schistocerca cancellata. The sequence goes on along the minus strand of NC_064631.1, from coordinate 33,466,487 downwards.
TAAGTTTATTTATTTTTTCTTTCAAAGCAGGAATTTTCTATAAAATATATAGACACTAACGTTTCATAAAATAGCCAACAAACAATAACTCAAAGGGAATATGTAGTATGAAAGTTACTTGGGCAAAAGCAGGGGACATAAAAAAATTGTGGCTTCGACGAACCCCCCCTTAGGCGTCTTAGGGTTAGTTCACGAATTTACTTCCGGGCTGAAAATCAGATATTCTTACACTGCACCCACAACAACAACTTGTCCTAACTGTATACTTCCTTGTTGAATGTTCGCTTGTAGTCACACTTATTTGATTTAGTCACTCTCTCAATCAAATGATCTGTTCTCTGAGGTCCTAGTTCCTTTGCAGCAAACTTTTCCCAGCAATTTACTTTTCTGTTCTCAGAATGAGGTTTCCACTCTGGAGCAACGAGTACACTGATATGAAATTTCCTGGCAGATTAAAGTGGTGTGCTGGGACCGAGACTCAAACTCGAGACCTATGCCTTTTACAGGCAAGTGCTCTACCAATTTAGCTACCCAAGCACGACTAATGACCCATCCTGAAAGCTTTACTTTTCTGTTATCATTTAAAATAAACTCATCATAGTCCATGTTTACGCTGCACATGAAAGCCAATTCCTGCACAGTAAACAACAAACTCTAAATACAAAGTGTCATTTCAGAAAATGATTAAACTCAAATAGTAATGTCTACCAACAAGGTGACTTGACTAGAATACGAATGAGGCGCTGAGATCCGCAAGGGCCTGAAGCACGATGCCATTGGTCCCAAATTTAAGTGAATATCAGAGAAACCAGTGATACAGCTTTTCATCACTTTTCGTATATACAATGTGGTCCTACAGCACACACAAACCCGGCTCACCACAAGACCAACAGATTTCAGAAGCATGAATAAATGCTACAATTTTACAGTCAATGGTGATGTGCTTTAGAACCTCTGATTCTCAGCACCTCAGATGGATTACTGTTTAATAAAATTCATAACTTTATATACTATAACTCTTCCAGAAACCCACAAAATAGATTTACTGTCCAATCTAATTTTACTACAGTATAGTGAATGGATTGGCATATCTTAGGCGTGTGCGATTATCTAGCAGGATTTATGCCGAACAAATGCGGATAAAAATCTGCCACAATGTGCTACCACCTTGTGGCACCGATGTGAACTTCTAGTTTAGTGGCAAAGGCTAGCTGCACACATTGTGAACCGCACACATTGTTTATGAAATCCATACATGTTTGGCCCATAAGGCAATTACATCACACATATTCGGCCCATAAGGCAATTACATCACGAGTTGGCCATGCACAAAATCTCCTTAAAACATGCACAACTGAATATATGCTCTCATGACCCTGATGCCAAGTTTCACAGAGTCTAGAGGGTGAATAGCACGGTAGAGCTAAGTGCCATATCTTTCCGATTGCAGCATATATGTTATATTTAACAGAATTCCAATAAAAATAACCAATAAATTCGCAAGGTGTCAAAAGCTAGGGTGTATCTTACACAGCAGCTACCACTGCCTACTGGAATACTCAGCACAGGGGAACCAGGCCGTGCAGCACAACCAGTTCAGAGGTAGCGGCTGGAACCCTGCCTGCCAGTCCTGGCATCAGTGTAGGGTGATGAAAAACTCTTGCTCTTCTTGGAAAGCAGTGAGCACGTCTGTAGAAGTCAAGGTTTCTGGATAGCATGACTCACTAAAGCACACCCATTACCTTTATCACCTCTACAACACTCGCCCCATTATGTTCCAAGACCTTCCATTTCTTTTCTCCATTTCTTCTCTCCCCTAAAACCTGTCATCTTCTTAATGCTTCATCAACTACTGAATAGGTGACAATTTCTCTACGCTAATACAGTTCAGCTGACAGAAAAGTAATTACTCCAGCTTGATTTCAACCCATAAAGTAATTATTCCATGTGCTGGAATTATAGTGTGGCAAAATGCCATAGTCATTGAGACAGATGTGAGCCCGAGGGGGATTTTAGGAAGATGTGATGAATGACATTGCTGCCTTACAGCGAATTTCACCCAAATCTGAGCTGCATGGAGCACCTGGAAACACTGTCACCATGAGGAGTGTTCAGAGGGTATCAATAGCCGGAACTTTTTTCATCACTAGTTTGCAAAATTTCATTGCAAATGTGGCACTGTATTTAGCTGTAGGGTGGACCAAAACAAGGATGTCCAAGAGTAAGAAATACGCCACGTGTTCTGTAACTACACCACTGGCTAAAAAGCCTCATTTAACTAATTTCAGGAGTTGCCTAAACTTGCAAAACTGAAGAATGGTTCATAGAGGGAAGCAGGTAGATCCAGCAGTGTGTTATTGGCCAATCAAGTTTGCACAATTTATCTTGTTGTTTGTGCATAAGTGCGCCACATTTCATATCACAAACTTTTGCTGTATGATTAGCTGATCAGCAGCTATGACTGCAGAGTTAAGTGTTCAGCAGTTTAGCAAAAGATGCAATTATCAGTCAGTGACAGTTTTATGTTTCAAGAACTTTCTTTTTAATTGTATCTGAGAGCACCTTTTAGCAAGGGAGAAAAAGTGCACTACGTCACAGCAACTTTAGTTTGACTGACAGGACAAGGAATTTGGAATGACCAATCAAACTTACAAGTTATTTAATAAACACAATCGTCATCACATTTAAGTTATTAATTTTTATTTTTTTGATAACCAGTTTTGATCTTCTAAGAGATCATCATTAGATCTATATTCTTTCATGACAGTAGGAATGGAGCTCTAATGATTAACTCTTACAGGATGGCGCACGAAATGTGTTACTAATTTTTTTCTTTCACAATTTACGACGCACAGTAGATATCCCGCTGGGATCTCTACAGCAGTACCAGCAGAGCTTGGAAAAACAATGAGTTACAAAATGACGTGTAATTCACGATACTGCTGCTAGGAGACTAGTAAACAGCAATGGCTGACACTTTAAGACTGAGGACACAGCAACTTTTTCTTGAAACGAAAAGCCTTGCTGTGACCCAGAGGCGTTTTCGACAACAGTTTAACACACGATGGGTCCCTTGCAGGACGATCATCCACATGCTGTATGATAAATTTGTACAGGAAGAAACTGTATTGGAAGCGAAGCGACCTCGGCCTAAGCCTGTTTGTTCACCGGAGAATATTGAAGCGGTACGAGTTGCTGTTCAGAGAAGTCCCGGGAAATCGTGTAGAAAGGCAGCAGTGCAACTGGGAATATCCAGACGCTCTGTTCGACGCCTTCTTAAAAGTGACCTCCTTATGTACCCATACAAGATGACCTGTGCACAGAAGCTCACTGAAAAACACAAGCAGCAGAGACTACTGTTTGCTCAGTGGGCGCAGGATAGGGGAGAAACTCTCAACAACATTTGGTTTTCAGATGAGGCGCATTTTCATTTAGACGGTGTGGTTAACAAACAAAATTTACACTTTTGGGCCACTGAAAACCCACAAGTGCTTCATGAATGACAACATTATACTCCGAGGATTACAGTGTGGGCAGCAATTTCCAGTCATGGACTTATTGGGCCTTTTTCTTTGAAGAAACTGTGAACAGTGAGCGTTATTTGAGCATGCTTCGCAATAGCTTCATTCCACAGCTTCTTGCTACTGCCTTGCCCTTCAAGACGCAGTGGTTCATGCAAGATGGAGCAAGGCCACATACTGCAAACACTGTGTTGGAGTTTTTACACGAGCATTTCGACATGCTGATCATTTCACTTAGGTTTCCAGGTCGCTTCAATGACGGACAAAATTGGCCCCCCAATAGTCCAGACCTCAACCCATATTACTTTTTTCTTTGGGGGTACCTAAAGGAAAAAATTTTCCCAAAACGTCCACGTGATTTAATGGAGCTCAGAAGACTTATTCTTCAAGCTTGCAGTGAAATTACAGAAGAAATGTGCCGTAGGGTAATCACTAACTTCAGTGTTTGTTTGAAGGAAGTTAAGAAATGAAATGGTGGACATATTGAGCATGTGCTGAGTTAGAACAAATCTCCATGGACGGCTCTCCATTGTAGTATATGTTCCTTTCAGATTGTACGGCCAATAAATTTTACATTCAAAAACAAAATGGTAACATTTCGTGTGCCACCCTGTAGAAGGGGCGAAATTGGTCGTCTAAAAACAAAAATTAACAACTTAAATGTGATCACAACAGCATTTATTAAATAAGTTATAATACCAATAAATTGCTATTTTTCCTTGAATAATGTTAAAAAAAATTTAAATTTATAGGTATACATCCTGAAGAAGTTTGTAGGATGCCAAGGATAAAGATATTTCACTGTGGGACACGCCGCTGCTAGGTCTGATGTGAGGCACTTTGACTGTGCTCCAGAAAGCGACTCCTAGATAATTTTTAGTAATGTGAGCATGTTTTCTTTTGACATTTTAGTGTATTGCAGAATTATATTAATTACATAAAATAAAAGAAAGCCAACCACTCTCTCCTACAATGAACTAATGTGCGGAGCTTTGAAACAGTAAACAGTAAATACTATACATACTAGCTTTTGAGCTCTTTCTCTTTTTCTTGTAAGAAGGCACCCAGACACAAAACCCCACAGACCCCCCCCCCCCCCCCACACACACACACACATTTCCATGGCAAGACAGACTACCAGTGGCCACAGGAGTGTGTGTGTGTGTGTGTGTGTGTGTGTGTGTGTGTGTGTGTGTGTGTGAGAGAGAGAGAGAGAGAGAGAGAGAGAGAGAGAGAGAGAGAGAGAGAGTAGATGGTTACGTGCATGAAATCATGTACTTTTACTAGAAAAAGAGCAAGAGTCTGAAAACTGGTGTGAATAGTGTTTTCTGTTACTTGGTTTCCCTCATTTACTGTAACAATATTACTCTTACCCTTGCTTGCAGACTGTTGTGCACCAGGCAAAATAATTTTCGGAGGATCAGTCTTTAAATGAACTGACCGGCCAGCAGCAATAGCTGCCGCAGCCTTCGCAATGCCAGCCTGTGTACTGGCTGATGGTATAGACATTTTTGGTGAGGCAGTTGTTGGTCTTGATGGCCTCTCAAGTGAAGAGCAACGCTGAGGGATCGGTGGCCGAGCATACACAGGCTGTTGCTGTTGTTGTTGTTGTTGTTGTTGTTGTTGTTGTTGTTGTTGTTGCTGCTGCTGCTGCTGCACATAATGAACACTGATCATTAGTAATGTTCATCAAAAGCTACCGACTACTCCCAACAAATCAATTAATTAAATCCAACAATGGAAAATCTGGGATACAATAATGACAATATTATGAAAAGGATAGTTGCTACTCTCCTTATAGCAGAGATAGATGCTCAATCACAGAAGGGCATAACAGAAAGACTTTCAAAGAAGTCTTTCAGCCAAAAAGGCCTTCGTCGCGCACACACACACACACACACACACACACACACACACACACACACACACAGAGAGAGAGAGAGAGAGAGAGAGAGAGAGAGAGAGAGAGAGAGAGAGAGAGAGAGACTGTAGCTGCTAAGGCATGCACGTGTGCGCATTTATTCTGATGAATGCCTGTTCAAATGAAAGCTTTGTCCGACAGTCTTTCCATTGTGCCTATCTGTAACTTAGCATCTCTGCTGTAAGAAGAGTTGTGCCTATCTAACTTAGCATCTCTGCTGTAAGAAGAGTAGCAACTATCCTTCTCATAATATTGTCAATTAATTAAATGTAATACAATACGTACAATACGGATTGGCAGAAAATACTTGCCAAGCGGTGGCAGGAGAAAACACACAGGTAAGGTTTAGGAAACGGGAAGAGTTAAAAACAAAAGTCACTCAATCTCAGGTCAGTGGAGACTTGCTGGATGGGAAGAGAAGAGGAGACCAATTGTTGGTGCCTGCACCAGTCAAGATTAAAAACCTGACAACTTAAAAAATAAAAGGGAGTGAACAAAAGGGGTAGTCACTATTTTAAAAGGAAGGCTGAGACCACACAAATTAACATAAATTCAAGACAGGTGAGTTATGAGAATGAAATAAATGATGTTGGTGCTCTGCGAGATGACAGTCGTGACCTCAGTGCCTGTTTCACCCCATGTGCCGTCTGGTTTCTCCCACCTGATGAGTTTCTTACAACTATGCATGTGGGTACCGGCTTAACAATATGTGCTTTGTCCTCACCACACATGTAGCCTAAAGTAAGTTAATTTCTGAAGTATTGACCTTTCTTTTCAGTACTTGTTCTTTTTCTTCTCAATCTTATTTTTATTCTTTGTCTTATTTTTATTTTTCTATATCTTTTGTATTCCAACTTGCATTTTTCCCTGCAACCCGGGGTTCTGAGTGACTTTTCCATAACTCTTCCCATCTCCTAAACCTCGCAAGTCCTTTTCCTTCAACCCTTCTACCAGAAGGAGCTACTGGCTCCAGAAGCTTCCACATTTCCTCTTTCTTTTGTGTGTGTTTATTCCTGCCACCACTTGAAGAGAATTTTTTTATGTATCCACAATATATTATATTGACAAACACTGATTAATGTAATGAAATAAATAGTTAACTAAAGTAAAATTCACAAAATATTATTAAAATAAAATACACAGAGAAATCTCTAAATCCTCACAATACAGAAATGGCTTAGAACAAATGTAAGTATAGTTCAACTATTTATTATCAGTTGTGGTGTTCAATTGACAATTATGGACTTTCACCGTTATATACCTGCAAAAGAAAAATTAAGCAGCACTAACCAAATTTGTGGTAAAAGATGTATAAATTCACAAGGAGCTTAAATGAATCTTTATCTAATGAACTTGCAGGTCCCCATAACCATTACACTTTAAGTAAGGCAGCATTTAATGTGGTCACATTGTGGAATACCATGAACTGAGACCTAAGTTAGTGTAAAATCTATAACATACCTTGTTAACAGACTGTCTTAACTGAACAGACCCATCATCTGTTGTTGCTGTAGTTGATGTTGCAGCTGCCACTCCCAATGCAGAAACTGGACTCACTGGCTGTGAGTGGCTTGCTTCAGGTGCTTGGAATGTGTATACTGTTAGTGGCGGTCTCTGATGACCACGTTCGTATGCTGAAAAAGGCAATTGTGTTCCCTGTACGGAAGCAAAACCTTGACATAACACAGTTTTCTATATCCTTAATGTAGTCTGCCAACAAAGTAAATTATGAGGAAAAATCGTGTACTTGCAAATTTATGTACAGTGATAGGAGGAAGTGTTATGAATAATGCACTTAAAAAAAAAAAAAAGGGGGTCAGCGTCGCGTGTGTGTGTGTGTGTGTGTGTGTGTGTGTGTGTGTGTGTGTGTGTGTGCCCTAGCAAAAATGTTTTACAATACAAAAAAAATTAAACTACATTGACTTTCCTACAATAAAGGTACCAATAACTTTTTTTCTCTAAGGCTAATAGTTTCTGCATTGTTGGGGGATGGGAAAGTCGCAGATTTTAAAAATAGTGTTTTAATGGTATAAAATAAATTTTTACTTTTAAACAAAGTGGTTTAAGCACAAATATTAAATGTGTGTGCTATATCGAAGTGCAGTTGAGTCATATTAAGGGATAAGCAGGGGAATATATCAGGTGATGCCTACCCCACAGATGACAAGAAACAGCTACAGAGTCTTTCACAATATCATATCAAGAATCCTTAGCATGTCTTATGGATCACAGGCAACACAGTGTGCTGACCTGTCTGGGGATGTTTACTTTCCACTAAGTGCATTAACACTAAATTGAATATAGATATTAGTTAGTAATTCAAGAAACACATACAGACAGACTCTACATATATCTCTGCACACTATTCTACACAGCTGGAGAGAAAATTGATTCTCCATCATCCCGTACACCAGTTGTAGCATTCTTCCAGGAATGAGCACTGCTCACTTTTGATTTTGTAGACAGACTCAAACTCCATAGCATTTCCTATCCAGTTCTCTTATGTGAGCAGACAAAGTAAGTTCCCTGAGCTTCTGTATAGATATAGTGGAGTTATTTTCAGCTTATTTAGTGAATACTTATTTGCAGAAATTATGTGAGCTTCTGCGTAAAATGAGTTCCTATAAACAATGTCAGAGAAGTTTATAATTTGTAATTTTGTTGGGAACGGGATTGGACTGATAAATGTGGCCTACAACATGCTATTAAGACATGTAATTGTGTTGTAGTCACTTTATGTTCAATTATTGATTGATCAGTAAGATATTGCAATTCCCTCACCATAAACTGTGTTACTGGTATATTGTGTAAATTTCTCACATTCAGGAATTGCTGGCACTTTTAGAATGGGCTGCAATGAGTGGAGCCATTTACTGTGCATCTACAGCATATCTTGCAAGACAGATGTGAATATATCTCACGGAATGGGACTGACCCTATTTAAGTCGAGAACATGAATCTACTACAATGCATTGCTTGACTTACATGGAGATATCTGAAGATAAAAAAAAAGCAGGTGACCTGCTTTTGTTACAAAGGGAGATCTATGATTAATCTTCCTGGCCTCTTAAGATGTTTGGAAAGCGGAGGCTGGCGAGATGCATTAGATACCCCTTATATTACAGTTGGGACAGGCTCTTCAGTGAGACAGGCAGTTGACAGTGCCAACTGTTCAACATTTTTACACAACAGCAGCAAATGAGCACTCATCTAATAAACTGGAAATATCGATACTACGTAAACACTTGTTCAAGGAAGTTAATTTTGCATATTCACACAAAAGAAATAGACAGGAAATGCTGGGAAGCTATATCCAGTCTGCAAATCAAAAAGTAAGCAGTACTCTTGATGGCGGAAGCTGCCTTTGCCAGAAGAACGTAACAGCTGCCATACGTGCTTTAGCACTGTAAAAAAGTGTTTAGAGCTGTACATAGATTCCATCCATTTGCATCTCTTGTGTTAGTTTTATTTCTCACTCATATCTGGGTTCCATGTACTGTTAACACATTGTGTTGAAAATAAACACCCTAAGCAAGTCTGCACACTGTGTTGCCAGTGATTCATAAGGAGGCTGCAGAGGATCGGTTTAACATTGCGAAACACCATGTAGTTGCTTCTCACACTGTCAGGCACATACGTGGAATCACTTCCTCCATCTTCAGTTCGCAGACTTATGAAGGAGTGCAGTACATGACCACAATCTAGCTACCTACCTTCCCCTCATCATCAACACACTATTTTTTAATTATATGCAATTTTTCCACATCCTGCAATGCAGAAACTTATAGCCGTATTTCTTTTTTGTATTGTAAGAAGTTTCATGTAGTTCACTTTTGTTCTGGGAAATATTTTCACTACATACAACAATTTTCCAGTTAAAAAAAAAAAGTGATCTTCAAACACCCCCACACGCCAATGCTCACACCCCACCAGCCAAGATTTTTAGTATACTGTTCACGATACTCCTTCCTACCACTGTACAAAAATTTTCAACCACTATTTTTCCACCGTATTTGATCTTTTTTGGTCTTCGTTGACTGGGCTAATGATCCCAGCAAGAAAACTTGGGCCTCACTATCAGCTTTCTACTATACAATCCTTATGATCCTTTATGATTGCCAGGTAGTTCTGATTTCCACCACACAAAACCTGCAGTGTTGTTGATAATCACTGAAATACATCTAGATGATGAGTGGCTGGAGAAAAAATGTGAACTGCATAATTTGGCATAAAGTATGCTTATCCAAAACAGTCCACTCACCCCCTTCCTAGTAGTTTCTTAAATATTACATTCATGTTGTAATACCATTTGCTATTTTAATCTGCTTACCCAAAAACTAGGCAGTGGGTTTCAGCCAGTGCTAGCTGCTGAGGTTACAGGCACAGGCACAGCAGATGCTGCACCACAAAGGTGCCTGCTGACTGCCTGTGTGCAGGAGCCTCCCCATTAAAAGTGACTACTACATGGTACTGGGACTGGGGGGGGGGGGGGGGAAGCAGATTGTTGCAGTTCTTCACCAATGAACTTTGTATGGGCCTTTTGTGCCATTGCACTGTATGACCACAGCAAAATTTTCGTGTTGGGTATTATTATTATTTCTTTATTTTCTCAGGTTTTATGGCTGGTCAAAAATGGAAAGTGACGCGGACCTTGATCAAGTGTGACTTCCTTTTAACTGTACGGTATATGTTATATTGCATTTAGGAGCTTTCGGGTAATTGAACATGTATCAATAATTACAGATTTCTGTAGCTGTATATATAAGTTTGGATGTAGCTGTATTGCATTGATGTACTGGTGGATATTGTGTGGTATGACTCCTGTAGTTTATAGTATAATTGGTATAATGTCAACTTTATCCTGATGCCACATGTCCTTGACTTCCTCAGCCAGTTGGATGTATTTTTCAATTTTTTCTCCCGTTTTCTTTTGTATATTTGTTGTATTGGATATGGATATTTCGATTAGTTGTGTTAATTTCTTCTTTTTATTGGTGAGTATGATGTCAGGTTTGTTATGTGGTGGTGTTTTATCTGTTGTAATGGTTCTGTTCCAGTATAATTTGTATTCATCATCCTCCAGGACATTTTGTGGTGCATACTTTTATGTGGGAATGTGTTGTTTTATAAGTTTATGTTGTAAGGCAAGCTGTTGATGTATTATTTTTGCTACATTGTCATGTCTTCTGCGGTATTCTGTATTTGCTAGTATTGTACATCTGCTTGTGATGTGATCTACTGTTCCCATTTGTTGTTTGCAAAGTCTGCATTTAACTGTTGTGGTATTGGGATCTTTAATAATATGCTTGCTGTAATATCTGGAGTTTATTGTTTGATCCTGTATTGCAATCGTGAATCCTTTCGTCTCACTGTATATATTGCCTTTTCTTAGCCATGTGTTGGATGCGTCTTGATCGACGTGTGACTGTGTTAGATGATACGGGTGCTTGCCATGTAGTGTTTTCTTTTTCCAATTTACTTTCTTCATATCTGTTGATGTTATGTGATCTAAAGGGTTGTAGAAGTGGTTATGAAATTGCAGTGGTGTACCCGATGTATTTATATGAGCGATCGGTTTGTGTATTTTGCAGGTTCTGCTCGTTCTATAAAGAATTTTCTTAAATTGACAACCTGTCCATAATGTAGGTTTTTATGTCAATAAATCCCCTTTCTCCCTCCTTTCTGCTTAATGTGAATCTTTCTGTTGCTGAATGTATGTGATGTATTCTATATTTGTGGCATTATGATCGTGTAAGCGTATTGAGTATTATTATTATTATTATTATTATTATTAGGGAAAAGTAAATTTGAAAGTAGTTGATCAGAAATGCAAAAGAGAAAATGTGCAAGTTTCAGAATTGAGAAAAAAGACAAAAGGGACACACGTGCGCATATAATAGAGGGAAACATTCCCTGTGGAGGAAGCATATGTCTGCTTGTGTCTGTATACGTGTGGATGGATATGTGTGTGTGTGTGTGTGTGTGTGTGTGTGTGTGTGTGTGATGAAAAGTAAAATTTTACATGACTGAAGAATATTTATCAAGGCTGAAAGTAAGCTTCCACCTATATGAAATATACCACAGAATGGTAGCTGCCCTCAGTTTCTCAAAAGCAGACCTGATGATGACCCACGGAAGGCCATTACACATACACCCAAAACATTCAATAACTTCTGTGATGTTTTACATTTATAAGTAATGACTCTTGCTTATATAACGGTTTCCTCCACACATCAACACATTCTGCAGTAGGGAAGAGTGTAAAATTACACCATGTAAACCCCACTTAATGTTTCCATAAATTCCACTTCCTACCATGACTGGTTTATGCTGCCTCCTCTCATTGTTTTCACTGATAGTATGTTATTTGTATACATAATAAAGTGAGCTGCTTAGCAGAGAGAACCTATTCAGATGTCTTCCTGTATCAGTATTTTTACTCTTTCTTCCACTATTATTTTTAGCAGATTAAGTTCTCTCATAACTTGTGTATTCTGTGAAGTTTCTAGATTTGTTACTGTTCCAAACAAAATTGGCACCAGCAACTTTTTCAAACAGAAATCTGCTACTCTCAATGTGACAGAATATCAATATACCATCACATTAACCCCAAGTACACTGAAAGGACAAACACTTTGATACAGCACAAGAAAAGACAAGGTTAGAGTGTTTTTAGGGAGGAGGTTGAGGTCAGGTAAAATTTCACAGACAGGATATGATCCTAAAAGCTCATTTTATCCAGTCATCTTAGAAGGCACTATGTCAAGCACTGGTGTCAGATAACTAAGAGTTTACAATGCTGTGTTAGCAAGGAAACATTTAATGAGTGAGTGACACCAGATGAAGACTAGTCAACACTAACAAGTACTTAAACAGAAAGAAGGTTTTCTTCCCATTTTAATCCTTTTACTTCTTATTTAATGTCATGTTATGAATTATGGTTTGTTGTGGCCTTTTCAAATTCATTGCTTGACTTCTTTTCACTTTAGCCTACATTTGCACACAACTACTAATTACCCATGTGCAAAGTCCTGTAATTAACTGTATATATTTTTTGAGACTTTTTTAACTACCTGTCATTTGAAAGAGAGATTACTTAACATGATACACAGAAGAAAAATTAAGTGAAGAGGGCAGGAAATTCAATGTAACAACTTCAACAGAAGTATCTTAGAAAAAGAAATTCTGGGGCATGTGCAAAAGATGCAGATGGTTACATCAAGAAAGCAATGTCTTTAGTGCCCGGTGATGAATTTGAATCTCTTCCTTATTATCCATTTTCAGCAATTCTGTCTCAGTACTTTCCTTGTGAATACAACATGGACACCACATGAAATTCTGTGCTTTGTAGTTTTCATAGTTCTCTTATATCCTTCCCCAATTTAATGTTGAAGTTAAATATGAACTCCTGTTGAGTAATACCAAAGCAAAGTTAGAACAAGTTACAGCATCATAAGTGTGCATGTTGCTGCATTTGACATCTTCCTGCACATTTTATGCATATGTCTTCAGGATAAGATATTCTGATATCCACATTGTGCTGAAGTAAAACAAATAATCTTAAACCATTATCTTTAGAGTTTATATGAGTTTAGAACAAATGGAGAGAGGCAGTAACTCTTCCTGACAGACAGCAAGGAATGATAATGATTCATAAACACTCAAATAACTTATTTTCCACATGAGCCACATGCCCTATTCTGTTAGTATCCACAATGAACTACAATGGCACTGCTAACAACTTTTGATTGCCAAACATAAGCTGAGCATACATGTACTGCTATTATATATTGATAAATCCACACACGTACCAATATTATATATCGATACAAAGTTCTATCAGTTATGGCCTTCCATTAATAATATATGGTTCACATATCCACATACATTTTAAGTAACTACCAAATGGCAAAGTATACCTGATGAAATTGTATGTGGACGATCATTCATAATTGCTGTGGCAGCACGCTCAAACTGTAGAGTCTCTTGTAGATTTGGCCAGGTTGAAGTAGTTGTGGGAAGCGTGCTGGTTGAACTGGCACTCACAAAAGGGGCTGATGGTGTACTGGGGTTACTACCACTGCTGCTCTGTTCAGAAGCATTTGACACCTGCAACAAAAACAATAATATTCTGCTACAAGGAAACCAATTCAGACAAAGAATGTGTCAACATGAACAAGTTTACAACTACTACTCAATGTAGTTACTGTGTGAGGGTTAAGAACACATGGGCAAGGCAAATAGTTCTCAGCCTGGTAGGTACTTCTCAAATAATGTGAATGATTTTTTTTATTTTCTTCTTGCCGAACATTTTTCTCTGTGTGTCTATTTGGTACATGGATACTTATTTCTGAAGTAGCTAAGATGTGTTTTTCATTCAAATTTGTAAACTGTACTACTCTGCCATCAAGCAATTCTTTGATTAGGTCATTGTATTATCTACAGAAATTTTAAGAAGTTTTTGTTCATTTTCAATAGTTCAAAACATAGCTAGTCTTATTTAATTATAGCCTTTTTAAGATAATCCACACGAAGAATATCCTCATGTTGTTGTTGTCTTCAGTCCTGAGACTGGTTTGATGCAGCTCTCCATGCTACTCTATCCTATGCAAGCCTCTTCATTTCCCATATCCTCATATTGTAATCATATATATGGAAATATCCAGATAGTGCACATTATAGCATTGGATGTTTATCTATTAAAGGTATACAATATAGCTGACACCTCGTCAAAGGAAAGTAAGTTAAATTTAACTCTAAGATTTAAGGACAAAAATGCTTTGCATAATGTGGATGTTGCATTTGTTGAATGCTGAGTAAAAGCAAATGTGAAAAACTTCTCGGCAATGTGTGGATTGCAGTAATATGATATGAATAATTTTGTGTACTTATTTGGTACTATGGGTGAGACGTAGGTTCATTTCCAAACAGAATTGAAATTGTAGTCAACAAAAGTGAATGGAATCTGATGGCCTGGCACCAAAGAGCTTACCCCCCAACAACTATTCTGGGATCATCATGGCCAGCAGTTTCTTAGCTGCAATAAGAATTGCTCTTTTTGATTACATCACGAAAGGTAAATGATTTTTAAACTATACCCACATATGCTCGTTTAACTGGGGGAAGAAAAAAAAACTGCTAGAAGAAGCTTCAACTACAAAGCACAAATATTTTTCTCTCTTTATCAGGGCAATTCAACTAACCACAAGAGGGATTTGCAGTGCAAAAATTTAATGATCTCAAAGCACAAACTGATTCAGTTTCCAGCCTGCTCAACAGATTTACAGCCCACTTATAAATGAAGCTTTGACCATATGTGTTATCTAGAGCCTAATGGAGAAATTATTGCACTCTTAGATACACTTAGCACAGAATCACACTTCAGACTCACTGGAAAGACATAGAAGAAATTGCCAAGAATGTAATGTGTTTTAACTTACAGTAATTTTCCAATGTCAGGCTGAGAGCTTTCCACCTTGTCCTTATTCATGTCTCAGAAAAGTTGAGAGTTCCACTAATACTCCTCTACCCACTAACATCCACCCCCACCCCCAAAACAAAAACAGAAAATTAATAGATGTTATTTGAACACTATATTAGTGCAACAGATAACCCACCTGCAAGTCCCAGCATTTAAATAGATAAAAGTGTAACCTTTATATGATGTGTTCCAGGCATTTTAAAGGAGCATTGTATATTGCTTTTGTTTCTATTCCAGCAAATACTGCAATAATACTCCATTGTCACTCTCAACCTTGATCATACATGAGATGGTACAATGGCAGCTTCACCTATTCCATGGAATTACATATGTTCTTAGTGTATAAGCCTCCAATGCTAAAACACTCTATGAAACTGCAGGCTTGTCAGCAGCCCATCTTATATCTGCTGAATATACTCTTTATCTTCTTTTGAGAAACCTACCTATCATTATTAGCATGTGGCACTCAGCCAGAATTTGTCTAGCAGTGCATCACAGTCACTGTACTGAAAGGCACAAGAAGGGTTACGTAACTGTTAGAACTGTTAGTAACGCTGGAAAATTAGTGCACAGCATAATATAGCTATGAACAACTTTTGATTTTCAAGCAGCACATGCTGATCTACCAGAGCATGACCACACAGAACAATCACAAACAGCAAACTTTAAGGGAAACAACTTTAATTCCTAACTACCTGTACTGCCGGTGGCCGCACAAACAGCGTATCCTGTGATGTGAAGCCCGAATCCTGGGAAGAAACACTGGATATGCGTGGTAAGCTTGCAGGCAGGGGATGCTACATAGAGAAACATCAGATGCAATCACATCAAAGAAAGAAGAAAACTTAAAATAAAAAATTAAAAAAAAACACTAAATAAAAAACCAGTATGAAGCCGAAATTAATTGAAAACAGTAGTCTGTTGCAAAAAGTATGGCAAATTAGAAACAAATATGTTAAGAAAATATAAAATGTTTTAAGCATCAGCTGATATACAAAGAACTGCACAATTTAATAATGTTAATACGCATGCTCCAAACAAAGTTCAGATACCTAAGATCAATACCTACAGATCTTGTGATAACAAAAAATTACACTAGGACACACAGATTTACTCTCTTTCCAAACCAGTAACTTACCAAAAAAAAAAAAAAAAGAGAGAAATACTAATAGTTGTTCTGTAGGCAAAAAGTTAAGTGGGTCGCTAAAGTGTAATCTATGATATTTAGATCCAAAAACTGTAAACTAAGTAAAACCAACAAATTCAGTTACACAATACTGAAACAAGCAGGCAGGTAAACCTATATGCATTCCAAGGAAGAAAAATTAACACTGTATGCATGACATGCACCGTCTGAAAGTTCATCAAGTATAAAATGCATAAGAAAGTTATCACAATACCTGAGACAATGACCGATGCCAGTAATGGTGACTTGGAGAATGATGTGACTTGCTACTGCCACTGGAAGAACTGTTAAGTGAGCTGATGCTACACATGCTCGATTTTCGTGACCCAAGAGAGCTGGGACTGCTTGGTGGTGTTTGGAATGACCAGTTGCTATCAGAGCCCTTTAGATCTGCAATCACCTGAAAAACAGGAAATATGTTCATAGAAGAGTTGTTATATCCCCAAATGGAAAAAAAAATTGGTTCTTGGACAACTATTGATATAAATTAATTTTAGCAGCTGCCAACATTCAGTAATAACTGAATGTAAATATATGTATACATTATTTTATACATAAATATTTTAAGTGACTGACATTTCTTTTATTGACAAGTAGTTGTAATAGTAAGAACCCACATTCCCCCTGATACCAAGTAGAAGGTGGTAACTTCAGCAGCTTAGCTGTTAGTGATATCTCAAATTTACAGTTAAAAAATTAAAGAGGTGTTATTTTGATCATTCAAACTTGATGATTGAACTTTTAACAGCAATCCCACTGAACGTTACTGTAGATTAGCGCAGAACCATAATACCTTACTTGGATAGAGCCAGCTACTCACTTGTTCACTTGCAGGTGGTAGTGTGTATGGGTCAGCTGTATGTTTCTGAATTTGATCAACAACTTCTTGAAGATGTGACAGCTCCGACAGCATGGCAACTTCTTCATCCTGTGCAATGATAAATATTATGATCGTCTTCTGCTTTCAATTTGGTTAAAATGATTAACCAACACTTAGTTTCAACATTGGGTTGCGAGTCACAAAATATATTTTTTTCTAAGAAATCAATGTCTGTTCTACAATAACATGTTTTCATCTATTCAGTAGTTAATTTGCTTTTGCTTTATATTTTCACTTTAAACTCACCACAACCGGTTTCAAGAAAGCAACCAACAGACAGTATCTGCTGCGTTCTTCTACAAGTGCCTCACGCACTGCCTTCTTTTCCGTTTCCTCCAAAAGTTGCCGGCGTTCATTCACGTCTTGCAAGCAGCTCTCTACCCTGCGCTGCAATTCACCATTCTTACCCTTTCGAGCTTTCTTTTGCAATCGCAGAGTATCTGTTGATCGCTTCTTTAGTTCAGCACGGGCACGTTTGTATTCTGGAAAGAAAGAAAACATTAAGAATTCTTACCTTACATCAGTCTTAATCTAGATGGAACACAGTTTGTATACTATAAATTATTAAAAGCTCTGTGTGACATGCAAATTAACTATTTACACTTAAGTATTCTCAAACTCTAATTTAGTCCACAAGCTCAATCATCATAGTATAAGGTACCCCTTATTTGCAGGTAAGAGTGCATTTCACTTTCTTTCCAGTTTTGCTGTTTCACACATGTGAAGCGCTGCAGTACCTATGGAGTAAGGAGTGAGTGGTAGGTTCCCATACTGGCTAGCAGTGACAGTTAGCCATCTGGTGCTTTCAGCGCCAGTGGAATGTGCTGCAGAAGCAGAAACCGCTTGTAGCGACAGTAAAGAGATAAGTAGGGAAAGAACATTTATGCTGGCGTGAATCAAGTAATTTGTTGTTAATAAGTATTTGCCAACATAAGTTGCCTTTTGCTACTTAGTCATTAGTAGGAGTCTATGGGTCATAATTACTACCTTTCAGTAATTTTACAATGCCAGGAAACGTTGATTTAATAAACGAATGAATAATTTTTGCACAGTCGAAGATGTACGATCTTATAAGAACTATACAAACTACATGCTCAAGTTACAGACTGTGTGCCATAGTCTGAAGTCTGTCAATAGGATGCCTTTTGATCTTGTCATGCAGTAGACAATGTTCTCATAAACCGTTAATAGTTAGCTCATAATCACTGTGAGGTTGATTTTACGGTGTTTCCTAAATAAATGCACCATAATGGCACCCCAAAAAAATTATTCGGAAAAAAAGCTATACCTTTTCCCCACTTCATTACATAAAACATAGACAGTAGTATCGCACTTTCAGAACCCGACAGCTCTGCAAGAGGAAATAAGAACTAAAAGAGCGTCTCCGCATAACGGGTAGGAAGAACTTCTAGGCAGCAGCTCTCTAAGTCAATTGAAGACTGAACGGCTCAATTATCGCGAAACTTGGGAGGGAAAGAGTGGCCAGCTACTCTATATACCTCTTGTATCACCATCTACAGACTCACCGGTTAATCTGGGACATTTATGGAGGCTTAGCATGAGTGGAGGGTTCTTGCAGTGGAACAGGCACCACTCTAGGTTACAATTTAACACGTCGTGAAATAATACGAATGGCTAGTTACTGAACTGCACAGCAAATACGGCAAACAGAAAATTCACAATAGCTAAGTTTTTATAGTGTTCGTCAGATTATATACTGATGTAATGTCTCCTTCATATTTTCATGAAGTTACAGTACAAGTCTAATACAAAGGGACGAACAATGAAATATTCAAATTCTATATATCAAAAAACAATTAAGAAAGACAATAAACGACTTTTTAAGATTCTTGAGATAAAGTTCTATGTTTCTCAAGTTGTTTGAAAGGCACTGGACACTGACCTATTTATCATCTAAAATAGAGGTCAAATAATTTGGTTATTCCAGTTGACATCCAAGCCTCATCATGTGAAAATGTACAAGTGTTATGGCAGCACCATAAGCATGTATTCTGGTCTCTCTTCATAATACAGCAGCAACCAAAAGTTACAGCATACTGCCATGTAATTCCGATAACTATGGCATAACCTAGAACTGGTCACACAAGTGTTTTGTATGCAGTTTTCTTTACAGCTACACAGAACATTCCCAAACCCACCCTGTTCCCCAACTGCTTTTGGGTATTCATATCTTGTACTGCTTCTCAGCATTACCTCTAAATACCTGTACAATATAACATGCTGAAGACTGCATCTTAAGTGAACACTTTGTGTTGCTGATCCAATCTGACAAGACATTAGAGGTCTTATCTCATTTTCTTTGGGATGCACACTGTACATACAGATTACTTCTACATGGCTATTCTATAATTCACACTTAAGTGCCTGGTCAGAGACTTCATCAAACCAATTGCAGACTATTTTTCTAGCATTTTCGATTTCAGAGAAGAAAGTCTGTGATTAAATTTCATGAAAAGATCATGCCGCAATGAAAAAGTCCATTGTTTTAAACACTGCCACCCAACTGGGGTATCATATCTGTTACTCTCTTACGACAACACGAAGCAAGAAGGCCATCTTAGACCTTTTTTGATGTACTCTGTTAATTCTATATGATAAGGATCCATACCACGCAGCAAAACTCTAGAAGAGTACAGGTAAATGTAGTGTAGGCCGTCTCTCTAGTAGACGTGTTGCACCTGAGAAGTGTTCTACCTACGAAATACACTCTGTGGTTTGCCTTTCTCACAACATTTTCAGTGCATGGTTCCAATTTAAATTGTGTGTGTCTAGTAACTTTGCTTCAGTGACATTGTCATTGGTAAAATTATCACTGCTGCCATGCAGTGAAGTTATTGATAGTGTCATGATGTTGGTATGCTTTACACATGAGAAGAATCTTTTCGAATTTTCTACCACATCGAGAATGAATTTCTTTGTAGAAACTATTAAAATCATCTTGCACTGAAGTATATGCTAAATTTTGTACTGCTTTGAGTTCTTATAACAGTGTCCTGTATATTTTCATTTCTCTATGGACGAGTCCCCCCCCCCCCCCCCCCCCCCCGACCCAGAGATGCCTGGCATACTAACATCCCCCGCAAAATATGTCAAGAGTAGCCCACAAATGCTATATTTACAACTGCCAAATATGCTGTATGCAGAGTTTCCTCACTGTAGTGTGTGTCAGCAACAGGTGTATGTACAGACCTGTGGAGATGAGCACTGTTCACAAACAGTACACTGCATCAATGGAAATTGTTTATGTCCCTCTGCCATATCAAAAGAATAATATTCTTTGTATCCTGCTACTGGAGTTATTGAACTGATTGCTTGTCAGAGACAAAATAAAAGGCTTGAATATTTTAATACATACTTAAGTTTTTGAATTTAGTAGAACATTTCCAGATCTTCACTTTTTCGGTAACCCCCTGGTCTGGATAAACGAGGATCTTGTATAGTAAGAATTCCCTGCAAATTAAGTGTTTTAACTGTTAAGCATAGTCCACCAATGACACTACTACATGTCCGGAACGTCACTGGAGTTTTTATTTCTTATCCCCAACAGATTGCCGTTCCACTTTTTCCGCAACTTTCCCAAAATCTATTCTTCAAAGTATTGTGTGTCTGCTATCCCCCCCCCCCCCCCAATGAACCATGGACCTTGCCGTTGATGGGGAGCCTTGCGTGCCTCAACAATACAGATAGCCGTACCGTAGGTGCAACCACAACGGAGAGGTATCTGTTGAGAGGCCAGACAAACATGTGGTTCCTGAAGAGGGACAGCAGCCTTTTCAGTAGTTGCAGGGGCAACAGTCTGCATCATTGACTGATATGGCCTTGTAACACTAACCAAAACGGCCTTGCTGTGCTGGTACTGCGAACGGCTGAAAGCAAGGGGAAATTACAGCCGTAATTTTTCCCGAGGGCATGCAGCTTTACCGTATGATTAAATGATGATGGCGTCCTCTTGGGTAAAATATTCCAGAGGTAAAATAGTCCCCCATTCGGATCTCAGGGCGGGGACTACTCATGAGGATGTCGTTATCAGGAGAAAGAAAACTGGCGTTCTACCGATCGGAGCGTGGAATGTCAGATCCCTTAATTGGGCAAGTAGGTTAGAAAATTTAAAAAGGGAAATGCATAGGTTAAAGTTAGATATAGTGGGAATTAGTGAAGTTCGGTGGCAGGAGGAACAAGACTTTTGGTCAGGTGAATACAGGGTTATCAATACAAAATCAAATAGGGGTAATGCAGGAGTAGGTTTAATAATGAATGAAAAAAATAGGAGTGCGGGTAAGCTACTACAAACAGCATAGTGAATATTGTGGCCAAGATAGATACGAAGCCCAAATCTACTACAGTAGTACAAGTTTATATGCCAACTAGCTCTGCAGATGATGAAATTAATGAAATGTATGATGAGATAAAAGAAATTATTAAGGTAGTCAAGGGAGACGAAAATTTAATAGTCATGGGTGACTGGAATTAGACAGTAGGAAAAGGGAGAGAAGGAAACGTAGTATGTGAATATGGATTGGTGCTAAGAAATGAAAGAGGAAGCCGCCTGGTAGAATTTTGCACAGAGCACAACTTAATCATAGCTAACACTTGGTTCAAGAATCATAAAAGAAGGCTGTATACATGGAAGAAGCCTGGAGATACTGACAGATTTCAGACAGACTATATAATGGTAAGACAGAGATTTAGGAACCAGGTTTTAAGTTGTACGACATTTCCAGGGGCAGATGTGGACTCTGACCACAATCTATTGGTTATGAACTGTAGATTAAAACTGAAGAAACTGCAAAAAGGTGGGAATTTAAGGAGATGGGACCTGGATAAATTTAAAGAACCAGAGGTTGTACAGAGTTTCAGGGAGAGCATAAGAGAACAATTGACAGGAATGGGGGAAAGAAATACAGTAGAAGAAGAATGGGTAGCTTTGAGGGATGAAGTAGTGAAGGCAGCAGAGTATCAAGTAGGTAAAAAGACGAGGGCTAGTAGAAATCCTTGGGTAACAGAAGAAATATTGATTTTAATTGACGAAAGGAGAAAATACAAAAATTCAGTAGGTGAAGCAGGCAAAAAGAAATACAAACGTCTCAAAAATGAGATCAACAGGAAGTGCAAAACGGCTAAGCAGGGATGGCTAAAGGACAAATTTAAGGATGTAGAGGCTTATCTCACTAGGGGTAAGATAGATACTGCCTACAGGAAAATTAAAGAGACCTTTGGAGATAAGAGAACCACTTGTATGAACATCAAGAGCTCAGATGGAAACCCAGTTCTAAGCAAAGAAGGGACAGCAGAAAGGTGGAAGGAGTATATAGAGGGTCTATACAAGGGCTATGTTCTTGAGGACAATATTATGATAATGGAAGAGGAGGTAGATGAAGATGAAATGGGAGATATGATACTGCGTGAGGAGTTTGACAGAGCACTGAAAGACCTAAGTTGAAACAAGGGCCCGGGAGTAGACAACATTCCATTAGAACTACTGACAGCCTTGGTAGAGCCAGTCCTGACAAAACTATACCATCTGGTGAGCAAGATGTACGAGACAGGCGAAATTCCCTCAGACTTCAAGAAGAATATAATAATTCCAATCCCAAAGAAAGCAGGTGTTGACAGATGTGAAAATTACCGAACAATCAGTTTAATAAGTCACAGCTGCAAAATACTAACGTGAATTCTTTACAGACGAATGGAAAAACTGGTAGAAGCCGACCTCAGGGAAGATCAGTTTGGATTCCGTAGAAATACTGGAACACGTAAGGCAATACTGACCTTACGACTTATCTTAGAAGAAAGATTAAGGAAAGGAAAACCTACGTTTTTATCATTTGTAAATTTAGAGAAAGCTTTTGACAATGTTGACTGGAATACTTCCTTCCAAATTCTAAAGGTGGCAGGGATAAAATACAGGGAGCGAAAGGCTATTTACAATCTGTACAGAAACCAGATGACAGTTGTAAGAGTCAGGTGACAGGAAAGGGAGGCAGTGGTTGGGAAAGGAGTGAGACAGGGTTGTAGCCTCTCCCCGATGGTATTCAATCTGTATATTGAGCAAGCAGTAAAGGAAACAAAAGAAAAGTTCGGAGAAAGTATTAAAATCCATGGAAAAAAAAATAAAAACTTTGAGGTTCGCCGATGACATTTTCATTCTGTCAGAGACAGCAAGGGACTTGGAAGAGCAGTTGAACGGAATGGACAGTGTCTTGAAAGGATGGTATAAGATGCACATCAACAAAAGCAAAACGAGGATAATGGAATGTAATCTAATTAAGTCTGGTGATGCTGAGGGAGCAAAATAACTGATGATGGTCGAAGTAGAGAGGATATAAAATGTAGACTGGCAATGGCAAGGAAAGCGTTTACAAAGAAGAGAAATTTGTTAACATTGAGTATAGATTTAAGTGTCAGAAAGTCGTTTCTGAAAGTATTTGTATGGAGTGTAGCCATGTATGGAAGTGAAACATGGACAATAAATAGTTTAGACAAGAAGAGAATAGAAGGTTTCGAAATGCGGTGCTACGGAAGAATGCTGAAGATTACATGGGTAGACCACATAACTAATGATGAGGTATTTAATAGAATTGGGGAGGAGTTTGTGGCACAACTTGACTAGAAGAAGGGATCGGTTGGTAGGACATGTTCTGAGGCATCAAGGGATCACCAATTTAGTATTGGAGGGCAGCGTGGAGGGTAAAAATCGTAGAGGGAGACCAAGAGATGAATACACTAAGCAGATTCAGAAGGATGTAGGTTGCAGTATGTACTGGGATATGAAGAAGCTTGCACAGGATAGAGTAGCATGGAGAGCTGCATCAAACAAGTCTCAGGTCTGAAGACCACAACAAACATCATCTCCCAGATGATACAATGTTACACGGAATAGACTAAATCACACTTTCGCGTCCTGACAAAATATTCGGTTGAGTCTTCTGAACTCTGTCTGATTTGTTGCACGAGACGATGCGCGCACATATTCATGCGCGAGTACCTTAAAACTTTCAAACACCCTATGTGATCAAAAGTATGCAGACACCTGGCTGAAAATGACTTACAAGTTCGTGGCGCCCTCCATCGGTAATGCTGTAATTCAATATGGTGTTGACCCACCCTTAGCCTTCATCACAGTTTCCACTCTTGCAGGCATACGTTCAGTCAGGTGCTGGAAGGTTTCTTGGGGAATGGCAGCCCATTCTTCACGGAGAGCTGCAGGGAGGAGAGGTATCGATGTAGGTCGGTGAGGCCTGTCACTAAGTCGACATTCCAAAGCATCCCAAAGCTGTTCTGTAGGATTAAAGTCAGGTCTCTGGGCAGGCCAGTCCATTACAGGGACGTTATTGTCGCCACAGGCCGCGCATTATGAACAGGTGCTCGATCGTGTTGAAAGATGCAATCGCCATTCCCGAACTGCCCTTCAACAGTGGGAAGCAATGAGATGCTTCAAACATCGATGTGGGCCTATGCTGTGATAGTGCCACGCAAAACAACAAGGGGTGTAAGCCCCCTCCATGAAAAACACGACCACACAATAACCACCGCCTCCGAATTCTGCTGTTGACACTACACACGCTGGCAGATTACGTTCACCGGGCATTCCCCATACCCACACCCTGCCATCGGATCGCAACATTGTGTACCGTGATTCGTCACTCCACACAACGTTTTTACACTGTTCAATCGTCCAATGTTTACGCGCCTTATACCAAGCGAGGCGTCGTTTGGCATTTACCGACGTGATGTGTCGCTTATGGGCAGCCGCTCGACCATGAAATGCTAGTTTTCTCACCTCCCGCGTAACTGTGATAGTACTTGCAGTGACTCCTGATGCAGTTTGGAATTCCTGTGTGATAGTCTGGACAGATGTCTGCCTGTTACACATTATGATTCTCTTCAACTGTCGGTGGTCTCTGTCAGTCAACATACGAGGTCGGCCTGTACGCTTTTGTGCTGTACGTGTCCCTTCACGTTTCCACTTGACTATCGCATCGCAAACAGTGGACCTAGGGATGTTTAGGAGCGTGAAAATCTCGCATACAGACGTATGACACAAGTAACACCCAATTACTTGACCACGTTCGAAGTCCGTGAGTTCCGCGGTGCGCCCCATTATTTATGTCTAATGACTACTGAGGTCGCTGATATGGAGTACCTGGCAGTAGGTGGCAGCACAATGCACCTAATATGAGATACGTATGTTTAAAACTTATGTTTTTGAGGGTGTCCGGATACTTTTGACCGCATAGTGTAACGCCATTGGTGTCCAGCGTCAAACTAATGCCGTCATTTTGAGTGCTCGACGCGCAAGTCGCCGAAGTGGCGTCAAATCGAAAGACTTGCACCAGGTGACCGGTCTACCCGACGGGAGGCCCTCGTCACACGACATTTCATTTCATTTCCAGTGTGTGTATATTTGTGAGAAAACTGTCTAATTTTACTATATAATCAGTCAGAAGGTTAGAAAAGCTTGGCTTAATAGTAACCTGTTCTTTTGAAAACGGGTGCCTTCCTGACGTTAACATGCAGAATAGGTCACGGGATGGAAAACATCGCCCTATTACTGTTCTTTTTTTTCCTTGGTACCAAACACAAGAGAATCCAATGAACACATGTTATTTCACAATATATTATTCTAAGTAATTATCTTAGTAATGGACAGAATTAAGGAGTTGAAGAGGCAGATTTGGTGTTGTCTGCAGAAACTGTTTCAATTTGCAGTAGCTCTGTGTAGTCATGTATGCAAGTGAAACGTGGGCGATAAATAGTTTAAACAAGAAGAAAGTAGAAGCTTTGGAAATTTTGTGCTACAGAAGAATGCTGAGGATTACACTGGTAGTTCACGTAACTAACGTGAAGGCAATGAACAGAAATGGCGACAAAAGAAGTGTGGCACAACGTAACTAGAAGAAGATACCATATTCTGAGACATCAAGGGATCACCAATTTAGTATTGGAGGGAAGCGTGGAGGGTAAAAATCGTAAAGGGAGACAGAGAGACGAATGCGCTATACGTAGATTCAGAACGATGTAGGTTGCAGAAGTTAATCGGAGACGAAGAGGCTTGCACAAAGCTAGAGTATCATGGGGAGCTGCATCAAAGCAGTCTTTGGACCGAACAACACAACAAAAACAGTTCTGCTGAGATAAAGAGGCTTGCACAGGATACACGACTGTCGAAAGCTACATGAAACCAGAATTCGGACTCAAGAGCACAACTCAAGTATAAAGGGAAGAAAAGCTCTGTGGACACATTTAATAACTCTGGCGAAAAGACCAGCAAAAGATTAGAAGTGAAGTTGCAGCAATCTTATGTGATTTTAAAAACCAAAAGCCACGCCTACCTACAGATTACGTAAACTTAGAACAAAACTCGGATCAGAATAACAAATGCTAGTGCAATGTGGCTCCAGTAGTAACAGCTGTACGGCTCCGCAGTTCCCCATTATTGTACTGCACTGACAGTGAGTTTGCATTGAATGAAGTTACATAATAGTCTGATCACTTTCCTAAACAATTACACAGTTTCATACATTCCCTAAAAAAACTCATGCTCTGATTGCTTGCTATCATGGGAGCAGTCCGTAAACAACTAGCAATCAATCACTGTTATTCTGATCCTGGTATAAGAGGACAAGCGTGGGCTGTGTTATACACTTACTGAGAATGAAAATTTATAATAAAATACTTGGCAAATTACTCAATATGAAGTAACATCCTGTAAAACGAAAGCTACAGAACACTCAGTAAGAGAAAAATTACCACTCCGTAGAACTATTATACATGAAGCATGAAGTGGTAGGGGAAATTGGGGTTAACTGGGCCTGCTTTTCTTTTTTCTTCCCTTAAAATGTTGCTTAAGATTTTTTTTAATTGTTATTCGTGCATCTGGGCAAAACATACACGCCTGGAAATGGAAAAAAGAACACATTGACACCGGTGTGTCAGACCCACCATACTTGCTCCGGACACTGCGAGAGGGCTGTACAAGCAATGATCACACGCACGGCACAGCGGGCACACCAGGAACCGCGGTGTTGGCCGTCGAATGGCGCTAGCTGCGCAGCATTTGTGCACCGCCGCCGTCAGTGTCAGCCAGTTTGCCGTGGCATACGGAGCTCCATCGCAGTCTTTAACACTGGTAGCATGCCGCGACAGCGTGGACGTGAACCGTATGTGCAGTTGACGGACTTTGCGCGAGGGCGTATAGTGGGCATGCGGGAGGCCGGGTGGACGTACCGCCGAATTGCTCAAGACGTGGGGCGTGAGGTCTCCACAGTACATCGATGTTGTCGCCAGTGGTCGGCGGAAGGTGCACGTGCCCGTCGACCTGGGACCGGACCGCAGCGACGCACGGATGCACGCCAAGACCGTAGGATCCTACGCAGTGCCGTAGGGGACCGCACCGCCACTTCCCAGCAAATTAGGGACACTGTTGCTCCTGGGGTATCGGCGAGGACCATTCGCAACCGTCTCCATGAAGATGGGCTACGGTCCCGCACACCGTTAGGCCGTCTTCCGCTCACGCCCCAACATCGTGCAGCCCGCCTCCAGTGGTGTCGCGACAGGCGTGAATGGAGGGACGAATGGAGACGTGTCGTCTTCAGCGATGAGAGTCGCTTCTGCCTTGGTGCCAATGATGGTCGTATGCGTGTTTGGCGCCGTGCAGGTGAGCGCCACAATCAGGACTGCATACGACCGAGGCACACAGGGCCAACACCCAGCATCATGGTGTGGGGAGCGATCTCCTACACTCGCCGTACACCACTGGTGATCGTCGAGGGGACACTGAATAGTGCACGGTACATCCAAACCGTCATCGAACCCATCGTTCTACCATTCCTAGACCGGCAAGGGAACTTGCTGTTCCAACAGGACAATGCACGTCCGCATGTATCCCGTGCCACCTAACGTGCTCTAGAAGGTGTAAGTCAACTACCCTGGCCAGCAAGATCTCCGGATCTGTCCCCCATTGAGCATGTTTGGGACTGGATGAAGCGTCGTCTCACGCGGTCTGCACGTCCAGCACGAACGCTCGTCCAACTGAGGCGCCAGGTGGAAATGGCATGGCAAGCCGTTCCACAGGACTACATCCAGCATCTCTACGATCGTCTCCATGGGAGAATAGCAGCCTGCATTGCTGCGAAAGGTGGATATACACTGTACTAGTGCCGACATTGTGCATGCTCTGTTGCCTGTGTCTATGTGCCTGTGGTTCTGTCAGTGTGATCATGTGATGTATCTGACCCCAGGAATGTGTCAATAAAGTTTCCCCTTCCTGGGACAATTAATTCACGGTGTTCTTATTTCAATTTCCAGGAGTGTAGTTCAAGCAGAACCACGGCGATGTTTATGGGTGACCCGCAAATTCGCAACGAAGGATGTAACTCATTTGTGAATCGTTCAAGAGAGATCGAAAGCTATAAGTAAATGTTTATGAGAACACCAAATATGGTGATAACTCACGCCAGGTGAAACGGGTGATGGCATTGTGTGTGGGAATAAGGAGGGTGGAATCCTGAAATTACTGGGGGAAAAGCGTTACTGGCCCCTATTGGGCCACATCACTGGGGAGTTTGGGACAGTAGTATACTGAAAGATAAAGAAAACCAAGATAAGCAGATAAGGAAGTGCTCTTTCACCAGGAAAACGCTTCAGCGTAAGCAGTGACACTGTTAAGGAAGAAAATAGACTAGACGGAATGAGAACTGGCTCGTAATTCACGTTCTCATTTTTTTGAAGAAAGACATTTGTACGGTAATAGAATGTACTTTGTCTGACAAAACCTACTCTCCCAGACTGCATTAAAAGATCGGAGCTCTTTGAATTGCGGGACGTAGTCCGTGATGTTCAGAATTATTACTTTCTTTGCTGAATTTTAATAAGCCTCATCAATCCCTCCGTGTGACTCGAAGCTATCTACTGGTTCTTTTGCAAAGAAACTATTCCGGCATTTACCTTAAACGCTTTCGGAGAACCATGGAAAAATGATGGCCCGATAGGGTCTGAAACTCACTACCGAATGCGAGTCCAGTGTCATTACCTGTCGAGCAATCTGTGTATGTGCGCTCTCCACCACGATTCCTTCGTCCACGAGTCATTAAAACCCAAGCTCTAGATAAATACACTGCTCTCACTTAAGGAAATGGAAATTCCCATTTTTTTACGTACTTGTGGGAGAAGTTAAAAAGTTGAGGTATGCTCAAGACATTTTTACATAGGGACTTCAAAGAGATAACTTACACGTCATCACACGCTAACAGCACTGCACAGCGAGGGTGGCGCATCGTGAGAAGAGAGCATGTTCCGAGTTTGCTACACAGAACGGGCAGTTTTGCTGCAGTACGGTTAACAGACGCATGAAAGTGTTGGAGTGAAATGGTGCGGTGCCAATTGGAAACTCACTCCGAAGTTTAATCACTTGGTACAGTATGATTCTTGTGAGCAATACGTCTAAATTGCCTAAAGATTCGCTGTGAAATTCTGGCGACATGTGGACCAAATGCTTTTGGTAAGTCCTTATGAATTTGGTAATGGAGGGTGGTTATTGGGGGGGGGGGGGGGGGGAGCAATGTCTGAATACATTACGCAGGTACAAGCGGATTAGACTGCAGCAGTTACGCAGAGATCTAGCGGCTTGCATGTAACAGAATAGCGTTGACAGCTACATAAACCAGTTTTCTGGGTGGAAATCACAATAACAACAGCTACCAGTACCAGACGGTTTAAATTAAAAAGAGTTCTTTACGACCGACAGGCGTCTCAGTACCACAAGGCGACCGGAATCGGGAGCACAGGTGGTGAATGCTATACCGCTGCTCACATCCCGGCCGCCACCCTGACTGCAGCGGAAGGGGGCTGGCGCAGGTGGCGCCCGGGGCACGAGCGGGGGCAGGACTCGCGACAGCTGGCAACCGCGCCGGCCCACAGCTGCTGATAACGCCAGCCAGCTATCTACCGGCACCGGGCAGTCCGACCGCCCACCGACTCCAACCACACGTGCTGCCAGACCAGCCGCTTCTCCAGTGGCGCAGATGCCCTTCAATGTACTACACACGTCGTCTGCTACCCTTTACCGGGTCTAAAAAGGAAAACACTTTCAAAGCGGTGGCGGTGGAGCGTCGCGGATCGAGGTTTGGATCTGAACAGAGGTCACAGTTTTTTTTTACTGTCTACCCTCCCCCCCTGCCTCCCCCTTGCGCTCCGCAAATTATATTAGTGTTTGTCCACATGTTTACCTTGCCTGTTAGTTTAACAATGACAAAATTTAAGATGTATTAATTTATTTACATGAACATGCAGTACAACGCTTTAAACATCCAAGAAAGTGCAACTCACAATATTACACCATTTAAATACTAATCGTCTGAAAAGCTGTGAACATTTGTCATGCAATTAATTTAAGGTTTTAATAGTAACAAACCCTCACATCTACATATACATTATTACTCTGCAGTTGACAATTAAGTGCCTTCTTGAGAATTCATGGAACCACCACCGAGATTTTTTTCTACAGTCCCTGTATCAAAGAGCGCGCGGGGAAAACTTAAGATAAATCTTTCTTAGCAAGCCATAATTTACACACCTTAAAATCGAAGTGTGCACTTACCGTTACCAGTATTTCACTTAGCACTGCCGACTGTGAAAATAGGTCTTTCGGCTACAGCTACGTAAGGGTGCAAATGAGGTAGTTCTGATTCTTTCTGTCGTTTCCCCCACCGTTCGGGAAGGTAGTCTTTCTATTATCTTTCGTAGTGAGCGTCTTTCCCTTTCTGTCATCCCTTATTCAACAACCTATTGTTTGCAAGTTCTTTGCAATCCAAACGACAACGATGCTCCGTTGCCCTAACTGGTACTGGTGAGAGTGAACGATACCTGGAGATAACCTAGATGGGGATGCTGAGTGCGACCTGCTCACCGACAGAACCAGGTTTTCAAGTTAGATGAATGGGAACGCAGGTGTTGCGCTACATGTGAACAACCAATTCTCATTTCATCCCGCATATTTTCGCCTTCTTCAGTGAGGCTGGGTAGGATGCAGCGTTGTCCCAACGAAAGGCATGCGTATTCAAATACGGCGATATGTAAACAGGCAGGATACGGCGCTGAGGTTGGCATCAGCTATAGAAGCAAGTGCCTGGTGCCGTTGTTAGATTGGTTACCGCTGCTACAATGGAAGGTTATCAAGATTTAAGAGAGTTCGAACGTGGTGTTATAGTACGCGCACGAACGATGGGACACAGCACCTCCGAGGTTGCTACGAAGTGGGAATTTTCCCGTACGACCATTTCACGTGTGTACCGTGAATATTAGGTATCGGGTAAAACATCAAATCTCCGAAATCGCTGCGGCCGGAAAAAGATCCTAAAAGAAATGGACCAATGACTACTACAGAGAATCGTTCAACGTGACGGAAGTACAACCCTTCCGCAAATTGTTGCAGATTTCAGGGCTAGGTCATGAATAAGTGTCAGCGTGCGAAGCATTCAACGAAACATCGATATCGGCTTTCGGAGCCGAAGGCCCACTCGTGTACCCTTGATGACTGCACGACACAAAGCTTTACGAGTCGCCTGTGGAAACATGTTGCCCGATCGGACGAGTCTCGATTCAAACAGTATCGAGCGGATGGACGTGTACGGGTAGAGAGACAACGTCAAGAATCCATGGACCGTGCATGTCATCAGGGGACTGTTCAAGCTGCTAGAGGTTCTGTAATAGTGTGAGGCGTGTGCAGTTGGATTGATGTGGGACCCCTGATACGTTTAGATACGGCTATGACAGGTGACACGTATGTAAGCATCCTGTCTGATCACCGGCATCCATTCATGTCCATTGTACATTCCGATGGGCTTCAGCAGTTCCTGCAGGACAACGCGATACCCCACACGTCCAGCATTGCTACAGAGTGGCTCCAGGAACACTTTTCCGAATTTTAACACTTCCGCTGGCCACCGAACTCCCCAGACATGAATATTATTGACCATATCTGGGATGCCTTGCAACGTGCTGTTCAGAAGAGATCTCCAACCCCTCGTGCTCACACGGATTTATAGACGGCCCTGAATCACTCAAGGTGTCAAATCCCTCCAGCTCTACTTCAGACAGTCGAGTCCATGCCACGACGTGTTGCGGCATTTCTGTGTACTCTGTTTGGGGGAGGGGGGCTACACAATATTAGGCAGGTGTACCCGTTTCTTTGGCACTTCTGCTCAACACATCTGTGCAGACCCTCATCGCATATATTACATCGTCTATTCGGTAGGTAAGGTCGGATCGGGCGCGAGATGAAAACCACAGTGACAATGCGACGAAGGTCTGCACCGATGTGTTGAGCAATGTCTCTTGTATGTCATTTGATCGCGTCACGTCGCTCTTTCCAGTTCTGAGAGCAGTGAGCACGTGAAGACGCCTAGAAAACTGTCTCCCCCGCGAAGTATGAGGGCCTGGTGGGCGATTTCGCCTGATGTCACGCAGCCCTCACAACATAACTGTGTTCATGACAATTCTCTACCGCTCACTACAGGGGCAATGAAGATGCTCCTGCAGAGTTTTCGATTGGAAGTGTTACATCACCCACAATATAGCCCCTAACTGACCACCCGTAAGTTTCATTTCTCTGCTCACATGAACCACTGGGTATCAAGGCAAAACTTTCTGGCACACACAACGAGCCGCAGACCAGCGCTGAGAATTGTCGGAAAGCACAGGCGGCTACCTTCTATAAGAAGGCTATTGGAAAGTTCATACAACGCTATGACATCTATAATTGGAGCTTATTCTCCGAATGAATATCACACTGCATCAGACTAATATGAGACCCACTATCGAATGGGCACGTAAATTTTCGCTTTAAAATAGTTTTGTTCGCAACAGGAAAATAATAATAATAATAATAATAATAATAATAATAATAAGGCTGTTTCCGTCGACACTGAGCGTCGGGAAAATGCAACTGATGTCTGTTAGGAGAACCACCTGGTATGTAAAATTTTCACACCGTGTCTGGCTTTGTGACATCTCACAAAAAGCTTTCACAGTATTCATGCAATTGCACGATGTGTGCCTTTGGCGACACGCACAACTACCAGTCTGAATTCAAGCTCTAACCACTCTCGGTGGAACATGTCCTCACCAACTGTGGCATTGGCAGCAATGATTTCTCCTGTAAATCAATGATGTTGACTGGCGTTTGGTAGACTCTGTCCTTGAGACATACCCCCATAGAAAGAAGTTAAAACGAAGTAGTGTCAAGCGACCAAGAGAGCGAGGGAACTGGACCACACGAGCGAACTGGAAACATCTGGTCTAGAAATCTCGCAAAGTTTGAGCCCAATGTGGCGGTGCACTATCACCTTGGAACACAGTACAGAAGTTAAAGTGACTCAAGGTGGACTACTAAAATATTGCCACCACAACAGAAAATCCAGAGACCAGCGAGTCCAAAAAGGTTGAGTATCTTATCACTAACGTAACTACTCTTCTGCTATTTACTTGTGAGTTTATGGACCCATATGGACTACGAACTGTTTGAGCTCACTGATATGACTGTATTACAGTAAGGCGTTACAGACCCAGTATGGACTTCGAACTGTTTGAGCTCATCGACATGACTGTATTACGTCAAGTCGGAGGGCTGTCTTATCTACAGGCATTGGTTTCCTCGCAGAAGACAACCATAATATAGTTCCTTTTCTGCTCTTGGTGAAGCATTCAAGAAATGGAAAGTTTCGCCCTAGGCATGTTTTCTGCTCAGGACGTGATGTGGGAACATCAAATTTTCATGGCCCCATGAAGGAAACGTTTAGCAATTTGCTGTAACCAGCACGGACAATGATGCTAACGGAATCATCTCAATGTGCAGGAAGTAAACTTTATGCGGTGTTTTTTATTATTATTTAAAGATGAACGTGCGCGCGCACAGAAGCAACCAAGCACAACCTTACGCGCTGATGAGGCCTACTTTACAAATGACTAATATTCTAGCCCCCCCCCCCCCCCATGAACCATGGACCTTACCGTTGGTGGGGAGGCTTGCATGCCTCAACAATACAGATAGCCGTACCGTAGGTGCAACCACAACAGAGGGGTATCTGTTGAGAGGCCAGACAAACGTGTGATTCCTGAAGAGGGGCAGCAGCCTTTTCAGTAGTTGCAAGGGTAACAGTCTGCATCATTGACTGATATGGCCTTGTAACACTAACCAAAACGGCCTTGCTGTGCTGGTACTGCGAACGGCTGAAAGCAAGGGGAAATTACAGCCGTAATTTTTCCCGAGGGCATGCAGCTTTACTGTATGATTAAATGATGATGGCGTCCTCTTGGGTAAAATATTCCAGAGGTAAAATAGTCCCCCATTCGGATCTCCGGGCGGGGACTACTCATGAGGATGTCGTTATCAGGAGAAAGAAAACTGGCGTTCTACCGATCGGAGCGTGGAATGTCAGATCCCTTAATCGGGCAGGTAGGTTAGAAAATTTAAAAAGGGAAATTGATAGGTTAAAGTTAGATATAGTGGGAATTAGTGAAGTTCGGTGGCAGGAGGAACAAGACTTTTGGTCAGGTGATTACAGGGTTATAAACACGAAGTCAAATAGGGGTAATGCAGGAGTAGGTTTAATAATGAATAGCAAAATAGGAATGCGGGTAAGCTACTACAAACAGCATAGTGAAAGCATTATTGTGGCCAAGATAGATACGAAGCCCACACCTACTACAGCAGTACAAGTTTATATGCCAACTAACTCTGCAGATGACGAAGAAATTGAAGAAATGTATGATGAAATAAAAGAAATTATTCAGATAGTGAAGGGAGGCGAAAATTTAATAGTCATGGGTGACTGGAATTAGACAGTAGGAAAAGGGAGAGAAAGAAACGTAGTAGGTGAATATGGATTGGTGCTAAGAAATGAAAGAGGAAGCCGCCTGGTAGAATTTTGCACACAGCACAACTTAATCATAGCTAACACTTGGTTCAAGAGTCATGATAGAAGGTTGTATACATGGAAAATCCCTGGAGATACTAAAAGGTGTCAGATAGATTGTCTTACCATTACATAGAGATTTAGGAACCAGATTTTAAATTGTAAGACATTTCCAGGGGCAGATGTGGACTCTGACCACAATCTATTGGTTATGAACTGTAGATTAAAACTGAAGAAACTGCAAAAAGGTGGGAATTTAAGGAGATGGGACCTGGATAAACTGAAAGAACCAGAGGTTGTACAGAGTTTCAGGGAGAGCATAAGAGAACAAATGACAGGAATGGGGGAAAGAAATACAGTAGAAGAAGAATGGGTAGCTTTGTGGGATGAAATAGTTAAGGCAGCAGAGGATCAAGTAGGTAAAAAGACGAGGGCTAGTAGAAATCCTTGGGTAACAGAAGAAATATTAATTTTAATTGATGAAAGGAGAAAATATAAAAATACAGTAAATGAAGCAGGCAAAAAGGAATACAAACGTCTCAAAAATGAGATCGACAGGAAGTGCAAAATAGCTAGGCAGGGATGGCTAGAGGACAAATTTAAGGATGTAGAGGCTTACTAGGGGTAAGATAGATACTGCTAGGGGTAAGATAGATACTGCCTACAGGAAAATTAAAGAGACCTTTGGAGATAAGAGAGCCACATGTATGAATATCAAGAGCTCAGATGGAAACCCAGTTCTAAGCAAAGAAGGGAAAGCAGAAAGGTGGAAGGAGTATATAGAGGGTCTATACAAGGGCGATGTACTTGAGGACAATATTATGGAAATGGAAGAGGATGTAGATAAAGATGAAATGGGAGATGCGATACTGCGTGAATAGTTTGACAGAGCAGTGAAAGACCTGAGTCGAAACAAGGCCTCCGGAGTAGACAACATTCCATTGGAACTACTGATGAACTTCGGAGAGTCAGTCCTGACAAAACTCTACCATCTGGTGAGCAAAATGTATGAAACAGGCGAAATACCCTCAGACTTCAAGAAGAATATAATAATTCCAATCCCAAAGAAAGCAGGTGCTGACAGATGTGATAATTACCGAACTATCAGTTTAATAAGCCACAGCTGCAAAATACTAACATGAATTCTTTACAGACGAATGGAAAAACTAGTAGAAGCCGACCTCGGGGAAGATCAATTTGGATTCCGGAGAAATACTGGAACACGTGAGGCAATACTGACACTACGACTTATCTTAGAAGAAAGATTAAGGAAAGGCAAACCTACGTTTCTAGCATTTGTAGACTTAGAGAAAGCTTTTGACAATGTTGATTGGAATACTCTCTTTCAAATTCTAAAGGTGGCAGGGGTAAAATACAGGGAGCGAAATGCTATTTACAATTTATACAGAAACCAGATGGCAGTTATAAGAGTCGAGGGGCATGAAAGGGAAGCAGTGGTTGGGAAGGGAGTGTGACAGGGTTGTAGCCTCTCTCCGATGTTATTCAATCTGTATAGTGAGCAAGCAGTAAAGGAAACAAAAGAAAAATTCGGAGTAGGTATTAAAATCCATGGAGAAGAAATAAAAACGTTAAGGTTCGCCGATGATATTGTAATTCTTTCAGAGACAGCAAGGGACTTGGAAGAGCAGTTGAACGGAATGGATGGGGGTCTTGAAAGGAGGATATAAGATGAACATCAACAGAAGCAAAACGAGGATAATGGAATGTAGTCATATTAAGTCGGGTGATGTTGAGGGTATTAGATTAGGAAATGAGACACTTAAAGTAGTAAAGGAGTTTTGCTATTTGGGGAGCAAAATAACTGATGATGCTCGAAGTAGAGAGGATATAAAATGTAGACTGGCAATGGCAAGGAAAGCGTTTCTGAAGAAGAGAAATTTGTTAACATCGAGTATAGATTTAAGTGTCAGGAAGTCATTTCTGAAAGTATTTGTATGGACTGTGGCCTTGTATGGAAGTGAAACATGGACGATAAATAGTTCGGACAGGAAGAAAATAGAAGCTTTTGAAATGTGGTGCTACAGAAGAATGCTGAAGATTAGATGGATAGATCACATAACTAATATGGAAGTATTGAATAGGATTGGGGAGAAGAGAAGTTTGTGGCACAAATTGACCAGAACAAGGGATCGGTTGGTAGGACATGTTCTGAGGCATCAAGGGATCACCAATTTAGTATTGGAGGGCAGCGTGGAGGGTAAAAATCGTAGGGGGAGACCAAGAGATGAATACACTAAGCAGATTCAGAAGGATGTAGGTTGCAGTAGGTACTGGGAGATGAAGAAGCTTGCACAGGATAGAGTAGCGTGGAGAGCTGCATCAAACCAGTCTCGGGACCGAAGATCACAACAACAACAATATTCTAGCAGTTTTAATAGTCAAAAGTGCTTCAGAAACATCTGCACCTCAACAGTGTTACACAGCTGTGTGCATGTGAGAACACTGACTATATCTTCTACTGGTGGATAAGTCGGCGAGATTCCACAAAGGCCCTATTGCTGCATCTGACACTTAATTGCCTCCTCTCAGAATACTTCAGTTACTCTCAGGTAATAACAACAAGATACAGAGTCTCTTATACAAGTTTTAGACTCCGCCTCTAATACCAAGCGACAAGTGAAGCGTTATCAATTTTACACTTTGTACGTATTTAAGCTGTAAGCGCGACTTGGTTGATGTGTTAATTATTAGAGTAATAGCTCGAATAGTAAGAGGTTTTCCGACAAAACAATCTGACTGATATGATTCGTGCGCAGGGCCAGTGCACGATCCTAACTTCCGCCTATCACGGACAACAGTCACCTGCTGAGCTTTCCAGACACGACCCACAACCTGCCTCACAACTTACTTTCAACGTCCCCGTCTCTTCTGGCTCTTTCATAACTCCGAAGATGTTCTGAACGTATCACGCTCTTTAAATTTCTCATTGAACGTTGGC
Source organism: Schistocerca cancellata (assembly GCF_023864275.1). NCBI lineage: Eukaryota > Metazoa > Arthropoda > Insecta > Orthoptera > Acrididae > Schistocerca > Schistocerca cancellata. The sequence goes on along the minus strand of NC_064631.1, from coordinate 33,428,606 downwards.
GACTTTCTTTTACAATATGGCACCGCGGAAAAAAAAGACGAAGAACGGCAATTTCTAGATTGTGGATGAAAAATACGCTTTATATGCCTCAGCTTGCACGAGAAATACAATGAAGTTTACTGCCAACAATACTTACTTGAAATTTAAAGGAAGCTTATACACGCTATTTCAATAAAGTTACATAGAATTAATTCTGTAGTTGAGTTTTCTGAAGTATCGCACTTTTTGAGTTATGTCACTGTTCTTGCCGGGGTGCGGTATATTCAGCGCTTCATTTGACGAATGCTGCTTCACCGTTGTGTACGATGCCCCAGACTGACTGAGTCTAGTCGGAATTAGCAAGCGTTGTGGGCTGTGCTCGATGTTCGCACTATTATTGTGTGGAGAGCACATGGTGCGTCGGCGGTAGTCTAGTGCGAGTAATCATGTTGTCCGTGGAAGTGGGACACCGACAGCAGGAACTGTATTCTCAAATTTCGCATACCATTTCAGTCTCTCTCTACTGGTTGCCGGCAGCATTCTGGTCATACTGGTCGAGATGCTACTATTTGTGTATCTTTATCTCGTGTGCTTTTCCTATCTGACTGCATTTATCTGAGTGCGAGGCAGTGATAATCCTGCTACGCGTTAAAAATACGCTGTACAGGGTGAAAGAATGGCTGTGGAAACGGGTACAGCAAAATCTCTGAACTTGCTGTGAAATGAGCTTCGATTACGAAAGTTGTTCTGATCATATTATCACGCTACTGTTGTAAAAGCTGTAATTAAAGCCGGTAACGTTCGGCGAACAATCTTGGGCCGTGTGAGGTCTTTCTGAGGGCGGAAAAGTGTGTGTCCCCTACGATTTTATGAGGAAAGAGACCAATATTTATGTAACTACGATAGATGTGTAACAAAAGCTGAACACCTCGTATACTACGTGCGTGTTGATCAATACATTAATTAAAAAGTAGATGTATACACAGATGTTAGCATCAGCCTTGCGTTTTAAAAGCTTAAATTCTGCTAATATGGAATATTAGTCTTCCTCCAAAAAGGTAATTCTCCTTGCGTATCAACAGGAAAAGCTCTGGCTGCGCCCGAAAATTATGTTTATGAAGACTGATGTTTACATTTTAACGGTTTTTTACTCAATTTCTTAAAACCCACGGTCGATTCACTGCATTGTAACCCCCTAGCAAGTCTTATGAATGAAGTACGTCCGCTATTCTGACAATACTGACACTGAGGCTTCTAGATTTATTATCTAGGATACATAGAATTCGCTTAATACTGAAAATACTGAAATTTTATATTCCTGAGTATTTAAACTATTTCACAATTGAGTTGAGAAACATTTCATACAATACAGCCATCGTTGGTGAAGCATCAGGAAACTAGCAAGTCATATATTACGCTTTTTTTTGTTTCTTTTCATAGTTAAATTATTAAGTAAGCAGTAGCAGCGTGGATACGCCGTTTGCGGACGCAGGAGGAGCTGGCCGCAGTAGGCAAACACGTGAAGACGCTTATGGCTGCGGTCGGCCGTCTGCAGGCGCCTCAGCGTGTGGCGAAAGCTGAGTAACTGGGGCGTACCGTGAGGCATCTCCGGCGTCGCTTGTTTCTCACACGGATTCTGCTGTCGAGGCACATTGCAGCGAACTAGACCAACACCGACTCAAAGGAAGGCCTCGGCGCTTGTTCGTGACGTCACGTCAGCTAGGCACGGCGAACGCCAGGCCAGTTGCAGGCATACTCATAATGATGGTGTCTCCCTCTCTGACACAGGAAAATGTCGAACTATTGGCGGTAGTTGGCCAACACACGTTGTTCTCAGAGATTTCTGCAATCAATTAATTGTGCAATTCATTACACTTCTTAACAAATAGTGTACTCCTGAACTTAAATTTCCACCTGTTTTAAGGATTGACAGACAAAAACAACTTCGTGGTCCAGTAGCAACAGAATTCGTGCTTCTTTACCTGATTTGTAAATCTGAGGAAGTTAGGTTTGTACTGGGTTGCTTTTACAAGAAACTGAACATACTGGTGCTCTTCTTTAGGTTTCTTGGTTGACTATGGGGTGAGGAGCACTGCATGCTAATGAAATATCTTGCGATTGTACACGTTGGGGGAGGGGGTGGGAGACAGAAGAAGAGGCAAAAGAGAGATACTTGTTTTATCAAATTTTTTATCTTATCAACTTTCTCCTTTCAGTTGCAAGAGGGGAATATTTATCTTTTCTAATGTGCATGTTTAAAAAAGTTTAAGCTCAGCAGTATTTTCGATGTATGAAGCCATTTTGCTTCCCGTTTACAATTCCTTTCGTGGAAAACGACTGTAATCTAATGACTGGCAACAGTCGGACATTTACACACGTAAATTAGTTCACATTTCCAGTGACTATGTCAAATGAAAATAAATAAATAAATGAAAGAAACGAGTTAATTGTAAGGGAGTTGGGGTAAGTTTCGATAACAAAATAGATCAAGTAAATATAGTTACTTGAATGTAAAATTTCCGAAGCTTGCAATGGGGCAAAGAATCTTCTCATATTGATCTACGTTTGTTTCGACAGGATTCAGTAATACAGAACTATGATCTTCATTTGTAGCTTTACGGTGGTAAGAAAATCTTTCATCTAAATAAAACTGCAGAATCCAAAACAATACCAAACATTTTGTCCAAAAATAAGCGATTTATAGTGATAAGCACGCCCAGGCGTTTCTGCCTGCAACAGACCTGGCGTTCGCCGTGCCTAGCTGACGTGACGTCACGGACAAGCGCCGAGGCCTTCCTTCGAGTGGGTGTTGACTGGACGCGGGGGTCTCGCACTCACTGCAGGGCGGGTGGCGGTTTTGTGCGCAGTCGCGACGCTCTAGGTGTGAAGCCGTGGAGTCTGACCGTCCGGCCTAGCCCATTCACTCTTGTCACTACCTTCGCACGTGACACATTTTCCGGAAGACGAAAACCGTATTTCCGAAACGGTTTTTCGCTGTCGTGTTTACAAGTTAATATCTGAAGCGGATTTGAAAGTCCAGTTAAATATGGGGCCTACAAAACATCTGATACAGTTTATGATTTAGTCAGCACAATCGCTATCTCTCTTGAATTAGATCACACATTAGCCGAAAAAGTTTTAAGAGCTAGACGAAACCCGACAGCCAAGGCACGTTTCAAAACCGGTTGAGTTTACAGGGACGCGCGAAAATCGATCGCGGAATTGGAAAAACAGCAACCAGAAGCAGATTTCCAGAATCGATTTTGAAGTGTTTACACGAGAGAACCCAGATTGGGAAATCGGTTTACGAAATACGGTTTTGGGAGCTCCACATGAACGGGATGTGTGAGTGGGCAGGTCAGCAGGGTCGGAGCAGACACACGGGGGGTACTAGTAATCGGGAGCTCCCATCATAGGTGCGTTATGGAGCCCCGTAGAGAAATAGCATCCAAGGCGGGGAAGAATTCCGATGTGCACTCGGAGTGACTCTTCATCCGAGATGTCGAGCATGCCCTGCCTGCAGCTACCTAGCGTGCATAGTGCAGTGTTCTGAAAGTTGTTGCTCATGTCTTCACCAATGACGCCTGTTGGACTCACTCGCAGGGTGCAACCGGAGCTCAAAAATGGTTCAAATGGCTCTGAGCACTATGGGACTTAACATCTGTGGTCATCAGTCCTCTAGAACTTAGAATTACCTAAACCTAACTAACCTAAGGACTTCACACACATCCATGCCCGAGGCAGGATTCGAACCTGCGACCGTAGCGGTCACGCGGTTCCAGGCTGAAGCGCCTAGAACCGCACGGCCACACCGGCCGGCGCAACCGGAGCTCACAATTTGCTGCGTCGTACCCACAGTCGATCGGGGTCCTTTTGTTTGGGGCTTAGTGGAGGAATCTCAACCAAAGGCTTCTTCAGTTCTGTGACAGTCGTGGCCGCAGATTTTTCAACCTGCGCTATAGGGGAGGGCGGGAGGTAGTTGTATGTTCGACTCCCCTTGATAGGTCAGGGATGCACAACACAAAGGACGCAGCAATCAGAGTACTTCTGGAGTGCACGGAGGGATTTTTTAGGCTAGGCGGTAGTTTGAGGTTCTCTGATGGACGCTCGCCAGTCGATGCGCAATGAACGAAATCAGATCGCGTACAAGGTACACACACTTCGACCGTCAAAATTTTACTAGTAACTTATCGACGAACTACCCGAATTTACTGCCCTCCATGAAATTTATCGTGCTCAAATTTTTTTCGGGCCTAAGAGCTGGCTGAGACCCGAATTATCAGCTGGCCCTGAGATTTATCGCGTCATGGAACGTATATCGGAAAGAACTAATAGAGGCCATAGCAGGGGGAGTGTCCACTGCAGTTGACAAAAATACTGTCTCTAACGACGTCGAATTTGAGTGTGGCAGTGAAGTATCTGGTCGCATGTAACACGTCTATGTGAAATCAAATTGTGGGATTTTTGTAGATTTTTGCCACCCACCCAATTCCACTCTGACAGTGACCCATTCCACTATACTGTAAGGTCAGTAGCGCGGAAGTGCCCAGGTTATGATATATTAGTTGGAGGCGGATTGAACCTGCCTAGTACAGATTGCGACGTCTGTGGATTGACTGCTGGGAGTAGTCAGTCAGTCCTGCGAAATACTTTTGAACACGTTTTCCGAAAGCGTGTCTTGAGCAACTAGTTAGGCAGCCCACACTCAAATTTAAACTAATTGTTAATTGCGCTCTGGAGACGTACGGGCCTTTTTAGTGGATCAAGGATGGAAAGACCGTCCGTGGGTTAATGTTCAAATTCGGAAAATGATGATACAGAGGTTGATGCCATCTCGGGTTAAACAAATGGAAATGACAGGTAAAAGTTAGAAATACGTGCGGCTGTAAAAAGATCGATGCGCGATGCATACAGTAACCACCGCCGTCATACCTTAGCAAAATGTTTTGCTGAGAACCCGAGAAAATTCTAGTCATACATAAAATCATTACGCGAGTCTAAAGCTTCTATCCAGTCTGGTGTAGCAATAGAAGACAGCAAAAGGAAACCTGCAATTTTAAATTTCACGTCAAGAGATCATTCCCGCAGGATGATCACACGCACATACTGTTTGCAGCTGCGATATCTGCCAATTCGCATATTAAGGCGTATGGGGCCACGGGAGCACGCCAGCGCAGCACTTTGTCGAACCACCGAAACTGCCTGAACTACACAGCTACCCCAACTGTTCCAATATGTCTTTAATATACTACCTGCAACCACACAAAATCATGACGTTGCCAGAATAGTCTAGCACTCTGATCGCTGACGTGTGAACTAACAATTTAGTTCTCTTTGGCAGTACTGTAGGGCGCTCTACCGCATAGCTCTTGCTTTTGTCGCCACTGCTTCATGAACATACAGCATTACTGCTTTTTCCACCTCTTCTCACTGTAACTGCTACTTTTCTCTTGTTTCTCAGGGCAGCTCAACTGTAACTGCAGCCGGATTTTCGGCGAATTTTTCATTCGCAGATCTTTTGTTCCTGACATGAATGAGAGAAAGCAAAATGAGAATGAGAACTGACGTATTCACATATTCCCGGGGGACAGAAAACTGGCATGGCTGCAGAGCGCCTCGACCGACTGTGCCATCCGGGGACTATTAAAATGAAGCTCCTACTGTCAGGCCTCGTGGCCACGTACTGTCGACAAGCAGCAACGACTGTACAAGGTTTATACAAATTTCACGAAACTGTATCTCCTACATAAATATAGAAACTTGGGGTGAATTTTAACTCGTGCACAGATTATTATTATTATTATTATTATTATTATTATTATCGACTTTTTTTTCTCCGACTTAAGTCTGGTTAAAAATGGAACGTGACGCGGACCTCGGTCAAGCGTGACTTCCTTGTAACTGTATGGTATATGTTATATTGCATTTAGGAACTTTCGGGTAATTGAACATGTATCAATAATTACGGATTTCTGTAATTGTATATATAAGTTTGGATGTAGCTGTATTGCATTGATGTACTGGTGAATATTGTGAGGTATGACTCCTGTAGTTGATAGTATAATTGGGATAATGTCGACTTTATCCTGATGCCACATGTCCTTGACTTCCTCAGCCAGTTGGATGTATTTTTCAATTTTTTCTCCTGTTTTCTTCTGTATATTTGTTGTGTTGGGTATGGATATTTCAATTAGTTGTGTTAATTTCTTCTTTTTATTGGTGAGTATGATGTCAGGTTTGTTATGTGGTGTTGTTTTATCTGTTATAATCGTTCTGTTCCAGTATAATTTGTATTCATCATTCTCCAGTACATTTTGTGGTGTGTACTTGTATGTGGGAACGTGTTGTTTTATTAGTTTATGTTTTATGGCAAGTTGTTGATGTATTATTTTTGCTACATTGTCATGTCTTCTGGGGTATTCTGTATTTGCTAGTATTGTACATCCGCTTGTGATGTGATCTACTGTTTCTATTTGTTGTTTGCAAAGTCTGCATTTATCTGTTGTGGTATTGGGATCTTTAATAATATGCTTGCTGTAATATCTGGTGTTTATTGTTTGATCCTGTATTGCAATCATGAATCCTTCCGTCTCACTGTATATATTGCCGTTTCTTAGCCATGTGTTGGATGCGTCTTGATCTGTGTGTGGCTGTGTTAGATGATACGGGTGCTTGCCATGTAGTGTTTTCTTTTTCCAATTTACTTTCTTTGTATCTGTTGATGTTATGTGATCTAAAGGGTTGTAGCAGTGGTTATGAAATTGCAATGGTGTAGCTGATGTATTTATATGAGTGATTGCTTTGTGTATTTTGCTAGTTTCTGCTCGTTCGAGAAAGAATTTTCTTAAATTGTCTACCTGTCCATAATGTAGGTTTTTTATATCTATAAATCCCCTTCCACCTTCCTTTCTGCTTAATGTGAATGTTTCTGTTGCTGAATGTATGTGATGTATTCTATATTTGTGGCATTGTGATCGTGTAAGTGTATTGAGTGCTTCTAGGTCTGTGTCACTCCATTTCACTACTCCAAATGAGTAGGTCAATACTGGTATAGCATAAGTATTTATAGCTTTTGTCTTGTTTCTTGCTGTCAATTCTGTTTTCAGTATTTTTGTTAGTCTTTGTCTATATTTTTCTTTTAGTTCTTCTTTAATATTTGTATTATCTATTCCTATTTTTTGTCTGTATCCTAGGTATTTATAGGCATCTGTTTTTTCCATCGCTTCTATGCAGTCGCTGTGGTTATCCAATATGTAATCTTCTTGTTTAGTGTGTTTTCCCTTGACTATGCTATTTTTCTTACATTTGTCTGTTCCAAAAGCCATATTTATATCATTGCTGAATACTTCTGTTATCTTTAGTAATTGGTTGAGTTGTTGATTTGTTGCTGCCAGTAGTTTTAGATCATCCATGTATAGCAAATGTGTGATTTTGTGTGGGTATGTTCCAGTAATATTGTATCCATAATTTGTATTATTTAGCATGTTGGATAATGGGTTCAGAGCAAGACAGAACCAGAAAGGACTTAATGAGTCTCCTTGGTATATTCCACACTTAATCTGTATTGGCTGTGATGTGATGTTATCTGAATTTGTTTGGATATTAAGTGTGGTTTTCCAGTTTTTCATTACTGTGTTTAGAAACTGTATCAATTTAGGATCTACTTTGTATATTTCCAATATCTGTAGTAACCATGAGTGGGGTACACTATCAAAGGCTTTTTGGTAATCAATGTATGCGTAGTGTAGGGACCTTTGTTTAGTTTTAGCTTGATATGTCACCTCTGTATCAATTATCAGTTGCTCTTTACATCCTCGTGCTCCTTTGCTGCAGCCTTTTTGTTCCTCATTTATAATTTTGTTCTGTGTTGTATGTGTCGTTAATTTCTGTGTGATGACTGAAGTTAATATTTTGTATATTGTTGGTAGGCATGTTATGGGGCGATATTTAGCTGGGTTTGCTGTGTCTGCTTGATCTTTAGGTTTCAGATAGGTTATTCCACGTGCAAGTGTATCAGGGAATGTGTATGGGTCTGCAATGTAACTGTTAAATAACTTAGTTAGATGTGAATGTGTTGAGGTGAACTTCTTTAGCCAGTAATTTGCTATTTTATCATTTCCAGGGGCTTTCCAATTGTGTGTAGAATTAATTGCTCGGGTGACTTCATGTTGCAAAATTATCACTTCAGGCATTTGTGGTATCATCTTGTATGTGTCTGTTTCTGCTTGTATCCACCGTGCATGCCTGTTATGTTGTACCGGGTTTGACCATATGCTGCTCCAGAAGTGTTCCATGTCTGTTATGTTTGGTGGATTGTCTATTTTAATGTGTGTGTTATCCATTGTTTGGTAAAATCTCTTTTGGTTTGTGTTGAATGTTTGGTTTTGTTTCCTTCTATTTTCACTTTTTTTGTATCTTCTAAGTCGTTTGGCCAATGCTTGCAATTTCTGCTTTTTTTCATCTAATTGCTCTATTGCTTCTTGTTGTGAGATTTTACCTAACCTTTTTCGTTTTTCGTCTGATATTTCATTTCTTATAAATTGTGTTAGCTGTCCGATGTCTTTTCTCAGTTTTTCTATTCTGATCTGTAACCTGTGTTGCCATGCTGGTTTTGTGGGTTTCTTCTGTGTGTTGGTTTGTTCCGATCTCTGCCTAGTGTGTATATTTAGTGTAGTGAGTGCTCCTATATAAACCAGTAGTTGTAACTCTTCCTTGTTGTTTATGATTGTGTTGATAGTTTTTATTGTTGTTTCGACTTGTGGGTTATTTGGCGGTCTATGCAAGAATGGTCTAATGTCTGTATTTGTGTCTTTGTATTCTATATATGTCAGCTGAAATTTCTCTTCTATATCTAACACGTGTCTCTCTTCGTGTTCTATTTGTGCTGGTTCTGGTGGCTGTCTTAAGATTTCGTTTTCCTTTGATTGTTTAATTGATGCGTGTTGGTCTTTGTTTGTTTGCTCTGGGATGTTTGTGTCCATTACTGTGTTTTCTTCTTCTTCTGATTGCACATTATTTTGTTCCAGAATTTGTTGTACTTGTTGTTTGATGTTTTCTAATTCTGACTGGGGTATCCTGTTATTTTTGATTATTACACGGATCTGATCAGCTAGTCGTTGTTCTGTTAAAAATTTTAATTCCGGGTATCTGGTAATAAATGTTGTGTATACTTGTGATCTGTATCCAGTTGTGTTGGTTCCTAGGTTTGTTGCTTGGTAATAGCAGAACATGAGGTGTCGATTAACTTCATCTGACCATCTCATCCTCTGTCTTTGTTTTCCTTCTAGGGTGGTTGCAGGAAGCATATCCTGCAAAACACCTCTATTCGGATTTAAATCATTTTCCAGTTGGCTAGCAGTGTCGTTACCATTGTGGGCGGGCATAGGGTTCAAGCGTCGTCCCCGACCATGACGGCGCTTGTCCGAGGCTTCTTTAGTTCTGTCCTGAACCAAGTAATCACACTAAAAGGGGGGTTAGCCCTATTAGTGGTTTGTTCTTTTCGTCGCCTTTTTACGACTGGCAGAACATACCGGAGGCCTATTCTTTTCCCGGGCCTCCACGGGGATTATTATTATTATTATTATTATTATTATTATTATTATATTATTAGAACGTCCCGACTTTACAAGGATATACACTGAAGCGCCAAAGAAACTGGTATAAGAATGCGTATTCAAATACAGAGATTGACAGGCAGAATACGGCGCTACAGCCAGCAACGCCTATACAGGTTGTTACAAAAAGGTACTGCCAAACTTTCAGGAAACATTCCTCACACACAAATAAAGAAAAGTTTTTATGTGGACATGTGTCCGGAAATGCTTAATTTCCATGTGCGAGCTCATTTTAGTTTCGTCATTTCAACGTGATCAAATCGTAAATTTTGACAATCAACATGTGTGGGCTGACGAGAATCCGCACGCAATTGTCCAATCACGTCATCATCACAGATTTTCTGTGAACGTCTGGATAGGCATTGTTGGTGATGTCTTGATTGGGCCCCATGTTCTTCCACCTACACTCAATGGAGCACGTTGTCATGATTTCATACCTGTGCTGCTACAACATGTGCCTTTACAAGTACGACACAACATGTGGTTCATGCACGATGGAGCTCCTGTACATTTCAGTCGAAGTGTTCGTACGCTTCTCAACAACAGATTCGGTGACCGATGAATTGGTAGAGGTGGACCAATTCCATGGCCTCCAAGCTCTCCTGACCTCAACCCTCTTGACTTTCATTTATGGGGGCATTTGAAAGCTCTTGTCTACGCAACCCCGGTACCAAATGTAGAGACTCTTCGTGCTCGTATTGTGGACGGCTGTGATATAATACGCCATTCCCCAGGGCTGCATCAGCGCATCAGGGATTCCATGCGACGGAGGGTGGATGCATGTATCCTCGCTAACGGAGGACATTTTGAACATTTCCTGTAACGAAGTGTTAGGAGTCACGCTGGTACGTTCTGTTGCTGTGTGTTTCCGTTCCATGATTAATGTGATTTGAAGAGAAGTAATAAAATGAGCTCTAACATGGAAAGTAAGAGTTTCCGGACACATGTCCACATAACATATTTTCTTTCTTTGTGTGTGTGCGGAATGTTTCCTGAAAGTTTGGCCGTACCTTTCTGTAACACCCTGTATAAGACAACTGTCTGGCGCGGTTGATAGATCGGTTACTGCTTTTACAATGGCGGTGCCTGCTATAATGGCAGGTTGTCAAGATTTAAGTGATATTGGAAGGTGTTATAGTTGGCGCAATTTCAAGAAACCGGTAAAACATCAAATCTCCGACATCGCTGTGGTCCTAAAAGAACGGGACCAACGACTACGACTGAAGATAATCTTTCAACATGACAGAAGTGTAAACCTTTCGCGAATTGCTCCAGATTTCAATGTTGGGCCATCAACAAGTGCCAGCGTGCGAACCATTCAACAAAACATCACCGATATGGGTTTTCGGAGCCGAAGACCCAGTCGTTTACCCTTTATGACTGCACGCCACAAAGCTTTACCCTTCGCCTGGGCCCGTCAACACCGACATTGAACTGTTGATGATTGGAAACATGTTGCCTGGTCGGACAAGTTTCGTTTCAAATTATATCGAGCGGATGGACGTGTACGGGTATGGAGGCACCCCTCATGAATCCATGGATCCTGCATGTCAGCAGGGGACTGTTCAAGCTCGTGGAGGCGCTGTAATGGTGTGGGGCAAGTGTAGCTGGGGTGATATGGGACCCTTGATACGTCTAGATACGACTGTGGCAGGTGATACGTACGTAAGCTTCCTGTCTGATCACCTGCATCCATTCATGTCCATTGTGTATTCCAAAGGACTTGGGCCATTCCAGCAGGACAATTCGACACCCCACATGTCCAGAATTGCTACAGAGTGGCTCCAGGAACACTCTTCTGAGTTTAAACACTTCCGATGGCCGCCAAACTCTCCAAACATGAACATTACTGAGCACGTCTGGGATGCCTTGCAACGTGCTGTTCAGGAAAGATCTCCATCTCCTCTTAACCTTATGGATTTATGGACATCCCTGCAGGATTCATGGTATCAATTCCCTTCAGCACTATTTCAGACATTTGTCGAGTCTATCCCACGTCGTGTTTCTGCACTTCTGCGTGTTACCAATGTTCTGTGTATATTTCACCAGACGCACGACAAAAATGCAGACGATGAACATCGCGTCTCATACCTCGTACTTTTGGAGCATGCCTGGAGTTACTTCACTCATTGCTGCTGCGATACGGCGCCACGACTCGAAGTCTTTGAAAGAGGAGGCACTAAACCCCACAAAACTGATCACATTCCGAGGGATTAGGTCACCTAGAAGTAAGGATGGCTGTTATAGCTAAGAAGACCAGATCTGAAATAACCGATTTTCGGTTTTTTATTCCTATTAAAATCTGCAATAAACTGAGAAATCGAACAAACATTGAACAATTTGACTCTCGCAATTTCGAGATAGGCAGAATCAAAATATTAAACAAGAAAAAAAACTTCGTCGGTCGACCGTTCACCGCTTTTCTGGAAAGTGGTAAGCGATTGAATACCACAAAAAATCACTATTCTCGTACCGATTCTCAGTTTTTAAAACGCTGCTTAATTTTTGTAATTGGGGCATTACGAAAGGGTGAAAACTGAGGTTGAAGAACGGTGCTTTTCATTTTAATTTGTCCACTTCCAAGGAATGCAAGCTGATAAAGGCATATTATGCCGACACAGGTAGCAGATCAGTTACTTTCTATTTGCATTATATATTACTAATTAATTATTGCTAAGTTGTTCATTTATTACTGTTACTAAAATTTCCTCCATTATGTGACAGAAAATGGCACATAAATCTTTAATCTTTTAAAGCACAGAAAGCGCTGCGCTGGACTTCATTGCTACCTCACTTACTAAAAATATTTCCAGAGTACGCTAGGTGCCAGTCTGCAATACTACAGATGTCCGGCGACGGCAGCGAGAAACCACCGTATAGCCCACGTAGCCTATGCACAATGCAGGAACACGCGTACACCTTAAGCCACGACACACGGCAGAAAGGACATTACTGTCTCAGCTGGCCGCTGTGGCCGAGCGATTCTAGGCGCTTCCGTCTGGAACCGCGCGATCGCTCCGGTCGCAGGTTCGAATCCTGCCTCGGGCATGGATGTGTGTGATGTCCTTAGGTTAGTTAGGTTAAGTAGTTTTAAGTTCTAGGGGACTGATGATCTCAGATGTAAGTCCCATAGTGCTCAGAGCCATTTGAACCATTACTGTCTCAGCAATGCTGTATTAATTGTTATGCCATGTATTTGAATGCTCGTTTCTGTCGGCGCTGAAAAAATAGCACTGATCGCTGGCCCCATTTTCTATAACAATGCAATATTTCAAACCCATACAAACTTAACGAATAAGAATTACTCGTTTTTAAAAAAAATGGTTTATCCGAAAGCGAAAAATTTTAGCACTGCTGCTATGGTTAACTGATATTTCATTCAGTTATTAACAGATAATAAACACCTGTTAAATACGAGACCAAACAAATTCCGAAAAATACCTGTTATTCCTAACTAAAATAACGGTATCGGCTTTAACCGGTCGCTTTTCCCATCCGTACCTGCAAGTCCAGCTGTGCAATACGAGATTGGTACAACTCTTACGGCCTATCAATTGTTGAAGCAGTTCCGTTACTCAGATAACAACGCTGCAGAGGTGAACTAAATTGTACCTGTTGCAACTGAGAACACAAAACTCCTCTTTGTTGCTGTATTATCACCTCGACTCGACGCACATTGGGTAATTAACGAGCGAACGAGCTGGATCCATCAAGGAAACACCTACTGACCACTAATCGATCCAGGATGTTACAACTGGCACAAAGGCAAACTTTTAGTTTCGATGCGTATGTTACACAATTCACTCTCAATTGCTACCTTCATTCATGTACCAGATACGGTCTTGTGAAGTTAGATAAATATTTTTCGAAGGCCGTGTACCGTATGACTGATACTCTTGTTAATATGTGCAGTAGCTCTGTATCGCAATCTGTTTTGACAATCCATTAGAATAATGTACGACGACTTAAACCGAACATCAGACATTGATATTCTGATAGAAAATCGATTTTTAAATTCCCTACGACAATGCTTTGTGCGAGAAAACACTGCATCACCATCTTGGTCATCTGTCGCACATAGTCAGGGGCCGCCTTGAAGATATGAGGAAGAAGGAGGGCTCTTATTGGGAACCAGTAAGCCAACGATTCTTTAAAGAATTAAACTACCCGAGTATAAAACAACTTCATACGTCTTATTACATCACAAATCGATGTGTCAAATATTTGACATTAAGGATGTTAGCGAGAAAAAGTTTATGAAAGGAGTGAAATTACGTTTGTTTGAAATTACGTTTGAAGTCTGGTGGAAGCTACGAAGTGTTCTAATTATGAAATACTGGGTGAATGTACTTTGCGTAATTTGCGCCCCCATTTAAACTATCTCAAAACGTGAATACAGTTTCTAGCTGTAATACTTGCCTTACTGTGTTAAGCATTTAACATTATACTATGCGTTTTAATAATTATGACAGCACTTCAAATTTTTAAATTCAGTAATAATCATCGAAATATTGCAAAATCAAGCCGCTAGATAGGCAACCTGGCAGTGGAACTGGATGTTGTGCCCCCAGTTTAGTCATTTAGTAACACACTGTAGAGTAGGAGAATCAATTTTTCCTGAGCTTCCACGCGATGCGTGGTGTTTCATTGCGGTTACGGGCTCTGTGACTAACGCTTATTCTTGTGTTGTACAGTTTACATCAACGTTTTCTTTCATCCGGCGATGTAACAGCTATTCCTGTTCAAACTCGGAGTTGCGACAGGGAGAAAATATGGCAGTCCAGCAGCGGAAGACAGTGACGAAACGTGTGCACGACACAGTTCCTAAATGCGAAAACGATGGAGAACGAATTGAGCGGGGTAAACGCAGACGACCCTGGAGCCACTCTGCCGACTTAACCTTATTTAGCGCAGCTCGCAGTGTCAACAATACTGATAGCACAGTGACGCAACGAGTTCTGTTAAGTAACTGTAACACCACTTCCCCGACAGACAAGTTTGCATGAAAGGAAACAAAACGGATATAATAACGCAATTATCAGTGTAACTAAATATAATGTAACTTATCTTGATAGTCACGCGGAGTTGCTCTTTACCACCACGTGAACTTTCCTATTGAAGATATTCTTCAGTTTACCCGCCCATTTCGGTTTAGTCTGCAGCGAAAGATAGACAGAGGCAAAATGTTGTAAGATGGTCACGGGTTATCAAAATTCGAATACTAGCACTTATGACGATCTTTCACGATGTGGCATGTACCAGACGCCTCTCTCTGGCGTCTGGTGCCAGCTACGTATTATACAAACGTCGTATTAGAAGTATATACATCAGAAATTGTGAAATCAGTTTAGAAAATAAAGCTGTCCTCAAGAAGATGTTTGATTTGAATGCTGGACTGCGTTAATAGGCACGGCCCCGTTACAGGTTTGCCATTCCTCCTCCGTTTGAACTAACTTATCCAGCCAGTTACGGGGAACTCCCAATCACGGTGAAACTTGCCAGTTTTCTCATTAAACCCATCACTGCCAGATGTGGAGGATTAAGCTTACAAAATTGTTTTAGGTGAACTCTCAAGAGAGTTTTATACATACCCAATTTGTGTTGAATGCTACTGACAAGGGATTTCAAATTGATTCCGTGTTTCTCGATTTCCAGAAGGCTTTTTACACTGAACCACACACGCAGCTTGTGGTGAAATTGCGTGCTTATGGAATACCGTCTCAGTTATGTGACTGGAATCGTTATTTCCTGTCACAGGTCACAGTGACGGAAAGTCATCGAGTAAAACAGATGTGATCTCTGGCGTTTCCCAAGGTAGCGTTCCAGGCCCATTTCTGTTCCTCATCTACATAAACGATTTCAGAGACAATCTGAGCAGCCGTCTTGGGTTGTTTGCAGATGAATGTATTTATCGACTAGTAAAGTTATCAGAAGATAAAAAAAATTGCGAAAGTATTTCGAAAAGATATCTGTGTGGTGCAGAAATTGGCAATTGACCCTAAATAACGAAAAGTGAGAGGTCATCCACATGAGTGCCAAAAGGAATCCGTTAAACTTCGGTTATGCGATAAATGAGTCAAATATAAACGCTATAAATTTGACTAAATACCTAGGAATTACAATCAGATTGGAAGGAACACATGAAAAATGTTGTGCGGGAGGCGAACCAAAGACTGCGTTTTATTGGCAGCACACTTAGGAAAGTGTAACAGATCTACTAAGGACACTGCCTACACTACGCTTGACCGTCCTCTTTCAGAATACTGTTGCGCGGTGTGGGATCCTTACAAGATTGACGGAGTACATGGAGAAAGTTCCACGAAGGGCAGCCCTTTTAGTACTATCGCAAAATAGGGGACAGGGTCACAGAAAACTTCATTAAAGCATGGAGACTGACCATGACAGACGGTTGAGATTTAGGACGTGGCGTAGTACTGGAGAGCCGCAGAATACATACGATTACATGATGATTCGGATTTCATTTCATGCAGAGTAACTTACGGGAGGCGTGCACTTTAGGATTCCGCCCTGTCCAGCGTAGTTATTATTTCGAGGATCACATCTAAGTTTGCTACAGTAATTCGGGTCAACTCTTACCACTGCTAGTGTCATCACGATCATCCTACATAAGCCGTCATTTGTTGTAAAGTCTCCTACATCTCCCTTACCATTATACAATGGACGCTCACACTAGATTTCCAGCCGGCCGCTGTGGACAAGCGGTTGTAGGCGCTTCAGTCTAGAACCGCGCTGCTGCTACGGTCGCAGGTTCGAATCCTGCCTCGGGCACGGATGTGTGCGATGTCCTTAGTTTAGTTAGGTTTAAGTAGTTCTAAGTCCAGGCGACTGTTGACCTGATGACCTCAGATATTAAGTGCCACAGTGCTTAAAGCCATTTGAACCATTTTGTCGACTTCCTCCCTCCTTTTTGTAGTCGTCTATTTCAAGGTAATTGGATAGGTAAAGGCCACGAGAGAAAATATACCGTAACTTCATCAGACTCACCGAAGTAACATATGGGTTTAATTTAAAACCTACATTGCGGCAGACTCCGTCATTTTAAACCTCCCCTCTCGATTGCAAACCGGCGTAGCTGCGAGAACACTATCACTGTAACGTCTACTTTTCAGTTCGTGTTCCTCACAGAAAGAAAGTCCACAACATTCGTTCTACGTTAACAGGCCAGAATAACAAATGCAAAACAGCTTTCCGTGACGTATTCGTACTGCTATGACGATGTAGAATTTCGATGCTGCTAGTGGCGCTGCTTTGTTCGCCAGCATAGAAAGCAGCGCTAGACTTATCTTTCGCCTTGGCCGCGGAGACATCATTTGCAGAGCAGACTGGAGCAGAAGAAACCAGTCCGGGAAGGGAGCAGGTAAACTGGTGTTGGCCGCAGAAAAGCGCCTTTCTGGACCAAGGCGGGGCGGATCGTGACAAAGGGGGACGTGGGCCCTCCGTACAATAGCCGAGCAGGCGCCTTCGCCTATACAGGCAGGAGCGGCCTGCAGCTGCTTTCTGCCCGAGAAAACCGCGGTGGGGAGCTCAAACTTTGCAGCCGATTTCGGTAAAACGTTGCGCAACAGTCGCGTACGACAAGTACAACGTTCGAAAAAGCATAAATTTTAGATATGCGCTGTTGCTAAATTTGGTAGATTTGTCTGCATATAAAGTGTTCGGTACCACCAGTTTTATGAAAATGGATATGACGATTGTCTAATAGTATTAACGCAGTTTTATGTACAGGGTAGAACAGAACTAATTACTGGACATCAGCACCCAAGATTTTTCCTATGAAATTTAATTAAAGACTAATGTGCAATGCATGCGACACGTTGTGGCTCAAATGGCTCTGAGCACTATGGGACTTAACTGCTGAGGTTATCAGTCCCCTAGAACTTAGAACTACTTAAACCTAACTAACCTAACGACATCACACACATCCATGCCCGAAGCAGGATTCGAAACTGCGACCGTAGCGGTCGCGCGGTTCTACACTGTAGCGCCTAGAAACGCTCGGCCACACCGGCCGGCACACGTTGTGGGTGCACTATATTTATTTATACATGTACAGGGCTATTACAAATGATTGAAGCGATTTCATAAATTCACTGTAGCTCCATTCATTGACATATGGTCACGACACACTACAGATACGGAGAAAAACTCATCAAGTTTTGTTCGGCTGAAGCCGCACTTCAGGTTTCTGCCGCCAGAGCGCTCGAGAGCGCAGTGAGACAAAATGGCGACAGGAGCCGAGAAAGCGTATGTCGTGCTTGAAATGCACTCACATCAGTCAGTCATAACACTGCAACGACACTTCAGGACGAAGTTCAACAAAGATTCACCAACTGCTAACTCCATTCGACGATGGTATGCGCAGTTTAAAGCTTCTGGATGCCTCTGTAAGGGGAAATCAACGGGTCGGCCTGCAGTGAGCGAAGATACGGTTGAACGCGTGCGGGCAAGCTTCACGCGTAGCCCGCGGAAGTCGACGAATAAAGCAAGCAGGGAGCTAAACGTACCACAGCCGACGGTTTGGAAAATCTTACGGAAAAGGCTAAAGCAGAAGCCTTACCGTTTACAATTGCTACAAGCCCTGACACCCGATGACAAAGTCAAACGCTTTGAATTTTCGGCGCGGTTGCAACAGCTCATGGAAGAGGATGCGTTCAGTGCGAAACTTGTTTTCAGTGATGAAGCAACATTTTTTCTTAATGGTGAAGTGAACAGACACAATGTGCGAATCTGGGCGGTAGAGAATCCTCACGCATTCGTGCAGCAAATTCGCAATTCACCAAAAGTTAACGTGTTTTGTACAGTCTCACGGTTTAAAGTTTACGGCCCCTTTTTCTTCTGCGAAAAAAAATGTTACAGGACACGTGTATCTGGACATGCTGGAAAATTGGCTCATGCCACAACTGGAGACCGACAGCGCCGACTTCATCTTTCAACAGGATGGTGCCCCACCGCACTTCTATCATGATGTTCGGCATTTCTTAAACAGGAGATTGAAAAACCGATGGATCGGTCGTGGTGGAGATCATGATCAGAAATTCATGTCATGGCCTCCACGCTCTCCCGACTTAACCCCATGCGATTTCTTTCTGTGGGGCTATGTGAAAGATTCAATGTTTAAACCTCCTCTACCAAGAAACGTGCCAGAACTGCGAGCTTGCATCAACGATGCTTTCGAACTCATTAATGGGGACATGCTGCGCCGAGTGTGGGAGGAACTTTATTATCGGCTTGATGTCTGCCGAATCACTAAAGGGGCACATATCGAACATTTGTGAATGCCTAAAAAAACTTTTTGTATGTGTGTGCAAAGCATTGTGAAAATATCTCGAATAATAAAGTTATTGTAGAGCTGTGAAATCGCTTCAATAATTTGTAATAACCCTGTATTTATTTGTACATTCATTTAAACTGGCGAGAAACACATAATAAGAATTCATTCTTACGTTGTTGTCGTTTATGTGTAGTGACATCTAACTGAACCGTACGGCAACAGTACAGAAGGAGTCAATGGGGTAATCTGACTTAACGAAAAAAGGCGAAACATAATACAGTGAAATTAGCAGGTCAGATGGAAAGAAAGTAACAAATTTGGAACTATGAGAAAGATTAGTTTAAAATGTCACAGGGAAACTTGTTCCCTGCTGGATAGAAAGGAAACAGCTGTTTTACGCCGAGAAAGAAGCTTCACCGATAATAAACGTAAAGCTTTGATCATCTTTTGAATGTAGAATAGCTTTGGGTAAGGTGCGTATGACAGGGGAATTTGTTCCAATGTCTTACGGTGGAGATGGAGAAAGATTTAGTGTTACGCAAAAGTACAGGCAAGATGCTGGACGTATCCCATCTGCTATTGCAGTCATAGAATGATGATAGGTATTTAAGTTTCATATTACAAAGTAGGCTATGAAACTCTTGAGTGTGTGGAATGGCAGACATATCAACTAGTACTTAACATTCTGAATGATGTTACGCACGTCAACAAGCTTATTACGTGATTAGCACTGAGTTTCTCGACTACAAACCAGAAATTTTTTTTCCCTTATTTGAAAACGCACAACCTTAACGTTTCCATATTCTTACATTAATGTAGACTGAACATGGAGCCCTCATTACGTATCAGAAGCAAGCGAAACTTCACTTAAAATGTTCCATAAAAACACGGGAGAACTGCCGGATGGAACGATCAGTACGCCGGGAAAGCTTTAAACATCACTTCACTTAAAATGTTAGCGAAGGTGATCGTAAGCTGAAATGAGCTAAATTATTTCCCGACGGGAAAAGCTGCTATTCGAGATCCGTTGGGTATCGTTAAGAGGTGACTTTGGGAAGGTCTAAAACAATTCTCTCGCTACATTGCGTTGTTGGACCGTTACGGCAGTGAATTGAATTAAATCAGTAGGCCCCATGATTCTTAAATTATCTTGCACCAGAACAACGTGTTTGGTTTCTTGTCCGGCATACGAAGTATGGACAAGAAACTGTAATATTACTTAATTGCAAATCAAACGCACCAGTTGCTGTTTTCTATAAATTCCCACCCCATGTCATTTGCCAGTGGCTATAATACGTCTATCGTTGTGCGAGTACTGTCACAGTCTCTCTCTCTCTCTCTCTCTCTCTCTCTCTCTCTCTCTCTCTCTCTCTCTCTCTCTCTCAAAAATTAAAGGGAAAAAAAGAGGTGTAACTAGTTCACAAGACCGGCTTCGAAAAGTGATTCGAGTATCAAATTTATTTCTTAGGCAGGATATCTGAAAAAAATCGTTCGTTGAAGAATACATGCATTTTTGCTGTGAAAATAATTTTGCCTGTAATAATGGACCGTGCGCGCGCGCGCGAGCATTACGTTTACGTGACGAAAGTTTGAATTACGAATACTATTTTCTTCACTGCTTACGTTAGTATGTTTTTTTAATTTTTTTTTTACGCCGGTTGGTTCATGCAAATTTAGCACAGTTTTCAAATTTCGCTTCCTATTCTAAGCCAGTAAATCCGCAGTCTGCAATCCAATTCCTACGCGTAAAACAATTTCGAACTTCTGACTACATTACAAATAACTTGATGTGTTATACATTTGATGTTAGGCATGTAAGCCATAAAAAGTTTATAATAGGTTTAAACATAAATTGAAACTTTTGTTGGAAGTTTAAGTGCTCTTATTCTCTAATACCAGGAGTCTGGGTAATTTGTGTGCGGTGAGTTACGCTGCCTCATGACAAGTACCCTGTTTGTACTGATATCGATGGAACATCGCCTAGTGCCAGAGCACACTTTCCTCCAACCAAGTCTGAAGGAGGGTGTCTAAGTTACATCTCTCGCTGCGCGCAGGATCAGTAACAGGATAATGACAGGTAGCGGTGCGCTTTATTAAGGACCATAAAAGACTGTGCCGGGACGGCCGGCACTAGAGGTGGAGGAGCCGTACGTCAGCGCGGATGCAACGGTAATCAATAAGGAGGGCGCGCCCGCAGGAGTTGGCGGGTCAATGTGGGCCCACTGCAGTACCAGCAGCCCACTGCGACTGCCGCGAAGCGGGCGAACCAACTGTCGCACTACCCTCGCCAACGGGCATTTCGAGAGCAAGCCGGAGCACCACACTTTCAGAGTTCTCATTGCGTACTATGCAAAGCGTCAAATCTCAAAATACCGTAAACACTACTGCGAGATATCGTGACGCATCTTACCTTTAGCATGTTCTTTGTCCAAATTAATGACTGCCTTCTTCCAATCTTCTAGCTTCTCCTGTAGTGGAATTACCAGGCAGTCCATGATGGCGCTGCAAAAGAGAAATTATACGAATGAGCAACAATGCATTCCGATTTGAAGAGTCTGGTATTTCTATCAGAAGCCCACACATAAAGCACAGGAGTGTTTTTGCAGGTACCAGAGATACAAGGCGCGTTTACAACTATGCGCCTAGTCACCGTGCGTCCCCCCCCCTCCCCCCCCCCCTCCCTCCCTTTCACCGTCACAAGAAATAAAGAGGCACGCATGAATCTATTCACACACAGATAGAACCACACATGCTAATAAAATTATCAAGATGTCCGCTTTGCTAGCAGGTTCTGTTGCTGCAACAACAACAACAACAACAACAGCAGCAGCAGCAGCAGCAGCAGCAGCCGGTATTATTTTGAGACAATAGTGAAGTCTTAGAAAAAAGGGCAAGTAGTTGGATGATTAACTTCTGCGTAATGCATTCGCGGATGTGGAGAAAGAGAAATAGGTGAAGGAGTATTCTGTTAGCATATTTATTTAAGTAATATTTCATCCTATTCAACCGCTGACAACAAAAGGAAATTTAAAAAAAAAAAAAAAAAAGGTGGGGAGTACGTTCTGTAAGTGGCGATGATGTTAATTCTCGACACTTCAAATTACTCCTACCGGAGACTATTACCACCGTCTGAAGTTCCAGATGAAGATATCTATTGAATCGAAATTAATCAACTCAGAAGTTTGCCAGACTCTTGAGAAAACCCTGGAAAACTACATTTCTGAAGCTCATGGTCACTTAACGCCTCTTTCTCTGGAAAACACAACACTTCGTTGATACTTCACGTTTACAGTTAAAAGTCTAAGAACATGCGAGCATGTGATATTTCTGATTATACAACTCTACTGAAACATGAGTAATAAGAACATGCGAGCATGTGATATTTCTGATTATACAACTCTACTGAAACATGAGTAATCTGAAGGGCTGAAAGCGTAACATTTCCGTTTCAGTCCAATGGATCGCGCGAGTGTGTGTGTGTGTGTGTGTGTGTGTGTGTGTGTGTGTGTGTGTGTGTGTGTGTGTGTTAATTATCTAAGCCTTTTTCTTTATTTGGGCCTCCAACTTAGAGAAGAGTTGTTGAACGTCAAGCGACATTAGTAACTGAGGTCAAAATTTCTGAACTGTTAGGGGGCTTTGGACAACAAACATGCCGACTGCGGAGCCCAAACAACAGAAGCAGCCATTTGAATTATAACTACATATTCATGGTTTTATTTGCTCTCGTCGACGTTCGTGGAGGAACCAGAACGGCTTCGTCCTAGAGGGCCCCAAAATCATTCGTTTTCTACACGTATTTGTTGTGTATCCGTCTGAAGTACGGAGGCTTTGTTTTTTGCTCACGTATACTTATTTATGAGGAACCGCTGACCGTTATTCCGTTTCACTCTGGCTTTATAGCACCTTATCGAATGGGAAGTCTAATATCGTACGAAAGATCTGTTACCACAGCTCTGTTCATAGAAGTTATGTGAACCTTCGCACCAAACGTAGATTATTTGCATTGCATCCATTTCTTCCTATTTCATCTCTTCAGAACCCCATACGTAACTGCATCGGTTGCAATCTGCCTCTGGGATGGAAACTATCTGCCGAGTGATTTACAGTTATGTGAGAAGTAGCGGTCTTGTCATCCTTCCTTGAGTTACGTAGGACGCTACAGTCAAATCATTTTAATATTTTCTGTCCTACTTAATTGGCGGTGGGAGGGGTGGGAGCAGCGGTAGGAACAGAAATACGGCGCGATGTACTAAGTAGCGCACTAGACGATACTATTATTCTGCACAGTACGCCTGTAGTGCGTGAAAGGATGGAGCCGCGTTCTCTGTTGTGTGTCTTCCAAACAAGCACCCACAATCGTCCAGCCTGTCTTGACCAGGCCTAAGGCACCGATTTCTCCAAGATCACAGGGGAGTAAATCTAGTGTGAAGACACATTAAGGAAAGCATGCGATAGTCAACCACGGACTATTTTACATAGAACATACATCAATAATTCTACAGAAGGTAAAATGGTAGTGATATAGGTGTCAAAAGTGCCTGGATATAAGATCGTGATTATAGGAGCGGTCATAGAAAACTGCACACACAAATTATAAGAAAAGACTTACAAAAGGTAGAAATAAAACATGTAATTTAGGGCGATCGAGAAAGACGCGGTCTAATAATGGCACACGGCAGTAGACGGGGCACATTACTTCAGCGGCGGCAAGGATGCGTCAATGGTCCGGTTACCATCTTAGCTGCGAGCTGCCGTCGTAATCTCAGATTGCCCGATTGTCGTAACTAGCGGGTAACAAAACAAGACCATGTACTAATTCCCTGAATAACTTTTAGTATTACATCGACCTCCGGCTGGCTGTAGTACTCAAATTATCTCTACAGGGCACCCCAACGGTAGCACCAAGTGATCTAGAGACTTCATGTGCCGACCACGGAAACTCGCCTTGAGAAAACCGCATTCGAATTGGGCAGAGCGCTTGCTCTGGGCGTAATTTAAGACCTCGTATTTCGGAGAAAACGGCCGACTCCACGCAGGGCTCTACTTTTCATAGTCAACGTAAATGAGCTCATTTCCGCCGTTTTCGCCAGGCTACAAAATCAAGTAATGTCGGCAAGCTTCCTGTAGCAGTGACGATGCTTCTATGGACTCGCTCTGGAGTATCTACGCGCACGAGAGGCTTCCTTACAACGAAAATGTATCAGCTTCTGTATTAAAAGCAATCAAGAACGGTAAAACTTGTGGACAATACAGGGTGTCCATTAAGTCCCACTATTTTAAAAAATCCTGGTTTGTCGTAAAACGTTTAGCAGATCTTGAAGTTTTTCCTTTTTCCGTTGCTGCAGATTTCACTTTGAAGACTTCAAAATGACGAAAGTCCAGGAAACATTGCAATGTGTAATTTCGTATGTAGAATAGAAATCTCATAATGGTACTGCGGAATTACGGAGAAGGCAACATCGTCTAAAACATAATGAGGTGGATGGGACCATCACATGGCCCTCGCCCTCTGCCGATGTCACACCGTACAAAATTCTTGTTAACGGGTTACGTCAGGGGTCTCGTGTAAAAACACTAGTCATCGACATTGCCACTCTTCGTGCACGAATCTACGAAGCAAATGTAAAGTGTTGATGCTGCAATGCTGGCCCGAACACTAGCACAACTCTAATATCGCGCTGATATTCTACGAGCGACTAGTGGCACACGCATCGAAATTATGGAATAATAGAAAAATGAGAGCTTCTAAACGTTTTACAAAAACCACGATGCTCTTTATCTAATAGTTTCGAAATCGTAATTTACTGAAATGATAACGGGTGTTTATGGACACCCAGTAGATGTACACCGTGGACTCATCAGTGTATTTCGTACCTCGTTCGCTCTCGCAACACGCACAAAGGGACATTATATTTGATTCCCTCAGAGGTTCGTTATGATGTGATCCTGATGTCGCGATAGTAGATTGTTGCCATTCACAAACTGACGAAAACAAGTAGCAGCTCGGAATGTCTTGAGGCATGATTTACTCGCTAACTGACGTAGTGCCAAATAGAAATCTAAGGACAGAAACGAGTGATCCTCGGGACACTAAATTTTTGTGTCCGTGACGGCAGGCAGGGCGGCGTCTGCGTCAGCGCAGTGCGGGCACCGCCCAACCGAGAGGGTATCTCCGGGACGAGAGGTGCTCCGGCCGTGGAGGGCCCTCTGCGGGCGCAGCAACAGGAGGCAGGCGCCTCTCGTGACACACTTTCTGGGACCGTCTTCCGCTGCAACTCGCCCCAACACTGCCGCAGTTTCTCATCCAACCTCAAAAAGGCATCAAGAGCTCTACTGCTTCGCAGATGCCACGACATTGCGAAGCATAAGTTTTACAAGTTGTTGTTGTTGTTGTCGTCGTCTTCACTCGTGAGACTGGTTTGATGCAGCTCTCCATGCTGTGCAAGCTTCTTCATCTCCCAGTACCTACTGCAGCCTACATACTTCTGAATCTGCTTAGTGTATTCATCTCTTGGTCTCCCCCTACGATTTTTACCCTCCACGCTGCCCTCCAATACTAACTTTGTGATCCCTTGATGCCTCAGAACATGCCCTACCGACCGATACCTTCTTCTGGTCAAGATCTGCCACAAACTCCTCTACTCCCCAATTCCATTCAATACCTCCCCATTAGCTATGTGATCTACCCATCTAATCTTCAGCATTCTTCTGTAGCACCAAATTTCGAAAGCTTCTATTCTCTTCCTGTCCAAACTATATAAGGTCCATGTTTCACTTCCATACATGGATGGCTACACTCCATACAAATACTTTCAGAAACGACTTCCTGACACTTAAATCTATACTCAATGCTAAAAAATTACTCTTTTTTTAGAAACGCTTTCTTTGCCATTGCCAGTCTACATTTTATATCCTCTCTACTTCGACCATCATCAGTTATTTTGCTCCGCAAATAGCAAAACTCCTTTACTAATTTAAGTGTCTCATTTCCTAATCTAATTCCCTCAGCATCACCCGACTTAATTCGACTACATTCCATTATCCTCGTTTTGCTTTTGTTGATGTTCATCTCATACCCTCCTTTCAAGACACTGTCCATTCCGTGCAACTGCTGTTCCAAGTCCTTTGCTGTCTGACAGAATTACAATGTCATCGGCGAACCTCAAAGTTTTTATTTCTTCTCCATGGATTTTAACACCTATTCCGAACTTTTCTTTTGTTTCCTTTACTGCTTGCTCAATATACAGATTGAGTAACATCGGGGAGAGGCTACAACCCTGTCTAACTCCCTTCCCAACCACTGCTTCCCTTTCATGCCCCTCGGCTCTTATAACTGCCATCTGCTTTCTGTACAAATTGTAAATAGCGTTTCGCTCCCTGTATTTTACCCCTCCCACCATCAGAATTTGAAAGAGTATTCCAGTCAACATTGTCAAAAGCTTTCTCTAAGTCTACAAATGCTAGAAACGTAGGTTTGCCTTTCCTTAATCTTTCTTCTAAGATAAGTCGTAGTGTCCGTATTGCCTCACGTGTTCCAACATTTCTCCGGAATCCAAACTGATCTTCCCCGAGGTCGGCTTCTACCAGTTTTTCCATTCGTCTATAAAGAATTCGCGTTAGTATTTTGCAGCTGTGACTTATTAAACCGATAGTTCGGTAATTTTCACATCTGTCGACACCTGCTTTCTTTGGGATTGGAATTATTGTATTCTTCTTGAAGTCTGAGCGAATTTCGACTGTCTCATACATCTTGCTCACCAGATGGTATCAAACAATTTTGCATGTGCACCAACGACTGACTTAGCACATTTTGAAGAAGAATCTGTTCTCTCACGAAAGACAATGTGTGAAGTGGCCTAATTAGCAGTAGAAAATACCAAGGTTTCAAAATGGAGCCGGAAGACTGAAGGCTCTATCAAAGGAATGAAGGAAGTCACTAACTGAAGACATACACGAGATAACATTAGAGCAAACTCTTTAAACTGATTTGCTACAACAGTGATTGTTAGCTGTCACTCCTTAACGGGAGCTTGAATGCCGCGAAATATCATATCTGTCTGACAGGAAGCGTGCTAGGGTAGTCTGCGCAGCTGCCATGTCCACTGTGTACGGATGGCACAGCTGCCGATCATCCGCCTAGTGAGGCCGGCAGGGTAGCTCAGCGTGTTCGGTCAGAGGGTCAGCTGCCCTCTGTGATAAAATAACTGAATTAATCTATCAACAACGAACTTACACGGATGTCTTACGACGTCCGCCCCGAGCAGATGCAACGAACAAAACGAGATTTAAAAAAAGGAAGCAGGAGACCACGGTTCGGATCTCGGTCCAGCATAAATTTCGAGCTTTACCCACTGATTTATATCAGTCCCCACTGGCAACTAATGACTTTTTTGTGTCTTGATTAAAAATCGCGTTTTTAGTTTTTAAGACTATTAAATAATCTGGAATTATCTGCTTGAAATGGTGCAAAATATATTAGAAAATTCTATTTAGAAATCCTTATTTCATTTCTCAAAATCCTGTATGTCCTCAGGAAAGTTACCTACTGGAAACACCTATCAAAATTTGAAAGTTCTGGATAAAAGTTCCAGAGAAAAAAAAGGTACGTGAAGTTAGCAAACCAACTTTGGCAAGAGAACGCTCCGACTCCTTGTAACAATAAACAATGACGTACGATATAAATCATTACCCGTCAGAGGTAACGTGGAAGACGGGTGCCATTACCGAGCGGTTCAAGGCGCTTCAGTCCGGAACCGCGCAACTGCTACGGTTGCAGGTTCGAATCCTGACTCGGGCATGGATGTGTGTGATTTCTTTAGGTTAGTCAGGTTTAAATAGTTCTAAGTTGTAGGGGACTGATGACCTCAGATGTTAAGTCCCATAGGGCTCAGAACCATTTGAATCATTTGCTAACGTGGACTGAATTTATAATGGTGTGAGCCACATCGACATTTGTATCGTTCCTCTGCCTACACCAGTTGCTGACTCCCCTCATCTTCATTTGGAAGTAAAGTAACATCTAGTACGAGTGGCCTTCTGCCAGCCAACTTTACAGTGATTTTATGTACTTCTGAAGCGGTTTCAGCTACAGTAAGGCAGTCGCCTTTAAACATCAATCACTAAAGATACAGCTGCCAGGTCGACATTACATCAGCAATACAAATACACGCTATCAAACCCTCAACCCTGTTGACAGTCAAGATACAAGTACACACCGGCGCCATGTCTGCAACATATAAACGGTAATTTTTTCTGATTGTAGGTTTTGCACAATATCACTTAATTACCACAATCATTGCCTGGTTCCTCAAGAAAGGATTACAGGACGAAAAATCTCAGCAGGAAGATGTCCAGGGTATTAGAGACGGAGCGCTGTGTCGCTACGTAAATAATTGTACGATAGCGGAAGGATGCATCCTGGTGGTAACCTACAGTGATTTCGGGAAACCAAGGAAAACGGAAACTATAATAGTGGAACAGAAGTTTCAATCCCATCACAATGAAAACTGTATTTGTGTCTGGAATGCACTCATTGAGTGACCCGCAGAAGTACTTTATTTTCATTTCCGTACAGAACAACTGACAATTACAACTCTTTCAGTTGCCAAAAATCAGTGATACACAATATGTTTTGGAATCTTTTAGACGCTCTTTGTTCGGCCTTCACAAAATTAATGAACAAAAGCATCGTCAATATCCTTTTATCTGCTCCTAATACTACAATTTTTGTACTAGTAAGAGAACCGAACGAGCAACTACAAAAAACAAAATGCCTCCCGGCTTGTAGCTGTATGAAGGAATGTAGCTGTCTGGGAAAACATGCGACGAATGATGTCAACTGTGTCGTATACGAGTCTCAGATAAGGGAAATGTTTGTAAACACAGTGCAGTCGAGGGCTCTCCGCGACCGGTATCAGTATGCAGCTGTTTATTTTCCAATTAAGCTGTAACCCGCAGAGGCGTTCAAACAATAAGCGACAGCAGAAGACCTCAGAGCTATTAGAAATGAACAGATCGTGTAATATCAACAAGGTACTTTCAACAGACATGGCAGACACTGGGCATCTCTAGCCCATGATGAACACATTCACGACAAATATACATAAAACACGAAGACAGTCTTCGCATTTTTCTAACCTGAATCTTTAACGCACACATAATTATACACTATTTTGATTTCGTTACACAGTAAGTACACATATAAATGCAAATAATATTTTACGACAAGTACGGTAGGCATCTTATTGCTTCACTTCCCGGCTTTTGGAAACTGTCAGACTGGGCGGTAACATTAAAGCGAAACGCAAAAAAACCATTTTGTATGGTGGCCATAACAGATCAGAATTTGATTTTACAACCAGAACATTCTCAGGTACTTAATGTACGCGGTAGCTGTACAAAATTTAAACTTCTTCCTTCCCGGAATCGGGATTCGTAACCAGTCCTTTAGTTTTTGCATATAACTAAATACTTCTCTATAAACAATGGTCTACAAAAGAAACGAGTTCCTAACGTTTCGTCTGCAACTGCACTGCACTCAAGTGGCAGCTTCGAACACACAAGGTAACGCTTAATCCTTACAGGAGTTACTTTCATGTTTCAGTGGACTACAACACATTACCGCAGCACCCCTGGCGTCCCTTCTCTCTCTCTCTCTCTCTCTCTCTCTCTCTCTCTCTCTCTCTCTCGTGTGTGTGTGTGTGTGTGTGTGTGTGTGTGTGTGTGTGTGTGTGTGTGTGTGTGTGTTTCGTAATTTGATCTTAAACATGTACGTATGTGATTATATAAAGTGGAAAGTTTGTTAACAAGGATCTTTAAGCCCTTGTCCCACTTACTTCAAATTTGTACACTGACCTCTAATGAACATTTGGGCGGACAAAAGCTACGCATTTTTAATATATACAATGCACCAATATAAAAAGGGGAAACGTTATCAAACATCTCGAAAAGTACTTGACAAATTTACCTCAAAGTTCTTGGACGAGTTACTTCAATGTTCTACATTTAGATGAAACAATGAAAAAATTAACGAAAAGTTGAATGCGTAACTAGCGAAATATATCGTGGTAAAATGACGAATTCCTATCGCCAGAATGAATTAAAGCGGGAATACCTAACGCTCGAGAATTTGACTGGAACACGATTCCAAACACTTATTTTTTGATTAGTTGCCGTTGTTACATATGACATATACCCCAGAAGATACTGAGTCCGTGTTTCACAGTTATTTTTACTGTTAAATTCCACACCGCCATAGAAACGCTAAGGCTGGTCCTGGATATACTATATACAAAAGTGACTAGATCGCGGGTCGATCAAAAAAATCAGAATTCGAGATTTCCCGAACTGTGACGTAAACTGTTCGAACAGTTCGAGTCTTACCCAAACAA
This sequence comes from Schistocerca cancellata, assembly GCF_023864275.1. Classification (NCBI taxonomy): domain Eukaryota; kingdom Metazoa; phylum Arthropoda; class Insecta; order Orthoptera; family Acrididae; genus Schistocerca; species Schistocerca cancellata. Next base: position 33,398,331 of record NC_064631.1, on the reverse strand, counting down.
AGCCCTCCTTGAAGCAGTAAACGTTGTGCTGTAACGGTAGAAGGCAAATTCTTCAGAAACGTCTTGACATACTTATTGAAAAATGTAACAACAGATGGCACAACCAACCCCCGGAAGCGGAAGTTTTTAAATAATTTACACTGCCATTTCTTATTTGATTGCAGGCGAAGTCGCGTTCTTTCGTCACGTTCCGTTGACACCCAGTGATCAAAATATAGCCTTCTATTTAAAGCTGCAAGTTTCCCATGAGGCTTGCACTTGCTCTGATCATCAACAGCGTACAGGACCAATCACTTTGTGTGGCAGGTATTTAAAGATCCCGGGCAAAAACGTCAAGTCACTTCACAAATGCTGTTAATGTGTAAGGCGGAGCAATGTTGGATGTGGCCTTGCCGACAGCTGATTTTAAGTCACCTATGACTGAACTGCGGCAGTAGACGCGTTTTGTAACCCGAATTTAAACTCGTGTCCTAAGCTACCCACAACCTCGTGATGTGCAATGCTTCCGAGAAAGCGGTGGTCAACTATCTGGGACAGAACTAACAACACGACCGTTTTTCTCATTGGTTTCCTGAAACTATTCTCTCGCTGGATAGACGAGCTGCCGTGTTACCAATTTGAGTGTGCTCACCCAGTCGCAAGGACGAATTACAGGCTTCAAAAACCCGGTTTCGCGTAATCTTGTGCGAAGCTTATATAACGTAAGCCGATCTCCGCGATTATGATAACCGCATGTGTGACCCTGAAAGCCATGCTGTGCGGAAGCTCACAGTGGTGTTATTTAGAGCTGTGTATGAAACGTGAGTACTTCATAAGCATCGTTGTGCCTTGTTTTTTGTGTGTGTGTGGTTATCATGCATGATGAAATACGAAAAGAAGTACCAGACCGATGATTCGGGATCCAAACCCATCTCGAAATAATGCCAGACAAGGTTTCGAAAATGAACCGACGGACTGTGCCAGTGTGGCTACGGCGAAAGGTTTGACCGTGAGAGCGCTCTGACTGGAGGAAACCAGCTCCAACACGTGAAGTATCAACTATCAAGTAATTTTAATCGAACTATAGTAGTTAATATATTGGGACTCACTATTCACGGGAAGTCGTTTAATGTTAACGTGTCAGCGCCAAAATAGTGTTCCTTTTGAAATATGAGCTTTGCAGTTTGGTGTCCCTACTCGTAGAGGGAAAGGGCGAGTCACAACGGACATCACCCTCAAATGGTATTGTGTTCACCCTAGACGAAACAAAAATAGAACTAGTACCTCTCCCCCCCAACCCGGCTATGATGTGGCGCTCCAGCGCTGACGCTCAAGTCATGTCAGTGAACGTATGTGTATAAATCAGCGTGTTGTATGGAAGAGAGAGCTCGATGTGAAGATGTCACAATGGTAGAGACAAGGTATATTGTTTGGGCGTGTCCACGGTCATGTCATGAATTTAACTGCCTAATTTGCTGTTTTATCAACGTGGACTGTCTACCATGTCTACAACGCACAGCTTACCACCCGCAGCAAGGCAATACTGCGTAATAACAGTGGCGTCTAAAGAGTCTATCCGACAGAGAGAGAAGACGAGTGTCACGCCATGTCAATGACAATCGCTTTCACGTCAGGTATGAATTTCTGCTGCATATATGAATTTGTGCTGTTACTGATCGTATTTCCACTTTAACCACTTTCCAAGACAACCTTGGGAAGCAAACCGCATTCGATGAACTTCTGGAACCGGGTGCCTCGCAAAAGGTCATTGTTCACAGCTGCACACAACTCTGCTTTTCTCAAACGCAGAAAATTGGACAGCAGCTGACTAGAGGCGTGTAACAGGATCTTTTGAGACGTGATTTTGCCCCTCTTTAAATTACGCAAGGTGTCACGTTCATCGAAGGCCCAATAAGGCGTTCAACCAGAAGTGTATAGGGTGTAGTTCAGGTCGAGGGTGGTTGTATGACTTGCTGGAGACTAACAGCATGACTTGAGCAATGCTTCACTAACGTCAAAACTCCTAAGTTGCACCGTAGTTCCGAGTGCACGCCAAACTGTAGCTCTTCCTATCAATGGCTTGGTCAATCAGGTTAAACCGACCCCTATCATGTGGCTACCAGTGCTTGCCAATATCCAGCCACCAAACACAGACCCAAAGCTTTAGTAAGGAAGGAGTGGAAGAAGATAAACCGAACGATTTCCCAATTCATCATTACCTACGCACAAATGATCGACTGAAGTCTAGGACACCACTCCGGAAAATCATCGCAAGATGAAATGATTTTGAGGAACAAAGGGATTGGCAGGAACACTGGCGACGAAACATCCCACAAAATGGATCCCTTACTGCTGGCGCGACCAACCAAGTTAATCGTTTTCACATTCCAAGAATACTCTGTACAAGATTAAACAGAATGTACTGGAAAGGGTCGCTGTAAAAGCGTAATGACAAAGTGAGTTCTTGCAAACTACCTTTTCTGTGGGTGCCGTGAACTTCGAACTACGGATCATATTTTAAATTGTATAAATTAGACGCCCTGCAGTGGTTGACTGATTTTCAGTGTGTTATTTGACTACAGTGTATACCTCACCTCATTAACAGACTCATGGGTTAGTTTATGATAATTTTTCCCCTCCCTCTGTGTCTTTTTTTTTACTTTGCGATAAATCATTGGCTTTACCATGTCCGATGAATATACTTATTTTAACATCACTGACAATGAGCGTGGGGATATTTTACTCTTGTTAACTATCTCACCCGCTTTTCAAACCTAGTGTTTTCTTCTTTTATTAACTCTGATAGGAAACAAGTGGCATGTTAACACCTACACACTAAAAAAAGTTTTGCATCACCTCCGTCGCAAGAGTTCCGGAACCTGTACAGAAAATTGGAAGAGAGATTAACATAAACATCATTTTCGCCCTTTTGTTTGTCGTCAGTCTACTGACTGGTTTGATGCGGCCCGCCAAGAATTCCTTTCCTGTGCTAACCTCTTGATCTCAGAGTAGCACTTGCAACCTACATCCTCAATTATTTGCTTGACGTATTCCAATCTCTGTCTTCCTCTACAGTTTTTGCCCTCTACAGCTCCCTCTAGTACCATGGAAGTCATTCCCTCATGTCTTAGCAGATGTCCTATCATCCTGTCCCTTCTCCTTATCAGGGTTTTCCACATATTCCTTTCCTCTCCGATTCTGCGTAGAACCTCGTCATTCTTTACCTTATCAGTCCACCTAATTTTCAACATTCGTCTATAGCACCACATCTCAAATGCTTCGATTCTCTTCTGTTCCGGTTTTCCCCCTTTTCGCCCTTTTTATTGCTCATGAAAACCACACATTTCATGTTGCACCACCATACACCGAGACCTTCAGAGGTGGTGGTCCAGATGGCTGTACATACCGGTACCTCTAATATGCAGCAGCACGTCCTCTTGCATTGATGCATGCCTGTAATCGTCGTGGCATACTATCCAGAAGTTCATCAAGGCACTGTTGGTCCAGATTGTCCCATTCTTCAACGGCGATTCGGTGTAGATCCGTTAGAGTGGCCAGTCGCTCACGTGGCCCATAAACAGCCCTTTTCAGGCTTGTTCGATAGGGTTCGTGTCTGGAGAACATGCTGGCCACTCCAGTCGTGCGACGTAGTTATCCTGAAGGAAGTCATTCACAAGATGTGCACGATAGGGGCGCGAACTGTCGTCCATGAAGACGAATGCCTCGCCAGTATGCACTATCGGTCGGAGGACGGCATTCACATATCTTACAGCCGTTACGGCGCCTCCCATGACCACCAGCGGCGTACGTCGGCCCCACATAATGCCACACCAAAACAGCAGGTAACCACCTTTCTGCACTCGTTAGACAGTTTGTCTAAGGCGTCCAGCCTGACAGGGTTGCCTCCAAACACGTCTCCGACAATTGTCTGGTTTAAGGCATATGCGACACTCATCGGTGAAGAGAAAATGATGCGAATCCTGAGCGGTCAATTCAGCATGTTGTTGGGACCATCTGTACCGCGCCGCATGGTGTCGTGGTTGCAAAGATGGACCTCGCCGTGGACGTCGGGAGTGAAGTTGCGCATCATGCAGCCTGTTGTGCACAGTTTGAGTCGTAACACGACGTTCTGTGGCTGCACGAAAGGCATTATTCAACATGGTGGCGTTGCTGTCGGGGTTCCTCCGAGCCATAATCCGTAGGTAGCGGTCATCCACTGCAGTAGTAGCCCTTGGGCGGTCTCAGCGACGCATGTCATCGACAGTTCGTGTCTCTCTGTATCTCCTCCATGTCCGAACAACACCGCTTTGGTTCACTCCGAGACGCCTGAACACTTCCCTTGTTGAGAGCCCTTCCTGGCACAAAGTAACAACACGGACGTAATTGAACTGCGGTATTGACCGTCTTGGCATGATTGAAGAACAGACAACACGAGCCGTGTACCTCCTTTGTGGTGGAACGACTGGAACTGATCGGCTGTCGGACCCCCTCCGTCTAATAGTCGCTGCTTATGCATAGTTGTTTACATCTTTGGGCGAGTTCAGTGACATCTCTGAACCGTCAATGGGACTGTGTCTGGGATAGAATATCCACAGTCAACGTCTATCTTCAGGAGTTCTGGGAACCGTGGTGATGTAAAACATTTTTTTGTGTGTTTAGCAACAGACAGGCAATCTGCCGATCCACAACAGACAGCATCAGTGTAGGTCTTTAGCGGATTACGACTTTGAAATCTTTTTTAAAGGTTATTATTAACGTGGTCTCAAAAAGCGAAGAGCAGTAGGCAATTTCGCACAAAGGTGTTCTGCTCTTTCCAGGCGCCTAGCGCTTAGTTCCCGAGGCAGCATTAATGCAATGTTGGGAAGTGCCAGAGTGCCATTTGCGAGTATGGCTGGCGCCTGAGAATTAGCGCGTAGCTGCTGAAGGGGGGGGGGGGGAGGGGGGGGGGCGGCACAAAAGCAGAATGCGTGCCACGGCACTGCGCCGTCGATCGATCTGCGGTTCTTCTGGGAGACGGCACGCCCGCGAGTCCCTACACCAAGCTGCAAGGTGTGTTTCTGACTAAAATTGCAGTTCTCTAACTCTTTATGAGTAAAGCTGTTCGTGTTTTCGCCGCATTAGGTTAACGGAGTTTAAGTGGCTTCATGTACGAACACGTTTGTTAGTGAGAAGTGCAACTGGAAGTTATCTTTAAAATATTGCACACTATTACTGTTACAGTCGTTAGTGTATGTTTTGACACAAAGGGGTTTTCACCGCTGGCAATTAACTATAAATGTCCGCTTGATAATGAATTATTGTGCGGACCACTATTATGAGTCTCATTGGCATGTCGGTTAGTTCAGGTGGTGAAACGTTATCGCTTCCCGATACTACATCTAATGTAATCGGCTCGTATGGATTTGCTACTTTTTAGGATTCCGTATCTGTCAGTAAAAACTAAACACTTACAGGATCACTTTGTCGTCCGTCCGTCTATCCGTCCCATTGTTAAAAAACATTTCTTCTCAGGAAGAGGTAGTTGTATCGAGTTGAAATTTATATCGTATACTAACGTCGACGGTCCCTTTGAGGTGTATAAAATTGAAGCTTCTAAGTAAATGCAGTCGGAAGATATGACCTTTTACGTCGCACGTTTTGATACTCGCAAACATTCTCATCAAAACCTATAACGTACTTCCCGTTGGCCTAGAATCATGAAATTTGGCAAGGTGGTGGTTTCACAGTATCAGTAAAGGAAAGAAATCAAAATATTGTTAATTTGTAACTGTATCACACGAATTTTTTTTTATGTTCTGGAAAGTCTTGGCATTCCCGGGACCGTTATCTTGCCAGCTTAGATACCGAAAACAGCAAAAATCGTCGGAATTCTCGATTCCCGGGATGGATGAACTGTCTGTCTAGATCGTTAAGTCTATACGGAACCCTAGATGCGCGAGTCCAACTTGCACAAAAAAAAATAGCTCTGAGCACTATGGGACTTAACTGCTGAGGTCCTCAGTCCCCTAGAACTTAGAACTACTTAAACCTAACTAACCTAAGGACATCACACACATCCATGCCCGAGGCAGGATTCGAACCTGCGACCATAGCGGTCGCGCAGTTCCAGACTGTAGCGCCTAGAACCGCTTGGCCACTCCGGCCGGCCAACTTGCACATACCCAGGTTCTTTTTTTTTCCATCGAGCACCTCCCCCCCACAGTATCTGACAAGGGAAAGCGTCCGAGATGTGACCGATACCAAGGAAATAATATATTTTTCAGGAAGGATACTACCACAAAAAATATAAATGGTAGCGTTCTTCGAAGAAAAAGAAATGGTTGACATTAACTTAAAAACTAAGATAAACAGGAGCACACACAAATTTAGGAAGTAAGAATTGTTGGCAGAAGCACAAAAGATACACACCAAGAATTATGGAGACAAGTGTTAAGATTATAAATAAAAGGATAATATTCTCAAAAACAAATACTTAAGAAAAAATCTGTTACAACTTTCACCTCGAGTATAGCACCTCACACAAGTGCTATACGTAAATCAGAAGCACAAAGGAAATGATGTCTCAGTGTTTGTGGTATGGTGCTGGAGACTCGCGTGAAAAATAAAATTGACAGATGGAATCACCAGCCTGGAACCCTTTCAAAGGATTAAAGGAAACGTTAATAAAAATGGTAAGAGTGAGTAGATCGTATACGAGGGCTGACCAACAAAGACTTCGACCGACTTTTTCCGTTATCTGGAATGTAAATATGTTAAAAGGCGGGGTTTTTATGTATAATGACCCTAGCACTCTCGTATCGGTAGGTTGGTAGTAGTGCTCTATTTTGTATACACACTTTGCACTTCCGCGTTTCTAACAACGGAGATGACGCGAGAGGCACAGTACGACGCAATAAAAGTGTGTGTTCGTTTAAACGATACAGCCACTAAAACGTACGAAAAGCTGCACCGAAAGTACGGAGAAAATGAAGTACCTCGTGCTACAGTGGTCAGGTGCTTCAAGGACTTCAAAGAAGCCCGGTTTGTCTGTGATAAGCAAGATGATCCTCCTCGGCTTCTGCTGTGACTGAAGTCAACATCAACACAGCTGCTGTGACTGCGCGTGAGGATCATCGGGCAACATTACGTAACGTCAGTGAAGTGTTAAGAATTTCATATGGCAGTGTGTTTGCGCTTTTCCATGATGATCTCCACATCCCCCTTGTTCGTTCCCTTTGGTTGCCATGTCCGACTCCTAACAAAAGGTTGTGCGAATTGAGACAAACAATAAGGTACTGCGTATTTTTGCTGTTGGATGGCATGGTATCTCACCGATGATGAGTCATGGCTGTATCATCATGATCGTGAAGGAAAACGAGCCAGCACACTGTGGAAATCGCCAGGTTCTGTAACACCAAAAACGGCGACAGTTTTTTCACTGCAGGGTAAGTGATAGTGATCGCTTTTTTTGACTGTCATAGCATGATTTACCAGCATGCAGTTCCCATTCCCACTACTGTTACAGCAGCATACTATATGTCACTATTGGCTGAACTGAGGAAGCACATTGCAAGAAAACGACCAGAACTTTCTCGGACTGGGTGGCGATTTCATCATGACAATGCACGGCCTCAAATCGCAAATAAAGTCGTGCAGTTTCTGCCTCAATTCAACATTACCTGTGTACCGTAACCTGTGTCCGTATCCGCCTTGTAGTCCCGATCTTGCACTCTGATTTTTCTATTCCTCCCACTGTAGGCAAAGCTCAGGGGCATTCGATTTAAGAACTCCGTATAAGAAAGGTGAGGCGATTCTTTAGGAGCCGACAAAGGATGGCCTATACCATGTAAGAACTGGCAGAAACGTCGTAGAAAGTGCATTCAGGTAGGACGGAAATGCTTTGAAAAAGATCGTGCACTGAGATTGAGTATTAAACATCAGTGAAAAAAATCAGTCCTCCTTTGTTCATCGGCCCTCGCAATACCCAAAACCAGTTACTTCGAACACAATGAGAGGAAACGCATGGTAGACTCCACGACTGACATTACTGAAGAAAACCACAAATGAAGTATTCTGAAATGCAAAAGTTAGCTTGTAATAGATTCAGATGGAGAACTGCCAGCCAATCGAAAGGTTGATGGTGAAGCAGAAGAACGTAACGGCACATCCAGCTAAACCACTGCGTTTCACAGAAAATGCCGTCACGCGATGTAAGGCATTTAACAACATGTGAGTACTTACAGGATGCCGTAGTGCCGCCAAAACGCGTGGCGTAGATGCTTACGAAACGAAAAATGACCTAGTCTAGAGGAATATGTAATGCGCTGAACAATTCGTTCGCAATACGAACCATTTTACGGAACGTCATATTGTCAGCACTCTCGTCGCTGACAAGCCAGTAGGTCAGTGCCACGGATTGTGAGCAGCTTCCAATTAGCATGTCGTGTTGCAGCAGCGCGGTCTCTTACGCACCACTGAAAAAACTCGGAGCCGGCCGTTAACGAGGCCCAGCACGGCGATAATTTGTCGGACTAACAACACCGTACTACTGACACCGCGTTAACGAAAGTGCTCGTCTCCTGATATAATGAGGTGACTCATCCGACGTACTCTGAAGCGGGTCACAAGAGTGCTAAAAATGTTCATACCGAGCAAGAGCTGTGTACTTCAGCGAGCATATTCCGAAGCTGCGTTACCGTACGAGAACCCCGTCCCTTGCCGACCTAAATCACAATGCAATAATGGTCCTCGAATCTCAGGCAAAGAAACAAAAAAGCAGCTTACAGTTTGACATCTCATCGACGTCGATGTCTATGTCATCAGCGACTGAGCACGAGAGCTTGCTACATACAAGAACGGGGAAGGAAGAATGCGTCTTATTCAAAGGAAACATACGATACCTGCCTTAATAATTTAGAGAAAGTATGTAAAACACCGGTCTGCACATCCAAAAGCTGGCTTTAACCTCTGTCTTCAGAATTCGAGTCCATTCTTTTAAACGCTGCGCCACCAGGCTCCCCATCTCGTACAAGAGTCATCAGCACTTACCTCCCCCTGGGGTGGAAACCTGCATAAGGCTGCACCTAACCGCTTTATAGTGTCTCAGTATTCACGACTGAAATCCAAGATTTCTCCACTCTGACGCACACGGACAGCATACAGCGCTTTCCATGCGCTATCTGTCCAATGGGCCAGTCACACTCAATGGAACCTCTGAGTACCAAGCGTACAGATGGTTATAGAGAATATTGCGTCCCGGAATAACCTGATTACCCATGCGCACTGACTACTGACAAACTTAAGCAACATCATTAGCATTACGTTAAGCTGTGTGATTAAAAAACGTGTGTGGAATCTGCCGTTTCAACGATGGTGGCTTGCTCGTGTACAATTTGCCGTAGCAAGCGTACCGATGGGCCTGAATTTGTTAATTGTTTCAAGAAGAAAAAAAAAAGCCCAATGTGATAAAGGTGCAACCCGTTGACGAAAGCCAGCCATCAACGGCCGGGTCAAACTGTTAAGCTAGGTACACGCGTTACAGTTTTTCACCCTCAGACAGGTTTTGCAAGTCATAATGAGCGCCGATAGTCACCCTGTCGGCAATGTCCGAAAGTGGAGCAAAATATTAGACAGTCCCGCCCTGCGAGTTTAGACTTCTCGTGTAGACGACCATCTCCATCTCTCGAGAGCCGCTCGCGTAACTCTTAAGACAAGAAAAACTGTACCTTGGCCGTCGAGCTGAGAGTATTCAGAGTACTGAGCGGCCATATTGCCTTCCAGATTTGTGCCGTAATTCACAGTTTGAACACTAGCACATCTTGGTAACCTTTTTTGCCGTGCTTAAATCGACATTAAATAGAAATACCCACGAAACTGTGTTTTGAGCCGTAATATGCGGGCGTCCGTGCTTCTGAAAGAAGAAATCGCCCGTTTTACCTCCTAAACGAACAGCATGAACAGTTAGCCTATTTCGAAAGTTCTGGACTTCAACAATACTACGCAGTAAATAAAAAAAGCTGCTTAGACATATTACACAGACTTAACAAACGCAAATAAAATAACTGGCACCGACGAGACTCGAATGAATTCATTTAAAAATTTCATGCAGGCTGTGGACTTAGTTATCATAGAACTACTTAATTAGGTATGTTGAAATTCTCCGACAGAACAGGCTGTACAGCTTATTTTCCAAAAATGGTATCTCAGAAACCATCTTTATTACACATGAACGTATGTGGCTTGGAAGCTTATTTATGTTGTAACGAAAGTTTTCATTTTTCAAACTAATGAACGGTGGTGACGTATAATTCGTAAAATCTTCCAAAATTACAAAAGCTATTTATACAGTTTTTAAGAACGTTAATTTTAATTCAGTTTTCATATAAATATGAGTATCAACTCGAATATATTCCCTCCGAATCCAATATGACAAACTATCTTCCGAGGTGCGTTTTACCCCTTAAAAATGAAACTGGGGATAAAAAATACGTACACCCTTTCTTTCCCCTACACACACCCGCCAAGTTTCATCTGTAATTAGTGCTACACACTACCTTATTACCGAATAAACATTGTGCATGATAAAACAGTGATATTTTTACACTAAAACTGCAGGTGCCAACGGGAAAGTGGATCACCTTCAATATTTCCAGATTGACCGACCGACCGACCGACCGACCGACCATTACACCATAAGAAACAGTACACCTCACGGTTGCCTATTTGATTTTCTTGTGGCTTCACAGTCTCCCCTTCCCTGAAATGTAACTTCTTACAAGGGGAGTAAAAATAACTTTATTGAAGCAAGTTCCACGTTTCGCCACGTGTCATTGGCGTTAATGTAGCATTGGCTGCAAGCCAGCAGCCGCTATAACAATTCGACGAGCGACGCTGCCTCCTCAGCAGACGTAACAGTGTGAAATAAGCTAAAAATAAGGAAAATATACATAAACGATACTTCACTGGAAAGGGTACACTCTACCAGGAAATACCGAACTCAGATACAGCACGCAATTCACGGTGATCTGCTAGCATATTCCTTGTAATTTTCAGCCAGTTTATTTAACTATCCTATTTGCTGCACATCGTTGAAGTGTTCTTACTTGATGAATAACTTCTGGTTAAGATAATCAAACAATTTTCTCAAATTGATTCCTGAATCTCCAACAAGAATGGCTTTGCCGCACACACGGTGTGTGTGTGTGGGGGGGGGGAAGGAGATAGCTTGTTGGCTACGACTTTCTTTACATCAAGTTCCTTAGCCCTCTGGTTCAGGCCGCCAATGATTTATAAACTCAAACGCAATCTTTAATTAGGCCTTGAGCCTCAATTCAGACAGACAAAGTATACATTTAAGGTTATAAATCATTGACGGACAATATCAGCCAATCGCAAGCGTCCCCTTCCCAGTCGTTAACAAACAAGGGGTGGAACACAAGAAGATAAATAAAAATTGATTCTGACCACAAATCTAACGAAAAGCATAGATATTTCGATACACTGGCGTCAAATATTTCGTTTTAAAATTCAGATAACAACTTATTATTGAACGCGTTACTTAAAACTGTATGGAGTGGGTTTGATGAACTAATAATAAACTATGGATAACCCTGTATAACTGTACATTATTTTGAAAATAAATACGGAAATCTCAAGGAAGTATGGGAAAGTATGGGAAAAAATATACAGAAACAATCACTCAAAATACAAGTGACAAATTAAAATATTATCAGATCAAAAACTTAATTTCTAAACACTTTAAAAATTAGTTTATTGGCATGTGGTGCTTTTGACTGAACTACTACTTCGAGCAGAGATCACTCACGAGCTTTAGTAAATAGTTTTGTCTGCTGAAACGGAAGAGCCTACAACTAACAGACGTTTCCTAGTTATCTGATGCACGCTGGAACTAGACTCTGACATTTTCCATCCGCAGATTGTGAGAGGGCATCTCCTAACTGTGTCTATACGGGTAATTCTGGGTAGGGTAGGTAGGGTAAGTGTCACACACCCCCACCCCCCCCACACCCACACACCCCCACCCACACGCACACCCCGCCCCCCCCCGCCCTCCCCCTCCCCCCACACACACACCTTTCAACTATTTCTACCAATCATACTTTCGAATAAGACGAGGTTACGACAGTAAACTCGAAATTTCTGTAAGAATTTGAAAGTAAAAAATTGTTGTTACCATTCTCATGCTATAAATATTTCAATATTAGAAAGTAGAGATGAGTTTTCTCTACTATGAGTTACGTGATAATACAATCCGATGATAACGCCACCAAATATCGATGTTAAAGAGTACTGGCTGAAAATTATCGATTAAAAATACTGCGTTACGTATTTCGATATATTGCTGTCCAATATCCCAACATTACAATGAAATTTCGGGCAGTTAATGACTAGCTTTCAAGCTGACAGTAAATGTGCCTTACAATTTTTAATGTCCTGTACTTAAAAGTGAAACGTAAGTTCAAAATAGCTTCGGGAAACACTTGTACAAAAAAAAGCTCAGTTTTCGACTAGTGTACCAACAGGCAATAAGTGTGCATCAAAAAATGGTTCGAAGCACTATAGGACTTAACATCTGACGACATCAGTCCCCTAGGCTCAGAACTACTTAAACCTAACTAACGTAAGGACATCACACACATCCATGCCCGAGGCAGAATTCGAACCCGCGACCGTAGCAGCAGCAACGCGGTTCCGGACTTCTTTTTTTCTTAATCTCATTTTGTTCGCTTTCGTTCGTTGCATCTGCTCGGGGTGGACGTCGTAAGACACCCGTCTAAGTCCGTCGCTGATCGATTAATTCCTTTTTTTTATTACTGAGGGCAGCTAACCCTCTGACCGAACACGCTGAGCTACCGTACCGGCAATGATGAGGCCGACACAACCACCCAGCCATCACGAGACAGGTGAAAACTCCTGACCCCGCCGGGAATCGAACCCGGGACCCCGTGCCCGTGAAGCGAGAACGCTGCCGCGAGACCACGAGCTGCAGACGTTCTGAAGCGCCTAGAAGCGCTCGGTCACAACGGCCGGCACGTGTGCGTCGTGTACGATTCCCGAGTTCGCGTAAAATTGAACTTATTCTTGAATTTCCTCGGAAAACGCAAGTTAACGATATTGCACAGCCATGAAAAGCGTGTGGAGATGTTATGTAAACTTTGAAGGTGGTCTTTAAATGATGATTAGAATCCGGAATATTTGATGAGTACTTTACTTTTAGTCTGGCTCTCAAATGATTGATTACTGTTGTTAGTATTCATTTTCCTGGTTCTGAGTTGACAGCAATAAAAACCAGGTCTCGCCCCTTTAGTTTGAGACTTCCACTGCAATGGCGTTGACAGGCCCACTGCTCGCACGTTTTGATCTGCGGCCGCGGAGAAGGAAATCATTGGGGACACTGACGCAACTTAAGATGACAGTAGGTAAACAAATCATCCCTACTGTCCAGCCAAGGAAGAAGGAAATATGCTAGACTTTTCACTGCGAACTGGTCAACTTAGCACCCCACGTACAACAATTTGTGAAGAGTAAAACCGCTCTGTTAGCATGCCCGACACGGTACTGTGTCACGGCACGAACATCCAATATCTCACCCAAAGTATGTTATCAAGTTCGTTGACATTGTCAGCCAGTTGATACGCGATCTGTTTTTTTATTATTATTTGTGTTAAGAAGTAAGTAAGGTCGCACATCAAATTTTTAGTTTCGGTTAACAATCTAGTCGGCTTCAGATCTTACGCAGTTCTTCAAATTCTCCTGCAGCCTGACTTGGCACGTTATCAAATTTAAAACAGATCGCCTATCTCCTGGTTGACACTGCTAACAAACTTGATAACTGTGCCAAGCCAAGCGGCAAGAGAATTCAAACAACTACGTAAGATCTCAAGATGGCTAGATTGTTAGCCGAAACTAGTAATCCTTCCAAATAAAGAAGATTTCGTGGGCTATTTTAACATCATGGGTTTCAGTCCCTAATACAAACAACAATTTAAAAAACTACGAAGTAAACATTAGTTAGGAAAGGTGTAAGGACCGTTACAGCGAGTCACACAGTGAACTTTCACGTCTTTCTTATTTTAATGTTAATGAATTACGATGACAATGGACAGGTAGCATTCTAAGGCCATATAACTAAACTGTCTTTAGACATTCTCAGCAGTTTCCTGACGGTGACATATTACAATAGTTTTCAGCAAGTAGTTTAAAACAAGTGTTCTTTAATTTCCGAAATAAATTTTACAATATCAGCCGAGGAAGTTAAGACAATGGTGCCATACCTGTGGGGGAAAAAAAGAAAAAAAATATGTAACACAGAATCAGGAGGTTAAGTTTTCTAGCTGGGCACACGTAACTTTGGACTTTAATAATTGTGTGATTAACAAATGCGGCGCAATGAATACGACTGTTGAACATATGGATTTGACTGAACCTAACAGTTCCTACTCCCACGTGAAAGTGAACCATTGCAGATGGTAAGAACAAGTTCTGAAAATCCGTTCTGATATGCGTTTCAGACCTGGATGATGTATAAATTATTTAGATGTTAGGGATAATTTTGAAACCGGTTGTGTGTATCTCTAATCGACTTTAATCGATACATCTACAGCGGTTTATTGTATTATCCATTCGCTTTTATATTTACAATAGTTTTAGCACCTGCATTTAGACAAATGTTTACTGTATGAATTGTCAATCACTCATGATTTAGATGTGTTAAGGAACTGAAGATATTAATTATGTACCAACGTCAATAAATACACACAGAAATGGGCTTTCGTGTTAAGATGCCACCCGCAGCCATCATGGAAAAAGATGGTCCTCTAAACAAGAATTCTTGTACGAACGGGGAGACATTAAAACACACTGCTATATTGCAGGTATGAATTTCCTGTACCACAATTGCTATTAGTGTTTGTTTCTGCATATGTAATATACTGAGAAAATTTGTGTACATTAGTTTTCAGCGTTCTGTTACCATCATCAAACAGTTGTGTCAAAGCATGCTTGTTTTGAGTTCCGCTAAAATCTCACGTAAACTGTGTCCAAGGATGCGGAAACAGCACGAGAAGCAATTGCACGGCCGCGACGGCTATTGTCTTCCAGTAGCTTTCCGGTCACACTCTCCCACTTTCCCATAGTTAAGCATTTTTCTTACGGAGACGCAGGGCAACCAAAGTAGGTGAAAACTTTCTGATTATCACGATAGCCTGATCTCATGGTTGCAAATAGGAGGACATTATATTGATCGTGAGAACCTGACGTTCAGTAGTGGCCGCTAACTATATCTTGTCCACAGTTAGTAGAATTGGGTGATACTTCCCAGTGCACAATTCAAAACAGTTGATGACTTACGCAAGAGAGTGAGCTCTGCATGGAAACCAGCGAGTTTACAGTTGCCAATGAACTTGCCGTCCTAATGTACGCACGCCCAGCGACATGTGGCGCATGCGAGACAAACTACGTTGCGCATTTCTCTGGAGATTCATTAGGAACCGTCTACTGGCGAACCCAGATTAATTCTCTGCACTTCCGCACTATTAAAACCAGTCTGAACGAGGGCTGATGGCCTCGCTTTGATCCTTGAGACAGGTCAGAATTGTCACTACTCAAAAGTCACCAATACCCTGTAGCTACTGAACTGCATTAATTAAGTTTCAGCGATATGACTGCTTGACTGGAAAACGCTCGTCGTTAATCGTGAATGCACAGTCTCCATTTTGCCCTAACAGCAGCTGACAATTTTCACAGACAAAGGCAGGACAACACTTAAGACTAAAAGTCAAAAACTCAAAAAACATTAGACTTAAGTTTCGATGAAAATAAATCTGTCTTCTACTAGATTTCTTCCAGTCACCCTCTTTCATTAACCAGCAGTTTGAAATAGCTAGTGACACACTGCTGTGTGACGAGAAATGTTTCTAGTGAACACGCGTTAGCTCATTAAAACTCAACACTTGCCTAGAAAATCAGCACATGTCTAAGCAGACTCCCACGCATTCTCGAATTCTTACATCCTTTCTGCATTGGGGAAGTATCTTTGTTGAACGAGGAGCATCACTGACTTGATGAATATTACACCCCCGCCCTCCACCCCCCACTTTCCCAGATGGCACACGACTTGCTTCAAATCCGGGATCGGTGCCAGCCGACACGCCGATTTCGCGAGCTCCAAGCCGCCCCGCGAAAATGGTTTAACTATCAGGCCTTACAGCCAATCAATCTCATGAGCAGAATTCCTACATATTTACTGTTCGTTCCGTACTCATGCTCTGGAAAATTCTGTTTCCTACCAGGACTACCGGTAAATTTATTTTGATAGAATTTTTCAAAACACCTCTGTTAAAGGGAAATCCACTAGACGAACGAGAAGGCAACGATCAAAAGCCACTTGAGACGGATTACGGAATGGTCAACCTCTCAGCTGCTCGCAGGACAATGCTCCTTCCAGTGGGTGTCAGAAAACCACGCTTGCGTCCACAATAACCAACAGGACTATCCGGGAAAGGCATGTAACAGATGATCTAACAAATTCGACGTGAACTGTCTGTATAGAATAGGACAACTCCCGCATTGCGTATGTTTGTCACTCTGACGTAAAAAAAAAGATCCATAAGGTAAAGTAGGAAGAAAGCTTAGTGTTTACCGTTCCATCAGGATTAATGAGACTTGTTTGCACTTCGTGGGTGGAGTGCAGTTTGGTACTGAAATTTGTTACACAATGGCAGAACTAAGATATCTGGACCATGTATTGCAGCGTGCAATCCTCCGACGCACTAGGCAGGCCCTACACAATTCGCAGTTTCAGTAGCATTATATGTCCCACAGACTGACATTTCAAAATTTCTGAGGCTGTTTTGAGAGATATTTTTTTGTAGAAAGCGAGTACTATCCCGACTAAAAGTGACCACTGCATTATACGGCCAATTTGGTTTAAAATTGATGACGAAATCTAATGATGTCTCCAAGACAATCGAAGGTGTCGGCGTAAGAAACCGCTGGCCCTCACTAAGTAAAGATTAGTCCGATCATACTAACCATTTCAGAATGAATCACACGCCGGAAACAATTTTTCCAATATGTCGCTAGAAAGACCTGTATCTATACATACGATAAAATTAAGTACCCCACCGCGGATTCTGTCTGTATGTTTAGGCTGCTCTCAAGAACTAGTGTCGGGATTTTTATACGTTTTTCACTAATACAGTGGCAATGACGGGAGCTATGAACTTAGAAGTTACTCCAGAGATGAGTGAAACTTTATTTGAAATCCATGTCGGGCTTGGTCATCGAGTGGCAAAGTGTGTGCCTGCAAATCGATATTTCGCATGACCGAATCCCGGTTGGGCCACGGATTTTGCAGTCTGCCTTTTAACCTAGCATTCATCTCCCATTAATGTGAAGTTTCGCCAGAAACATTTCGTTCTGATTCCACGTTAAACTGTTAGTCCCCCTTTGCCGGGTTGGATAACTGGGGTAGGTTATGAGCATGGAAGTTCAGTTTAAAGACTTGCACCAAGCCACTGAGCCACACGACATAATTATTACCAGAATTACACTCGCCTCATTATTCTGTTAAGTATGCGAATGCTAATCCCAGTAATTACCGTAGGAATTTTGATACACCCGCGCGAAGTCGAGAGGGTCTTGTTTCATTAATGTTGTTCTCTTTTAATTTAACCAACAATATAACACGCAGCAATTAAAATACGTCTTGCGGGTTGGTACTTTCTTCTGCCGACCCTGTGAATTATTGTCTGCTGAGCTTACAGATTCTTCGTGTGTTACAGTTTCTTATCTGTTTATCAGAGGTTCCAGCCTGTAAGAATCTGATCAAATGTTAGTTGTCGCCAGTTTACATCAAATGCTAAACCTGACGGCTATGGCACCTTACTTAAGACGTAAAAGTTTAAAAATGAAGAAGCTGCGGACCGTGTCACTTTCTCTGTTAACACGGATGTGTACCCGTTCGAGACTTTCTATTAGGTCGACTGTGCACGCTTGGTGACGAGGTGTCTGATTAGCTGCATCACACACTCCTGCAACTAACACCCTACTCACCTAAAGGGTGATTCAGAATGATCGCTGTGAACGCAAATGAGGGCGGCGAGTCATTTGGTCACACGCTGCTGGCTGTGCTAAGTAGCTTGCTCGGTCGTACTTCTGTGAGCGCGCCCCTAAAAACAAGCGGGACGGCTGACCTAGAAGCTTACTTGCGTCTTCTGCGCGCACTGGAGAGAGCAGAGACAAAGCGACAATTTACTGCACCCACCCACCCACCACCAGCAATGCGAACCACGTACTCTTTCTCCAAGCAGTCGTGCCCTTCCCCCCCGCCGGCAACTGTTCTGTTACTTCGGGTGTCATACGGCAATGTGAGGGTGCGTGTTCCATTTATGAAAATACATCTCAGAAAGGAGAAGAGTTAGCTTGCAATTAACAGTAAGAACGTACGTTGTGAAGGCGATAGAAAACGTTTGCCAACTCTACTCAACGTTGGAAATACGCTGCCTGCCAAAAACAGTGAAGCATCCAGAAAACATGGCCGGATGTCAGTGTAGCTTCGTACATGTACATATCAACATACAAGTAATTACAGATGCAATGCTCTATGACAGGTGGAACGCACACCGCAGTGGATTGCTGTTGTCCGTGTTTAATGCTGTTGCAAGTTTTGATAGGGAACGGAAGGACCGTGAACCAGTGGCGGATACGTATGAGGCGCGCGGGGCAGCCGTTAACACCACAAACGGCCGAGTTCGTAGTGGTGTCGTGATCGGGAAGCATGGTCTGCTGATGAATGTTTAGCGATGAATGACGGTTCTGCACTTCCGCGGATGACCATCGCCTGTGACTATAGCGGCAACATGGAGAGAGAGAGAGAGAGAGAGAGAGAGAGAGAGAGAGAGAGAGAGAGAGAGAGGTCTCATTCCCCCAATGTTTTGGAAAGGGGCTGCGGTGTGAGTCACGACGTCTTATTGCGAGGAGACATCGGTATGACTTACGGTCACTGCTGGCGCAGGACACCTTTTAATTAACAACAAAGGGCGCAAAAAGTGCTTTAATATGTCTTATATTTGGAAGATTGAGTCAAATTTAACATTAGTTTGCAATATCAGATAAACCTTGTAGAAACGGTGTTCTAACTACACACGTAATAGTGTCTCAACTGCCCTTCTACAAGAGGAAGGCAATTTCAACGTTTATTAGAAACCTGGAAATGTTGAATTTTACAGACGATAGAGACTTTAATTTAGTATTTTCCGCGCTAGCACTAAACCCCCTCTACCTGCGTACACACAGTAGCCCAAGTTCAATAGAAACGACGTAAGGCTAAGAACAGGATTTTAAGCAAATATACAAAGTGTCAGGAAGTCCTTTCTGAAAGTATTTGTATGGAGTGTAGCCATGTATGGAAGTGAAACATGGACGATAAATAGTTTGGACAAGAAGAGAATAGAAGCTTTCGAAATGTGGTGCTACAGAAGAATGTTTAAATTTAGATGGGTAGATCACGTAACTAATGAGAAGGTATTGAATAGAATTGGGGAGGAGTTTGTGGCACAACTTGACTAGAAGAAGGGATCGGTTGGTAGGACATGCTCTGAGGCATCAAGGGATCACCAATTTAGTATTGGAGGGCAGGGTGGAGGGTAAAAATCGTAGAGGGAGACCAAGAGATGAATATACCAAGCAGATTCAGAAGGATGTAGGCTGCAGTAGGTACTGGGAGATGAAGAAGCTTGCACAGGCTAGAGCAGCATGGAGAGCTGCATCAAACCAGTCTCAGGACTGAAGACAACGACAACAACATCAACAATAACAGTGTACCATCCCACACATCAACGATAACAATAGCGAAAGTGCCTGAATTGGGCTTTGAATTGGCTCCTTATCCAGCCTAGTCACCACACTTAGCCCTAAGTGACTTCTTCCCGTTCCCGAACTTTAAACTTTTCCTTGCTGGGAAGAACTCATCATCAAATTAGGAAGTGTTAGTTGCAGTCAACGAGTATTTTGCAGAGTTTGACAGATTCCATTTTTCTGATGAGATGAACGAGCTTGAGGATCGCAGGGCCAAGTGTAAATTCCTCAAAGACGACGTTGACGAGAAGTAAGATGAGGTTCTTACGAAATAAACATTTTTTTCTTGGTTTGTTACCAGACTTACAAACCGTCCTCGTACACAGTTTCTAACTGTAGTACACTACTTGATTAACTGTTTTAAGCTTTCAACGTACGGTTACCCCTTATAATGAGCAGATTATCACAGTACTTAAAATGTTTTAATTTGGTCAGTAATTATATAAAGTTATTGGAAAATCAAATTTTTGTTACCCTGTAAGCCGTTAGAAAGCAAACAAACTGCGTTTGGAAGACGATTTTAGCCTTTCAGTAATATAGATTGTTGCCCTCCTACAATATACGTAACCGATATGATGCAGGGAGTGGTCAGGAGACTGCTACTAAATGCGGAGGTCGTGAACGGGCAGTAGGGACACTTTTGCAAAATAGTGCAGCTGATGGTGTTTAGTGGGGAAAAGTTGCAGAGCTCTTGAGAGCCACGCTTTAGCACCCGAAGCACAGTGTCATCGTCTGGCATCTTCAGAGGCACCTTGAGGCCATAAGTTAGCGGTACAGTTTCTTGAAAATTAAAGTACTCCGACAAAGATGAAACGCACTCATGTTCACCACCAGGAAACGACCTCCAAACCACCAACTGTCAATTCATGGATGGGGCCTCCCTTGGTGCGACCACGTAAAGCATTTACGACTGAAATTTTATTGTAACTATCGGGGAATTCATATGTACGCGAGGTATGTCATAGAGGTTCGACTAATTTATGTGAACTGTAATCATTACTCAAGGGTATTGCCTTGACCACTAGCCCAAACGTACTTGGTTGGAAGATCTGGTGCATGCCTGCAGTCACTCATCTGAAAAGAATCCACGTACTCTTAGAATTACAACAGGTACACCCCAGTTAGTCTCAGGTTTACGTGCCCACCATCGCAACACACACAGAGAATAAAACTCTCATTCTACGAAGCTTAGAGCAATTCTCTTTACCAGCTCATTTAATCATTTGGTTTGATCAATTTGAAGTAAATTATGAAAACTCTCAAAAACAAACAAATCGGTATTTTATAGTTTAAAACACTTACACAAACAGAAGACGTACACACGTTAAATGAACCCGTGAGTGCGTTTTGATGAGATAAGTCCACCGGTCCATGAGATTATACAGTCTGAGGCCCAGTCACGGTGAGGTATGGGGGCTACGTGAAAACACGTCACACGCCGCTCGGGCACTTCACCCTCCCTTGTCCACACGTCCCTCTTCCGTAGCTAAGTAATTGGCAGGCGCTTTGCGGTGGAAGGCGCCGATTGGCTACCGGGGAGAGCGCCCAAGATCAAAGGCCAGGAAAGAGCATTGCAGGCGGCATCACCCGCCGAGCTGTGCACTTGGCCGCCCGAGGTGCAGAGTCACTGCCTTATCACCTCTGGCTCCCCTCTGCAGGCGTCGCAGTCGATACACGCAGCCTCTTTCGGAACCAGCGCGCTGGAAAATGCGTTGCTGCAGATGTAGTGCTATGACGATAATAGGGCACTGCACCACCAGAGCAGCGAGGTGACTGGGCCTCTCCACCCCTGTTTCTCGCTTGAACTATATGTGGAGAGTTCTCTAAAATCGAGGTACGTCAGAACTAGATTTTTCTGTTATGGTTT
Source organism: Schistocerca cancellata (assembly GCF_023864275.1). Lineage (NCBI taxonomy): Eukaryota > Metazoa > Arthropoda > Insecta > Orthoptera > Acrididae > Schistocerca > Schistocerca cancellata. Next base: position 33,376,628 of record NC_064631.1, on the reverse strand, counting down.
TAGGGCGCAAAACTGCTATGGTCATTAGCGCCCAGTCTGTGACTTAGGAAAAGGCAGCAATGGGAACGAAAGTCAAAAAATTGAAGAAACTAAAAATAGAAGGAGAGCTTAAAAAACCACTATAGAAGGGGGTTGGTTGTCCCCAAAAAGAGCTTCAAATGACTGTCGTCATCTCACTGGCACTAATAAACTCGAGAACGCGATCGGCTGAGCGCGTGTCATCTGCTAAAATGGAAGATATATCAGGCGACAGCTGTAGACGGGCGCGTAACGGAGTAAAATAGGGGCACTCAAGTAAAAGGTGTCTTGCCGTCCACAGCTGAGAGCAGTGGGGACAGAGTGGGGGAGGATCGCTGCTTAAAAGATGTCGATGGCTAAAAAGACAGTGCCCTATCCGGAGTCTAGTTAAAATTACCTCCTCCCGACGACGAGTTCGGGAGGAAGAGGTCCAAGCACAGGGAAGAGCTTTCACGTCCCGCAATTTATTATTGGGAAGTGTCGACCAATGTGCGTGCCATAAAATAGTAACACGACGACATAAAACACTCCGTAGATCAGCGAAGGGAATCGTGCGAATTGCTGGCTGAAGAAGAGAGACTGCAACCTTGGCCGCTATATCGGCCGCCTCATTTCCACAGATACCAACGTGTCCTGGGATCCAGAGGAACGCCACAGAGACGCCCCCCAAGAGGAGCAAGTGGAGGCAGTCCTCAATCTGGTGGACCGGAGGGTGGACAGGGTACAGAACTTGAAGACTGAGGAGAGAGCTGAGAGAATCTGAACAGATAACATACTGTATCCGCTGATGGCGCCGGATGTATTGGACAGCCTGGAGAACAGCGTAAAGCTCCGCAGTATAAACCCAACACTGGTCGGGAAGCCTAAATCGATTTGGGGTGTCGCCAACAATATAGGTACTCCCTACACCTAACGATGTTTTCGAGCCATCAGTGTAAATAAATGCGGCATCCTTCATTTGTGCACATAGAGCAGCAAATGCCCGACGATAAACAAGTGAAGGGGTACCATCCTTGGGCTTTGACAAAGGTCACGGAGCAGGCAGGTCCGGGGACGGAGCCAAGGCGGTGCTGTACCCCAAGTTGTCAAGAACGTTTTAGGAAAGCGGAAAGAAAGAGAATGGAGCAGTAGACGGAAGCGGATTCCCGGCGGTAGTAAGGAGGAAGGGCGGCCTGCATACCCTAAATCCAAGGAGGCGTCAAAAACATGTCATGGGCCGGATTAGCAGGCATGGAAGACAGATGGTTAGCATAACGACTCAGAAGAACTGCTCGCCGATTGGACAGCGGAGGTTCGGCAGTCTCAGCATAAAGGCTTTCCACAGGGTTGGTGTAAGAAGCTCCAGACACTAAACGTAATCCACGGTGGTGGATAGAGTCGAGACGCCGAAGAATAGACGGCCGAGCAGAGGAGTAAACTATGCTTCCATAGTCCAATTTCGAGCGCATTAAGGCGCGATAGAGGCGGAGAAGGACCACTCGGTCCGCTCCCCAGGAGGTACCATTCAGGCCAGGGAGGGTTTTGAGGGATCGCCGACAGCGAGCCGAAAGATAGGAAACGTGGGAGGACCAGCACAGTTTTCTGTCAAACATAAGACCCAAGAATTTAGCGACGTCCGAAAACGGAAGGTTGACAGGTCCTAGATGTAAGGAAGGTGGAAGAAATTACGTACGACGCCAAAAATTAACACAAACGGTCTTACTGGGAGAAAAGCGGAAGCCTGTTGCGATGCTCCAAGAGTGGAGGCGATCGAGACATCCTTGAAGACGTCGTTCAAGAAGGCTGGTCCGTTGAGAGCTGTAGTAGATCGCAAAATCGTCCACAAAGAGGGAACCCGAGACATCGGGAAGGAGACAGTCCATAATTGGATTTATGGCAATGGCAAACAGTACATCACTTAGCACGGAGCCCTGGGGTACCCCGTTTTCTTGGGAAAAAGTACGGGAGAGAGTAGTGTTCACCCGCACCCTAAATGTGCGCTCTGCCATAAATTCGCGAAGAAAAAGGGTCAGCCGACCTCGAAAGCCCCAAGAGAATAGTGTGCGGAGGATGCCTGTCCTCCAACAGGTATCTTATGCTCTCTCCAGATCAAAAAATATTGCTACCGTTTGGCGTTTCCGGAGAAAATTGTTCATGATATAAGTGGAGAGAGCAACAAGATGGTCAACTGCAGAACGATGCTTTCGGAAACCGCATTGGGCAGGTGTTAAAAGACTGTGGGACTCCAGCCACCAAGCTAAACGGCAATTCACCATACGCTCCAAAACCTTACCTACACTACTCGTGAGAGAAATGGGGCGATAGCTAGAGGGGAGATGTTTGTCCTTTCCAGGTTTCGGAACAGGAACGACGATAGATTCCCGCCATCGTCTGGGAAAAGTACTGTCGGACCAAATTCGATTATAAAGGCGAAGGAGGTAACGCAGACTATGGGTTGGTAAATGCAGCAACATTTGCATGTTGATACCATCCGGTCCTGGGGCGGAGGAGCGAGAAGAGGACAGTGCATGTTGGAGTTCCCACATGCAGAAAACAGTATTATAGCTTTCGCGGTTTTGAGAGAAGAAAGCAGGAGGTTGCACTTCCGCAGCGCGTTTCTTCTGGAGAAACGCTGGCGGGTAATTTGAAGAGGTCTAAATCTCAGCAAAGTGTTGACCCAATGAGTTAGAAATTGCGACGGGGTCCACTAACGTATCATACGCGACAGTGAGCCCAGATACCGGGGAGAAACCAGTCGCGCCAGATAACCGTCGAATCCGACTCCAAAGTTCCGAGGAGGGAGTGAAGGTTTTAAATGAGCTAGTAAAGAACTCCCAGCTTGCCTTCTTGCTATCGCGGATGACGCGACGGCATCGCGCAAGGAACTGCTATAGCGGATACAGTTGGCCAAAGTAGGATGGTGGCGGAAAACGCTAAGAGCACGTCGCCGCTCACGTATTGCGTCACACGGCATGCCTCGTGCCACCAAGGAACTGGGGGGGGCGGGGGGGGGGGGGATCCAGGGCAATTCGGAGGTGCGCGGTATTAAACGTTCCGCAGCTGTAAGAATAACGTCTGTAATATGTGTAACCTCATCGTCGACGCTAGGAAAGTGACGGTCATCGAATGTCGCTAGAGACGAACCAAGTGTCCAATCGGCTTGGGCAAACTTCCAGCGTCGAGGGCGCATATATGGCAGTTGAGGCTGCAGTCTAAGGACACATGGAAAGTGGTCACTCGAGTGTGTATCATCAAGGGCGAACCATTCGAAGCGCCGAGCTAGCGGAACAGTACCGACCGAAAGGTCCAAATGAGAGAAATTTGTCGTGGAGGCAGACAAAAATGTAGGGTCCCCAGTGTTGAGGCAAACAAGATCCGCTCGGTGGAAGACGTCTATCAACAGTGAGCCACGCGGACAAGGATGTGGAGATCCCCAAAGCGGGTGGTGGGCATTGACGTCCCCAACCAGCAAATAGGGGGGTGGAAGCTGACCAAGAAGATGAAGGAGATCAGCTCGTGCCATTGGTGTGGACGATGGAATGTATACAGTACAAAGAGAGAAGGTGTATCCAGAAAGGGAAAGACGGACAGCGACAGCTTGGAAGGAAGTGTTTAAGTGGATTGGGTGATAATGGAGAGTATCATGGAGAAGAATCATGAGTCCATGTGCTGGAGTGCATTCAACAGAGGGGAGATCATATCGGACGGACTGAAAATGGGGGAGAACAAAGCGGTCATGGGGACGCAGCTTTGTTTCCTGAAGACAGAAGATGACCGGCGAGTAGGATCGTAAGAGGATCGACAATTCATCCTTATTGGCTCGAATGCCGCGGATATTCCAGTGGATAATGGACACAGGGTGAACAGAAAATGGAGGAATGGGACCAAGGCTGCCGTTAACTCAACGACTGCTCAGAGCTTGCGACCGAAAGCGTGGAACGGCATTCAGCCGAAGGCAGAAGATCCTAATCCATAGGTTGTTCAGGAGCAGCCCCTGCCACCAGCGATCGGCCGCTAACAGTGCGCCTCGGCGACACAGAAGACGGCCGAGGGCGGCTACCGCCAGGTGGTGCTGTAGATGAGACACGCCTTGGCGGACAAGGAGAGGAACTGTGTTTCTTATTAGCCTTCTTGGAAACATGATGTTTAGATGAAGGAGGAACCGATGGTTGTGAAGTTGGGGTACGTAAATAATCTTCACGAGTATGCTCTTTTTTGGAAGTCTTGGTGTGTGACTTTTGGGATCGAGATTTAGCAGAACCCGATGAAGGGTGAGCCATAGAGTGAGCAGGCGAAAGTGGGGAGGTTGAACGGGCGATCTTTGTGCTGGCCGAACTCACGACTGTGGCACTAAAGGTGAGGTCGCAAGTCTGCGTGGCCGCCTCCTTTGTCGGCCGAGAAGAGGCAAGGACAGTGGTTTATTTTCCTGTCTGAGGCGCAGTGGGCTTTCGACTGGCGAATAACTTTCGAGCAGCAAAGGTCAACACCTTTTCCTTCACTCTGATTTCCTGAATGAGCTTCTCGTCTTTAAAAATGGGGCAATCGCGAGAGGAAGCAGCGTGGTCACCCATACAGTTGATGCAGCGAGGGGATGGAGGTGGACAAGCACCCTCACCCTCATGGGCATCCTTGCCACACGTAACACATGTGGCCGGATTGGAACAGGACTGGCTGGTGTGATTGAACCGCTGACACCGATAGCAACGCGTAGGGTTTGGGATGTAAGGGCGAACGGAAATTGTCTCATAGCCCGCTTTGGTTTTTGATGGGAGTTGAACTTTGTCAAATGTCAAGAAGACAGTACAGGTTGGAATGATGTTAGTGGCAACCCTTTTTATGACTATGAACAGCCGTTACGCCCTGGTCGGACAGATAGTGTTTAATTTCCTCGTCGGGCAATCCGTCGAGGGAGCGGGTATAAACGACCCCAAGTGAGGAATTTAAAGTGCGGTGCGCTTCCACCCGGACAGGGAAGGTGTGTAGCAGTGAAGTACGCAGCAATTTTTGTGCCTGGGGGGCACTGACTGTTTCTAACAACAAGGTGCCATTTCGTAATCTGGAACAAGACTTTACAGGACCTGCAATTGCGTCGACACCTTTCTGAATAACGAAAGGGTTGACCGTGGAGAAGTCGTGACCTTCGTCAGACCAAGAAACAACAAGGAACTGTGGCAACGATGGAAGGACTGTCTGTGGCTGAGACTCACTAAACTTACACTTGTGAGCAGACATAGTAGAAGGTGAGGAAACCATGGCGAAAGTATTCCCCATGATTACCGGCGTCTCCGATGGCGCGCTCGTAGTATCTGTCAGCGTGCTATCCCGTGAGCAGAATGGTGAAGGCACGCGATCTAGAACAGTTTGACAGACTACAGAACTTTAGGGTACATTTCGGAAACTGTACGACTTGTTGGCTGTTCGAAGAGTGTTGTGGCGAGTCTCTTCAACACGTGGTGATACCAAGGTGACAGACGTCGTGAGGTTGGGCGGCCACCTCTCATGACATGTCTGATGGCTCTGAGCACTATGGGACTTTAACATCTGCGGTCATCAGTCCCCTAGAACTTAGAACTACTTAAACCCAACTAACCTAAGGACATCACGCACATCCATGCCCGAGGCAGGATTCGAACCTGCGACCATAGCGGTCACGCGGTTCCAAACTGAAGCGCCTAGAACCGCACAGCCACACAGGCCGGCACAGATGTCTGACAACGTAGACTGAACAGACTGGTAAACAGGACAAGCGGCGAACTGTGGGGAACTAACACCAGACGTTAATGCTGGACAGAGTGAAGTAGTGTGTGTTCACAACAGTGCACCGAAGATTCGTAATGATGGGCCTACACAGCTGACGACCCATGCATGTGCCAGTGTTAACAACACGGCATCGACAACCACCACTGAAATGGGCACGTAACCTTCGACACTGAAAGTTGTTGGGTTGTTTGGGGGAGGAGACCATGCAGCGAGGTCATCGGTCTCATCGGATTAGGGAAGGATGGGGAAGGATGCCGGCCGTGCCCTTTCAAAGGAACCATCCCGGCATTTGCCTGGAGCGGTTTAGGGGAATCACGGAAAACCTAAATCAGGATGGTCGGACGCGGGATTGAACCGTCGTCCTCCCGAATGCGAGTCCAGTGTGCTAACCACTGCGCCACCTCGCTCGGTGTACTGAAAGTTGGTGCAGTGGCAGAGCGTTGCATGGTGTGGTGAATACCGATACCTTCATCATACCGATGGGAGGGGTCGGATCTGTCGTCTTCCAGAGAAACAATTTGATACATGTATTGCGTGACCGAGACAGACTGGCCGCGGATCCGTTCTGCTCAGGGGAACATTCACGTGGGCATCTGTGGGTCGAGTGGAGCCCGTGCAAGGAACCACGACGGCCAAGGAGTATCGTGCACTGCTTGCAGACCACATACACACCTTCATGACGATTTTTTTTTTCAACGGTAGTGACATTTTTCAGCAAGATAATGGCGTCATCTTCGAAGGCCAGGAGTGTGTGCAGTGGTTAGAGGAACACAGTAGCGAGTTAAAATTGATGTGCTGGCCTTCAAACTCACGTATGGGATGTGATTGAACGTGGCGCCAGAGCTCTTCGGCCCCGTTCCCAGAATGTACAGGAATTAGGTGGTATGTGTTTGCAGATGTGGTGTCATCTCCTTGCAGCGTCATATGGAAACCTCATTGCTTCCATGCCACGAAGCGTTGCCGGTCTTGCCCGTGCCAAAGGTGGACATACCGTCTAGTAGGTAGGTGGTCATAATGTTCTGGCTGATCAGTGTGTATAGAACTTAGATTAGCATCTTTGACGTTACAACGAAGTGAATACCCTTAGCTGCGTACAGGCGTTGATATAAGTCTGCGGGGACAGTTGAAAATGTGTGCCCCGACTGGGACTCGAACCCGTGATCTCTTGCTTACATGGCGGACGCTCTATCCATCTGAGCCTGTATGCAGCTAAGGGTGTTCACTTCTTTGTAATTTCATTCTAACGAGCTGCATGGTCACCGGAAAGAACAGATACCATCTCCATGTATCTTTGACGTTGTTCGAGGTGTTCCATCGCTGGTAGTAACCGTAACTACCGAAGGCGTCAGTGTGGACGATAGTAATGTATAATAATTGTTTACTTACTGTGTCCATTAGTAGAGTAAGTTGTTGTGCAGCTATTTGTTGTTAGGAACCACCCGACATTGCTATAGAGGTCCGTGCAGAAAGTAGTAAATTGATTAATAATTTCACAAGGCTCGTCTGTTGGAAATGGAGGGGAAACAGTTCTTTTTGAATGCTTTTTAAAAATAATTATGTGATGTCATGTAATATGTCACAGCGTTTTGAATTACGTGAACTGGCTGCTGCTATCAGGCTCGCTTCCTGGTAATATAAAATCAGCGGAGAGAGTGTGTGGACCCATGTGCACCTGAAAGTGTAGTGCAGAGTAAATGAACGTGGGATAAGGCTACAAAATGGAGAAAACTGACCCGCGACAGCATTGGCCGGCCCTGGGAGGATTCCTATCAAATCTTGGGCGGTCGCCAGTTCTAAATATTATTTCTGTTTATCCTACGCTATTTGCCATTGTCCTGCTTCAGTCTGGCGCAGAGCCACTTGCTAGCAGTCTGCCCCCTGCAACCCAGTGCCCGGTTTGTCTATTTTCCATAAACTCTGAGAACAGTTCACTTGTCCTATTGATCGTACAAAGAAATACTGAACTGTTAGGGCATAATCAATTAGCGTGTGAATAGTGGAAAGAATAAAAGTATACATTGGGCTCTTATCAATTGATTTCCGATTAACTAAAACTGTGTACTGTCCGTTTACGGCCTTCAGAATTCACTGTACACTTAATTGGTTCTCCCAGATTTCGCCTAAGGTCTCTGGAAAGTTAATACCGTGTCATTCTTTTAGATAAATTATTTCAGTGTTCGTCAGTGGAAATCTGTGAGCGCTCACGGTTTCGCCGTTGTACCAGACGCACGGCAAGTAAGAAAACACTGGGGCGAACGCAGTCGTCGCGACAAACACATGTTTTCGTTGATGATTATCTCCAGAATGAATCCTTCACTCAGCAGAGGAACGGTTAACGGATTGGAACTCTAACTCGGGACCTCGGAAAGAGGTGCTGATAGGTGTGAAATTGTTGAGGACAGGTCTTGAGTCGGGCCTGAATAGATAAGTCGGTAAAAGCTTTACTCCCCCAGATGTAAAGGTTCTGGGTTGGAGTACTGGTCCGGCACAGTTTTGATCTGCCAGGAAGTTTAATTAATTGTCTATTTTAAAATTAATATTGGTAGCCATCCTTCTTTAGTTTCTATTCTATTGTTTATTTTGTGGGTAAGTATAACTATTACTTGTCTTTCCCAATTCAATTTTGTTTTCACCGCGAAACAATAATAAATATTCAGTTACAAAAGACGAATAAGGTTTGTAACCTACAAGATAAAGACAGTACTTACTTCAACGTAGATTGAATGTCTAAACAAGCACAATGGGACACGTTTAGAAATGTAGACTCAGATAACGTAAAATGAATACTATCCAGTTCATTAAACGAGTAAAAGTCAGTGTTCTCGAGAGAGCGGTCGTTTGCAGCCGAACCTATACGGAAATTAAATTCTGTAACGGCTGTGGAACATGCAGGCGACCGGCTCCTAAACCTTGCTCCACCAAGCGACAACTGTTAGTGACTTGGCTGTGTGCTGCAGACACAAAAGGAAATCTATAAGCGGAGAGTTGAACTATCCGAGGCCAGGACAGGCTCGTGAGATTGAAACGCCAGGTTCGACTATTGGCGCGGTTCCAGCAACATTTAGCGTGCAAGGCTCGTGCCCATTATTATTACATAGAAGTCTCTCTTTTGAAAGGATGTAGCAATCAGTTTCCCAAGATGTTTGCAAGAAGCATAAAATGTAGTGCCAAATTAGTGGTGGCTCCCGTTTGCCGGGAGTAAGCAGCTCACGAATTGTAAAAGATTGTGGTGGTGGTGGTGGTGGTGGTGGTGGTGGTGGTGGCGGCGAAAAATTGCTTCTACATGAATGTGATGGTTGACTGCCTGGCCTTTGCGGATGACCTTGCCTTTTTTTTCTTTTTTTCCTTGTTCTATTCGCTAGACACAGCTGCTGAACAAACCAATGAAATGAAGATACCATCAGCTAAGCCATAACGTCAGATATTCGATAAAACTGAAAACACAATCATCATGTTCAAAGAAGCACCCAGAAGAAGAAGGTGAAATCAAATAGTCGGAGGAGTTCAAATACCTAGGATATTCGTAATGAACAAACACATCTAAGAAAGAAGTCTTTGCATCACGGATCAGAAGAACGGAAACAGTGTATCAACTAACTGAACGTTTCCAAAAGAAGATAATGTCAGTGTAAGACTACAATCTACGTTAATACGACCAGAGGCCAGATATTGCGGAGAATGCTTTTATATGAATAAAAGAGATTTGGCCGAGAAATTAGAAACTCTTGCATGACAGACCTCGAGGAAAATATTAAGATCACTCAAAGAAAATCGTGTATTAGGGAATTCCTATATATGTAGAAGAAATCGGCCAAATATTGTAGGAAGGTTGTTTTCAATGATCACACTGCCCATATGAGTCCTAAAAGGTTAAGCAGTCGTATCTTCGGCTACTTAACAAGGAAACCAAGGAAGTGGGGTTCACCAAGATAGGAAAAGACCTGTAAGAAGTGGAGCAACACTAGAGGACATCCATATATGCTCAAACCCCAAAAACACCTTGGTTCTGCAAGAAAAGACAAAACTAAAATTTGCAAAACGTTGACTTAAATTAGAAACAGTGTAGGTAATGAATGCGGGTATACTGTGCTAAACTAAAGGTCGAGGGACAAGGAAGAGGAAGACTGCAGATGGAATAGCGCAGTCAATCAAAAATGAACAAAAATTTATTAGGAGATAATGGAGATATAGATCTGGGGAAGTCGAGAGAGAGAGAGAGAGAGAGAGAGAGAGAGAGAGAGAATATGAATACAGTTTTTCCGCTGTAACCCCATATTGCTGTACTCTGTTTAATCTTGAGTGCAGCCAGCCGTCAGTGGTGTGCGTTTACACGTTGCGCTCCCCAGGACCTCAAGGATTGGCGCCGTGACCTCCTGGGGTCCAGCAGCGAAGCGCGTGCTGCCGCCGCCCCGTGGCCCGCACTGCAGAAGCACTCGTAAAATTAGCGCCACTTAACTCCTGTTACCAGCGCGGACACTTCGTTATTCTGTCGCCACAAGGGCAGCTGTTTGCAACCTACTCGCCTTCACTCATTAAAAGTTCGCTCGCTCCATTGATTACCGCTTGTCTGGCGTTGCAGCATCTCGTGTTTTAAGAACGTGCCGCGCCTAGTCGCTTTGTTCGTCGGCAATAAACTCGTGTTAAGCACTTGGCGCAGCTGTTATATCGATAAACAGTTTTTACACAACTGGAATGCTATTGTGTTGTAATAGGTGCTCCAAAGGGCGTATTACATCAATCCTCTTCCTCCTCTCCTCCTCCTCCTACTACTACTACTACTACTACTACTACTACTACTACAACATCTGTTCTCCCTACCGTCCAGGTGATGGCTGCTTTAGGCAAATTAAAGGGTGGTTCCTTCCCCATCGTTCCCTAATCCGAAGGGACCGATGACCTCACTATTTGGTTGCTTCCACCCAAATTAACCAACCAACAGGTGACAGCTCCCTATTACTACCTGCAGGCAGTATTTTTATCTAATGACAACACAGTAGCTGAAAGTGTCTCTCAAGGCGTTGAACACTGTCAATAATGCCCGAGAGCAGTGACGGGAGAACGAACCTAACGATTTCCGGAATAATGGTCAAGCTACACTTGGCAATATTTGCGAGAGAAGAGTCAGATCCAAACAACTACGTAGGAAACTCCCAACATTCAACAACAATTTGCTTTTCATCGCTAGTATGAGGTGGCCAACCTTCATATAAAAAAAAAAACTAAAAAAATGGGTCAAATGGCTCTGAGCACTATGGGACTTAAATCTGAGATCATCAGTCCAGCCGGCCGGTGTGGCCGTGCGGTTCTAGGCGCTTCAGTCGAACCGCGTGACCGCTACGGTCGCAGGTTCGAATGTTGCCTCGGGCATGGATGTGTGATGCCCTTAGGTTAGTTAGGTTTAAGTAGTTCCGAGTTCTCGGGGGCTGATGACCACAGATGTTAAGTTCCATAGTGCTCACGAGGGAACCTCCCCATCGCACCCCCCTCAGATTTAGTTTTAAGTTGGCACAGTGGAGAGGCCTTGAAAAACTGAACACAGATCAATCGAGAAAACACGAAGAAGTTGTGTGGAACTATGAAAAAAAATTAGCAAAATATACAAACTGAGTAGTCCATGTGCAAGATAGGCAACAGCAAGGATCATGTGAGCTCAGCAGCGCTGTGGTCCTGTGGTTAGCGTGAGCAGCTGCGGAACGCGAGGTCCTTGGTTCAAGCCTTCCTTCGAGTGAAAAGTTTAATTGTTTTTTATTTTCAGACAATTATTATCTGTCCGTCCGTCCGATGCGAGGTAACTGCGCCGTAGTATGGGGACGCTACACCTAAACAAACATCGAAACACACGACGTCAATCGACTACAGCGCACGGAAGAGAGCACGGGCAAGGTAGAAGAATCTTTTTACCCATTCGCCAAGTGTACAAGTTAGGTGGGTCGACAACATATTCCTGCCATGTGACGCACATGCCGTCACCAGTGTCGTATAGAATATATCAGACGTGTTTTCCTGTACAGGAATCGGTTGACCTATAACCTTGCTATCAAATATTTTCGGTTCCCATTGGAGAGGCACGTCCTTTCGTCTACTAATCGCACGGTTTTGCGGTGCGGTCGCAAAACACAGACACTAAACTTACTACAGTGAACAAGAGGCGTCAATGAACGAACGGACAGATAATAAATTTGTGAAAATAAAGAAAGTAAACTTTTCACTCCACGGAAGACTTGAACCAAGGACCTCTCGTTCCGCAGCTGCTCACGCTAACCACGGGACCACGGCGCTCCTGAACTCTTACCCTCCTTATGTTGCTTATCTTGCGCATGGACTTCTCAGTTTGTATATTTTGCTTATTTTTTTCATAGTTCCACACACCTTCTTCCTGTTTTCTCGATTGATCTGCGTTGAGTTTTTGAAGGCCTATCCACTGTGCCAACTTATAACTAAATCTGAGGGGGGTGCGATGGGGAGGTTCCCTTGTCAGAGCCATTTGAACCATTTTTTTCATCAGTCCCCTAGAGCTTAGAACTACTTAAACCTAACCAACCTAAGGACAACACACACATCCATGCGCGAGGCCGGATTAGAACCTGCGACCGAAGCGGTCGCGCGGTTCCAGACTGTAGCGCCTAGGACCGCTCGGACACTCCGGCCGGCCAAATGAACTATTTCAAAACCCAAAGCACACCGTTAGACTTATAGTAAAAATGACTTGTCTCCACTACCTTGGTGCAAGCCTCATCAGCTGTTTATTTTGAATTTCACTGAAGCACCGTCTCATAGGACTGATGAGGCTGAGTGTACCTTTCCACCAAAGAAAAATCTGAGATGTTCATCGAAAATCGAACCCGGGACCTTCGCGTTAGTAGCCAGCGACGCTAATCGTTATAGGACTGAAATAGCGAAAGTGGCTCTAGGTTGGAATAACTTAAAGAAAAAAATACAAGCAAATAACTTACCTGTTCTTATTCTGGTTTACCGTCCGAACCTAAGAAGCACCCCTGAGAAACGTTGGTCTCCCTTTTTCACACACGGTTAAGTAAAATATCCTAGTCGCAGGCAAAATGGCAGCGCATATTCACAGGTACCCAATGGGTCTTCAACAGTAGCACAGTGTGAGCTAATAACAAAGGTATATATTAAAAATATACATGTTCGTCGAAATTTTGGACTAACAGAGAATGAAGACAGTGCATCAGCTTGAGCAGAAATGGTGGGGGTGGGGGCGTGGTTATGTGATGATGCATATCCTGTTAGTGAAGACAGAATACAGCTTGCAATGCAGTTGTGTCCAGTCTCAAGTTGCTGTAGGAAGTACAAGAACGGTTTTATAAAAAGTATCCACGAAATCTAGTGACTGTCACATAACTTATCTACGGTAACTTTTGAGAAAAACATTAGTTAATTGCCACTGGACTACAATAGTTGGAAATGAGCCGCATGTGTGGAATATTCTAGGGCTGCCAGATGGATGATTTGGATGCTTTTCGAGAATTCCGAGGAGCTCCGCACCACAACCAATTAGGAGTAAAACGTGATGTACTGCTGGAATATTAACGTGACGGTTGGGTGAAGATGCTTCTGGAACGTACGGCTTTTTTTCGGAACACATAATCACCATCTTTTTTTCCTTTTTTTGCGCACTTCTGACGGGCATGTTTAAGGAACTAATATTCGATACAGAACATACAACTGTTCGCCACGTATCCTGGGTATCACAAGGGAGGCTCATAAAAAAAAAATTAATTGATTTGAACCCGTACAGCAGCCTACATGATTAGCATGACCTATCCTCCGACATGCATTCTACAAAAACGTTGATAGTAATTATATGAGAGGAGATTTGGGGTTAAAGCAGTTAGGTGTCAGCACAAAATAGTAAATCCATACTGAATAAGTGCGTTATTTAGTAAAAGCGCTTATTACCCTGAAATTATGGGGAGGGTGAGCTGATTGATGTAAAAGCAGAACACCAGCTCAGTTCTCTTTCAAAGTCACACGGCTACATCTCGGCGTTCTGTCCTTTGATACAGAGAATAATTGTCCTGCCTTAATTTGGCAAAATAAAAAATCTTCCAACGCACTCGCAGGCACAAAATTAGCACATGCTGGCTTTGCGCCAATATTTCCAGTGGAAAGCACACACATTTGAATGGAACGCGTAAAACACTGTAATGTCCATTCTTTGGCCATGGCTAATTCCCACTGTTGGCGCAGTCTTACAAATTTATCGTACTGCTTAGCACGTGGTTTAATAAAAAGTCCAGAGCGACGTCCTTTACATCGAAGTCTTCAATCTTCAGTTACGGGGTAGAAAGCGCTGAAAGACACTCTTCATGCAAAATTACATCTGTGTCTTGTCCACCACAGTTCGCGTCTCTTTCGCGTGGTTTGCGACTTGAGATAATCATTGCTAATTTCCTGTCTGTTTAGAGAGTTAACAGAATAAATTGCTATACTACGTAACAAAACAAAAGAGCCATAAACTACAGCTAACGATTATTCGGCTTAGAAAACGATTTTGTTGTGAAGATGTAGAGAACGAACACATCTCCTATTTAGCTCGTCACTTATTCTATCCATTCCATTTTTTTATATACGTTGATCCACGGTTGGGAATATATGGGCTATTTAGCCCCGACCCATGTATAAACTTTCTCGTATTCGTATGCGCATGCGCATTCAAGTAACTTCCCTTGTCTTGCGCATGTGCATGTGCATAGGTAGCGGGTCGGACTTTTAAGTGAGTGACCATTTTCAGCTGCAGTTTATGGCGGGTCATGGCCCAGCGAACATAGGCCGGTGTGAATTGGAGCGTACACTATTAAGTAGTGGTTTTGACTTTGTACATATGTACTGTTCGTGTTTTCCTTTTCTTTTTGTTTATAAATGTATAGCTATGGTGTTCTTTTAATCATTGACAAAGGTCTTTTTAGGCACTTGTGGGTTTTATTGTTGTTCTGAAGAAGGTGTAGTTATCTACGCCGAAACCCGTGTAAACACTAGGGGCTTTTATCGCAATCGAGGCGGCTTTGTAGTTTTTTAATATATTAACCAACGGTTGCTGACGCGCAGTGATGTTGAAGGTTCTTTAACATCGGCAAGCGCTTGAACACATCGGCAAGCGCTTAGTTAGCGGTGTCGCTTAAGTAGTGGTGCCTGTTAACCAGGGTTTGAGCAGCTAAATGTGCTGATACAGTGAGTAAAGTGTGTTCGGCAGAGGAAAAGACCGAAGACCAGGCGATCAAAGAAACCGTCATACGAAGGAATTCCCGGAGGGAAGACGTTCTCGCAAAACACAATGAGATAGTTTACAGAATCGGCATTTGTGACAGACTGCAAAACGATGCTACCGTCACGAACATGCAACTGGAGTAATGACTACGGAGACTAGGGAAATCAGGGTGTCTGCCGCCCGCCCCCTCCCCCTCCATTTGGGAGTGGAATAGCGAAGGAAATGAGTAGGAGTGCTACAAGCTACCCTTCGCCATGCGTCGTAAGGATACGTCACCTTGCGGGATATGTGCGTGTGTCCTACCTGAGAGGGAAGTTGCGGAATCTTAAAGAGGGGAAGTTGGAACCTTTCCTCGACCTGTGAGTCTAGTGATTCGCGTCCGCCCATACAATACGCGTGTCCGACGTACGTAAGGGAAACTGGCCAAGACTGACGGCAGGGATATTTCAGGCGATGCGCAGTCGTGTCGATTGACATTCCGTGACCGGTGGATGTCGCAGGCGAGGCCGGAGCACGCGCTCTGAGAGAAGCACCAGCAGCAGCAGCCGCCGCCGCCGGCACGCGTGCCCTGAATACACGGCACACGGACCCCGTCTCATTAGGTTATAAAGGCGGCGCTTCACGGCGGCCCACGCCCCTACACGCTCGCTAACTTCGCTCCATAACGGTGGGCGATACCACGCCGAAAGCGCGCCTCGTATATTACGCGTAGCATGCAGACTGCGGCGCAAAACGACCCATTTAGGAGCCTCTCATAGCGCCGGGTTCCGTATAAGCTCGGCGAGGAAAGAAGCGAAGACGGACGCGCTCCTTAGCGGGAAAAATGGCATCCTAACGCAGAGATACGACTAAAATCTCAAAGTATTGCTCAAGTCTCGATATGTTCCACCAGAAACATCTCCGCAGACATGCAATCTGACGCAACAAGGACATTTTCTAGTCTCCATTAGTACTGCATCAGTAGAAAACCAAAAGTGACTACCAACCCCAGTAAGCTTTTACGGCTTCAAATGACAGGAATTTTTTTTTCTTTTTTTTTTTTTTTTTTTTTTTTTTTTTTAAGTGCGACGTTATCAGGACGACATGTGACTCGGCAGACTAAAGTGTTCATTCAACACGGTGTCTAATAGAAGATATTCACGTTCGGAACATCAATAAGTTGTTTCATGGATTCAGTGTTTACTGAAGGCTGTTTATTGAAGCCTATTTCGGTCAATAAACAGCTAATTCATAAAACTGGTTATTGGCGGGAAAAAAAGGAAACTGATGCTCTGCAGCACCATCTGAACACACACACACACACACACACACACACACACACACACGCGCGAAAATCTGCCAGCGCGTCCTCTAAGTTGTCAAGAATTGCTATTGTCTGTTCAATTGCGAAAATTTATTTACATATTTGCCATAATGTTATTAAAGCTTTTGGCACCCGAACTAGACACCGCACAACCAGTATAACAGTAAGCATGCAACTCATGTAGAATGAATTCCCTCCACGTAACATAGTTTAAAGGCTCTTTGACAAGGAGGAGACAAAAAACTGAGAAGAAATCAGCCTGCGTTCTCTTACAGAAGCAAATAACCCGGATATTCGCGATAGGCGATTTACGAAAACCACAGGAAACCCAAATCTGGATTGCAAGCCGAGAATTTCAACCCCGTTCTTCCCGTATGCTAGCCCAATACGCTAAGCGCTGCGCTTGGTGGTCAAAATTATGAACTGCAACATACGATTTTTTAACTTAATTTTTGTTAACTTTCGCTCTATTGCATAATTACGGCCCTAGGCGGTTTTGAAGTACCGCTCAATGGCTGCTTCGTCATCAGCAATCTAACAATTGACTGTTTCGGGTGGCATGTAGTCATTTAAGATATTCGGGCAACTCCAGACCCCGAGTTAACAAAAGGTCATTGAAATGCTTGTCGTTAACACGTATCCCAAAAATGAGTAGAGATTATCGTCCGCAAGTAAATTGTTGATCAATAACTAAGACCGAATGTTCAACCTAGTTCCTGTGGATGTCGTCTACGAAACACTATTTGTCTAAAAATATCACAATAGTTGAAGCAATCAACACCACAGCAGCTTATACGAGCCCATTCTATGGCATCGATAAATTGTAATTAGCAATAGTGAGGCATTATAAAGTACACCCGGCAAAAAATTACTCACAGGAAAGATTATACGGAAAAAATAGACACGTCTATACATCAATGAAGTTATCTTACGTCTAGATCCAGCACGCACAAACAAAACGCTATCAACACATTTCGCACTGGTAACTTCCAATTCACATCACAATTAATACAGTTAACAAACCCAATTAAACAGGAATGTGATCCACGTACCTTGTGAATGTCTTCATACGGGCCTCCACTGCTTTGTGTCGGAGGCAGATTCGTGTCAAGGCAGTGCCGATCTCCTTGGTAGCACCTGCAACAAAATAATGGACACTATTAAACGTTATGTTCAAATACGTCAAGTCTCGAAAAATACTTTCCAACTTCAATGTATTTTAGAGCACAAGTAAAATGCAGATTTCGGCTCATATGATTCACGAAATGCTCCAGTTCTATCACAGTCAACGGCTCTGCATTGACTGCGGCGATTTTATAAATGATTCGCTACTTAAAACTTATTGCCCCGACGTAACCACACTCCACGTCCAAAGTCCATGATCATGGCCAGCAATGAAATAGAACACTGAGCACAGAAAGCACGTTTATCACGAACAACACACTACACCCGCATCTGAACTGTGACCTCGTGCACGAAGAGTGCAGTTATTAATGTAACAATATTCTAGAAGTCTGGTATTTATACTAACATCGAATATTCCCTAATATACAAGCATTAGAAACTTAAGATATTTCAAGAACGTTCCAGAACTGATAAATACTAAACATTTAAAAAACTGCAGGTGGTTTGGGTCTGTGGTAGCGAACCGCACACGTTCGCCTGCGACGCTAACCACTACGCAACACTGCAGGTCGCAGCAACATCGTTCACAAAATGCTTTGTCCTGTAGGGTTGCATCACAATCCAACGGAGTAAAATCTGGAAAGTCGCCATTCTCGATTAAACGCTGAAAAAATGACGAGCTACGCGAATGGTAGGTTGGCAGCTACAGCGCCTGTAACAGTTTTAATTTGTAGATACACATTTTTAAACAAATTCTCGCTGTACGTTCGCTGTAGAGATTATGAGCTCTTTGGATGCCCTCCGAATAGATTCGTGTTGTAAACTGTAGAAAGCAATTCAAATGCCTTCTTAGTCAGGTCGGCCAAAATGACGCTGATACCAACAATACCTGGCTACATCAGAAAAGGAATCCGATGAAATCAAGCTCGTACATAACTGGACATCGAGAACTTTTAGAATGGCGACCGAAATTGTCTATCATTAGCAAAAAGGTAACCATTGACAGATTCAACGGGTTGTTATGTGTACGTAAACACACACACACACACACACACACACACACACACACACACACACACACACACCACATTTTCTTTAACAGTTGTAACTCTTGACATCACCTAAAACAATTACAGAGAAGTCTGATTTGCTTAAGCCGAAAATAGTGCAAGTCACTTCGTTCAGCTGTTGCAACACGAAAGTTGTAAATTACCGTCTTAGTCGCCCAATATTAGCAAATGTGCTAGAATTTTCTTACCACCAAAACAAATTCAAAGCAAACAATTTGACAAGGGCGTTGGCTACAACCCTCGTGCGCTTCGCAGATTGTAAGGTATGTTAGTGGCACGACGTAAGCTGGCGAGAGAAAATGCAACTGACAATGTTTCGACCTGGTACCATTACATGACATCAATGTAAACTGCCATTTTACAGATCGTGATTTGTACGACATTTTCGACATACTTAGCAATAATTTTTTTAAAACATCTGTAAATAGTTCGTCGGCGACATACACTGATGAGACAGAACGTTTGACCATTGCCCATCTCAAGATTGTTTGCCACCTATCTGTGTTAGGGGTACGTGACGCGGTAACGAAAACAAAAGTTGAGTGCAGACGATTGAGAATAGTTCTAGCAACGGGATGGACTGCAAATGGGGAAATCCACTGACGTAAGGACTTCCACAATGGGCAGATTATTCTGACCCTTATAGTCAGCATGTAGGAACAGTGCCTGAAGGACGGGGAAACCACAAATAAGCGGTGAGGTGTTGGTAACGACCTCGCCTAGGAGCAGAACCTGGAGGTCGGAGGCTTGCCTGCTCTGTGAAACAGAATAGGGGCGACCTGCGGCGGATATGAGGAGAGCTGCGGCAGATCCAACGTCGGAGCACAATGCCAGTGCAAGCACAAGTGTTTCGGAGCGCACAGTTCAGTACACTACGTCAGACATGGGGTTCTGTAGCAGACGTCACCGAAGTGTCTCCAACGGCATCGTCAAATACGATTGCAGTGGGCACGATATGATCGAGAACGGGCCGTCGATAAAACGTTATGCCTGGTCGGATGAATCACACTTCCTTCGGCACACGGATCTTACATTCGTACGTTGGGCGTGCCGAGTTTGTGACGTCTTAGCGTGGAAAAAGCACGATGGGGAGTCTTTCCGAACGCGCAGGGCAATAGCTAGCATGTCAGATATTCTGAACGTGCGTTTGAATGTAGATCAATAAGTTGGAAGAAGGCGCCATCTCTCACAGTACAGTCGCGAGACGCCATTTTCGCTTTCAACTAAAGCCCGCATATGTATATGGCGTTTCCAAGCGCCTGTTACCTGCGTTTCTCTCAAAAATTGTACGATTTATTGTAATAAAATGACGGGAGACGTCATATTGGTGGTTAAAAAATCTGTCGTGTTATGAAAGTATGCCGTGTCAGGTGACGAATATTGAAGATCCATCAAAAAAGCATTGTTCTAGATACAATTTGTTATAATCAGATTTCAGTTAGTATCATACCTACGATCAAAGCTTTTAGAATATGGTAAGATTCGAAGTATGATCGTAAATCATTCACTGTCGGTTTAACGTAATGAGTAGAGTCACAGACTAGTAATGTAACGCGTAATTTATTGCTGATACGCGTCCCACTGGATCCAAATATTTTACTAAGCTTCACGTTTTCAGACACTTTGTTATTGGCTTAATAGCAGAATATTCTATTACAGTCTAGGTTATCTCTGTGTCGTCTTTCTGAAAGTGAGTTTGTTCGATTAGCTCTATCTGAAAAACAGGTTCCACTACTTGGAGTAAGATATTTTTCACTTTCTTGTTTTAGATTGAGTATTTCACATGCTGTACAGATTCTGCTACTGAATAGGAACAATGATCAGGTACGAATGACGGTAGGATTTTACTAAAAAGTGGGAATGAAAATTTTTATCTTACGTGGAGAACTACTGCAAATTTGCATCACACTATTTGTAATGGAACTTCCATAGGCTAAGCTGATGACCTTACAGACTGGGCACTTACTATACTTCCATTTTTGCCTTTTAACATATTCATGGATATTTAAGTCCATGTATACAGTAGACAGAACAGAACTATCATATCGACAAGGGACGAAAGATTTAACGTAGGACTTCCGTTTCTGTCCATTTCGTAAACAGTGTGGTTTTCGAGCCAGTTAGAGCCACCAACTGCTGCTGGAGCCCGCTGCATCGCGTATACCTCGTTGAGGCACACATACCGTATGGACATACAGCGTCCTTTCTGAGCGTTCAGCGGCACGGTCAACGTTGACGTTCGAAAGCATGGACCGTGTGCCGACGGCTTAAGGACGCAGCGCGGTGGGGTCGGTAGTATGTAGGGCTTACACAGCATCTGTAATAGAAATTAGAGGCGAACGACAGCTGCGTACTATATGAATATTATTGTGGTCAAACTGCATTTTTTTCATGTTTTGATGCCTTCCCGACGGCGATAGCATCTTCCAGAAGCTTATCAGTTCGTATCAAAAGGCCCGAGTCGTGCTACCGTACTTCGAGGAGCCTGACAGTGAACTCACACTGATGTCTTTGCCACTAAATTCGTTGATGTGGACCCGATGGAAGACACCCGGAACGCTGTCGGGCGCCAGCTCCGCACGCACGATTCACCGCTCCGTACTTACAGGGAATTGCGTTACCTGTTGCGCGTAGAGATCTGGTGCCAGGCGGAATCACTACTGTCTTACACTCTAAAGGCGTACCAACACTAGTATCAGGTGGTCGTACTCTAAGGTGACAAAAATGAAGTGGTCGTACAGTGAGGTGGCAAAAAGTCTCGGAACAGCGATGTGCCTGTACCATCAAACAAGCCATAAAACGGCAGTGCATTGACGGAGTTGTCATTTGTATCCAGGTGCTACATGTGAAAAGTTTCCAACGTGTTTATGGACGTACTACGGGAATTAACATTCGTTGAACGTGGAATATTAGTTGGAGCTAGACAAATGTGACATTACATTTCGGAAATCGTCAGGGAATTCAGCATTCCGAGATCCACCGCGTCAAGAACGTGCCGGAAATACTAAGTTTCAGGCATTACCTTTCACCACTGACGACGCAGTGGCCGATGCCCTTCACTTAACGACCGAAAGCAGAGTTTTCGTAGTGTGTCACTGCTAACAGACAACATTCCGTGAAATAACCGCAGAAATCTATGTGGGACGAGACCACCTGCAGTTATTCGTGGACTACGTGTTCCGAAACAGCGCTGGAGTTTTTACAGATAACAATGCGCCATGTCACTGGGCACAAACGTTCGCGATTGGTTTGAACAACATTCCGGTCAATTCAAGTGAATGATTTGCCCACACAGATCGCCCTACACGAATCCCATGGAACGTCTACGGGACATAACGGGGAGATCAGTTCGTGTACAAAATCCTACACCGGCAACATTTTCGCAATTATGGATGGCTATATAGAGGCAACATAGTCCAATATTTTTGCAGAGGACTTCCGAACACTTGTGTCGTCTGTGCTACGTAGACTTGCCGCACTACTTCGCACCAAGGGAGGTCCGACAAGGCATTAGGAGATATCCCTTGACTTGGCACCTCAGTATATTTTTATGCTTCTGATGCAAAAATAGGCACGTCAGAGTATGAAGCACGTTCTTGCCAACAGTTGCCAAAGTTCTTTCAGAGCGAAATAATTAGCTCCTCTGATTTCTCTTCGCGTCTGCGGCTCTTTCTTCACTTCAGTTCTTTACCTTTGAAATATCGATCCTTGTGATTCTGATTCTAACACATTTTGACGTACTGGATTGTTGCTCAAGTGAATTTAACTGATCACGAATCCACCAGATTACTGAAACCAAAGCTTTTAGTCTCTCGCAAGACAATGTCAGAAAGACTCTGCAAGAACATAGGAACGGGTTTCTATCACACTAATTTTATTCGTTTCAATCTCATTTAACTAAATGGTTGGTACTTGACCGGCGGAACCCTGGTTAACTTTGTGCCGACTTTACGAACTGAAAAGCAGACTTTGTGAACACAAAGCCAGTCACCGCTGCCAAAACGTATTTTACTTGTGTGTGCAGTATACGAGGTAGCGTGGTTCCGTGTCCAGTTAGGCCGGTAACATCTTTGGCGCTAACTACCAAGAACTGCGTCAACAGTAGATACTGCTAAGAAACTGAGGGAGTGGCAATCGGAAAGGAACAAAAAGAAAAAAATAGCAACAGACAACTGAGTGCCAACTAAAAAGGACTGCACCGTACATGCGGGAGGCTCTGCTGTATCGCGGAAGATTTTTTTCAGATTCCTCGTCGCGCTGTGTTGCTTACATCGGTAAAACCTCATTGATAAGATTATGTCTCTTACCTGTCCGTAGTAAACAGCAAGATAAGCAATCTACTTACACTAGAGATAAAGTATCTTGTCGGCTGCTCCGAATAATACAGATCACCATGGGCGTGGGAGGCTATCTCCAGAAATAGCGCTATCTTTGGTGAAACGTTATGTCAGTTTCAGAGCTCCCTTCCTCCCAATATCTGCGAAGAAAGACACGGAATATCCAACGAATACAGAAAGAGGAGTTTTCTTCCATTACGCTTCTGCTGATTCAGTCATATCAGCAACGGCGACATTAAGCCTAAGTCAGGCTGAGCGCAGCTCATTCTCTGAAATTACTCTTTTGTGCGCAAACGCACACCAAAGGAAAACGAAAGCACTTGCTTGAAAATTAGCTAAGCGCAGGAAATTTACGTATGTATGCTGTTACTGGTCCACAGTTCCCTCAGTATTCTTGTAATATACGAAGATGTCGCAAAAAAAGACTTCGGTTAACGTTCTCTAGGCAAGACGTAACAGACAACGTTGACAGAAATATTTATTTTCGAGTTTCAAGATGAATACTTCGTGTGAATGTTCCTGAAAGTGCAAAATAAGAGCATGCTTCTAGTGGGAATGGAGTTTATTACGGTACACTTCTTATGTAATGACATTTTAAAATTAATGAATGTACGTCTACAGGAAAAAAAACTAAAGTATTTCAGCTGCTTAAGAACAACACACTACGCTTTGTAATTCATATTCAACAGGTGATTGTTCGGAAATTTTACAAGCTGAGACGTTTCATAAGCAATCTTTTGGGATGGAGAAACATGATAGCAGCGACTTTAATTTTCCCATGGTCAGTATCTCTAAAAATACAATTTTCTTCTCCCTCCTTCAAATTTCTTGAACTGTAGATTCACCAAAAACAGGACGCTACAAACATGGACGGCTATCGTTCGGCGAAGCACACTAGCGGCAAAACATACGTACTGGGGTTTTAACATTGTTACATGTGTGCGCGCCATACTGAACGAAAAATACAAAATTTAGTCATACATTCCATACGGAGTTGCATTCACCGGTTTCGGTCATACTGTGGACAGAAAACCAAGAACATGTCAAGAAGGCATAGCGGTCCGCACAAATATGCCAATGGAATAGCAAGAAGCCCGGCTATGGTATGCAGGGAGATGCAATCTTCCGCAGAGCTTACACGTCACGGAAAATTACGCACCGCCCCGTGCGTGCAAGCGGCGCCAAGCGAGCGAGAATGTTTAAGGCAGCGCACGCGTCGCTACGTAACAGGCGGTCGCGATGCCTTTGATGTATCATGCGGCGGCTTCTCTGACGTCGCATCCTCGTTCACCTTTTAAAAGAGTAGCAGACAGGGGTCATCGCTAGTTCAGTAGCAATCCTAGCCCCACATCGAGGCGTCCATCACAAACATATTCAAAACGAAGTCTTCCCAGCTCCTTTAATGGAATTTGGTGCTTGATTTGACGAGTGAAGGAAATAAACTTGCTCGCTGTTTACGTCCCCTGCCGTTTAAAAGGAAAGATCTTTATATTTCCATAAAACAGTTATCCCAACATGTCACCCTAACACATATTCTGATACCACGGCCCTGTTAGAATACACGATGCCATTGCGAAATATCTCATTTGGAAGTCATGTATCAACAGATTTTTGAATATCATTTTTGCTTACAAGCCTATGTATTTTACCCCGGTTAACAACCCCCAATAAATCCTAGATATTTACAAGCATTTTTCACCAGTTCGCAGTTGAATGGTAGTCGTCCGAAGCAGGGTAATTCTATTTCTTACAAGGGAAGGCCACGACGTTGGGATCACAGATTTACTTCAGACTTTGCACATCTTTTGTAGGCAATTAGAAAACATACTGAGCAAGTAGTAAGATGCACTACTCTGACAATTTCGAGAAAATCGAAAGAAGTTTTCGATTATGAAACTGACTTATCTTTACGTAGGTCCTGGAAGTTAAGAGTTCATAGTGGTCAAGTGGTTACTGTTTGAGCTTCGTGAGGTAACATTGTACGAGGTAACGTTACGACTCCAGCTCAAACTTAATTTCTAGTCTGTATTTTTTTCGTTGCCGGTCATATTATTTAATTTATATGTCATTTGAAAGGTAATATAACTAAAAAAACCACGTGCATTTGCATGAGGTTTTAGTGAATTTCATGTTATTTGCCTACTCACTATTTTTAACTAAAGTTAATTATTAGAACAAACATATTTATAATTACAGACAGGTAAATGAAGAAACGCAGAGTGTTTTCCTGCAAACGTATGCCTGTAGTTATTTGCGAAATCCCTTAAAAGTGCAATCTAGTAAGGTACCCGGAACCACTATGCACCTCGACGCTTCGACCTGCAGAGAGCGAGGCAGAGGCAAGCCCCATTTGACAGTTAACCTAAGCAGTGCCAAGACGTTGCTAATGTAGGAAGAGCGAATAATGTATGTGCAAATTTTTTGAATATCACAGAATTTACAATTGTACTACAAAAGTGAAAGTTTGAGAGGGATTCGAACCGTCTCCTCATAGGCGTTCATCTTACGAAGCTCGAACCTTTCTGCATTTTGTTCAGTATTGTTCGTTGCGTTTGGCCTGGGCGCACATCACATGGCATCCGTTCCAGTTGATCGTTGATTCATTTACTCAGTTTCTTTTATTATACAGGGCAACCAGGCCTCTGCTGAGCTGCCGTGCTGGTTTCACTTTACCACCATTAACTCTAGCATCCGGAACCCACGCACAGTTACACAATAGACGCTTAAAACTTGTCTTGCAATTTTCTCGGAATTGCTAGAGTAGTACACCTTACTACTTGCAGATTATATTGTTCTAATGCCCAACAAAAGGTGTACAAACTTTGATGTAAATCTGTGATAACAACCTCGTGCCATCTCCTTGTTAACTGTTATGTTTTAGGTGTATTCTGTTCAAAAATGCCTCAAATGGCTCTGAGTACTACGGAACTTAACAGCTGAGGTCATCAGTCCCCTAGAACTTAGAACTACTTAAACCTAGCTAACCCAAGGTCATGACACTCATCCATGTCCAAGGCAGTATTTGAACCTGCGACCTTAGCAGTCGCGCGGTTACGGACTGAAGCGCCTAGAACCGCTCGGCCACCGTATATTTTGCGTTCAACAACAAAAATGAGTGCTATGATTACTATACGAAAATAATTTCTGTAATCATTTCTCCTATAAAATAATGAAAGTTCTTGAATCAAATGTGCGAAATGTGCCTCTTGATAAAATGCATCTGCAAAAGAAATACAGTAACTGTCATTTTTATTTACACGATATACTGAAAATAACTTCAACATATTTGTTGCTGATTAAGTACTCGGCCATATTTACCATTTGTCTTGTGTACTTGAGACGGTTGAATGTACTGTATGCACAAAAAAATTGCAGAATGAAGACTTATCTAAGAACTGAAGATAAAGAGCTCCAACGAATTCCAAAAAAGGGGCCATGGCGGACAAACATTCCACCTGCAATATAAGAAACCATCAGTACCTGCCTTGGAAACACCTATGATGGAATCCCGCACTCGTCGCGCTGACACTCTGAGAAGCAGCACTCCCCCTCCCCTCGAAGAAAAAGGATTTGATCACGATTGATGTGGGAAATCCACACCACACCGTGGCTTTCTCGACGTGCAATCGCGCTTCCAAGACAGTTCTACGATTTTCGGTGGCCCAAATTCTCTAATTGTGGGTGTTTACATACCATGTGGTGAGAAATGGGCTTCGCCATTCCACAACACGTTAGACAACAAACTGTCGTCTTCCCCCGTTTTCAGAAGTGCCCATACCGCAAATGCTCTCCGCGCCACAAATCCGTAGCGAACAGTTCAGCAACGGTAGCACTTGGGTCCGGTCGGCCACTAAGGAGCCGATCGTCGAAACAGCCTGTAGCTTTGCAACGCAGGACCTTTACGGATTGGAATAGCCTTCTTATAGTGATAGGACTGTGAGGCTGCAGAACTGGATTCTCCATTCCGTAGTGGCTTTTCTGGCAAAGTGTCAACACGCCGCATTGCTGACGCATCCGACTTCCTCTCACTACAGGTAACTATAGATGATCCTCTTGCGGCGTTACTGACGCCTTGTTGTCCAGCGCAATCTGTTGGCCGATTTTTGCACTCTTTATTTCAATAAACCCCATGTCATTTCCGAGATGTGTGTCAAGTCTTACTTCTATACCTTCATTATTCCGTGAATTAGTGCTTTTTCAATTTCAACTGACTTTTCGGTCATCCTGTATTTTGACAGCTACTATACGTTTCTCCCTGTTGACTCCCCGATTTGAAGAAAACATCAGCAGAAGCATCTCACTATTTCCGTCGAGTCCCACCACTTTAATATTACTAACACCTGCGTCCACGTACTCTTAAAGGGGGACGAGTTTATTTTGTGTATGGATGGACGGAAATTTTAAACGAGGCTTGAAGTATGTGTACATAATTTATGTCAAGTTCAAAGAAGGGCAGCTCGTTTTGTATTATCGTGAAACAGGAGAGAGAGAGAGAGAGAGAGAGAGAGAGAGAGAGAGAGAGAGAGTGTGCAACGGACATGCTGCGCGAATTAGGATGGCAGTCATTAAAACAAAGGCGTTATTCACTGCGACGGAATCTTCTCTTGAATTTTCCATCACCAACTTTCCTTCCTAATGCGAAAGTATTCTGTTGGCTCCCATCTACGTAGCGAGAAATGATCATCGTGATAAAATACGAGAAATCAGAGTTGGCACAGAAAGAGTTAAGTGCTCGTTGTCCCACGCGCTGTTAGAGGGGTACTGTAGAGAAATTGCTTGAAGGTGGTTCGATGAACCCTCTGCCACGCACTTAATTGTGAACTGCAGAATAATCATGTAGACTTAGATGAACGCTCTAGGAACGAGATAATGTTTTTGATTTCGTTTTTGTGGTATGTAAGTGGATTCTGTTGAAAAGGCTCCTTTTGCGGCTTGCAACGTCGACATGCTTTGAAGTCTTTCATATGAGAGTAAATTTTTTGTCCCACACCAGAGAGCGGCCTCAATCTCATCTGTGCTCCATATATACAGGGTGGTCGGAAATTCCCGTTTTAGGGCTTATAGAGGGGAGTGAGTACATAGTATTTTGAATAGGAACCCATGTCCGGAAACGTCACCCAACGAGACTATAGAGCGTCAAAGTTATTGGCGCAGGCGTCGATAAATGTACGTATACACGGGGTGATTCCGTGATGTTACAGACTTTCTAGGATGATGAACGATAAATGTATTAATATGAAGTAAGGATCCCTGTACCAGAAACGAACGAGTCTAAAATCACAAACGAAAACCGTTCTGATACCTCTGACAGTTTAATACATTTACCGGCTCTTGTGTTGCGAAGAGTGTAGGTGTGGCAACTTTCAGAAGTGGTAGTATGGACAAAAACAAGAAAAAATATCCAATAAACGTGGGCTCTAAAGTGCGTACCTTAACAGCTATGAACACTTCCTCAATAGAGGAGATGTGTTTCACGTTAGTCAAGATGAACGAATGGTTGTAGTTCCTCAGGTACGCATTTTAGAGCCCGTGTTTATTGGACATTTTTTCTTGTTTTTGTCCACCTCTGAACTCTGAAAGTTACCAACCCTACACTCTTCGCAAAACAAGAACCGGTACATGTATTCAATTGTCAGAGGTATCAGAACGGTTTTCGTTTATGACTTTAGACTCGTTCGTTTCTGGTACAGGGATCCTTACTTCATATTAATACATTTATCGTTCATCACCCTAGAAAGTCTGTATCATCAATCACGGAATCACCCCGTGTATACCTACATTTACATTCAAAAAAAACGATGTACTCACTCCCCTCTACAAGCCCTAGAAGTCTGTAACGTTAATTTCCGACCACCCTGTATATATAATTAATGATTTGATGATGTCCTGATATTCCACGATGCGCCACCTTTCCTTCTCTACCAACCAGCAACAGAACAGCTCTGCATTTTCTGTAGTTATGCGCTATCTACACATTCAAACAGTAAGGGGGTCGCATGCAAGGCACTGAAAAAAGAAACTAAACGTGTGAAAAAGAAAATCGTAGCAAGCTAACGAGAGCGCCCATGAAGTTTTGTCATAGGTCGGCTCAAGGACGACAACCAATCGAGGTGTGGTTTGCATACAAGTAGCAGGTGCGGCACTGTGCCAGTTAGTCGCACCTGGAGTGCTGGGAAACCATAGGCAAGCCAAGCCTAGCATAGCATCTGGTGGACCACGGAGCGCATCTGACAGTATCGGACCAGTTAGCAGCTGGCCGCGGACCACACGTGTGGCACACCTCGCCTGACCTGTTTGTCTCTGACCCGTATACCCGGCCCTTACTATACCCTACTTCCGTGTAGTGCGGACACTTCTAAAGTGAAGAGAACCTCCCTATCGCAGTGCCGGCAGTCTACATCCATTATTTGTGTTCCTACGAATGCAAAATTGATACGTGGTCGTAGAGATTACCGATCATTTCTGGTGTCGGAATCGTCCTCCAACCTCGTGACTGGCCAGGATTAGCCTCTACGCTCATTTCATAGTAAGAAAAAAGAAACACACTAACGAAGCATTCCTCCACGGCCACCGTGGAACTGCTTATACGCGGTAGCACTGGCACGCCCTACAATCTTAGGCAGTTCAAAACCCTCCCCACCTACAACTGTCCGTCAAGTACTACCAACAAGGTTATTCTGTGATTGTGCGTCGTGAGCGCAATGCTCCAGCGCAAGTCCGAAAGGCAACTGTCAATTGTTATCAACAAAAAATTACGCCAGGGCGTAAAACGCCAGGAACAACACATTAAATTTTAACCTAATTCAAACACTCTCGCTTTGTAAACTGAGAAAAGGGCTATCATTGGGGAACCTCTTGTTACACAAGGTTGAGGTCGTGGTGGCAAGAATGAGCACACGTAAAAATCCGAGAGATAATAGTGCACGATTACGATTTTTTCCAGACTGATTAGAGTCTCGACAAAATGTGAATACAAATCTTACCTTTAGTGTGACAAACAAGTTTGCGTTAATATACACTGATGAGCCAAAACAACACGACCAACTGCTTGATAGCTTGTTTGTACGTCTTTGGAATGAAATAAACAATGATGGTCAGTATCAGGGATCGGACTGTTCATTGGCAGATTTGTGGAGGTATGTGCCATTAGACGTCGACGCACAGGTTATTTAACTCGCGTAAATAATGGGCCGCTGATTTGCGAAAGCAGTGATGGTACCAGATACCGACCCAGATGGGTCCATCGTACCGACATCAGGGGAATTTTGTCGCCTAGACATCAACGTGAGTTTACTGTGATGCTCCTCAAACCACTGTAGGACGCTTCTCGCTCCGAGGCACTGACAATTTTGTACTGCTGAAAAATGACATCGTCGTCGGGGAAGATATCGAGAATGAAGAGATGCAAGTGGTTCGTAGCTGCCAGCGTATCTTTGACTACCACCACAGATCCCATGCAAAAGCAGGAGAATATCTTTCGTAGAATAACACTGCCCCAGTAGTCCGCTTTCTCGGCGCACTGCGCGTTTAGAGCCGCCGTTCACCTCGATGACGGCGTTTGTGGAGACGACCATCGACCTAGTGTAGCAAAAATCTGATTCTCCCGAAGAGCCGACCCGTTTTCATTGATCGACGGTCGAATCCCGGTGGTCCCGTGTCCACTACAAACGTAATTCACAATGTTGTTGGGTCAACACGTGAACACTTTGGGGTGGTCTGCTGTGGAGCTCCACGTTTAACAATGGACGATGAACAGTGTACTCTTTCAGCAGAGATGCCAGAGGTCACTATCAATCGTACTTTACAGAGCAGACATGCCTCCAAATCCCTCGTCCTCTGAAGAGTTGTGGTCGCCCAACCACTTAGTGCCTCACGTTAACTTCACTGTCCGTAACTCTCTCCGTAAATGCTCGCGACAGTAGCATGTGAACATTCGACCAGCTTCATTGTTCTCGAGATACTCGTTCACAGGCTCTGTATAATCTGCCCTTTCAAAATGGTTCAAATGGCTCTGAGCACTATGGGACTTAACATCTCAGGTCATCAGTCCCCTAGAACTTAGAACTACTTAAACCTAACTAACGTAAGGACATCACATATATCCATGCCCGAGGCAGGATTCGAACCTGCGTCCGAACCGGTCGCGTGGTTGCGCCTAGAACCGCTCGGCCACATCGACCGGCTAATTTGCCCTTTGTCGAAGTCTTATCTCCCAATGGATTTCTCCATTTGCAGCCCATATCTTCGGTAGCGTGATCCTCCGTCAGTGTTTGCTCTACTTAATTACTTTTGCTACCGCGTACGTGCCCGCTAACCATCTGGCGGCACCCAACGTCGCGGCGGGCAGCGGTTATAATGTTTTGGATTATCAGTGTAACGCACTTGGAAAATTGCCAATTTATTGTGTGTGTGTGTGTGTGTGTGTGTGTGTGTGTGTGTGTGTGTGTGTGGGGCGTAATCGGACAACGCTGAGTAACTAGTTTGAAATAAAATCTGAACTCATTTATAGTAACAGCTTTCATTCGAGTAAATGCTATTATGGACAGAGATGCATGTGAGAGCACAAATTTATAAATGAAGACATCTGGTGCCACCAACCATACTAGACACAGTTTTGTATTCCTGAACGTCAAATAAAGCGGCGCAGTGATCAACGCAATGAAACATCAGGAAGGATACGATTTCAAATTCTCATCTGATTATCCGAATTACGGAGTTCCTGGGTTTCCTAAATAATTTATCACGAATATCGGCTCGTTTCCTCAAATGTTACGACAGATTTACCACCCACCCATATCTGTATTGATAACGGTAATAACTTGGTGTATCAGCTGAAATAAGGCTGAGAGACTGTTATTACAGTTTTCGAAATGAAGGTGCATCCTCGTCTTTATTTACATATTTCTCTCCACTTGCCACTATTTATCCGTATTTGGTTCTCATAACGCACCTGTAACAGCACGACCCATTTACATTTCATAATTAGCTCTCCTGAATGATTAACTCAAAACTGTTGGAAAATATATAAAGACTTTTCTGGCATAAGACTTACAGGCTACGCCACAATATAGGAAGTTCGAGATTTCAAAGTCATGTCACAAGATCCTCATAACGAAAAATTAAAGCTGACATCAATCTGGAAGTTGATTCGAACACTAAGGTGCCTTGGTATACAATAATAACCTATTGGAGGTGATATGCCGCTGCCTTTTCCGAACATTTGAACTGACTCAACCCAGGTAGTTAAAGGGGGCCGACAGTTCAACATGGATTCCGATCCACGGTGCAACACGACTCGGCATTTTCACATTAACAAACATTTCCACGGGTATAAGACGTTATACGCAACAAGCAGTAGTCCTTGAACTAACCGGGGATCGAATCTGAGACCATCGAGTATGTCGTCTGGTACTTTACCACTGAGCCACGCAGCCACCCAGCACACTCTGCCGTAACTGCCACACTCTCCCCCCCCCCCCCCCCCGCCGCCCATTCCCAATCACACAGAAAATTCCCCTAAATCTGCCGCAAACCAGAAATGTTACGTAGTACTAAAACTTTATGGGTGCTGGTTAAGCGAAAGGTTAGAGATAATTTCGAACTTACAGATTACTTCACGACACACGTGTAATACATTCTGTATCCTGTTTTACATTAAATTTACTTCTATTTCTGCATAAATATCTTACAAGTCTCCAGTAACGCGGTTATTTTTTCTTATTTATAGGCCCACGAATCATGATTAATTTCTTAAAAGAATCTTTTTCTGCACGGCTATTTTCATATACCACGACTGAACCATTTCAGCAATTTTGTCATTTTGAGGTGCACTCACGTCAAATATCAGAAACTTAGTCTTCGCCCAAAACATCAGAAATTTACTCCTAATACAAAAAAACACGCTTAGGCCATCTTTTTAACTGCTTGTAGTGTGTTCAAGAGAGAACTTTATTTATTTTAATACATAGTTCCCAATTTTATTTCCATTGTTCTTGCACTTGAAAAGACTCAAGTACTGTCGTGTAAATTGGCCAATCAAGACTTTTAAAGTAAGTGTTTTGTGAATACAAACAGCGTCGCAGGAAACAGTTTTATTTAAATGCATTACGTTCCTCGACCCAATAATACACCTACACGTTTGTACTTTATTTAACCCTCAGACTTCAAGAAGAATATAACAACTCCAATCCCAAAGAAAGCAGGTGTGGACAGATGTGAAAATTACCGAACAATCAGTTTAATAAGCCACAGCTGCAAAATACTAACACGAATTCTTTACAGACGAATGGAAAAACTAGTAGAAGCCGACCTCGGGGAAGATCAGTTTGGATTCCGTAGAAATACTGGAACACGTGAGACAATACTGACCTTACGACTTATCTTAGAAGAAAGATTAAGGAAAGGCAAACCTACGTTCCTAGCATTTGTAGACTTAGAGAAAGCTT
Organism: Schistocerca cancellata; assembly: GCF_023864275.1. Classification (NCBI taxonomy): domain Eukaryota; kingdom Metazoa; phylum Arthropoda; class Insecta; order Orthoptera; family Acrididae; genus Schistocerca; species Schistocerca cancellata. The sequence continues at coordinate 33,343,362 of NC_064631.1, read as the reverse complement.
TTGACAATGTTGACTGGAATACTCTCTTTCGAATTCTAAAAGGTGGCAGGGGTAAAATACAGGGAGCGAAAAGCTATTTACAATTTGTATAGAAACCAGATGGCAGTTATAAGAGTCGAGGGGCATGAAAGAGAAGCAGTGGTTGGGAAGGGAGTAAGACAGGGTTGTAGCCTCTCCCCGATGTTATTCAATCTGTGTATTGAGCAAGCAGTAAAGGAAACAAAAGAAAAATTCGGAGTAGGTATTAAAATCCATGGAGAAGAAGTAAAAACGTTGAGGTTCGCCGATGACATTGTAATTCTGTCAGAGACAGCAAAGGACTTGGAAGAGCAGTTGAACGGAATGGATAGTGTCTTGAAGGGAGGATATAAGATGAACATCAACAAAAGCAAAACGAGGATAATGGAATGTAGTCGAATTAAGTCGAGTGATGTTGAGGGTATTAGATTAGGAAATGAAACACTTAAATTAGTAAAGGAGTTTTGCTATTTGGGGAGCAAAATAACTGATGATGGTCGAAATAGAGAGGATATAAAATGTAGACTGGCAATGGCAAGGAAAGCGTTTCTGAAGAAGAGAAATTTGTTAACATCGAGTATAGATTTAAGTGTCATGAAGTCATTTCTGAAAGTATTTGTATGGAGTGTAGCCATGTATGGAAGCGAAACATGGACGGTAAATAGTTTGGACAAGAAGAGAATAGAAGCTTTCGAAATGTGGTGCTACAGAAGAATGCTGAAGATTAGATGGGTAGATCACATAACTAATGAGGAAGTATTTAATAGGATTGGGGAGAAGAGAAGTTTGTGGCACAACTTGACCAGAAGAAGGGATCGGTTGGTAGGACATGTTCTGAGGCATCAAGGGATCACCAATTTAGTATTGGAGGGCAGCGTGGAGGGTAAAAATCGTAGGGGAGACCAAGAGATGAATACACTAAGCAGATTCGGAAAGATGTAGGTTGCAGTAGGTACTGGGAGATGAAGAAGCTTGCACAGGATAGAGTAGCATGGAGAGCTGCATCAAACCAGTCTCAGGACTGAAGACCACAACAACAACAATATTTGCTGTCTGATTCAGAAAATTTCAAAAAGAAATTTGGGACGAGATATGGCACTAAGTATTTCTTCGTCACTATGAGCATCTTCAGGAAATTATTGATCCAAAGAGCGTTTCCACTTGTGTTGTTGTTGTTTTTGTTTTCAGCCAGAAGATTGGTTTGATACACTTTTTCACTCTACCGGTAATCTCAACTGTTGATCTCTGCGTAAGTTCTCCACCTTACATCTGTAAGAATTTGCTTACTATATTCATGTTTGGGTCACCCTCCACAACTTTTAAATTTCTCTATCATTAATTTGAGTATTCCTTGATGCATCAGAATGTGTCGTCAACCCATCTCCTTTTATTCATGTGTGCCATACGATTATTGTCTCGTCTAATCAATTCAGTATCTCTCTATTAGATATCCGATCTTCACATCTGATCTTCAACATGCTTCGGTAAGACGAAACATTTCGAAACCTATTTTCTTCTTATCTGTACTGGTTACTGTCTACATCACAGTTCTGTGCAAGGCTAAGTCAATACTTTCAGAACACAATTCTGAACGCATTTATATTCGATGTTAAAATATTTCCCTTTTTTAAAAAATGTTTTCTGCCCGACTGCACTGTATATCTCCTCCACTTCCACTATTTTCAATTACTTTGCTGCCCAAGTACTATCAACAGAGCAGCTGCTGCCCCTGTCTCATTTCCTAACTCAACTCCCTCACCACCGTCCGATTTGATTTGACTACATTCGATAACCCCTGTTTTAGTAGTGATGTGTATGTTAAAACGTCTTATGAGAGTATGCAATCTACTTCCCTGATTCTTCAAGTCCTTTGACATTTCTCCCGGAAATACTAACTATATTGTCATTGGTAAAACCTAAAAGTCTTATTTCTTGACTTGAACTTGCTTTCTGCCTGCTCAGTGTTGGAAATCGGCTGCAACTTCTACTGCCTCTTTCTGTCCTACGTCTTTCTAAGAGCGCATGGTTTCTGCAAGCGTTGTATGGGGTGCGACAAGGAAAGGTTGGTTGATTTTGGGAGATCACTTTGTGTGGGGATGTCTGAAGTGTAAGGTGTATCGCAACAGCTCTAAGTCTTCAAGAACTGCTACACAACATTCCGGATGAGTTTGCAGCAGTTCCAGTAGCCCACCTTCGATCTGCCTTCAGCGAAATTCTGACCAGGGCCCAAAAGGGCTGAAAGAAGAATAGTGATCACTTTCAGTATCTGCTACAGTCAAGATTAGCACTATATTTACTTTCCTCTGCTGTGTTACTTTACACCCTGTAACTTTGTTCCCCAAAGCACTTTTATTTGCCCCACCCCATAGATAACTTCTCGCTCGGTGTTTTAAGCCTGCTATCTTCGACATTTCAAGGAGTATTCCAGCCAACAGTGTCAAAAGCCTTCTCTAAACCTACTACGGCTATAAATACTGGTTTGCTGTTCCTTCAGCTTATCTTTGAGACCAGTCGTATTGTCTACTCTATACGGAATAATGAAGCTGGATGCCGCGCCGTGACCCCTGCGTCAGTCCACAACAGTTGTCTGCAGATCTTCAAGTTCCTTCTCGTGTAGTGTGTTATCACGTATCGATACCACCCCACTGGCGTTGTGAAGTTGGTAACGGAATTAAAGTTCCCGCCTGACACCCATAGCGGTCGCGTGGTTATCTAGCAGACGCAATGGTGCGCGCACGCTGACCCCGGCAGCTCCATACCGAGAACATTCTGCCACCTGATCTGGTGCGCCGGCGGCATCCGCTCAGCCTGTTTGCACTTGGACGGAGCTTCATCGCTACGGAACTATGGTTCGTGCTTAGTACAGTTTCTATTGTGTGAGAGTGCTAATTCTTGCTGCATTACTTGTAACGAGTCGCTGTACGGTTGGAGAAATAGAATTTAAGTAAGCCTTTTGTTGGTTGTGTTAATCTGTTCGCTTGTCATTTCTGCTCCTACCCAGTTTTCCTACGACGACACTTACCGCATCACCCTGCAGCTCACCTCTCCGTATCGTACGTACACACACACACACACACACACACACACACACACACACACACACACACACTGTAGTAATATTACGGAACATTTGTTGTCCGTAACTACTTCGACGCAAGCGAACGGGGTCCGGCTTTGGCGTCGTCCCGAGATATGGACGAACGTCACGCTTTAGGGACCGGGGAGTGGTGGAAAGCGAGGGTGAGAGCAGAGCACTATTAAGTCATCGGCCCGCCGCGGCAGCGGACAGGCGTGGCGAGAAGCCCCTGGGCTGGAGGCGGCCGCACATTGCGCCCCTGGCGGGCTTCCAGAGCCTCTGATCAGCCGCCCCCGCCTGCCGGCTGCCTGCTCAGCAATTACACGACAATAGCCTCTCCACTTACGTCGGCGGGGCACCTGGCCCACCAGTCTCCTGGCAACGAGGCACCACTCACTCCAGCTCACGAGTAATTAGAATTCCAACTACCGACCACAGACGAGGGAGCAAACTTACGTGGCAGAAAGTAAAGACGCACAATTCATTTTATTAGAGATGCTCTGCTTTTCCTCAATATTTGAGGCACACATCCTTCCTTACGTACCACTCAAAATATACAAAATATGCACAGCCGCCAGTACAACAATAAAAGTAATTAACACATTTCTGTTTATCCTTTGATTTCCAGTGCTCTACTCCAGCTGCATTTTCTAATTTTTTTTCCTCTCTCATATCTTACTTCCGAACAGATTTTAGCACAACTGTTACAGTTGTGAACATAAGTAAAAAGTCATTTTACATCAGACGCGTTGCGCTCATATTTATAATGCAGTAGCAGTGGCAGTGGCGTTTGATGTTATTCATCATTTTTACATGTTTCGAAGCATAAACGCGCCTAGTGTAAATTATTTAAATTTCATGAACACTTCACTACTGCTCCGTTGCACTATCGGCCACAAATTACTGGTAACCAGTGCAAAAATATCGAAGAGCAACCGTCCGGCGCGGCCTAAAGTGCAATGACTATATAGAACAAACGGTACGAAAAGCAGATGCCAGATAGGGACTCACTGAGACACACACAATATAAAAAAATTCTCCAAGTAAGCGTATGATTATCTTTTATGGAACCTGGGCTTAACGGATCTTATCAGTGATAGAGCTACAGTGACACCTGAGTTACACGTGTATGAGAAAAATAGCACGCCTGAAACACCATGGAAGGGTCTCCAGCAAAAATAGTTGTGTATTTAAGCATAAAAACAGTAACTAAAATATTTAAGAAACTTAAAATCCTCCAATGACGACACTGAAGTTCTGAAAGATGTCACGAATTCCAAGAGAATGTGTGTGTAAAAAAAAACTTGCATTTTACTGCAAGATACTTGAACGAAAGTAGTAATGGTTTCAATAAGTGATACATATATCGATCGCTATGAAGCCTAGCGTGTCGTGCAGCGGCGATGCGCAGCATTATGGAGCTTCAGCGTGTTGCATAAAATTGGCGAAGTATTAAAAGTTATCTGCACAGTAGAGGCAAATTTGTAAAAGTATTCGCAATGCAGCAAGGCAGTTTTGAGGAAACGGGGCGGTCCTGTTTGGTGATATATCGCCCACGCCTGCTCCCTGGGCGGCAGTTTGGTACGCGGTGAAGTGCAGCCGTTAACACGGGAGGCGGCCTCATGGGCGCTGTCGCGGAAACTGTCCGAGCCGTGGGCAGGTCGGGCCTCTCCAGCGGCGGTTTTTCTGCATGTAGGTCGTTGGCGAGCGGGACTCCATTTATAGGCGATGACCCAATTAGCGAGCAGCCAAGGGCCAACAAGGGCGTTAATTGAAACTCTCGCCAGCCAGCCAGCAGCCGGCGGGCTGCAGCAGGAAATGAAGTGCCCTGACAATCCCGTGGCTCCACACAAACACCGCCACAAAACAAAACGCACCTGCCACCTGCCATTCTGCGCTCTCGCAGCACGGCCGCAAAAATCAAATAACCGTTGGTGCAACTCTGCCCCCCCTTACACACACACACACACACACACACACACACACACACACACACACACACACAAAAGCGCACTGCATCAATCGAAACAAAGTTCTAATTGTGAGCCGTTACCTTCACTGGAGCCGGCCGCGGTGGTCTAGCGGTTCTAGGCGCGCAGTCCGGAACCGCGCGACTGCTACGGTCGCAGGTTCGAATCCTGCCTCGGGCATGGATGTTTGTGATGTCCTTAGGTTAGTTAGGTTTAAGTAGTTCTAAGTCTAGGGGACTGATGACCACAGATGTTAAGTCCCATACTGCTCAGAGCCATTTGAACCATTTGAACCTTCACTGGAGTTAAGTTTTCTTTCTCACTTTTGTGTTCCGCGAGTAGCGACACCTCTTGCAACTGACAAGCAGAGCTAGAGAATTCTTTTAGTGACACTCGTTTTTGTTTTTTAATTTCCGTACTTCTGACATGTGACTGCTATTCTAGACGTTCGTTACAATACGAAATTTCAATAAATCATTAACGTCTCCATGACGTTAGAAATAAAAAGTTTAGAATTTCGGCAAGGAAAAAAGTTAGCGCCTGAATCGTGAGAAGACCAGGTGAGAGAGCCCCTGCACAGTTACCGACAGTCGCCTTGCAAAACGTTTTGGTATAAATGTCTAATTTCCCCACCGTCTCTTATTCATTGCTGAATACTGTCTTGCCTGTCGAATGTCAACTACGAGGGTTGTCTAGGAAGTAAGTGACAATCGGTCGCTAAGTGGAAACCACAGTGAAATAAATGTTTTATTTGCTACAGTTAGCTACGTCTTTCAGCTACTTATGTACATAGTCGCAGCTCCGATTTAGACATTGTCGTAGCGTTGTACAAACTTTCCAGCACCCTCGCCACAGAAGGCAACCGCCTGTGCTTTCCGCCAATTCTCTACGGTCGTCTGCAGCTCGCTGTCTGTGCCAAAGTGTCGCCTTCATAGCCCGTGGTCCACGTGAGTCGAGACGGAACCCAGAGGGAGCCGTGTGTGGGCTGTGTCGTGGTTGGTCAAACACTTACCACCGAAAATGCTGCAGGAGCGCCTTCATTGCCCCTACAGTGTGCGGCCGAGAACTGCCATAAAGAAAGAAATCCATGACGGCTACGTTATGTGGGGTTGCAGGAAACCGGACGACGAAATCTCTCGGCAAGCATGCATACTCTTCGGAAGACACTACTTTCTACGCTTCTACGCTCATTGTGCGCTCAGAATTGCAAAACGTCGCGAATCGACCGGCGTACTGGAGACACTGCCTAACACACATCAGTGCAAAGCTTCATCGAATTTTCACTGTGGTTTCAATTTCGCGATCAATCTGAACTTACTTCCTGGGCATCCCCCGTACTTTCGACAGTAGTCTTTCCAAACTGAATGTAGTGAATTGTGTTTCGGTGTCAATGCATAATAATCAGACAAATATAAACTCGACAATTACTGAACAAAGAGCTCCTTGTCTTCCTTGGTGAATTCAGGGTTTGAGAGTTCGTAACACTAATTTGATTGTAGTGAATATTCTTTGTCACACGTAAAATTTCTACCTTCAACAGGAAGCCACTTTGTTGTGTATGGCATAGGATACTTACAGTACTACTATTACTCCCCATTTCCTGTTACATTCGGAAAAGAGGAAAGACGTACAACTGTTGTTAAGCGACCGTTTGAGCACCAATCTGTGTAGCTTTCACGTCATGGTCATTTCACGAGATGCATATAGGACTAATATATCGCTTGGATTACTTGAAGGAAAATTTGTTTGATAAGAATAGTATCTTCGGCAATAAAAACCGTGCGGAGAATGACGAACTCACTGCGAAAATAGAGAGGAAGAAATGTAGGCAAAGAAACCTATGTGAAGTTGAAACTGGAATGTGCCTGTCATTTCTTCACGTAATTATACAGAATGAGCTAATTTACAAAATAAATGGATAACCACGATCCGCATACAGATGGTGTATACAATTTGTATTGTGGTTGCTAAAACAGACCGGCCATCCCGATGCTAATTTACGAGCTTGTTTGCTAAATGCATGCTTGCACTGGATACCCCATTACATTGTGCAAATTAACGCACATTCCATTCCTGATTGCAACTCCATCTACTTGATTAAAACGTGCACAGCTGATTTAACTTTTTTCAATGGATACGAAGGCAAATATATTTAACAAGTAGCGCAACATATTCAGTCCACCTTCATAAATCCTACAGTAGTGTTATGTGCGTGAGGAACAGTGACAAGATTATACGGAGTGGACGCTGTTGGTTACCCATACTAAGTGCGTACTCAGAAACTGGAGTGCTAACAATTGAATTCAAAGTTCGGCCAAAATTTACACAACCGGTTTAAAATCTGCCTTCTTCAGGTGGATCTTGCAAAACTTTTATTAAACGAAAAGCGTCCTCTTTCCCTTTTTTCAGACAGGACAAACTTTTAACACACTATGCTTGTTTCGTAAATTAAATACTTGAACATGCACTTTAAACTGGTAATGTAAAGAATTACGTTAATCCAATTACTAATAAGATGTATTGTCAGGAGATAAGTAACGCCCGAAACTGGTCGTATCCAACCAGAGCAAGTTAAGGTCATTTGGCTGTATGGAACTCATTTTTGGACGTGAGACACAAATTCTGGGACAGTCGCATGCCTGGCTCCATTCACTGGAAGAATACTAACAAGCGGTAAACAAAAACAACATGTTTAAGCTTGGTACAAATTATTCATTATTCTACTTGTGATAGAAATATTACATCGGCATTAATCACTTCCAACTCTGAATTTTTTACACTACCGAGCAACTGTCAGCGTTTCTCACGTTGCATGAAAAATATAACCCTGTAAATACAAGCTACCTTGTTAAAATCGCAAGGCAGAGTCAATACCGTGAGCTGTAGCAGACCACACCGCGAAGCACCAATACGCAAGGATTGAGTCCTGCATTCTACTTAAGTTGGTTCAGCTTTGTAATTTTAACAAGAAATCGAGTATTTACGTGGTTATATTTTAAAAGTTTTCTTCTCCCGGAGAAACGAAAAGATTAAATTTGTGTGGAAGTGCAGGCGCTACATAATGCCAACGCAAGTGTGATAAATGCCAGTTTAAAATTTCTGATTATTCTGAACACCGATAGAATAATCATTTATATTCAACTTCAACGTGTCATTTAAAACGATATATTGTTCACCAGGTGCATGGAATCTGTGGACAAAACAGTAATCCTACGGAAACTAAGTTATCATTCGTCATTGGGGTACCGCTGCTCAAGATGAATTGTCGGAGACAGTAAAAATAAAAAAAAATTATTTGAAAATTTCACAATGGATTCCTTTAGACAATGCAGAGCGAACCAGTGGTTATCTGTCATAGAGCGTCATGATATAGAATTCTTGTCATGTTAATCCTTTTATTTCGGCAGCGTACGGCGGGAGTCGAGTCCATAAATATTTTTCCCTACGGCGGAGTACGGGCAGTCTACTTATGTACACGTCCGCAAATGACGCAGAATGAGTGCAGTTACGCGGTATTTTCACAATATGTGCCTTCCACCATAAAACGAACAGATCTTATGCGCTTCCGCAATATTGATGTATATGTAAACTATAAAGTTCGTTGTAGTACAGGAATTTATTTCTTGCTGTCTAAGACTTCTGCCAGTCACAATAGGTTAAAAAACTTTTCCGTTTACTGTATTATTTTGCCAAGAATGTTGTTTGGACACTGGACGCTTAGTTGGAAAGTGTTTTCTATCTCTGCACTGAATGGCCTTTTGTCATGTGGTGTACGAGAGCCTTCTCTTTGATAAGTGAATGTGACTGTAATGGGCGTTTGTATAGCGTGTTGTCATTTTTGTGATTGACAATGGTGAAAGGAAGAGTACGAAATCTGGTGCCACCGCACAAGCTCCTACCAACGCCAACCAAGGTGAACGCAGGCTTAACACCATACGATGGACTCATTACCATCACACGCCCACATTCCACGACGCACCACAGATAAGGCTATACTATAATTCACACCACTGGCTCAGAGTGTGGTGATAAATAACTTTACCCCAACAACTAGGCTGTCAGTGCCGCCAAAATCCTGGTGCTGAAAATTTTCGCGACTACCGGGATTCGAATTTGCTACCGCAGAGCCGAGCACAACTGGACAATCATGAGTTAGCGATCTTCGTCTACACAATCGGGTGAGAATTTTAATTGAAAGGTGGTATATTCAAGATTGCTCATGAAAATACACCCGTTTGATATACAGGGTGATCACCTAAAACTTGCACCTCAAATACTGTGGAAACAAAGAGCTAGGCTCGTATCATTAGCGAACCAACATATTAAATAATACTTGTGCCCGCCGGGGTGACCGAGCTGTTCTAGGCGCTACAGTTTGGAACCACGCGACCGCTACGGTCGCAGGTTCGAAACTTGCCTCGGGCATGGATGTGTGTGATGTCCCTAGGTTAGTTAGGTTCAAGTAGTTCTAAGTTCTAGGGGACTGATGACCTTAGAAGTTAAGTCCCATAGTGCTCAAAGCCATTCCAATACTTATGTATTTTTTTTGTGCATGCATACTCTTTTTAAAACGGGACAATGCCTATTGTCATTAACAAACTAGAAGTATGGTAAATTAGAATGTCAGTGGTGTTCGTTGCAGGATTCTAGGTGCGAGTCGTCTACGAGATATCGTATTTTGGTAAGTTCCCACACCGACACTTTTACAATACCTGTGGTAATATACATTAAAAAACAACACAAGTGGATACACTAATACACTAGTTGCGTGTATTCTGACCAGCAACGAGACAACCGGCCATCACAGCTTGTGTTCGAAATGACCACCGGCCGGCAATACACGCTTCCAGTCTGGTATGGAACGACTGCTGCGCAAATGCAATCATTCCAAAGGAGTCATCGGAGCAGGCTGCAGTAACATCTCGTATAATACAGGGTGTACATAGCGTCTCTTTCAGCTCCACGAAGTCTACAGGCGTCAAATCCGGAGAACAGGCCGGCCAAGATACAGGTCCTCAGCGTCCGATCCAACCATTTGAAAACAATTCCTGAATACATGCCGTAGTGCTTCGTGCACAGGTTCCTCCTCTTCGTCTGCAGAGGAACGTCTTCTAGTATCCGTGGAAGATGGACTGTTAGGAGGTTGCGACGCTCGTCCGCGTTCATTGTTCCTTCTATGATAAATGGACCTATGAGCTAATGGTTCACTATCTCACACCACACGTTTACACTCTAGGGACGCTGACGTTCCACTTGACAAAGCTCATGCGGATTGTCAGCAGACTAACAGAGGATGTTTCGGCGGTTTTCAGGCCACGATCGGTAAATGGGACTTCACCTCTTTAGTGTCCTGCCTTAATGCTCATGTACAGAAGTTAACAATTCTCGCAATCGATTCCATGCAGCTCTTGAGGGAGAAAGATGTGACAGGGATGGAAGCTATGTCCACGGAGATTGCGTAGGGCACTTGGCTGACTCAAACCACTTCTTCGTGTGACTGTGCTGGAGCTAACGTGTGGATCAACTGCAACAGCAGCAAGAACGTTAATTTCCCCCTCTTCTGCCGTCACTTGTTCTCTTATGTTGCGTTGTCTAGATGTTACTAGAACTTCCACGTGATTGGTTGAAGAAGCTGATAAATAACTGCCGAGAAGGTTGACGTCTGTTGCGATCTCTTGCTGCATACACTGTACCAGAACGAACTGCGTTATTTCTACACACTCCATACACCATGAGCATGTCTGCTTTTTCTGCACTGGTTTTAACTCCCATCGGTCTACTCACGACCTATTGCTTGAACTGCCACGCACTAACTGACTAGCAAAACGCTAAACTCAACAAACACAAAAGCACAATGTAAGCTAACATCGTACATTTCAACTACGGAGGTTGAATAGCTTAACCGAGGGGCGGTGTGGAAACTTTTCAAAATACAATCTCTCGTAAACGACTCGCACCACCCTCCTGAACAATCACTAATGTCATTAATTTACCCTACTTTGTTTATTAATGTCAATAGGCACTGTTCCGTTTAAAAAAAGTATGTGCGCACACAAAATACACTTTTTAAGTGGTGTTACCATCTGTTCGTAGACTAACAGTACGAACCCCTCGTTACCAATCGATTTTGCGAAAAAGGCACATCAATAAAGCTTTCCATTCGCGCAATATTTGTGGTGCAAGGTTTGTGTGTTTCACATTGTATACTGACACAGACCCTACGACTTCTACTGTAACGCTGGTAAAAAAAGGCAATGTTTGTACCATTTTTAGATGTAAAGAAAGCCTTTGTCAATGTTGTCTGGAATACTCTGAAATTCTGAAAGTAGCAGGGGATGAAATACAGGGAGCGAAAGGCTATTTACAACTTGTACAGAAAACAGACAACAGTTATAGGATTCGAGGAGTATGAAAGGGAAGCAGTGGTTGAGAAGGGGGGGGGGGGTAACATATCCCTGATATTTATCTGTACACTGGAAACCGAAGAAAAGTTTGGAGTAGGAATTAAAGTCCAGGGAGAAGAAAGAAAAACTTTCAGGTTTGCCGATGACGTAATTCTGTCAAAGACAGCAATGGACTTTGAGGAACAATTGAACAGACGTATAGTATCTTAAAAGAAGGATATAAAATGAAGATCAACAAAAGCAAAAAACAAGGATAACGGAATGTATCAGAATTAAGTCAGATAATGCTAAGGCAATTAGATTAGGAAACGAGTCACTTTAAGCACTAGATGAGTTTTGCTATTTGGGCAGCTAAGTAACTGATGATGGCTGCATTAGAGAGAGAGATAAAGTTTAGGCTGGCAATGGTATGAAATACGTTTCTGGACAGAAATTTGTTAGCATCTAATATAGACGTGAGTGTTCGGAAGCCTTTCTGAAGGTATCTGTATGGCGCGTAGCCAGGTATGGAAGTGGAACATGGACGATAAACATTTCCAAAAGAAGAGAACAGAGTTTTGAAATATGGTGCTACAGAAAAATGGTGAAGATTAGATGGGTAGATCATGTAACTAATGAGGAGGTATTGAACAGAACTACGAAACAAAAAAAATTTGTGGCACAACTGGACTAGAAGAAGGGATCGGTTGACAAGACATTCTGAGCCATCAATGGACTTTATCACCAATTTAGTACTGCAGGGAAGTGTGGGGGAAGAAATCGTAGAGGGACACCAAGAGATGAATGCAGTGAGCAGATTCAGAATGATGTAGGTTGCAGTAGTTATTAAAAGCTGATGAGGCTTGCGCAGGATAGAGTAGCATGGAGAGTTGCGTCAGAGAGCGAGGGACTGGTGTGCGCAACTGCAGCAAGGAAAACAGTTTCCGTGTCCCACGGGTGTCCTGACTGGGCTGTCTGGTGGCGGCAGCTCGGAGTGTACGGCGCGCGCCGCGAGTGTGTCGGCCGGACTGGGCGCGTCGAGCAACCCGCGCGCGGATATCGCCCGCTTTATGACGCGACGCGACGCGGCCCCGCGCGCAGCTTTGATAAGGTTTATGGATCTGCGTCCCGCGCCAAACAACGCCCATGTGACCGACGCTGCACAAATGTAACTAACACACCAAAGTCTGGCACGCTGATATTCCACATCACCTTTGTTTTGTGTACTGTTTTTGGAGTACACACACGGGGAAACTACTTCCGCCCGTTTGCTTTTAGTATCAATACTCGTAGCGCAAAGCAGCTGCCGACGAAAATCTGTAAAGAACGTGGTGTACATATTTTTTCCGTTCCATTTTCACGAGTTCATTTTGCTCCTTGAGATTTAAACTAAATTACGCTGTTTGCTTCAAATGAATAAGGCTGATATACAAAAATTGAACGATAACTTTACACTATATACGACCTACTGGATGACTCTAAAGTTCCAAAGATTTTGCGCGGGTGATATTCTTGTATACAGGGTGATTCTTATTAACAATTGAAAAACCACCCGAAGCGACGTTGATGATGATGATGATGATGATGATGATGATGATGATGATGATGCTGAAACAAGTAATTTAATGTAAGAGATGGGGGTCGGAAACGCCGGGAAACACCCTCCAAAATGGATTTGAAATGCGTGACGTGTGACGTCACCAGTTGACGTGCAGCGGTTAAGGTTGGGCAATAAGTGATATGACTGAGCAATGCAAAACTTGTATTCGAGTAAATGGTGCAAATTTCGAACACCTTTTGTAAATGTGATCTATTTTAAAGGTAGAAGTTACAAAATTATAGCCCTCGCTGTACCTAAGTAAAAGCTGTTCTTATTCTGTGTTTCTTTCGTTTTGTCCCTTCTCGTTTTGGTTACAGACATTAATTAGTAAAGAAAACCTAAGTCTTTTACTGTAATTCGTAAGTTTATACTCATTTCCTTGTGACGTAATACGGTACGTTTCGCTGTAATGTACTTTGCAGTAAACCAATGCTGACCGCGGGACCGGTAAATAAAACACTAATTTCTACCTCAGTGTAACACACAATTGTTTACTGCAATGAAAAAGTAGTGCCTGCCACATGTAAGACTAACACAGAGCCGCGAGCTCAAGTCGAGCGCCTGGGCACGGACTCCAAAGGCTTGGCTGGGGTTGGGAGGCTCAAGTGCGGTTTACCGATAGCCTCCACCGCTGCACGTGCGACTAAGTACGTCATCTGGTATCGTCTAATGTTCAATATCTGCCATCCAGTTTTGGATTATTTCCCGACATTTGCGATACCATGTGTCTTGTACTAAATTGTCTCAGAGCCATGTACGTCGCTTCAGAGGTTTTTAAACGTTAATAACGATCACCTTGTATATAAATGTCGCAAGGCTAGGAAACTGCACCGAAATGCAAGACGTCATGCACAGGATCGAAGCTGTGTGTTGCAGCTGACTCTTAACAAATTAATGTTAGTGCTGTGCATAGACACGCAGAAAAACCAGTAATTATTTTATGACTACCGGACTGCAGCACAACCACTGGAAACAGTCACATCCATACAAGATTAGAAGTATGCGTCCGAAGGATTTAATGTGGACAGACAGCAGAAAACAAATCGCAGATACGGCTAGCGCCAGATAGATTCATTGAAAGAATTTTCCGTAAGTTAAGCCCATGCAGAAACGAGGCAGTTTACAAAACCATCGTTCGGGCAATACTTTCAGTATTCCTAGTCCGCCTGGTACGCGTACCAGGAAGGACAGGTAGAAAAAAAAAAATTGTTCAAATGGCTCTGAGCACTATGGGACTTAACATCTGAGGTCATCAGTCCCCTAGAACTTAGAACTACTTAAACCTAACTAACCTAAGGACATCACACACATCCATGCCCGAGGCACGATCCGAACCTGCTACCGTAGCAGCCACGCAGTTCCAGACTGAAGCACCTAGAACCGCTCGGCCACCGCGGCCGGCTAGGTAGAAAAGATAGATAAAAATAAAAGCAGCACGTTTCGTGACAGGAAGCGCGAAAGCGTCCCTGAGATGCTCATCCAACCCCAGTGGCAAAACTTTAGAAAAGACGTGTTGTGCATCACTGCTAAAAACCAGAGAGCGTACGTTTCCAGAAGAATAAACCGATGTATAACTTCATCCTCCCCACCACTCCCGAAAATATCATCAAGCCAAAATTTGCAAGATCTCTCACGGAGGCCTACCTATAGGTGTTCTTGTTACGCATCGTGCGCGTCAGAAAGTACCGTCCGACACACGTCATAACGTGGCATCAGTCTCCCCACACTGGGTATGTCAGAAATATGGGAGAAAGACATTTGTGACTTCTAAAACTGGACTTTTCAAACCCACATTGTCGGCAATTTTTTGGAAAAAAAACTGGGTCCATTATGAAAGAGGTGAGGGCTGGACGTACGAAGCTGTGCGCCGACTTTGACGATTCATTTTATTACTAGTCTGACTGCTGTAAAATGGTCAAAAATTAAGCAGTTTATAATGGTGATTGTTCTCTAAATTTCAACTTTGAAAATTAGACAAGCATTATTTATCTGACTTGCATAGTGTTAAAGAGCTAAAGTACTGGTATTTTTCATAGTAGACTTAATTATTCATTTGTACGTTTTCACTTTTTTTTATTGTGTTATACTTTCGATGTTGGGAACAGAAACATCCTTTATTATTTAAAAATCTATATAATGTTCAATGGCTCACACTACTCGTCACTTTAATACCTACGTTTTTTTTGCTATGCATCGTTTTGGTTAGAAACTTTTTTTTTTACACATTTACTGTGAAATAAATATTCAAGTATCTACTCACTTCACAAAAGTAATCCATTGTCTGTTTTAAACGAAGAACTTCAATTCAAAGACAAACATTTCTTTGAGCTTGTCTATGATCTGCTTTAAAATGTTCACTCTTCCGTCCTTTGTTATTTAAAATCAAAAAATTGTTTAAAATTAAGACTTTTAGGAGATATTTTATCTTCATAATTTTATTTCACCGAACATTATTTTATGACTATCTGTTTTAGAATGTTTGCTTATATGCTTTTAGACTGCATATTGCTAATACACATCCTTTTCTTTTTGACACTACAGCTCATAGTATTATAATTTTAAATCCCTTCCATTTTCATTATTTTCATTTGTTTATAAGACTGGCATACAACTTAAGGAATAGCAATTAAAAATTTTCACATGTAAAAAAAAAATGCGATCTACATACGAACTTCATAGACAAAATTTCACAAATATGGATAACTACTTCGTATCGTATTTGTGCAGCATGTAGTATAGATGTCAGCTAAAGATTATTGCAGCCTACTCAGTGAAAATCGTTTCAAATTAAGAGACGTTGCTGCTCAGTAATACATCGCCTGACGTGACAGTCTTCGCCATTCCACTTTCGCAACAACTTCGTTAGAAAGAAGCCTGCTGCCACATCTTCGCACTGGCATTTGTCCTCGCCATGGCAACCACTAGTTCACCTATCGACTTTACAACGACTTCAGTGAAAAGAAGCCTGCTGCCTCATCTTTGGAACGGCGTCCAACTTCACCGTGGCAACCAGTGTTTCCAAATGGTTCACTAACAGGCCTTAAGAGGGCAACCCATGTACTGCCAAACCGAAGTTCATTTATCCTACATATTTAAATATTTTTAACGCTTCTTAATTGAAAATAGCTGTTTAATAAGCTAAGTTTAGTGTGGGTTTATTTTTATTTCATGACAATGTTCTTTCGCTCAGTAGCGTCTAGAGACGAGGCAAGACTGCGTGCTGACAGCGGCGGTCTTCGGCACAGGCCGCTCCGCTCCGCTCCGCTCCCCCCGCGGGGCTTTTGCGGGCGCCGCCGAGTGACGTAAGAGGGAGGCTCCACCAAAGGCGGTCGGCGGTCGCACGGCGTGCCGAGGCGCCCTCAGAGCAGCCACAGTGAGTGTACAGCCCTTCCTGCGGCCAGCGCTCGTCTCTGTTTATGCGCAGGGCCACTTTACGGCGCCATATTGCGCCCCACCGCGGTAAATGATACATGTGGGCCCCAGGTGGCTACTCCCTTCACTGTCGTCAACGACTCATCTATTCTCACGTCCTAAGAGGAGACCAAAATATACACCACGACTTGCATCGTCACATTGCATCTTCCGAAATTTCCCTTTTCGTGGACTCTGAATGACGAGGGCCCGCGTGCATCAGAAGAACCTTGTCAACGCACAGTAGATCAGTAATAGAACGGCAAGTAACAATTATTGTGTAAAAAAAAAATTCACGCACATATGCTCACCAAATTTTAGTTTCCTAATTGGAAATGTAATTTTTTATTGCCAAATTGACTTTTCCTTGCACACTGCAATGAAACGTGTACGATAAACAGTTCATATAAGAAAAAATATGAACGACAGTTTTTGAACTTTACGCGTGCTAGGTGTGCGGACCAACGCCCGATCTGTCTCGGCTTTGATCTTTCCTTCCCAGAAGTACTCGGTTCACCGCGACATCTCATTTCATTTCATGTAGTACTGCGGCGTGAAATTTTTCGGTCGGCACAACTCTCTTGAGTTCGACAGAATCGTGGTAAAGGCCTGGCCAGACAGAATCCGGCCTGGCCGTCCGGCCTGTGTCCTTGAGCCGCAGCCGGCAGGCCGCACTGTTGAATCGCTCGTTACTGTATGGCGGCGGTCACACAGAGTGCGGCTTTGCCGCACCGGCATACGGCCTGCCGCACCGACCGCCGCCGGGTTGTCACAGATTACAGATTCGCCGCAAGCCGGAGCGGCTGCTTGCCTCTGTTGGCGCATTCAACCGCTCTGCTGTCACACTGGAGGCAGCGGCGTGAGGCGGTTTTTGTCTTGTAGCTCGTAGTGCATGCATCATGGACACAGAAAGACTTACAGAGGAGGTGGGAGAATACAACTTTTTGTATGATACACGCGATCCTGATTTGGAGGTAGAATACTTTTGCCCTGGATATACTCTTGATAGAAAGCTGAATTCTCAGAAATAGTGTTGTCGCTGTGACGTCCATAACTTCCAATATGAACTACTGTAAACTCCGTAGTATGGATCAACGATCGCCAGGAGAACTAGCTAAAAGAACTGTTCGTAACAGAAGAACTGGGATCCACTATCCTTCGGGCATTTTAACCTGATACGCTTTCCGTCTATGCTTCCAAGGCAGTTCGGAAACCCCCAAAGTTCTAGAAATCCTCCTTCAGATTTCTTCCACATCTCTGTTGTAGAAGTATGTAAATACTTGGGCTGTACAACAGTCCATATTGGCTGGCACACTTATTTCACAATATCTGAGACTGTTGAACATCCTATCCGAAAAGTAAAAGCTATGGTCTGGTGACTATCGCCTGTAGTCAAGTATCTGGAAAAGATTAAAATCTGTTATGCCGATAGATCGAATGGATAAGTTAACGACCAAAGATATGTTTAAATTCAGTGACAGTGGTATGAATACAATGAAAGAAAACAATCTATTAAGTAGAAAGTTCTCTCTAGCGGGACATACGGAACTAGATGTTACTATCGTTTGCTGTATTCGTAAACACTGCAAATAAATTTATCACTCCACTCGTAACTACGTTGTGGGATAGCACTTTCTTCCGCCGAATCTTTCATATGATACAGCAAAACTGAAATGGAATAATTTATATGACTTCTATTTCAAGCACAAAGAGGCCACAAACGGTAAAACGTACCTCAAACAAACGTCTGGTCTGTGCCTTGTATCAACTGGCTTTCTCCGGTTCGTTGTGCAGTTCTCGGTGCTACCTTTTTTATCAGCCGATGCATTTCCTCGAAACATTTTCGCGACATACGAAAAGATTTGAAGAACCTATCTTCGTCAGACTTTAGATCAATACACAGACGACGGCATTCTCCTAAGCTTTCTTTCATGCTATCAATGTCGTGCACCCAACATCTCTTCTTGGTGCCATTTCGTATTGCTAGTGCAAGCTTCTCATTTCTGCAATTCAAAAAAGAGAGAGAGAGAGAGAACTCGCACAAGGATAACGTGTCCCGCGTGAATATTCCAAATCGTCTAACGCAAGACAATCGCGCTATGCAAGCAAGCTTAATAATGGATTTCGGCCCCTTCCACAGTGTAACAGCTGACGCCTCAAGAGTCGCTGCGGCCGGCCGGCCGTTGCCTGTGTGGCGTCCCTGGCCGCTGACGGGTCCGGCCCACCGCTGCGCCGTCCGTCGCTGCGGCAGGCCGGATTCTGTGTGGCCAGGCCTTAAGAGCGCTGTTTACCCTTCATTACTTGCTTGTGGTCTGAAGGACGCTCGCAGATCCAGTAACGGTTTGCACAAACAGAGGCAGTCTAGCCATCTATCGTCACAAGCCTTTAAAAATAAATGGGAATGACAGAAGAAAGGGATAAGAACTGTCAGTATATATTACGCAGTCGCCTACGCGATGGGTACTCCAAATTTGCTAACAAACGACATTGCAATACCATGCAGAAAGAATTTAATGATTTAGTTGGCAATGAAAGAACAAAAAATTGCAACGATCGACAGACGGAATTCATTGTTCTGTACATTAAAGAGCATTTTGTGCTACGTTTTCAGGGATGGAGCAGGTGAAGAAATTGGTGGTACGAACAGTAAAATTTTTGAAGTCAAACGGAAGGTGTCAGTCGCAACTGTTCTAGATGGAACTGAACTATATACTACTCCAAAGTACGTCGGTTAATTCAAGGGCTATGCCTGGAACGAACTTCAGATTTGAAACCCGCTACTGTCGAATTTATGACGGGAAAACGAGATCACTAACGAAATTCAGAACATCTGGAATGGATTAAAGACTTCGTATTTTAAGTGGACTTGACTGCACACCGCCTACAGTAAGACAAAACAGATGATACAACAACTTCTTCCTGATTAGATGGGGATGAATTTAAAAAGAAAACGCGTTGTAGAAGGAGCACGTTTTTACACACACAGTCCAGTTCCCCGAGTTTACCGGCGTTAAGAAAAACGCGACGTTTGAAGAATTCACTGCAGCCTTTAAAGAATTACAAGCGTAGTTTTGAGGACACAACCAGTCTTGCACCTGTTTTGTTCAAGCCGTTCTGAGACCGTTTGCTGTTTCAGTTGAAAGCGCCTCTGTGCTTGTACAGATGCAACTGACTGACCTCCAAGGTAATTCCCGTTCTACTACAGACAAATCTCTTTAACGCTGAAACTGTCTAGGACCTCTACACTGCTTTCCTCAGGTAGTTTCCGCGTCTCCATAATTACGTTGCGAAAGTGCTACAATATTTCGACCAAAATGTGTGTTAAAGTTTTTTCGACCATCAAATCAAAAGTCACGATTACGCGGCAACATGAATGTGAAAATCCGTGCTACTGTAGTCTGTCCGTAAGCTGATAGTTTGTACCAGGTAAAAAATATGTCTTCAGCGCGCCAAAAATAATTCAATATTATTAAAATATTATTAATAATTTGTTTTGTTTTTGAGAAATGTGAGATACAGAACAAAGTCGTACGCAGTGCGACTGCGTTGGCATTTAAATGCGGTGTGTTCGCAGTTCCCGACGCCCGCTTTAGAGAGTGAGAAGGCGAGCAGAGCGCTTTGCCCAGTGGAGCTATTAAACTCTTACAAGACGTGTGTCAGCTACATTGTTATTCCCCGAGAGTACTCAGCTTGCGTCCACCGCGAACGATCGCACGGTCCGCCAGTCCAGTTTTTGTGTAGTGTGGTCGTCGACACTGAACGGGTAGCGGCTATTCTTCAAGCGCTGGCACTGATGTACGGCACTATACCCAAAGGAAACATCTGACAGAATGCACTGGAACCTCGGAATTTAAACGGGATTTCGCTCGTATTTCTTTCATCTTCCATGAAGTCTACTGAACCGTCATTACTGCAAAATACGCGTATCTTACGCAGGGAAAATAACCTTCCTCACTCCTAATGTGAATGTAAGTTAAAAATCAGATAACTAGTTCATGATTCGCCAACTGAAGCTGACATTTACATCGCCCAAATCATTGCACGACGTGTGGAGCGAGGTACACATTGTACCAATCAATTTTCCACATTCCTACTTCACATAAGATGAGATCGACGCCCGACGGTATAATACAACAGTTGTCTAATTTCACTGTCGTGTGTATGATGGCCGAAGTGATGTGTTTATTTAGTCTCTTTGGTATGTGCCCTATTGCCATTTTTTTAAGCGCATCGAAATTGTGGATTCCTTTATCTAACCTCTCCCACTGTAGTCTGGTATTTCTTTGACAGTTACACTAACTAAACTATGGATTTAACAAACGTGCATTTTTTTAATTTCTCTTCCATTAATCCTAGTCGCAAAGCATATAGTATGCGCGGAATTATTTCAGATTAACTTTGAGGAAAAGAAGTACACTGAATTAGCTGTCCAATCTGGTATCACTTCCCTAACAGCAGATGCAAGTTCCATGACTGTGGCCGTATGTAAGGTTCATTCTATAGCAGTTCTTTCTGCCAGAAATAGATACACAGTATAGTAGGGGAAAGGGGGAGGGTCACTAACAGACAAGCAGTACAGGGCTATTACAAATGATTGAAGCGATTTCATAAATTCACTGTAGCTCCATTCATTGACACATGGTCACGACACACTACAGATACGTAGAAAAACTCATCAAGTTTTGTTCGGTTGAAGCCGCACTTCAGGTTTCTGCCGTCAGAGCGCTCGAGAGCGCAGTGAGACAAAATGGCGACAGGAGCCGAGAAAGCGTAAGTCGTGCTTGAAATGCACTCACATCAGTCAGTCATAACAGTGCAACGACACTTCAGGACGGAGTTAAACAAAGATCCACCAACTGCTAACTCCATTCGGCGATGGTACGCGCAGTTTAAAGCTTCTGGATGCCTCTGTAAGGGGAAATCAACGGGTCGGCCTGCAGTGAGCGAAGAAACCGTTGAACGCGAGCGGGCAAGCTTCACGCGTAGCCCGCGGAAGTCGACGAATAAAGCAAGCAGGGAGCTAAACGTACCACAGCCGACGGTTTGGAAAATCTTACGGAAAAGGCTAAAGCAGAAGCCTTACCGTTTACAATTGCTACAAGCCCTGACACCCGATGACAAAGTCAAACGCTTTGAATTTTCGGCGCGGTTGCAACAGCTCATGGAAGAGGATGCGTTCAGTGCCAAACTTGTTTTCAGTGATGAAGCAACATTTTTTCTTAATGGTGAAGTGAAAGTGAACAGACACAATGTGCGAATCTGGGCGGTAGAGAATCCTCACGCATTCGTGCAGCAAATTCGCAATTCACCAAAAGTTAACGTGTTTTGTGCAGTCTCACGGTTTAAAGTTTACGGCTCCTTTTTCTTCTGCGAAAAAAAGGTTACAGGACACGTGTATCTGGACATGCTGGAAAATTGGCTCATGCCACAACTGGAGACCGACAGCGCCGACTTCATCTTTCAACAGGATGGTGCCCCATCGCACTTCCATCATGATGTTCGGCGTTTCTTAAACAGGAGATTGAAAAACCGATGGATCGGTCGTGGTGGAGATCATGATCAGCAATTCATGTCACGACCTCCACACTCTCCCGACTTAACCCCATGCGATTTCTTTCTGTGGGGTTATGTGAAAGATTCAGTGTTTAAACCTCCTCTACCAAGAAACGTTCCAGAACTGCGAGCTGGAATCAACGATGCTTTCGAACTCATTGATGGGGACATGCTGCGCCGAGTGTGGGAGGAACTTTATTATCGGCTTGATGTCTGCCGAATCACTAAAGGGGCACATATCGAACATTTGTGAATGCCTAAAAAAACTTTTTGTATGTGTGTGCAAAGCATTGTGAAAATATCTCGAATAATAAAGTTATTGTAGAGCTGTGAAATCGCTTCAATCATTTGTAATAACCCTGTACATCGATGGCAACATTACGTACTGACCATTGACGAAGTTTAAATTGGTGGTAGCCTTGTTACAGCGCAGAACGACATAAAACAAAAATTTTGGATTACTCGTCGGATAGCCAGTCCTCCGCAGGAAACAAAGCAAGAAGAGAAAAACAATTTAACCACAAATGTTCGTCCTGCCCCTATCGAGTCCTAACTCGTGAGACGGAGGAAACAGTCTTATGAAACGTACTGAACATTACATCGCCGACCGTGAGAGACGGGAGGGAAGAACACAAAGAGCGGGAAGCGGCGTACACTTGCCTCATCAGCCTCGATAAGTGAGGGGCAGGCATTACAGCGGTTGCGCTAAACGCGTCCATTGTGGCACGAGTGGAACTCTGCTGATGTGTTTTGACACACGACTAACTCCAAAGTAATGGAAGCCAGTTCTTGTTAATTAACTATGGTGACGGTTTCCACGCTAACAATTCAACAACTCCATAGCGAATCCGCTATCTAATAGGTTTCCTCCTGAAGTCTGCCTAAGTGTGGGGTCTTAGAGCAGATCTCCGTGGCCTTGTTGTGTTTGAGCAAACATAGCGGTGTCCCAACTCCAGCAGAAGGTAGTTCCTGTAGACAAACTTTCCGTGAAGGAGAGGGCGGGGAGGGGGCCGGGCGTAGCAACACTGACCGTTCGAGCTGATTAGACCAGGGACGTGGGGCCCCAGGAGGGCTATTTCTGAAGAAAAAATAACCTTCTCCATCACCTGGTGGGTTACACGTTAGCATACCTACGGCGCCAATCTGAAAGCAACGGCTCTGTCTTTAACCGATTTATGCCATCTTGTGACTTGATCTAATTGTTTGGATGAAGTCAATTCACTCCCACCAACTGAGGGTCTTGTATCTATGCAATCCATCAGGTCATGCAGAAGGTTATTATAACTGATATTTGCGAATTATATTCGACGATTTGTTAAATATTTACTTAATAGGCCTGTTAAAAATCTTTATGGTTCTTATAAAGAAAATTCTTGGATCTGCCTTCCTCACATCTACGTGGATTACATTTATGCTAAGGCGATCAGCACCCGATGCAAAGAAAGGAAACTGATCCTCTAAAGTGTCCGTTTCTTAACGATGTCATTTCTTTCACAACAATTGCTAACCGCCTAAGAATTATCGGACACTGTTTATTAGGTTTTGTATCCATGTCGTGAAAAGTAGCGGTCGTATCATGCCACCATCAGGACATCTAACGCCTCATTCGCTTCAGACCAGTAGCATCTGTCATTGGAATTTACCATGAGCATATTTTATTTGCTAGGCATATCCAAGGTTACCTGGGAGTCAAACACATTATCAGCCTGACAAATTACTGCTACGCCAACCATTTGTAACAAATGTAATGTTATCTCTTGACGGTTAAAGATTAACAAACCTTGAAATGGCAAGAAGAACAATATCACATTACAGAAATTTTTGTTTGTTGAGATGTTGTGATTAATTTTATTTCTGGTTAGCGGATATTAATTTCAACACCTCAGTCATTGGAGGCTACTTATAACATGGACGAGAATACGGAAACGTGGGATACAGAACGAACCGATGGTTGTCAACCTTGAAAGCAATAGCGGCGTTTAAGCTTTCGAAGTTTGAACACAGTGAATGTGAAAGGAAGTACCCACTGGCGAAGCACCGTTTCCCGCATTCGCGCGAAATCATCCTGCCAAATACATTCATATCTGTTCCGTTAGCGTTGAGCATCGCCTGGACTATTTCTAAACGTCTTTTTATAATGGAGAATCCCTTGCCCAACAATGTCTGAGCTGTATTGACGAAAATGTCAACTTTGTGCAAATCTGAGTCAAAATTTGATTGTTGCAGTTGTACCGTCGAATTAATTAATTTTGCTCCCCCATTAACGTTACTCCCCGATTTCAACATCATTTATACGGGCCTAAAATTACGTCACGTGCGCACAAGGATTTCTCAGTCTTTCTCCTTTTCATAATCCTCCCACGTATATACAGATGCACAGTGCCTACCAAACAATACTGATTTCACCGCTAGTGTCGATATCACGCCCCCAGTAAAAATTTTTTGTGGTCATTTAATTCCTTTGCAAAACTTTATTTAGACCACAAACTTATTCCAACGAGAAGTGTGCTGTAGCAGAAGTTTCAAGTAGCATTAGTTGGACTAAGTATCACTTAAGGTTCCTATTAATGGTTCCTAAGGCAACCACCTACTACTTAAAAGTGACAAAAATTGAAACACAGGCACAGGTTCGTCTCATATTTGAATTCAGCACGGGCATGGTTCTTACACAGTGTGTCAGTGTTAGGTCCCAATGGATGCAGAGTGAGAGATAACAGGATGCAGCTAGCAGAACCCGTGAGCTGAGTGCAACTGACGTCATCGGCCGCAGAGCACGCCCTTGTGACGCAGGCGTGCTGATTAACGCTCCAGCAGACCGCGCAGATGCAGACAGATTACGCCGGCTGCTCAGCTAAGGCAAGCAACGGAATACTTGCAAAAAAGTTACAAATCGTGGAAGCTGTTTACGAACACCGCCCCCCTCCCTCCACTTTGCAGATTTAAAAAGTGACGGTGCGACCCTCTGCGTAAATCGCAACACCGGAGCTGTTCCGCAGTTTGTATCTATATAATTAAACGAACTAGTCCCACAGATATTATTCTAAGGGCGGAATACGATTCGATATGCCTTTTAGGCAAAAACCAATCAAGAATTCGTCTGAAATGGACCGAGGAGACATTGAAAGAAGATATAACGATATAATATGGAGCTAATGAACCTTTGAGTACAGTATACCATTTCGCCGGGTAAGACTAGAAACAAAAGTTCTATAATATTCATCCTTTTTATGCTGACAACTCACGTTGATTTCTGCTTTCATAAAAAAGTTTTGAGGCTCTCTTATTCCTTTTTATATGTTTATAATTGTTTCAACTATTAAGTATCTGACAATCCGGACGTAATAGTGGCAACAAATTACGACGCGAGTCATTAGATTCAAATACAACCAACCTAAAATGTCAAACAAAGAAGTTATTGTAATATTCATCGAAAGGTTAAATGCATTGCTTAGGATGGATAAAGCAGAAATTTTGAAAAACATTGAAAAAGAGACATTTCACACACCTTCGAATGAGGTTCGAAATCAAGAACAGCAAATCCAGTGCCGATTGATAATTAAACTTCAATGTGTAACTTAGAATCTTATTATAAAGGTACCCAGGATAATTGCTGTGCAATACTTCCAGCATCATTCGAAGGCGCGTGAATGTTTCTCGGCTATATAATGTATCTTACTTTTACACAAATGATTTCACAAAACAGTTTTTATTCTTTTTTTTTGTTCTCTGGGACATTCCGGATTATTCGGATTTTCGATTATTCCGATGACTTCTGGTGTCGACTAGATAAGATAGACGATGTTCCACTGTGGTGGCAGGAATGAAAATGTGAGGCATGCAGGAGTAGATTAGTCGGTAACAGGATTTAGTGTCAGCTCCAGTGACATTTATTACCAAGTTTAGTCGCAATCGGAAAACTATATAAACCTGAAGAATGAACTAAACGCACTAGGTACCGTTTTCCCATCCCTTTATGTTTCGGTAAATGAAGTACCGGATAACGCCGAGCAACTGGCTGATAAATAAATAAATACATAGGTGGAGTGACAATGTGACTACCGCCCATGTTCAACATCAACGTGCAATAACCACTCACAGACAACAGGTGGCATCACTTGCAATGGAGGGTATATAAAGCGCTACTGGACGTCCACTGGATGGCGACAGAGGACCTTTTCAGATTAATTACGTTTTATGCTCCATCGCCGGCCGAAGTGGCCGCGCGGTTCTGGCGCTGCAGTCTGGAACTGCGAGACCGCTACGGCCGTAGGTTCGAATCCTGCCTCGGGCATGGATGTGTGTGATGTCCTTAGGTTAGTTAGGTTTAACTAGTTCTAAGTTCTAGGGGACTAATGACCTCAGCAGTTGAGTCCCATAGTGCTCAGAGCCATTTGAACAATTTTTTGCTCCATCGAACAGTGGCAAACACCCTGCAAGTATCGTCGTAAGGGCGCAGGTCGGAGGAGAAAGCTTTATAGTCTGAGTAATGTTTTGTGACATTCCCTGGGTGATCTCTTCCTTCTGGAAAGGGCAATCGATCAACTCAAGTATTGATCTGTTCTTGGGCCCATGTCGACCGCTACAATCAGTTTGTTTCTCCTAGGCACGATGGTATCTACCAGCAGGGCAGTGCAACGTGTCATCCAACGCTCCGTGTACGTGCGTGGTTCGAAGAGCACCAGGATGAGTTTACATCACTCCTGCGGCCACCAAAGGCCCAGGAGTAAACCCAGTTGAGAAACAGTGAAACCATCTCAACCGTGAAACCCAGCGCTGCTGGCCACGACACTGGAGCCATCATGGTTCCGCATCCCTGTCGGTGCCTTCCAGAACCTCAGTGACACAATTCCTGCACGTCTCTCAGCGGTCCCGCGCTGCAAAAGGTGGTGGTTGAAGCTTCTGACAGGTCGTCGCAATGCGACTGGACTGTGTAATACCGCCAGAGGTCGGGCCTTAACTACCACTTTTACGAAACTACCAACGTAAACATGTAAGCACTGCGTCTAAATCGTTACCAAATGCTTTTGTATCTCTGTTTGCTTTGGCATGTGCGTTGCTCGTTTTTATTTTCTTATAATGAGATTAATGAAGAGACTAATTGCAGCGCGTCATTGGATTGATTACGACTCTCATGCCCCAGAAAGTATTGGAGATCCCTACGGCAGTGTACACGGTGGGGCAAGTAAAAGTGGGCCGGAAAACAGAATCGCAGGGTACAAAGAAATAAAGCAAAGTAAATACAGCACTAACCTGACTATAGCAGATGTTTGAAGTGACCACTATTCATCTCTTGGCACTTTTAGGCCCTCGTCAGCAAGTTGCTGAAGCCGGATCGAAGTTGGACTGCTGGAATTTCTGCAGTCTCATCCAAAATTTTCTGCTGCAGTTCTTGAAAACTACGAGGGTTGTTGCGGTACGCCTCAAACTTGAGGGCTGCCCACCCGAAGTAATCGCACACTGACAAATCCGGTGACCTTGGTGGCCAGCTAAGGCTGCGATCAGACTGACCTCTGCTAAAAACTGTCATGAGTGAAGACTGTGCAAATGTGCTCCAAGCTTCGGTGTGAATCAGGTGGCGAGCGTACACGTAGTATGCTCGTCACGGCGTGTGGTTATATGTATACATTCACGTCCAATCGTACCCACTCATCCGGATCACGTATTTGCCCCACACTGTTTAAGTTCCGCCGTCACAGAAGCACAAACCACGGGCGTACGCTGCGAACCCCGCGAGAGGGGGAGGTGGGGTCTTATTCCACCTCACCTGTTCTCTACCCTAGAGCTGTAGTGTTTGTTTACACTGGCTGCCGACTGCCACGTTATTTCTTCACTTTAGTATTTGTAGAGAAACCAGAGAGCAGTTATAAGAGTAGAGGGGCATGAAAGGGAAGCAGCGGTTGGGAAGGGAGTGAGACAGGGTTGTAGCCTCTCCCCGATGCTATTCAATCTGTATATTGAGCAAGCAGTAAAGGAAAGAAAAAAGAAAAATTCGGAGTAGGTATTAAAATCCATTGAGAAATAAAAATGTTCAGGTTCGCCGATGACATTTTAATTCTGTCAGGGACAGCAAAGGACTTGGAAGAGCAGTTGAACGGAATGGACAGTGTCTTGAAAGGAGGATACAAGATGAACATCAACAAAAGCAAAACGAGGATAATGGAATGTAGTCGAATTAAGTCGGGTGATGCTGAGGGAATTACATTAGGAAATGACACATTGAAAGCAGTAAAGGAGTTTTGCAATTTGGGGAGCAAAATAACTGATGATGGTCGAAGTAGAGAGGATATAAAATGTAGACAGGCAATGGCAAGGAAAGCGTTTCTGAAGAAGAGAAATTTGTTAACATCGAGCATTGATTTAAGTGTAAGGAAGTCGTTCCTGAAAGTATTTTGTATGGAGTGTAGCTATGTATGGAAGTGAAACATGGACGATAAATAGTTTGGACAAGAAGAGAATATGTGGTGCTACAGAAGAATGCTGAAGATTAGATGGGTAGATCACATAACTAATGTGGAGGTATTGAATAGAATTGGGGAGAAGAGGAGCTTGTGGCACAACTGGGCAAGAAGGAGGGACCGGTTGGTAGGACATGTTCTGAGGCATGAGGGGATCACAAATTTAGCATTGGAGGGCAGCGTGGAGGGTAAAAATCGTAGAGGGAGACCAAGAGATGAATACACTAAGCAGATTCAGAAGGATGTAGGTTGCACAGGATAGAGTAGCATGGAGAGCTGCATCAAACCAGTGTCAGGACTGAAGACAACAAGAACAGTATCCCCAGGGTACTGTTAAGTATTCTCTGCTGCTACGCGCGCGCGTTTGTGTGTGTGTGTGTGTGTGTGTGTGTGTGTGTGTGTGTGTGTGTGTGTGTGTGTGTGTGTGCGTGTGCGTGCGTGCGTGCGCGCGCGCGCGCGCTTCTGTGACGACAGACGAGTCAATAGCTATTTGGACCACGTCTGCGTTGAATCAGGTGCAAGGTGGCAGAGGCCTTGGATTGGACAGCGAAAGTGCTAGGCGGATTACGGTTGGAGCTGCGAGATGCTGTAACAGCGTGGACGTAACGGCGCGCAGAGAAAGCGGCGGGAGCAGCAGCTGCAGGCAGGGGGACGTGTGGCAGTATCGGTAGCGTGGCTCCGGATGCTGGTGGTGCTCCTGGAGCCGCCCACGGCGCGGCTGCCGGCTGAAATTCCAGCCGCCACGGCCCAGTGGCGGGCCGCGCACAAGCTGCCGTGACGGAGCCAGCCCGCCACGCCACTGCTCTGCTCTGTACACGCGCTACCCGGCACACTGGCGCTAATCGGGCCACCGATAACCAATTACAACGGGAGTAACCCATTTACGAGGCGTATTCCAAAACTTTGGTCTGGTGATCAATATTTAACGGACGATACGCCCGAATCAAGTATCACGTATGAAGAGCTAGCTATCTGCCGACTCTTTAGGAGACTACTGCAGTGTTGGCTTGATTCAGTAGCTGTTTGACAGTCGGTGAGAGCAGAAGGCAGTGGCCGAGACACAAGTACCGAGTGATCAAAAAGTCAGCATAAATTTGAAAACTTAATAAACCACGGAATAATGTATATAGAGGTAAAAATTGACACACATGCGTGGAATAACATGGGGTTTTATTAGAAAGAAAAAAAATAACGTTCACAAAATGTCCGACAGATGGCGCTGGACAGCAAAACGTCAGTGACTGCGCATGACAATCGTGTACACAAGGAAAGAGAGAATCAGATGCGCCAGCAGTTGCAGCATGTTAACGTTACCTGAAAAGGCGCTTTTAGTGAAGCTGTATTATCAGAATGGGGAATGTGCTACTTCAGCGTTACGATCCTATCACCATAGGAAGGGGATTCGAACGGGTAAAGGTCCGTTGACAAATGCAGCTGTGGCGAGAATGAAATCAAAGTTCGAAGCCACGGGTTGTTTAGACGATAGACCACGTAGTGGCCGACCGAGCACAAGGCGTAATGCTGCTGAGACAGTTCAGGAAGAAATGGAGACTGTAGCGGGTTCATCTATGCACTGGGAAGTCAGCGCTCGTGCAGTCGCACCGGCATTCCATACACTACTGTTTGCTTGGCACTTGGGCGTACCCTCCGATGCTATCCGTACAAAATCCATCGGCATCATGAACTGTTACCTGGCGATTTAGTGAAGCGGAGGGCATTTGGGGTCTGGGCGTTTTCAAAAGATGGCGGAAGATGAAGATTGGTTGAGTAACGTGTTGTGGACCGACGAAGCTCATTTCACGCTCCGAGGGTCTGTCAACGCCCACAACTGCAGAATTTGGGCTACTGAAAATCTTAGAACTGTCGTGGAAACTCCGTTGCACGACGAGAAAGTCACGGTATGGGTTGGATTTACCAAGTCTACCGTTATCGGGCCTTTCTTCGAGGAAATGCGTGATTCTTGTTTTGTAACTGCTACCGTGACGGGTGAGAGGTACGCGGATATGTTACAGAATCGCATCATCCCCAGCCTGGCTGATAAACACCTGCTGGAACGTGCGATGTTTATGCAGGATGGCGCTCCACCCCATATTGCTAGACACGTGAAAGATCTCTTGTGCGCGTCGTTTGGTGATGACCGTGTGCTCAGCCGCCACTTTCGTCATGCTTGGCCTCCCAGGTCCCCAGACCTCAGTCCGTGCGATTATTGGCTTTGGGGTTACCTGAAGTCTCAAGTGTATCGTGATCTGCCGACATCTCTAGGGATGCTGAAAGACAACATCTGACGCCAATGCCTCACCATAACTCCGGACATGCTTTACAGTGCTTTTCACAACATTATTCCTCGACTACAGCTATTGTTGGGGAATGATGGTGGACATATTGAGTGTTTCCTGTAAAGATCATCATCTTTGCTTTGTCTTACTTTGTTATGCTAATTATTGCTATTCTGATCAGATGACGCACCATCTATCTGACATTTTTTGAACTTTTGTATTTTTTGGTTCTAATAAAAACCCATGTCATTCCAAGCATGTGTGTCAATTTGTACCTCTCTGTCTACATTATTCCGTGATTTATTCAGTTTTCAAGTTTATACTTACTTTTTGATCACACGGTAGATACCGCCAGCTGTGAAGCGTGTGGTGTGATTAGATCTTCACTGGCAAAAAGATCTTCAGCTGCTGAAATCCATCTTCAGTTATGCTCAGTGTTTGGACCTGAAATAATGAATCACGTACATTTTCGATAATGGGGTCCACAATTTCAAGATGGCCGCGAAAATGTTCACGATGAACATGAGTGCAGGTCCAGAATTCAGACCGACGCCTTCGTTGATCAAGCGAACCACAAACCTCAAGTGATCGACGATTGTCGGTCTGGCTAATGAATTCAGAAGTGTCACTCGAACTTAAAAAGTTACAGGATTTTCGCTGAACAGCTTGGATTTCACGAACTGTGTGCGAGATAGGTATCCAAAATCCCCACTGATCAGCAAAAAGAGCAAAGAATGCGTAGTGCACTGCAATATTTCTAGCGCTATAGACAAGATGGAGATGATTTGTTTTTCTACATTGTTACGGTCGACGATACGCGAATATCTTATACCAATGCAGAATCGAAACAACAGTCAACACAGTGGCGCCATTCAAATTCACCCTAACCAAAAGTTTCCGCGATCCCCGTTTTCGAATCCAAAAGTGATGGCTAGTGTCTTTTTTGGTACGAAAAGGACGATCTTTTGATTGATTTCATGGACCGAGGATGAACAATTACAGCTGACCTATACTGTGAAATGTTAATAGAACTGAGACGCGCGATACAAAGTTGAGGGGGGAAACTATCGTCTGGCATAATGCTCCTCCACAACAACGAACGCCTTCACTCTGTTACTGTTGCCAGACCCAAGGAAAACAATCCCGATTTTCGCTGAGAACTTCTTGATCACCCTCCGTACCATCCCGACATTGCACCAAGCGACTATTTGCTCGTTTTGCATTTGAATAAATGGCTGGGTGGAGAGCTATTTCAAAACGATGGCCTCACGACTGGCGTTACCAATTGGTTCAATTTTCGGGCGACAGACTTCTGTGTAGAGGGGTTAAAGAAGCTGGTGCAGCGTTACGAAAGTTTATAGATGTCAACTTCGATTATATGGAAAAGCGAAGTAGATATATAGTAAAATACTGTCAACAAAAATCTTTTCGAATGAGCTTATTTTTTCACGATCAAACGGACCTTAGTTTTGGAATATGCGCCGGAAGTACGCCAGCCTGGATGTAATGGCGCTGATCTTCCTAACCCGGTGGCCGGCTCAGAGCAGAGTGATTTCCCACTATGGACGGTGTTTTCCGACACCCAGTGCAGAAAAACCTTGGGAAGTCCTTGCAGGAAGCAGCACCTTATATGAGTACTATAACTGGCAGCTGGAAATGGCCAATGAGAAGGGCTATATTATGATCATGATTCTAACTACGTGAAAAGACAAATTTCGCGGAGCAGTTTGTAGATCGCGAAATGGAAGAATCGGCCGATAGCTCTCGCGGATGTAGGTGGTGGCGTGAACACACTGACACGATACATGAAATGACTCCTAAAGCAGTACATAGTTTATATTATAAATACTATTAGTAATCTAACTGAATGACCTTTTATATGCGTGGCCAGAGAGAGTAAATTTAATATATATCAGTAAATGCGATAAAAGCCAACAAAATGTTATCTCTGAATTTTTGTAAGTTGTTCATCACTTGTATTATACACACTACTACTTTTTCTTCTTCTTGTTCTCCTATCCTACTCTCTCCTACCTTGACCATTGCTCATGAAAGCACTCGCAATTCTTAGTTAATTATAATTGCATTAACAGTAAATGGCGTATGTGTGTATCTCAAGAGTAATAATCACAATTTGCACAGCCGACAAACATGAGGTTCCAGTTTCTGTAACTACTTTTAACGCTTTCCGGGGTAACAGCTTGCCAACAAACAATTGTCAACCATTTTCTACTTCTCATGCAGACCGCTACTAACGGTAGCAAATGTTTTCAGATCTAACGAGAGCGTTAACCAATTTGCTCACTGGTCTGATGCAAAGGAATTAGAAGAGGGAACCTTAGAGGTAAAAACATCTGACAAATAACTTGCAGTAACTTACATTTCTGGACCCTATCAATGAAGGACAATTATACGCAGGTTTTAGTTTTTAGAAAGTAACGCCTCAGTACCTAAGTACCTAACCGAACATAGCGCATTTTGTGTTATATTTAATCACTGCTTTTAATTTTAATTATGAAATGATGTAGCTTAAGAACTAGTCTCGTTACCGAGCGATGTGGCGCAGTGGTTAGCACATTGGACGCGCATTCGGGAGGTCAACGCCGCGTCCGGCCATCGTGATTTGATTTTCCGTGATTTCCCTAAATCGCTTTAGCAAACGCCGGTATGGTTCCATCGAAAGGGCACGGCCGATATCCTTCCTCATCCTTCACTAGTCCAAAGAGACCTAAGACCTCGCTGTTTGGTCCCCTCCCCCAAATCAACAAACTATCAACCTAGTCTTGTTCTTACTAAAGATTTTTTTTAACAGGGCACTTGAAAATTACATACGCCCAAGTTACAGGACAGCACACAAAATAATAAAACTAACAATGTCAGTGCTATGGAATCATTTTAAAAAATTTATTAACATGTCCGAAGAAAATGTGCTGATTATGGCTTCGTGGAATAACATGACTTCGCCGTGATTATAAGCAACAGTGTGTGCGTGTGCGCGTG
Organism: Schistocerca cancellata; assembly: GCF_023864275.1. Taxonomy (NCBI): domain Eukaryota; kingdom Metazoa; phylum Arthropoda; class Insecta; order Orthoptera; family Acrididae; genus Schistocerca; species Schistocerca cancellata. The sequence goes on along the minus strand of NC_064631.1, from coordinate 33,309,620 downwards.
CGCGTACCACTCACAATCGTTTAACCACCACCACTCCAGGCCTTGAATGGAACACTCTTGATAAAAAAAGGGCTATGTTTGAGAGAACAAGATGCTTCGCTAGCCCGTGATCACGTAGAGATATCGGCTAGTCATAGCATGTGTGGTTGCATCGCATCGAGCGGAAGGGCCCATTGGAAGGACGACGACTGCTGTTTATTCTTCAGGTGTAGAATGTAAGAAACGCCGGGCACGTTCTGCTGCGACGCAGCGAGCGCGGCACGTGCGTGCCACGTGCGGGCGATAAGACGCGAAGCCCAATCTGCAGCTGTCGACACGCGCGCCTGTGGCCGCTAATGACTCAGCCGGGTCTGGCCGTGCCAATTAGCGCCCTGCTGCGCTGCGAACGAGCGCCGCCTGCCTTTCACCCTGATAAGGGATCACTGAGCCCGCATAGGTCACTGCGAAATTGCACTTTTCTTCTAGTATGACTCATGCGGAAAATGCCCACGGAGCATAATGACTGTTGTGTCACCTGTAATTTGATGCTAGAATAAAATTTTTCCTCCTCTTTGAACTGTACGAAATCAAACTGCGGCAGTGGCACAGCTTAAGATTGCTCTGGGTTCTCACGCATACGATTCCCTTTAAGCGACATGCCAGCTCCACACCACTCTAGTGTCGAAGGAACCTGGCCTACTCGCTGCGTTACTGTATTTGTGACCGTTATTTCAAGGCATCGCCTGCCTTGAACTGACCCGCAAGACAAGATTAAATTAACACCCAGTGATCACCATCCTTAGCGAATCTGTTGTACTGAAAGTGGAGGCCGGGTGTCGTGCGCAAGAAAACTTCGCCCCGCGTAAACCCTGCGAATTCCTTATTACCTATAAATCACCTCTCAGAGTCCACATGCTTCGCTTTTGACTATGAAATGGTGTTCCAAAATAGCGGATGTTTGTTGTCAAGGGACAATCAAAGTACGATGACTGTAGAGAAGGTCATCACGAGAACGCAGCAGTTTCATCGTCCTGAAGACGACCTGCAAATATTGTAGCAACAACGGTTTTGTTTTCTTGTTCTTAGTTGCAAAAATGACGTACCGTAATACCCAAAAGGTTGTGAAAAGAGACGCACATATAAACCACTCATTTCGGGAAGAGGGGGAGTGAAATTTCGAATCCCAATGACTCTCCCCACTTCGGTTTTGTGTAACTGTTTCAAGAGCAGGGACGCGTCCTGTTCATTTCTGAATTCTTCAACTGTGTTCCCTGACGCTAATCCTATTTACGTCCAGTGAACGTTAAATCATGAGCTTCTTTGCGGGTTGTATAGAGCAGTGTTTCCCAAACTGCGATCAAAGTGTTCCGCAAAGATCTATTAATACCACGGTGGTTTCTTTCGACATTCTGACGATGCTATTTTTTTTTTAATTTTACGATTTCTGTGTTACTAGATTTAAAACTGAAGTGATTACTGAATAAAACAATTTCATCTGATTCTTTAAAGTTTTATTACTCTTCGAAACAAAATGGGCATTCCACCAAAGAACGTGGATTCTCAAAGCAGTCTGTCAGAGAGAACTGCGTCTACACCAATGTAGTCTCCATAAATGGAGATAGTGTTCCAGAAGCCACGTAAAATAGTTTAATATTCTCCACGTAGTCAAGAGTAAAATACGTTTGTTACTTTTTGTGCAATCAGAAAGGAAGGATTATTGAATGTTGTCCGTTTAGTAGATTAATGAATACGATTATAGCAACTTCGCCATACTAATTTCCCGTTATTTATGCAGGCCTATGCCTGGGATCATTTACACTGGATGCACTGGAAACACACACACACACACACACACACACACACACACACACACACACACACACACACACACACACACACACAGTATTGGGATCTGTGTAAGACTATACGCTAATGAACCCTCTCAAACTGAAGTACAACACGTCTGTTTCTAATCCACACATTATACGCACAACAGGAGCTAGCTGTATTCTCCGGGACGGTTTACATCAACTGCTGATGCAATAGTGATGGCGCCACTAATTGCGGTGACGGGGCGCACGCGATGAGTAATCTGATATAGGCGACAAGACGGAATCTGAAACAGTAGCGCAGCCCCAAGGCCGTATTCGACTGGTCACCTTCACGCTGACGAGCAGGGAAGCGATGACCATCAGCCTTAAAATTGAAGACAAGGAGCTGTACTGGCAAGTCGGCCGCGCTCCGATGCACACGGATACACAGGCTCGCTTCTTCCCTTCTACAGAGGGGCAAACATCCACATGAGACCTCCGAACGGCTTGCCCACAATCGGAACACACACTGCCATCTTTCAGTTGCGATCCGTGTGACAATATTTTCTACTACATGGAAGACAGTACAATAACTACTGTGCTAATCGCGCCTAGTTATCAGTGTTTGGTATCGCATTCTAATTACATCTGAGATTCTTAAGAGAGAAAAAAGAAAAAAGGCTTTTCTTCGCGCGGTGAGGAGCTACTCTATTAAACGAACTGTATTAACACTGGCATGAAAACACACAATAATGCAACAGCGTCCGACGTAAATCTAGTCAGATTCCAAACAGTGGCTTTCAAACGTGTGCGTTTGGAGGAATTTTGAATTGGTGAATATTCAGTGATGTCAGAAACGATAGTCTGAAGGAAAATAACTTCATATTGAAACATGCCCTATTCCGAATGGTTTCCAGATAGTACATATTTAATGACAGGGTTATTTATTTTCTGTAGTATTCAATACATGGTCCAGTTTTACACATGAACAACAGTAAGGGCCGGCCGTGGTGGCCGAGCGGTTCTAGGCGCTTCAGTCCGGAACCGCGCGACTGCTACGGTCGCAGGTTCGAATCCTGTCTCGGACATGGATGTGTGTGAGGACCTTAGGTTGGTTAGGTTTAAGTAGTCTACGTTCTAGGGGACTGATGACATCAGATGTTAAGTCCCATAGTGCTCAGGGCCATTTATAAAACACATGTTTTGATGTTTACTAATTGTTCAAAGTATCAATTGGAAAATACGTATTTTTGACACATTCACATTCATGTGTGTTCGTTGCACGCTGATACGTGCGGAAAGTCACCGTGTGCTGGTAGCAGGACTACGCTGCACCATTTGAACAATGTATTGCTCTTGCTGCGCCGGTTGCTGAACTACACGTTCGGAAGCAAAATGTGAACTTAGAAGAATACCTGTTTCACGCAGTTAGCTGGAAACTCTGGTGAACATTGTAGCCAGCGCATCTACACAAACAACTACTAACTTATGTTTCTGATACACAATCATGTGCACTACTTCGACTCACAACACACCATGGACAACTGTACATTCAACGGGCTAGTTTAACGACAGAAAGGCGTTTCGAGTAAAGACGTTAAAGCAACGTAGTGCGCTGAGCTAGAATAAAACGACACAGACGCTGGGTAGGTAAGGCACATACGCGCGCGCCACTAGCCCACAAACAAATTTACAATACGTGTTCTGTCTCTGAAACCACTCGGAAAATTTGGAAATTTGTGGTAAGGGATAAAACTGCTGGAGTCATCGGTCTCTAAGCTTACACACTACTAAAAGATGCCTCAGACCGCACGGCTACCCCGTGCGGCAAACCACTCCGAATAAAGTGTATGTGCCATATGAAGTTTTCTTGTTTCAAATAAGCAACATACCTGAATATTAACCATACCTCCAGGACACCCAATAAATGCATTCTACGGCAGAAAATATGTTTGATAATCAGAGGCTGTAACACTGTTATTAGTGAAGAAATTAAGTATTAGCTTCAAGTTTTGTTATTCAGAACATTTAAGGGAAATACGAATTGATTACTAGTTCAAGTATTGAGTCGCACATATTATGCAAAAAATAAATAAAAATGTATCCGGAGGATTTTAAAGACATATTGAGGGTATCAAGGGAAAATGCCACATATCTGCACGCAGACGGAGCCCAGACTCCGGCTTTACTCTGAAACATACGAGGCAGCTTTAATATCCCCACACGCGCGCACAATGTGGCCGCAGTCGCGTACGTGCCTTCTGTCGCCTGCCCGCTAGCTTGGCGACGCGGAGTCACGAGAAAAGCTGACGACTGTGGCAGCCGACTTCCGGAGCAGACAGGCGTCTGACAATCATTCGCAGAAAATGCGTCAGCTCGCCGGCGCCCGGAAACCACACAATCCACGCACTGAGTTACCAGTCGGCGTCTTCTCTCCCGCTCTCAAGAAACTGAGGATCACGCACCTTCACAAAGCGCTTGAGCAATATTCCTACGCAACGACATTGACAGTTGATTACACCTACTGATGAATATTCGTGGTCAACGGCCAGAGCGCGGACTCGTAGAAAAGTTCTCTAACTGCTCACAAGCCATACAACGCATCAAATGGAATTCCGTTCGTTAAATACTTACGATGTGTTGGAGAGAAAATGAGTCTGTTGGAGGAAGAATTGGGTCAATGAAACCTCTCTCTTCACGTACGCGACGTGCCGTAACCGTTAGAGGATATAAATTACCTCCTGAAGTTTGTTGGTGGTTTGAGAGAACTATATATATACTGAATCAATTATCCAGTGAGGAAATTATCGGCCATTACTGCCAGCAGCAACTGATAAGATTGGAATTCAAAGCGATGGCTATGCATCTCTGCTCAACGTAACTACGGTCTTAAGCTCTTTAACATAGCAGAAATGGAGCACTGAACATCTGGTTTCTAAATAACTTTTTTATTCGACAACATATGAAGGAGAGGGAGAAAAAAACTCTTGTAAAGCGAAGTGTCCCACTGATTTTCTGACATCGGTTCAAAACCAAATCGTGCAAATTATCAAAAAAATTTAGTGAACTGACGTATCTGATTGGAGACGCGTGTTAACTAACATTAGCCCACTTGCCATGCTAGGAACGAGACGGCTGATATTTGCCGAAAGGACTTCGCTACTCTTGTTACGCATGCGATCAGGGCACGTTCCTCTTGCCATGCCCCTTACTGCAAGGGATGGAGGTTATCGCTGAATCTTACATCGGTTTTTTCGATGCCAGTTTAACTGGAACATTGAAACCACTCAAAATAACCTGTTTCTGAAATAACCGATTTTCAGTTTTTCATTCATATTACTTCCTCTATTAAACGTACAAATCTAAAATATTTAAAAATTTGACTCCCCAGTTTTAAGATACATACAATCAAATTACTGAATTAAATAGGAAAATAATTTTTGGTGTTAATTTTTCCATTCTAAAGGGGCTACAAGCAGATAAGGGCATGCTACGTAGACACAGGGGGCTGATCAGCTGCTTTCTATGAACTGCTAACTTATAAAGTTTGTCCTTTTGTCACAAATCGTTGTAGCTCCTTCCGTTTTTAATCTTTTAAAGCAAATGGAGCACTGAATATTGATACTGCACCTCGCAAACATTTCCAGTCTACGGATGGTGCCATTGTGTTATACAACTGACGACAGTTAGAAACTACCATAAAGACAAGATGAGGTAAGTCTTTCACTCTGCATGTACACACGTACCATTCTAATAGACCACACCACGTTGTGACATTATTGTCTAAGCAATGCTGCACTAATTCTTATGCCATCTGTTTGGTGTTCAAATCTGTCGGCATTATTATTAAAATAATAGCAGTGATAGCTTTTGCATTTTCTATAATAACGTAATATTTCAAAGCAATGCAAAATTTACGAAAAAATTTTGCGTTTTTTACAGAGAGTTTATTTATAAACTAAACATTTTAGCGCTGCTACTATGACTACCTGGTATTTCGCTTTTTTTACCCGGTTATTAGTAGAAAATAACACCTGTCATAACGGAAAAAGCAGACAAATACCGGGAGATAAGAGGTATTCAGAACTAAAATATTGGTATCGGTTTTAGCCGGTCAATTATCCCATCCCTGCTTACCTCGTTGACAACGACCATGGCAGTAAGACTCGTGTAAATGTGAGGTAAAGCAACGCTCAGAGAAAAAAAAGTTTAGGGTAGCACCGCACCGCAACGTCAACCGTAAATATCAACGCATGCTGACACAATGAGGCGCCGATTAGTATGGTGGGAATTAGAAATCACTGCGACCTGTTTTAACTCCATCGTAAGTGGAAAATTATGCTCGATTTATGACGCACCTGTTTACTGACTACACTGACTAGAGAAAGGTAACACGAATGAAACCTGCTGGAGACTTGATTTACACGCGCTAGACGCAATTCATTTTTTCCTACCCGTTACAGAGAATGAGGTACGGTAGGAGCGGTTCGATGTGGAGTAGCCTAAGCAATAATCACCACTGCAATCCACACCCTTCTCAATCGCATTTCAAGGAACATAAAGATACTTAATAATGCTTAGGTCGATTGCAAAACAAGTTGAGACGGACTTTCTACCGCTAAAAAAGCATTGCTAAACCTGTGTTGTGGTCAATGTTATCGTAAGGGGAAAACATTTTCTGTTAAAGAAACCTTTAGAGGTTTTACAGAATGCGCCAGCAGTTCGCCACCTCTGCAATAATTACTGAAACGTGGCTCTCCTGGAAATAAGAGTAGGTGACGTAAACAAACAGTTTACTTTCTTGTGGTGCAAGTGTTAAGCACCTCTCACGAAAGTCGTCTTGCGCTATCCGCAGGACACGACCGTTAACTTCCGGGAACTCTCACAATCTCAGAGCTAAAGATAAAGCAAGATGACAGCAACGCCCCTATCGCGATATGACGCAAGACATTCCGAAGTGTCACGTCCACCGGAAGAGTCGACAGCGGGGTAAATATTGAACGGCGTCGGCGCGTTCCCGGCTTTCGGCGCAGGGCAGCAGAGCGTCTGCGGTTACTGCGGGCGAAACGTTACGGAAAAATAAGCGCATCAAAGTCGGTGGCCCGGCGAGTTTTTCCTTTTTGCCGCGACCGGCCAGCGCGGCAGGTCTGGCGGTGGAGGGCAGCTGTCCGGCGCACGTGGCCGGCCGCGCCCGGAAATAGTGCGCCCGCCTCGTACTACGGCCGTAAACACGGGAGGGGTGAAGGCCCGCCTACGGTAAAATTAGACGGCGCACTACTCGGCCACTCGCCCATCGGCCACGCCCCTCCGCCCGACACCGACCAGCGATCGCGTCTAACCGGGTCTGCTGAAGCTTCCTGACGCACCGTGGAAAAGCCAAGTACACAAGAACGGTGTCGGGAAGAGTGCTGTGGGTTTAATTCCCGGCCGTGTACACGTATGTCATTAGCGTCCGAGTATTGCCGTCCAATGTTAGTAGGTTGCCGTTAGGACTGCTACCGGGCTGTCCTGCCACCACCGACACAACAGTGGGTGTTCTACGAGCAATGTCGGCCACAGCTGTGCTGCCACTGCCGCTGCGCGAAGCACTATGAGTAAATAAGCAATGGACATTCCTGAACCGAAATTTTCGTCAACACCAAGGACAAAAACTAACTTAGACTCAATTTTAAACGAAGAAGGGACCTTTTTCACATGTAGAGATACTACAAATATAACGATATGTAAAGTTCAGAATTTTTAAATGATTCGGTAAGAGATACGCTCTTCGACCTTCAAGCTTGTTAGAGTTATATATCGAGAGAAGACCTTTTTTTTGGATGCTTGTATATAAAACACGCAATACTATACGAAACACTGGCAAATATGTTGCTGATAGGTATTTTGGCGATCAAGGAACGATCTGAGATTCCTTGATATATGGCGTAACGAGACATGCTATTTGACAGAATGCAAAATTTCACTTGTTTCAAAAAATTTAACGAACTCTGGCCAAAATTAAAATTAAGAGAAAATTTTTGATATGCTTGTAGTTTTTATACCATACGAAAATTTCACGTTTTTGAAGTGATCTTTGTAGGAGGTAGAAACTTCACAGCGATTTCATATCGACGCGGGGCGTAGAGCCCGCTGGCATTACCATTTGGGAATGTCCGATGCCAAGCAATTTAAATCAAACTACAGCACACTGGTGCACATGCAGAAGAACGTTCTTGTGGCGACTTTTTGTTTTTTCTGAGTTAGGGACAGAGCGCGCGGTAGCAAGGTCACCAATATCTATTAACTAATTTAAGAATGCAAAGCAGTCATATAGTAAAGCAACGTAATGAAAAATATAGAAAGGGACTAGGAAAGTACTTGAAAAAGGAAATAAAAATGTTGGCTGGTATACAGGGTGTTCGGAAATTCCCGTTCGAAGCTTCTAGGACTCGTGGAGGGTAGTGAGTACGTAATATTTTGAATAGTAACCCATGTCCGGAAACGTATCGTTTCTCTTTTACTACGTTTTCAATTCAACTCACAAGGGAACCTCCCCATCGCACCCCCCTCAGATTTAGTTATAAGTTGGCACAGTGGATAGGTCTTGAAAAACTGACCACAGATCAATCGAGAAAACAGGAAGAAGTTGTGTGAGACTATGAAAAAAATAAGCAAAATATAAAAACTGAGTAGCCCAAGCGTAAGGTAGGCAACATCAAGGACAGTGTGAGCTCAGGAGCGCCGTGGTACCGTGGTTAGCGTGGGCAGCTGCGGAACGAGAGGTCCTTGGTTCAAGTCTTCCCTCGAGTGAAAAGTTTAATTTTTTATTTTCAGGCAATTAGTATCTGTCCTTCCGTCCGATGCGAGGTAACTGCGCCGTAGTATGCGGACGCCACACCTAAACACTTCTTTGAGAGTGATCATCACATCCACACGAAAACCTAAATCGGGCAAGGTAGAAGAATCTTTTTACCCATTCGCAAAGTGTGCAAGTTAGGTGGGTCGACAACATATTCCTGTCGTGTACGCACATGCCGTCACCAGTGTCGTATAGAATATATCAGACGTGTTATCCTGTGGAGGAATCGCTTGACCTATAACCTTGCGATCAAATATTTTAGCTTCCCATTGGAGAGGCACGCCCTTTCGTCTACTAATCGCACGGTTTTGCGGTGCGGTCGCAAAACAGACACTAAACTTACTACAGTGAACAGAGGCGTCAATGAACGAACGGACAGATAATAAATTTGCGAAAATAAAGAAAGTAAACTTTTCACTCCACGGAAGACTTGAACCAAGGACCTCTCGTTCCGCAGCTGCTCACGCTAACCACGGGACCACGGCGCTCCTGAACTCTTACCCTCCTTATGTTGCTTATCTTGCGCATGGACTTCTCAGTTTGTATATTTTGCTTATTTTTTTCATAGTTCCACACAACTTCTTCCTGTTTTCTCGATTGATCTGTGTTCAGTTTTTCAAGACCTATCCACTGTGCCAACTTACAACTAAATCTGAGGGGGGTGCGATGGGGAGGTTCCCTTCTCAGATGTGCAACGAGCCCGCGTCGGCTGGGAGCTACAGTAAAGCCAAAGACTGTTTGCCTGGTATGGAGGATGACGTGTACTACGTCAGACGGTGACCTGCTGTCACTTAACGTCTGCCTTGCTGCGAGACCTGATCAACGCCTGTGCGTCACCGATACAGTAAACATGGATCAACGCCTGTGCGTCACCGATACAGTAAACATGGTTCGGTACACGTTTTCGGAATACACGTCGGCTGTATCACGAACGCTTTCCGCAACGTAACACCATCGCAAAAGCCTTTTGCCGAAGTCACACGCAGCGGCTCCGAGAAACCAAGTATCTTCACCGTGAGGAGGCAGGACTATGGCGCTCCACTGAAACGCCACACGCCCGAATTTAAAGAGGTAATGCATCGCGTTTACGAGAACTCGTTAACTAGTATTCTAACAACTGCGCCTGCGATGGATGTTGGTCACAGTACCATCTGGGACGTTCTTAGTGAGCAACAATTCGCTATGGGACCAGCCGATTTTCCACAACGCGTTCGCTACTGCTCGTGATTCCTGCACTGCTGCATCGACACACCCCTGTTTCCAAGTCGAGTTCTGTTGACAGATACAGTTCAGTTCACAGAGGACTGCGTTTGATTTCGCGAAACAGCAAAGTCTTGGCAGACGAAATGCTTCGTGCCACGGATGTTCAGGGGTTTCAGCACCGGTTTGGCATTATAGTGTGAGCAGGTATCCTGGACGGTCATGTGACTGGACCATACTTCATTCCATTCAGAGTAACTGGTCCTGCGTACTTCATCTTCCTACAAAACGTACTGGACCCGTTCTTGGAAGCTGTAGCACTGAGTGTCCGTCAGGAGTTGCGCTTTTAGCACGATGGTGCACCATCTCACTTATCACGTGCGGTTTTGAGACATCTCAACAGACGATATGGTGAAAGATGGATAGGCCGAGGTCGTCCAACCGCGTGGCCTCCGCGATCGCCGGATTCCTGTGGACTGCTTCCTCGGGGTCGTATGCAGAGTTTAATTTACGAGACTCCTGAGGGACAGAGGAAGTTCTGCTGGCACGAGTTCTGACCGCTGAACTAGAAATTGAAGAGACACCGGTTGGGATGGAGAGAGAGAGAGTACCAAAACATGCTTGGTAGGTACAATGTATCTAACAATGTTGGTGGTCGTGACATCGAGCCGCTGTTGTAATGCACCAGTACAGTTCCGTACGTAGACTAAGCTGGGTTTTTCTGTTTCGGAATAATGTGAACATGTAGCGTTTCAAGTGTTAATACAAACAAATGTGCTTAAGTTATAAGTGGGCGTTTCGTTATGTTTCCTTCCGAATTGTTACCTAATAATTGTACTGCGTCATGCGCAATCCAGTTCCTCAAACAGAAATGAATGAATTAAAAATCAGAATTGTACCAGCCGTTGAACAGAGGTTTCCGAACATGTGTTCCTGTTCAAAATATGTATTCACTCCCTTGCACAAGTCCTAGGAGTTTGTAACGCAAATTCCCGAACACCCTGTATAGGCTAAGGAAATTTGCTTTCATTTGCCCTCTATTCTTTCGATAGGAGTTAAGACGAAGCAAACATTTAGAAGACATCTGTGAGAGTGGAACGTGATCACCCTTACAATCGGGTAACAACAAATAATGGTCTGTCCTGAAGTGCGAACTAGTTACCATCGCACTGGCCCTTGTGTGTTTCCTCGAAATCTATGCGTTACGGGATGTCCACATTGAAAGGTTTTCAAGGCTATTTAGTCTCAGACTGGAAGCAGGTATGCCACAGATGTAAATGGCTTTACAGGTGCAACTTATTACAATCCTGGCCATTCTTCCTCCAAATGATTCGTTGTCTTTAACAGAGACGTCATTGCCATATAAGGTGACAGAGTAATATGCTGCAGTGGATATGTTCAAAAAATGTTCAAATGTGTGTGAAATCTTATGGGACTTAACTGCTAAGGTCACCAGCCCCTAAGCTCACACACTACTTAACCTAAATTATCCTAAGGACAAACACACACCCCCATGCCCGAGGGAGGACTCGAACCTCCGCCGGGACCGGCCGCACAGTCCACGACTGCAGCGCCCCAGTGGATATGCTGCTGATCCCCCACTAGTGCGGTACCACCCTCACAAGCACTGGTAACCAACGGAACAACTTTGTCCCTAACCTACAACGATGGGGGCGAGCGGGAGGGGTGGGCGCACTGCCTGTCATGGAAATCTTTCTGTAGGCTGCATGTACTACATTGCTTATTGCACGCTTGAGTAGTAGGAACGCATCAGGAATTTCATACCTCACATATGTCTCGCCGAACACCAAGTACTGCATTATATTCCTAAGTCGGTAGAGGCAGATTTATATTGGTTTGCCGGGAAGTATGCCAATGCGTAACACGTGTCTGTGCTGTTAAGGAGGCGTATGTATCTAAAACATTAGACGCCGGAATCTCGTACTAGTACACCTCACTCTCTGACGAACACTAATGAGGCCAAGATAAGCAGCCTCTACCTGACGAACTGGTCTTTTGTTGTGGCTTGTCGACTTCACCATCAGATACTTCGGGTGTTTCAAATTCGATCTTCAACATTGCAAAACAATCTCGAGGTCTTATACAGCGCACGCCATCTCTCATCTAGTTCATGGTCAGACAGGCTATTAAAAATCTTCCCCTTGATTTTATTTTGCATACAAAGCATTGCCACAATTATAGTCTCAATCAACGAGGCAATTAGCCCTGTGTCGTGTTAAATAAATAAACCACTTAATACACAGCAATAACAGCACTATTAAGCCTCGTTCACCACATACTGCTAATCAGACGCTGGGCTGACGAAGACATAAATGTAATCTGAGCAGCTACGCCTTCAAGTACCTATTTAATCGTCTTGACGAGGCTGAGTAACTATTACAGCTTCCCCGCCGAATCAAAGTGTTTAATAGAACGGAGAATCGAAACCAACTTCACTTGGTAGTAAGGCAGGGTGATTACTCGCCTAACGAGAGAAACAATTCAGCTCTTACCTATCATGGAGAGTCATCCGTTTCGAAGAACTGAAACCAAACGTTGAATGTTTTCTTCTTCAAAAATGGTTCAAATGGCTCTGAGCACTATAGGACTTAACATCTATGGTCATCAGTCCCCTAGAACTTAGAACTACTTAAACCTAACTAACCTAAGGACAGCACACAGCCATCACGAGGCAGAGAAAATCCCTGACCCCGTCGGGAATCGAACCCGGGAACCCGGGCGTGGGAAGCGAGAACGCCGCACGACCACGAGATGCGGGCTCTTCTTCTTCTTCTTCTTCTTCTTCTTCTTCAATTAAGGATAAAATTATGCACTAAGGCCTTTTACATCTCGCAAACCATTGTTAAGCTTATACATTTCCTGACATCGAACAGGTAAATTCAAGGCAAAAGGAGGTAACGTACGCCCAGTCGAGGAAAGCATTTTACTTCGAATAAACACTACGACAAGAGCATCAAGGAAGAACTGCGGGAGACACACTCAAGTTTCAAACTTAAACTAGGACGAATCACACCTAGCTTGCTAACTAATAGAAGACGTCTTAAGCACCTCTTACAAAAAATCAAGGCGAACTGAACAAATAAGTAACAGTGCTGGAAAGGACACTCGACATACAGTAAATAAGTAGAACTGAAGGGTTGCGTAACTGAAACAGAATGGACTGAATGAATACATTTACGACCGGAAGAGCTACGAACTCGCGTTCTGGAGTGCTCCCACTTGTGATATAGTACGACGTAAACAACGGCACTTACAGGACGAGGAAGTCCAGTCGAGACGAGTGCAGTGCAGGTGCCGGAGTACGTAAGATATGCAAGCTGCGCGGCCATTAGGTCAGAGGTGTTTGTCAACAGCGGCGGCCGAGCTGCCGGCCGGGCAAGCTGCCAGGCGGTGATGTCACGGGGAAGGCGAGCCGTGCGCCGTGCCCGTGGCCGCTCGCACCTACGCAACCGACCTCCTGCAAGGCCGCCCCCGGATCTGATTTAATTTCCAGGTGGGAGCGTCCGACACCGAATGCCAACGGCCTGACACAATCCGCCACGTCTCACGTTCCCTCAGACCTTCCGTCATCTCCGGTTCCAAAGCTCAGCAGGCTGGCGGCGTAATTTTCATTGGAACACTGGCTACGTCATTATTTTCCACGTACATGTGCTCAAAGTTTAATCACATGCTTATTTAGTTGAGGCAAGAAGCTGTCCCACGTAACGTAAAGAAATGAAAATGCCGAAATCAGGTTTTAGCTTTTATGTTATCGAAAGTGTGGTGAATTTGCCTCTATAATTCACACACACACACACACACACACACACACACACACACACACACACACTCTCTCTCTCTCTCTCTCTCTCTCTCTCTCTCTCTTTATTTCACAATGCAGTCTCAGGTCTCAAACTTCCTGGGAACGAGCGCCAATGTTCTGTGATGCTCGCCATGCGCACCCGTTTATCGTTAATGCAACCCGGGAAGCAGAGCAGAAAGGCGTTCAGAATGAACGCACATGGTTCCGATGTTACCCACACGGTATGTAGACACCAACTTTTTGCGGCTATAAGAAATACAAGGTGCGAGCTCGAAGTACTGGCTCCGATTGAACAAGGATGGGGAAAGAAATCTGTCATAGCCTTTCTCGGAGGATCATCCCCGTGTGCATGAGAAGTAATACACAAAAACAATATTTAATTCGGAATGGCCCGACGGATTTCTGTGTCCCTCTCCTCAGTCACAGCAAAGTAACTGGCATAGGGAACAAGAGGTCGTTCTTAAGGATCACTGCCAGTTTTAAATTCACTACGGCTTCTACCGTCAACATCTCTCTACAATCCACGCCTTCTGTCACGATATTACAATTCAGGACGTCAGTCACACACAATTTGGTTGCCCTAGCTACTGAAAAGAAATAGTCAAGCTACAATGAACCGACATTTATAAAGTGCTTGTGAAATTCGTGTTAAAAGTTAGAATTAAATTGTACCCGTTCAGTTCGTGCGTGCGTGTTGATTTATTAGAAGTCTGTCGGTGATCTACGAGGCCACTGCATTAAATATGTTATTAACTATGTCAATGAAATTTGTTTTAAATTCCTCAGAAGGCAGAGTAGCACAGAGTTTGGGCTGGCTGTATTGGTGTATTCATGGGTCAACTAATAAGTCCCGAAATCTGTCGCTGACATCCGCCGGTTACCGGTTGAGTAACAATGTTATCTCGCTGCAATTTTCGACGGATTTTCTCTAAGCCACTCTCGAAGATAAAGTTGCCGAACACCAAAGTGGAAAAAAACTGCATTGTGCACTATCAAGGAGCTGGCTGATTAGCTCGAAAAGATTTCGTCAGTGAAATTTACAGAGAAACACTGTAACAGCGGTTCGTCATCAAATCGTGAAATCGCAAGAACCCCATCTTCGACATCATGGAAGTAGAGTGGAATTTCTGATAAATGATTAATAAGTAAAACCCAACGTCAAAGAAAAACTATAAACCATTCTTGGTCTCTGCACAATTACTGCAACCCACATCCACTTAATCCTGCATGCTGTAGTCAAGTCTTGGTCTTCCCGTAGAATTTTGAGCCCCCTTTTCCGCGTCTCAAAATTACGTCATCGGCACACCCTAAATTTATGTATTAATCTCCAACTTTAATTCACTTTGCGTAGTTCTCTTTTGTTTCCTTCACTGATAGCGTAATGTAGAGAGTGAATAAAATGGAACGCTGCAACCCTGTCTATATTAATATAGTGTTTAGATGGGTATCTTCTGCTAGTTGCTTTGCGGAGTTCTCAGCCCGGTTCACAAAACCATGGAAAACATCTTATCTGGTGCAGACGGCAGTGCAGGGCTAGAGAAATTAGCCATGGGTGTCTCGGCGATATTTGCGGAGACAAGTCAAGAGCTGTCCCTGTGGTTTATGTCTCAATTTAGCGGGACAGCTGCTGTTTTACAGCGGCGCCCAGCTCTCGATGGCCGACTCTGAGGAAAGCTGGTCGTGACTGATAGGTCTAATTATTACTAAGTAATTGGTCCGGCCAGCGCTGAGAGTCTCATTAGAGCCAGCGTCCCGGGCCTCCGCTCAACGACGCAGACAAATGAGGGCCGCTGTAGTAGTTAACACTATCCCAACGGCGAGCGGCTCCTCTTCTATAGTTCGCGGGCTACAGCAGAATCAACTGCTGCTATTTAATGGCACTCACGCACACCAAAGGATATCCAGTGTCACTGACAAGACTTCTCTAACTACGTCATGTATTCACACAAACCTCAATTTTATGCATTGTTTTAAAACAAGACTTCAAATAGAAAGCGTGGTGAACCGGTAACTTTTTGAATGGAATCTGCGTCGCCTCGGACTTTTATTTATTTATTTATTTATTTATTTATTTACTTATTTATTTTAATCCGCTAATGCCATATCCGCCGTTTTGCCATTTTCAAGTGGGTATACAGCGCAGCTGTAAAACTAGAAAGTGTGTAAGTAGTCTAAATGTTAATTGTGGATTTAACAGTTTCATTTTAAGTTAACCAGAGTATATGGAAGATCTTTGAACAGCTCCCTTGCTCTTATTATTTACTACTTGACTGGTTCAATTTACAGCTACATGCGTACTCCACAAGCCACAGTATGATGCGTGACGGAGGGTATCTTATGCCACTACTAGTCGAGTTCCACTCACCAACAGAGTGAGAACTACTGCCTCTACGCCTCCGTGCGAGCCCTAATTTTTATTTTCATGGTCGTTACGAGAAATTTACGTTGGCGGAAATACAATCGTTCTGCAATCACCTTCAAAGGCCGGTTCTCTAAATTGTCTCAACGGTGTTCAGCGAAAAGAACGTCGAACCTACTGATAACAAATCTACCAGCCCGCCTCTGAATTGCTTCGATGCCTTCTATCGGCCTCACCTGCTGATGATCCTAAACACTCCAGATGTACTCAAGAATGGGCCACACTAGTGTTCTGTAAGTCGTCGCTTTTTGCATTTTCCCAGAATACTGCTACGAAACCCTACTACCGTCTTTACGTGCTAATTCCATTTCAGATCACTTTGCAATGTTGCGCCAACATATTGCATGTATGTGCCTGTATCAAACAGCGCGCTGCTAATCCCATATTTTAACATTGTGAGTTTGTTTTTCCTACTCAGCCACAGTAATTTACGTTTTTCTACATTTAGAGCTAGCTGCCACTCATCGCACCAACTACAAATTTTGTTTAAGTCACCTTGTATCCTCCCACAGTCACTCAATTTCGACACCTTCCCGCACTCCACAGCATCAGCCAACAGCCGCAGATTGTTGATCACCCTGTCCATCACATCACTCACGTATATAGACAGTGATAACGGTCCTATCACACTTCACTGGGGCATTCCTGACGGTACCCTTGACTGATGAAAACTCGTGGTCCAGGACAACATACTGACGTCTATTATTTAACAAGTCACTCAAATATCTGTGATCCTATTCCGTATGCTCTTACTTTTTTTTTAACGATCTGCAGTGGGGCACCGTGTTCAACACTTTTCGGAAATCTATGAATATGGAATCTGCCAGCTGCCTTCATCCATGGTTCGCGAGACATCGTATGAGGTAAGGGCAAGCAGCCTCTCGCACGAGCGACGCTTCCTAATTGAGAACTGATGGGTGGACAGCTCTTTTGTCTGAAAGAAATTTATTATATTTTAACCGAAAATATGTTCACGAATTCTGCAGCAAATCGATGTTAAGAGTAATGGTCTGCAATTTTGCACATCCTTTCTTTTACCATTCTTATATACAGGAGTCACCTGCACTTTTTCCAGTCGCTTGTGACCGCGATAAATACAAGCCTAATCAAAGGGGTCAATACAGTACTCTGTAAAACTGAACTGGGAATTCATATGTATCTGGCGACTTTTTTTTTCTTCAACTCTCAGTTGCTTCTTTAGGCAAGGGATGCCTATTACTATGCCTTCAATACGGGATTCTGTACGATGGTAAAACAATAGTACGATTTTCCTGCGTGAAAGATTTCTTAAATGAGAGATCTAGAACTTCGGCTTCATTTTAGGTGCGACCCACTTAGTGATTTTACATGGCACCCAATTTTCTCGGGTTCTCGGCAGCACCTTTTGTTGAGGCACGAAGTTAGTAATAGCTGTAAGCTTCACCCATCAATCGCTTTACGGACGCACGAATTTTTGCTTGTCTCCTGCACGCTCCCTTTTAAACCGTGAGTACTACAGTTCTGCTCCCTCAGAATCGACGGGAAAGACACTTGAGCTAGAAAGCAAGACGAGTCACGCCTATCTTGCTGCCTAACGGAAGACGTAGTAAATATCTCTTATAAAAATCAAGGCGAGCGTATCAAACTGGCAACAATGCTTAAAATGACGCTGGGAATACAGTAAATAAGTAATTCAGAAGGATTAATGAAGGAAAACCGGTTGTTTGGAATAAAAAATACAGCTGAATATATTTACGACCGAAAGAGCTAGAAACTCTTATTCTGAAGTGCTTCCACCGGTAGTATAGAACTACATGAACAACCCACTAATGGGACGTCCTTAATCCGCTTACTCGCCACATACTTCTCAAGGTCATCACAATATAGGAGAATCAAATATCACCTGAAATATTTGATGGCAATGGTACGCTAAAACCACGATTTAGTGGACAACAAGCAAACCAATGTTTTCGTAATATTCCGTAACTGGTGGGAATTCAGGTCTGCCTATTAGGCAAACGATGTCTCTTTTTAATGTCCGAACATGTTTCAGCAGTACTCCTGATCGTCAGTGGGTACTTTTCTTTCTGTACAACGCAAATATATTTATAGTAGCAACAAGTTTGACGTAATTGCGTCTAAAAATTTATTTCAGATGTAATAATTACATTTTCTTGTGTGTTAGGTTCTGTAGGACTTCCTTCACATTACTGCGTTGTTTCCAATGTGCAACGCGAAGATATTGTATTGTTGGCGAAAATGAGCAAGGAAACAATGGGCACGACGACCGTTATGGAAACGGATCTGAGCGTCACCACCCCGCCTACTGTCATAGGCAGGAAGGAGGGAGGGAGGGAGGGAGGAGAGGCGACGCGGTCACAGTGTCGATCGACATCAGTGACCGCGACTCCTTCGTCACCACCTTTCTCGCACGTATCTCTCCGTTACAGCCATGACGACAGCTATGAGAGGAATATTATACCGCACACCACCGCTGCGGCATGCTGCCCTCACTGTTCAACTTGCCAGATAGGTTACAGGAAAAAGGATGTAGAGGGGGAAACTATCACAAAGTCTTACCGTATCTTACATTTGCCTCTGTAGGAGAAGAGTATTGTGCTGCATAGTGTTAATTTACCTGCTAGGTACACACTAGCTGTTTGCAAGAAAATAATCGAGCAAGAGCAACCATGGATGATCTCACCCGCATATAGTCTCATCTGCTCGAAAGCCTTCTTTTAACGTTCAAGGTTCACACAGGAAGCCTACACCCAACGCCTCACGGATTTTTCTCGCCAACCGCACGATTGTAGGGCATACTTTTCTTTAATACGAAGCGCTTTTGATGCGTTTAGAGTAATCAGCTTTCAAATTTCAGAAGTAGGTTGAACTCTTTACGAGGGCGCCAGTCGCCAAGCTAGGGCGCCAGCGCAGCCAGTTACAGCCACAGGCCAGAACTGTGCCGTACTGCTGTCGTGTTCTTATCTTCCGCCAAACACTCTTACGAAGTCTGTTCAACTGCTGTTGAATGTCCTGGTAGCTGCTCCATTTAGGCAAACAACTATCGCTCCTTGCCGAAATGAAGCGGTCTGCAACACTGCAAGAAGGAAGGTATCAAACAACTCCTGCCCATTCCACGTATAGGGGATACAGCTACTTTGTGTTAATGCTTGGAAAGCAGTTCACTACTACTATTCGTCGTGTAGGCCATCTACGGAACACACTATTACAACTGCACTTTTCTTTGCGTCTGGACTACTACAGCTCAGGATTTCCGCACGAGTCTCCTTAGAAGTCTCATTCTTGCTTCAGTCCATGTTTCACGAGGCCTTAGTTTTGGCTTCTCTTGGAAACCAAGGTTCTCTGAGTTTCTTCTTGATCAGAATGCGTTCACAGGTATCTTCCCGTTTTATCCCCACTACTTACGCCTACAGATGTCTTCAACCTATCAGCGTTATTATTAATTTTTTTGGCGTATGGCTTACGGAATTTTATTTTAAAAGTACTTACAATTAAGTTGAAATATAATAATATGAATCAGATCAGCATTATATATATATATATATATATATATATATATATATATATATATATATATATATATATATATATATATATATTATTATTATTATTATTATTCACGTTTGGGCCCTACTGGACCACGCGAAGTACAATCACGGGGCATTCAGTTATTTTCTTTTAGACTTTCTCTCTGCCCAAATTGTTTTCATTCTCTCGGAATGAGCTCTTTTCCTTTCATCAGACCATGTGGTTCCTGTTTTCTTTGGTTTTTCAGCTTGACCAACTACCCAGTCATGAATTTTTTGCCTAAATAATTTTCTGTCTTGAATTTCATCTTGTTTTATATCTGCCTCTTTCATGTCCTCTTTTATAGCAGCAATCCATTTTATTGTCTCAAATTTAGCTTTACTTCGATTTTCGTAGAATTCCACTACTTGTTTAGTTAGTCTGGTAGCATCCATTCTTTTAATATGCCCATAAAATTTTAATCTGCGTTTTTTCATATCCGAATATATGCTGGTGTATTGTTGAATTTCACTATTTGCTCTTAGCCTGTATGTTCCTTCTTCAGTATATTTTGGACCTAGAATTTTTTTGATTACTTTTCTTTCTCTTTTTTGGATTTCTTGAATGTCCTTTTTTCTGTTTAAAATTAGCGTTTCAGCCCCATAAAGGCACTCTGGTTTTTTGACCGTGTTGTAATGTCTCAATTTAGAGTACCTCGAGAGACATTTTTTGTTGTAGATGTCTTTTGTAAGTCTAAAAGCTGTCTCCATCTTTTGACAACGAATTTCATTTCCAATTTTTTCTAGACCAGTCTCTGAGATTGTTTCACCTAAATATTTGAATTGCGAAACTCTTTTGATTTTTCCATACTTAGTTTCCAAAAGTTTGGGTGCCAGTTTGTTGCTAGTCATATACTGTGTTTTTTCAAATGAGATTTGGAGACCTACTCTTTCTGCTGTTTCTTTAAGAATTTCTATTTGTTTCTGAGCAATTTGGATGTCCTGCGTTAGAATAACCAAGTCGTCTGCAAAGGCCAAACAGTCTATTCGAATATTTGTTCGTCCTAATTTCACTGGTTGGTCAATTTTGAACTACAATTTTCGTTCGCGCCACTCTTGTATTACTTTTTCTAGAACGCAGTTAAATAGCAACGGAGAGAGTCCATCACCTTGCCTCACGCCTGTTTTTATTTCAAAGGGTTCTGAAATTTCTCCTCTGAACTTTACTTTTGATTTTGTACCAGTTAGCGTGTCTCTGATAATTGCCGTGGTTTTAGGATCCAGGCCTTGTTCTTTCACAATTTGGAAAAGAGATTCACGATCCACTGAGTCATAAGCCTTTCTAAAATCTACAAAGGTACAAACTAGTTTTTTATTGTAAATTTTTTGATGTCTGAGAATTAGTTTGAGGACTAAAATCTGTTCTGGGCAAGATCTATTTGGCCTGAAACCTGCTTGATATTCGCCAATTTTCCATTCAAGTTGTTGTTGTGCTCGGTTCAGAAGACATTGAGAGAGGATTTTGTATGTGACTGGAAGAAGAGAAATTCCTCTGTAATTATTAACATCAGTTTTGTCTCCCTTCTTATGAAGTGGGTGAATCAAGGCGGTTTTCCATTCATCAGGAATTTTTTTAAGTTTGCCAAATGTTTTGCATGATTGAAGTAATTTCTTTAACGGTTTTTGGACCAACTGCCTTTAAAAGTTCTGCAACAATTCCATCTTCACCAGATGCTTTGTTGTTTTTCAACCTATGAATTTCTTTAATGATTTCCTCTTCATTTGGTGCAAGTGAAACTGGATTGCATTGTTGGGGAATTTTTGGTGGAAATCTTTCTGTGGGCTCGGGGCAATTTAGAAGATTCTTAAAATATTTAGAAAGTTCTTTGCAATTTTCTTGGTTGTTAAGAGCCAACTGTCCATTTTCCTTCTTGAAGCAAAGATTCTGGGGTTGGTACCCCTTTATTTTGGTTTTAAAAGTTTTATAAAAATTTCTGGTATTGTATTTCTGAAAATCATCTTCAATTTCTAAGAGTTGACTATTCTCATATTGTCTTTTTGTTTGTCTAATTAGTTTTGAAGTGTCTTTTCTAGTTGTCAGGAATGTATCATATGTGTCTTCTGTCTTGTTGCTATTCCATGCTTTAAATGTCTCTTGTCTGGCTTTGATTGCATGATCACAGTTTTCATTCCACCAAGCATGTTTCTTGTGTTTTCGTAAAGGAATTTGATCTTGAGCTGTTTTGATAATCTTGTGTTTGAGTTGTTCCCAATTTTGTGCACTTGTTTTGTCAAATTCGTCTGCTAATAATGATGGTTGGATTTTACTGGTGTCAAATTTGGGGATTAATGGTGTCCTTTTGTTGAAATTTTGGGGTTTTAGCTTTAGTTTCACACGGGTTAAGTAATGGTCTGAGTCAATATTGGCGCCTTTACGAACTTGAACATTTAAAATTTCTTTGTGACATGGATACGAGATTGCAATATGGTCAATTTGGAATTCACCTATGTCCTTGTTAGGTGATCGCCATGTCTTTTGTTTTGAAGGTTTTTTCTTAAAATGACTTGACATAATTTTGAGATTGAAATTTCTGCAAAATTCTACCAGCCTCTTTCCATTTTGATTGGTAAATATATATTTATATATTTATATATATTTATTTATTTATATTAGATGTGAGATCCATTTTTCGTCATAGTTGTATATTCAAATACTCGAATCAGGTGACTGTTGCAGGTGTTGGGTCTACAGTCTTTCCACTACCCATGAATTTTCTTTTTAGGCAGTCGTGCAAATCGTGCTCCAGACTTCGTTCCGAAGTTCCGCAGTCGCATTGATCACCATCGGTAATTACCCACTTGTGTAGCGTTCCTCTGGCCACATTGTGGCTTGTTTTGATACGGTTGAGGGAGCTCCATATCTTTCTTGGTTGGTTGGTTCGCACAAGGGAGTTGGCTGTTGGGACATATGTTGTCGAACTCCTTATGATCGAGGACGTCCACTCATTTCTTTACTCGTCTCTCAGATTATAGTTTTCTGGGGCGAGATGGCCAGTGTTTACCCAGACTGGTTCTGTAGCTTTTATTGGAATGCAAGGTAAGATGTTCGATGTTTCATGAATATGACTTTCATCCATTCATGTTTTACTGTCTGTTGTCGTCGGGAGATTTGGAGGGGCAATACTGGCGAGTACTGACAGCCATGGTGCTGGTGTGGATTTATGCGATCCAGGCACGATCCTAATCGCATGATTTAGGTGATTACTTATTTCGTTGATATGACTACTTCTACTCCAAACAGTGTAACACTATTCGGCGACAGGGTAGGCTAGTGCTTGTGCTGTAGTTTAGAACCCCAGCTAGCATCAGCCAGTATCCTTAATATGTTTCTTCTGTAAGGGATCTGTCGAGAGTCACACCCATATATCCGGGCAAAGCTCTTTTCTAAACCTACGAGAGAGTACACCCATGGCAGCAGAATGCAACCTTACCACGGCCGTATAATAATCTATCATTATTATTAACATTACCTTTTCCGAAGAAACATAATTCGTTGTAGCAACACAATATGTTCGCTGGAAGATTAGGGAAAACGTGATTAAGGCAGTGCGCGCAGACTTCATGTTTGCCGCCTTAGCCGATTGCGTTAACGCCGCTGCTCGAAGGGTGGTGCTCTTATATTATGTTCAGCAGGCTCGTAGACCTTTGTACCCCGATTTCTCGAAAACGTTTGAAAAGCGCATACTGCTAGAGTATCATTTGTCACAATCCAGCATGTACTACAGTCGTGCTGAAGATGAGCACCACCCAATAAATACGAGGGGCGTTCGATAAGTAACAGGACACACTTTCTCGGTTAATATCGGTTGAAAAATGCAGAATTTGTTGTGGGACACCGTGCAACATTGCCACCCAAGGCGCTATACTTTCATCGAGCTCCGATAAGTGACGTCACTGTACGTAACCTTCAAAATAGCATTTGTAAAGGAGATGCTTTCCAAGCATTGAGTTTATTTTGGCGGAGAACAGAGCATCGCATATATTTTTAGGCGCTTTGAGAATGTGAACAAAAGCACGGTGAGTCGTTGGGCTAGGAGTCAGTCGTCATCGCAAAAACTTTGCGCAAACATGCACTTCCAACGTGCCAGCCGGCGGCACAAAGCTGTGCCTCCTGTAGTGTGTTCATCGCCACAAAAATGCGAAGGAACTCCTCCTCCTCCTCTACGACAACACAACGCCTCACACGTCTGCGCAACTCGCAATACGTCATGGGACTGTTCTTCCCCATCCACCCTTCAGCCCGGATCTCGCACATTCAGACTTCCATTCGTTTGGCCCAATGAAGGATGCACTCCGTGGACAGCACTGCGTCAGTGATGTGGAGATTACAGATGCAGTAAGACGCTGGCTCCGGAGTCGTCTAGTAGTGGTAACAATGCCGGCATACAGGTCCTCCCAGTAAGGTGACGTAACGCTGTCGCACTGAACAGAGATAGCGTTGAAAAAAAATGTTTTTTTTTTTTAGCCAAAAGAGTGGGGAATAATTCGGTGCATTGGAATCCTGAATACGAGGTCTGTTCAAAAAAAATTCCTCAACATTCGTAATTTCGCGCCAATGGTGTGTTGCAGCGAAATGCGGTTGGCATCCCTGCACTCGCCTGTGTTTAATTTATAACCGGCGGAAGTTTCATTGTTGCATGTCTAGTAGCTACTGTTCAGTGCTGTCTGAAGTAGAACGTTGTCTCGCATAGTTTGCGAATTTCGAGATGGCAGAGTGCAACGCCTCTGCATTACATTTGGCGTGGCATTCAAGAAAACCTTTAGACACACACACACACACCACATGATGCGGGAAGCCTACGGTGATGGATGCTTAATCCGTACTCAGTGTCACGAATGGTTCACACAGTTTAAAAATGGCCGAACGGAAGTTTAAGATACCCTCGTTCAGGACGCTCTTCGACGTCAGGCGATGACGCTCATGTCAAGAAAGACAATGGAACTGTGCGTGCCAATCTAAAACTGACTATTCGAGAGACTGCAGAAGAATGTAACATTTCTGCTGGATCATGTCATGATCCAACAGTTGCTGCTGATACAGCATCTTGGAATGCACTGTGTTCCCGCCACGTTCGTCCCACGGCTCACGAGTCCAGGCCAGAAATACCATCGCCTCGCAACCTTTGAAGAGCTTTTGGATCGCGCAAATGAGAAAGAGATATTCCTTAAGAGAATCATAACTGGTGATGGGACGTGGGTTTACAAAACGGTTCAAATGGCTCAGAGCACTATCGGACTTAACTTCTGAGGTCATCAGTCCCCTGGACTGAAAACTACTTAAACCTAACTCACCTAAGGACATCACACACATCCATGCCCGAGGCAGGATTCGAACCTGCGATCGTAGCGGTCGCGCAGTTCCAGACTGAAGCGCCTAGAACCGCTCGGCCACAGAGGTCGGCCGTGGGTTTACAGGTATGATATTGAGACCAAGGTTAAGTCTCCACAATTGGTCGAGAAACGATCTCGAAGACCAAAACTCGTCAGGTCAATTCAAATATCAAAAGCCATGCTAATAGGTTTCCTTTGAATCTGAAGGATTAGTTCACCATGAATTCGTGCCACAGGGACACACTGTTAATCGACTGTACTATCGTACGTGTTGCGACGCCTGCAAGAAAATGTGAGAAGGAAACGGCAGAGAAATGTGACGAGAGAATTCATGGCTGTTGCATCACTATAACGCACCCGCATATTTATCCCTGTCGATGCGTGACTATTGCACAAAAAACATCACCGTGCTGCCTTCTCCTCCGTACTCTCCAGACTTGGCCCCTGTGGACTTTTTTTTTTATTTCCAGAGCTGAAAACACCGTTGAAAGGACGAAAATTTGCAACAATAGACGAAATAAAAGAAAATTTGTCGACGGCGCTTCGTATGATCCAGCAAGATGCGTACCAAGACTGCTCGGGAAGTGGAAACCGCGTTGCGATCGATGTATAAATTGTGGAGGAGAGTATTTCGAAGGAGACTACTGGGCAAAGTTACGGAATTTTTTGAACAGACCTCGTAAAATTAACCTGCTTCCAGAAATAAAATATTTGTTTTATTACTTGTTGAACGGCCGTCGTATCTGTGCTGCTGCGCGGCTCGGCGGCGGCTACCGGGCCTCAGAAGGCTCCGCCTCGCTTGCGCCGCCGAGTCCGCGACAGCTGACCCGTGGCGCCAGACGCACGGCGCCTCCAGCTAGCTCTCCACGGCGCGCACCGGAAGACGAGGCGTCCCGTTAGCGGGCTGGACTGTGGACGCCTCGCCGACATCTGAGCAAACACTGTGCTCACCGCTGCACACACACACTCTCGTCCGTAGTTCAACGTCGCCCTTAAGGCCGTCGGCACAGAAGACTGTGTGAAGGGAAACGCCATACCAATAAATAAGTTCACTTCCTTGTTGCGACAACCTCCGT
This sequence comes from Schistocerca cancellata, assembly GCF_023864275.1. NCBI lineage: Eukaryota > Metazoa > Arthropoda > Insecta > Orthoptera > Acrididae > Schistocerca > Schistocerca cancellata. The sequence continues at coordinate 33,283,577 of NC_064631.1, read as the reverse complement.
ACTGGCTTTCGCTAAGAAATGCAAGGGATTTTTTCTGACAAATAATTGCAGTGACTGTGTCTGCGACCGCCGTCAACGGCCTTGGGCGAGGAATCCTCTTCTTAGCTGTGAAACCACTCATCTGTTACCCAGTTGCTGCCGCGTCTTTCAGTTCGGCTGACAAATCACATGGACACAACCATTTATGAAGTCTGCCATTGGTAAGTTTACTGCCCGCTTGATAGTAAATGAATGCGTCATAAACAGGTTGGTTTGAACACCGCAGCGCTTTACTACACATTGTCCTAACGACTTAATGTCTTCCTCCGACCTTCGGGCGTATTATAGTATTTGAGAGTTGTAGCATCGCGTTTTAGTACCTGAATAGTGTAAATTCGCGTAGTCTCCTTCCGCCGCCGAGCAGTGTGTCAGCAGTGCACAAGTTACTGCATTTACTAGGCAATCTCGTATTTTAGTAACCGCTTAAATTTTGTGTCGATTTGTTTGCGCTCTGTGTAGATTAGTTCAGACGTTCTTTGCACAAGTTTTTAGCATGGATAGGGACTGCAACTGCTGTGTTCGGATGCAGGCTGAGTTGGCATCCCTTCGCTCCCAGCTTCAGGCAGTGTTGGCTTCGGTCACACAGCTTGAGGCTGTTGCCAATGGGCATCACTGTGGGGGTCCGGATGGGAGTTTGTCGGGGACGGCCAGCTCGTCCCACGCATCCCCCGATCGGGCTACGACTGTGGTTGCCCGGGATACTGCCCGCATTGAGGCTGATCCCTCACCTGTGGTAGAGTGGGAGGTCGTCTCAAGGTGTGGCAGGGGGCGAAAGACATTCCGGAGGGCTGAACGGAAGGCCTCTCCAGTTTGTCTGACGAACCGGTTTCAGGCTCTGTCTCTGGCTGATACTCAGGCTGATACTGATCTTCGGCCTGACATGGCTGCCTGTCCTGTTCCAGAGGTTGCCCCTCAGTCTGCAAGATCCGGGCGGTCGCAGAGGGTGGGCTTACTGGTAGTTGGGAGCTCCAACGTCAGGCGCGTAATGGGGCCCCTTAGGGATATGGCAGCAAGGGAGGGGAAGAAGACCAAAGTGCACTCCGTGTGCATACCGGGGGGAGTCATTCCAGATGTGGAAAGGGTCCTTCCGGATGCCATGAAGGGTACAGGGTGCACCCATCTGCAGGTGGTCGCTCATGTCGGCACCAATGATGTGTGTCGCTATGGATCGGAGGAAATCCTCTCTGGCTTCCGGCGGCTATCTGATTTGGTGAAGACTGCCAGTCTCGCTAACGGGATGAAAGCAGAGCTCACCATCTGCAGCATCGTCGACAGGACTGACTGCGGACCTTTGGTACAGAGCCGAGTGGAGGGTCTGAATCAGAGGCTGAGACGGTTCTGCGACCTTGTGGGCTGCAGATTCCTCGACTTGCGCCATAGGGTGGTGGGGTTTCGGGTTCCGCTGGATAGGTCAGGAGTCCACTACACGCAACAAGCGGCTACACGGGTAGCAGGGGTTGTGTGGCGTGGGCTGGGCGGTTTTTTAGGTTAGATGGCCTCGGGCAAGTACAGAAAGGGCAACAGCCTCAACGGGTGCGGGGCAAAGTCAGAACATGCGGGGACCAAGCAGCAATCGGTATTGTAGTTGTAAACTGTCGAAGCTGCGTTGGTAAAGTACCGGAACTTCAAGCGCTGATAGAAAGCACTGAAGCTGAAATCGTTATAGGTACAGAAAGCTGGCTGAAGCCAGAGATAAATTCTGCCGAAATTTTTACAAAGGTACAGACGGTGTTTAGAAAGGATAGATTGCATGCAACCGGTGGTGGAGTGTTCGTCGCTGTTAGTAGTAGTTTATCCTGTAGTGAAGTAGAAGTGGATAGTTCCTGTGAATTATTATGGGTGGAGGTTACACTCAACAACCGAGCTAGGTTAATAATTGGCTCCTTTTACCGACCCCCCGACTCAGCAGCATTAGTGGCAGAACAACTGAGAGAAAATTTGGAATACATTTCACATAAATTTTCTCAGCATGTTATAGTCTTAGGTGGAGATTTCAATTTACCAGATATAGACTGGGACACTCAGATGTTTAGGACGGGTGGTAGGGACAGAGCATCGAGTGACATTATACTGAGTGCACTATCCGAAAATTACCTCGAGCAATTAAACAGAGAACCGACTCGTGGAGATAACATCTTGGACCTACTGGTAACAAACAGACCCGAACTTTTCGACTCTGTAAGTGCAGAACAGGGAATCAGTGATCATAAGGCCGTTGCAGCATCCCTGAATTTGGAAGTTAATAGGAATATAAAAAAAGGGCGGAAGGTTTATCTGTTTAGCAAGAGTAATAGAAGGCAGATTTCAGACTACCTAACAGATCAAAACGAAAATTTCTGTTCCGACACTGACAATGTTGAGTGTTTATGGAAAAAGTTCAAGGCAATCGTAAAATGCGTTTTAGACAGGTACGTGCCGAGTAAAACTGTGAGGGACGGGAAAAACCCACCGTGGTACAACAACAAAGTTAGGAAACTACTGCGAAAGCAAAGAGAGCTTCACTGCAAGTTTAAACGCAGCCAAAACCTCTCAGACAAACAGAAGCTAAACGATGTCAAAGTTAGCGTAAGGAGGGCTATGCGTGAAGCGTTCGGTGAATTCGAAAGTAAAATTCTATGTACCGACTTGACAGAAAATCCTAGGAAGTTCTGGTCTTACGTTAAATCAGTAAGTGGCTCGAAACAGCATATCCAGACACTCCGGGATGATGATGGCATTGAAACAGAGGATGACAAGCGTAAAGCTGAAATACTAAACACCTTTTTCCAAAGCTGTTTCACAGAGGAAGACCGCACTGCAGTTCCTTCTCTAAATCCTCGCACAAACGAAAAAATGGCTGACATCGAAATAAATGTCCAAGGAATAGAAAAGCAACTGGAATCACTCAACAGAGGAAAGTCCACTGGACCTGACGGGATACCAATTCGATTCTACACAGAGTACGCGAAAGAACTTGCCCCCCTTCTAACAGCCGTGTACCGCAAGTCTCTAGAGGAACGGAAGGTTCCAAATGATTGGAAAAGAGCACAGGTAGTCCCAGTCTTCAAGAAGGGTCGTCGAGCAGATGCGCAAAACTATAGACCTATATCTCTGACATCGATCTGTTGTAGAATTTTAGAACATGTTTTTTGCTCGAATATCATGTCGTTTTTGGAAACTCAGAATCTACTATGTAGGAATCAACATGGATTCCGGAAACAGCGATCGTGTGAGACCCAACTCGCTTTATTTGTTCATGAGACCCAGAAAATATTAGATACAGGCTCCCAGGTAGATGCTATTTTTCTTGACTTCCGGAAGGCGTTCGATACAGTTCCGCACTGTCGCCTGATAAACAAAGTAAGAGCCTACGGAATATCAGACCAGCTGTGTGGCTGGATTGAAGAGTTTTTTAGCAAACAGAACGCAGCATGTTGTTATCAACGGAGAGACGTCTACAGACGTTAAAGTAACCTCTGGTGTGCCACAGGGGAGTGTTATGGGACCATTGCTTTTCACAATATATATAAATGACCTAGTAGATAGTGTCGGAAGTTCCATGCGGCTTTTCGCGGATGATGCTGTAGTATACAGAGAAGTTGCAGCATTAGAAAATTGTAGCGAAATGCAGGAAGATCTGCAGCGGATAGGCACTTGGTGCAGGGAGTGGCAACTGACCCTTAACATAGACAAATGTAATGTATTGCGAATACATAGAAAGAAGGATCCTTTATTGTATGATTATATGATAGCGGAACAAACACTGGTAGCAGTTACTTCTGTAAAATATCTGGGAGTATGCGTGCGGAACGATTTGAAGTGGAATGATCATATAAAATTAATTGTTGGTAAGGCGGGTACCAGGTTGAGATTCATTGGGAGAGTCCTTAGAAAATGTAGTCCATCAACAAAGGAGGTGGCTTACAAAACACTCGTTCGACCTATACTTGAGTATTGCTCATCAGTGTGGGATCCGTACCAGATCGGGTTGACGGAGGAGATAGAGAAGATTCAAAGAAGAGCGGCGCGTTTCGTCACAGGGTTATTTGGTAACCGTGATAGCGTTACGCAGATGTTTAACAAACTCAAGTGGCGGACTCTGCAAGAGAGGCGCTCTGCTTCGCGGTGTAGCTTGCTCGCCAGGTTTCGAGAGGGTGCGTTTCTGGATGAGGTATCGAATATATTGCTTCCCCCTACTTATACCTCCCGAGGAGATCACGAATGTAAAATTAGAGAGATTAGAGCGCGCACAGAGGCTTTCAGACAGTCGTTCTTCCCGCGAACCATACGCGACTGGAACAGGAAAGGGAGGTAATGACAGTGGCACGTAAAGTGCCCTCCGCCACACACCGTTGGGTGGCTTGCGGAGTATAAATGTAGATGTAGATGTAGATGTAGATGAACTGATCTCCCCAGCTAATTTTACAGTTTAGCTTTGACCTCGGACCACGTTGCAACTTGTGCTTTCCAACATTTACAGAAATCGCCAAACATGAAAGAACTCTAACATTTGGATTCGTAGTCTGACACTATCACCGACTTACACCGTAATGAACCCCGAAGGGACACAGGAACAGGAGTCACCTACCATTTCGATGTTTACCTTCGACTGTAAGACGATAATTTAGGAAAAGTTTCTTTCCTCTCTCCATAACCCCCAGTAAACGGCCGACAACTGCACAGCAAGATTGTGACGGGCCGTAAGACATCTCGCCGATTGCATATTACTAGTAATGGACAACATGGAATATAAAATCGTTTGATAAACACTACTGGAAAATCCAAGAACAGTTCCACGAAAACATGGTTACCGAGAGACTAACCAGATGGTTGTGACTATCCGACATCTAACTAATCCATGTGTGTTGGGTTTGCGTACTGTGGAGGAACATCTGCCTGCCAATTTCCTCGGTAACCACCAATAAGATCAGTCGTAGGTTTACGGTGTATGTCGTAACGCACATCTCTCCCTCTGCGGAAAGCTACCGCAGCTGTACGCTCTGGCTGGCGGAGAAACAGGTTTCGAGGCTACTGCGAACGCACACCTTCAGGGACACGAAGAAGCGCTGAGCAATCAGCACGGAACGTGCACGCCACGGCAGTCGTCGCAGAGATACCCAGAACACGATTACCACGAATTGCGGCCTCTATCCGGCTTACGGGAAGTTATTAGCAAATACACGAGTACGCAGCAGCATTGTGTGACCAGTGGAACATACGATCTTCAAGCTTTCATAGAACACGTCAATGTCAATCGAGGACTGTCTGAACAGGGTACCCTATTGACAACTTCAGGCTGCTTGCGCTGAGTGATTATTATGGACATACCCGTTGTTCATCGTCAATAGTTTACTGAGACTACTCAACCTTCTCAGCATTAAAGAAACAAGCCTTAAAACATAGTCAATCATTCTTGCAAGAAACTTATCAGGCAGCCGTGGCTGTCACAAATAGGAAAAGTGGTGTATCCAACGATGCTGGAAGGTTTTAATTTTAACTTCAACGGTTATCAAGTCTCAAATGAAAGTTAAAAAAGGCACAACTTTTTTAGGGCTGTGCAACATTTGAAAAATCTTCAAGGACATCTCGGTTCAACAGGTGAGCTTAAGTCTTCTTCCTGCTTATCAAATTAAATGCTCCGCTCAAACGAAATCACACACTACATTGCCGGCGAAGCCTCCATCTTTTGATAACAGACTGTTGCACGAAACAATCATCAAAAGAAAGAAAGGATGGAAGGGAGCGTTAACATAACATCTGGTCGGCAAAGTGCATGGAAGAGGGAGCGCAATCTCAGATTGGACAAGGATGTGAAAGAATGACTTGTGGCCGGAAGCAAGCAAGCAAAAAAAAAAATAAGATTACAGTTTAGCCTCTCGTCAATGAATAAAACATTAGAGATGGGGCGCAGGAACGCTGACTGGGGAAGAAAGGGGAAAGAAATCGGCCGCATCTTTTCAAAGGAATCATTTGGCGATACTTAGAGATTTGCATCAAGGAAAGATACACCAAAAAAGTACACGAGTTCTGATAACTGAGCAGCAAAATTCTGAAGATGGATAAATTACGGATATAAAATGCAGACGGGCAATAGGAAGTAACTTCTGTAACAGAGAAATTTTTTTACATGGAATATCAATTTAAATGTTTGGAATTCTTTTCTGAAGGAATTCGTCTGGTGTGTAGCCTTGTACGGAAGGGAAACACTTTAAATGTACTGCTACAGACTAATGCTGACGATAAAATGGGTAGAAGGAATAAGTAATGAGCTACTGCATTGAACAAAGAGGAAAAGTAATTGATCGCAGAATCTGGCCTAAAGAAGGGACTTGTCTGAGGCACCAAGGATCATTAGTTTGGTGTTGGGAGGAAGTGTGGGGAAGGGGGGGGAGGGCGAATGTTTTGATTGAGATCAAGACTAGTGCAACAGGGAGGTGCAAATCGACGCAGATCGCAGTACTTTTTCGCGGATGAAGAGCACTGCACAAGATAGACTAGCGTGCGAATTTGCGGTAAACCAGTCTTCGGACTGAAAACGAAGAGTTTTCATGAAACACTTATGGCGTCGCGAACTAACTATACCATATACCGCTTGTAATGAGCACGTCTATGTTCGTGAAACGCACTACAAAACAGGAGCCTGAATAGATATGGTATCAGACGCAAGGGACTGCTAGGATTTCTGTTTTAAGCCACTTTGACAAAGGAGAAAGTGCGATTGTGAACAGGTATCTCGCAGACTTCTCGGGTCGTCGGATGTTCATGTGTTACGCATTTTACACATCTACTCGAAGCGGAAGAAGAATGGAGGGCGAAAGCGCCAGTTGACTGTCCACCGCCTCATTCAGGAACGTGAGATGCCGGAGAACTTGCCGCTTTGTGAAGTACAATAGGCTGCGGCGATCTGTGGCTGTGCCGCAGCCAACCGAGTACAATGCCGAGAAAAGGACAGGCGTTTCAGAGCACACCATTCACTGCGCAGTGTTGAAAGTGGGTCTCTCGTACTGGTACTTTTGCAGACCTATTATGAATGCAGTACACATAGCTACATCGAGACTCCATCCCGGAAGAGTTGGATCGTCACACAAATCTCTGCTATTGGAGTCATTTGGACGCTACGAAGATAACACACATTGGATTGATTTATAACGAATATGAGGGTCGTTCGCCTACGCGTTTGATCCAACTGGGAGTTAGTATTATCGCTGATTACCCTTATCCCTTAATAGTTTACGTCCAGCCCAGCTGACAATACGTTAATTTCCTACAGTCTACATAACTGCTGGGTAACAGTTCTATCAAAAATACCATGAATGGTCTGACGTTAAGTGACACTTCACAACCACATGTTGTTGATCTAGAGGAACTATGTAGTCAGCAACGCGGTTTTGTGTGGGGAACCTACCCTGTCAACTCAAAAGATTTCAAGACTGGATCTTTAAAAAAGTTGAAGTGTTAATTTTAATGCTTCAAATCTTTTAATAGTCTCTACCCTCCACCTTTTCTCACTTGAGTACAATGCACAGAAAGTCCATACAATCATGTAAAAGTGTCAGAAAAGTCCTTATTTGGGACGCTTTTCAACTCGCGTGTCACATTGGTTTTAATGTGGGTTATATCGTCAACCCTTTACCCTTCACGTGAATTTCTGCACTTTTGTCATTTTGTGGTAGGTTCGTATTGATAACACGTAGTTTCGTCACTCTTAATTATTTTCTCAGAAAAAAATTGTCCTCGTTTGTTATTTCTATCAAGTCACGAGAGGCGTCTACACGTCATTGTTATCTGTTTGGCAGTCCAGGTGTGAGGGACAAACTTAGTACACGGTTTTCTCATCTGATTCTGGAGAATGTCTTAACACCTATTTTCAGTCCGTTGCTCCATTGCGATTTGTAACAACGTTGACAACACAGTATTGCACAGATACTACTTCACCTTCTGGGTCCCAACAGTAATAAAAAAGAATGTTTTAAAATTGGCACCTTTGTTATCATAGTAAGCAACGAATACAAGCAGAAATTGGCAGAAAGTGGTTTCACTTTGGAAGCTCTGGGACGTATTGTTTTCAATCATGCACAATTTTATTTGATACATTTGAAAGTAATTTTTCCATTTCTCCTAGATACAATTCCAAATACCAAAATTTCCATCAACTCTTACCGTCCAAAACAAAATATACTCCCAAACAACAAGCAAAAATGCGCCTAAATTTAAAAAAAAATTTATATCAAAAGTTCATACTGCCACAGTGGTTTTGATTCGAAAGCACTCAAACGCAGTATTACTAAATAAAATTTACGCTCCAATAAGTTTAGTTACACCTACTTTCACTGTCCATGAACTCTATATGAATGTGACTCTTCTAATGCACTACATTCGTAGTGTCTGTCTTGCAGAAGCATCGGTGAGTTTCACGCTAAAAGCACTGGTACTTCAAAAGAAAATGAATAAAATGATGGTTGGAGGCAGAAGCCACTGGGGCGAAGAGGGTTAACACTGCCTTCTCACAGCTTGTGATCGAATGCACATACACTATATTGCTCACACTCGTTAGTTCAAGCTGTAACCATACTTACCAAGCTGCCTTTGCTTAAACGCCATGGTTAAAAGTCACCATCGGAACGTTTTAGACGGACGGTATTTTCTTTTTATCAGTACACGAAAATGTTTCAGCAGGCACGTTAGCGTATTCAGACTTCCTGATGTTCCTGCTGCGCGAGGAGAAGCACCATCGCTACGTTACTAAGAGGAAATTCGAAGCGTCCTTGACATTTTCACTTCATGGAACTCATAACAGCTAGCATTTAAACACAGATAAGAGCCAGATAATCCATACAAACAGGTATTGAATTACAGCACAAGCAATAAGCCTCTGAACTAGAAAGTTTCGCGAAGTGAAACGAACAGACGAGGGTTGGAACTTAAAAAGTGGCAACTATTTATTCACAACCGATACAAAATAGTTATATGTTTGCACCTGTTACTGTCCTTCAAAGTAGTCACCAGCGTTGTGTAGAACCCGTTGCCAGCGATGTGGAGGGCGTAGTATACCGTTAGCATAGATTGTTCTGTCCATGGTGCGAATGGAGCGGTCTAAAGTTATGGTGATTCTCGTGTACGACTGTGATGGTGTTATCCTAACGCATTGGTTCCCCCACGGCAGACCGTCAGTGCACAGTATTACTGTTCGTTTTTGGAGCATCACCTGCGACCAGATTTGCGAAAGAAGCGGCGACACTTTCTGGGCAACCCACCCATCATTTTGCACGACAATCAGCGGGCGCATACAGCGCAAGCTGTGGCTGCTCTGTTCGGTCGATGGGACTGGGAAGTAATGAGTACCATCCACCATACTCCCCGGACTTATGACTGATTTGATTCCGAAGATGAAGGAACCACTTCGTGGCATTCGCTCCAGAACTGTTCCGGTGATTCGACAGGCAGCAGACTCATCCATTCGCACCATCAACTGAACAGGCTCTGCTGACGGTATACTACGCCTTCCGCATCCCTGGCAAAGGGTTCTACACAACGCTGGTGACTACTTTGAAGGACAGTAACAGGTGTAAACATGTAACTCTTTTGCATCGGTTGTGAATAAATAGTTGCCACTACTTAAGTTCCAACCCTCGTATAAATTCACCTACCAATTCGTGCTACCGATTCGTCCGCCAAGGGTTTAGTAAATATGATCATGGTGAAATCTAGTACAGCTAAAGGAAGCATGGCCCTTAAGATTTTCGTGCTTTTTCATTGCGAAGGTGTTGTTAATTGGCCGCAATATAGATAAAATGGAAGTCTAAGATACCTAGAGAATTGTCAGACGGAAATTTTAATTCCTTATTTTCCGGTACGATGAGTCCACTGTCTATCATTTCAGTGTTGCAACTGAAGAAAACAATGGTAAGTATTTATAGGCAGGCTGATAAAAGTTGTAAATAGACTGTTTGGTATTTATGAACGTTAATTTGACTATCTAAGAACTTAAATTCTGATCGCTGGAGAAGAATGAAATTTTTCGAGCGCAAACCTGTACGACAAATTTAAGAGTCATTATTATTAGCTAGGATGCCACCATCCTCTTTCTGCTGAACAACCGACAAAGTGGCGCACCGTATTCTCATTTGTGATGATCGGGTACCAAGTGCCCGTCTAGTTTTTCACCTTTTTCGTGGCTTGTAAGTAACCGTCTAGATGTACATTTTCGAATTAAAGCCTGTTAACTATGTGTTTGGGTTCTTTATTTACTAACACGAATTCCTCAGCGAAAGATTATATCAAGGCCTAGGCTTGTTGTCACGGGATTTACAATTTCCTGACAACTACGAGTAACGCTAAAAATAGTAATGGAGAGGTGCAATCAAAGACTCGTATATAAGCGTCATTAGGAACTTATGCTTAACAACATAACCTGACCAACCTCTCTCCTCCTGCACAGTTTTTTTTTTTTTTTGCCCTCTACAGCTTGCTCCAGTACAATGAAAGTTATTCTCTGATGTCTTATTACACGTCAAACCATTCTGTCCCTTCTCGTCGGGTAATTTTTTCCACATCTTTCTCTCCTAGCCGAATCTGCGAAAAACCTCATTTCTAATCATATTACTACAACGTATTTTCAAAAATGTTCAAATGTGTGTGAAATCTTATGGGACTTAACTGCGAAGGTCATCAGTCCCTAAGCTTACACACTACGTAACCTAAATTATCCTAAGGACACACACACACACACACACACACACACACATACACACACACACACACATACACACACGCTCGAGGGAGGACTCTAACCTCCGCCAGGATCAACAGCACAGTCCATGACTGCAGCGCCTACGACCGCTCGACTAATCCCGCGCGGCACCGTATTTTCAGCATCCTTCTATAATACACATTCTCAAATGCTTCGATTCTCTTCTTTTCCGGTTTTCTCAACATTCCATGATTCACTTACATACAATCGTTAGCGGAAAGTTCAAATACAGGCCGGCCGCTGTGGCGGAGCGGTTCTAGGCCTTCAGTCCGGAACCGCGCTGCTGCTAGGGTCGCAGGTTCGAACCCTGTCTCGGGCATGGATGTGTGTGATGTCCTTAGGTCTGTTAGGTTTAAGTAGTTCTAAGTCTAGGGGGATAATGACCTCAGATGTTAAGGCCCATAGTGCTTAGAGCCATTTTTTTTAATACAGTTGGCAGGTTTTATCCATAATGTACACAAGCCTACTATCTCTGTATGCCAAGTAAAACCACTAAGGAATTGTAATTAAAAAAGAAAAATATTTTTATGTACTCTTAAGATTTAGCTTCTAATGAACGTAATAGCGAAGTGTCACTAGCGGAGGAGCAAATACGGAACTACTGTGCCTGAAACGGCAGGAAAGTTTAAGTTTCCGCTCTCACAGTTTTTGTGAAGAACCGGAAACTAAGCATGACGACAACGTAGCTTTCTTCGTGCCTTACGCAATCGTTTGCTGACTATGAATCAAATGAGGTGCAATCGAAATGAGGCTGAAAATGATTCAGCACTGATTTATTACATTGACAACATTTGATCTATAACCTATATACCTATTACCTTCGTTCAATAAACTTGAATGATCGTGCCACGCCCGCGGACCGATTGGAGGCGCAAGGAAAGAGCCCAGCCTGCGCAATGCTTCTTGTCCATAATGCAAGTGCACCCAGCCTAGCAACAGTGTGCGCACCCTTTACGACCAGAGACGGCTCACTTTTGACAATGAATGTAAAAAGCGGAGGCTTATGGCCGCACAAACCGGCCCGAGACGCCGTTAAGCAGCGGAACAACAGCTGCAGGGGCCGTAAAAGGCCGGCCGGCCAGCCAGCCAGCCAGCAGTGTTCCGCAGACGTCCGCGCCGCTGTCAGGAGCCCCTCTAATTGGCAGCCGAGCGGTAGCAGGGAGCAGGCAGCCGCACGCTTCCCAGAAGCGGCCAGAGGACGTTTACCGCCGCACAAAGACCTCTCCGTCAACACACCTGCGCCTTACCTCGAGAAAGGTGAAGCACCGCCAATTGCGCCCACAGTTCCTACCATTATGCTCTTCAACGCACGTAAAGGAACGGGCGTAACTGCTTCCCGCCTTCCGCACAGTTTGTAAACGCTACTGGATTGCTTAACGCTGTTCCCAGGTCCACGCTGGTACCTGCTAGAGCAAAGGAAGTCCCTTTCCATCCCAAAGGCTCTGCTAAATTATATTGATTGCTCAGATGACCTGGTAATGCCTACGACGCAGCACTGTAACTAATTTCCAGCTTCGTTACTTTTGCGCTGCCATTACATGATTTAACAAGGCTATGAATGTAAGCCCCATTAGTAATAGTTTTACCCAAGAAAAACAAACTCATGGGAAGGAATTAATATTTTAACGTATCGTCGACATCGATATAAGAGACCGGGGGTTAAATCAGTTTGCCAACTATAGGCGAGGGAGTCAGTCGCGGATTTATTGACGAAACCATCCCATTATTCATACCGAGTTAAGGAAACCACAGATAAGCTACGTTTGAAAAGTCAGACATTGATTTCAACTTCGCCTGCCTCAGAAAGAAGCTGCACCTCTCAACCATTGCGACACCTCTTTCGATAAATCAATCTGAAGATTACTTTGAATGCGATCATGCGTTACAAGGCAAGGCCTACTGAAGATAATATACCTTATGTGGCAATCAAACCGAAACAATTTGGAATGTTTCAAACGCACACCTTTTCCATAGGTGGATACAGTAGTTAAGTATTAGAAAATAAATATTTAGGCTGGCCGCGGTTTGAATGTTAGACCACGAAACTTCAAATTACTTTACTTTGCATGAGCATGTAAGTGTTAAGAGAAAAACGTAGTCTCAAAAAATTTTATACGAATATGTATTAACTTTCTCTGCGACTAAAAACAAACATATCCATTAGCAAGAACCTAAACTGTAATTACTTGTGCTCGCACAGGGGAAAAAAAATACATTTGTTCAACGAACATTATCAGGGCAAACGCGGAAGGCGAAGATCGTAGGTTAAGTGGCATTCTAATTTCCCAATCGTCTTTTTCAAAAAACCGCAACCTGGAAACTGTCGCTATGGCACCAATAAGCCACCCTGTTCAAAAACCGATTATGCGTGTAACCTTGGAACACACAATAATAACGACGAAGTAATTACAAGATTACCGAATCTTAAAAAACGTTAAAATTCATGACTGCCACACGAAGTGCGACCTATTCCTTCCAGGCTCCGGCAAACGACAGAGGGTAAAATCAACAACATGAAGGAGAATACGGGAACAAAACCTCTCACACGTATAAAATACCTATGGTGGAAGTTACTACCACGTGATATGACACGTATGTCAGCTACGACTTTGTTGAACTGTTAAGTTGGGAAGTAGGTCTCAATGAGAACGCAGATATGTGATAGAGAAATTCATAACGAGCAGATGCCCGCCTGAGCCCTACGGTTTGGCACTGGATGATTCGCTGCACAATTTTAGCGACGAAGCGGATGGTCGATTAGACAGCATGAAATCAAGAGAGACGCGTGGTGACTGCAGATTTTCAGCTCTTCAATAGTGATGCAATAGTTACGTGCACGTGAGAGTAATGAGAAACGAGTCGGCTGCGTTTTCGCACTGGTAAAGATCACTGTAGTCAGAGGAGGGCAGCAGACGGCGGACTGTCACGCCAGAGCGGAGGACGATTAGTCAAGGGGCTGATCACCAGTAACTCTGTTGTGCTTGGTAAAATACTTTACTTGCATTCCCTATTAAGTTCAACCGAATGTGTCTCCCGCTTGATAGCGGAAAAAATGTATGTGCGCTATTTTCTGTAAGTACTTAAACATTATCTCATCTGAATTTTTAATGGACGCATTCTGGTAACGTAAGTATTCTTTGGAAATAGCAGTGATAAACCGGGTTCATTTAACACTATTTCTGAGCCTATGTGGTCATAGCGATGAATCAGGGACAAAGCAATTACAAAAGATGTCTACTAGTATTAACCGAAGTTTGGTGTATAAATTAAGGAAAGTAGCTACATTTACAGTGACGTCATTCGTCTAAGTAAAGGGGGGGGGGAGATATATATAGTCACCTAGTTAGTTAAGGGTCAAACCGTTCTTTTCGATACTGACGTGGCGTGTGACGATCGCAAGCCCATGATAACTTTATTTCATAAACAATTTACTTGACAGTAAGAATATCAGCAAACGAAGGATTCGACATATGTCTGGTTTGCTGACTTTATCTGAAGTTGTGCTCAGTGTGTGTAATCTTTCTTTTCAATGTTACCACGAATCACTTGAGTATCTAATAGCATATGTATCTCTTGGTTTTACACATTCGTAAAACTTGTCTGGTTACTTCATCAATGAAGGGAAGAGTACGTAGTACTCGCCAAGTTCTCGTCGAGGTAGATATAGCTTGTTCACATAAATTCAGCGTCTCTGTACTAGCAAAAGCAGCAATGTACCACTCTTCTCCAAGCACAGGGGCGTCGCGGTAACAATCCCGCTCACGCACGTTAAAACAGGTTAATAGAATATTGCCGTGAATACACCACGTGCGCGTACACCATAATTATTCTACCACGCAAACATTTGGGGCTACACTCGTCTGGTGTGAGACGTTTCCGGGGTGGTCTACTGGGGGTCGAACCGCATAATGACCCTGGGTTAGATGTGGGGCGGCGGTAGTGAGGTGGACCACTGGGGCCTGTTCAAAATGGTTCAAATGGCTCTGAGCACTATGGGACTCTACGTCTTAGGTCATAAGTCCCCTAGAACTTAGAACTACTTAAACCTAACCAACCTAAGGACATCACACACACTCATGCCCGAGGCAGGATTCGAACCTGCGACCGTAGCAGTCCCGTGGTTCCGGACTGCAGCGCCAGAACCGCTAGACCACCGCGGACGGCACTGGGGCCTGTTGTGGGGTTGTGAACCACTGAGGGCTACAGCGGGACGAAGCCTCTCCGTCGTTTCTAGATCCCAAAAAGTGGTTCTGAGCGCTATGGGACTTAACATCTGAGGTCATCAGTCCCCTAGAACTTAGAACTACTTAAACCTAACTAACGAAGGACAGCACACACATCCATGCCCGAGGCGGGATTCGAACCTGCGACTGTAGCAGCCGCGTGGTTCCGGACTGAAGCGCCTAGAACCGCTCGGCCACCAAAGTCGGCTCTAGAGCTCCGGTTTCACTCACACACACACACACACACACACGCACACACACACACACCATACCATACCATACCATACCATACCATACCATACCATACCATACATACATATGGGTATAGGTTTTATTTTGTCTATTTTTATCTATTCATTCGGATAGGTAGTTTACGGCAGAGAGTAAAAGGTGGTATGCCCGCAGCAATCAAGCCTGTGGAACTAGCGGGAAAAGATGAATCTTCTTATGTTTGTAAAAACTACTATCGGATGTTTCATCGGTCTTATACTGTCTTTACCAGTCCGTGAGAGGGAGGAAGTGGATTTATGTTTAATTCACTAATAATGTGAAACAATTCTTATAGTACGAAGCCAACTTCGTTAACTAGCTCCTTACTTCACCTGATCTATCTCTCTGCATTACCGGCATCCCTTCTATTTCGTAGAAGCACGAAATTTGCGCAGAGCAAGCTGGACTCTGTAATATTGTGTTTAAAGGAGAAGAGGAGGTAGATAAGTAATTTCAAGGCTCGAAGTACTGTCATCTAATAATCCAATATTATGTATTACAGATTTTTCGTGTATATGAAAAGTCATAAGCCTGACTGGAGTGTGCATCGCTGTGCGCAAATTAGCTGAGACACACGGTCCCGAGCGAACTCATTGTTGCGCCTCTTGTGCGGCGCCAGCAATCTTTCATCGTAATTATTAATCAAAAAATTATTAATTAAACAATATATATCGGCCAAAACCCAACACGAAAAAGGTGGAACCTACAATCCCAAGTGAATCATGATTTCGGGGTTGTAGCTTGCAAACAAAAACAATCCCGACGACTTTTAGAACGAGTTAGGCCTTGGGTAGTTTCCTCCTCACACTTGCAGAAAATTAACACACAAAAAAAAATGGCATCCTGCTTTTGCGAGAGTGCTTCGATTGTGGATATACACCATGGGCTGTTTTCACGCCGTAATCAAGGCGTGGGGAGGAAAACTTTATGCAAAAACTGGAAAAATCACTAGTTCAGTTGACACTGTACGGCCTCAACCATCTACTACGACAATCCCAAAGTTTTTACAGCAGTTATCTGATTTTAAACTGAGAAGTTGTGTTACGAGAATATTTGTACGTGCAAGCGAGCGAGTGAATTTATGATTTTAAGTCTTCATATCAGGTCACATCGAAAACTTTTAAACACATCATCATATAAATGTTCATTGCTGTTACGTATTTCGGCTGGCCAGCAAAATGCCTTTCATTACATATTAGTATTTTACAAGAATGGGGAAAGGAAGCTTAAGAGTTCAATTTTCCGTCGACAATGAGAACATCGACAGAGGCCAAGTAATCCATTTTGTCCTTTTCAAATGAACCATGCGGCATTTGCCTTGCGGCTTGCGGTAGTCACAGGAAACACGAAGTCTGGATGGCTGGACGCGAATGACCTTTTTGGTCTTTAAATACTTTACACAGTTGGTTGGGAACGGAACACAGGTAATTTCTTAATATAGAAGCGTCAATGCGATAAATTTCTTACCAAGCCAAACCCTGGAAAAATTTTGTTTACTGGTTGTTAATGCGTGAGTTAATTGGTACCTTGTATCAGTACAATTTATTTCTACGCTCCATCTTTATAATTTTTCCACTTAAACGAGATTATGATATACGCACCCTGAAGTAAACCAGCGTAAATTCTATTTACAGTATACATACGTGGGGTGTGTTCTTTCGAACATGTCCGAAAGAACAGAGACCACGCATTCATACAAAAGATTCGCCTCGATGGGCAATGAATCCGCCACCTTCAGTGCGAATGCACGCTTACGTTCGACCTCCAAAAGGAATCAAACTAACGAGTATGGAGGGCATCGACGGCGACAGCGCATAGGCGGCGCCATGTGGGAATTTGAATCTGTCGGGAGA
This sequence comes from Schistocerca cancellata, assembly GCF_023864275.1. Lineage (NCBI taxonomy): Eukaryota > Metazoa > Arthropoda > Insecta > Orthoptera > Acrididae > Schistocerca > Schistocerca cancellata. The sequence continues at coordinate 33,266,463 of NC_064631.1, read as the reverse complement.
GTGGTAATCCGCGCAACTGAGAAACTTTGTTCGGACTGCGCAGTGGTTAACGCAACTGCACACTAAGCTGGAGATTCCGGGTTCGAATCTGTCTGGCACACATTTTCACTCGTCGCCGCTGATCCTGTAAAAAATTCCACATGCAGCCGATATCACTAGTTCCTTCCCTTTTCTTTCTCATCCCTCCACCTTCAATTCATATAATAAATTGCATTTACTGCAGAGCCCCACTGTTTCAGACTTTACAGTATTCAGCGTTAAGTTGCAAAAAGTAAGAGCCTATCTTCGAACAAAGAACACGGTTCAGAGCCGGCCGCGGTGGCCGAGCGGTTCTAGGCGCTTCAGTTTGGAACCGCGCGACTGCTATGATCGCAGGTTCGAATCCTACCTCGAGCATGGACGTGTGTGATGTCCTTAGGTTAGTTAGGTTTAAGTACAGTACTAGCCATTAAAATTGCTACACCACGAAGATGACGTGCTACAGACGCGAAATTTAACCGACAGGAAGAAGATGCTGTGATATGCAAATGATTAGCTTTTCGGAGCATTCACACAAGGCTGGCGCCGGTGGCGACACCTACAACGTGCTCACATGAGGAAAGTTTCCAACCGATTTCTCATACACAAAGAGCAGTTGACCGGCGTTGCCTGGTGAAACGTTGTTGTCATGCCTCGTGTAAGGAGGAGAAATGTGTGCCATCACGTTTCCGACTTTGATCAAGGTCGGATCGTAGCCTATAGCGATTGCGGTTTATCGTATCGCGACATTACTGCTCGCGTTGGTCGAGATCCAAGGACTGTTAGCAGAATGTGGAATCGATGGGTTCAGGAGGGTAATACGGAACGCCGTGCTGGATCCCAACGGCCTCGTATCACTAGCAGTCGAGATGACAGGCATCTTATCCGCATGGCTGTAACGGATCGTGCAGCCGCGTCTCGATCCCTGAGTTAACAGATGGGGACGTTTGCAAGACAACAACCATCAACACGAACAGTTCGACGACGTTTCCAGCAGCATGGACTATCAGCTCGGAGACCATGGCTGCGGTTACCCCTGACGCTGCATCACAGACAGGAGCGCGTGCGGTATACTGAACGACGAACCTGGGTGCACGAATGGCAAAACGTCATTTTTTCGGATGAATGCAGGTTCTTTTTAGAGCATCATGATGGTCGCATCCGTGTTTGGCGACATCGCGGTGAACGCACATTGGAAGCGTGTATTCGTCATCACCATACTGGCGTATCACCCGGCGTGATGGTATGGGGTGCCATTGGTTACACGTCTGTCACCTCTTGTTCGCATTGACGGCAGTTTGAACAGTGGACGTTACATTTTAGATGGTTTACGACCCGTGGCTGTAGCCTTCATTCGATTCCTACGAAACCCTACATTTGAGCAGGATAATGCAAGACCGCATGTTGCAGGTCCTGTACGGGCCTTTCTAGATACAGAAAATGTTCGACTGCTGCCCTGACCAGGACATTCTCCAGATCTCTCACCAACTGAGAACGTCTGGTCAATGGTGGCCGAGCAACTCGCTCGTCACAAAACGCCATTCACTACTCTTGATGAACTGTGGTGCATGGGCAGCTGTACCTGTACACGCCATCCAAGGTCTGTTTGACTCAATGCCCAGGCGTATCAAGGCCGTTATTACGGCCAGAGGTGGTTGTTCCGGGTACTGATTTCTCAGGATCTATACACCCAAATTGCGTGCAAATGTAATCACATGTCAGTTCTGGTATATTTGTCCAATGAATACCCGTTTATGAATGCATTTCTTTTGGGGTTGCAATTTTAATGGCCAGTAGTGTAGTTCTAAGTTCTAGGGGACTGATGACCTCAGATGTTAAGTCCCATAGTGCTCAGAGCCATCTGAACACCGTTCAGAATAAACACTCTCTCAGTGTGTTTAAAAAATCCTATTACAGTTGCACGTAAAATTTGTCCTGGATAAAGAGTAGGGATGCTAACCACCGTCGGCCAAGGAGTGAGGGCACCGCTGTGCGCACGCACTCGCACCAGTCTCGAGAGCACCTGTACTCGTCCGCTACAGGAGGGGGCGGGGAGAGTGGTGGCAGAACAGGGCAGGCTCGCCTGGCAACACTCCCCGTAAAGTTTCCACTGGCAGCGGCGGTGGCGGGTGGCGATCGTTAAACAGCGGGCAGGCACGGCACGACCCGAGGCAGCGCCACGCCGCGCCGGGGGCAGCGCGCAGATATCGACCGGAGCGGAGTGAGGCCGAGGCGGAGGAACGCGTGCTGCGGCGAGGGTTGGCGTGGCAGGAGGGGGGAGAGGGGGGGGGCGGTGGCAGAGGTGAGGCCAGGCAGGCAGGCAGCGGCCTGACAAGCTGCCCGCCTTGAGGCAGGTCGCGGACCCTGCCGGCACGCCCACGCCGCACACGTGTGCCGCGCGTCACCGCCGGGCTGCAAACTCACTGCCTGCCCACTCTCCGCTCCCAGTACGGCAGGTGCACTGCGTAGAGCAGCGTTTCTTGATATACTGATGTAAAAAAAAGTCGCAAGACCAAGGAGGAGTTGTGCGACACAAACGAAAGTGGCGAGTTTCTACATCTGAAATACGTCTAGTGATATTCCGCGCCAGTCGCATTAGAGCAGCTGTAGTAGCGCCACTATGAAGATGCAAATCAGGTTAAATACACGCTGGTCGTGAGCGTTAGTCGCCTTTAAGATTGGACGTGGTGACTATCTTACAAGGGGTTCCCACGAAGTTGGAATCACGGATTTACTTCAAACTTTGTACATCTTTAATGTGAAATTAAAACAACGTAATGTGCAAGCAGGAAGGTCCACTACTATGACAGTTCTGAGGAAATGGCGAGAGAATTTTTACGCGTCTATTATGTAACTGATGTATCAATGCGAAGGAGTCGAACGCGAACAGTCACTGTGGTCAAGCGGTTAGCGGTCGCGTTTCGCGAGCGGGTAGTGGACGATGCGACAGTACGAATCCTGCTTCCACTTTTTAAACTATATTTTTGTCACAACTGGTAACATAATTAATTCCTATGACATTTGAGAGGTATATAATGAAAAAAAGATCACTTGCATCTTCATGAAGTTTTAGTGAATTTCATATGTTATTTGACTAATTACTATTTGGAATTAAATTTTCAAGAACGAGAGACAGGCTTTGAAAGAACAAGGTAAACCTTCATATAAATAGTGATGCGAACGACTTTATTCACAATTAGTGATATAGCAAGTCACAGCGTGCCAAACCCCCGAGAATAACGTACATTAATTCGTAGGATGTGTTCTCGACGTAAGACGTTGCAGAATGGTATTTGTCATACAGATATGCAAAACATAAATTGAAACTTCACGCAAATACACGTGTTTTTTCCCCCGACTAAGATTGAGCGGGAGTCGAACCGTTGTCTCATACACGTTCATCTTACGAACCTCGAACGTTAATCACTTGACCACCATGGACGAACGTCTGGCGCCTATGCAGAGATACGTAAGCCAGATAACAGATAAAATAGATGAAACTTACGATTCTCTCGGGGTTGCCGGACTAGTATACCTTCCTACTTGCACATTATGTTGTTTTAATGGCTTACTAAAGGTGAACAAAGTTTGAAGTAAATATGTGATCGCAACGTTGTGGCATTTCCTTGTTAGACAAGATTGCCTTTAGGAAGGCAAAAACGTCATTATCAACACCTCACCTCATTGAGTTTCAACGAGGTCTTGTAGTAGAGCTACGATGAACTGCATGTTCCATTTGCGGTATTGCAGAAAGACCTGTCAGTAATGTAGCCACTGTACATAATTACTAGCAGCGGTGGTCACGACGACGTACGAGTGCAAGAAGTCTCGATTCCAGACGGCCACATGCCACGACGGAGAGGGAAGACCGTACTGTTCGGAGTAACGGCTGTAGCGCATCGTGCTGCGTCTGCAGCAGCAATTTGACCAGCAAACGGCACCCCAGTGACAACCAACTGTTACAAATCTGTTACCCAAGGACTGCTCCGGGCCAGATGTCCTGCAGCGTGTATTCCACTGACCTCAAACCACCCACATTTTCGTAAAGTGTGTCAAGCGTGAGATCAACGGAGGGCATGATAAGGCCTATTGTGTTTTCTGATGAAAGCTGGTTCTGCCTCGGTGCTAGTGATGGCCACGTGTTGGTTAGGGAGAAAGTTCAGAGCCTGCAACAACCCTGTCTGCGCGCTACACACACTGGACCTATACCTGGAGTTGTGGTCTGCGGTGCAATATCGCTTGACAGCAGGAGCACTCTCCAGGTTATCCCACGCAGACCGACTGCTGATTTGTGTATCAATCTTATGAGTCGGCCTATTGTGCTGCCATTCACCAACACCACTCCAGGGGGTGTTAGCTCGCACGCATACCGCTATTGCGAACTGACATGCTCTACATGTTGCCTTGGCCTGCTCGATCACCAGATCTGTGTCCAATCGAACACGCATGAGACTCCTAAGGACAACTCCAGCGTCATCCACAACCAGCACTAGCCGACCCTGAACTGGCCGACGAAGACCACAAGCATGGAACTCCATCCCACAGACTGACATCCAGCACCTGTAAAAAAACAATGCATGCACATTTGCATGCTTGCATTCTTGCAGTCAACATTCTGGTGGTTGGACCAGTTATTTATATACCAGCATTTCACATTTGCAATGTCTTATTTAACGGTTACATTAACCGGTCAACTTGCAAGGTTGATCATTGAAATATGTTACGAAAACAAATTCAGTCACGAAATTTCATTACTCAACCTTTATTTATTTTTTGGTGTTGCAATTTTTTTCTGTCATGTTTCCGATATGCGTAACCCTTTCTTTTTTTTTAAGGTAACTTAATATTGAATAGCATAATAAATCAGGATTCTAAGATAAAACAGAATGTTGTGGGTTGGCAGGAGAGCCAACACCGGGTACTAGAGGAAGCCGAAAGGCACGCGTTTTAGCTCACGCAGGCTGGCGTGAGGTCTGGAACAGGACAAGGAAATAAGAATTTAGAAAAACGGACGTAGCTGGTGGAATACTTAACTTTAATCCATTAATGATGAACGTCGCTCTTGACGGTACATGATTACAGTATCAATAGTAACTGGTAATGGCGCCTTGCTAGGTCGTAGCAAATGACGTAGCTGAAGGCTATGCTAACTATCGTCTCGGCAAATGAGAGCGTATTTTGTCAGTGAACCATCGCTAGCAAAGTCGGCTGTACAACTGGGGCGAGTGCTAGGAAGTCTCTCTATACCTGCCGTGTGGCGGCGCTCGGTCTGCAATCACTGATAGTGGCGACACGCGGGTCCGACGTATACTAACGGACCGCGGCCGATTTAGAGGCTACCACCTAGAAAGTGTGGTGTCTGGCGGTGACACCACACAGAAAATCATCAGTAGTATTGGTTCTTATTTCGATCCTACACTTTAGTCTTTATGGATGGAAGTCTAATTGTAAATCTACACACAGGGAGACAATTATTGAACTATATGAAGGAACCGTAAATTAGTTACAAACTATGGCGTGCACACACTTTATTCAAGAAGTAAATGTCACTACAGACATTCGGACTTAGGTTATGGTATGTTCGATATGCCTGCCGTCATTGGTGATGATGTGGCGCAGACGAATAGCGAAAGACACGCTGAAGTGTCTTAACATCGATGCTGTCGATAACCTCCTGAATGGCTGTTTTCAGCTCAGCAATGGTTTTGGCGTTACTGCTGTGCACATTGTCTTTAATATAGCAGCACAAAAAGGAATCTTGTGTGTTCAGATCCGGAGAATATGGTGGCCAATCGAGGCCCATGGCTGTGGTCTCTGGGTACTCCAGAGCCAGAAGGCGGTCCCGGAAGTGCTCCTCTAGGACATCGAACACACTCCTGTTTTGATGGCGTCGCGATCCGTCTTTCATCTTGTCGAAATCAGAGTCACTTTCGATAATGGGGATGAAATCATCTTCCAAAACCTTAACGTACCGTTCGGCAGTCACTGTACAATCAAGGAATATCGCACCGATTATTCCGTGAATGGACATTGCATACGACAGTCTCCCGTTGAGGGTTAAGCGACTTCTCGATCGAGAAATACTGGTTCTCAGTCCCCCATATGCGCCATACTTTGCTTAGTGACGAATCCATCCAAATGCCAGTGGGCTTCGGCGTTAAACCAACATCTGCATACTAATTCCCATCATGCCCCACGGCCAACCGTGCAGTATGAACGTCCTAACGGAAACCGTATAGAAGTTATGACTGTTTTATTTCATATAGTTTACTAATTGTCACCCTGTACGACTGCTAGTGATTCCCTTTACTGTACCATTTTTTTGAGGCGATGGAGAAACAACTGATCTATATGTATCCGTACCAACCCCGATTTCTCTCGTCTCCGCGTTTTAACCTAGATGTATGTTGGTGGCACTGGTATCATCCACCTGTCTGTTGTAATTAGCGATTCTCTAAACTTTCCCAACAGTGTCGCGTATAGTGTTTGCTTGCCACCAGCAATTACATTTGGGTTCACGAAGTATCTCCGTAGCACTCGCATGTTGCTCGAACCTACCGCTTAACCCTTAACCCATCTGGCACCACGCCTCTCATGTGTTTCCTTGCGTTCCTTTAACCCGACCTCGTTAGTTCAGAAACATTCTAGCAGTACTCATGAGCGGGTCGCATTAACGTTCTGTATGTGGTCTCCTTTGCTACATTTTCCTAGCATTCTCCCAATAAATCCAAGTCCACCATTCGTCTTCGCTACAATAGACTTTACGAGATCTTTTCATTTAAATGTCGCTTGTTAACTTACGCCCCCCCCCCCCCCCACACACACACACACACAAACACACACACACACACACAAACAAGAGAGAGAGAGAGAGAGAGAGAGAGAGAGAGAGAGAGAGAGAGACCCCAGAATGTGTCGATTCGAACATCCTCCTCTTTAAGTTGTGCAATAATGCATTTTCTCCGCAATTATTAACTGTACCTATTAATTAGTTACACGATCTAAACATCTTATCTTCAATAACGAATAAAGGATGGGTCCGCCTATTTCCAAGTACATGAATTATTATTTTATCACCTGAACTTGTTTCGCCACAAGTGTGACATCTTAAGTGCATACTTGCAAAAAGGGACCCATCCTTGATTCGTTATTTTCCTGCAACCACGGGAACACCTCAAAACTGAAACATGATAGCGTCTTCAGTTTTGTTTTGTAGCATCACATTTCTTCCCATCTATACCGTTTACCTTTGTAGTGGATGATACACTGAAGACAAATACCGCAAAATTACTTAAACATATTTATATTCTATGTCAATAAATTTCTATTTACTGTCTGCGTTTCTTATCCTCTTCTATCTATCATTTCAGTTGACAAAATCGGATATAAGAAAGTACGTGAGTTTTGCTGATTTCCTCATAATGACCTAATGTTATTCTATTAACCCAATTAGCCCTATTTTCCTTCCGTTCACCATCTTACGATCTCTTTTCAAGACACTGTCTATTCCTTTCAACTGACATGCCACGACCTTCGCCGTCTGACAACTCTACGTACGATGTCATCAGCAAGTCAAAGTTTTTGCATCTTTTCCGTGGACTATACTTCATTATCTCAATTTCTCTGGTCTCCTGTTTCACATAGAAGTGGATCCGTGATTTAATGTGTAAGTTGGTAAGTGGCACACTACAAATCTAATGGTTTGCAGTTCGATCCAGTCACACGTACTACTTTGTGTGTAGCTTACCAATCTTTCACTTCTGGCAGTTCTATGATAATATGCAAAGGGTTAGCTTACATCGTGCTCTTAACTGGCTGAGTGATTTCGTTCAAAAAGGAAGGCAACGACATTCTACATCTAAAAGTACTAAGCCTGGTGAAAACATTGTCGTGTGCAAACCTATTCTGAAATTACAACAAAATTTACCTATGGCTTCAATCTTTTAACCGTTTTCCGCTCTCTGAAGATAATGGCAGAGAAAGCTCCGCTCGGGGCAGTCATACTGACGCTCGTATTAGCAGACTACAATTCCATCCCTTACTGCTAGGGGGCGTGCAACGCAGCTGAATAATGTTTCGTGAGTTGCTGTGGCAGAAACCAGAACAAATAGAGACTGCTAAGGCAACGACGGTGGCTGATCAAAAACAATGACGGACTTTCCAATGCCGTGATTGCGACAAACATAATGAGTTGATGGCGTCACTCGTGCCGACTGACGGTTAACAGCTGAGTAAATCTGCACCTGTACTACTCCAGCTAACGTACGTTATATGGCAGATACTGCACGCAGTTTAGCTTGTATCACCAATATTCACAGGAATTTTGTTTCATAATGCATATTAGTTCTAATAAAACGCAGGTTCAGAAGTAAACAACTGACTTCGCAGATTCTTCTTTTAGGCCACTGCCACTGACGTCACTGCTTCCAAGAATAACATTAAGAGGTGAACTGTACACACACTATTCACGGGACACTGTCATCTTACCTTTCCGTAAGCAAGCCCCGACCGGACGTGCGGGGCAAAGCGTTTGCCGAATAAACATTAGCCATAATGCTGACGCTACATGAAAATGTCTACGGCCCGCGATCCAACAACGTGACAGTTTGCGACACCACAAGCGTTCAATGACAACACTGAATATACATTAACAATAACTTAACTACAGAGAGGCAAACAGTAATACTGCCACAATACAGGGCGTTTCAAAAAGAAAGAGCAGATTTCAAACATTTATTTCTCAAAAACTACAAATGATAGAAACACAATTCCAACGGTCCTTCACTCAATATGAGTACCAAATGTTACACAACAAATATCAAATGTGACTACAGAGCATATCAGAAGGTAATACATGAAGATGAAAGTGTGGTACTGGATAGTCGATGGAATTTGTTACTAGACTAAGAAGACAAAAATGGTTAAATGCGATTAAGAAATCATGAACCCAGAAACGGCTCAGCGAAGAAAGCTGTAGGTGAAAAGGAAGATCGATGTGAGTACAACGTCTTTGGGCAGGTAACTCGTTTTGTCCCTCGCACGTTTTAATGCTTATATTTATGCGTCGCAGACACCTGAATTGTTAGAAACGTTCGTCAACCCCATAATTTCTACGTGTTTGCCGCGCAGCCCCCCCCCCCCCCACCCACACACACAAACACACACGTCAATTTCAACTGTAAACAGTTTTGCTTACCCACTTGGTATTAAGTCTGAGCAGCTTGACTGACATGCCATGCCGCAGGACGATGGCCATCGGCATGGTTATTAATGGATTTGACATGGTTAATTTCAAGTAGTGGCTAGATGCCGTTCCTGTTGCCACCCCTCCTCCACCCCCAGAGCGAAGTATGCATATCCAAACGTCAACGTGCAGTGTTACACACGTAAATGCGAGCGGAAGTTTTCTAAATGTTAGCTAATCTTGTTACTGTGGCGGGACTTTGGCATTAACCTAGTCTTCACCTAGTCTTCACCTAGTGGGATGTAGGTTGTAGGAAACCACCATCGTCTTTAATCGGATAGGCGGGTTCGATCTGGGGCCCGGCGCTTTAACACACGCGGCTATTCTGGCATGTTATTTCCAATTTAGTGATTGCGCCAAGCCTATTGCACTGATGGCCTGATGACGTCATTCGTGCAGGACGTCGGAAATCTGACTGCCAGCGGCGTTATGATAAGAGTCACCAGTGGCTAAGCTAAATACGTCAGGAAAATGGTATTTATATATTCTCATCTGGAACGCGATGTTCCTGAAAGGCAGAGATTTGACTGAGAAATTATTACTACTATGCGCTTGCCTTGAGCTAAGGTTTTCATTTGTGTAAGTCGTGGGGTGACTTAATCTTCACCACTTTTTATAATGTCCAGAAGAATCTGCGTCTGTGTGAACACACTAAACCAAAATACTCCGCTGTACACACAGCATGTCTGGAGGTTTCTCTGGTCATGGTAAAACACCTTTATTTGATGTAAAAGTATTTAACACTCAAACTGCAGTTCCAAATAACGCTTCGAACATTCCACGGAGGTAACACACAACCATCATGAATGGTCGGGATACCCCTCAATGGAACTGAAGGCGCTGATGTAATTTCACATGTTTGTCATCAGCCTCCGCTATCTTCAGACACTAAATGTGATTACACACAATTATATATACACTATCACTTACCCATACAAGCGGAATTCTTGTCACCGAAGTGACTGATCAGTATCAGCCTAAACAGCACATTTAGATGCAATGGTTTTATCAGGAACGCTTCATTTCCTAATAATCAGGCGAAGTCGAAAACGATTTTCTACTACTAACTTAAATTTTTATCTAACACTGGACAACCACTCGTAGTGACGAGTTTTCGCCCCCTTGGTAGTGACCGAATCGGTTGAGTTTTAACTTTCGTGGACGCTTAAGTAATACTAATCAATGCATCTTATTGGTTCAAATAAGACACAGCCTTTGCTGGAGTGTATAATTTGGTTTGGTAAATCAAAATATTTACACAATATGTGACCAGCCACGGGTAGACTAATATCCCCTGCCGTTGGAGAAGGGGGTATAAAATCTTTAATTGTGGACGCTCTTAATTCCGCAGAATTATTGCGATGAGGTCCATTTCTACACCTGTGGTGTGCAAGTCAACATGGTGGGCGGTACATGGTGTGTCGGACATTAGTTCATGATACACAAGAAGAAAGATAGTAGTTAGAACAATATACAAGCTGAAACCACATCTTGTTTTACCGTTGTGGTCATTAAGTGATACTGTAAGGAGAGATCTGTTGCTTCGGGCGAGTTGGAATGTGAGTGCTCTATTTTGTAAGCAAGGCTCTACGCAATACAAACATTTCTTACGCCGTCTCCTCGTGGAGTTTTTCCGAACGTTTCCCTGGCACACTCGGCCCACCTAAACGTTGATTAAGTGCGCAGCTCTTTTTTTGAATTACTTCTATACGCAGATGCTCAGAACTTGTCGCTGAGACTTTCTGTTCTGATTCCCAACGGAAAAATAGTTCAAATAAAGAAGCGACGGCGTGTGGCTATACAGCCGGAGACCAGTCATGTTCATGTCCGACCGGTAACGGTGCCATCCATCTCTCTACTTTGGCCGGGTGCTCAATTCGATCTGCGTCAACAGAGCATTTACTGCTCAGACATGTTTTATGTCTTACTATGCGCGCCCTTTGTTCACAGAAACGCTCGGTAAACCGTGCTGTAGGGCCGCCTACTAGAAAACTGAAGTGCTCTTACGATGTATATCCCTTACATGTTGGCCGGCCGGAGTGGCCGAGCGGTTCTAGGCGCTACAGTCCGGAACCGCGCGACCGATACGGTCGCAGGTTCGAATCCTGCCTCGGGCATGGATGTGTGTCATGTCCTTAGAACTACTTAAACCTAACTAACCGAAGTTCTAGGGGACTGATGACCTCAGAAGTTAAGTCCCATAGTGCTCAGAGCCATTTGAACCATTTTGAACCTTAAATGTTCTTGCCCGCCAGCAATATTTCTCTCTTATTATCAAGTAAAAAGCGCTGGTGTTACCGGGATCTGAACGCGAGTCCTCCGCATTGTTTTCGGAAAATTATTTCGGAAAATTATAAAACAGTGACTTGGTACTTCATTTCATCACACATACACAAGGAAGCCACAGCTGTTAAATAATACTTAATTGATCTGCTTAGTTTGCAAGTGATGACAACGGTTTGCAGAAGAATGTTTAAATTTCGAAGAAAATGAATGAACTAATAAGTAATACTAATAAAAGATGTTCCATATGTTGGTAGGGAGTTGTTTTGCACCTTTCACGAGATGGGCACTTGTCTACCACCAGTTTCGTAACTGGCGACTAAAAATAACGGAATTATCAGCTATCGCTGCCTCTAGAAGTCCGCTGCAGAAGGTTGTTTAGTGCCATAAAGCATTTACGCACGCAGCAGCTAAGTGCCCTTTGCGTCGCTTGTCGCGGAATTCCTGAACCCGTGCCAGAACTTGCATCATGCCCGGCGGCAAAAGAGTGAATAGAATTTAAGTGAGAACTTGGCTGTGCTGGCGCTACAGCATGGCTGCTTGCGCAAGCGCGAAGACGCAACCACTGTACACGAAACCTTATATGGAAGTATTGAAAAAATGTACAGACTTTTGTACATTCCCATGCATCACCTTTCGCCGGTTTCATAGCGTCGTGGAGGATTCTGTTTCCAGTGAGCAATGTCTGATGGTTGAGAACCGAGCTAGAGACAGAGGCCAGTACTTTTAACACCTGCAAATTACTCACATTATCAATAATTTACGTGTGTGACCACTTGGGTAAAGCAACATTGCTCAGTCTTGTCATTCTACTTCTTTCAACAGTTTCGAATCAGATGCCGAAGAATTCAACAGTCCGCTACAATAAATAGTTTCTCCGAAGCGGATGCGATTATTGGCGCTAGAACACTACTTTTAGTAACTTCAGATATACCGTACCTGGTGTATCAGTGACTCCTTATGAAATACTGCTCCTGACGTAGTCCAAGATTTTTTTTTTATTTTCTGCTACCAGTTGTCATCTTGACAACGGTAATTAGAATTTAAATAAAGGGCTAGTTGTGTCAAGACTGGTACACACTGATTTTGGTTAAAGTAGTATTTCATAAAAGATTGTTTTGCACCGAGTCTGAAAGCTTCTTAACCATATATATATATATATATATATATATATATATATATATATATATATGTGTGTGTGTGTGTGGCACTTCCTAAACTGCCGATGGTTAAGAAGCTTTCAGACTCGGTATATATATATATATATATATATATATATATATATATATATGTGTGTGTGTGTGTGTGTGTGTGTGTGTGTGTGTGTGTGCATACCTTTCACTGCAATGTGTAACGAAGGTATTTCCCACTCCTTGCATCATTCAGATGAAGACTGGTTCGATGCAGCTCTCCAAGCCAACTGTCTTTTTCTACCATTTTATCCCCCCCCCCCGCCCCCACCACTCACTATTTCCTCCCTAACCTAATTTACTATCCCTTACAGCATAACAATTTCTTCTGTCTGAGCCTTTAATTTGGAACTGGGATTATTGCATTCTTTTTCGGTAATGGGCTTATTTCGCCTGTGTCATATTTTACACATCATACTGATACAATTTTATCGGATCACTATCCCAGTTTCTGCGGAAAATCAGAATGTTATTAGAGATATTAGCTTCTGTAAGTTTTTTTTCCGGCTACCCTGAAGATTGCTTTGGACGACATTTTACAGCCTGCTCTATAATCCCAAACGTAAAATGTCTCGACTCCCCGATACAAGGCGCTCGGACGTAGCCAGCTCACTGGAGGGAGCTGAGACCAGCGCCAATCTAGGCTGCTAGCGCGAGAATAGCGTCTGAAAGGGCGCGCCGCCAGCCGTAATGACGGCATTTGTGCCTGGAGCGAATGACGTGACGGCGCGCCGGCTGGCAGCAAACCGAGCGGCCAAAGCGGCGCCAAGCCGTTGAGACGAGCCTAGTTGCCGCAACAGGTGTCAACAGCGGCGTGAGCTGCACGACAAGTAGCTGCCTAGCTCACGTCCAGCGAGGGCGGAAGCACGCGCCGCTACCGTTCGCCACGGCTCCCACACGCGACACAGGCGGCGGCGGCGGCAGCAGCAGCGGTCAATACCACGTGTAACGAGCAGCCTGTTTCGTAGGCGTACCGTGACCACCAGTTGTTTTTCACAGATAGTGGTCGCGGCCACTGAACACGGTAACAGTACTACAGTGCTTTGTTTCCTGTGGAAGAATATTCCGCACAGTTCTGAACATGAACTCGCTGAAAGTTACACGAAATACAATATCTTATTGCGTGTAACGTAACAGTGGGTAGCAGTGTACGTAATATCTTACTTTCTGATGTACTTTCAGATTTTTTAAATACTTCGCTAATTCGGTTAGTGAGAGGAAACGAAAAGCGAGAAGACGAAGTCAGTCACAGAGGGGAAAAATTCACACTAGTTAGCCGGCAGCATACATTCAGCTGGAGTATGTCTCAGTCACAGAGACGAATGTGGTTCGAATCAATTTTCATCTGCAATGTTTCTTTTTTATGTATGGGAATAAATGTTACATAATACTATGGACAGGTTTCCGCGTCCAGCGCACATAACGACGTTCAGAGAGAGAGAGAGAGAGAGAGAGAGAGAGAGAGAGAGAGAGAGAGAGAGAGGGGGGGGGGGGCGGGGGAGCAGAAGGGGAATGTACAATATCTCGAGTTCTTCACAAAGAGTGACGTTCACATCAACTTTAGCTAACAGAAGATCCCTTCCAGGCTTAACACTGAATGGACACTAAGGATCTGATAAAGAACCATCTACCACTGTGGCCTTGCTAAGCATGGACTCGGGGTGATGGGGGGAAAACATAATCGTGGTGGTTAAGTTGTTTGAACCCTACCATTCTCAAATACAAGATGTGTGTTCTCAGCATCATGTCACCTCGGCCGGTCTCCCAATTAACGTTTTCTTTGGTTTCCCCCAAATCAATGTAGGCAAATCGTTTCCTATATGAAGGCGAAACTGATCGACCCCTCGTTCTCCTATGATTACCTTTAATCAAGTATATGGAGATATAATGTATGATTTGCTTTTTGAGCCGTTCAAGATCCAAGCAGCAATTTTAATTCCATCACAAGTTTCCTCATTTTCCCTTTTCTTCCCGCGTCATTATTTTTTCCATGCGTTTCCCTTTTCTGTTTCAACCTAGTGTTTGAACCATCTATATTTGAACTTAATAATTTTTCCTTGCTTCATATACGATAGTCCTTTCCAAAATATGCTAAATTTATTTTAACACCTATGACGCAACTTTAACCTCTTTTCCAAAACGTGTTTTCTATATTATCGTACAGTTTGCATAATTTTCAGATTTTTTCGTTTATCTTAGGTTTTGATGTTTCATGGTTGTATTAATATTTCTGCCAATCTTCCTTTCTAGTTTTAATTTAAAGCTTTTTTTTTTAAGGCATGAATATCTTTTTTATTCGGTAGCTCACCGGGCTAATGGAATTTCGATTCTGAAAGGAGCCTGCAAATAAGCAAAAGAAATAACACTGCCTTTTCAGAAAGAAATTGTATGATTACGGGTTTTTTGTGCCTCAAAATAATCCAACCACGACACAACGTCACCCCGCTGTGCTGTACCCATTAGGCGAAAAGCTGATACACCAGCGAAAGATACGTGGAAAAGTTAATCATATTCCTGACGTAGTCGTTCTGCTCTGGTACTCAGAATTCTAAGTCGTCAAGAAACCATTCAAAGAGTGTCACGAAGGCATTTTTCTCTGAATTAGAAGGTTGTCCCCCCCCCCCCCCCCCCAGGATTTGCCTGAAATAGTGTTTCCCAGACGGCAAGTAATGGACGACCGATGCGCATTTAGTGTAAAATCGCAGCGTTAGTAGCGTGTCTACTGAAAAAGCTACAAAGGATGTTCTTCGAACCGCCGCTTCACAATGAACAGGCTCAACGCGCATAGGAAACCGCTTCCATCCGTCTTTCATGCTTTACGTTTGAGTAAGCGATGAGTCTTGTCTCCTTGCCGATGACCCAAGCGAGCCTATTACTGGTTATTAGCTATAATGTTATGCAGGATGACAAAATGATTTCTTACTACATTGGGAGACTGTAAGCCATGTTCTAAGACCGTATTGCTCAGCCAAAAGGCTGGTTTGATGCAATTCTTCACGCTTGTGTTTTCGTGCAAGCCTCTTCATTTCCACGAAACTGCTGCAACCTACATCCATTTGAACCTGCTTACTGTATTTGGGCCTTCGTCTCCAAAATTTTTGCTCCCATTATCAAATTTGACGATTCCTGGATTCTGCATGATTCCAGAATGAGATTTTCACTCTGCAGCGGAGTGTGCGCTGATATGAAACTTACTGGCAGATTAAAACTGTGTGCCCGACCGAGACTCGAACTCGGGACCTTTGCCTTTCGCGGGCAAGTGCTCTACCATCTGAGCTGTGTGCTTCGGTAGCTCAGATGATAGAGCACTTGCCCGCGAAAGGCAAAGGTCCCGAGTTCGAGTCTCGGTCGGGCACACAGTTTTAATCTGCCAGGAAGTTTCTGCATGATTCATCTTATTAATCTATCCTTTCTTTTAATCAAGCTGTGCCACAAAATTTCTTTTCTCCCCAATTCGATTCAGTACATCCTCATCAGCATCAGCATTTCGACCTATAGATCTAATCCTCAGAATTCTTCTTTAGCACTACATTTCAAAGGCTTCTACTCTCTTCTCGTCTGAAGTATTAATTATTCACTTTTCACTTCCGCAAAAGACCACACTCGATACAAATACCTCCAGAAAAAACTCCCTAACACTTTAGATGTTTAATCTCAGTTGTTCAGAAAGCTTGTCTTGCTAAAGCCGCTCTGCGTTTTATATCCCTTCTACTTTAGCCGCTATCGTCATTTTGCTTGCCAAATAGCAAAACGTGCACTACTTTTCATGTCCCGTTTTCTATTCTAATTTTCTCTATCGCCTGATTTAATCCCACTGCATTCCATTACCCGTACTTTACATTCGTTGATGTTCGTCTTATAACCTCTTTGAGAGACTATCCATTCCTTTCAACTGCCTTTGCAAATCCACTGCCGTCTCTGATGGAATTTCTATGATACAGACACATCACGTTATTTGATCTCCCTGAAGTTAAATTTGCTTTCGGAATTTCTCCTTTATTTCCTTTACTGCTAGCTCTATTTCCAGACTGATTAACATACGGGAACGGCTCCGAACCTTTCTCATTCCGTTCCGAACTACTGCTTCCCTTTCATGCCCTTCGACTAATAACAGCCGCCTGATTTCTATACAAGTTTTGGATAACCTTTTTCGTTTCCTATTATTTTATCGCAGCTATCTTCAGAATTTCAGGGGTTCAGTCCGGTCAACATTACCGAAATCTTTCTCTAAATATACAAACGCATAATCTGAAGTCGAGCGTGACACTAAAAAGGCAAGTCGTATGGCATCCAAGACTGGGAGGCCCCGAAGGGCAGGTTCAGCCGTCTAATTGGAAAGGTTTTTCCCTATCCTTCGCGCTCGCAAGCACCTTTCCTTCGCAGAGTAAGAACTGTTTTAGGCGACTAATGGATGAGTGTGGTGTGCAGTGTCACGATCGTGTTTAAGATGATAGAAGAAGGGAGAGGGCGAAACTTTGTGCCGGCAAATAGCCTACTCCTCGCTAACAACACCGAGGGGCCGCCCCGCTTTAAGTCCCAACCAATAGACGGAGCACCATCAACAGTACCAATGCCCTCACTTCACGAGCCTCTGCGGAGGCGTTTGGAATTTAACGCAGAATATTGGTGATCAGGGACTTTGCGCTACCGCCTCTCCTTCCGCTTGTGGTCAAATACTGACAGTGAAAATTTCATCCATCACCAGGATTCGAACCAGCTTATCTCCGAGTCGAGTGCCACGGCACATGCGTGCGTTAGCGACCTCGGCTAGGGAGGAGCCCAGCAGGATAGTAGGCTTGCATGACTGAAAACTGATCACGGCCCAAGCAACTTTAATAGCCTCTATCTTGCACAAAAGAAAAGTTCGGAGTAGGTATTAAAATCAATGGAGAAGAAATAAAAACTTTGATGTTCGCCGATGACATTGTAATTCTATCAGAGACAGCAAAGGACTTGGAAGAGCAGTTGAACGGAATGGATAGTGTCTTGAAGGGAGGATAAGATGAACATCAACAAAAGCAAAACGAGGATAATGGAATGTAGTCGAATTAAGTCGGGTGATGCTGAGGGAATTAGATTAGGAAATGGGACACTTAAAGTATAAAGGAGTTTTGCTATTTGGGGAGCAAAATAACTGATGATGGTCGAAGTAGAGAGGATATAAAATGTAGACTGGCAATGGCAAGGAAAGCGTTTCTGAAGAAGAGAAATTTGTTAACATCGAGTATAGATTTAAGTGTCAGGAAGTCATTTCTGAAAGTATTTGTATGGAGTGTATCCATGTATGGAAGTGAAACATGGACGATAAATAGTTTAGACAAGAAGAGAATAGAAGCTTTCGAAATGTGGTGCTACAGAAGAATGCTGAAGATTAGATGGGTAGATCACATAACTAATGAGGAAGTATTGAATAGGATTGGGGAGAAGAGAAGGTTGTGGCACAACTTGACCAGAAGAAGTGATCGGTTGGTAGGAGATGTTCTGAGGCATCAAGGGATCACGAATTTAGTATTGGAGGGCAGCGTGGAGGGTAAAAATCGAAGAGGGAGACCAAGAGATGAATACACTAAACAGATTCAGAAGGATGTAGGTTGCAGTAGGGACTGGGAGATGAAGAAGCTTGCACAGGACAGAGTAGCATGGAGAGCTGCATCAAACCAGTCTCAGGACTGAAGACCACAACAACAACAAACATCTTGCACGAACTTCTAGATCATGCATGCTTGTCCAGCTCGCAGCGACATGTGATGGCTTCTTTTAACTGATGGTCCACTGCCAATCCCTGTAAGCAGGCATCGCCACATAAAGTCAGTTCGCGACGTGCCGTTAGTGGTGCGTGAGTTTGTTGGTGTGTGGCACGCCGTTACGGAAGGGAGTTCCCGGCTAACCTGGTTACAGCGTTCGGCAGCTGCAGCCGTTCCCCGTTCCATTAGCGCGGAAGCGCCTCAGGCCGGAAGTGAGCACAGGCGGCGAGGCGAGCAGCCAACGGCGTTCCGCACTCTCGCAGCTGCCTGGCCCGTTGTTTATTGCCGCCGTGGCCAGATGCCTCTCCACGCCACGACTATAAAAAAATCCCAGTCCGCTGCTAGGTTTCGCGACCGCCAGGTCTCTCAAACCCGAAAGAATACTATCTACTGCCTATACCGAGTATCGCTAAAAGGCAATTCACACAGTCCGTTACTGCACAGTGTATTCGGACTGGCCGCCACGTCAAGTCCATTCAAGTTAGATGATCTCAACTCGCATGGCTGTCTTCGACCGTTTCTTCGTGGGAATTGCTGTTTTCGTAAGGCGATTCCCGAGCTGTTTTTATGCGCGAAGAGCACAAATACAACCCGGTAGCCTATCTACGTGGATGCTGGAGATCACATTTGTACGAAAATAACATTATCGTAATCAAACTGTTTGCAGCTTACAGGGTTAGCTTGCGCATGAGACCAGTAAGGCAGAAGTGCGAAACATCGCAAAAAAGGAGTGTAGGTCCGATAAACGTCATTACGTGGTACAGAAGGTTCACACACTATACAAGGTGCTCGAGGAAGAGGAGTCTGCCTTTTACAAATATTTTAGAAAGTCAAAGCAGCTATGTTTTCGTTGGTTACGCCAAACCACACTCACGATTGCTAAAAGGAACACTGTGCAACGAGCTGCCATAATACCCCATGAAAAACTGGTTTGTTCGCGGTGAAGTTTAGTTGCCAGTCCAATAGTTGTGCCATAGTCCTATCTCCCTCAATAACTTTCGCTTCGAGATTTATACGTTTCCTTTACATCTTGTATTTGGTTTCCAATATTTGAAGTGACTGGACGGCCGGAGTGGCCGTGCGGTTCTAGGCGCAACAGTCTGGAACCGAGCGACCGCTACAGTCGCAGGTTCGAATCCTGCCTCTGGCATGGGTGTGTGTAGTGTCCTTAGGTTAGTTAGGTTTAATTAGTTCTAAGTTCTAGGCGACTGATGACCTCAGAAGTTAAGTCGCATAGTGCTCAGAGCCATTTGAACCATCTGAGCCATTTGAAGTGACTGATTTGTGCTGGGGTTAGCTAGTGAGACCACAGACAGAAGAAATACTGGTCACTATGCGTGAACAATAAATGTTCCTGTCACAATCATATCTAAACAAACAGTTCTAATTCACTAGCTGTGTAATAAATAACAGAAGTATTTTTGACCCTGTTGCAGTATCTGAGGGTTTCGGCCCATTTCTTTATGAAACATTACAGGTGCCTGACAACATACAAAAAAAATTCACTTATCGATCATTCTGATTCTACCCATAGTACTTCTTTCACTTTAAATTTTACTCACACTGCAATCCATTTCGTTGTACAGTATTACTTTATGAACTGTAGAGGGCAAATATTTTAGTAAGTTCATGTCATACAATACAGACTGCTGCCTCACTGCTTCGATCTTTCGTCTTTCATTATAAAATAATTTTTAACGGCAGAACTAGAGAAACCAAACAATTTATAACAATTAAAACAGCACAAATGACGAATAAGAAAGACATCGTGTCAACTGATATCATCCACGAAGAGCGCTACGAATCGAAATATGGAGACGAGAGCATGGCCACGTATCTAGAGGGAACGAGCTTGGGGGTCACGTCATCAACAACGGATGATGACGTCAGTCATCAAAACTTTCTTCCTAAGAAACCTTGACGGTGACATGACGTGACAGCCAGTGTGGATGCCGCCATTTGAAATGCGCGGAATATTTTGACGGAACGTGACGCGTGAATTGGCCTTAACTGCTGTATCTTAATTTTTTTCATGTCCTTACAAGCCACCGGATGCCAATTAAAGGCGCATTACGAAGTGTATTTCTTACATGAATTAGCCGCTACTTTCCCCAATCTGCGAATGTATCAAGTAAAAAGTTGGTGTACCACTTCCCATTCCCAACGATCAACTTTTGCGATCCTTCCAAGAGATATACGATGGAGGTACTGAGAGTTCAACTTGAAACTACAAGTTACTGTACCTATGTTCATTTCCACTATGCATACCAAAGCGTTACACCAGTCATCTGGATTTATATCAGTGAACAAGAAATTTAAGTGTTGCCTGTGCGACTTCTTGGTAGCCAGCTGTTACGT
The DNA here is from genome assembly GCF_023864275.1 of Schistocerca cancellata. Classification (NCBI taxonomy): domain Eukaryota; kingdom Metazoa; phylum Arthropoda; class Insecta; order Orthoptera; family Acrididae; genus Schistocerca; species Schistocerca cancellata. The sequence goes on along the minus strand of NC_064631.1, from coordinate 33,245,626 downwards.
TCTTACTATCGTGCTTGCATCACAACTCCATATAAAAGCAAACAAATTGTTACTGGATATAGCATTTCAGTTGACATTCCAAACAGTCACGGTGAAGCTTATACACTCCCATTTTAAGGCAGTAGAATTGCTGGACGGTCTGTCTCTTAGAGTTAGTAATGTTAACATTCGAACGCTGAGATTTTTAGTTTGTAGAATCGTAACTTTATTCTTAAGAAAAATGGCTCTGAGCACTATGGGACTTAACATCTGAGGTCATCAGTCCCCTAGAACTTAGAACTACTTAAACCTAACTAACCTAAGGCCATCACACACATCCATGCCCGAGGCAGGATTCGAACGTGCGACCGTATCGGTCGTGCGGTTCCAGACTGAAGCGCCTAGAACCACTCGGCCACACCAGCCGGTTATTCTTAAGGGGCTCCGGAACGCCCTATACTTGCAATGTTAAAATAACGCTTATAAATTACATCTTTCCTCACAAAGTATTTGAGGTAGGAAGTTGAACTTTTTACAGATTATTTATTGGAATATGGGCTACAACTTGACACAGGGATTTTACAAAATTTTAGTTCAGTTATTAAAGATGATTTTTTTTTCAATTGTAATGAAAATTCACAACATTTTTTTGCAATTTGTTATTTATATATTCCAAAATATACAGTTTTTTGGAAAAAGGCTGTGTTAAATTATGCAGAAGGTACTGTGTAACATTTACTGAAAGTTTGAAACAAATATGTTTGGAAGATCCTTAGAAAACATGTAATTAGTATGAGAAAATAAAAGTTTTGGGAATCGAGCGACTTTTTAGTGCATTCCAGGTCCATAGGATGGATTATCTTCATCCTCTGCAAACTCCTCCTCCAGCTTCCTCTTGTTCCTCCTCCTGTTTACTCTTGCTTGTATTTCTAGACTCTTTACAGCCCTGTCTGCAGCCCGAAGGCGTTCCTTGTCTAAAGCAAGCATCGCTCGTACCATGTTAGAACCTATCTTCATTCCCATATTTCTAAATACCTTGCACCTTACAATGTTGCCATCATTGAAAGTCGCAACAGCAACTTTACTTTTACTCATTATTATACTTCAACAAAACAGAGACTCAAGAAACAGAATTAATTAAGAATATTTTCGAGATGACAGAGTAAATAAACATGAAACAATCGACAATCACACCAGCGATATATATTGAACCATCACAGGTTAGCTACAAAACATATTTTATCTCACATCACTAAAATGTACCTGATGAACACGGACGTTAATAATACCATTTGACAGCAGTTTAACAGCGCCACAGTGGGTCACGCCCATGTAGAACACATTTCAAAAAAAATTTAAAAATAGTTGTAGTCTTCGGAATTGAATAAATTATATATCTATTAAAAGGTAATAGTCTGCAGATTCAGAAAACGCAAAAAAGTAAAAATTGAACCTTTCATGATTTTGAGCCTTTCCGGAGCCCCTTAAGACGTCATACAAAAAACATAATGAAGGAGTATATGAAGTTACGTATCTTGTAAATAATAGAATAAACTTTACTACCATAACTTATAAAAGCCCTTTGACAACACGTTTAAAATAAAACTGATCTATTTTCACGTTAATTTTCATACACTTTTCACAACTCATTAATTCAAGACAATTTTTTGAGAAAAATCTACGTTCCAATAGATTTTCGGGTAGTCATTCTGTCTTTTTCTCTTCGTTTGAACGCAGCGGTATACGCTTTAAAGTTTCTTCGGAAGATGGTGGTTTTATAATATGTCTCTAGCTCACTTATTATCATTAAGGTTGAGGTTTGATTTCGGTGGTTTTCAGACTTTCGGGCAATTTTAGAAGAAATATTCCTGCACAATGCGAGCCTTATATTCGGTCCATTGTCCTGGTAAAACTTCAACGTACTTGATGTCATCTTTTTTCAGGACTTTTGCGTAAATTGCTTTTTAATATGTTCAGGAACGCATAATATTTTTCCACAATATTGTCGATGAACACTATTCCGCTCAGTCTAAATGTGGATATGGAGTCCCAGACAAGAACACTGCCACGCCCATGTTTTATAGTCTGCTTGACATTTATGGCTTTAAAGTCTTCATTCTTTCTCCGCCACATCATACTTCGTCCATCCGACACCAAGTTATTTCCTTGGTAAAAATGACGTCGTTACAATACGTTGCTTCCTTCATAATAAACTCTTGAGCAAAGTCTGCTCTCTCCTTTGGATTCTGTTCATTCACATATGGTTTCTTCCAAACCACTTTTCCATTGTAACCACTACCTCTAAATACTCTGCGAAACGTTTGACTGTGGTTTTAACGTCTGGTCGATTTCCAAGTCATTAGATACTGAGCGCAAACACTGTGTCAAGGATGGGGAAGGAAATCGGCCGTGCCCTTTCAAAGGAACCATCCCGGCATCTGTCTGGAGCGATTAATGGAAATCACAGAAAACGTAAATCTGGATGGCCGGATGCGGGTTTGAACCGTTGTCCTCCCGCGTGGGAGTCCATTGTGGTAGAACCGTTTGACGATGTACCTTCTTTCCAGTCTGGTTTACAAGCTCACGTGCTAATTTGGGAGCACAGATTGTAGAATCCTTTATTTTCCATCTTACACTGAGCTTGTCACCTGCATCCAACTCATTTGGTTGGCCCTTTTACGGTCCTGGTTTTTGAACTGACTGGTGGTATCTGTCATAACGCTCACTGATGTTGGGAACGGCAGCAGTCCGTCTCTATGATTTACCTGTCGTTTCATGAAGTATCACATGTTGCCGTAAATCAGAACTGGTATTAATTTTCCGTGGCATTGTACCGACTGGAACAGTCCGAATATTAACGTTACTCACTGTATAAGACACTGAATTTGTCCCCAAGGATTTCTCGACAATGCCATCTTGCTACTGAATTTTTCTCCCGCCTTCAGTCAACCTTACTCTGTTACTGTAGTCTGTTTTCAATAGCCTTTCCTTCCGCTGACGCCACGGGGAATCCCAGAGGCTTAACCGGACGTCTGGGCCTTAAGGGAAACCGGTGCAGAAAATTCCCTACATTGGAATGCTTTGTCCGCAGCTGTTGTCAACTTGCCTGAAGATCCTCTCCCCACCGATGTGCGCGCTCTATCCCCTGAGCCTACCAACACTCCACGACCAACAAATCCTACTCCCATCAGAGTAGAGGCGACCTTAGGAATTCCCATCTTGTACCTGACCTACGTTTCTAGCATTTGTAGACTTTGAGAAACCTTTGGACAATGCTGACTAGAATACTCTCCCTCAAATTCTAAAGGCGGCACGGGTAAAATACAGGGAGCGAAAGGCTATTTACAATTTGTACAGAAACCAGATGGCAGTTTTAAGAGTCGAGGGACATGAAAGGGAAGCAGTGGTTGGGAAGGGAGTGAGACAGGATTGTAGCCTCTCCCCGATGTTATTCAATCTGTATATTGAGCAAGCAGTAAAGGAAACAAAAGAAAAATTCGGAGTAGGTATTAAAATCAATGGAGAAGAAATAAAAACTTTGAGGTTCGCCGATGATATTGTAATTCTGTCAGAGACAGCAAGGGACTTGCAAGAGCAGTTGAACGGAATGGATGGGGGTCTTGAAGGGAGGATATAAGATAAACATCAACAAAAGCAAAACGAGGATAATGGAATGTAGTCGAATTAAGTCGGGTGATGCTGAGGGAATTAGATTAGGAAATGGGACACTTAAAGTATAAAGGAGTTTTGCTATTTGGGGAGCAAAATAACTGATGATGGTCGAAGTAGAGAGGATATAAAATGTAGACTGGCAATGACAAGGAAAGCATTTCTGAAGAAGAGAAATTTGTTAACATCGAGTATAGATTTCAGTGTCAGGAAGTCGTTTCTGAAAGTATTTGTGTGGAGTGTAGCCATGTATGGAAGTGAAACATGGACGATAAATAGGTTAGACAAGAAGAGAATAGAAGCTTTCGAAATGTGGTGCTACAGAAGAATGCTGAAGATTAGATGGGTAGATCATATAACTAATGAGGAGGTATTGAATAGAAATGGGGAGAAGAGAAGTCTGTGGCACAACTTGACTAGAAGAAGGGATCGGTTGGTAGGACATGTTGTGAGGCATCAAGGGATCACAAATTTAGTATTGGAGGGCAGCGTGGAGGGTACAAATCGTAGAGGGAGACCAAGAGATGAATACACTAAGCAGATTCAGATGAGTAGTTTGCAGTAGGTACTGGGAGATGAAGAGGCTTGTACAGGATAGAGTAGCATGGAGAGCTGCATCAAATCAGTCTCAGGACTGAAGACAACAACAACAACAACAACAACCTAGCACAACCCTCAGCTAAAATGTGTTTCCTGTTTGTCAGACACTTGCGTCATCCCATGTGACGCGTAAACAAAACCAGGAGCCACTTTTCATCCTTAACTAATGAGGCGTGTATCAGCTAGTCCTTTTCTCTATTAACCAGTTGTCAGTGCAGTGCTATGCAGTGGTCCACACATTCCGTCTAAACAGGGAGATAATGCAACTGCGCAGAACGCGCCATTCTGCTATCCAGGATGCGACTTGCGCAACGAGGAAGGACGCCCATCCTCGTCGCCAGCCGGCCACGTGCAGATAGCAGCCCTCCTCGGCAGAAACTGGCAAATTGGCGAGAAAGCGGCCTGAGTCAGCGGCCGGCGGCGGAAGCGCGGGCTGTTTAATCTCGGCGGAAGCAGCCGCGGCGCCGACGGACAATGCGCGAGTGTTCCGATACCGCTTCCTCCGCCCTCGTGCCACACGGCGGGGCCGCGCCCGGCCTGGCGCCCCGAGCACACGGAATAGGGAGGGCCTTCCACTTCCACAACCGCACCTCACCTCACCTTACCTGGCTCTGTACAGTACGCTGTGTGGGCTTCTCGCACAACCTAACCCGCGAATCTAATTAAATGGCTCTCCGCAATGTAATTTAATCCGAAACACTGAGCAAGCAATACAGGAAACCATGGTGGAAAGGGAATTAAACGTCACTGAGCAGTAATAAAAACCTGAATGTTTGTCCCTGACATTCTGATTTTTCACAGAGACGCAAAGTACTTTGAGCACTTTAACGGAATGGATGTCTGACTACACTACTGGCCATTAAAATTGCTACATCACGAAGATGACGTGCTACATACGCGAAATTTAACCGGCAGGAAGAAGATACTGTGATATGCAAATGATTAGCTTTTCAGAGCATTCACACAAGGTTGGCGCCGGTGGCGACACCTACAACGTGCTGACATGAGGAAAGTTTCAAACCGATTTCTCATACACAAACAGCACTTGACAGGCGTTGCCTCGTGAAACGTTGTTGTGATGCCTCGTGTAAGGAGGAGAAATGCGTACCACCACGATTCCGACACTGATAAAGGTCGGATTGTAGCCTATCGCGATTGCGGTTTATCGTATCGCGACATTGCTGCTCGCGTTGGTCGAGATCCAAGGACTGTTAGCAGAAAATGGATCACGGTGGGTTCAGGACGGTAATACGGAACGCCGTGCTGGATCCCAACGGCCTCGTATCGCGAGCAGTCGAGATGACAGGCATATTATCCCCATGGCTGTAACGGATCGTGCAGCCACGTCTCGATCCCTCAGTCAACAGATGGGGACGTTTGCAAGACGACAACCATATGCACGAACAGTTCGACGACGTTTGCAGCAGCATGGACTATCAGCTCGGAGACCATGGCTGCGTTTACCCTTGACGCTGCATCACAGACAGGAGCGCCTGTGATGGATGTACGCAACGACGAACCTGGGTGCACGAATGGCAAAACGTCATTTTTTCGGATGAATCCAGGTTCTGTTTACAGCATCATGATGGTCGCATCCGTATTTGGCGACATCGCGGTGAACGCACATTGGAAGCGTCTATTCTTCATCACCAGGGGTGATGGTATGGGGTACCATTGGTTACACGTCTGTCACCTCTTGTTCACACTGACGGCACTTTGAACATTTCAGATATGTTACGACCCGTGGCTCTACCTTCATTCGATCCCCGCGAAACCCTATCTTTCAGCACGATAATGCAGGACCGCATGTTGCAGGTACTGTACGGGCCTTTCTGGATACAGAAAAAGTTCGACTGCTGCCCTGGCCAGCTCATTCTCCAGATCTCTCACCAATTGAGAACGTCTCGTCAATGGTGGCCGAGCAACTGGCTCGTCACAAAACGCCATTCACTACTCTTTATGAACTGTGGTATCGTGTTGAAGCTGCATGGGCAGCTGTACCTGTACACGCCATCCAAGCTCTGTTTGACTCTATGCAAAGGTGTAAAAAGGCCGTTATTACGGCCAGAGGTGGTTGTTCTGCGTACTGATTTCTCAGGATCTATGCACGCAAATTGCGTTAAAATGTAATCACACGTCAGCTCTAGTATAATATAATTGTCAAATGAATACCCGTTTATCATCTGGATTTCTTCTTGCTGTAGCAATTTTAATGGCCAGTACTGCAGTATACGATTAAACAAAAGTAAAGCATAAGTAATGGATGTAGATTAATTGAATCAGGCGATGATAAAGCAAGGGCGTGAAACACTGAAAGCAGATGAATTTTGCTATTTGAGCAGTAAAATAACAGACGACGGCCACAGCAGAGGTAATACAAAAAGCTCAAAAATGGCTTTGAGCACTATGGGACTTAACATCTGAGGTCATCGGTCTCCTGGACTTAGAACTATTTATACGTAACTAACCTAAGGACATCACACACATCCATGCACGAGTCAGGATTCGAACCTGCGACCGTAGCGGTCACGCGGTTCCAGACTGAAGCGCCTAGAACCGCTCGGTCACACCGACCGGCAATACAAAAAGCTGACAGGCAATAACAAGAAAAGCGTTTCTAAGTAGAGACATTTATTAACATCGAACTCTCTTTCTGAACCTATTTGTCTGGAGTGTAATCTTGTATCCAAGTGAAATGTGAACACTGAACAGTCCTGACAAACAGAGAATATCTTTAAAACCTTTGCGCTAAAGAAAGCGCTAACGAAAAGGATAGATGTAACAACTGAAGAAGAGGTACAGAATCGAATTAAGGACGAAATTTTAAAGCGCAACTTTAAGAACAGAAGGAATTTCTTAGTAAGAAGGCATCTGTTACCAAGAGACATCCTGGGGCATAAACATCTCTTCATTTTGGTAATGGGAAGAGGTCTTACGAATAGATTATAGTAAGGAGAGTGAAATACAATGACGAAAAAAATTGCAGCACCAAAAAAACAGTAATTAGTAAAGAAATTTCGATGCCACATTTGTCTACGTAACACATTAAAGTAATTAACACCGCAAGATCACATGTTAATGGAAAAGTTAGATAAGCCATTTGAAAGGCTGGTACATTAATAACCGGTGTAACAACGTCAATGTTGAATGCAAGAAAGCAAGCATGCAAATGTGCTTGTATTATGTTGTAGAAATGCTGGATGTCAGCTTGTGCGACGGAGTTCCATGCTTGTTGCACTTTGTCAGTCAATACAGGAACGGCCGGCCGAGGTGGCCGAGCGGTTCTAGGCGATTCAGTCGAACCGCGCGACCGCTATGGTCGCAGGTTCGAACCCTGCCTGGGGCATGGATGCGTGTGATGTCCTTAGGTTAGTCAGGTGTAAGTAGTTCTAAGTTCTAGATGTTCTCAGATGTTAAGTCCCATAGTGCTCAGAGCCCTTTGAACCATTCGAATACATGGACGGTTATTGCTGGTTGTGGATCACGCTGCAGTTGTCCGATGAAGTCTCCTATGTGCGCGATTGGATACAGGTCTGGTGATCGAGCAGGCCAAGATATCATGCAACAAACTGTAGAGTATGTTTGATTACAACAGGGCTATGTGAGCAAGCGTTATGCTGTTGGCAAACACCTCCGGCAAAGCTGTTAATGAATGGCAGTACAGTACAGTGCAGACCGACGTACGGACTCGCAGCCGGGGTGCGTGGGATGACCACGACGGCGCTCCTGCTGCCACGTCAAATCGCACCCCAGACCTGAACTCCAGGAGTAGGTCCAATGTCGCTTGTCACGAAGACCACCACCTCCAGATTTCTGAAATGCACTGAAAGAGCTTCCTCCGCCACAGACTGTGCACGACTTCTGTATCGCCTCGAAAGCTAACTGTCGACTCCTCCATTTCCTCGGTTCAGAAGAAGTTCCACTGAATAGTTAACCATTCGCATCTTCCAACAAATGCAGGTCAGGAGCAGAATATAGGCATCTACATCGACCATTTGCAGCTCCCGCTTATGGCACTTCTGCAACAGCGGACGTCATGGGGAAAATTACTCACTCTTGAAATCTGGTTAGCCATGCATTTTGGAAAATTTAAGACAGACTGGTCCATCACGGCCAGGGAAAAGAAAAACCTTCCCCTATAACCGGAAATTTACCGCGGCAACTACAATAGTGACAGGTGCTAGCACACACAGGCGGCCAGGACGCGGTATGTTTCACTATGTCTATAGAATTTGCTGTTTCTGGAGTCTTGCAAAGCTATTTAATATGACAATCCACTTTAGGCCCTCCCATGGCCAGTGCAGTCGCCTGGACGCAGTACTATACTGGGCCGTTTTGTTATATTACTAGTTAACGGACCATCGAAACGCGTCATTACATATGGAACACAATTTCGAGCGTGAAATTATTAAAGGAAACAGAGCAACAAAATGAAACCGGATGGGGAATAAGTCCACTCCTCCCAAAAGACATTCAACGTTTCGACCAATGCGCTGTCCCGCTAAGTTTGGCGGTTTTTGATGGAAGAAACATATAACTTGAAAATGGGAAGTGTGACAGTTATTTTTGTTTTTGACAGTTATTTTTGTTTTAGGTTCCGTCTTACATAATATACCTACATTAAAATTATTATTTGAGTAAATTCAGGTGCAAAATTTTTTGTAGCTGTTTTTGGACCTGATTTAAGTCCTATTTTGCTCCAGTGCCGACATATTGGCTATGCAAGGCGAATGGCTGTAACTCAAGTGCCAGAATATTGAAATAATCTTACATACTGACAATGTGAAGTGTGTCCGAAGGATCTTGGTCCATTTCCATTAAACCTTCCAACTCACCAGTAATGAAAAATACACCCACCCTTTCTTTTCTGCAAGCTTGTCAGATGCCGCCAGAGTTATCAAAAGCACGCTTAAGTTGCTTACATTCACGTTACTACATGATGTTGGTTTTGGGACCTTGCCCGCATTTTTCGTTGCCATTCTGTTTCAAAACACCCATGTCCTATACGCGTAATGATTGACTTTTATCCTCATATATTGCGACACTTAAGCAAACCTGAAGGAATCCAACCCCATTCCCTGCTTCCTAATTAGAACTACTTCTAGCCCGAGATAGATTTGTCCGTAGCTCGTGGTGTAGTGGCTAGCGTTGCCGCCTCTGGATCACGGGACCCGGGTTCGATTCCCGGCCGGGTAGAGGATTTTGTCCGCCCGCAGACTGGGTGTTTGTGTTGTCCTTGTCATCTCATCATCACCCAAATAATGGCGAGACTGGCAATGGAAAGATTGGAACTTGTACAGACGATGTTGGGCGTCCCACAAGCAAACAACCACCACCACCACCACCAAGATGGATTTGATACATACAAACTACTTCGAAAGAACCCTTTGTTCACTGAGGTCATAGAATTATTTTCTTCCATTTGCGGACCCATGTCTTGCCAATTAAGTCGAAATTCTTGAGCACACGTTGCAAGTGCGCAGTTCGAGACTTCATAGGAGTTATGAACGTCTGAGCGGTATTGGCGAAATTCTCATCCTACCTCTTCAACACGACAAAATGTTATTGAAGATCCTCCAGGCGCCGAAGAATGCGGAACTTTAAACTGGCACATCCGACAATGACCGCGGAGAATCTTGCAGAAGAGTGGTATAGAATTGCACTGTGTTCCATAAAATGATACCAGAGGAATCGATCGTTTCCTCTGAACAAAACAGTGTGGGCCAGCACCTACGTAACTACTACAACCCACATCCACTGCTCATTGTATTAGAGTCTTTGTCTCCAGGTCCCTTCTTTTAGAGAAGCTATGGCTTTTTTCGCAATTTGATTCAGTACCACCTCACTAGTTTTTCGATCTGCTCATGTAATCACCAGTAATCTCTTATAGCGTCACATTTAAAAGGTTTCTGTTCTCTTCTTGTGTGAACTGTTTACCGTCAATTGAGTTCCGTACGAGTCTATGCTCCAAATACCTTCAGTAAATACTTCCTAACATTTAAATTTGTATTCTACGTCAGTAAAATTATGTTATTCTGTTTATATATAAACGCTTTTCTTGCTGCTGCCAGTCTGCATCCGAGGTTTAGAGTAATAACGACGTATCTACAAAATTGGCCATTTTGACATACCTGCTTCACCACTGTCTTAGTGTTAAGCCTGGGGGAACTGTTTAATGAATGTAAACACACCCTGAGAACCACGAGCTATCACGATTCAACGTGAATTTGGTGGTAGCAGTGATAAGTGTTTCGAGTGTTGCAAAATTTCTTTTGCCTTTGTCTCAAAACATGCATTTTGTAGATATGTCGTTACTACTATAAACCCCTCTGTATGTCCTCTACTTTGGCATGAAAAGTAATAAAGTAACTGACGATGTCCGAATACCAAAATGCGTCTGCTACTTTTAGAGCATGATACACTAACACAAATCTCTCAGCATCGACTGATTCACACTGACTACATTCCATTACTCTTGTTTTACTGTTGTCAATGCAATGCATGACCCCTTTTCCAGCACTACCCAATCTGTTCAAATGCTCTTTAAATTCTGTGCGGTCTTCGATGGAATTACGTCATGGACAAACCTGAGAGTTTTTACTTCTTCTCCCTGAACATCAGTTCCCTTTCCAAATGTGTCTCTTTCGTTTACTGCTTGCTACATCTACATCGATACTCTGCAAATCACACGTAAGTGCCTGGCAGAGGTTTCATTGAACCACCTTCACAATTTATTATTATTATTATTATTATTATCTCGTATAGCGCGCAGGAAGAATGAACAGCTATATCTTTCCGCACGAGCTCTGATTTCCCTTATTTTATCTTTGTAATCGTTCCTCCCTATGTAAGTCGGTATCAACGAAATATTTTCGCATTCGGAGGACAAAGTTGGTGATTGGAATTTCGTGAGAAGATTCCGTCGCAACGAAAAACTCCTTTCTTTTAATGATGTCCATCCCAAATCCTGTATCATTTCTGTGATACTCTCTCCCATATTTCGAGATAATACAAAACGTGCTACCCTTCTTCGAACATTTTCGATACACTCCGTCAGTCCTATCTGTTAAGGATTCCACACAGCGCAGCAGTATTCTAAAAAGAGGACGGACAAGCGCAGTGTAGCCAGTCTCCTTAGTAGGTCTGTTACATTTTCCAAGTTTCCTGCCAATAAAACGCCGTCTTTGGTTAGCCTTCCCCACAACATTTTCTATGTGTTCCTTCCAATTTAAGTTGTTCGTAATTGTAATACCTAGGTATTTAGTTGAATTTATGGCTTTTAGATTAGACTGATTTATCGTGTAACCGAAGTTTAACGCGTTCTTTTTAGCACTCATGTGGATGACCTCACACTTCCCGTTACTCGGGGTCAACTGCCACCTTTCGCACCATTCAGATATTTTTTCTAAATCGTTTTGCAGTTTGTTTTGATCTTCTGATGACTGTATTAGTTGATAAACGACAGCGTCATCTGCAAACAACCGAAGACAGCTGCTCAGTGTGTCTCCCAAATCGTTTACATAGATAAGGAAGAGCACAGAAATGATGTTTTCTAAACCCATGTTCACTGTGTGTCAATAGACTTTTCTTCCAGATGTTTGAACACATATGTTCCAAAATCCTGCTAATATCTCCGTTAGCTATATGGGCCTGTAATTTAGTGCATTACCATACTACCTTTTTTGAATATTGGTGTGACCTGTGCAACGTTTCCAGTCTTTGGGTACGGATCTTTCGTCGAGCGAACGGTCGTATATGATTGTTAAGTATGGAGCTAATGCATCAGCATACTCCGGAAGGAACCTAATTGGTATACAGTCTGGACCAGAAGACTTGCTTTTATTAAGTGATTTAAGTTGCTTCACTACTCCGAGGATATTTACTTCTACGTTGTTCATGTCGGCAGCTGTTCTCGATTCGAATTCGGAATATTTACTTCGTTTTCTTCTGTGAAGGCATTTCGGAAGACTGTGTTTAGTAACTCTGCTATGCCAGCACTGTCTTTGTGGTGTGCGTACTGTAAGACCTTCGGTACACAAACCATCAGATTATTTGACTTGTCGCTCTAACGAAGTAGGCGAGTGTCAGCAATATGACTCGTGGTCTAATCGTGGCGTGTTTATCTTCTGCCGTTAGGTCAGACGATAGAAATGCCACTTCCACACTTCGAGTAGCAGACTGACCAACTTTAAACAGAACTTGATTAATTTTCACACACATTTATTAAAATAATAAAAAGCATAGACATTACGTAACTTGATTCTGGATGCTGTTTACAAACGACAATCTGAAGTTCCTTTGGTCTTGGTACGTTCATCTTATTCTCACATATATCTGATGCTTGACAAAGTGTCTATTCATTTCTCTTCATGGCTATGTACAGGAATATGGTAATCTTATTAGGTGCAGACTGAAACTTGACTATAGACTGGTACAGACTAATGTAGACTGGTATAGACAGGTGCAGATAAATGCATACTGGCTAGTCGGAGGTCTGTACACTCGTTATAATACCTCGCGCGTTCAGGTATCACTGCGCGAGTGTGATCTGCGAGGAGAAAAGGTTCTACGTTAGCAGCAATCTCATTGGCTGCGTTACATATTAATACGCGGATCGGCGGAAGCAGAATTTGGTCCGTCTCTATGGCAGCGCCATCTCGTAGAGCGGAGACTAACGAGCGCTGCGCCTGCGCTGTTGTGCTTAGCGGGGCGCGCTCTAGTGGGGAAGTTGTGTACGCGCTGACTACGCGGAACTTTGTACACAACAGTCTTCGATAGTATCTCCATTGCTACTGCTCGGTGTACACAATGAATACAAACCTGCCTCCTCCCTACTCAACTACTGTTTCATGTCTTTCACTCTTTGAACTGGAATCTGATTTCTGTGAGTCGTAGATAACCTTTCGCACCCTGTATTTTAACGCTTTTACCTTCAGAATTTCGAAGAGTAGACTGTAGTCCAGTACAGACTGTCTGATCTTACGTGCATCCGCCATTCTTCAGCCCACCTTCCGAGAAAGGTAATGGGCCGGAAACGGGATGGGAAGTGGTGGTGAAGCACCTGCGGGGCGCACAGGGCAGCACTGCAGAGCCGACAACGGCGCCGCTGCGCGGACAGACGCGACAACGCTGGGCCGCGCATCGCAGCGGAAACACTGGCCGCTCCAGCGACCAATGCCCGCAGGCCGGCAAAAAAGCCGGCCACGGTCCGCTTTGTGCAGCAGCAGCCGCTCCGCTGCACCTGTGAGCCTGCCAGACTGCGTGGTACCGCCCACTGGGCCTCGTAAACACGCTAGCGCGGCCCACTTGTCTTGACAAATTCATTAGCTTCCTATATGCCGGCGTCGTTTCCTGCTCGGTGGTCCATTTTCATATCTCTCTCTCTCTCTCTCTCTCTGACACACACACACACACACACACACACACACACACACACACACACACACACACACAGAGAGAGAGAGAGAGAGAGAGAGAGAGAGAGAGAGAGAGAGATATTTAGGGGGGGATATCAGTTATCGATGGGGCGGCGTAATGATAAGACTCATTCCATCAGCCACTACGTTGCTGTAAGATGATCACTATGCTGTGGGGTGAAGCTGGCACCTCGGTATCACGTGAATAGAAATTGTCGATGCCATTTACAACGGGGCAAAGACCTTCTCAAAGATATTTGGCTGCGTATCAGAACCTAATGGAACCACAAATGGCGCCAATCATATCAACATAGGCGAAGACTTTTGCCGCTGTATACCTACTACCAAACATCTTGCACGACAGTGGCGCTCCCTTGGTGCGCACCACAAAGTTCTGTATCACCCTGGTCGCCTCCGCTTAACCCCACACGGTTCCAACTGCATCTATATGAAACTCCCTGGCAGATTAAAACTGTGTGCCGGACCGATACTCGAACTCGGGACCTTTGCCTTTCGCGGGCAAGTGCTCTACCAACTGAGCTTCCCAAGCACGACTCACGCCCCGTCCTCACAGCTTCATATCAGCACACACTCCGCTGCAGAGTGAAAATCGCATTCTGGAAACATCCCCCAGGCTGTGGCTAAGCCATGTCTCCGTAATATCCTTTCTTTCAGGAGTGCTGGTTCTGCAGGGTTCGCAGGAGAGCTTCTGTAAAGTTTGGAAGGTAGGAGACAAGATACTGGCAGAAGTAAAGCTGTGAGGACGGGGCGTGAGTCGTGCTTGGGTAGCTCAGTTGGTAGAGCACTCACCCGCGAAAGGCAAAGGTCCCGAGTTAGAGTCTCGGTCGGGCACACAGTTTTAATCTGCCAGGAAGTTTCATATCAGCGCACACTCCGCTGCAGAGTGAAAAATCTCATTCTGCACCTACATGTCTTATAATTGTGACTCTCACCAAAGAAGTTGCGGCGCGGTCCAGGACACCGACCACATCATTTTGAACTGCCCACTGCGATACACGCGACAGCTTATTTAGTACACTGTTTGGTGATTGGAGGGTAACTTCCCACCAAAGTACAGACAATCCTTACAATGAATCTACCACTGTATGAACTGTTTATCGGCTGATCAAATACGGATTTGTAACTTGACGTAATTATTCTATCACACTCTAGGTGTGTGTGTGTGTGTGTGTGTGTGTGTGTGTGTGTGTGTGTGTGTGTGTGTGTACTTGCTGCGCTCATTAAATTGAAATGAGCGTTACCATGCAACTTTGCAGCTTCAATATTGTTTACCTGTTAGAAAGCATGTTTACCACAACGCGCTGCAGACTTGCACATTGAATACTCGGAGCTCTGTTTGTTGATTGCGTGGCGGTACGATTTATTGATCACATCTTTGGAGGATACAACTTGATAAATCACTTTCAAAGCACAGTCGAAGCGTCCAAACAAGCGTTTGCTCTGTTTTGACCCAGTTTACGAATTTGTTTGCAGCCAGCCACTCTTGTCAGTGGATAAAAGCATCTGCTACATGAATCAGTATATGGACTTGCAATCTGCGTGTAAGAAAATTATCAACAAATACACGGTCGGTCAGAAATACTGAATCCGTTGCCATATATGTAACAGCAAAACAATGATGGTCGGGTGTGATGTTGCCTTGTATCCATATGTGTTACTATAACGTGTAACATGTCATGTATCTCAAGCGGGCTGATTATATCCGGTTCGAAGGCCACCAAAATCTAGGTTCCACTGGCTTCCTTAAATGCCTGAAGGTAAATGCCAGAATGGTTCCTCTGAATATGAGTTTGTGCTCCGTCTCTAACGTTTTCGTCGTCGACGATAAGTTACGCCTTAATCTTCCTTCCTTCCCCATCTTTTATTGTTAATTTGCTGGCCTATAATACGTATGTTTCGTACCCTTTAAGCAATCTGCAATGTGTGTAAAAGAGAGCGAAAGTATTAACTGCTTGCTCAGTGCACACACTGCTTTAGCTCTGTTTTACACGCGACCCTATCAGGACCCAAATTATGAGATAATCCTATTGTTTTGGAAATGAAAGTTCCACAGCCGTACTTTGCTTGTACTTTATTTGTAAATTTTTTCTGCAACTTGTTTAGGACTCGCAGTGCTATCCTCAAGCACTCTCTCATTGATGTATACAGCCAAGACGCCGGGCTGGAATCTGACAAATAATAGTCGCAGCTACACCAGACATCCATTTACTGTTAACGCTACTTGAGTATCACACACGTTCGTTTCGTCCCTGTCGAAAGTAAGAACTCTCCGCTACACTGAACTGTAGCTTTTTGTTCGTTTTTAGTAAACAGTAACTTATTATGTAAATAAGAAGTAGTCCAGAGAACGTTCAACGTTATCCACACAGCCAAAATGGGAATTTTCATTTGACCAACAAAAGAAAAGATTTTTTATACTGATATAGGTTTTAGTAATATGATTTCTTCACAGCTTGAAGACACTTACGAAATATTCCGAACAGAGCTGAAGGAGAAAATTCACGGAAGTGTCAGTTTATCCAGCACAAGAGACTATTAACCTTCCAAATACAGATACATACTTTTACCATTGACTGTGTTTCTTATCAACAGAAGTCGTAACCATGTTGTTACTGTACTAAATCTAACAAAATGGTTCCAATGGCTTTAAGCACTATGGGACTCAACATCTGAGGTCATCAGTCCCCTAGAACTTACAACTACTTACGTAAAACTAACCTAAGGACATCACACACATCCATGCCCGAGGCAGGATTCGAACCTGCGACCGTAGCAGTCGCGCGGTTCCGGACACTAAATCTAACACTCATGCACATATCATAGTAGTTACAATAAACAAAATCCGCGTCCACGGTTAATCAATAATTCAACGTCGTGCCAACATAAAAAAAGAACCAAAGCAGCAGTTTAAATCAATCTATCTGCCCATACCACGTTTATACTACGTGCACGAAGAGGAAAGAACAGTTCCCAACAGAAAAAACGTATCTTTGAGGTAAGGTCTATGTAGTATGCATCAGCTGTGCAGCACATGCTCGTTGCTGGTTGATGTATGTTGACACTGTAATGAATGGTGATCAATTAACTGAGCCATAGGCAACGAAAATGGAAGCTGCCGTCTGGATGTTAGCAACAATACCGTCTATACTGCCGCAATAGCTGAAGAATGATTTTTCGAGAAAACTTTCCCTGAACTACCATTCAATGTGACAAACACTGTTTCCCAGCACCTGGTCACTGCGTCACTACCCGTCATCACGCTAAGAAATCAAATATGTGACGTCTGCATGCTCTATCTGAAGATTAACTTTGGAACACCTGAAGCCCTGTTTATGGGAAAGAACAATCCGCATGTGTTTAGGTCGCAGCCATCTAATATTTATATTGGCATATTAATTCTATTACGTGTGTTACCTCGCGTTGTGGTGTGTTTTCCAGCAACAGACTACGAGAAAAAAAAAACCGTCACTGGTAGGAGTGGCATTGGATACAAATAACTGCGTCAAGTTATGACCACTCTGGCGAGTAACGAGTTTACAACTAACCCAGTGGCTCCATTTATTCCTTTCATGAAACATCCGGTATCAGTGAACCTTAACACAGAACGTGAATCTTGCTTGAATATTACGAATGGTCCCGGTTTTTACAACTGTGCCCTCTCGTATGCTAGGAATAAGGGACCGCCACGATTCGGAGTGGTAACGCATGTGCGTCGTCTGAGGCGAGCTGCAGGCCGTCGTCCACTTGATGGCTCGCCTTAATTTAACTGCTTGTAATGACCCCAACTGCTCTTGCCGCTGCCGCCAACAATTTTCTTATTGAGACTTCGCTGTTCCCTCATTTCTGGCTTCCGCCACCAACACCGCGGAGCAACGGCCGAACACGACGAAGTTCAATTTCGCGACATTGCCTTTTCTACAAGGTCAGACCTTACAACCAGATTTTTTTTTTTATCTTATGCAGCAGCACTATCTAGCTCTATGCATTTTACGAGATCGAAAGATCTTAAATCGATGCGTTGCTGGTAAAACACGGCCACTTTGGCGTAAGGGGCAATAACTGCACCGACCAACTCGACGGAAGCGCACTCACTCTTACAATAGTCCTACCACACTGATTAGTACAGACAGTCTGCAGTTGAAGTCAGAAGAAGAATGGTCATCATGCAATAAGGACATTAACTTCAAAACAACTTTTGATTTGATTCTCAAAGAGCATATATCCCATGGTTTCTTAACTCTGGTCTTAATTAGAAGATTGTCATTAACAGGTCACGTCGCTACCAACGAAAAGGAGATATCTCTTAATACCGTGGTCAAATTGCTATTACTGTGCAATTGAAATTACATCCTGTATTTTTCCTGTAGTGTGTAAAATATAAAAAAAACAAAGGTTATATCAGTATATTCAAATTTGTTAAAGACTTCTCACTCCGCCGTTTACTTCAAAGTTCTGAATCTGTAAGTTCATCAAATTTTGCTAACGTAATCTATTTTACCGTTGGACGTGACTGGATTTTAATTTGATTAGTTTCTCAAATTCAGTAGTTTATTAATGATTAAGTTTAACGACACAGATTTTCAAAATCTCCGCTATGTTAATGACTTCTGTGTAAATAACTAGCGGTTTAATGTTCTCTCTCATATCTTTTAAAAATGAAGTACTTGGTTGTACGAACTGCTGGAAATAAAATCTGATTCTCTTCAGGATCACTCAGTTCACGAGCTAATTAACTGTTCCGTTTCTGACATTATAACCAACATACGTAAATAGCTGCACTGCACTGTAGTTTAAGGGAGAGATGCGGCCATATGTATGTCAACACACACAGAAGGCTGGCTTGGTTTCGCAAAAATAACTCGCAACTAACCATTCCGGTAGCTGTCTGCAATGAGGTACATTAAATTAATGGAAGTATCCATGGAAAAAGGCAGATTTCGAGTTCGTTTCCGTAGAGAAGGTGGAGGGATGTTACAGTTTAATTTGTCGACTGACAACATTAGAGACGTCACAGCAGTTTAGGATGTAGGCGATGAGGCACGAACCTACCTTTGTCTACTGCATGGACCTTTCTGATACTGGCCTAACATGGGCAGGGAACGAGATTTAAAAAATTGTGTGTTATCGTAACACTGCTGAAACACTACGTTTGGTAGTACTTCCACACGTGTTCGTGTGCCCGCACAGTCTACGATCACTGAATCGGATGCCTCATTTACCATAACACTATCTCTGGAAATAGTGGACAACTCAGAGGAAATGCGATCAACTTAAAAATTCTTCTTCCCGTTTTTAAGAGCCAATTAAGTGACAAGGGAGTGGGCTGGGTCCAGTCTTTCTGTTTTCGGCGTCTTTCTGCGCATAAATTTAATGTTTTGCCCTAAGCACTCATGCTCCATATTTTTAAATTCTGATTGAACTTGGTTTGATCACATTTTAATAAAATCGTGGAAGTTTCACTTTAATACTCTAGTTTTCTTTACGATGTTGCTCAGAATGTATTGATACACACACTTCAAAATATCTACTTCATCTGTATTCGATTTGTACAGTTCTCCCAGATGAGCACAACCGAAAGCGAAAGTATGATGTATACAGCACACATCCCACCAATGCAAAGCATTTATTTTACATTGTGTCGATTACTTGTCTATACAAATTTGGACTTTAAAATCTTTAAAACGGTACAGGAGAAAGCGTAGATACTCTAGTGAAACGGAATTTTGAACACAATATCAAACCAGTCTCAGGACTGAAGACCAGTACGGTAAACGTCAGGAAACTGGAAATAACATGATTAACATCGCACAAAGCGTTGCTTATCAGGTTTCGCCTTTGTGCGTACAAGCTGCAACTGATTCAAGTACTAAAAGCCGAAAGACAAACCTCGGGACCAACAATTTACAGTGGATACGCTAACCAAAACCCTGACACAAATAAGGCCTTTTTTGAAAGACTTGTTTCTCCGACGACTCAACTTTTCAAGGGTACGGCAAACTGAATGGTCATAGCATTCGCATATCGAGATTAGACTGCCATGTTACACGTGAAATGTAAAGAGAAAGGCTCGAGTTTTGTGTGTGCTTCTAACTGATGTACGTCTGCATTACTGGTCCATTCCTTTTCTGGGAGTCCATCTCCAACCATTAGTGGTGCTCTCCTAGAATCGCAAAAGCTGGCTGGGTCACAACTGGAACACGTGCAACCTTCCATATTGCAGTAGGATGGATTACTAAACGTTCGTCATATCCTGAATGAAAACTTTATTACACACCTTTGCATCTGAACACGCGCGGGATTAGCCGAGCGGTCTAAGGCGCTGCGTTCATGGAATGTGCGGCTGATCCCGGCGGAGGTTCGAGTCCTCCCTTGGGCATGGGTGTGTGTGTTTGTCCTTAGGATAATTTAGGTTAACTAGTGAGTAAGCTTATGGAATGATGACCTTAGCAGTTAAGTCCCATAAGATTTCACACACATTTGAACACGTCGCCGCAGTCCCAGAGGCGTACATGGAGAGACTGACAGCCAGTGGAAGCTGCCCACGCCACTAGGAGGTACGCACACTGACTTATGAATGACTAACAAAATATTACGATCTGTCTTGTTACACGTTGAATAACCAGGTGTTTCTATCTAGTACAGTTATCGACGTTTCAAATGATACAGACAATACACGGACGACACCCTGTATTTCTTATGTTAGCACGACTGGAAAGCTGGGCAGGGCTTTGGGAAACAGCGCCCCAAGCGGCGGCAAGAAAACCGTGGAGCGGAACGTTGCTGGCAGCCAGAGAGATCTGCTGGGGGGCGTGGCAGCTTTCATTCCCAGTATTTTGAGCGGCGACGTGCTGGGGAAGAGCGCCGCAGGCCGGCCGCGATTAGCAGACCGCGAAAGGCAGAAGGAGCCCAGCCCGGGGCCCGCTGCGATAAACTTTGTTTCCTCTCCCGCGCTCTGCATCCTAGAACGGCGAGATTACGCGACCCCACACTTATTTGTATGGCATCGAGGAAGTTCATTATTACAGTCTAGAATGCTACTAAATTTAAAAACTAAGAAGCAGCACTGACGGAAGTGAAGCGTTGTTTTATCCGTGACGACTGTGGTTTGAACAGCGTGGCTGTGGTAATCACGACGTAACACTGAAAACTGCCATTTCAATTTTATTATGTACAGGAGGCCGCTTATAAAACACTAATACGACCTATTCTTGAGTACTGCTCGAGCGTTTGGGATCCCTATCAGGTCGGATTGAGGGAGGACGTAGAAGCAATTCAGAGGCGGGCTGCTAGATTTGTTACTGGTAGGTTTGATCATCACGCGAGTGTTATTGAAATGCTTCAGGGACTCGGGTGGGAGCCTCTACAGGAAAGGAGGCGTTCTTTTCGTGAATCGCTACTAAGGAAATTTAGAGAACCAGCATTTGAGGCTGACTGCAGTACAATTTTACTGCCGCCAACTTAAATTTCGCGGAAAGACCACAAAGATAAGAGAGATTAGGGCTCGTACAGAGGAATATAGGCAGTCATTTTTTCCCTTGTTCTGTTTGGGAGTGGAACAGGGAGAGAAGATGCTAGTTGTGGTACGAGGTACCCTCCGCCACGCACCGTATGGAGGATTGCGGAGTATGTATGTAGATGTAGATTTGAAGGTGTCTGTGCCAAGTCGTCCATTGCAGTATCTTCGCAACTGCGTGACTAGCTTTAAGAACATTTGACCAACAGAACACAGGACGCTGGGCGGCGATTTCATGTTAACAAGGAAGTACAGAAAGAACTCGACAAAATTTCGGCATGGTGTAATGAAATGCGGAACTGTACGTAACAATGAGAGAGTCGTATTGGTCCCGGTTACAAGACTAATAGTGAACATCTAGAGCGCGTCACATCGCATAGGCGTACACGTATTTAGGGTAATAGTAATAACTCATTTGAAATGGGACGATCTCGTAAAATCATTAGGCAAGTTGAATGAAAGACTTAACGGCTGAAAGTTTTGGAAAGTGCGATGCACCTGCAAAATAAACTTTATAGAAGCTAGTGTAACCAATTCTACAGCGCCTGGAAAAAGTTGCGCAGCATCCAGAAGGGCAAGAGGAAACGAAACTTCATGGTTTGAGAAGGTATGTGATGTTATTTGAGTGATTATAAGACAGAGTCAAATTTACAAAAAAAAACTTGACATAATGCGGCCACTTATCAGTATGACTTTTTACCCCGTCTGGACCGGATGCATGCGTCGCGTCAGTTAGGAAGGGTATAGAAGCCATTGTTATCGTCTCTTGAGTCAAGCTGACAAACATTGTTCAATTGGCTCTAAGCACTATCTGAGTTCATCAGTCCCCTAGACTCAGAACTACTTAAACCTAAATAACCTAAGGACATCACAGACATCCATGCCCGAGGCAGGATTCGAACCTGCGACCGTAGCAGTCGTGCTGTTCCGAACCGAAGCGCCCAGAACCACTCGGCCACTGCGGCCGGCCATTCCTATGCATTTCGCAGTAGATAGAGTATGCGTATATTAAGATGGTGCATAAGTTAGTAGCGTTTTTGTTTTGCATATTGTTATTCCGGTTGATATAGGTTTATTTAACGATTGTCATTTTTATTTGTAGTTCAGTGTTGCTATCTGAGTTTAAATATAGTGTATTTGTCATTCGGAGATAGTGAGTGGAGCTGTGGACACTAGAAAATGGGATGTCGATGGAGAAACCTGGACATTTCCAACATATTCTTCTGTTTGAGTTCAATAAAGCGTTGAGAGCAGTGGAGGTAGCCAGAATTTTTTGCGCCGTGTAAAGGGATAATGCCGATGGACATGACGTCAAGAAATGGGTTTTCTCGTTTTAAGGGGGATCGTCTAGACATTGACTCTTCATGTTCAACAAGACCGTCGGGGTTTGATGAAGGACATTTACACGCATTAAACCACAATGGTTCACGTCACAGTATTCGAGAACTGGCGAATACGATGAGTTGTGATCATTCCACAATCGTGCGACAGTTGCATGTAATGGAAAAAGTTCAAAAATCAAGCGTATGGGTACCACATGCTCTAAGCCAAAATCACAAAATTCAGCGGGTGGTCGTATGTGCATCTCTGCTTACTCGTCATCAATTGGCTCGTCGACAGCATCTATCATTTCAACCCTGTGTTGTCACTGGCGGCGAGAAATGCTATCTTTATGCTAACATGAGGGGACAAGAGGTGTGGCAGAGCCCAAATAAAGCATTAACTCCCCGCACAAAAACCTGCGCGCCTCAACAAAAGATAACGTTATGCATCTCGTGGAACAGCGACGGTTGGGTGTACTACGAACCGTTTCCCGCAGGTGTAACCACCAGTGCTGGCATTTATTGTCAACGACTGAGACGTCTTTCAGATGCAATCCACGAACAACAACCGGGGAGACAGCCTGAAGTGATGCAACTGCACTATAATGCCGGCTTGCGTTCTGCGGAACTGACAAAAAAGGCTGTACAGGGAAGTCATTCCGCAAACACCTTATTCACCTGATCTTGTGCCCTCAGATTTTCACCTTTTCCGCTCTCTAACGAGCAACCTTCAAGGAACTTCCTTTCCGGATGAAAATGCGTCCCGAACATGGCCCGACGAGTTGTTCTCAAAACGATGCGCTTTCTACAGTCGCGGAATCGGAAAGTTACTCCGTAGTTGGTAGACTATTGTAAACAGTGAAGGGAGTATGTTATTGATACTAAACTCTCTTACGTTTATCTGCTGTGTTTATTAAACTTACGGAAAAAACGCTACGGATTTGGGCACAAACCGCGTATTACAGTGCAGCGTGCAGTGAAGGCGTGTGCGCAGCAGTGTGGGCCAGCTCAGTTTCCCCGTGGATATGCCCACTACACGCCAGGGATCACAGTGTCGTGTCGGCGGACGGGGCAGCACGCCTTCCTCAGCAGCCTTTCCGGTCGGCTCGGCTCGGCTCGGCTTTATATCGCGGGAGCGCCCGCAGCTCGTGTTTGGGAAGAACGAAAATAGGCCCCCGGCTGCGCCTCAAGGGTCAATTGCCTTCGAGATTGAAAAATCTCACGTCAATGGCCCAATCAGTCGCTGATAGAGTGAAGCTCGCTTGGCGCACCGCCGGGCGAAGGATATTTCTACACAACAGAAAGGAAATGACAGACAGGGGAGAGTTCCAGCAACCGGGAAAACTTCGAGCAAGTGTCAAAACTGCTACGCCACTGAAGTTTAAATTGGCAATACCGCTTCGGCTCCGAAGTCTAAGACCAATAAATCAACACTAGTAAAGGTAGTTTTGTCTCTGACAACCGATTTTATAAAGTGACTATGGTACTTGCAATGACTTCAAACATTTTCAGTGTAAATTCCTCCAGCGTAACAAACTTGGCAACACGATATGAAGTGATGAGTATACCAAATGTGACTCTGTTTAAATACAAAAACAGTATTTGATTCTCACGCATATTTCAGTGTCCAATAAGGGCTACTTTCAACATAAAAGGAAAACTATCTTCGCAGTAATGAGCATTGTGGTATCTAATTCCGGAGGCGTCTCAGTAAGTCGCCATTATAGGTTGGTAAGTGGAGGTATCAGTAACAGTAACCTTGTTACATCACAAAGTATTACCGTTCATTACGCTCTTACAACTCGTGACCACGCTTGTAACTTTTCGCAACACCTGTTATGTCTGTAACTCTACCTCTAAAATTGTGGCACATAGTCACATACGTCACCTGTAAGCCAAGTATCAGCATTTAATGGGTTATACTTTAAACATGAGAATAACCACACTAGTAGTGTTTAACAATAATCATAGTCATGTATTGCATTACGGGCCTTTAAATCCTAAAAAAGAAAAAAATGAAATAATCACATTACGAACGGAAGAGAAACCAAAAATAGGGCGATTCAGCTGCACCTACCTCTGGGTTTTTGTAAAACCCGCGACGCCATCAAATACCACACACGAGATTTTCATTCTCTCTCTCTCTCTCTCTCTCTCTCTCTCTCTCTCTCTCTGCGCAAACTATTAGACCTGCATAAAAAATTACCAGCACCTTCCTGTAGGAAGTTTAATGTGGTTAAATTGTGTACTGGGATGCATTTTCGCCAGAGGCCATAGGTTTCGGATTATTGAAAGACATTGTACAACGTGACATTCAAATGAGCTTTTCCTCAGTAACTCAAATTGTAGCCTCTGGCGAAAATTTATTCCAGTCCAAAATCTGCGTCAGATGTCCTACAAAACTGTTCTGTTAATTTTTGCTGTAGGATTAATAGATTTGCGCCTTGTGAGCGAGAGAATACGAAAATCTTGCACAAGGTATTTGAAGGTGTTGCGGGTAGTATAAAACCCAGTGGCAGGTGCAGCTGAATAACCCTGCCCGTTACAAAGCAAAAAGTCTGTCAGTCACAACATTGGAGGTATCTACTGCACACAGTTGTCTATTGTTGCCAGTCTCTGGCTTAACCTTCCACAGCTATCGGCTGCACTTTTTTATGATTTGTTAATACTAGATCCATCGCGTCCTTTGACGTATCATTGGTCGTTTTCCAGTAGTACGAGAATGGAGGACACTATATGGGAGGTTTTTTTGGGTTGGGTTTAAGGGCGCTCAACTGCTGAGGTCATTAGCGCCCAGTCACTGTTGTTCGAGCACATGGAATCTGGTAAAACTCAAGGGGATGGAGGGGACACCAGAAGGACCCGACAAAGATGCAGACAAAATAAGTAAAAAGATTAAATGTCCTTGGACAAGCCAGTTAAAGTTATAAAACGCAGAATACGAGCAGCTGCTCGAGCGTCATCAGCTAAAACATCCGGTAAAGTAGATGGCAGGGACAGGACAACACGAAATTGACTAAAACGGGGACACGACAATAAAACATGGCGCACTGTTAATGCCTGACCACTAGGGCACTGCGGGGCTGGGTCACCGGAGAGCAGGTAGCGGTGGCTAAACCGGCAATGCCCAATCCGCAACCTGGTCAGAAGGACCTCCTCGCGCCGAGATGGTCGGGAGGATGTTGTCCAAGCAGTTGGTAGCGGTTTTACTGCCCGGAGCTTGTTTCCTTGGAGGGATGACCAAGCATCCCACCACAACGACACAAGCCTCTTACAGACATCCCCACGAACGTCGGATGACGGGACACAATGGGAGGCTTGCCGAGGCAGGAGGACTGCAGCCTTGGCTGCAGCATCCGCAGCCTCATTCCCAGGCACTCCCACATGTCCGGGAACCCACAGAAAGCTGACGGAACCACCGTTATCAGCCAAAGAATGGAGGGACTGCTGTATCCGTTGTATCAAGGGATGGACCGGATAGGGAGCTCCAAGGCTCTGAAGAGCACTGAGTGAGTCAGAGCAGAGTACATATGATGAATGGTGGTGGCGGCGGGCATACTGAACGGCCTGATGGAGAGCAAAAAGCTCGGCCGTAAAGCTGGAACATTGGTCGAGGAGCCTGTATTTAAATGTGCCGGCCCCGACGACAAAGGCACAGCCGACACCATCGTCAGTTTTGGAGCCATCGGTGTAAATAAAGGTGTGACCGGCAAGTCGAGCACGAAGTTCGGCAAACCGTGAGCAATACATTGCAGCCGGAGTACCATCCTTCGGGAGGGAGCTGAGGTCGAGATAAATATGAACCGGAGCCTGGAGCCAAGGTGGTGTCGGGCTCTCACCCTCTCTGAAGGTGGTAGGGAGGGCAAAATCCAATTGTCGAAGCAGGCGACGGAAGCGGACTCCGGGGGGCAGCAGGGCAGACACATACAACCCGTACTGACGGTCGAGAGAATCGGCGAAGAAGGACTTGTAAGAGGGGTGGTCGGGCATAGAAGACAGCCGGCAGGCATACCGACACAGCAGTACGTCGCGCCGGTAGGTCAACGGTAACTCGGCAGCTTCAGCGTAAAGACTCTCGACAGGACTAGTGTAGAAGGCTCCGGTCGCAAGACGTAACCCCCGATGGTGGATGGAGTTGAGCCGGCGTAAGAGGGACGGCCGAGCGGACGAGTAGACGAAGCTCCCATAATCCAGCTTCGATCGGACTATGGACCGATACAAGCGAAGCAGGACAGTGCGATCCGCTCCCCAAGATGAACCGCTAAGAACTCTGAGGACATTAAGGGAACGTGTACAACGGGCCGCCAAATAAGAGACGTGTGGAGACCAACACAGTTTCCTGTCCAACGTGAGCCCTAGAAACTTAGTTGTGTCCACGAATGGGAGAACAACGGGACCGAGATGTAAGGATGGCGGAAGGAACGCTTTATATCGCCAAAAGTTGATACAAACCGTCTTTTCTTCAGAGAACCGGAAGCCATTTGCCACGCTCCATGAGTAGAGGCTGTCTAGACAACGCTGAAGGCAGCGCTCCAGGAGGCATGTTCTCTGGGCACTGCAGTAGATCGCGAAGTCATCGACAAAGAGAGAGCCTGAGACGTTAGGTGGAATGCAATCCATAATGGGATTGATCGCGATGGCAAAAAGGGCTACGCTCAAGACGGAGCCCTGAGGCACTCCGTTCTCCTGGAGGAAGACGTCGGACAATACAGAGCCCACACGTACCCTAAACTTTCGATCCGTTAAAAAGGAATCAATAAAAAGGGGCAGGCGACCGCGTAGGCCCCACCTGTGCATAGTGCGGAGGATACCTCCTCTCCAACAGGTGTCATAAGCCTTCTCCAAGTCGAAGAACACGGCTACCGTTTGGCGCCTTCGCAAAAAGTTGTTCATGATGAATGTCGACAAGGTCACGAGGTGGTCAACAGCGGAGCGGCGGCGACGAAAGCCGCATTGGACATTAGTAAGTAGCCGTCGAGATTCAAGAATCCAGACTAACCGAGCATTAACCATGCGCTCCATCACCTTACAGACACAGCTTGTAAGAGAAATGGGGCGGTAACTAGAAGGAAGGTGTCTATCCTTCCCGGGTTTGGGTATAGGAACAACAACGGCGTCACGCCAGCGCATGGGGACTTTACCTTCGGTCCAGACGCGATTGTAGGTACGGAGAAGGAAGCTTTTGCCCGCCGGAGAAAGGTGTGCCAGCATCTGAACGTGAATGGCATCCGGCCCCGGAGCAGAGGACCGGGACAGTGCAAGCGCACGTTCGAGTTCCCGCATAGTAAAGGGGGCATTATAGGTTTCCAGATTCAGCGAGTGGAAGGAAGGTCGCCGAGCCTCTTCTGCCTCTTTCCTGGGAAGGAAGGCAGGATGGTAATGGGCGGAGCTTGAAACCTCCTCGAAAAAGCGGCCAAAGGCGTTGGCGACAGCCACCGGATCAACAAGGACCGCATTACCTGAGGTCAGGCCAGGTACCGAGGAGTGGGCCTTAATACCCGACAGCCGGCGCAGGCTACCCCAAACGACGGAAGATGGAGTAAAACTATTAAAGGAGCTGGTGAAAGAGGCCCAACAAGCTTTTTTGCTGTCTTTGATGACTCTACGGCATTGCGCTCGGAGTCGTTTGTATTCAATACAATTCGCCAACGTAGGATGGCGGCGAAAGGTGCGTAAAGCACGTCGTCGAGCACGGATAGCGTCCCTACAAGCCTCGTTCCACCAGGGGACGGAAACGCGACGTGAAGAAGTAGTACGAGGAATGGAACGTTCGGCAGCATGGATGATAACAGCCGTGAGGTATTCGACCTGACTGTCACAACTGGGAAAATCGTGGTCTGGAAAGGTCGCCAGGGATGAGTAAAGTCCCCAGTCAGCTTTCAGTATGTTCCAGCTCGAAGGACGTGGGGATGGGGTGTGGTGCAGTAGACGAACGACACAGGGGAAGTGGTCGCTCGAATAGGTGTCAGAAAGGACATACCACTCGAACCGACGGGCAAGAGAGGTAGAACATATCGAGAGGTCCAAGTGGGAGAAGGTATGAGTGGAGTCCGAGAGGAAAGTCGGGGTGCCGGTATTGAGGCAGACAAGATTGAGATGGTTGAAGACATCTGCCAAGAGTGAGCCTCTTGGACAGGATGCAGGAGAGCCCCAAAGGGGATGATGGGCATTGAAGTCGCCAAACAATAAAAACGGCGGGGGAAGCTGAACGATCAGGTGCATCATGTCAGCCCGACTAACGGCAGACGACGGTGGAGTGTAGATGGTACAAACTGAAAAAGTAAAAGCAGAAAGAGTAATGCGGACAGCTATTGCTTGGAGTGGGGTGGTCAATGGGATGGGATGGTAATAGACGTCGTCCCGAATGAGCAACATGACCCCACCATGAGCTGGGACACCGTCCACAGGGGTAAGGTCATACCGCTCCGAGGTATAGTGGGTAAAGGCAATACGGTCAGTCGGGCGCAACTTGGTTTCCTGCAGTCCAAGGACGAGCGGACAGTGCAGGTGGAGGAGCAGTTGTAATTCCTCCCGATGAGATCTAATACCTCTTATGTTCCAATGAAACAACGCCATCGCTAGTCAAAAAGTTGGGGGAACGAGACGGGGGAAGAGCTGGTCACCTCGACGGCCGCGGAGGGCCAGGTTGCGAGGGAACAACGCTACAACCGACGGGAGGCGGATCCGGTTCCATCGACTGGTCGCCAGCTGCGGCCGCTGTCCCTGGTTGTGTAGGAGGGGCAGCATCATTTGCCGACGAAAGGCCAGCTGAGCGCCTGGCAGCAGAGCGTCCCGGCGAAACTGAGGACGGCCGGGAGCGGCGACTCACGGATGGAGCGTCAGTCGAAACGCGCCGGGGTGGAGAGGGGGATAGAGATTTCTTCTTGGAGGCCTTCTTGGAAGGCCGAGGAGGCACAGGGATGGTGGGCTGGACCCGAAGAAGGTCCTCACGCGCGGGGTCCGTTTTGGAACGCCGGACCTCGGAAGCCGGGGTCCGGAACGTGTCCCCGATGGATGCCTGAGAAGAGGATCGCTTCTCAGGTGGCGTGTGGGGAGAAGGAGGAGGAAGGTTGGCCCCTGGGGCAGAGGGGGTGGGGGCCACAGGGGAGGAGGATTTGGAAGGGAGGGATTTGGGAGGCGGAGGCAGAGCCCCCTGATGGGCGGAGGAGGCGGAGGGGGGACAGGAGAGGGGTGAGGATACCGCGGAAGGAGTGGACACAACTGAGGCAAATGAAGTGGTCAATGGCACGGGATGGAGGCGGTCGTACTTCTTCCTGGCCTCAGAATAAGACAGCCGATCCAAAGTTTTGATTTCTTGTATCTTCTTCTCCTTCTGATATGCGGGGCAGTCTGAGGACCTAGGCGAGTGGACGCCAGGACAATTAACGCACCGAGGTGGTGGGGTGCATGTATGTTCCTCACGAAGAGGACGGCCACAATCGCCACAGAGGGGCTCAGCCTCACACCGTGACGACATGTGCCCAAAGCGCAAACACCTAAAACAGCGCATAGGAGGCGGAACGTAGGGTCGCACGTCACACCGGTAGCACATTACCTTTACCTTCTCTGGGAGAACGTCCCCCTCGAAGGCGAGGATAAAGGCCCCAGTGTCGATGCGACGGTCTTTGGGGCCGCGCTGGACTCGCCGGACGAAATGCACGCCTCGGCGCTCCAGGTTGGCCCTGAGCTCCTCATCAGATTGTAGCAGGAGGTCACGATGAAAAATAACCCCCTGCGTCCTATTGAGTGCCAGATGTGGGACAATGGAGACTGGGATGTCCCCTAGGCGGTCGCACGCCTGGAGCGCCGCCGACTGTGTGGCGGACGTGGTCTTGATAAGTACGGACCCTGAACGCATCTTGCTGAGAGCCTCGATTTCCCCGAAGATGTCCTCAATGTGCTGAACAAAGAACATGGGCTTGGAGGTGGCGAATGTCCCCCCATCGGTTCGAGAACAGACCAAATAGCGGGGGAAGTACTTCGCTCCAAGCCGGCGGGCCTGTCCCTCCTCCCATGGAGTGGCCAAGGGGGAAGGGGCAGGAGAACCAGAACCAGAAACGGAACTTTTTCTTTTGAAAGACTCGGCCGCAGAGCGACCCGATACGTGGTGACGTTTCATCTGCGAAACGTCCGCCCCGATACCACCCACTCCGACCAGGGGCTCTCCCCACGGGCGCCACCCAGCCGCAGCAAGGGCCACCTGGCAGGATGACCATTGCCGGGAGTCCTGATGCCCCAAGGAGACGGGCATCTACTCCTTGGCCGACGTGGGGAGGGTGCAGCTCAGGTATCGGCAGTACGATCCCTGTGTTGTCAGGGGGCTACAACCTAGAGGGTACATGACGACCCCACCACAACGGGCTGGCTACCGTGCTGGATTTCTGGTGCCATGGAAAGTCCATCATGATCGCTGGTGCAGATGGAGACGCACTATGGGCGTAACTGGGGCAACCCAAAAGGCGTTTAGGCCCAATTTGAGTAATAGTGGGTATGGTTACAACGCCGGTGCAATGCTGAGTGCCAAGGTCTGAGTGCACTTAGGACCAGTGGTACACCACGTAAGGTGTCCTTCCCCAAAAGGCTCGTACTTCTGTAGAAATTTAGAAAAATGGAGGTCAAACCCCAAGGGGGACCATCACATGGAGGGCCGAAACAGTTTAAACTCCTTTTAGTCGCCTCGTACGACAGGCAGGAATACCTCGGGCCTATTCTTACCCCGGACCCGCAGGGGGACTATATGGGAGGGATCTATCAGGTCGGAGGATGTGGCCAAACCACTACAGCCTCTTCTGGCCTAATATTCGGTCAATGTTCGCCCTTCGAAACGCTGGAACAGGTCGTCTTTCGTTCTTTGTTCCCACTGACTTTCCGTGGTACTGTAGACGGGTCTGGGTCCACAGATCTTGTCACGTACCTTCCTCTCGAGGGTCAGATTGCTTCTTCAGTTCTCGCTGACGTCGTCCTGGTGGTCACACTAATGGTGAACAATATAAAATGAAAGGATCGTTAAACAACAACAACAACAACAACAACAACAACAACAACAACTAGTGAGGTAAAACTGGTATCATTAAAATGATCAAAATAGCTCGAGCGTAGTAGACTTCGCGAGCACTCAAACTCACTGTATATCTGCACGTCCAACAGCTAAAATCTTCGAAGTAATGCAACTCCCTCGGAAATTTAACGACACAGCGGAAAATGAACTAACGGTGAAAGCCGTTAGCAGCGTCAGTCAATTACTTGTCCTAAACTTTCCCCACGCATTCTACGTTAAGTTTTATAAACTAAAGATCGTAACAGTCGAGGAACACGGAAAAGAACTCTACGATCGATCGTTGTTGTCGCCCATCCCTCCTTCCCCATTCCACCGACCACTCCGCAACGGATCATCTTAATTTCAAGGTGAACCACGGCTTGGGCAGGTTGCCAAACTCCCAAATGTCAACAGCTCTCCCCTCCAGTTTCACACGGCACGTGTCCGCAAAAGGCTCAGCGATTTCAAATTCGCGTGACCCACATTTTGATCGCCCCGAGGAAAGCTTTAAGCTTCATTTGGGCAGCTATAATGACTCTCTCTGAATACAGCCGCACCGATAATGGGTTTCCGGTGGCTAACGCGAAACAGAACACGAATCGTTAATGGAACGCTGAATGAACGTACCAGATGACAATGGTTTCCGTCTACAGGGCCATCTCTTCTGCCAACGAACACAGCTGTTTTGTTCCGTAGAATACTTACAATAGCGAATAGGATTAACGACAGTTTTTCTGTTTCTCCTGACACTCCGACCTTATGAATGTCATGGGAACTGTTAATACAATGTTTCTAGAATATACTTTAATACTGCCACAGGCTATTTGACGTTCTAAAATTCCTTTCGGGTAACGATTTATCAGAACCTCTCTGCTACAACAATGTAATTATGCATTCATTTCATTTATTTTTCTGCATAAGTTTACAAGCTCCGTCTAAATGACCTACTGTAACTACAAGTGGTTCTGTCTGACGTACACTGTCAATGACTCCCATTAAACTGGCTTTCCAAATATTAATTTAGCGAAGAAACAGGACATCGAATTCAGATTTAAAACGAAATATTTTAACAAAAGACAATTCACCTCATACTTCGCCATTCATGGCCACATGTATGTTCCCATTCGGACGTTAACAGAAGAGTGATGTGCTCTGCCATTACAGTGCTCTCTCAAACAGTAGCCAATCATGGAAAAGTAGGTTAAGTACTTTGTACAAGGTTACTGCAAATTTAGCTGTTCGATTTTACAGGTATAAATAGGTAGACTGTTTTGGGTAGAAGTAATCTTATCAAGAGCATACAGGCCGTTTAATAATCAAGTAGCAAAAGGCAGAAGTTAAGGCATCGCGACACTAATTCTTTTGTTTCGTTACTGTCGCTATTGCAAACTAACGCTCCACCGTTAGACATTGTACTTTGTCAGTAAGAATAAACGATCCAAAAATCGCCTTTCGATAACTGGCGTGGATTCTATCAAGGTCACGACGGTTACGTTTCATCGCATATGCTCTGGATGTATTGCCGCGCGGCAGAGCCACACACACTTCAGACTAACCTAACCTAAGATCTCTTGATATGCGATGCGCTCATTTTATAGAGAGACATCCCAATACCGAATTACGTAAAATGCCATATCCACATCAACACATTTTTACTGCTTCGAGCTACTTCCTACCTGATGGTTGTTGAGCTGCTATTCGGGTTAAGCAAGAAATTCATCAGGCGACACCGAATTCAAACAAAAGCTAAATTGAGGGTTGGGTTGTTTGGGAGAAGAGACCTAACAGCGAGGTCATCGGTCTCATCGGATTTGGGAATGACATGGAAGAAAGTCGGCCGTGCCCTTTGAAAGGAACCATCCCGACATTTGCCTGGAGCGATTTAGTGAAATCACGGAAAACCTATATCAGGATGGCCGGACGCGGGATTGAACCGTCGCCCTCCCGAATGCGGGTCCAGTGTGCTAACCACTGCGCCACCTCGCTCGGTCTAAATCGAGGTACTCTGAAAACAGCCTAATCACACTCCATCATATGATGAACCACGCACAGACTATTGTGGTCCCCCGTCGAGAGCACAGTACCAATCTAAAATGAACATCTAGTTGTCAGAGACCGTTCTGTATTTACGTTTCCCCGTAACACACTGCCTTTCCTTGAAACTGTAAAAGCTGTTCAACAGCCAGACATAACTACAGAATGTGAACAAGTATGCCACGATCAAGGGCACCGTGTACAAATATTTGGAGAAGTAAACATCAACGTTACGGACAAACACCGCAGCGGGGAAATATCTGGGGGTCACTCACAGGAAAAGAATCTGACAAGACGAGATGAATCGCGCCGACAGGCCTTGCATCGCTATTAACAGACTGTGCTGAGTAGCAACTAGGAATTTATAACCAACAATTCGAGCTCTATGTGCAATCTGAACGAGCTACGTCAATTACGAAAAGTTACGACCACGTTTTTTTGTTACTTTCACTACAGCGCTCATATTGAGTGTCGCATGACAAGAGGAACTTAACAAATACGACTGTACGTTAACCGACTTTCATAGAACATTCGGGCGGATAAAAGGGACGTGATGTACCCCTCTCTCCTCTGGAAAGTTGCGAATGGCTTTGAAACCGGAACATCCGCAAAAGGTTTGCTTTTTCAATTGTGAATTATTTTGTCTGCTTATCTCAAAAGCCTATCACTGCCCGATGCATAAAGCCGAAATTTAAAATTTTTTTTTTAAAAGAAAAGGTAGACTACGACCAAAAATTCAGATTTGAAAGAATAGTGAGCTACGCAGTTATTTATTAAGTATTAGTTTTACGTCAATCGATCGTAAACATGATCCAACTAAACCATCTTACAACACTCACGAGTATATCGCTCAACATTGGAAGTATGCATTAGCAGTAAATCATACACTCTAGTACCTAAACTAGTCTACTGTGTGTTTGACTATTGTAGGTACAAACGAAAGAAGAGTGAAGAGCAATGAAACAAGCCAATAATCGTAAGAAACATAGGTCCGGAAAACAATGGTTTCTCCGATACAACATATTACTACTGAGTATATCAGTGTTTCCGAGAATTCGAACGACAGATACGCACTTTAGGACAAACTCAGTACTACAAGTGTTCCACATGGCCGCCACTCATGCGAAGGCAGGCTTCAGCACGCACGCCATCTCATCGATGTTCGTAATCTCCAAAAATCCCAGGCGCCTTCTCAATGCATCGACAACGATCTTTAATGCGTTCCCGAGTTCATCAATACTATCATCAGAACTGAAATACATCAAAGCTTTTAAATATCACCATTATACGAAAATCCACCCGATTCAAGTCAAGGGACATGGGACGCCATGGTATTGATGAACCAATACCGATACACTTTTTGTCGAAATGCGACTGAACAGTATTTACGTATCCAGATACCGTTACTATCCACGCTCCCCCGCCCCCCTCCCCCTTTTTCCAGGGCCGAAATTTCGTGTATCCCATTTGCCTGCGTTGAGAGTTATCAAAAGTAGAAGCGTAAGAACGTTTTCTAAAAGTTTGCGAATCGTGTAAGTGAGATGGAACATGAGTATCATGTACAAAAAAGCTCAGAAAACTTCACCCAAATTGATTAGCGCACCAGACCTCTTCGTTAATTTGCCGAGCGGATTTGATCCGTAGCTGGCACGCCGCCTCTAATACCGTTAGGGGGCGTGCTTACGCGCTTGGGCCATCCGGGCAGGTCATCGTTGTACGTAATATGGGCATATTTAACGAGTTGCAGTAGGAAAATTACTTTTTGACTAAGTTTCAGCATCCTAGATATGTAGACTCGAGAGAAAAATGACGATGCTCCCAGAAGGAATTATCCGAATGGGACGCAATCATTACATGTGAGATACAATTTCAGAAAAACTGGATGATTTATCCAAGAGAAAGAGCTCCACAAATTGAGGAAATCAATCTCAGTGGTCCACCTCTGGCCGTTCTGCAAGAAGTTATTCGGCTAGGCACTGCCAAAAGAGCTGCTGCATGTCTTCCTGCTGGATATCATGCCAAATTCTTTGCGTCCAATTGACGCGTTAGATCGTCAAAATCCTGACAAGGGTACCTCCCCATCGCGCCCCCCTCAGATTTGGTACACGGAGATGAAGAAGCTTGCACAAGATAGAGTAGCATGGGGAGCTGCATCAAACCAGTCTCAGGACTGAAGACAACAACAACAGCAGCAACTGTGACTTAATTGCCAAAGATGAACACAATATCTCAATGTTTTTCACTAATTTTGTCGACAGACGTTTGCTCTTTTAGCGAACGAAATTTAGTTTCACAGCTCCTCACCACCACTCCTGCCCGGGATGAAGTGTTTTCGGCTTGGCCAGGACACTGCAGGCCTACAAGAGCGGTGACGAAATGAGGCGCCGGCACAGCCTACGAGGGGAAGCGGAGCGGCACGGCACGGCACGCGCCTCCGCGTCGGAAGCGGCGAGCAATTGCGCTTCCGCGGGTCGCGGCGGCTTCCGGGCGTTTCCCTGGTGACGGGCCGGGCTTTTGTCGAGGGAGGCAGCAGCCGGCAGGCGCCGCGGCCGCGATCAATACGGCAGCAGCGGCAGCCTAACTGGAGCAGCGCGCTCGCCGCACCGGCAGCGGCGCCCCAACGCCCCGCACCTGGAGGTAGCGGCACAGCTGGGAGCAGGCACGGAAAACCTGCGTCCCGTGCTGCGCAGGCCACCATTCCGTGTTTGGCGGTGCCGACTTTTGCTACCATTAATGTATCCCCTACGCTCTTCCGTTCGCGAACGGTACCGAGTTGTTTTAATTAAAGTGCAGCTGCTTTCGGAGGTTCACTGTGGGCTATAATTCTCATATGGCAGCGAATCTTCATAGATAGATAGATAGATAGATAGATAGATAGATTAGTTGTAGAATTTTGGAACACCTATTATGTTCGAGTATAATGACTTTTCTGGAGACTAGAAATCTACTCTGTAGAATCGGTATGGGTTTCGAAAAAGACGATCGTGTGAAACCCAGCTCGCGCTATTCGTCCACTGGACTCAGAGGGCCATAGACACGGGTTCACAGGTAGATGCCGTGTTTGACTTCCGCAAGGCGTTCGATACAGTTCCCCACAGTCGTTTAATGAACAAAATAAGAGCATATGCACTATCAGACCAATTGTGTGATTGGATTGAAGAGTTCCTAGATAACAGAACGCAGCATGTCATTCTCAATGGAGAGAAGTCTTCCGAAGCAAGAGTGATTTCAGGTGTGTCGTAGGGGAGTGACGTAGGACCATTGCTATTCACAATATACATAAATGACCTTGTGGATAACCTCGGAAGTTTCTGTATTATATCGAGAGGTTGTAACAATGGAATATTGTACTGAAATGCAGGAGGAGTAAGTTTCGCGGCGCACGAAGGACTGACCACGTTCCACCCAAATCGGAGCAAATTCAGGTGGTGAAAACTTCTGCCAGGAAGAATGTAATTCATTCGAGAAAGTTATTTAAAAATTATCGGATGAGTGACTCAATATTTTTGTCTGTGTGCGACATTAAAAAATGGTTCAAATGGCTGAGCATTATACGACTTAACTTTTTGGTCATCAGTCACCTAGAACTAAGAACTACTTAAACCTAACTAACCTAAGGACATCACACACATCCATGCCCGAGGCAGGATTCGAACCTGCGACCGTGGCGACCGCGCGGTTCCAGACTGTAGCGCCTAGAACCGCTCGGCCACTCAGGCCAGCTACAACATTTATCAAGCTGGAAAACAGAAAGATGCGAAACGGTTAAAAGAAGACAACTGCGCAGTTCATTTATCACAGATTTGTAGGCACAAAGTGGTAAAAAGCTACAGTAAAGACACTGAGCCTTATGCGGAAAATACAGAAGTAAAAAATTATCCACGTCGTCAAGAGAACTTACTTCCTTACACGGACAAATTGCTTGTGATCATGAATTTAAAACAAACAGGTCCTCGATTAGGCGGAGGCATGCAAATATCTTCCCTTCCTGTATACGACCGTGACTAATAGGATAGGAGAGGGGGGGGGGGGGATATTAGAAAATATGCTTTGTGGTAGACAATGTACGGGTTAGTGGCATGCTGCGAAAGAAGTAATCATCGTACTTAATTTATGT
The DNA here is from genome assembly GCF_023864275.1 of Schistocerca cancellata. Lineage (NCBI taxonomy): Eukaryota > Metazoa > Arthropoda > Insecta > Orthoptera > Acrididae > Schistocerca > Schistocerca cancellata. The sequence goes on along the minus strand of NC_064631.1, from coordinate 33,207,918 downwards.
TTTATTTAGCCCGAATATAGTTCAACCGTTCCAGAAATTAAACATGAGGGCGTGTACCTGCACGTTATTTTTACATAAACAGTCCGCACATTAAGTGAAGAACAGGTTGGTGAACACTAAACTTCAGGAGACTTATTCTAGCAATCTATTCAGCAGTGGTGTATATCTCCTCAAATTTATGTCATCGTCGGAGGCCTCCTGCGCGACTTTATGTCTCACATTAAGTTAGTGGATACTGTGTTACAGAACAGTCTCAACAACCCAATAATCGCAATTCAACAATTCCAATTATAAAACTGAGTACATGAAGTGTGTCTCACAGTTCGACATATAATGGCATGTCGCAGAAGAAGCTGAGTAGCACGGTCACCGTGGTGTAGTGGTTATCATACTGGACTGTTGTATGGAGGGTCGTGAGTTCAAAACACACCTGAACTGTAAAATTTAAATTTCTATATGCGGTTCAAGTGAATTCTAGCAGTGTCCACAAATGAAAATAGTCAAAATAGTTCAGATGGCTCCAAGCACTATGGACTTAACATCTTAGATCATCAGTCCCCTAGACTTAGAACTACTTAAACCTAACTAACCTAAGGACATCACACACACCCATGGCCGGGGCAGGATTCGAACCTGCGACCCTAGCAGCCGCGTCGTTCCCGACTGAAGCGTCTAGAACCGCTCGACCACAACGGCCGGCTGTCAAGAATCATCCGTTTGGAAAAAGGTGGCTACCAGTAATTCTTAAACACATGCGCTTAGATGTTCTACAGAAATTCCATGACACACCTGAGGCCGGACATTTAGGATTTATTAAGACATGCTATAGGACCCGCAAGATATTTTTCTGGCCACATTTATTTAGGAGTGTCCGTCACTACGTGTCGCACTGTCGACAGTGCCAGAGGAGAAAGGCAGTTTCTCAGAAACCATCTGGCAGACTCATACCAATTCTACCAGCGAAAACGCCTTTCCAGCGTGTTGGGATTGACCTCCTCGGGTGATTTCCAACGTCTGCTAGTGGCAATAAATGAATTATTGTTTGGACTGACTGACACGCTATGCCATTACAAAAGCCGTGAAAACAGCCGAAGCATTCGAGGTAGCCAAATTCATGGTGGAAGACATTGTATTAAAGGTCGTTAATTACGGAAGTTTTTTCAATCGAATCTTGTGACAGAGATAAACCGTCGGTGCAACATTACTCATCACATGACTGCCTATCATCCGCAAACTATCGTGCTTACTGAACGCCATACTAAGACCTTGGCCGACATACTATCAAAGTTCGTCAAAGTTAAGCAGAGCAACTGGGACGAAATGCTACCTTTCGTGACGTTTGCCTACAACGCCGCCAAACAAGACACCACAGGATTTACGCCACGTTTCCTGGTGCATGGGCGTGAGGCGACTACGACGATGGACACTGTTTCCGTGACATCCTGGCGACATGGACGACGACTACATCGGCCAGGTGTTAACAAGAGCTGAGGAAGTTAGGCAGTTAGCTCGACTCCGCACGTTGCAGGTTCAACAAAACGATCGCCGAAGTTATGACGCGAGCCATCGCCCTGTTGTCTACCAGCCTGGTGACCTCGTCTGGATCTTCAATCCTGTTCGGAAGGTTGGTCTCTCTGAGAAGTTCCTCAGGCGCTACTTTGGACCTTGAAAGATTTTAACACAGTTGTCTGATGTTACTTATGAAGTTTAAGATTTCGACCCCGACACAAGAAGACGAACGATCAGAGATACGGCCCACGTCCTTCCAATGAAGCCCTATAAGGATCCTGCAACCCAGGATAAATTTGAAGCTCCAGCGACAGCCAACAAGCGGAAAGGTAACGAAGAACGTAGCGGCAAGGGATGTTCTAAGGAGTCACCACCAGGGCGAACATCAGTCATCGGGAGAAGGAGTATGCAGGACCGATGACTCGTTCCCAGACTAGGAGGACGTAACACCGAGACGCTGTTCCGTTAAGGAGGGAGCAATGTCGCAGAAGAAGCTGAGTAGCACGGTCACTGTGGTTTACCGGTTATGATACTAGAATGTTGCATGGAGGATCCAGAGTTCAAAACTCACCTAAACTGTAAAATTTTATTTTCTATATTCGATTCGAGTACATTCTTGTGAAGGATCACTGTACTGGAATGTTCTGTAACTGTATATATACAGTATGTGTTCTAGCCGGGGGCTGTTCGCTCCGCGCTCTTTTATGTGCACGTGCTGAATAAACCTTCGATAAGTGAAGTTAGTATTCGTCTTCATCTGAATACACCTAACTGACAATACGATATCAACAATATACAGAGGTACAATAAATTATTGTACTGCCGTAAGATATTTTCATGCTCCAGTTCCAGAACAAAAATCCAACAAGCGAAGGCACGTATAAAAAGGGAAGATGGGCCATGGGCTGCCGAGAAGTAAACGGAAAGAGAGTAGTTACCGTTAACCTCTCAACTCTTAGCAGCCAGCGTGCTACATTTTTACACCATGAGAGTATCACCAAGATATGGTTAGGGATAAAAATCGCTGATCCTTTTTCCTGGTTACAAAATGTTCAGCGGTGATTGGAAATTCTCCTGTTTTCTTGTGAGTGGTTGCAGCGGGTTACCAGCGCATCTCTTCAAGCCAAAAATTGCTCGTTAATTACGAAGAGACTGGGAGGGGGGGAGAGAGAGAGAGCGAGAGCAGATAGGCAACCTGCGGTAATTAAAGATTGGGACGGAGAGGCAGCAACTTTGCTGAAGGGATGGGAAAAATCGATGTCAACACTTCTTTGACCTGTGACGTTAAAATGTATAAAACGCGTAACAACTGCTTAGTGCGTAACGTAAGTTCAATAATGTTCTCCCTCTCGGTGTATGTTTGTAATGTTTCAAAAGTGACGTGGTCTAGTGGCAAAGAGCGTGCCTAGAAATTCACGTCACGTGAGCGCACCCCGGTCGAACATGGTAAGCTTTTCAGTCTGCTCTTAATCTAGCCTTCATCTCACAATTATGTGCAGATCTGCACAGGAATGACACGTGTATCTGATTCCACCTTAACTGTACATACTCCTTCGACGGTACTATTATTGGGTAGGTTAGGAACACACAAGTCGCCGACTTTACGTCCAATTGAGAAACTTGCATCAGATCGTTGAGAAACACGAAAAAATTGTGTTTCAACATAGCGACCATCCAGTGGAAGGAAGGAAGTAAGAATACCGTTTCATGTCTCGTCGACCACGTGGTTATCAGAGAAGATGTACAAGCCCAGGTTTCATTAAGCTCTGCCTTGTTCTTCTCGAAGAATTCATCATAGTATTTGGCTCAAGCCATCTGGGAAACCTTCGAAATTGGTAATTAGTTCTTGTGTGGAAAATTTATTCATTATAGTAACGTAACAGAAGTTTTCTAGGTATCGGGCAAATTCGAACTGTACAATGCCCGTCACTGGATAAATATAACTAATGTTTTGATGGTAGTCCAGAACCAGAGCAATGCCAATGCAAACGTGGACCAGGCTTCGGTTTTTTCATCTAGTGAGAGTTAATTTTACAATATGCCGCCGCTGTACATCCAGAAAACTTACGTGAACGAACACTGCGCGCGAAATTCTATGCATTTAAAATAATAATTGCTGAAGTATTACGACAGTTTTATACCACTGGATCAGAAGTCACATTCAATTCGATTATGGTCGTAGGACAAAGGTTAATAAGTTGTCGCGACTTCTAATGATTACTGAAGAGATAAGGGAAAAAAAAAAAAAATCAACCGAGCGAGTTGGCGCAGTGGTTAGCACACTGGACTCTCATTCGGGAGGACGATGTTCAGATCCGTGTACGGCCGTTCTGCTTTCGGTTTTCCGTGATTTCCCTAAATCGCTCCAGGCAAATGCCAGAATGGTTCCTTTGAAAGGGCACGGCCGATTTCCTTCCCCATCCTTCCCTAACCCCATGGGACCGATGACCCGGCTGTTTGGTCCGCTCTCTCTGAATCAACTAACCAAAAAAAAAATCGAGATAGCGAGGTCACAGAAATTTTCGAATGACCACTTAACTAATATCCAGCGCACACAAATGACTACGAGGACGCTGCAAAGGTTGGTGTCGCGATTGCTAACAATTAACTGACATTATGTACGAATTTCCAAGCAGCTTTTCGAAGAGTTCAGCTGCCACTGAATGAAAAGGGCATGTAGAAACATGGAATTTCCAGATACTACAAGTAGCAAGAAAGAAAGAACCGTTTTCCAGCAGCGAAGGAGGATGACAGCATTTTGTAATGTCAGAGCGAAAATTTTTTGGGGAGTGGGCGGCGTCGTATTTGTGGATTATCTGAACAAGACAAATCTCAGATGTAAATAACGCATCTCAGTTAGCTGAATTTCACAAGGAACTAATGCAAAAGCGAGGCCACGTCTATAAGAAGTATATTGTTTCACCAGAACCGTAGTGTCATTCGGCATCTATTGTGCTCAAAATATGCTAACACCACCACGAAATGCAACATTATTCGCTCTTGTCTTGATGTGGCCTCTTTCTAAGTTTTCTTACCTCAACTTAAAGCAATGGGTCGGTTGAGGTTCCCATCGAATGAACAGACATTTGCCGTCACGAACTCTTACTTCGAAGCACTAGAGAACAGAAAAACGTCGGCACATGTGTGCTGAAATGAAGGACTTTAGGTTGAGAAATGAAGTGTTTCAAACATTCTCCCCAATTACAAGTAACCGTCTTTTCAATGGGCCTTCTTACACCTGACGAACGAGCATCACTCGCAGTTTTTGCTAGCGCGCCTTTCGTCCGCCCCCTCCCCCCCCCCCCCCCCCCCCAGCGGCGAGGGAGAAGCACTGCACACCTCTGTGGCGGGACAACGAGCGCGGGGCGGCATGCAGAGCGTGACGAGGCCGCGGAAAAGGTCTCGCGGAGGACCCGCTACGGACGACTTTCTCCGGGCCCGTTTCAGGCTCGCCTTCACGGGTCACGGGCAGGGGGACACCGCGGACCGAAACACCGCCTCTCCTCTGATCGCAGCCACCGCTTCAACCGTCAGCCGTGTTGTCACCAAGTCCAGGAAGCTAAGCTGTTTTGCGAGGGTATGCCGCGGCAGGATATCATGACGTACTTCTACAGCTTTCTCTTACACTAAACTAATACGTACTTTGCCAAAAGTAAGATATTTTCCTTGCGCTTTAAATATAAACGCTGCCTCGTGGGACGACAGTGATGTACTTGTCCTTGAACAAGAGGTTGATAGAAATTGCGGACGCGCATGACGTAGTTCCCGTATTCTACATCTACATTTATACTCCGCAAGTCACCCAACGGTGTATGGCGGGGGGCACTTTACGTGCCACTGTCAGTACCTCCCTTTCCTGTTCCAGTCACGTATGGTTCGCGGGAAGAACGACTGCCGGAAAGCCTCTGTGCGCGCTCTAATCTCTCTAATTTTACATTCGTGACCTCCTCGGGAGGTCTAAGTAGGGGGACGCAATATATTCGATACCTCATCCACAAACGCACCCTCTCGAAACCTGGACAGCGAGTTACACCGCGATGCAGAGCGCCTCTCTTGCAGAGTCTGCCACTTGAGTTTGCTGAACATCTCCGTAACGCTATCACGCTTACCAAATAAACCTGTGACGAAACGCGCCGCTCTTTTTTGGATCTTCTCTATCTCCTCTGTCAACCCGATCTGGTACGGATACCACGCTGATGAGCAATACTCAAGTATAGGTCGAACGAGTGTTTTGTAAGCCACCTCCTTTGTTGATGGACTACATTTTCTAAGGACTCTCCCAATGAATCTCAACCTGGTACCCGCCTTACCAACAATTAATTTTATATGATCATTCCACTTCAAATCGTTCCGCACGCATACTCCCAGATATTTTACAGAAGTAACTGCTACCATTGTTTGTTCCGCTATCATATAATCATACAATAAATGGTCCTTCTTTCCATGTATTCGCAATACATTACATTTGTTTATGTTAAGGGTCAGTTGCCACTCCCTGCACCAAGTGCCTATCCACTGCAGATCTTCCTGCATTTAGCTGCAATTTTCTAATGCTGCAACTTCTCTGTATACTGCAGCATCATCCGCGAAAAGCCGCATGGATTTCCGACACTATCTACTATTCATTGTTGACCGAAGTCGAGTTTTACTGTTTTGACCACAGTCCCATCACCGAAGCGTGCATCGCACACAAGGTGACGAGGGGAAGAAATTGGCTTCTATCGAGATCAACGAAGATCAGGGACTAGAGGACTGTAATACAACCTGCGGTACTATACCGAGCACACACCTGGATACTGACCCAAAAAAAAAAACTCTTGACATATTGAGCACGCTGTTCTGAGACATATTTCTGGACCAGTTAAGAATTGAGACGACTGGAGAAAGAGGAAAAACCGCCAATCGCAGGAGTTGTACAAATCGCTGGACATTGAGGAGAGGAGACTGAAGTGGTATGGGCACGTAATGCGTCGGGAACGTGAGACCATCAAGCAAGTCGCAGGAGGAGACATTAGAGGCACGAGACTAAGGGGAAGGCCACGGCTTAGATGGACTGACGGGGTCAGAGAGGACAAGCGTACGATGGAACTAGCTGGAGAAGAATACATAGGCCCAAGAAGGTGGGGGAGGCCCATGGGTGGCGTGTAAGACTGCAGTGTGTGTGGGCAGCCTTTTAAGTAAGCAAGCATCACAAAACTTAGCGCAAGAAAAAAATAATCATACTTTAAAATTATACAGTAAATTATCATCACCTTGTTTGCCTTCTTAATGAATGTATTTATTACCGGACCATGGCACCTGAAAATTTAATTACTATCTTTTTAGAGTCTGAAGTGGTTTTTTTGTCGCACCTCTGAGTCCAGTGCCTAGAAGATAAATTCGTACCAATATTAGCAATTTTTTTTTCCTACTCCATTCGCGTACCGAGTGAAGGAAAAATGACAATCTAAATGCTTCTCTACGCACCCCACCTTGTCTTATTCTCACAATTTAAGAAGACTTGTGATAGTGACAGCAGAACTGTGGAGGTCTTCCTCCAATACAAACTTTCTAAACTGATCCTAATTGATCAGCTTTTTCTACCTGGGATCCGCCAGTGACTGTAACACTTTCTGTATTTCACGAATGCAATTTCGGCCTTAGGCCATTATCAAGTAAAGACGTTACGACTATTAGGCCATGTCAACCTAAAACGAGCTGACACATTTGTATGTCGTTGTCATTACTATTAAATACATTGGTGACGCTGTTACATAGTGCGAGCACACATATCCATATGTCATAACAACAACAGATTACTGTTTGCCCCTGCAGTTTAGTTCATATATGACTAGTGATGGGCCAAAGAACATGAGTATCTACAGACTATGTTGTTGTATGACATATGGATGTGTGTGCTCGCACTATGTAACACCGTCACCAACGTATTTAATAGTAATGACAACGACATATGTGTCAGCTCATTTTAAGTTGACATGGCCTAATAGCCATAGCATATTCACTTTATAATGGCCTAAGGCCGAAATTGCAATCGTAAAATAAAGGAAGTGTTACAGTCACTAGCGTAAATATGATGTCTTTTATAATGATCCAAATTGGTCTCTTAACCGCAACATCTCCTTCATTTCAAAGGTTCCCATTTAAGTCCCTCGAATTTCTGGAACACTGAAGTACGGTTATGTCGACCTATTACGGTCGAGCAGCGCATCTCTGAATTCGTTCGTTGTTGTCATGCCTGTTTGATAAGGACTCCACACGATGAAGCACTACTCTAGATCTGGTCGCAATAGCGCGTGGTACGTGACGTACCTAACAGATGTACTGCATTTTCCCAAAGCCCTTCTAACAAATCCTTATCTTCCCTTCGCCTTCCGTAATAACAGATGTGTGTTTATGCCGTAACTCCTTTGCATTATCCCTCAACATTCACGCGGTATGACTTGTTCGAGACTGTCACCGCTACTCTTAGTTACCGAATAGAACTCCTTTTTGACTACTTGTCTTCCACGGTCGCTGTAGCTGTACTTCGCAAATTTTTCATACGCAGTGGTGTAAGTAATTGTGCAAAGTAGTGAGACAATATCCCTCACACACTTGGGCCTAGCTTTGGAGACGTTTAATATGTCTTTGAATCTAAGTGAACGCAACTATATATGACGACAAACTCCAAAGCTGAGTACGGAACACAGTTAACTTTTAAAACAGAATTATGCGTTGTGTCAGATGTTTGGGGCACAGTGGGTCATATTTGATATTCGGACTAACCGCGGATGTAACCCCGATTTTTAGATTTCTCTTCTCGACATTCATCCACAAATACCAAGATCACCGACTTAGATTCAAAAACTTGAGCGCACGGGGCTTTACGGCGAAGTTCGTTAACATCCAACAGTATGGAGTAAGATGATGGCGGGTGGCCCACGATACAGAGCCGGGACTTGGTAGCGGCACTGTGGACGCAGCAAGAGCAGCCTTGACTGGCGGAACCTGTCGATGCACAAACCCGTCCATTACCTCACGCGTCCCCCGACTCTGCTGACGCAGCTGCAGCCTACCTCATATCCGTAACGTCACCGACGTGGCACGAGCTTCCCATAAAATTTGCATCACCATTTTCCCTACACGGCCCACTCACTTTTGGCGTCATTCTGCATCACGGCGAACATTGTCGGAAATGAAGCTGGAGACTTTTTACAAAAATCGACACCGTGAACGTGAGATTTAATTTTGAATCCAATCACAGCGCGTAAGAGATCTGTCCTTGTGGCCACATAAATTGCGGAATTTTCGTCGTTTATTCTAGGTTGTAGCTTTTAGCTTCAAATTTCAGGTCTTCAGACTTTCTCCTCCTGGCATTTTCCAGAATACTCTTTCCTCCAATCTGTCGAATACCTCTTCCGCTTAATAGGGCTGCGCATCCCGCTCACTGGGTAACATTACATTCAGTTGTATACAGGAACACTTCGAAATTCCCAGCCGCCTGTTTCCTTTGTTCCACCTTGCTGTTTCTAAACAATTCGTTTTCATTAACTGTTCACTGTCGAAATTTTCAAACGAATCGCCCATTATAAGATCTGTATTAACAGCATGTTACTGATTGCTAGCACAGTCTGAGGTTGATCTCTCTGGGACAAGTCTTGCATTTGTACATATTATACCTTCCACTGACAGCTTAGATTTTGGTTTATACATTTTCAAATAACATCCACATGAACGATTTTTTTTTTTTTTTTTTTTACTATATGGCTCTTTGAGACTTTACTAGTTAATTTTCGTTACGCCTTCAAACCTACATTTCTAGCACTACACTTTTCGATAGCTTTGACCTATTCCTTCGACAACAGCTACTAATTCGAAGGGAAAATATCAAGCCTCCAATGCACGAGATACTGATTTTACCCACACTATCGAGCAACTACTTTCATTTGAATCAGTTTCAGATACACAACTAAAGAGCTAGATAAAGGCTAATATTGACACCCACATGCATGGAAAAAGGCTGCTAAATGACAGTGAAATACAAGTAACATAGAAAATAATTTATTGCTCGTTGCACTCTTAACGAGTTTCGTACTGAAATCCGTTTAGTTGTGCGGATAATAATTTCCAAACAAGCAATGCCTTGCGCCTGCAGTACTACTGAAATTCAGTTATTTTCAAAAACTAATACCAGTTGAACTCCACCTTCTGATCGTGAACAGTGTGGCCTGTTTCATCACTGATGCCCTTGTTCTGTTTATGAGTAAGCACTACACTGAGAGTGGAGATCTTGCATGATGCAGCTGCCAATTTCCCCTTGACTAACTCTGAGTCCTGCAGCTTCGCAACAGGCACACTGACTGCGGAAGTGTGCATCACGCGCTATTATGCGTCACAGCACGCGTGAAGCAGCCACTGAACAACGGCGAACGTCCAGAGTCCAGCACAAACCCTTTATCAACGTCGCGTCCTTTTGTCTCGAACGGATGGGTCGACTTAGCAAGTGGTGACGAGTTTGACGGGGATTCCGGGTGTAGGGGTAGGGGCGGAGGAAGTGAAGAGTGACGTACGGACGGAAAGGATACGGTTCTCGCCAAACAAAGCGCAAAATTGGTCACCTTGCTTCCCACCAGCCTGATCACTTATGAAATTTCTAGCAAAATTCAGTCAAACGGCGTTTGTTGGGTTCGAGCAACCACTTAGCGTTTCGGGTTGGAAATAGCAACGGTGAGGGTTTCTAGTACATTATTTCACCTTTCCACATGCACTTAGTGGTGTTAAGCGTGTTTAACACGAATTATCTGTGCACTATATGTGACGCGAACGATGGTCAGTTTACACAGTATGCACGAGGCCTGTCAACTTTTTCCACTTGCTCACGAGTATCTGAAGTGGTAGTGGACAGAACTTCGCTAGCTCCTGTAGCAATACTTCAGATGGTTCATATGAAGAACCAGATACTACATACGAAGTCTACGACCAAAATTGTAGTTATTTGATCCTTGGTGTCGCAGCTAGTGTTAAGAATCACGATTGACACTACGTCCTCTTAATCAAGGTAGACGCTATATCCTCTCAGAACTCCGAACAGGAAAAAAGCTTCGAATTTTCATCAAGCTTTGCTGTCCGTCTAGCACTTAAGGTGCTAAAAACTGTCGTTTATACAGCTGAACAATTCTTTTGAAGAGTATTATCCAATGCAAAACGCGGGTTTGCTCTTCCATGAAACTGATACCGCTTCTGTGGCAGTATATTCCTAAAAATTAAACTAAGATAAATCTTAAAAACTAGAAAAATTTCAACTGTGCAAGCGTCTCACCGCAAGCTACATCTTTTTAGGTCATTGTTTTAAATACGTTAGTGTATATATATATATAACCATAAAAGCTCTCTTCTCCAAAAGCTCCGGATACATACATACAAAACAAATCGCTCTCCTCAGGGCAAAAAACGTTGAAGTTCAGAGATAGGAACAAAGAGTACGCGTCTTACAGGAAAAAGTGACGACTATTAGAGTAAATGGGTATGAGCAAACTTTGAGTGCTTCAAATAAGAAGCAGTTTGTTTCCATCTCGACTTAACATGCACAAATATAAATAACTCATCAGGTAGATGGAAATGGGTGTCACCTGAAACTTCTTGGCAGATTAAAACTGTGTGCAGGACCGAGATTCGAACTCGGTAACTTTGCCTTTCGCGGGCAAGTGCTCTATGGGTGTTGCCTGTTAAGCTGGGGAATTGCACTTGCACATCTATGCCCAAAGAGCAAACTTTCGTCTGCAGCACATCTCTATCTCTAGCGTAGTTAGACATTTATGGGTGCAGTGAGATAAAGAAAAAATTACGCTTGAATGTGGTTAGCTGTGTCAGTCGATGTAATGCAATTTTTTGCGGCATGTCATTCGGCTATCTTCCGCTGCGCAAAACTGCAACGCTGTCACCTGATAGCAAGAGCGCAATGAATCTTGAGACAGTTCCTCGTTTACTGTGCTGGGGAACGGGAGAAGCAATTCTGCCGGCAGACAATTAAGTGCGCACAGCGCCCTGCAAATGAGAACGTGACCTCGCTTTAATGGCATCCGAAAGAGCCGCGGGCCAGTAATTTCTGCTGCGTCTGAAGACACCTTCCGGCACTGGAAAAACTGTTCGCGATGTCGCATTACTTTGGACGGAAAATAAGGGTTTTTTCGCCTTATTATTTTTCCTCCACATCACAGGGGGAACTGCAGCGAAAACGCAATCTAATATAGTTTCTTTTATTTACGGGCAGCTGCTTATTACCCAAACGAATTATTGCGACAGTTTCTTTCCTATTTCCTATATTTCGCTACCATCTACATCACTAAACGGCTAAAACGGTGCACATCGCCTATGTATTGCCTTCCAGGGGCAATAAATATTTGATTTTCAATGTTCCATAAAAGTAATGCCCGAATTTAAAATGCTGTCATAATCTTCTCAGTGCGAGGTACAATGTTACGTTAATAGTTAACACAGTAAGTCGAGTATTAAAGTAACTGCGTATACAGGGTGTAACGGATAGAAGTATAGATATTTCAATTGGTGACTAGGGCGTTGTACTCACTATTTAGTTCATCTGAGGACTAATAATTATAGCTATTACAAGACTGATGTTTTTAGGGTCGTTAGTAACTCCTACTATATGTGGCAAGAGCAAGCCATAATGCTTATTTTACCCTGGCCACCAGGTCAGGTGTCGAGACGAGGATGCAAAGCGGTTAGTCTATACTGACAGGCGTAGTCTACTTAGGGCACAGTTACGGCTGTGCAGAAAACATCAGGTTGTAACAGTGTGACCAGCTTGTGGAAAGACTGTTCCACGCAGAGGGAAAAAAAAATCAACACACTGATCTGTTTACACAATAAGGTACCCCACATAAAAATCTTTGCACTTATACCCTATAGATCCTGTACATCTTTTAGTGTAACGTGAAGTCCATTAGATCATCATATTGCATTATGGCGGTCGTGTCCTATGTTAACGCAGTGTAGCGTAAATGAGTGAAAAAAATCCACTGAGCACACCCTCTTATCTGTATGTGCAGATGGTGCTGACATATGGACACGTGGCGGCAAAACGCGAGAAACATTATTGGCTGTGGATGTCTGGCAGTGCTTTGCGGTACCTATGGAAGCGCGGTGAACTCAATAACAAGAGGGTTACCGACATTGTCAACGGCCGTAACAAATGAAGACTATTTGAACTTACTCTGAGTGTAGACGCTGCCTGAAACGTTTCAATTAATGTATATGGACTTATGTGACTGTCATTACTCAGAACGTTACTGTAAAATGGTCTGTCGTTAGTTGAACCTGAGTTATTCAAATATAGACGAATCATCGACGAAAGGAATAAACTGATTACTTCAGCAGTGTTAAGTAGTGAAGAATTTTCTCTTAGCATTACACTGCAGGAAATAGGACTGACATTCATAAAAGAAAAATATGTTTACTTTCATATACATAGTCTATTATTATTATTATTCTTGATTGTTATAATTATTTTTTGATTGTTTTAATTATCATTGTACTACTGTTGTAATCTCTATTATCTTTTCTTTAACATTAATACTGTATAACACGTTATATGTCCGTAATGTTCTGTAGAAACTGTAATTCGTTCAATCTGAGTATGCCTGGTTAGGTGTAAGAGAGTGCCTGAAGGCCCTAATCTTGCCAGGTAAAATAAATGCATAAATAAAAAAAAAGGAGTCCGATGAAATCAAGCTCGTACATAACTGGACAACGAGAACTTTTAGAATGGCGACCGAAATTGTCTATCATTAGCAAAAAGGTAACCATTGACAGATTCAACGGGTTGTTATGTGTACGTAAACAAACACACACACACACACACACACACACACACACACACACACTCAGAGAGAGAGAGAGAGAGAGAGAGAGAGAGAGAGAGAGAGAGAATGACTCCAATCTTGACGCGTAAATTACGCAGAGTATATTCATACCGAGAATGAAAGTATTTAGTGACTTCGAATAAACTTTAGACACAACGTTAGGCTTTTTCTCGCTACCGTACTCTAAGCCGAATATTTAACTCATCTGTAAAGAAATCATGCGTCTGACGCTGTTTTATACGAAAATTCTTCTATGCTTTAAAGAATCGTGTAGATGAGGGTAAGGGGGAGAGTTTACTGGTCAACGTCTGAACAGTTACATCATGTTTCTGAATCATGTAGGATTATTACGTATTCAAACTCTATAATCGGTGAAGCAGCCACACATACTGCGATAAGAACCTCCACATATAGCAGCATACAACAAGACTTTCGATGTGTCCATGACAAATAACATTTAAGGTGGCTTCTACTTATGTTCGAAGTTCAGTATTATTTGCTACTGGACGTGCGTAATGGGGAATCCGTTGATCCAGGACATTCCTCATATGACACATTAGCAACATGTTACGTGACCGTGGGAATTAAATGTGATTAGGCTGCAGAATTCCGGTTTGCAATGAGATCATTACGCACAACCTATAATTAAGACTGGATACAACAAGAAGTCTGTCGGGTTATTTTCAAAGGTCCCAAACTTGTGAGTACGAGGAATCACCTGGATCGCCTGACACTGTTTCTTCCGTATTTAACCCCGTGTGTTTTGAAAGAGTGAGTTACTGAAATTGCCCCTGTATTCAGAAGCCTAAGACGAACTTTACTAGAAGCATTTGGACGAAGGCGTATGTGCTGGCAGTTGTTGCTATTTTTAAGGGCGGGGTCGTTAACGTCCGAGTGAATTCTTTTTACAGCTATTTTTAGTTATGTTGCTAACCAAATCACTTAGAAATACATGAAGGAAGGTAACTTCGCACTGTATCATGTATTAGGGCTGTTTACCGTTCCATTCGCGTATGGAGCGGGGAAGTATGTTTCCTTAACACCTACAAGTATAAATCTTCGCGATCCCTTTTGAAGCGATTCCTCAATTACTAGTGGGTTTTGGCACTTCTTAAATTCGCTTTCACGGTATTGTTTGCGTTTATCTTCAAGCAATAATACAGTTCAGATTCTTCGGTATCTCAGTGATGTTCACTCGCGTGTCGAACATGTGACCGTTCGTGCTGCCTTTCTCCTGTTAGTCGTACTTGAATTGGGTCCCACACACTACATCAATATTCTGGAAAACAAGAGTGATTTGTGAACAGCGTCCTTTGTACACTCACTACATTTCCCCAGCATCCTAACGATGAACCCAAGTCTGACAACTCCTTTGCCTACAACTGAATCTTTGTGATCTTGGCATTTCAATCGCCTACAAATTATTACACCCAAGTAGGTTTATCAGTTCCAATGTTGGCTCGTTGATATTCTAAGCTGTTATACCTTGAAACCATATCACGACGTCATTGAATATTTGGCCAATTTTTTCCAGATAACACTCCATTACAGATAACTGCATCATCCGTGAAAAGATTACGTTACTGTTACTGTCACCATAAATCAGGATTCACAAGAAAAACTGAAAGAATAATTGAAACCACTGAAATACAGTAAAAAAGATTAAACATCTCCGAACCCGTCACAGTAATTTAGTTAAAATAGTTTGATGATGCAATTAAGTGTTACCTACCAAGGCCACACACTAAAACAGAGGATGAATAGAAATTTGCCAGAAGGCTAGTCTGCAGCCACGTTCTATTGTGTCATTTTGCTGACGAAACTGATACACTCACACAATATGTGGGGGACCGACCGATTCACGCCACTTGGTTATCTCGTTTGAAACTGAGCAATGAGTCCGCTGTCAGCAAGGGGCTGTGTCCGCTAGTTCGCTGAAGTCCGGCGTCAGTGCCGGATAGACGTTATGCCATGGCCGGATGGTAAGTTTCTCCAACCACAGATACACACATTTCACTTTCAGTTATTCATCCCGCCTACGACCCATGACCACGTGATTTAACAGTGAGGACATCACACACAGAGGTCAAGTTACCACACTGCACTACCTAAGGTACTGTGCATGCTTCCTTGTCTGCTGTTTTCGCCACTTCACTTCATTATCCTGCTATTCAAGAAGATTATCACTTTCCCTAACCTCTACAAGCGAGACGAGTAAGTTCTGGAAGGCCTAGACTGTTTGCTCTGCTGTGTAAGTATATTCTATGGCTTGCAGAGTGCAGCAGATCAGTTACTTAATTTCAATTTCGTAAGAGTATCCCATCCCGATGCCACAAACTGTGCAACCCAATTTGTCAACCTTCTTGCTTTCAAAATTTTATGCATGGCTGCACGTTCAGAGACCGTGAATAGTTACAATTGAAAGAAAACAGCCCTCTGTCACTAATTTTTAACGAATTAACCGGGTTTGAACACTGCTAGGAGTGCCTTCCTCAGAATTTAAATCAAAGAATGGTCTATAACAGTCACAGAATTATGACTAAAAACGTATGATACAGAGTATAAGTACGGAATCATTGTGAAAGACTGGCAGTACTTACATCATTTATAAAATAATAAATATGCCAAAAGGGCATTAGTCACAAAGATACTTAAGATAAAAAAACTGTGATGGCGGGCCACTAAGGACTGCTCATTACTTGCGTGGTGCAGGTCAGTCCGTTTGCAACCTGCACCACGCAAGTAACGAGCAGCCCTTAGTGGTTCGCCATCAGTTTTTTTCTTAAATATCTTTGTGACTAATGCCCTTTTGGCATATTTATTATTTTATAAATGACATATCTACTGCCAGTCCTTCACGATGATTCCGTACTTACATACGTTTTTAGTCATAATTCTGTGACCATGTTATAGACCATCCTTTGATTTAAATTCTGTGGAAGACACGCCTAGCAGTGTTCAAACCCGGTTAATTCGTTAAAAATTAGTGACCGAGAGCTGCTTTCTTTCAATTGCTTCTTGCTTCCACCTGAGTTCTAGGGATGAGAGTCTTGGAATTTCTTGAAGACAAGGCATTCCACTTCTGACTAGAATACTTTCCTGATACAACATTCGCCACTGGCAGCATCCTCAAATCAAAACAAGTGGTGTAGTCCAATCTGCACGTCCTCCACATTTAGCACAATAATTACTGCGAACAATCAGGCGTTACACACTACTAGCGGGCGCTGGTTAGAACTTCCTCAACAACAAAATTAGCAGGAATTAACACCAAATTCCTCGTTCCTGCGAGCTTATCTGACTGGTCCGTGATATAAATGGCGGCTACAGGTCGCATGTCTATACTAACCCAGGATGGATTCTGAAATAGCGTCAAGATTAATTTAAGCGATCAACTGGTATTACTCTGAAACATGCTTGTTTTTCTGAGCCATACTCGGACGAGCTTCGCCCGGCATCGATATCTTTGTGAAGCCTGTCCGCCGCTTTTATCGCAGCCGTCGAAAGATCTCTCTTGACAGCTCTCGGCACGGAAAGCAGAGTGGCCTGCAGATAGGACGCGGACGTCTGGGCGTGGCACGCCGCGAGATAAGATTGCCCCAGCGGACGCTCCCAGCCACCATAGCGTCCGGATTCGTATCGGCTCTACCAATGGCGTCCCATCCGTTGCACTTACCATGTCATGCCTTCAATTCTAATCCTCCTGGTAGATATTATCAATCATTTTACCAGCCAGAGTTGCAACTAACGCAGTAATATATTCATGTGAAGATGGGCAAAAAAGGCGAGACGGGTTTTCGATTATAAACTATTTTACAAACTCATCTACATCCATACTCCGCAATCCACCTGACGGTGTGTGGCGGAGGGTACCCTTAGTACCTCTATCGGTTCTCCCTTCTATTCCAGTCTCTTATTGTTCGTGGAAAGAAGGATTGTCGGTATGCTTCTGTGTGGGCTCTAATCTCTCTCGATTTTATACTCATGGTCTCTTCGCGAGATATACGTAGGAGGGAGCAATATACTGCTTGACTCTTCGGTGAAGGTATGTTCTCGAAACTTTGACAAAAGCCCGTACCGAGCTACTGAGCGTCTCTCCTGCAGAGTCTTCCACTGGAGTTTATCTATCATCTCCGTAACGCTTTCGCGATTACTAAATGATCCTGTAACGAAGCGTGCTGCTCTCCGTTGGATCTTCTCTATCTCTTTTATCAACCCTATCTGGTACGGATCCCACACTGCTAAGCAGTATTCAAGCAGTGGGCGAACAAGCGTACTGTAACCTACTCCCTTTGTTTTCGGATTGCATTTCCTTAGGATTCTTCCAATGAATCTCAGTCTGGCAACTGCTTTACCGACGATCAACTTTATATGATCATGCCATTTTAAATCACTCCTAACGCGAACTCCCAGACAATTTATGGAATTAACTGCTTCCAGTTGCTGACCTGCTATTTTGTAGCTAAATGATAAGGGATCTATCTTTCTATGTATTCGCAGCACATTACACTTGTCTACATTCAGATTGAATTGCCAATCCCTGCACCATGCGTCAATTCGCTGCAGATCCTCCTGCATTTCAGTACAATTTTCCATTGTTACAACCTCTCGATACACCACAGCATCATCTGCAAAAATCCTCAGTGAACTACCGATGTCATCCACAAGGTCATTTATGTATATTGTGAATAGCAACGGTCCTATGACACTCCCCTGCGGCACACCTGAAATCACTCTTGCTTCGGAAGACTTCTCTCCATTGAGAATGACATGCTGCGTTCTGTTATCTAGGAACTCTTCAATCCAATCACACAAATGGTCTGATAGTCCATATGCTCTTACTTTGTTCATTAAACGACTGTGGGGAACTGTATCGAACGCCTTGCGGAAGTCAAGAAACACGGCATCTACCTGTGAACCCGTGTCTATGGCCCTGTGAGTCCCGTGGACGAATAGCGCGAGCTGGGTTTCACACGATCGTCTTTTTCGAAACCCTTGCTGATTCCTACAGAGTAGATTTCTAGTCTCCAGAAAAGTCATTATATTCCAACAACACGTGTTCCAAAATTCTACAACCGATCGACGTTAGAGATATAGGTCTATAGTTCTGCACATCCGTTCGACGTCCCTTCTTGAAAACGGGGATGACCTATGCCCTTTTCCATTCCTTTGAAACGCTACGCTCTTCTAGAGACCTACGGTACACCGCTGCAAGAAGGGAGCAAGTTCCTTCGCGTACTCTGTGTAAAATCGAACTGGCATCCCATCAGGTCCAGCAGCCTTTCCTCTTTTGAGCTATTTTAATTGTATCTCTATCCCTCTGTCGTCTATTTCGATATCTACCATTTTGTCATCTGTACGACAATCTAGAGAAGGAACTATAGTGCAGTCTTCCTCTGTGAAACAGCTTTGGAAAAAGACATTTAGTATTTCGGCCTTTAGTCTGTCATCCTCTGTTTCAGTACCATTTTGGTCACAGAGTGTCTGGACATTTTGTTTTGTTCCACCTACCGCTTTGACATAAGACCAAAATTTCTTAGGATTTTCTGCCAAGTCAGTACATAGAACTTTACTTTCGAATTCATTGAACGGCTCTCGCATAGCCCTCCTCACACTACATTTCGCTTCGCGTAGTTTTTGTTTGTCTGCAAGGCTTTGGCTATGTTTATGTTTGCTGTGAAGTTCCCTTTGCTTCCGCAGCAGTTTTCTAACTCGGTTGTTGTACTCATGATGGCAAGATAGCAATTATTCTAAGATATTCCTCTTTTCCACAGTATCTACAGAAAAATAAATGAAATTAAAGTTTAGATGTACATATCACGAGATGAACCATAATGTTACATGGACCGACCGCCAGATTTGTCATCTGATAGTTAGCGCGTAAGCTAAGTATTTTTTCTTGAATCAAATACTCCAGGGTACTCATACAACACTAATATTTCCATGAGTTAATATTCAAACATCGATCAAATTCATACAAAACATGCAAAAAATATTACTTTTGTGTACGTCTAGGGATGAACAAGCGCTTCACAAACGGGACTATTTATCGTACTTATACATGAAATATAATGTCTTCAATACTGTTACACATTTACGTGTTGAAAGCTGAAACACACTTAAATCATTTATAACCACAACATCTGATGAAAGGCGGGCTACAAGATGTGTACTTGTATATTTGGCACAACGATTCCATTCCCGAGATTTATAGTGTGCGTTCTTAGTACTATGTACATTCAGTGACCATGTCCACGCAGACAATGTACGATGCCGCCCGTGCTGGCCGAGCGGTTCTAGGCGCTTCAGTCTCGAACCGCCTCGAACCTCGAAAGTATTTTTTGTCGGCTTATATTCAATTTTTCTCTCGTCTTACACTGGAATCTATGATGTTTCGGTGAATTACTTTCACGCAGTTATCCAGTCGTGTCTATTACTACTCCATCTGCAGTCATAAGCAACCAGTCAAGATGTGCGTCCAACCATTCTTTTCTCCTTGGATCGTTGTACAAGGTCCTTATTGGATATTCCCAAATCTCTTAACACAACACTGCAAAGCCTTACACTCTTTTGCTGTTTCTTTCCTCCAAACCGCCGCCGTCACGAATCACATTGATCTAAGTACAGATTTTGTACCGAGCGGGGTGGCGCAGTGGTTAGACACTGGACTCGCATTCGGGAGGACGACGGTTCAATCCCGCGTCCGGCCATCCTGATTTAGGTTTTCCGTGATTTCCCTAAATCACTCCAGGCAAATGCCGGGATGGTTCCTCTGAAAGGGCACGGCCGACTTCCTTCCCAATCCCTTAATCCGATGAGACCGATGACCACGCTGTCTGGTCTCCTTCCTCAAACCAACCAACCAACCAACCAACCAACCAACCAACAGATTTTGTCGTACACAAAATTTTGCAGACCGCTCATAAGTTTAACCAAGTGAACCTTGCGACAAACAGTTTATGAGATTTTAGGTCCCTTAATAAGGCTGCTACACCACGATTTCCAGCGTGATCCTACAACGTTTTACCCCGAAACAGCTACAAATAATCTCGACCAGTTGTGTCGAATGATAACTCTTGCGTAGCAAGGCCTCTTCGTGATTTAACAGAGGGGTCGGGAATGCACAGACGCCAATTTTACCCTTTCTTTCCATCTTTTACATGCAGTTATACTAACAACTTCACTGATTTGTCATTGATTATGTCAACCAGTAGCGCCAAATGCGACACTGCACACTGTTCACGATTCACACTACCTACGTTGCTTGCTAATGTCATTCCGGAGCAGAGGACTTTAAATCGCCAGTACGTTCTGTTTTCTAGTTGACATGAAAAGAACTGTAGCCATCGTTTTCAGCCTCGACGATGGCTATACTGACTGCGATAGAGGAGAAAATTACTGTATATGACAGTCACGTACTGCACGCATCATCCACTGAGGAGACGAAGGTCGTGGGGCAGCGATATGCACATATACAGATGGCAGTAGTATCGTGTATAAGAGGTATGACAGGGAGTGCGTTGGTACTCAGATGATTCAAGTGAAAAGGTTTCCGGCGTGATTATGGCCACAGTATGGGAATTAAACTTTGAACGTCGAGTGGTAGTTGGGAGTTCGACGCATGGGGCATTCCACTTCGGAAATCTTTAGGGAATTCCAGTATTCCGAGATCCACAGTGCCAACGGCGTACCGGAATTAGCAAACTTCAAGTATTACCTCTCACCATGGTAACGCAGTGGCCGACGGCCTTCACTTAACGACCGACAGCAGGGGCGTCAGCGTAGAGTTGTCAGAGCAAACCGCCAAGCAACACTGCGTGAAACAACCGCATAAATCAGTGTGGGACGTACGATGAACGTATCCGTTAGGACAGTACGGCGAAATTTAGCGTTAAAGGGCTACGGCAGCACACGACCGACGAGAGTACCTTTGCTAACACTGCATCGCCTTCGACGCCTCTCCTGCTCGTGACAATATCGGTTGCACCCTAGACGACTGGAAAACCGTAGCCTGGTCAGATGAGTCCCGATTTCAGTCTGTAAGAGCTGACGGTACGGTTCGCGCTGGTGCAGACCCCACGAAGCTATGGACACAAGTTGCCCACGACACACTTGCCAGCTGTTGGTGGCTCCACAATGGTGCGGGATGTGTTTTCATGGAATGAACTGGGTCTTCCGGTCCAACTGAACCGATAATTGACTGAAAATGGTTATGTTCGGCTACTTGGAGACCATTTGCACTCATCCATAGACTTCACGTTATCAAACAACGATGTCATGTCATCAGGCCACTGTTTTTTCGCGATTGATTTGAAGGACATTGTGGGCAATTCGAGCAAACTATTTTGCCATGCAGAAGGCCCGACATGAATCTCATAGAAAAAATTATGGGAGATAATGGAGAGGACAGTTCGTGAACAAAATCCCGCACCGAAAACACTTTCGCAATGGAGGACGGCTATAGAGGCTTCATGGCTCAATATTCTACAGTGAACTTCCAACGACTCGAGTCCGTGTCACGTCGAGCTGCTGCCCTATGTCGGGCAAAAGGAGGTCCGACAGGATATTAGGAGGTACCCCGCGAGTTTCGCCACCTCGTCGTACATGCGCATTCAAGTCACGTCCCGCCTTGTGCCTTCTGGCTGTATCGGAGGAAGGAGAAAGTTACTTCGCAGAGAAATCATTTCTGACCAACTAGTATTTGTCAGCACAGCCTTCTGATCATTTCTGCAAATCAACGGAAAAGCTGGGTCGCTCCGCAAACTGAAATATGGGCTTACACAAACTTACTTCAACTCGTTAAAACCCTACACCTCGGATTTGAGAGTGGCATTCTTCCTACGTTTCGGTAACGCAGCCAGGGCGGAAACTGTACGCGAAATTACGGTGGAACAACGGGACTTAAGGGCCCGCCTGATTGCCGCCATTCACTGCAGATTACGGCGGCGGCATTACTACGAAAGACGACGAACTTTGAGAACCCTTCGTCGTGACGGCGGTGGAATCCGTCCAATCCTGGGTGGTGGTGGTGGTGGTGGTGGTGGTGGCGGCGGCGAGCGCGCCAAATGAGAGGCGGCAGCTCCTTCATTACGTCCGCTCTATTTGGCGGCGCCATCGCGCCGGCGGCGAGACGCGACCACCAGCGAGAAGTGGCGTCGCAGGGGCAGGGGCGACGTAATACGGCTTTACCGCAGACACTCTTTAATCAACGAGGGCGTGCCTCGAACTTTGCTTATTGGTTGAATTAACGCCCAGCAACGTGCCTTGAAACCGAGGTTGAGGGGAATAAACAGTGTGCTGGTGGCGTTACAAAGTTCTAGAGAGCTTTATGGACCTCTGTGGTGTGTAACAAGGCCGCTACGCAAGAACAACCCTCCTACACCTGTCATAATACGATCAATGGAGAAGTGAACTACCAATTTCCTGTTTAAGTGTCAAATATTCAATCATCGGTGAGTGTATACAGACAGACACCAATCAGAAACTCGGCACAAATAGCAAGTGGGCCAACTTACCTCTGGTGTTAGTGGCGGCGTCTGCAATCTTTTGGAAGGCATCCAGGTAAGCCGCGATAGCCTGGATTGTTGCCCTGCAACAAAAAATCATTGTAATACACATGCTGTGGAAATGGAACAGGAAGGCATAAAAAGCAGCCTACATTATAACTCTAGATGATAGGCTATAAATAACTTAAACATCTATGTCTACATGATTACTCTGCAATTCACAATTAAGTGCCTAGCAGAGGGTTCGTCGAACCACCTTCAAGCTATTACTCTACCTTAACGCTCTGTACCAGTGCGCTTAAACTTTTCCGTGCGAGCTCTGATTTCTCTTATTTTATTATCTCATTACTCCCTATGTACGTGGGTGCCAATAAAATATTCACACACTCAGGAGGAAGTTAGTCACTATAATTTCCATGATGAAACCCTGCCGCGGCGAAAAACGCCATTGTAATGACTGCCAACCCAATTCACGTATCCTAGTAGTACTCCAGAAGAGGATGAACAAACGTAGTGAAAGCAGTCTTCTTCGTAGTTCTATTGCATTTTCTGGATGTTCTGCAATAAATCGCAGTCCCTGGTTTGCTTTACCGACAACATTATCTATGCGATCGTTCCAGTTAAAGTTATTCGTAATTTTAATCCCTGAATACTTATTTCAAGTTACAGGCTTTAAATTCACATGATTTATAGTGCAACCGAAATTTACTGTCACGTTGTTTACATATCACAAAAAAATCACATTCTTAAGATTTGGGCTTTCGAAGTAGAGATTAGAAAGAATGTATTTTATATGTAAGCCCTGTCTGACACGAACTTGTTTTGTAACACCTAGAAAGGTTATTCAGACGACCTCATTCGTAGAACAGGCCCCTCCCCATTATATCCACTTTAAAACTTTCAGAGACAATCTTGCCTTGAATTTAGGAAGTCAAGCTTCTGTCGAGCGAAAGAGCTGCAGTTGCTGCTGGTGATATTACTGTCGTTACAGATAAAAAGCTTTTAACACTTTCTCCGTGTTGAAGATTAAGTTTTCCATTTCAATAGTTGCCGCCTGCGCTATTGTACTGCCACGTCGTTAAACAACGGGGCTTTCTTTTCCTGCGTCATAACTTTTAAACTGAGTTAGGTTGACACCGACTAGAGCGTGTGCGCACACTGTCTCTAATAAACTGATGTCCGCAAATAATTCCTTACATTCAGAACCATTGGGGTGACGTTGTAAAATCAGATTTAAATAATGTACCTGTAGATTGTTGGTGGAAAAAAAAATATCAACCACAGGGAGCATGAAAATTGCAGTGCTCCCCTAAGCGCTTTCCTAAAATGTCTTTCCTTCTCACAGCTTGTGAACTAATTAATTCAGTAAGCAAACGAGTTACACAAGGTAATTTTGAATACAAAGTAAGGACGTAAATTTTTGATTCCCAAACGCAAAGCGTATAGTTTAAATTTTTGAATGAAACTATGGTTGATTTTATTTCCAGCACTTATGCGCAGTAAATACTGTGGCACCTTGAACTAAGTCCAAACAACAGATGCGCATTCGACTAGTCACTTGTGAGCAGGCAGTTTAATTTAGTGGACGTGCGGCCGTTGTGTGTCAACGCTGTGACAAATAACAACGGAGCAATATCTCTACATCAAATATTCAAGAAATTCTCCGTAATGTTTTAAAGAATAGAGAAGTGTGTGCGCCAAGTGTGTACCGCACACCTTGACTCCAGAACAAAAACGACATGTGAGCGTCTGCCCCGACTTAAAGGGCAAACCGATGACAATTTTGTTCTGGTAACAAACCGTCACACGTAACGAGACGTTTCATCCATACGAACCTACCGTAAAACGGCGGAGTGCTGAAACTCTCAGGACATGAAACTTTGACGACATAACAGACATTCACAACAATGTGACGAGCGTGAAGAACAACATCCCAAGTAAGGGCTTTTGAGACAGTGCCACATGGTTGTATGAACGTTGTTTGTGTTGTACTCAAATGGTGGGAAGAACATTATAAGCACTAAAATCATTCAGTTTCTAAACTGTTTGGACTTATTTGGGAGGGGAGTAGGTCTTCATGACTGATGATCCGCCGTCACAGCTCTCTTCCCCCAGCACCTATTTTCTGATCTTCCAAACTTCACGGAAGTCTTATCGGGTCTTGAGACGTGCGTTACATTGGTTTACAGTAATGACTTATCAGTTGCTTACTCGTAAGCATACCACAGCACCTTTGGCATACGAGATGTGTGAGAAAATTGCCAACGGCCTTGCCACCATGGTAACACCAGTTCCTGTCAGACCACCGAAGTTAAGCTGGGCTGGACTAGCACTTGGATGGGTGACCATTAGGTCTGCCGAGGGCTGTTGGCAAATGGAGTGCACTCAGCCCTTGTGAGGCAAACTGAGGAGCTACTTGACTAAGAAGTAGCGGCTCCGGTCTCGGAAACAGACATATATCCGTTAGAGTGGTGTGCTGACAACATGCCCCTCCATATCCGCATCCAGTGACGCCAGTGAGTTGAGGATGATACCGTTGAGCCTTCAGGCCGACTTTATGTGCGTGGATTGTAATGAGACTTATTTTTATCTATCAAGGTTTTAAATTTTTTCAAACAATATTGTCCCCTTCAAGCAGCTCCCTTCAGCAGCTACACACCGGCGGAGTCGTCATTCCCAGTCTTGGTAGAGTCACTAACAGGTTTCAACTGGTGGGGCCTTTAACGTGTGTCGCATTCTTTTGAATGTTCTCTAGAGTCCTAAAAAGGCATTTCTCAATTTAGGGGGGAAAATGTCCCAACGACATCGATCAGTTGAATAGGGAGCCTGTAGTAGAACAGGAACTTGTTTTGAGGTACAAGAGTCGGAGATGCAAGTGGCCGTGTGACATTGGGATTGTCATGATGCACCATCCACTTGTCTGCAATGTCGGGTCTCGCTTGATTCACCCTTTTCCTGAGCCTTTCAAGGACATCTTCGTAAAATACTTGATTGACAGTTTGTCCTGGAAGAAAAACCTCACGAGAGAACGCAGACGTTTTCCTCAGCTGTTTGGGCTGAAGGTCTCCCTGAGCAAGGTCGACCCAAATATCATTTGTGCCAGCGAACAAATTATCCTCTGGATACGTAATGTTCCCTATATGCTTGTTTCAACTTTTAAAAGGTCACACTCACAGATTCCCCAAGTTCAACATCTTCTCTAACAGCGCTCTAAAAAAATCACGTTGTGCCTATACGGAGCTGAAACACTGAGGATCTGGAAGGGATGAACGCACCAGTCTACCCAAGAACAACAACACAGCGTTGCCAAATCGCTCTTAGTGTTGTTATTCTCATTACTTTTCTCACTCACGTCTTATTGCTTCTGTACTGACACTCGTTAGAAATGAGTAATGGTTTCTTTTTACATGCCGGTAACAAAATTGTTTGCTGAGCGTTTGTCTGCTATTCAGTTTATACACCACAATTGGGTCTTCAAGGGCACTCCTGTGAATCATACGTGGCTATTTTACTTAAATGTCCTGATGGTCAGCGCAGCTCTCTCTATTCATTCACTTTGTTCGTCTAACAGACACTTATTGGTAACTACTTTTCTCGATTTGCAGCAAACAACAATTAATAGGAACTAAACTGAAATAGCAGCAGTTAGCGTGGCCAGCGCACGACAAGGGAGACTGCACATACAGAGAGTTGGTAACAAGTACATTGTGTTGGTTCATGACTTGAAATCAGATGACCTAAGAATTCCGAAACTCTGAGAAACGCTGTAACGTAAACTGTTATAATTGTGACAATTGTGCCTGTTGCTCTCTTAACACCCCCCCCCCCCACCCACACACACACACACACACACACATTCTAAAAAGGAAAGTAATCATCACTTCTAAGACTGTTTTGAACGCAACAGTGCTTTACTCGGCATGGTCCTGTTTGGGGTGGAACCCCGTTGCCTTCTTTTGACCTTTGACCTGGCTTACCGTGCCTACAGTTTAACATGGATCTAAAACCACGGGGCAATTCTTGATTTTTTACATAAACATCGCCTGAGGTGAAAGAAGTGGTAATATAAAAATCCGAAGACTGACTAGGGATTGAATCCAATGTATCTTGAAATTTGCAGTCTGGCGCGTTACAAATGAGTCACACAGTCATTCTGCGAATGACTGGGGAGTACAAATTTTTGAGATACTGTAATCCATACAGACCATAAAAATTGATGTACCTATGCACGTTTGTACGTCTCCTCCACAACTCGTCGCCGGGTGGCTGAGCGGTTCTAGACGCTACAGTTTGGAACCGCGCGACCGCTACGGTCGCAGGTTCGAATCCTGCCTTGGGCATGGATGTGTGTGACGTCCTTACGTTAGTTAGGTTTAAATAGTTCTAAGTTCTAGGGGACTGATGACCTTAGAAGTTAAGTCCCATAGTGCTCAGAGCCATTTGAACCATTTTTTTGAACAACTCCTCCTAAACCACTGGACCGATTTCAGCCAAACTTGTAACACTAATTTACTATCTGGAAAGAATCATTGTGGGAATAATTACCTAATCAAGAGAGTGGCGGTGAAAACTGTGAAGCCCAAGGCGCGAGAATACCAATATTTTAGTTATCCACAATTTGAGACTTCACACATAAATTCAAAACTTTACGGAACTTTTTCTTACTGACGACCCACAAAAAAGAAAGGGAAACAATCTGTCGCTTACTACATCTTCGATGTTTATGAAGGAAAACAGTCTCATGAAGCATTAAGTTTTAATTTATCATTTCTTTACAACTAACTGTATTCGTAGCATTTTGCAGGCAGTACTCACATACCATTGAATACACCAGAAAAATTACATCTTGTACGACACTTAGTTTAGGAGACACGACGTCATGGACACGGAATGCATTCAAAACTACCGCAACATACAAAACGTTTAAATTTATTACTACTCTACTAATTCTATTCGCAACACTTTCCGCACGTGCGAATCCGACCAAAGCCACGGTAGAAAGCTCATCCTAAGCCCCTGGATCAAATTTGGTACACACATTAGTTACAATCTGGAGAGAAATACTTTTGAGGTAAGAACGACCAGCCTCCTATTAGGGTAGATGTGATAACGTGGAGAGAGAAGAGGATGAGGAAATGGACAGACAGTGAGGGGGGGTGGGGGGGGTTATAAGATGGTTAGACGGGCGTGGGGGTCGACACTGAGATGAGCTAATAGAAGATTGTAATAAATAAATACTAGGGTAACGCCAAGATTTTCTGCTAGTTTTACTAATAACTAGAGAACTTGTCGACAAATTCCGATTAATATTCACTAAGACTGTCGTGATTACAGAAGCAGCGGCAGAACAATGTCATTAAAAAAAGCAGCACCTACACTACTTCTCACTGGAAAACACGTCGCCGACGAGAATGTTGGTGTAGGCAAGGATAAATACACACTGACGTTTCTGCACACACGCGGTCTCCTTAAAACAAGATTTTATAGTTGCACACACACACCTTAATCAATTGATAACCGACGTCACCGATCAATTCGCGATCTGCTTGGTGGCTGATATACATGCTGGACTGTCATGCCCACCTACCGCGTATAATCTACTGACAGGGCGACAATTTTTGAACTATACCGAATTGTCGTTAACTTCTAGACGGTTTGCGTTAGGACGTTCGAACTGCACGGTTGGCCACGGGGCACGTTGGGAGTTAGTAAGCGCTGTATGGCTTGGCTTAACGACGAAGCCCACATTCCGTAGGATGGGATCGTCGATAAGCAAAATTTGCGCATTTGTGGGACTGAGAATCCGCATTTCGCGATCGAAAAGTCTCTTCACCCTGGACGGATAATTATGTGGTGTGCTGTGTCCAGTCACGGAATAATCCGTGCGATATTCCTTGACGGCAACGGTCATTACCGAACGGTACGTGAAGGTTTTGGAAGATCCGAAGTGACTGATTTCAACAAGATGTGGCTCTTGCAAGACGGAGCTCGACCCCATCGAAGCAGAAGAGTGTTTTATGTCCTGGGGGACGCCCTTTGGGAACCGCATTCTGGCTCTGGGGTACCCAGAGGCCACTGGCATGGGCCTCTATCGGCCGCCATATTCTCCGGATCTGAACATGTGCGACTCCTTTTTGTGGGGCTGTATTACAGACAAGGTTACAGCAATAACCACAAAACCATTGCTGAGCTGAAAACAGACATTCAGGAGGACATCCATAGCTTCGATGTTCCGACACTTCAGTGCGTCCCGCCGAATTTCGCTATTAGTCTGCGCCACATCATCGCGAATGATAGCAGGCATATCTAACAATATCATAACCTAAATCCGAATATCTGTAGTGACGGTTACATGTTGAATGAAGTGTGTGCACGCCGTAGTTTGTTCCTAATTTACGTTTTTTCCATATAGTTCAATAATTGTCAACTGTTTGAAAAATTACAAAATTTAAAACGTGTTAAATGGAGAACATTCGTTTACGTCATCTTAGTCGTGGGAACTCTGTGTGATGTTTTTCTGAAGGGAAGAGGGAGCTGACATGAATTCACCTGAACAAACGCGGAAAACCTCGGACTAACTGGTTTACTATGTGGACAGGTCTTTAACTGTTGATCGGATGTCTTCTTGAGTGGCCAGGTTACTTATCTCGCAATCTAACATGCACTGAGTTCAGATGTAATAGCACGACTGACGGCCACTTCAATTAATCCATATTTAAGTTTGTCGTAGCATGAGAGGACTGCCGGGCCATTTCCTTCAAAGGGCCATCGCCAATGCCTTCCCCGTCCACTGCAATATCGTGGAAGCTGAAGGATAGTTTATACACAATAACCAGCCAAGAATTACACTACTGGCCATTACGATTGCTACACTACTAAGGTGACGTGCTGCAGACGCGACATTTAACAGACAGGAAGAACATGCTGTGATATGCTAATTATTAGAGCATTCACCCAAGGTTGGCGCCGGTGGAGACATCTACAACGTGATGACATGAGGGAAGTTTCCAACAGATTTCCCATACACAAAAAGCAGTTGACCGACGTTGCCTGGTGAAACGTTGTGATGCCTCGTGTAAGGAGGCGCAATGCGTATCATCACGTTTCCGACTATGATAAAGGTCGGATTGTAGCGTACCCCGATTGCGGTTTATCGTATGGCGACATTGCTGCTCGCGTTGGTCGAGATCCAATGACTGTTAGCAGAATATGGAATCGGTGGGTTCAGAAGGGTAATACGGAACGCCGTGCTGGATTCCAACGGCCTCTTATCAATAGCAGTCGAGATGACAGGCATTTTATCCGCATGGCAGTAACGGATCGTGCAGCCACGTGTCGATCCCTGAGTCAACAGATGGGGACGTTTGTAAGACAACAACCATCTGCACGAACAGTTCGACGACGTTTCCAGCAGCATGGACTATCAGCTCGGAGACCGTGGCTGCGGTTACCCTTGTCGCTGCGTCACAGACAGCAGCGCCTACGATGGTGTACTCAACGACGAACCTGGGTGCACGAATGGCAAAACGTTATTTTTTCGGATGAATCCAGGTTCTGTTTACAGCATCGTGATGGTCGCATCCGTGTTTGGCGACATCGCGGTGAACGAACATTGGAAGCGTGTATTCGTCATCGCCATACTGGCGTATCACCCGGCGTGATGGTATGGCGTGCCATTGGTTACACGTCTCTGTCACCTCTTGTTCGCATTGACGGCACTTTGAACAGTGGATGTGACATTTCTGATGTGTTACGACCCGTGGCTCCACCTTTCATTCGATCTCTGCGAACCCTACATTTCAGCACGATAATGCACGACCGCATGTTGCAGGTCCTGTACGGGCCTTTCTGGATATAGAAAATGTTCGACTGCTGCCCTGGCCAGCACATTCTCCAAATCTCTCATCAACTGAAAACGTCCGGCCAATGGTGGCCGAGCAACTGGCTCGTCACAATACGCCAGTCACTACTCTTGAGAGAACTGTGGTATCGTGTTGAATCTGCATGGCCAGCTGTACCTGTACACGCCATCCAAGCTCCGTTTAACTCAATGCCCAGGCGTATCAAGGTCGTCATTACGGCCAGAGATGGTTGTTATGGGTACTGATTTCTCAGGATCTATGCACCCAAATTGCGTGAAAATGTAATCACATGCTAGTTCTAGTATATTTGTCCAATTAATACCAGTTCATCATCTGCATTTCTTCTTGGTGTAGCAATTTTAATGGCCAGTGGTATAGATACTACGATAGTTATAAGTGCAGCAATTCCGCTGACGTTGTCTACGCAGCCAGCGTAGCAGCGGCGTGGCTCGACCCATTTTGAGAGCGAGTACGGCAGACGAGGATGGGGTCAGGAGGCTCGACGCAGCAGACAATGTGCCGTTAGGCGTGTGTCCTTGGCAGGGCAAGCCGCTTGCCGCCTCTGGCCTACCGCCAGTTGGCATTTCTATCACGTCTCACCTCTCCCACCTGACGTCACAACCGAAACATTGGGATAGCTGCCTCGCGGTGGCGCTAGTGGAGGGTCGTGAGACGGCACAGGTTCTCGAATCAACATTTTAAAACACTAAATGTCCATGTTGAATTGCAGCTGGAAGATTACTAATGTGGTACTAACACTAAGGCACGTGTGGAAGGAAAAGCCGGTGTCCTCTCAATCACCCAACTTACGACTCCTCATTTTGCATGTTTGATGTTCTAATCCTTTTTAAAAGAGCGACGTGTGTATGCGTGACATGCCACCGGTTATATCTGCCTCAAAACACGTCTCGAGCGGACGGGTGGCGTCCACGATAAATTATGCAATGACCAATTATGTAGTCTTTCAAATTTTAAAATACGTAGCGTGTAGAACTCTGTACTTGCGCGTAATCGGCAGCTTGTCCTTTCCTACACCAACTTCATTTTCATTCAGCACAGTTCTACAACAGACGCGAGGATGAGTTAGTGTTTTGTCTTACGAAACTCATATACAGAGTTTTCACTGTCATTTGAAGCGCCATTGTCTCCAGCACATGGAATAGTTGTAAGAGGTTCATTTCTACTTTCTAATAATTTGTTGTTTTGAAAAAAGTAATGGGCAAACAATGACATACGACACTGATTCCTTAACGTTAGGAAGAAAATATATACTAGCAGGTACGGAAAGTCAAATGTATCATGTACCCTCAGACTTCAAGAAGAATATAATAATTCCAATCCCAAAGAAAGCAGGTGTTGACAGATGTGAAAATTACCGAACTATCAGTTTAATAAGTCACAGCTGCAAAATACTAACGCGAATTCTTTACAGACGAATGGAAAAACTGGTAGAAGCCGACCTCGGGGAAGATCAGTTTGGATTCCGTAGAAATGTTGGAACACATGAGGCAATACTGACCTTACGACTTATCTTATAAGATAGATTAAGGAAAGGCAAACGTACGTTTCTAGCATTTGCAGATTTAGAGAAAGCTTTTGACAATGTTGACTGGAATACTCTCTTTCAAATTCTTAAGGTGGCAGGGGTAAAATACAGGGAGCGAAAGGCTATTTACAATTTGTACAGAAACCAGATGGAAGTTATAAGAATCGAGTGGCATGAAAGGGAAGCAGTAGTTGGGAAGGGAGTGAGACAGAGCTGTAGCCTCTCCCCGATGTTATTCAATCTTTATATTGAGCAAGCAGTGAAGGAAACAAAAGAAAAATTCGGAGTAGGTATTAAAATTCATGGAGAAGAAGTAAAAACTTTGAGGTTCGCCGATGACATTGTAATTCTGTCAGAGACAGCAAAGGACTTGGAAGAGCAGTTGAACGGAATGGACAGTGTCTTGAAAGGAGGATATAAGATGAACATCAACAAAAGCAAAACGAGGATAATGGAATGTAGTCAAATTAAGTCGGGTGATGCTGAGGGAATTAGATTAGGAAATGAGACACTTAAAGTAGTAAAGGAGTTTTGCTATTTAGGAAGTAAAATAACCGAAGATGGTCGAAGTAGAGAGGATATAAAATGTAGACTGGCAATGGCAAGGAAAGCGTTTCTCAAGAAGAGGAATTTGTTAACATCGAGTATAGATTTAAGTGTCAGGAAGTCGTTTCTGAAAGTATTTGTATGGAGTGTAGCCATGTATGGAAGTGAAACATGGACGATAACTAGTTTGGACAAGAAGAGAATAGAAGCTTTCGAAATGTGGTGCTACAGAAGAATGCTGAAGATAAGGTGGGTAGATCACGTAACTAATGAGGAGGTATTGAATAGGATTGGGGAGAAGAGAAGTTTGTGGCACACCTTGACTAGAAGAAGGGATCGGTTGGTAGGACATGTTTTGAGGCATCAAGGGATCACAAATTTAGCATTGGAGGGCAGTGTGGAGGGTAAAAATCGTAGAGGGAGACAAAGAGATGAATACACTAAGCAGATTCAGAAGGATGTAGGTTGCAGTAGATACTGGGAGATGAAGAAGCTTGCACAGGATAGAGTAGCATGGAGAGCTGCATCAAACCAGTCTCAGGACTGAAGACCACAACAACAACAACAACAAGTAATGTTGCAACTTATTTTATATTCTTTACGGTCATTATAATTTTACTTTGTGGAGAGATGTAAACACAACATACGCAGGAGTGTAGAAACGTGTCACTGTCACATTCTCCATAGTCTAGTAATCCAGAAAGGAGAGGGGGGAGGGGGAGGAGGAGGACGACGACGACGAAGACGACGACGACGCAAGAAAGCTAGGAGATACTTCACATGCAATGATCGTAAAAAAAAGCACAAAGCAAAACTTTTCACATTGGGATCACACGTCGTATAGGTAACGAAAGCAACTCTAGCGAATGAAAAAGGCTGAATCTCTGTAGCTGACATGTATTAGCCAGAGGTGTGAGTGGTTTCCATTCATGCATTCTCATTTCCGAGTTCTTTAAGGTCCTACGCCTAATTCGTTAACCATTACGCTAGCTGTTTTCGTCATCTTTCAGCTATGCATCCGGGATAATTCTTGTTCCGATATTTTGGACGACAGCAATTCTCAAGGCGAGTCGTGTGAACAATTTTTTGATCACTTTGCACAACCACGGCTGTCACACCTTAGTAAAACGGTGAACTAAGAAATATTTTTTTTTACGCGGACTGCGATGTGAGTCAGTTGCAAACACAAGATTTCCCGATAAATATGCCACCTGCTTTTCCAATTTTTAGTAGATGATGCCACAGATCGTAAATCCTGTAGCCATATATAGCAACTGTGAATATTTCTTTTATGGTCGGCTAGTGTGGGTCTTTGCAACAATAATGACATGCTCTTGATTCCGTTAAATATTTCTAACAGTAAGAGTCCCTCTAAATAGCTGCATCATTTGATACTTGCCTTACAGAGCAGCAACGTCTGCCAGATCATTAGTACGCACCTTGAATAGTGACGGTAGTTCCCATCAGGTCCTCTGTCCACCCCGATGGATGAAGTGGTCAGCGCGACGGACTGCCGTCCTACGGGCCCGGGTTCGATTCCCGGCTTGGTCGGGGATTTTCTCCGCTCAGGAACTGGGTATTGTGCTGTCTTCATCATTTCATCCCCATCCGGTGCGCATGTCGCCCAATGTGGCGTCGAATGTAATAAGACCTGCACCAAGGCGGCTGGACCTGTCCCGCAAGGGGCTTCCCGGCCAATGACGCCAAACGCTCATTTCATTTCATCAGGTCCTGTGACACAGGATACTACTTTCACATTTCACACTGTCTCAAAGATCGACGTGTTAATTCAGCCTACACATTTTGTTAGTCCTCAAGCTACTAAACTAGAGCACCTGTTCTGGTATGTCCCAAGCAAATGTTTCGATTACTGGAGATCAAGAAATACAACTTCAACCTGTGCTCTTAACACCTTTTGCACCTTGTGAACGAAGAGCAAACAAAGGTTCACATGACATTTTTGCACGATAATGATTTCTGGTGATGATGATAATAATGATGATCAGTACTTTTGAACTACTGTGTCGTCAGTCCCTCCTTGTGAGAAAAACACGTAAAAACGTAAAAAATGAAAAAGTGAGAAAGTGAAAAAATGAGAAAATGGGGACTTGGCTGCTCCAACTAGATAAGCAAGTCGAAGAGTTTAAAAAGGCGTAACAGTAGTTATATCATGATCGATAACGGAAAACAGATAACCCAGGCAGCATCTTGCACAACAGGATCTAGCGGCATAACAAAGTGAGAGTAGCCTGAGGTCGCATTGAGGGTACTCGCCACGGGGGAAGCCTCCATCCCTCCCCTCCCCCTAAACTGCTAATACTGGAAGTGGAAGGGCATTACAGTTTACTGTAAAATTGCTCTCCCCCAGGAAATCAACACTTTGGTAGTGTCCGTCTCATCATCCACACGCAACTATGGTAATGAGGTAGGCAACCTGAGAGCGTGCCGCAGATCGACCAGCAGACCGCACTCAACAAGAACAACAAGCGCTGTCATCAATAGACTACCGCAGCTGCAGTGAGGAGGATCCTCCCGACGCAGAAGGAACTCGTGGGCGAGTCTCGGGTGGCCGGTTCGTAGTCCGCCTAACACAATGGCATCTTTCCGAGAGTCCTGGAAAGATGATTGCCACACCTTAGTGGCCCTTTTACTCGTTCTCAAATAGTTTTTAATTGTAGTAGTTTGCCATTCCAATTCCCAAAGCCTCAAAATATTGTGTCTAAGTTGTAATCGTAAGTCTGTGTCCGGTATCGCAAAGTCAAGTTGATATCCTGTAGTCGCGTCTTTAGCTAGACGGTATGCGATTTCATTTCCTGGAATGCCTTTGTGGCTCTGTGTGCACATGAAGGTCGCTGGTCTTGCCAGAGCTGTAGGTCAACTAATAGGTCGTGAATGTTGGCGACCAAAAGATTTTTGGGACAGCACGGGGCTATACCTTTTAAGCAACTCACTGAATTGCTGCACATCGGAAAGTTCGTCGCGGCCCGAGCTTTGATGTACTGCAAAGACTGAAATATGGCAACTCAATCTGCAGTGTATACACTGCAGGCACTCTGCAGATATTGCTTCTCGTGGCCCCTTTCATTTGTAGAAGCGTAGCCGACCTTGTGGTTGACTATAGATCTGTCCATGTAGATGCATACCGAATTAGAATAATCGTGGAAGATCGAACGAAACAGGTCTCGGAGAAGGGTAGGCTCTGAACACCTCTTGTGGCCACGAAAGCGGTCCATCCGTATCACAGGACAGGGTACGGATCACGGGGGTGTGTACAGCGAGTTCTAGAAACGAAGACTAACGGAGGCTCTTTAAGGTCCTTCAATAGAATTTAGAGTCGGAACCCAGCTGGTCTACTCAGTTTTGGGCAATATGCAAACCATCTGAGCTGCTGGTTGTGAAACAGAGTTGAGTAACATGGGTGACTGCGTAACTTGCCAGAAGCATCTTTCTGTCTTCCAACCCGCAGCAGTGGGGCACCAGCTTCCGCCAGGAGGCTGTGAAGCGGGCTCCTACAGAAGGACCCCGCCTGTGTGGTGAACAGGGTCCAGCAAGCTCACTAGAGGCAGTGCTACCGACCCGCAGGCAAGACATCCATAGTACATGAGGGATAAAATCAGTACTTTGTAAAATTTCAGAAGAACTATGTGGTCCGCGCCGCACGAGTTACAAAAAAACGGAGTAAGGCGTTCTTCCCCAAACGGTCGACACTGCGGTAAAATTGTGAACGTGTCAGTTAAGCTCAAAAAGGAGACCACAACTAAAAAAGTTAAAAAAGGCGAGGGGGAAAAGCGTTAAAAAGTGAAAGCGAAAACCTTCGAAGGTTCTAAGAAGTAACAAGTTCAAGGTAAAAACACTTGACTCAATAAGAAAGACCCCTATTAGTCGCCTCTTACGACAGGCAAGGAAGGGCCGTAGGTCTATTCTAGACCCCGACATCTCCTGGGGATGATGATTTCTATTCGGGAGTTTTTATGTCTTCGCAACAGTATTACGAGAGAAGAAAATACATTCCCTAAGTCTGCAACACGTATGATATCAGTGAGATAGGACTGTAGTTCAGTGTCTCAGTCACGATTCTTTTAGAAGCTCGAACAACTGGATTTTTTTTTTCTGTTACGATGTGAAGATTCCGTTGTCCTAGCGACGCATTAAATTCATTACATTCATTGTGAATGACAATAAACACTTATTTTAAACTGATAGTGTATGTAGGTAGAATATGCAACCGGTCACTTTTGGAATATGACACGATTTATTGTACCATTAACTTGTTTCGAGCAATGTAGGCTGATCATCAGTTGAATGTGTTGCAGGAGCATTGTATTCTGGACCATTTGCCGCGACACACTAGAGTGGTGGTGGTGGTGGTGGTGGTGGTGGTGGTGTCGAGCTGAACATGGTCATGGGTTTCTGTAACACAGCCATATGTTAAAGACAGTTCCTCGTCAGCAGCTGTTTGCGCTTCGCAGTTGAAAACTGGTAACAGCGCTGTCAGCTAACTTCTTTCGGGAGTTCCATTATAATCGCAAACTTGGTTAGATATCTCACACTTAAGTATTTTATTTAGAAGACGGCAATATAGTAATGACTGAAATGCTTCTTGAAAGACTAGAGGTACCGAATCAACAGTTTTCTCCAGCCATGACGCTGAAGTTGTCTTCTCCGAAGAGCTCAAGCTAAGTATTGCTTTTGCAGAATTAACACTGATTTCATGGAGTTCTCTGTGCGTCATGTAGTTCAAACTCAAGGTCCTACAGAAACAGATGTGAGATAGTTAGGATAGGTCTGATCACTATGTTTTACTAATCTTTGCCCAGGAAATTTTCGGTAGGGTGCGGAACTAATTCGTTCGTAAGACCTGTAGAGAATTTGACATGGCCCTTTACGCATATTTTGTTATTTAAGCTACCTTTGATGGCTATTGTGGCAATTTAGCGTATCATCACAATTTAAGAAATTATCAGTTACCAACATCAGCCCATCGTGGAAAAGCTGCCGACATCGTAGCGCCATTTTATTACGTACTAGCTCCCAATACGTTTCTATGACCAGTGAAGTCACAGAGACAATGCATGAGGCATGGTAGTAACGTACATCCCGAAACTTCTCCAGAGGAAAAAGTTATTTGCGCTGCGGCAGCGACAGATGAAAATGTGGATGCAGTTCTGATAGAGAAATGCCATTCTCGAAACCATTCAGTGACGTATACAGGTAAAT
Organism: Schistocerca cancellata; assembly: GCF_023864275.1. NCBI lineage: Eukaryota > Metazoa > Arthropoda > Insecta > Orthoptera > Acrididae > Schistocerca > Schistocerca cancellata. The sequence goes on along the minus strand of NC_064631.1, from coordinate 33,169,874 downwards.
TTCGCTTGTATTTTAACTCGTCAACCCCTGAACGGTTGTAGTGTAAGACACAAGCCATGTCACTAATTTGCTTTGACCAAACGGCACACACAACTGTCATTACTGTAAAAGTGTGACTGCGGCTAAAGACCGTGGACAGTATTACGACGTCCTGCAACAAAACTGAACGTTACCTACGTCAGTTTTATGCATAGCCGCACAGAACTGAGTGTTTCGCCCTACCTTGTTCCGCTCGTAGCGTAGTGGGAACACACTAGGAGACAATGGGATGTTTTCTTTCTCTTCCTGCACGAAGCAGCAGACTTCCCAGCCTTGAACAAAACTGGGACGCAGGTGCGCGCTGTCCCGACAGCTGCATTTCGTCTAGTGTAAAACAATTTGTGCATCTTTAACGCGGCAATTATGATAACTAGTGTCCACGAAAAATATCCTGTTGTGTCTGTATCAGTTGTTTCAAAATATATCATTTATCATGACCAATTATTTCAGTAAAATAATAGAGGAAATGGCCACAAGAAAGTGATATCCTCTCTCTGTGGGAAGAGAAAAAACTTCCAGAAATACTACAAAACAAACGGAAGCCAAACGTGTTTAGTGACGCTATTCAATGTGATCTTTCTTTCAATCGACACACACACACACACACACACACACACACACACACACACACACACACACACACACACAATAGGTGGTTCTTCCGTGATGACAGAGCTGTTCCCAAAAACAATTTTTCAGCAACTTGTACGGTAACAATTTATGTACGGGGTTTATACAAATTTCAGGTCACGAAGAAGCAACATTAACTTCATGGATGCACGTGTACCCAATGACGTGAGCATGGAAATGTTTGATGGCAATCTTACTTTTTACGCTGTTTTGGAGAAACTAATCGTAGCAGAACGAATGAATTTTAAGAACAAACAGAGGGGGGCGCTGCTGATCATATTTGTATCATGCCTTGAGCTCGAAAAAAGCAGACCAATGTTTCTGCTATAATGGACCGAAGGATAAAACCAATACTGACAATGCTTCATGGTTTCTAGAATGGCCTGTTCCATTCAGTTACGTATTACCTGAACAATAGCTATCGTCGGTCACTACTCAGCAACAGAACCAACTAGCAGTCAGTTTCTCTAAACAGCATGAAAAACTAGCTATACTACTTTGGTTCTGTTGACTGGAGTTAATATGAACGATCATCATTTCAGACCTGTACGAATATGTTGCTACGTACTGTGCACCTCAGTTCCACTGAGCAAATTGCTTCGAGCAAAGTTGAAGCAAGAAACTACGTAAGGCGCTAACAGCCACTTGTATGGTGAAGACAAGCCACTACAGTGCGGACAGCTACGCATGGCTTGGTACACTCTGATGCAGAATACTTTGTGTCTCCTTGGCTAACAACTACCACCTCAGTTCGTTTCAGTAGCTGCTCATTATTAACTATATATACCCATCTGACTTTCAGCATTATTCTGTGATACCACATTCGTAAATCTTATGTAAACTACACGAGGAAACAGGCAACTTGAATTTAACGTTAGTCTTTAAGGCGCAACCTGATTGAAAGACGGGTGCGATGCGATGTGGTGGTATGATGTCACGGTGTTTGTAGTAGGTCGAGTGGATTTGATGGTTCGCGATTTCAACCTCATTGTATGGTTAAGATTTTTACTCTTGTCAGAAACATCAGTACGAAGAACCAAAAAGTTTTCAGAATCCTGCACCTAAGATTATTTACTACAAGCTGCTCCAAATGCTGTCCTCTTCTTGTGCCAGCTGTTTATTCCTCACGTTTCACTTCCGTTCATGCCTCCATTCTAGAGAAGTACCTTTACATTTATTCATTAGGGCCGAGTATGTAATTGACAAAGCTTGTAAACTTCCACGCAGTGTTCCTTTTGACATGTATGGATATCTGGAGGAAGACTCGTACCACATTTTAACACCGTCTTCTTTCAGGGACGCGGTTTGAGGCGCCATGTCACGGATTGCGCGGCCGCTCACGCCGGAAGTTCGGGTACTCTCTCCGATATATATATATATATATATATATATATATATATATATATATATATATATATATATGTGTGTGTGTGTGTGTGTGTGTGTGTGTGTGTGTGTGTGTGTGTGTGTTTTCTTAGCGTTAAGTTAGTTTAAGTAGTGTGGTAAGTCTAGGGACCGATTATCTCAACAGTTTGGTACCTCAGGAATTCACACACATTCGAACATTCCACTTTGAGGTTTATTCAAGAGAGCGTGCAATTCTTGGATCTTGTTCTGCCTAAGTAGTAAAATGCACAGCGAACAATTAGTTGTCTGTGACTGTGGAAACTGACTATTTAAGATACTGCCATTCTCCTGTTTGGAGAAGAATTACACCCAAGTTACACCTGGGAATGTGCTGATGAATCTGGACTGAAAACTACTATAAAGATACGGCTTCTTTTTGGTAATATATTTATTAATTCCAGCTGAAAACTGATCATTATTTTGGATCCCCTAGGTATGCCACATGACAGCTTAGAGTAATATGCTTATTTAACCGTGGTTTAATTTTTTAAAAATGCGTGTTAGGTAAACAACATGACAATTTCTACGTAATATATACAATCCGGTCAATATGCTGAAGCTGTATCGGCATGTTTCTACCACGATTTCTCTGTAACTCACCCAGTATCTCTAGAAATATGTTGTAAAGACATACTGCTTTATTCAAAAGAGTAAACGCTGGGAGAATTGTGTTTGTTAACAAACGTAGCGTAGTCTGAATTCGCTTAAAGTCCAATACTAATTCTATTAACACTAGCGCGAAGCATTTCTGTAATTTAATATGACCGCTACATAATGAGATCGTTGTCTCGAAAAATTTAGGTGCGTACTATCTACTATTTTACAATACAAGCTAGTTACTCCATTAGTAACCAAATGCCTGAACTCGTGGATCGATACTGTCGAATAAAAATTCAATATGTGTCACTTTTTAACAAGTGGAACTAAATGTATTTATTTCACCACTAACCTGTCAGAAATAACTAATCTCAGTGCGCAAATCTGCGACCGTCACACTAAAGTTAAAAGCGGAAAGTTGAGAAAGTTTCCGCTCAAGGCAGCCTCTTCCAAAGTAGTATGTTTAAAAACATACGAAATTCCGCTCTGCCACTGGACTCTAGTGCGAAAAACGCTTCATTTTCCAAATGTCTAGTACGAAAAGCAAGTGCGTACACATCCGCTTTCCTACGTCAGTCCAGCAAAATACTTCTGGACCGAGACACCGATGCGATATGAGGTTGACATTTCTGACGGCGAAGTGTTTACGGGCAGTAGTCTATGCGGAGCATAAATCCCACAGGGCCAATTGCGGACCGAAAGGAGAGACGACCTGGTAAATGTCATCCGCAGCGTGGACCCCTCCCCCGGCTGAACGCGCGCTCACACACACACACACACACACACACACACACACACACACACACACACACAGGGGGGGGGGGGGAGAGAGAGAGAGAGAGAGAGAGAGAGAGAGAGAGAGAATGACGGGCTTACGTCCCGCCGCAGCTGGAGCCAAATGGCTTTTCTATCCCCACTCTCGTCAGCGGCGGCGAAATTGCCCTGTCAAGCAAACCGGCGCAGTTGTACGGCCTGTCAGGAAATGCCAAATATACCACTGGAGGAAGAGAGTCAACCACCGGTCACATCCGGCAACTCCCTATGGTCCCTTCCACAAGCCTGTAACTTGCAGTTCTATTAAAAGACTCAGAACGATCAAATGGAAATCGTTAGCTCAACATTACAACGCCCAATAAATGTTTTTATTGCAAGTTTCTCACACAAAGTAAGAAGGTTGCTTGGAAAATAATTCAGTTTTTACAATTCTCAAAGTTTCCACTAACAACGAGGTTAAGCTCAGCTTTTGCCAAACACACAAGTTGGCCATAGAAAAACGCTCAAATTTACAGGCTGACTCAAGAAAAACAAATTTCAATTGTTTATTGAAGACTCGCTATGAAAGACAAACACATAGCGCGCTAAATAGATACAAGAAGGTTCATAGTTTCATGTTCGCCCGTACCATGCACTCAATTTAGCACCATGCTTTGCTGGAGAAATAACGAAACGCTAGTCCATTAAATTTCCACACATGAATCAACAGATTCCTATTTATTGAATCGACAGCTGCAACAATTCTATTTTTCAGCACTTTAAGAGTATCTGTCATAGGTGGAACAAAGATTATCTTTTATGCGTCCCACAGGAAAAAAGCGTAAGGTTTGAGGTCTGGCGACCTGGGAGGCAAGAGTGAAATGTAGATTCGTCCGAAAAGATGAGTCGTTCGAAGAAAGTGTCTACTGCCATATCCTGGAAAACTGAAATGCAGAACTCTTGTTATGTTAGCTTTGCGCAATTTGTGCAGTAGCTGCTACTTTTAAGTTTCAAATGCAAGACCTATTTCAGAACACGCCACACCGTTGTTTGATGAAGTTCCCGGACTGTCCGTGTTTTGGACTTCCGAGGGCTCCGTGTGAACGCATCTCTGATAAGCTCGACATTTTCATGAGAAGTGCGTGGCCGACCACTGCTCTTCCCTTTGCATATGCAACCAACCTGTAAGAATTTTGTGTGCCAGTTATAAACCTGTTTGTGCAGCGGCGGCTTCTTGCTGAATCTACGACGGAAAGCACGTTGCATTTGAACAATGGATTGAATTAGCGTCAATTCCAACACAAAGTGATTTCTCTTGTGTAGCTGCCATGTCGCTACAAAGACGCAGCCATTCAAAACTTTGAACCTTCCTCTTTCCACCGACATGCGCAATCTTTTATAGTTTGTAATAAACGACTGAAAAGTGTTCTTTCTTCTGGTAACACCCAGTGTAAATGTACAACTCTGGAAACGTGGAAGCTACAGGAATTGTTATTTCATAGAGGACATCCTCAACGTTCATGCAGTATACAAAATACGTAAGCAAGTTATAGATCTGTTACGACAAACTGAAGATGGGTGAAAACCCGAAATGAGGCTTAGTATGAAAGCTTAACTAGAAATTGGTGTTTCTGTACTTCTTTCAAGCAATTTACTAGACGGGCCCGGAGCTCAATCACCACTATCACGCGGTTAAAGGCGCTTCAGTCTGGAACCGCGCGACCGCTACGGTAGCAGGTTCGAATCCTGCCTCGGGCATGGATGTGTGTGATGTCCTTAGGTTAGTTACGTTTAAGTAGTTCTAAGTTCTAGGGGACGGATGACCTCAGATGTTAAGTCCCATACACGAATACATTACTAGTATTTTAGAATTCTTTAAGATAAAAATTTCCCTACAGTAGATACCAATTAGATCGTGTCCTCCTCTGGCCACATTTAACCAAAAAATACTTGCATTTGATCAAGCGATTCACTATTATTTTTTCGGCAGCTCCGAATCTGTTGAAGTGGTTAACCTCTAAACCGAAACATCGGTCTCAGATACCACTCGAGCGTTTTTAAAAAATATATCAACCCTGTTCTGTTTGCGATTACTCCCTCCGCAGTACCTTCTCATAATCATTTACGGAACAGAAGCATTGCAGTTCAGTCTGTGGCTTCTCGTAGTCAAGTATGTATTAATCTCATAAAACGTACGGGTCTATCCGACTGGGTGTTTAGCATTACGTATGAAATACAGGGCTATTACAAATGATTGAAGCGATTTCATAAATTCACTGTAGCTCCATTCATTGACATATGGTCACGACACACTACAGATACGTAGAAAAACTCATCAAGTTTTGTTCGGCTGAAGCCGCACTTCAGGTTTCTGCCGCCACAGCGCTCGAGAGCGCAGTGAGACAAAATGGCGACAGGAGCCGAGAAAGCGTATGTCGTGCTTGAAATGCACTCACATCAGTCGAGTCATAACAGTGCAACGACGCTTCAGGACGAAGTTCAACAAAGATCCACCAACTGCTAACTCCATTCGGCGATGCTATGCGCAGTTTAAAGCTTCTGGATGCCTCTGTAAGGGGAAATCAACGGGTCGGCCTGCAGTGAGCGAAGAAACTGTTGAACGCGAGCGGGCAAGCTTCACGCGTAGCCCGCGGAAGTCTACGAATAAAGCAAGCAGGGAGCTAAACGTACCACAGCCGACGGTTTGGAAAATCTTACGGAAAAGGCTAAAGCAGAAGCCTTACTGTTTAAAATTGCTACAAGCCCTGACACCCGATGACAAAGTCAAACGCTTTGAATTTTCGGCGCGGTTGCAACAGCTCATGGAAGAGGATGCGTTCAGTGCGAAACTTGTTTTCAGTGATGTTACGTGAAAGATTCAGTGTTTAAACCTCCTCTACCAAGTAACGTGCCAGAACTGCGAGCTCGCATCAACAATGCTTTCGAACTCATTGATGGGGACATGCTGCGCCAAGTGTGGGAGGAACTTGATTATCGGCTTGATGTCTGCCGAATCACTAAAGGGGCACATATCGAACATTTGTGAATGCCTAAAAAAACTTTTTGAGTTTTTGTATGTGTGTGCAAAGCATTGTGAAAATATCTCAAATAATAAAGTTATTGTAGAGCTGTGAAATCGCTTCAATCATTTGTAATAACCCTGTAGTTCGGTGTGTTAGACAGGATGTTTCGTTTTACATGTAATTTTTATTATTCCTTTTGTTTTGTGATATGCCTTTCTTTTGTGTTTTAGAAGACGCCATGCTGGATAATGCTTCAATGTTGGTTGGTTGATTGGGGAAGGGGGAGACCAAATAGCGAGGTCGTCGGTCCCACCGGATTAGGGAAGGATGGGAAAGGAAATCAGCCGTGCCCTTTCAAAGGTACCATCCCGGCATTTGCGTGAAGCAATTTAGGGAAATCAGGGAAAACCTAAATCAAGGTGGCCGGACGCGGGTTTGAACCGTTGTCCTCCCGAGTCCAGTGTCCTAACCACTGCGCCACCTCGCTCGGTGTGGTCATAAATCTATAGCCGGCCTGGGTGGCCGAGCGGTTCTAGGCGCTACAGTCTGGAACCGCGCGACCGCTACGGTCGCAGGTTCGAATCCTGCCTCGGGCATGGATGTGTGTGATGTCCTTAGAAGTTAAGTCCCATAGTGCTCAGAGCCATTTGAACCATAAATCTACAAGAGACATAAGAAATGAGAGAATTAGGGACAGTGATACGAGAAGAAACTTGCAGAGTGCTTACAGCAGAGCAGCAATAAATCCGAGGTAAAAAATGGTTACTCAGCTGCGCATTCTGACTTATGATTACCGACGCGAGAAAAGGTGACCATCAGGGAGGAGAGGAGAATGGTAAGAGGCTGATGGTGTGTGACAGTAGTGATGGTGATAACTGTGACAATATATTTGAAGATGTCGATGTTTCATACAAAAAAGAACAAAAGTACTATCCTAAACAAACAGTTTTTTTAATGATAATTCTGAAAAAATATTACGGAAGAAAAGTCCTCTCTCTAACTCAGTGTTTCTAATTACGTGCTATCGACCTATGTTTCTGCTTAAGGCCGGTATTACACTATCAAATTTCTTTGTCAAAGATGTGATCCAATATTCCGTCCAATATATTTGACAAAGATCTTTGACGTAGCGCTAGAGGGGGTATTACACTGTCATCAAATTTTTCGTCAAAGTTCAAGATGGCTGACAACAACTTGTTACTAACCGCAGCAGTTCTACGTACAAAAATTGCATTGTGTGCACATGCGGAAAAGAAGTGGGGGAAAAAATGGAACCATACATACGAGGTTGACAAGTCTTAAAAGTCCTGGAATTACAACTTGATAATAAATTCAGTTGGGAGGAGCACACCACAGAACTGCAGAAAGGCCTTAACAAATCTGTATTTGCAATTCGAGTGTTAGCAGACATAGGAAACATAAAAATGAAAAAGCTTGCATACTTTCGTTCCATAATGTCATATGGGATAATATTTTGGGGTAAATCTTGAGGTCAAACAAGTTTTCAAGGTCCAAAAGCGTGTAATACGTATTATTTGTGGAGTAAATTCACGGACCTCCTGCAGAAACCTCTTCAAAGAACTAGGTATACTAACTACTGCCTCTCACTATATTTACTTCTTAATGAAATTTGTCGTAAATAATATATCTCTTTTTCCAACAAACAACTCAGTTCATACATACAATACCAGGAACAAAAATGATCTGCACAAGGACTTAAAAGCGTCTGTGATCTATTCTGTTACTCGTTTTTATTCTCTGTGGGTGTTTTTAGTATTTTGAAGAAGGGACCGATGACCATCGCAGTCTGGTCCCTTTAATCCCACAAACCGACCAACTTACTTTAGTTCAAAAAGGGGTCCACTACTCGGGAACACTCATCTTCAATAATTTGCCAGGAAACATAAAAAATTTTGTTAGAAATAAAGATCAGTTTAAAAGGTGCCTGAAAGACTTACTACTGGCCAACTCCTACTCTATGGGCGAAATTTTTAATAGAAACAAATGATGTATTGTATTTATTCATACTATTAGTATTGTTATTTCAGCTTAAAAAAATCGACATGTTCCACATCCACGAGGCTCTCCTCAGCACGGATCTATGGAACGAAAAACTTATCTAATCTGGGTGAAGCCGTGGGTTTTACGACGACACGATAAAAGCATTCAACAAAACTTGTTACGTGAGCTTACAGTGGAAGACGTCAAGTCGTACATCAATTACTTAAGAATGGATGAGCATACATTTCTGTATGTGCTCAATGAAGTGTATCCTCATATCACAAAGCACAATATTCACTTAAGAATTGCTACATCTTCTGAAGACAGGCTCACTATAACACTCCCATTCCTTGCTACAGGAGAGGGTTATGTTAGGTTAGGTTAGGTTAGGTCTCCAATCTTCTTAATCTATTTTTGTATTCAGGGTGCCTCACGTTGTAAAGCGCCTCATCAGCTTCAGACATCTCTATTAATTTTGTAGTTGTCGGCACACACCAATTTATTTACCGGCAATGGTTATAAAAACACTACAGACGACAGTACGCTGCAGCGATGCTAGCGCTCCATGTGGTAACAAGTCACATTGCAGTGAACAGAAGACAAGCGGTTTCTTTGATCAAATATACAGCGAGGCCCTAGATTTGATCAAATATTGGACAACATTTGACAAAGTCCCTATTACACTATCAAATATCTTTGACAAAGTTATTGGACAAAGATTTTGGACAAAGAAATTTGATAGTGTAATACCGGCCTAAGGGTTAAACCCGCGGCGAGTGTCGTCGGTGGCAATCAACGCAGCACTTTTCCTCGAGCGCTGACAAGTGCCTGTGTAGCCATAGCAGAGTGGGGCGGGTGGGCAGCTATCTGGGACCTCGCAACGCCACGCCACGGCCGCTTTCGCCCAGATAGCCGGCAGTGACGCAACAATGTGCAGCTGTGCCTTCCGGGGAAGGCAAACAGCTGGCTGCGGTCACGAGCGGAATTTCTGCCCAAAAGTGGGCGCCAGACGGCGTATCTGCTCGCCTCCCACGGCCTAGATGTCGTTTTCTGTTTCACGCGGAAGCCTTTGGGAGCAAGGTCTGCTAGACACTTAAAAGATTAGCTGGTTCCTTTGTTCTGGAACTGCTTCAAGTTAGTACGGAGTGGCATGAACATTAACGACAAGCAATACGTCATCTTCCGTTATATCTTCTAGCATTGATTTTTCCATCGAAGAGTGGATAGCTGTACCTTCGCACTAATGATTCGATCATATTTCCATGACTATGAGAAAAATGACAAGAGTACAAACTATTGGTCAGCAACTCTAGATTAAAACAACCATTGAAAGAACAACCATTGAAAGAACAATATCCAACACAAATTGATAGCTCTTGCACTAATCTATACCTTAATAGTATTCGCACAGCAACGTACAACATCTACAATATGAAATACATATAAAAAGAAAATGTAGAATATAAAACAATGCAACCAGTCACGAAAGCAACTTTTTATGGTTCCGTGCCACAGTCTGTAAAAACGGAACCCTTTTAGTTTTCTTGTCTGCCTGACTAGGAACCCCTTTTCTCAGTAACGGGTAGACTTTTTCAAATTCATGTTACATATTAATGGCTATCGTCCCTTGGAGGTGTAAAAGTTTTAAGTTCCTAGGTCAACGAAATCAAAAGAGCCATTTACTTCACTTATTTTGATATTCGAAAACTCATAAAACAATATAGGGTGCTTCTCGTTGACTCAGAATAATGAAATTTAATAAATAAAGCAAAGTCTCAAAGTGCAAGTAAGATAAATTTTTTTTTAAAACTAGTTACATTGTAATTACATCACATAAAAAATAGCTTCTGATATTTGAACATACACTGCATTCATTATACGTCAAAAGCATAATAGATCAACATTACCGCAAGAAAACAAATGTAAATTGTTGTAATGTTTGAAGTATTAGATAAAGAATGGTTTATTAAATCTCTCTCCACATAAAAACTAAAATCCCCTGCTAGCTTCTTTATTACACGTGCGGACTAGTCTGAGGAACTACTGTAGAGATCTTTATACGGTCTTGGAATTTCCATGACCAATATCTTGCCAATATCTATACCGACAACACACACAAATCGTTGACATTCTCGATTCCACGACGGATGAACTATCTAGACTTAACCTTCCTGTCACAACGCAGTGTCGTGTTCGGACACACATCGTTTGTTTTCGTTTGCGCGGGAAAATACGCTAGTGTGTGTGATGAATGTAAACCAAATGAACCTGATTTATAAGAGGAAAACGGTTTTTTTATGTCATACGACACGATCTCTTTTTTCAATTTACGATGCGTTTCGTCATCAGGCGACATATTTTAGTTTCATTGCTCTGGCAAACCAAAGACATCTAAACAGTTACAGTACTGTATATCTTCGCTGTGTTATTTTCACAGAGAATACTACATTTCTGCATTAAACATTCGCTGCGTTTCTTATTTATAATTTTAAGTCACGAAACCTGCCCACTAAACACGTTTGTCAAATGTAAAATGTGTGTTTAAAATAGTACCCACTGCATCAATGTATAATTTCAGAAATGATTTCAGCTTTCCGTTACTTTTAAACTAATGCTCACCCAATCTATACTGCGGCGAAGTCACTGATCAGTTTCTTTCGAAATGGAAACCGGCTCTAGAATTCAAATATACTTCAGCACGTAATGCCTAACGTAGTATTTGCAAAACAGTTTATGGTCTGCGGAAAGTAATTTTGTAACTCTGGAATGTACATTTATCGTTTCAGTGCCACCGCAATGAGCCCGCAGAAGTTTTTAAACATACTGGATACCTTCTTACTATTTTGTTGTGATAATCATGCCCATGTTGTAACATCTGACACACATTCTTTAGCACTGTTTTGTACTGTTAGTCGTCTCTTTGTGCACAAACTGGCGGGCGCTCCTGCGCGCTTTTGTGTGTGTGTGTGTGTGTGTGTGTGTGTGTGTGTGTGAGTGTGTGTGTGTGTGTGTGTGTGTGTGTGTGTGAGAGAGAGAGAGAGAGAGAGGGGGAGGGTTGACTCCCTTTTGCCTGACTAAAGTTCGAATGCACGTCAGGGGCGCCAGCAGGGTAATGTGATCAGTATGGCGGCAACGTCGAGTACATCAGCCAGGTTTCATGATGTCTCCTATGCTATCGTATGTCAGAGGAAGAAGTACGCTGGTCCCCGAGGAGGGCTGTAGTTTCCCGAGCTTGCCAGACGGACAACGCAGGTCCCTCCCAACGAGATGATTTTGTCATGAAACAACTGTAAACAATCCGTTCGCTCACAAATTCTCGCACAAAACTGCGTCGCGCGTACAAATGAGAAAGCAAACTTATAACACGAACAATAACGATCTCATCACTACTGAAGTTCACTGGGAAATTATCTTTTGTCCGCTTCTGAATGCTTTCCAACCAGGATAAATTACTATGTTCGACCGATCGAAACCTTCTCTAACCTACCGGAAAATATGAGATTTCATTCGTGATTTTCGATAAACCAAAAGGGTACTCTTCCGGACTACACGTTAAAACAAAACGGGTATTAATAAAATAGATGTCACGAGCAAGCAAATGATTGAAAGTTATTATTGAATTCAACCATGTCGGCTCCACACTGTCATTAGCTGAGAAAGAGTGTTATGAACGGAAGATTCAAGTCCACGGCTAACTCGTATTAAACTCCCGAGGGCACTTTCTACTATTAACATTTTTTGTGTTCACAACTCACTGCGTGAACTGCGGCTGACGCCGTATTGCTGGACTAGCAGAAAGAATTTTTTAACGATATATTCTTCTAATCCATACCATCACTTGAACTGAATTAAACTGTCCAACATTACAAGTAAAGAGCTACAGAAAACCTTTTTGCACCATATTGAAATTTTGGGTCATTAAGAGTTCCGGAAAAATCTGGCTGCACAAGAAACGTGAGGATTTCTGTAAAATCCTCCAATCCTAGTGTCTCTCAGGTGAGCAATAAGACTTGCGTCGTCGAAATACCTACGTCAATAGTTTCCAAACATTTCAGTTTGATCTTGATACACAGGCTTTGTCGAAAGATTTAAGTGTCGTCTCACTGTAGATTCAATACAGAGTGTTTATATTTATACTTTCGCTACTTCAGGCGGCACCCATGAAAAACGAGCGTCGTGAAACTTTGAGGAAACATTTATGAGGTCTTGGTAAAGAGAGAGCATGAATAAGCCATTGAAAGAAACATTTTCATATGAGAGGGTAAAACGTGTTAATTGCATACCATGTTTATGTTCCAGGTTACAAACGCTGCTCAATGTGACGACCATCTGCATCTACGACATCCTGGAACCGCACTAGATACACATTTCACAATTGGTCGCAGCCCTTTTCGAACTGTGGACCACAGAACGTTCCGCTGTCGTGACACAGCTCGTGCACTGCTTGGAAGATCACACACTGAGCCCAACAATCTCAGCGATGGGAATATTAAATTCTTCAACAATTCGTGGAGCATTAGGCTGTCTGCAACTCCCAAACTACCACTTAATTCGAACTTCCGAATCATGTTCTTCAACCGTGGTGCGCAAAGTGGATGCGTCGATACTTGTGAAGAGCAGCAGCAGCAGTAGTACTGCTGCTGTTTTGATAAAACGGCTTTCCGAATAAAGCCCTGTTCACGTTATCCAGTCCCATGCTGACTGACTCTAAACACTGATGCTTGCGTTTCAACCCTACGTCACCGTACCTGTGCCGCGTATGAAAATCTTGCAGCACACAGTGATCGTCATTCCTATAAAGTTTGGTGCCCATAGAGTACATAGGTTCCTGTCTACACTGCCACACGTACCAAAAGTTTCATTATAATCAGCTTGTATTAGGAACGTAAAGATGTCTAACATCCTCCAGTCTTAATATCTCTCAGGTGAGCAGTAGGATTTGCGTCGTCTAAATGCCTACGCGAACCGTTTAAAATATCTCAGGTGTAATCCGGGAAAGCTGCAGAGAATAGCGGCATAAGAAACCACTGACTTCTAGTTGTTACACCGAGAGGTGGAAATAGCTGTGGCTTCTTAACATAGATATTACAAATGAGGTGTTGTGTATAATAAAGACGATAGCTCGTATTCTGGAAGAGCGAGTTGGAAACTGCGCTCACGCATCCAATGAAGATAAGATCTGACTGCTTCTCAAACCAGTGCTTGAGACAGTCAGGGCGGTTTAACAATTTTGGTAGTTTTTACTTCATCTTTTCCCCAGATTTGTTACGTTTCTCCTTTCACGATCTCCATGCAGAGGGGATTCTAGCACACGCCGTGTACGGAATGTGGACAGATGGAAGATAACGCCTACCACCTCCAGAATCCAACAGTAAACGACTGCGAAGTTAAGGGGAGGTTTACTATCTTATGGGTCAAAATATCGATTTTTAATTATATTTTTGGATCCATAAAAGTGTTTAGAATCCACCCCTGAAACGGTTTTTCCGAATATGGAAAGGAAATGTTTGTTATTTGCGGTTGAACGAAAAACGCACCTGTCTGAAATCGGCCTTTTTCACGCACCGGTTTTTTGTTGTTGAGAATTTCGACTTCGTAGCCGCGAAAAATTATTCTATGTGCTTACCCATGACAAACTGATGAAGTGATTAAGGAGCTTACGACGTACTACGGCTTGGCAATCCGACAGCATTCCAATTCAGTGGAACAGGTGAAGAAGGCAATTTGGGCAACGTATTTCCACAAGTGTGCGACGGATGACCACCCACAACACCAAAATTGTCCGCCTGGGAAAACTAGTTGGTGCAAGTGGCGCATTGCAAAGGCTACCGGACATCTGGACGAATATCAACACGACCAGCCGCTCTCCAAAGAAGTTCAAAAAGTGATTCATCCGATCTACGAGACCCTTTCGGAGGAAGAGTTATTGTACCAGTGCTTCGGAGGAATCACACAAAATTCAAATGAACGTTTGAACGCGTGTGTTGGGAAGTTAGCCCCCAAGCATTTGCATTCTGGTGCGAAGACTGGAGATTGTGACTTTCCTGGCAATGAGCAGCTTCAACGAAGGGTATTCAGCAATTCTGAAGACCATGACAACGATGGACATCACCCTGGGACACTATTCGATGCAGTTCGCCAAGCATTCGGACGACCACCGGATTCAAGCGGCCGAAAACCGCTTGTCACCGGCCGTACGAGAGCGGCTCTGGAGCAGCGCAGGATGGCCCAGATCGAGCAGAGCGCTCTCTATGAGGAGGAAGGACTAGTTTATGGACCGGAAATAGCAGATTGAACGCAAGTTGCATAATATTGCATTTATATGTAGTCAAAACTTCAAACGCGTTTTTCTCGAAGTGACTTTTTTCATTGCGCGGTATGGTAACTTCAAACCTACTGAATCGATTGGCATGATTCTTTGTTTCCGACGAAGCTAACTAAATTTTCTATGAGTTGTACCACTTTTGTTCCGATCCATCAACTATAAATATTTTTACTTGGCCGACGAAGTCGAAAAATTGATGAAAAAACTATTTTTTCAAATGGGCGCCATTTTGTTTCCTATGGTCCAAATAACTTTAGCGAGGTACAACTCCTAAAGAATCTTATATACTTCGCTAACGTTAACTCAATTTCGATTTCAGACGAGCCGGCTGACCTGTGACATACCGTGCGTGGAGGTCTACATCGAAATTTTGTTTCGTTCCGACGGCTCTTCCACCTTTGCTCTTCGGCATTTCCGGTGGAAAAAATTCCAGTTTGTAGAGGAAATATCAAACATTTTGACCAAATTTGACATATCTATAACACAATCCGAGAAAAATATTCTCAAAGAACATGCTTTTTTGGGGCCAAAGATAGTAAACCTCCCCTTAAATAACTGAAAAATAATCGAGCCTAACACATTGCTTTGCAAGGCTATCAAATTCAAGTCCGCCTACATAGCCGAATGATTACCGTAGACGGTGGGTTAAATGCACTCAACCTCATGACGCTTGTTGAGGAACTACAGTCAAGGAATAAAGTACTTATAAATCGTTGTTCATATGGAAAAACTCTATCAAAATTAAATATCACAACCAGAGACGTTACTCGGTAAGCTAACAGAACGGGGGTCTCCTTCCTAATCTGAAGAGAGAAAAGGACAACCTCAGCCTTCTGCAGAAAGTAAACAGACATTCTGTACCAGCTGGCTTTACATCATTGGGGAAGAAAGTATTCATACGCACAAAGAAAATTACAACGTACTTACACAAACATAACGACATAATATTCTTTTCAGGCATTCGTCGTCGTCTTAACACTTCTCTTAACCTATCTGCCACTAAATGAACCAGTTTCTTGATAGTTTATGAGGTAATATTTTGTCACTTGTTTTGGGCATTGTTTCAGAACAGCCTTACGTGGTATGTTTTCTGACCATTTTTTCAAGTGTTCTCCAAAGATGTTCAGTTGGACTAAGGCCTACATGCTGTGCTGGAAACTTGGAGAGAATGGGGAGTATGGTACAACAACGAAAGACGAACAATTTCCGCTATATTCTTAGGGTCACTGCGTTCTTGAAAGTATTGTGTCTAAACCCAAGCTATCAACTCGTTTTTGTAGAGTTTCTTTCATGATATTTAAATACTTAAATCTATCTTACCATCAACAAAAACAAGTTGACCAACATCAGACGTCTCCTTACCACAATTCCTCCTCCACCTTGCTCTACTGTGGGTGGCGTGTGTTTGGGATCCAGCACAGTATTTGGTCGTCTCCACACCACAATTCTGCCATCATTTGTAAATATGTTAAATTTACTTTCATCTGTGAACAGTAGATTCTCCCAGAAACTTGTGTTCTAGCTTGCATGCTCTCGAGCAAATTCAAGTCACGATTTCTTGCTCTTCTCGCTGATGTATGGTTTTCTTCTAGGCACCCTAGCTCCAAAACCTGCACTGCTTAAAATATAGGAAACTGCTTGATGTAGTTTCCTTCTCGAAATTATCATACGCAGGCAATGGAGAATCTGTCAATTTAAGATTTTTTCTGACTATCCTTATTAAGTACTTCGTTCTCTTTCCGTTAGCTTCTGCTGTCTACCTATTGTTTCGCAATTAAAAAAGTTTCTCCAAATCGCGATGTTACGCGCTCCACAGTTTTTTTTAATGATTTTCGCGTTTCATGTTGGTAGATAACGATTTGCCTTTCATCTATAGTTGTTTCCTTCTCTTTGCGGTCCATTCTGCTGTTACACTGCATTCAGCGCGTATCAGAACCAAGCTGCACTAGGCGCGGCTTGCCACTGAAGCGTTCCTTGCTGCAATTGGTTTGTTAGCCGTTTCTACATTTGAACTTCTAGTGGTGTATGAATACTTTTTTTCCATACTGAGTGAAGCCAGCTGGTACAGAATTTTTATTTACTTTTTGCAGACTGAATCCTTTTATAAATAGAGATTAGGAAGGAAATCCCATTTATTAATTTACCAAATAACATCTATGTGGATGTGATCTTTAGTTGTAATAAACAGTTATTCCACATGAGCAACGGAATATGAATACTTTCTTTTCCATGACGAACTCCTCAGCTGGCATCATGAGACTGGGTGCATCGAACCCACCTCCTCCTACCACTCAGCTATGGAGGTGGACATACATCTGATATAGTCTTGCAATATTACCCTATTTCGTATTTAAGCAATGTGACACGCTCGAGAATTTTTCAGTTACGAGGGACCCTTTATCAGTTCCTATCGTAGTTTCAAGAGTTCTGATAAAATAACATAGATAGCAGGCGTATACAATTTACAGAAGCGCTTCTGGAATCTTGCCAGATCTAAACAGACCATGGTAGGGAACTGAACGGGAAAGCAGCACGAATTATTCACATGAATGCTTGTTTAGTAGATGTAGAGAACCGATCGTGTGTGTGTGTGTGTGTGTGTGTGTGTGTGTGTGTGTGTGTGTGTGTGTGTGTGTGTGTAGGTTATGAGCGCTTAACGGCGAGGGGTCATCACCGCTCTTACATTCAGTAAAACAAACTAATGTGGATACAATCTCATGCACTTTAATTGACCACACAATCACCGTATCTCACGTACGCGAAAACATTAAATAGTAAAAGTAGCTACACATATGATTAAAGCACAAGTGAAACGGAAAAGGAGTTAAAAGACATGCATAGGGAAATGGACTGCTCACCACTGACAAGAAACGTGGGTGAGCCAGCCACCCTGTTAACACATTAACACCATCCCCCTAAAATCTTGGGAAAAACATTGGGCAAAGACCTTAAAACTCTAACCACTTTCGTTTGAAGGTTACTTAAAATAGATGGCAGATCAGTCGGCAAATCCGCAGCGGTGCGCTGGTCGGAAAATAAAATACAGCCCGATAAAAAGTGGCGCACGGTAATCTGTACGGCACAAGCACCAAACACTGGAGGGTCCTCTCGCCGGAGCAGGAAGCCATGCGCCATAGGGCTACGGCCTGTATGGAGACGAGTGAGGAGTACCTCGTCCCGTCGACTTGGCTGGAAGGAGGCACCTCACGGCCGCGCTGTGGGCTTAATTAGACGAAGCTGCCACTTCCAGCCACTCATCCTCCAACCGACAAGACTCGGGATCTCAACAACGAGACTATAGCATGGACGGGGATGGCACACTGAAATAACTAAGGATTACAATGCCTCCTTGGCTGCAGTAACTATGTGCCCTAGTAACCGGCAGACAGACACCTTCTTTCCCACCCGTTGTAGTTGGAGGAATGTTTTCCGGATATTCTGAACTACTTTGTCTGCTGGGTACAAACGTTGTGTAGGGATAAGGTCAATCTGACAATCAGAACAGATAAGAAATTCAGCACTGGAAGAGCGTCTCATCTGCTCCAGTGCACGCAGTATTGCATGTAATTCGGCGTCGAAGACGGCAAAGCCTTGAAGGCAGTCGAACCTTGAGGACACGAACCGGGAAAACAACAGAGCCACCGAAACGGTATTCTGGAATAAATCTGAGGGGCATCGTTTCAAAATGTATTAAATGCAGCCAAAGTGAAAACAGAGTATGATGAGACGCCAACAGGGTTATGCTCTTTAACGCTGTTGAGTCTGATCAGGTTATTTCGTATTCTTTCCCATAGTAACCTAGTGATGGAAAAACAACTTGAATCTGCTCACATGGTATTACGTACAACGCAGCCGACGGTTCGAGACGTACGTTCGGGACACATTTCCCAGTCAGCGTTATTGTCCCGCTCTTTTGTCGGCTGTTCTCGCCATTTTCATCATGCAGCTCACAGCGGGGTGCTGACTTCGCGACTGTTCCCTTTCGATTACAATGGAGGACAGTTTGCACGTGGGGGAGAAACCGAAAGGAAGTGGAAGAATAATCAGAGTTACGAAAAGTAAAAGACAGCGTGAAAAGTAGATATCTGTAATTAGTAACACCTGATACATTTAGCAAATGATCATTTTCTCTGAAATTTGCAGTGTCGGCGCGCTGATGTGTTACTCGTGAGAGGAAAAGACTGCATAAATGATGTTTTCATAGATTGACTGACCTTGAGCAACATTTAAGCAGTTTTGTGTAAAAGCATCCCAGTATTCTACTCGGTGAAAGCAAAAAAATCAACTGTACAGAGTACCGAACACAGTGGAACAAGAGTGCAGATTCAATTATATGATGAAAGTTACACCTTCAAAACTACGAAGAATCGAAAAGCATTACGCAGAAGAGCGCAGAGAGACTGCTGTTTATGTGGATTCGCTGCATTGTCTGTTACATGTTTGTAGCCGCCTTCCTATATCTGCACCGCTTTCCACTGCATCTGTTCCGTGCTCCGTATGCTACTGTGGCGGCCCTATTATCCGACTACTGCGGCTTTCGCTGTTTTAAGGTAATGTGAAGACGATGGGCCGTGTCCAGAAATAAAAATCAATAAAAAATTGAAATGAACATTACTAAACAGATTACGTGAAAATATGATTGCCTCAAAACTTATTTTGTTCAGTGAATTTGTTCAAACGTATTAAGTGAAATTTAAAAATTAAGATGGCGCCTGCATGCACTGGGAAATAATTTTAGTCATGACTAATTTTGGAACATAATCTAAATACCTAGGCCCTGCAGTAGAGAATTTTGTCATACATCATTTGGGTAGGAAGGGGAAACTTTTTCAGTTCCTATAAAGACCCTGTGCACTTAGTTCATCTTTCCCCGACCTCAACAACGGTTGGACGCTCAGACCACACCGCTACGCTGGCTAGCTGAGTGAGTGAGTGACGAAGATTTCCGTGGCACAGTGAACCCCAGCGGGACTGGAACGGACAGTCGAACGGGGCAGCACGTGTCTGGAAAACCGGTTGCGAGGCTGCATTGGGCCGCGCCGTTAGCTACAAGCGAAGCCTGCCGACCGCGGCCTGGTGCGTTATACTGCGGAGGTACCCGCTTCATGACCGACTCACATCACAGACTTAACTGTGCTTTTATTCGCCATCGTACCAACGAGGTTATTTTCGCTGTGGTTTTGATGAGCTGCGGCCTGCTTTACGAATCTCTCCTAAATTACAGCTTACCACCTGGGAGCTTTACAGTTAAACAGTAAAATGGAGGTACGTCTTGCTCTTGGTGCTAATGAGATAGTGAAATTAAACGCTCCGTCCTTCAGACTAAGGAGTGAACTTCGTTCATGCTGGAAGTAACGCACGGCAAAATGGAACTGATCACAATAAAACTGCAGTACTTCCAAAGCTGTGTGACCCTTAAGTTAAGCCGAAATAGTTCAGGGCTTTGCATCTCGTCAAGATAATTAAAATCTGAGCAATTACTCTACAAGAAAGTGGGAGTTCGAGGTTTTCTATAACGAGCCACTCCACCTCTGATTGTGTAGAAACCTACTGTATATCCGACGATTACTGGAACCGACAATCTAATATTCCGTTATGTAATGATCTTTACTTTTTATACAACGTTTCCCGCGTTAAAATAAAATTATCAGAAGGTCCCTTTTCTATTCCTGGTAAATTACAGGAAAAAGAGGACCGAATCCTTGTCTCGTTTCAGCCGGCCACGCATTAACTGAATGCTCTAACAACGCAACAGACTACTTCTATACCAATAAATTTAACGGAACTGCACTGAAGAGCCGAGAAAACTGGTACACGTGCCTGATATAGTGTAGGGCGCCCACGAGTACGCAAAGTTGCCGCAACACGAAATGGCATGGACAATGTCTGAAGTAGTGCTGGAGGGAGTTGACACCATGAATCCTGCAGGGCTGCCCATAAATCAGTTAAGAGTACGAGGAGGTGGAGGTCTCTCCTGAACGGCACATTGCAAGGCATTACAGATATGCTCAGTAATCTTTATGTCTGGGGACTATGGTGGCCGGTGAAAGTGTTTAAACTCAGAAGAGTGTTCCTGGAGCCACTCTGTAGCAATTCTGGACGTGTGGGGTGTCGTGTTCTGCTGAAATTGCTCAAGTCCGTCTGAATGCACAATGGACACGAATTGATGCAGGCGATCAGACAGGATATTTACGTACATGTCACCTGTCAGAGTCGTATCAACACGTATCCGGGCTCCCAAATCACTCCAACTGCACACGCCCCATACTATTACAGAGCCTCCATCAGATGAACGGTCCCCTGCCGACATGCAGTGCCCATGGATTCATGAGGTTGTCTCCATACCCGTACACGTCCATCCGTTTGATAAAATTTGAAACGAGACTCGTCCGACCAGGAAACACGTTTCCAGTTACCAATAGTCCAATGTCTGTTGACGGGTCCAGGGGAGGCGTAAAGCTTTGTGTCGTGCAGTCATGAACGGCACACGAGTGGGCCTTCGGCTCCGAAAGCCCATTTCGATGATGTTCCTTTGAATGGTTCGCACGCTGACACTCGCTGATGGCCCAGCATTGAAATCTGCAAGAGTTTGCGGAAGGGTTGCACTTCTGTCACGTTGAACGATTCTCTTTGGTCGTCGTTGGTCTCGTTCTTGCAGTATCTTTTTTGGGCCACAGCGATGTTGGAGATCTGATGGTTTACCGGATTCTTGATATTCACAGAACACTTGTGAAATGGTCTGACGGGAATCTCCTCACTTTATTCCTACCTCTGAAATGCTGTGTCCCACAGGTCGTACGCCGACTATAACACCACGTTCAAACTAACGTGAGCCTTGATATCCTGCCATTGTAGTAGCAGTAATCGACCTAACAACTTCGCCAGACACTTGTTGCTTTACATACGCGTTGCCGACCGCAGCGCCGTATTCTGCCTGTTTACGTATCTCTATTTGAATACGCATGTCTATACCACTTTCTTTGGCGCTTCAGTGTACATCCGTAAACGAACAACACTTAAACCATCATGAATTGTATCCGTCTGTAAGCTACGTTGGTTGTCAGCATAAAAGAGCAGCGTCTTTCGCATGATGTCCATATTAACTGCAATCCCAACGGTGTTTGAACGACGAGACATTTCACTCCAGAAGTTACATTCGTTGAAGTTAAATCCTGTGCCTTGAGAGGTCGACTGGCAGGTGTTTGCCTGCCGTGTCGTCGTGCCAACTGAACCCCAAACTTCTCACAGGTAGACCTCCCACGCGCCTGAAACATATTTGTCTCATTACCTTACGTGGAAGAAAACCTCTTTACATTAGGGGTCAACCTTAGTGAAACTACTGCACGGCGTTCAGGGTATAGATCCAGTGGACTGTTTAGACATTCTGGTTAACACTTTTTTTGTAACCGTAAACCAGGAGGTGCATGATGGAGCCTCTTATGCTTTCCTTTCGAGTTACTCGCTGGCATTTGTCCGATGTGCTTGTATGTCCCTATACGTTACTGTACCTAGGAAATACCAATAATGTTTGGGTTGTCCATACATCACATTGATGGTATGGGTATCTGACGAATTAGATTATCGGCCTGGCAATACAAAAATATATTTCCGAGGGTACTGTAAATACCACATGGTAACACGTGGCACTGAAACGAAATCTTTATGACAACAGCTGCTTTTTAAAAGTTTCACACTAGCAGAAGCTACTACAAATGCTGTAAGTTTGCAGCTATTTTCTGTAGTACTGTGTCACATGGGGTAATTCTGCCTTTCTGGTTTGGTTGCACCGAGGCCTTATGTGATGAAGCTACAACTTTCTGGCTCATTTTACGTTGTTTATCCTGGTAGCTGGACAGAAACGAGAAAAAACACAACTTCACTTACCAGCTAAGCAGGTGATTAATGTTTCCCCACGAGCAAAAATCTATCGTAATGAAGATGTAATTTGGAAGTAACGTCATTCTTTCTATGAAGAAGAGCGGCTGACATGTGACATGCTTATTTTGCACACAAGCACATATGATAATCATCCAGAACCTGAATATGGCGACTGTAAGTCCGAAACCAGCTAATGTACTAAGCATTTCTCCATATAGTAAAGATGGTACAGAGAACCGAAATTTACAGGGAGATGGATAGAATCAGTATTTATAGAAATGTCGATAAACTCAAAAACCTTCACTGCTGTTCAACTGAAAACCATCTACTGGTGGAAAGGGGAAAATGTTCAGCCCTGTATTTATTAGTATCAGACACTGTTCTAAAAATTATTCTCCTGAACGTTGTGTAGTGCTGAGTTCAAAGCCAACTTTACATTTTCAATGTTTTCACTAGATCGTTAAAGCAAACTTTAAAAACGACCTTTGGAAAAGACGCAAGTTATTTTCTCTCCCATTCTGTCAAATTTCTGCTAGGGCTCCGTCACGGGAAATGAACTATGTTGCTTGAGACAGAGACTTGTGCAATTTCAATAATAAAATATTTCCGGCAGATATGACCATTGTCAATAGAAGCACATGCTAAAGACCTGATTTTGCAAGTACCGAACGTGGACGATTATGACAAACTGCCTATTGGCTTCTGTCTCGGGTTCTTCGGCCTACGTTCATCTAACCATATTAGAAGTGTAACAAAGCCAAACACTCGGCGAAGTAAGGAACCAGAAAAAGAAATGTCGGGTACGGCCTTTCTGCCATACATTCCCAGAGTGACGGACAGAATCGGCCGTATATTGCGCAAACATGGCGTAAAGACAATTTTCAAACCGACAAGGAAGATCAAAGAGTGTCTTACATCGGCGAAGGAGAAAAGAGACCCACTTGCAATGTCGGGAATATACCGTATACCATGCACATGCGAAAAAGTTTGTCGGAATGACTGGACGATCCATCAACACCAGGATCAAAGAGCATAAGCGACATTGCAGGTTGGGGCAGGTGGAGAAATCGGCCGTGGCAGAACACGCACTGAATGAGACCGACCACGTAATAAAATTCGCCGACACGGAAGTTCTGGCTGTAGAGAAGAATTATCACACGCGCTTGTTCAGAGAAGCTGTAGAAATACAAAAACACGCGAACAGTTTGAACAAGAAAGAGGAAAGCCTTAAGGTAAACGGATCCTGGCTTCCCGTATTGCAGCGAACGACCGTCGCAGGTAGCAAGAGGAGAACCGCACCGGAAATGACCGCGGAGAAGCCCTCGGACGTTGGCGCGCAAGGTACATATAATCTGCGCCCGCGAGCTCGGCTCCAGTTCACCACCGGCAATGGAGGGTCAAGCTTTGACAATGCCAGCCACTCGTGCTGGCGAAACGTCAGAAAAATCATTAGATGAACGTCGGCCGAAGAACCCGAGACAGAAGCCAATAGGCAGTTTGTCAACAAGTGGCGAAGAAAGCCTTAACAATTTTGTGGAAGATTATGTTTCCCATAGCGACAAGTTGTCTGGTCTGAAAAGGGTCTTAGGGATTTCGTTTCCATGCTATCTAAACTTCAAAAAAAGAATCATCTTTTACGAGTCAGCACCAGAAAACTTCGCTCGAATAGAAGATCGATAGCTACAAATCCTGACAATAAAGCAATACCTGTTAATCGTGTTGTGTATGCAGGAATTAAAAGATGCGTCGTGTCATCATCTGAAAGGGCCTCCATCTTTGTGCTTACAAACGTTCTGTTGTGCGTGAGTGAAGCTTCCAGACTGGCCAGCCTGTGTTTGGATCTGTCAGCAGTTCCTGAGTGAAATTATATTGGGATTATTGGATTCCAAATTTTCTTTTTCTTCAAATGGGATCATGTTGGACCAGTTCAGGTACTTACTCGCCATAGCACATGGCATTATGCATTAGAAAATCATCAGTTCGAAGACCAATCTTAATGTAATCTTTAATGTTGCCCGAGTTGCAAGTAATATTTTATTTGTTTGTACATTTTGTCGATTTGAACTAAATAAATGCAATTTACATTGCACGAGGTGTGTTCCACCTAAATTTACTGAGACGTCTTCAGTGGCCTAAAATACAGTGGTAACGAAGTATACTGGAAATCCGATGGATGGGTTTAACAACTACTGGTGAGGCATTGGATGCAATCGCGGAGGAAAGAAGGTACAACTTGACTAGAAAAAGGGACCAGCATGTGCAAGTAGATAGTGTGTAACAATAGATAAACAGACATCAGTACACTTTTACAGGATAGACTAGTGACAGAACTGCACCGACACAATCTCCTACATCTACGTCTATATTCTACGAGTCATCTTACATTGTATTACGGAGGGTACTTTGTGTACCATTGCCGATCTCCTTTTCCTGTTCTAGTCGCGAATTGTTCGCGGTAAGAGCGATTACTGGTAAGCCTCCATGTGAGTTCGAATATCTCTAATTTTACGTTCATGGTCTTTTTTCATGATATACGTAGGTCAAAGAGACACATTGACTCTTTTAGGAACTTAACTTTCAGAATTTGAACAGTAACCCACATAGTGGTGCAGAAAGCCTCTGTAATGGGCTAAGCATCTCCGTGCTGCCCTTCTTTGGACCTTCTCTACTGCCTGTATGTCCTATCTCTTCTTCGGACCTTCTCTACTTCCTCTATCAGTCCTATATCGTACGCATCCCAGTCGCAACCTTCAAGTAGTGAGCGAACCACTGTTTTGTGCACTAACCGTTACGTGGGCGGACCATACTTCCTCACGGTTCTTTCCAATGAATCTGTCTGGCATCTGACTTACCTGTGATTACTTTTACGTATTTATTCCATTTTAAAACTGCTCTTCCTGCATTCCCTACCAATTTCCTAGCATTTCGACCTCCCTATTCAGAACAGCGTCGTCCCCGAAAAAGTCTCATGAAACATCCAAAGTTCTCTACCAAGTCATTCATATATACGATGTGAAAGTATTCATCCTGTAACACACCCCTTGCAGCACCTCGATGTCACTTTCATGTTTGAAGATTTCTGTCCACTGAGAATGACTGTGTTCTTACTGAAGACAACAATGTGCCATTTTACTTTTAAGCTACAAACACTGCGCAATGGAGTTCGAGGGCTGGAAGTGTTAGTAGCTTGTGTCTGTAACTGCGCGCTATAAAAATTGAAAATCTGCTTTTAATTGAAAATGCTTGTATACATCTTAAATTAATATGAAACGCGTTTGAAAAAAAAAAAATTACTGCATTGTACACCGACATAACACAATAACCATTATTATAGCATCGGTTAATGTTCAGTACTAGTGCGCAATATCGGGGCCAGATGTGTTTTAACGATACTGTACAAAGAAGCTTTTGACAGTGAATTCTCAGCATTAATTATTATGTTTCTCAAGCTTTTCCTGACAGAAGTCAACAGTTCGTGAACATACGAAAATTTTCATCTATTCCTGCGAGATAGCAGAAAACTACCTTTTAGTCTGAAAAAAATAATAAATAAACATCAAAAGTACTTACTTCAAACATGTGTGCAACTTCGTAGCTTTGGCGATAAGGTCCTCCCACAGTGGTGCTCCATTCTGGAAGAACAAATCACGTAAAGCAATTATTCAAATGTAATATTGTGGTAAAATGTGTGTATAAGTTTTTACTTTTGCAGTGGATGAACCGTGATTATCTCCCACATGAAGGATATCAAACGCAACGTAACACCAATTTCCAAATCTCATTTACAGTATCGCAAGCATGCAGCAACCTATAGCAGATCAATATTCAGAACGTCATAAGCCTAAAATGAAAACTAAAGAAATGACTTAAATCTGATAAACATTACAAGAGGATTCGAGAACTGACCTTTAGTACAACACATTGTTTGAAAAAATTTTGGGACACTACAATAGGTTGTTAAAATGAGTCTTCCAATAGACTCAACAGCGCCCTTTTATTCTCCTAATACAAGAGATAGCTTTAGGTTTCCCGAGTACTATAGCGCATTCTAGTCAAGAGCTGTGACGCTGTCACACAAAATTGATCAGCTGCAATAACTAAGTCCGGATTTTGATCGATGAACCGGGTTACTAACCGACCAATTAAGACAGTAATTTACCACTATAAGGGTGTTGCCAGTCACGGGAATTTTAGTGGTAAGTACTGTAGTTTTGAACCATGATTGTGATTTTACACGGAATCTTCCAACAATTCATTACCTTGCCGACTATTGTTACTACAGCAACTTTGGAGCAAAAGTTTATGTTTGACATATTTATAGCTACTACCATCCGCGCACAGGAAATACTTACATTCAATGGTTAGGGACGTCCAAACTGGGAAATTACGTCTGCACGATGTTCCAGCCAACAGACACAGAGCGTTCGGTCGAAGACTGGAGGGACTCGACCGTGACCTACTGTTTTCATCACATATGATAAATAACATGGCAGTGAGGTTGGTCGGGATTTCAACTCGTTCCGAATGGCAACACAATATTCTTAAGCAACGTCTCACCCACTTAAAACAGCGCGACAAATATTTCCATATTTCGTAGAAGTACAATCTTTCATATCTAGCAATGGAGAGTTTTCTAAAATAATTTTGTCGTCTTCTTTCATTGTCTCGCTAAATCTGAGAAATCTGTCATGCAAATAAACTATTTCTCTTCAATCAACTACATATGTTTCTCGCTTATTTTCGCTGAAAGGATAAGTACGAAAAAGGAGAATAAAGTATTCCCACCAAAAGTTTTTCCAAGGGCGACCTCCAACTAACTACGAAGTCATTTATAGTTTAACGTGGTACTTACAGTGTAAAATGGAATTGGAAAGCGTTTTACAGATGGACATATAGAAATATTTAGAAGGCTGACTTTTGAATTTGTCCATATATTCACAAGCACAAAGTCACACACTAAGCAATTGAAAACATTGCTAAATACAAGATGATAACGCAGTTACATACATTGCTTAAGTCCAACGGCTCTAAACCTCTTACTCCTGGAGGCAACCTATCGCACAGAACCCGAAATTTCACTTACTTATTTTTAGGCGCCACTGCTCCACTCGTTATAGTGAGTATTTAGCAGCTTTATGATTACAACCAGTGTTGCGACCCCCTCCTCAGAACCTTTCTATTCATTCCGTCTATCTTTCTAGCTTACGGAAAGGATCTATTTGATGGCCCTCAGTTTATTGCGTTATTTGTGAACCCAACCTACGATAGCGTTTTCCACCTCTGTGCGAATAGTCAAACGCAGTTACAATAATTGATAACGAACCCGCCCAGATTCCTCCAGCTGCTGCTTAGTGACCTAACAAAGCAACTCACCCTGCATTGGGGACGGTCCCGTTAAGAGCTTTCGTAGCATTACTTTCGAGCTGCAGGAAATCCTTCCGTATATCCGAAGATGAACCTATGTCGTCGTTGCTAAGTCGACAATTATACCCTGAAGGAGTCGCCCATATACAGGGTGATTCACGAAGATATGCAAATATTTTAATACGTTATTCTACAAGCAAAACTACAGAAAAAAGGTTCATATAAACATAGGTCTGCAAATGTTTAGTTACGGAGTTACAGATAATAATAGATTTTGCCTGAAATTTAGCAACTTCGCTAATATGAAGCCAACGCAAAACTGTACGAGGTTAAAGTAAAGCACCATTTCCATTTTATTTTGTTGTTATTGATCTGGTGAACCTAATAAAACATGTCCCAGACGTGGATCTGCAGTAGTTTTCCAGAACATCCAAAGAAGCAAGGATGTAATTTCGTAAAATTTTTAATTTATTAACTACTGGGCCAATTTCTTTTTTAAATTCCAGACGACTGCACAAAGTTTTTAACAAAAGTATTAGAGAATTTAATTTTGGAAAAATGATGGTAATATCGTTAACTGAAACTATGTGTCAGATAGTCTGCTTTTATTAATACCATAGCACACGTGAATTCATGTTAAACCGGAAAATGCAAAGCTTAGTGTTAAGGAAGTTTTACAGTGTACATACAGTTTCATAATACATTAACAACGAATGTTCAAAAATGTCTCCGCCGAGTTCAATGCATTTAGCTGCACGTGTATGAACAGATTTTGTTGCTCGTTCAGTTTCACAGGGTTGTTCTTAATTTCGTCTATTGTAGTCATAATGCGAGCAAGTAATGCCTCACGTGTATTGATTTTGTCCTCAAACTATGTCTTTCATCCATCTGGGACAGGTTTTATTAGATTCACCAGATCAATAACAACAAAATAAACGGAAATCTTGCTTTACTTTAACCTCTTACAGTTTTGCAATGGCTTCATATTAGCGAAGTTGCTAAGTTTCAGGCAAAATCTTACTAGCCGTAACTCCGTAACTAAACATTTGCGGACCTATGTTTATATGATCCTTTTCCTTTAGTTTTACTTGTAGGATACGTATTAAAATATTTGCATATCTTCGTAAATCGCCCTGTAGAGTGACTGAAATGGACTGGTTGTGAAATTTTCAGAGGAACCGCAATAATATTTGTGTTTATTTATGGAT
Organism: Schistocerca cancellata; assembly: GCF_023864275.1. Classification (NCBI taxonomy): domain Eukaryota; kingdom Metazoa; phylum Arthropoda; class Insecta; order Orthoptera; family Acrididae; genus Schistocerca; species Schistocerca cancellata. The sequence goes on along the minus strand of NC_064631.1, from coordinate 33,140,649 downwards.
TCTGCAGAAAACTACGAATATATATATATATATATATAATAAACGACTGAAAAAAAGTCTTTTCTCACTTGCACCCTCGTATACCTTATTTTACGGATAATTAGACGCATTTTTTCTTCGAAAAATTTCTTCCATAATTCAGGTAAGTCTTATACTCTAAATTAATATAACAATGTCCAGTTTTTTATTTAAAATTCCGGCAGTCTTAAAAATGACCATTTATTGGATGCTGCGGGAAACCTCTACCTGGCAACATCGGACTCAATTGGCGGCAGCAGCAGCAGTGCACCAATGTGACGAACATCACGAGTTGCGGGGATTCACAACCTTGCTAACAGTGTCTCCCTATCGCCCCGGCATCACAAACCCAGAACACTGTCTAGCCTGTGATGAGTCACTTGAGTGTACGGTGCCAGTGAACTTTAACTGAAAGTGATTTGTGTTATCGGTAACAGCACAATATTTTTGTTAGTAGCTCGTTTCGTACTGGAAAAATATAGAAGGTATTCATATGATGCGGGTTATAAACTGGAAGTAATAGCATATGCAGACGAACGTGAAAACAGAGAATTTGAGCGGCATTTCGGCCCTCTACCAACACAAAAAAAAAAAAACATTCGTGGTTGGTGGGCTGGTAAGGAATAGAAAAAAATGACTAGATGTGCAAATAAAGGACTGAATGTAAAATAGCCAAAACTAGAAGATGACATATTGAAATCTATTTGTAGACACCGTCAAAATGCCACTGGAATTAATGAAAAAAAATGACTCAAATACACAAGCGGAAGCTAGCGCTACAATGGAACTTAACAGACTTTAAGGGTGGAGTTAGTGGGTGCTACATATTTATGAAGTGTCATGGACTTAAGCATGTACACCAAAACCAAAATATCAGAAAATGCCACAAGAATATAAAGAGAAAATAGGCCTATTATCTTTCCATCGCTTTATTATTCAACATAGAAAGAAAACCAGTGTGGAACTAAGCCATATAGCGAATACGGACGAAACTCCTTTGGCGTCTGATGTACCGAGTAACAGAACTGTTGTCCTGAAAGGTGCTGAAACTGCAACTATAAAAACATGTGGACAAGAAAAGAATGCACTACACTATGATCCTTTCTTCATGTTGTGCTGTCGGTACTAAACTCAATCCAATGACCTTTTTCAAGCCCAAAACAATGCCAAAATCTTCTGAAATACCGCAGGCGGTGTTGTTCACGTACATGACAAAGGTTGTTAGATGGACGAGGTTGGTGTGAAATTATGGATGAACAGTGTGTGGAAAAGAAGGAAAGGTGCTTCAATGAAGAAGAGCTCTTGTGCTAATTCAGTTTAGTCGTCAACTGAAAAATTCTGTTAAAGAGAAATTGAAACAGGGAAATACACTGATAGCTTGCTGTTATTCAGAGGACTTATTTCACAATTGCAACCTCTTAAGCTATCGATAAATAAACCAATTAAAGTGTGAGAGAGGAATGGAACAAATGGATGATAGATGAAACCCAACATGAATTCACACCGAAGGGGACTTTAAAACGACCTACAATCACACGAGTGTCAGTGAATATAACAGTAGTGGTTCAGAGAGAGAAGACATTATTGTTGTATCTTTCAAGAAGTGCGGCATCAGTAACGCTCTCTCGATGGCGATGAAAACGATCTTATATATGAAGAGGACAACGATGACCACAAAAAGGAAGAAGAAAGTTCAGACGACGATTTTCGGGGATTTTGAAGGTCAGTTCGGTTTTATAAACTAAGATTTTTTAGTCTGGCTTTGCAATGTAATAATAAAATTATTTTTAAAACACTGCTTAAAATTTAAGGTGCGTCTTATAGTCCGTAAAATACGGTAGCTACTGTGGCCTGATCAGTGTTCACAATCTCAGTACTAACTGAGGTGCTGATAATGGAGCACCACTTAGATTTTATATTGTGAAAACTATTATGTCTAAGTTTTAAGAAGTAGTTGTTGCAAGTATAGTTCGGGCACACAAAATTCAGGGGTGATGGAAGAGGACCGATATATCAATTTTGAGACAGAATCCTGGTCCGGAAACGACCGAGTCTAGAGTTATAAGATATAGATGGAAATACAAAATTATTTTTGACTGCTGACGACGGTAAAAGACGACATACATATTACACACCTGTGTACCTGGCACACGGTGCTACATTCACAGTCGCTGTTCAGAGTGGTGTCGGTCAACTTCCAAATTAGGATGACATCGTCGGATGAAGTCCAGTCATACGCCACACAGAAATGCCTCGTAGTTGTTTGGACACTATACTATGCAGCGTGAGTTCTTTACAGGATTTAATGTTCAGCCTCCACGGGTTGTCGTATGCAAAACTTTTCACGTGATCACACAAGGACTTATCAGGCGGGCAGAACCATGTGAACGAGATGATCTAGAAACAGGATCCTTCTACGATGAGCGGGTATTCTTCGCCTTGCAGCGTTAGCAACTACAGACGAGACAAACCGATTTCTTATATCGTATAAACGGTTCTTTGGGTCTAGTTTCCCAACTTTCGACTCAGTCGTTGGCAGACCACGGTTTGCTGTCTCAAATTGGTACATTTGCCTATATCAACTCAAGCTTTAAATCACCACGGGATTCCTATTTCAGTGAGCGGTCTCAGTTTAACGCATAGGAAACCTGTTGTCAGTACCGTATGTCTCAAACGACGTATTCTAATTTACGTCCAATGTGGGGAAAATTGAAACGTCACTATATTTTTTATATTCATCCTGATGAAAAGTAACATTAAGATCACAGTCAATCGCAGCATTTTCTGCTTACGACCTCCACTCTACACTAGGACAGCTGGAAGCCGACTTTATGAGACTACCACAGACTGTTCGAACGGCCGCTCACATTCCTCAAATTTTACAAATAAAAATGTGTTCTGACATGCGCATTCGCTGGGATGACGAATCATCTGAATTTCTGACCTCGGCATGTTATCTATGGCTTTCAGACAGCCTGCCAATATGGAAACTATGTGAAATAAGGTGATTTCTTGTTGCAGCGTTTCCCCCGTCGAGAGGGGTCAAAAACTTTTGAGTGACAGTTGAACAATCTCTAAGTACTTTTGAAATGTAGGTATGCTGGAAGAAACAGCGGATGCAATGAAGGTTTTGCGAACAATCCGCAACCTGGGCATTGACTAGCTACTCGAGTGATACGGTTCTCGATTGTAGATCACTCTCCTTGCGCGTTGAATGGACTGTCTAGAGAGGTTCCATCCCATGCTACCGAGGTTGCTTCCGTCTGCACCTCCCCAACCGACACTTTAGTTTTCATTATCTGTAAGCCGTGGTATGGAAGTGAAACATGGACGGTAAGTAGTTTGGACAAGAAGAGAATAGAAGCTTTCGAAATGTGGTGCTACAGAAGAATGCTGAAGATTAGATGGGTAGATCACATAACTAATGAGGAAGTATTGAATAGGATTGGGGAGAAGAGAAGTTTGTGGCACAACTTGACCAGAAGAAGGGATCGGTTGGTAGTACATGTTCTGAGGCATCAAGGGATCACCAATTTAGTATTGGAGGGCAGCGTGGAGGGTAAAAATCGTAGGGGGAGACCAAGAGATGAATATACTAAGCAGATTCAAAAGGATGTAGGTTGCAGTAGGTACTGGGTGATGAAGAAGCTTGCACAGGATAGAGTAGCATGGAGAGCTGCATCAAACCAGTCTCAGGACTGAAGACCATAACAACAACAACAACAACAACAACAACAACAACAAGCCGTGGTTCGCCTTCAAATGACGGCTCCAGCGTATTACCTCCAACTCTTACGATTATAACCATAGCACACAATGAAGGTTAGGAGTATGGCTGGTGAGACAAGAATGATCCGTCGGACGCCAAAAGGTTTTATGGCAGGGCGCATTAAAAAGTTTGCAATCACAACATTGGACTTCACCACTGGGCATTACAGGATTACATGCCAGGACACACTGATCTACTCGGAAAATTAATATCTACACCAAATAATAAAAGAAAAAACAGGTCGAGACTGGAGGGAGTAATATGTAAAGGGAATTAAAATTATTTGCCAGACAGGGAATGGAATAAGTATTTACCGCATATCGTGAGAAATCGCCTTATCCTTGAATAGCAGATCGTTTCTAGTATAGCCCTTTATCATCGACTAAGTATAATTTCAGCAGTAACAAAACCACTTTCCTTGCCGTGAGTAGCATAGCTGCCACGTACAATGGATCCCAGGTTCGAATCTGGTGCGAGTTTAAAATGCACTGTTCCTATTCGTCTTATCTCACTGGAAGAACGAACAATGGCAGACATCATGTACGTCTTACAAACTGAACCACTGATGGCTATGCTGAAGCCATTTCTACAAATTAGTTCTAGAGTCAACCCCCCTTTACTACCATCTGACCAGAGTATGTTACCGCGAGTGCATTCTACATCGTCTTTTTTCCGAATTTCGTTTAATAAGCTAACTTACCTTCAAACGCAAGGGCTAAAGCCTAGAAGGGGGCTAGAACAGAACTTTCACGTAAAACGTATGAGCTTTTCCACCAACACGGTGTTAAAATAAATTTTCACAATTAATACTACGGAAGATCAATAATGTGAATTTGCATATTTCAAGACAAGGGGGCTATAAATAAAATTTTGCACTCAACTGAAATAAAGAATGTATAGGCATATGACAATGTGGCTTATCTTTATACGTCAGTAACATATCACCACGATGTTGATCTTCGTCACTTTAGTCGACTTTTTTAGTCGGAAATTAAAAGTAATATGGCCGGAACTGAAATCAACACTGTATAACGCAGTGTCTTTTTGAGTATGCGTCCATACGTCGCTACATGCAGCCTGCATTTTTTTTAACGTACAGATGAATAAAGGATTTTCTTAGGGCCTTTGAGCTCGAATCTGTACTCGACATGCATTTGGACAAACCTAACCAGCCTAAAAGACAATATTAGATTAAAGGAACAAACGGTGACAGTTTAGTATTTGTGTGTTGACTCGCGTTGTTCAATACCCTTAGGCCCGTCGCACGCGGAGCGACTCAAATGAAACCGGTTCCCGATGCGACTTGGTAATCTGTCGGCTGGGAATCACTCACTGCAGAGTGACACCAGTAGATCGCTTGCAACGCGCTGCCAATCAGTTGCCAGCGACTGAGTCCGCGTTGCGTCGTGTCCTCTAACATAGCTCTGTATTGGTTTCATTTAAAACGAACAAGCTGGTTGTGAATACTAAGTTTGTATCGGAACTTGAAAAAATATCCCGTTTCATATAATTAGAAGCTTCCGGGCTACTGCAGGAGTCATTTAACGAAGAAAGCGTTGAGTAAAGGGGGAAAATTCACATGGCATGCATATACTACACAGTACATTCAATGTTTAAAATAAGATTTCCCGTACGTCAATGGGAGCAAATACACAAATTTAAATCATATCGGGAGTACTCTTGTGACAAACAGCCTGTGAAGAAATGTAAAATTACAGTAAAGTGGAAACCAATAGTAAACACGGCAGGAAAACGAAAGAGTCACGAATCTCAGCTAGGCCTACTCGTAAACAAAACTGTGTTCACTTATTATTTTGAGAGCACATATCACTATCACAACGTTTTTGTTTCATGAGACTTGGGTTTTTGAAAATAAGAGTATCTTGGTGAGATGGAAGAAATCGACTGTGCCTAATCAATGTAGCACTGTTAGTCTCATTTGGCACCTACATGCAGCCTGCATTTTTTTAACGTACAGATGAATCAATGATTGTCTAAGTTTTCTCGCTCTGTCAAATAATACAGAACCATGTCTTCCTTCGAGCTCGAATCTGTACTTGACATGCAGAGTAACAATAGGATCCTCTGATGTGACAGTATTCCTTTTCTCCACGCTCGCACACAGCAACTTGCACGTTCTCATCTCTTAGTTGCGCCGTGTGCAGAATTGGCTTGACAGATAGTCAGCAACCAGTTGCCGACTTAGATCGTCCGCCCGTTGCATTCCTTTTCAGTCATTCCATGTGCCGACGACGCTTGTGTAACTGTCATGCCTTCACGGAAACCGCCAAAAATTGGTCTTTTCCGGCAGTGGTATGGGGAAGACACCAGTTTCACAACAGAAGGCCGAGTGTTTTTTGTCGAGCCAGTCAAAAACAAGAAGTAAACAAGTTATTTTTAATCAATTTATCTGCCAATCGTCTTGCTAGTCTTCTTTCTTCGATTTTCATATAGAAATATAAAATTAATTTACTGAGATACATATCCGATTCAATTCAACATTTTAAATGATCACGTTCTTATTTGTTACTGCCATCATCTTAGTTTGTTTTAGTCCACACATCATTAAAAAGTGTGTGTGTGTGTGTGTGTGTGTGTGTGTGTGTGTGTGTGTGTGTGTGTGTGTGTATTTTCCACATTTCCTCCTAAACCATTTAACCGATTTCAACCACACTTAGTACAACATATCCCTTACTGCCAGGCAACAGTCTGGGGTTAAGAACCACGTATCACAGTTCCAGAGATACGACTTCATAAACACTGACATTCGTAGAAAACTGCTGCATCATGCATGACGTTTAAATTTATTACTACTTTGCTACTACCTCTATTCGCAACATATGCCTATCAATACATCACTTTACGGTACATAGTTCAAGATCTACGACGTAATGGACACTGTGATGCGTGCAAAAGTGCCGAATCACACATTTACTATTTACTACTAAGAAACTCGTACAGTCGAGTCAACTTACGAGAATCTCCTCTGACACCTCGCAGCGCTTTGGATAGCTTTCAGCTGCGAAGCGCAAACGGCTGTACGCGAAAGCAATAGCCGACTGTTTCATAATTTAAAAGGTGTTTTCACAAATACACTGAAATGAATTGTTTTCGATATTACAATACAAACATAGTTAATTTTTTGTTTTCGTTTCTAACAGAAATTTATCAAAATGAATAGCCGTAAAAGGCCGGTTTGACACCTAGCTTCAAATACACTATGATTGAAAGACACGTTTCCACCTACACGAAGACTCCGCAATTCATATGCGCGTCACTAGGATCAAGAATAACGTATTCAACCATTAAATTCCTGGAAGTAGTGCAGTTGACAGTTTTAATCTTTACTGGTGTAAGGCTTCTGTGTCGGCCAACGTGCCACGGAACACCATTTTTAAGGGCTTCCTGGAAAGTACACCAGCCAAAGTATACGAGATGAGTCACATTGCGCGAAAATGATTTGAGACAGGTGTATGAAAAGCCTACTGCTTATATTACAGCCAGACACTGGTACTACTATATATGTGGCTTTCAGTCGACGAGACGACTAACGGTTGTGATGGTGAATTACATTCCACGATAACATGAAAATCCGATTTACTCCCTTGCAAGGAACTAGAGAAGAAGAGTCACAATACTGTAAACCACTCTGTCAATGATTTTCTGCGCATCCAATTACCAGGAGAAGATAGAGATGGGAAATTTTTGCTGTCGGTGGCAGACTGTTCTGTCTATGTTAAAAGCGAAAGCAACAGAAACAATTTGTCACTGTGTAATTCATTGCACCTGCCTTGCCTTGCCCATTGTCTACACCGTCTAGCAGCGTAAGTCACAAATAATTTTCCTGGCTTTGGCAGTATGTCTTCTGTAAAGAATTTCTCCAAGCTGCAACTCGCATTTAGTCCTTTAAGGAAATCCCTCCACCCGTTCCCCTCCCACCTGAGACCATACGTTAGTGTATCTGGCTCTTGGCAGCTTTATATTATGCAAAATACAACTATCCGCTGGATAGGTCAGGAGTCCACTACACGCAACAAGCGGCTACACGGGTAGCAGGGGTTGTGTGGCGTGGGCTGGGCGGTTTTTTAGGTTAGATGGCCTCGGGCAAGTGCAGAAAGGGCAACAGCCTCAACGGGCGCGGGGCAAAGTCAGGACATGCGGGGACCAAGCAGCAATCGGTATTGTAATTGTAAACTGTCGAAGCTGCGTTGGTAAAGTACCGGAACTTCAAGCGCTGATAGAAAGCACCGAAGCTGAAATCGTTATAGGTACAGAAAGAGATAAATTCTGCCGAAATTTTTACAAAGGCACAGACGGTGTTTAGAAAGGATAGATTGCATGCAACCGGTGGTGGAGTGTTCGTCGCTGTTAGTTGTAGTTTATCCTGTAGTGAAGTAGAAGTGGATAGTTCCTGTGAATTATTATGGGTGGAGGTTACACTCAACAACCGAGCTAGGTTAATAATTGGCTCCTTTTACCGACCCCCCCGACTCAGCAGCATTAGTGGCAGAACAACTGAGAGAAAATTTGGAATACATTTCACATAAATTTTCTCAGCATGTTATGGTCTTAGGTGGAGATTTCAATTTACCAGATATAGACTGGGACACTCAGATGTTTAGGACGGGTGGTAGGGACAGAGCATCGAGTGACATTATACTGAGTGCACTATCCGAAAATTACCTCGAGCAATTAAACAGAGAACCGACTCGTGGAGATAACATCTTGGACCTACTGATAACAAACAGACCCGAACTTTTCGACTCTAAGTGCAGAACAGGGAATCAGTGATCATAAGGCCGTTGCAGCATCCCTGAATATGGAAGTTAATAGGAATATAAAAAAAGGGAGGAAGGTTTATCTGTTTAAGAAGAGTAATAGAAGGCAGATTTCAGACTACCTAACAGATCAAAACGAAAATTTCTGTTCCGACACTGACAATGTTGAGTGTTTATGGAAAAAGTTCAAGGCAATCGTAAAATGCGTTTTAGACAGGTACGTGCCGAGTAAAACTGTGAGGGACGGGAAAAACCCACCGTGGTACAACAACAAAGTTAGGAAACTACTGCGAAAGCAAAGAGAGCTTCACTCCAAGTTTAAACGCAGCCAAAACCTCTCAGACAAACAGAAGCTAAACGATGTCAAAGTTAGCGTAAGAAGGGCTATGCGTGAAGCGTTCAGTGAATTCGAAAGTAAAATACTAGGTACCGACTTGACAGAAAATCCTAGGAAGTTCTGGTCTTACGTTAAATCAGTAAGTGGCTCGAAACATCATGTCCAGACACTCCGGGATGATGATGGCATTGAAACAGAGGATGACAAGCGTAAAACTGAAATACTAAACACCTTTTTCCAAAGCTGTTTCACAGAGGAAGACCGCACTGCAGTTCCTTCTCTAAATCCTCGCACCAACGAAAAAATGGCTGACATCGAAATAAGTGTCCAAGGAATAGAAAAGCAACTGGAATCACTCAACAGAGGAAAGTCTACTGGACCTGACGGGATACCAATTCGATTCTACACAGAGTACGCGAAAGAACTTGCCCCCCTTCTAACAGCCGTGTACCGCAAGTCTCTAGAGGAACAGAAGGTTCCAAATGATTGGAAAAGAGCACAGGTAGTCCCAGTCTTCAAGAAGGGTCGTCGAGCAGATGCGCAAAACTATAGACCTATCTCTCTGACGTCGATCTGTTGTAGAATTTTAGAACATGTCTTTTGCTCGAGTATCATGTCGTTTTTGGAAACTCAGAATCTACTATGTAGGAATCAACATGGATTCCGGAAACAGCGATCGTGTGAAACCCAACTCGCTTTATTTGTTCATGAGACCCAGAAAATATTAGATACAGGCTCCCAGGTAGATGCCATTTTCCTTGACTTCCGGAAGGCGTTCGATACAGTTCCGCACTGTCGCCTGATAAACAAAGTAAGAGCCTACGGAATATCAGACCAGCTGTGTGGCTGGATTGAAGAGTTTTTAGCAAACAGAACACAGCATGTTGTTCTCAATGGAGAGACATCTACAGACGTTAAAGTAACCTCTGGCGTGCCACAGGGGAGTGTTATGGGACCATTGCTTTTCACAATATATATAAATGACCTAGTAGATAGTGTCGGAAGTTCCATGCGGCTTTTCGCGGATGATGCTGTAGTATACAGAGAAGTTGCAGCATTAGAAAATTGTAGCGAAATGCAGGAAGATCTGCAGCGGATAGGCACTTGGTGCAGGGAGTGGCAACTGACCCTTAACATAGACAAATGTAATGTATTGCGAATACATAGAAAGAAGGATCCTTTATTGTATGATTATATGATAGCGGAACAAACACTGGTAGCAGTTACTTCTGTAAAATATCTGGGAGTATGCGTGCGGAACGATTTGAAGTGGAATGATCATATAAAATTAATTGTTGGTAAGGCGGGTACCAGGTTGAGATTCATTGGGAGAGTCCTTAGAAAATGTAGTCCATCAACAAAGGAGGTGGCTTACAAAACACTCGTTCGACCTATACTTGAGTATTGCTCATCAGTGTGGGATCCGTACCAGATCGGGTTGACGGAGGAGATAGAGAAGATCCAAAGAAGAGCGGCGCGTTTCGTCACAGGGTTATTTGGTAACCGTGATAGCGTTACGGAGATGTTTAACAAACTCAAGTGGCAGACCCTGCAAGAGAGGCGCTCTGCATCGCGGTGTAGCTTGCTCGCCAGGTTTCGAGAGGGTGCGTTTCTGGATGAGGTATCGAATATATTGCGTCCCCCTACTTATACCTCCCGAGGAGATCAAGAATGTAAAATTAGAGAGATTAGAGCGCGCACAGAGGCTTTCAGACAGTCGTTCTTCCCGCGAACCATACGCGACTGGAACAGGAAAGGGAGATAATGACAGTGGCACGTAAAGTGCCCTCCGCCACACACCGTTGGGTGGCTTGCGGAGTATAAATGTAGATGTAAATGTAGATGTAGAAAGTCAAAAGAGGCAATCAACACTTTCGACTCTAGTGACTCAGCTTTTATTGAAAAAGCCAAGACGGCCCTTAAGAATAACATGATTGTTGCATCCTTGGCAGTTTTAAAATCTCACTAACATCTACCTGTTACACTTCAACGCCTATCACAAAGATCCTGTAGATGTGATCTCCGAGGTGCAAATGTATCTGGAGGAAATACCTGGTTCAGTGGCAACAGCATGCATCACTAAATTAAGGAATATTCGTCAGGGGTAATCCGGATATGAAGAAAGTGTCCGCCATTATTCAGGGGGAGGCGTTCAGGAGGAGGATTGCATTGTAATTTATTATACTGGGGGCACGAACAATTGCGTCGATCCAATGTGCACCATTTAATTCTCTTGCTGCTACGAAAATGTACTGAGACAATAGAAAATGTTTCACTTTACGAAACTTACAAAGGAGGTTATTAATTGTGTATTGCAATACCAAAAGGTAACATAAAATTTATTGTTCATTGTAGCTTTACCCCATGGATTGTAATCATACATCGGTATACAACTTAAGTGTTTTTGTGACACATGAAAAGAACATTTCAGTAGAACAATTTTCATTAAAATAGTACAATAAGAGAAACTGTAGCACAGGTAAGTGTATGTACTTTGACGCATTTTTCCGAGTGCCGCTACAAGCCTAAATCGTTTGCTTAAACCTACAGAGGGCATTTTATAAAATGCCAAAAATTCCGGGCCCTAACCGCGACACGCCCAGTTGTACTGAGCACATCATTTTATATACACCCGATTTTTCCTTTCATAATCATCTGATTTTGTTTCTTCGTAACACAACCTAAGCTATATTTTTCTTTTTCTGTACTTACACTGTACATGTACATTTATACTATACTGTACGTTTTTATGGCATATAAGCACAGAACACACTTTATTGCCTATAATAAATCATACAATCACCGTTGATCTTTATTTTACAATTCCCATTGTCGACTTTCGCCCATAAAAAAAACTCATCAGCATTTAACTTCTTCCCTCTCGTAGTCAAAACAAACGGCATGCTTGGAACAAGAGTACCATAAGGCTGTTCAGCCAACAGTCCTGTAGTCTCGGCGATACACAGGTACAACGTCGCTTGTGTTAACGTGCCACAGCAATGCCTCTGCGACATGGTTACCGTCGTCGCTGGCGGCGCAGTGTACCTGTGTATCGCAGTTTGAAGGCGATTGATATTGAAGTGGCTGGGCAGCTTAATAAACAGCAATTGATTGGAGGTCCAAATGTTTTTCGTGGACTGCATCTGAACTTTACCTGTGATGTACAAGCAGTGTTTGGAGGTAGTATCTGGCTGACACTTGCTGTTGTATGGGGCAATCAAGCAGATTATGGTGACCTTGAAGCGTTTCCAGATGCTAACATTTTGGCTTGGAAGACATGGAGTATTGCTGAGACTACAGGACTGTTGGCTAAACAGCCTTATGGTACTCTTGTTCCAAGCATGCCATTTATTTTGACTACGAGAAGGAAGAAGTTAAATGTCATAATGTAAGTTATTTAGATATTCATATAACTGCAGGCATGCGTGGAAAAACAGGCTAATCCTCAAATGTAAAAGCTTAGGAATAAGTGTTGTCATCTAAGACACAGCTATCTCACACTCTGGCGGTTGTATACGAGGGGTAGTCAAACCATTTTTACCTGTCATCCACTTCTCTAGCAAAATTTTCTAACTACCCACTCTTTCCTCACAAGGGAAACTCCCCGTAGCACCTTCGTCAGATTTAATGGTAAGATGGGCCAGTGGATAGACCGTCAAAAACTGAACCCAGATGTACCATGAGAACAGGAAGGAAGTGTACTGAACTGTGAAAAAAAGAAGCAAAACAGAAACAGTGAACGGTTCAATCTCCAAGAGGGAGACACGTGTTCAAATCTCCTTCGTGCTCATTTTCCCCCCTCAAAAAATGAACTATCCATACGGTCACTGACGTGTCCGTTCACTAGATTCAAATACGTGTCCATGTCGCATTGTAACGTTAGTTTTTACATTTGAGGGTTACCCAGTTTTTCCGTGCATTTGATTGCATTTGCACTGCCAGTTTCACATTCCAGTAGAAAATGGTTTCCAAATAAAAACAGATAAAAACAGATACCGATCGTGGGATATGGTAAATTAGTTACTAGTAAATGGAGCGGTTATCTCAGAATCCTTCTCAGGAGACACTGCCTTAGAGTAGCAATGTCCGTGCGGGCGAGAGGGTTTGCGTGCGTGCTCCAGGGAAGCAGAGGATCATACCGGCGGTAGCGTAGCTACCGGCAGGGGCAGGGCCTCTGCAGAGGCGCCAGACAAAGTGTTTCTCATAACGCCCTTCTTCCCTCTTATCCTACCCTGTTTCCCATCTCTTGTCTTCGGAGATGGGGAGTTCGTTAGCAATGGCATACCATCCGCATAGGAGAGGGATAACTCCAAACAAACCCGGAATTGGCACTTCCATTAGGCGCAAGTACGGTCCAACCAGAAATTAGCGGCAATTCAAAAAATGGCTCTGAGCACTATGGGACCTAACATCTGTGGTCATCAGTCCCCTAGAACTTAGAACTACTTAAACCTAACTAACCTAAGGACATCACACACATCCATGCCCTAGGCAGGATTCGAACCTGCGACCGTAGCAGTCGCGCGGTTCCGGACTGAGCGCCTAGAACCGCGAGACCACCGCGGCCGGCTTAGCGGCAATTGTCTGGAACCAACCTGACTCCGCACGTCGCGTATTTTCGCTCCTGTGGAACCAGTAGTGGGCAAGCTCGCAGTCATCTAAAATTTGGCCCAGGCGCAGTAGAATCCACGGAGAGGACACTCCATCCATGTGAAAACAACACAGATAGCGGCAGTTACCGGTCACAAGCTCGCTTTAACGGGCGCCAGTGGGAGGGTCCATCGTAGGTCGACTGGCCAGTCACCGCCCGCTTCAAGCTGGGCAGTCCCCAGTCAGTGTCAGGTACTGGCCCGTCCTGGTGCCGATTGTTCCATTGGGTGTTTGGAACACTAGCACTGCTAGGAGTCGTCACCATAATATCGACACCCGCTGCTTCTGATTATATATATATCCCTCAATTCAACAAAACTTTTTTTAAACGAAACCACGTTACTTCGTGCTTATGCCTACTCACCGCTTAAATGTTTTAATCTCGGCCGCAAAAACGAGGGATACAAAGAACACACAGGTGCAATACTACTGCCCATAGATTAGAGCTTACTCTTTACACGGAACGAAAACTAAGAATGGCTAAGAATGTGCTCAACACTCGTCTAATGTAAATCATACTCTCCAGTTCGAAATGAAGAAAAGTTTCAACGACAATGTGTTTTCCACCAGCAGACGAATCACCACCATCTGAAATGTTTCCAGCACTGCCAACTTCCACACAAATCTCCAGCTGGATGGAGATCCCATGGCGAGACATTCAACAGTTTTTATTTCGGTTTAAGTACTAGACGAATTCCATTCCGTATAGATATTGTATCGTATTGAAACTGTTCTACGTCGTTAGTATCTACGCTTAATGCGGTATTTTAGTGCCTCGCTACGATCAGGCTTGTATATCTTCCTCCTGATAAATTAAGCACTAAATATGACAGTCCCAATGCGTTACCCACAGACTGTAGCCTTACATTCTGACTTCGTTTTTGTCGCAGTTTCTAGCATCAAACGTCTTCTAATAACCAAACTTTCTCTTCATGACAAACAATATGGTGATAAATCTGGACATTTCAATTTAACTTCGTTTGTTCCTTGCGTAAGGTTATACTTCCACCTATAGCCCCACAAGCTTCAGGGCCGTCAGAACCCTCAAAGCGAAGAGAACACACACTGACTGCACCTCATTCTGAAGCTATTCACTGAATTTCTTGATGAGTAACAGTCGTTCAACAGTTATTTTTCTGGCCTGTCGATTTATCTAGTGGAAAAATAGTTTCAAATGGTGTACCCACAAGAGTATTTCTCACGGTACCAACACACGTGTACCATGAAAGTCCCACACCTGTTCTGTAGCCTACTATTTGGCTCAATCGAGAACACAGACGTCAGCAAAGAAAATGTGTTAATGCCCCATATCACCCAACTGTTTCCGGCTGTAACTGGTGCCAATTTCTATACTGTACAGCGTGAAACTTTACAATATTCGTGAGGTAACACTGAGCTACACTGCGTCTCTAACCAGAATCCCTGTGTTAGCTGAAAATACACTACCGATGGAAGTATCCGAGGAAACTTCATAGACCGAGCTCCAATGCCATACCGCTTAACGCCTAAAATCTTACCATTCTGATCGATATTAGCATGTTGGGAGTGCGTTACTGAACTGCTTAGTTTGCTTAACTACCAATTTACCAACTCTGATCGAGACCTCGCAACACGTGCCAGTTGGTTAAAGATGCCAGTTTAATGGCTTCTGCGGCAGTTACCGGCCATGACGGTGATTATAAACATATCTGTAACGGCCCCAGGCGAACACACGAGTTGAGCAACCTTTAGCTGCGATATTAGTAAATTGTAACGATGTTAGATTCTTGCAGGGTAAGATTCCGCTCTCTCGCATTCTGGTTGTTTTACAACATGGGTTGTTAAACCTTTTTTACCTATCGTCCACTTCTCTATCTCTGCCAGCAGGAAAATTTCCTAACTTCCCACTTGTTCCTCACAAGGGAAGCTCCCCATCGCCCCCCCCCCCCCTCCCTCAGATTTAGTGGTAAGATGGCCCTGTGAATCGTCCGTCAAAAACTGAGCGCAGATCAAGCATGGAAACAGAAACAAGGCGTAATAAAGTTCGAAACAAGAAGCAAAATAGAAACAGTGAAAGGTTCAAGCTCAAGGTGTGCAACATCGCGGAAAGCTGAGTAGCCACGGCGTCGTGGTGAAGGCTCACGGTGTTGGACTGCGCTGTATCCCACTTCTTTTCTTTCACAAAATTGTGAACTGTCCATCCGGTCACTGACACGTGTGTCTTCGCTATATTCAAATTTGTGTCTGTTTGCAAGACCAAGATGTAAGGATGGGACCTCCAGGAGCGAGTACCTCTTATTTGTTCTACACAAGTTCCACATGTTATGACTCTTGCGTCCCGTTTTTGGGAAATTTGTTTCGAAATCCTTTTTTGTAACAAAGTTCACACATTTTTTCATTTCTGTGAGAGGTCTATGCAGCGTCTCCCCTGCTCTCTCATTTACTTGTGACGGTAATGTTTTCTTACCACATGGCTCATATTCTATAATCATTGTATAATTACGGTAATTGCCAAGACAACATGAGAACAGACATTTCAACGAACGGACGGACGGAAAGTTCATAATTTTGTGAATATTTATAACATGTATGTGGCACGAGGGAGTTTCTCACAAGGATTTCCCGCTTGGCGGTCCAACACCGCGACCACACAACTACGGCATGGCTCTTCAACTTTGCCCAATGTTGAACATCTTGGGCTTGGAGCGTTCAAAGTTTCTATTATGCTTCTTTTTTCACAGTTCGGTACACCTTCCCGTTTACATGCTTGAACTGTCGAGCTATCCACGGCGCCATTATACTACTAAGTGGGGGCGGGATAGGCGCCTTGTCAGTAATGGTGATTTATAAAGCAGAGAAGTAACTTTACGAAATTTATAAAGGAGAGCTAAGGCAACAAAGCATGTAACAATTACTTACTACGTACTCTGTCAAAATTTTACGAAAACCTTATTAAAATGTTTTTGAAGCCCTTACCGCCTCTACTGTCCGCCATGAAAACAGGGACGCCCAATAGTGGACGCTAGGGACCTGGCTGGCCACTTTTTTTAGACGGACCCATCTGTTCTAGCACCAGGCGATATCTTAGTATTGCGGAGAATCACTTACCGTCCTTCAGATAAACATATGGATTGCATAAAATTTTATTTATCACGAATTAAATGGAATTCTGTAGTGCTAAAGTTTTGGCAGTACGTGCAAAGGGCAGAGACTGGCCGCATGTTTCCCCGCTGTTAAGACGGCAACGAGAACGAGACGAAACTTTTAATCTTCACCGATTGTCTCCATGCAGAATAGGAATCCAGAGCCTCCAAAAACGAGAAACATGAGGTATGTGATTTCTCCAATACGTATCGAGAAACTGCACTTTGGTTCTGATTTTACTCGGAGGTGAAGGTGGCTGGAAGAGCTAGCCCCTAAATTAGAAGGCTAAAGCATGCTCCTTCCAGAGTCGTGAGCAAACTTCAGACTAAGGACAGCTTGGCTCCAACCTCTCCGCTATTTACGCGAATTCAGATGCACATCAATCTAACTCTCAGCTGTTTCGCTTCACACAAAACTAAACTGGATATAATGTAAACGGAAACATCCTCTCAAACTTATGTCAGTATTCGCATTTATTCGCCAATACCAGAGTGCATCGACTCTCAATATATGTCCTTCCTGGACGGGAATGTACATACTGTAACGTACACGTGAAGGGTCGTGACAAAGATGACGACACATGGAAGTCTTGGTCTGGCCATTATTCGTACACGGATAGCCGACGCAGTTAAGGAGACTGCTCGCATAAGCCGGGAAATACGGTTTCGAGTCGTCGGCGTCCGGCACAAGTTTCCACTGTCTTCGTTCCAATATACAACCAAAGGTGGTTCATATTCACAGCTGTGTACTATGTGAAACTGTCAATGCGAGCATCGTCAATACATGCTCAAATTTTTCCTCGTGTGCTGCTATGTAATTACCTCGTGAATTACGAAATCGCAGAAAATCTACCTGTCTCGGAAAAAAAATTGCAGTATGAATAAATGCTTTCTCGAATTTAAAACTTCTAGCAGGGTGTTATCCCATTATTATTTTTATTTGTTGTGTGTTTGGAGTGTAATTATTCTTTCGAAGAAGTGTCTCAATTTTAAGAGAGGAAATAAAACAGCAATTTTAAAAACGCAAGCAAGAACTTTGGATTCATAATGAGTCGCCAGTTCTTACACAGCCCGGCACCTTTCAGTTAGTTGCTGCACCTGGCGTAGGGAACAGTCGAAACGTCATAACACTCGGGCGAAGCAGCGCGTTAGTTACGTTACTCGAAACCGTAGACTAAACCAAGCATGGAGGTTCCCTCCATATTCTTTTCCGCCACTGCGCCTGGTTCAATGCTTCTACCCATGGGGGATGCCAGAACCATTTCTCCCAGGGAGCACAGCCTGCTTTCAACGGAGTGGAATCAGGAAGCGGCCAATCAGGAAACACTTGTCACACGGCGGTCTCTCGTGTGGGTCGTGGCGAACAGCTGCTGTGGCCACTTGCCCGCCGTTCAGGGCTAGCAAGGCGCTATTAATCCGGCCGTTGACCGTCCCGCTTGGGCACCCACGCTACAAGTTCAGTAGCAGCGGGTGCCAAGGTATACCGGTGGCAAGCGTACGGGACATGACAGTTAAGCCCCGTCCCCCACACCAGTGGAGACTCGAGTTGTCACAAAGTGAAAATCGATTTCTCTATCGACCTCACGCATCTTTTTCGGTTTTCACCTTTATGACTGCCTCCCGGTTTTTCACGTACAATGAGCCCTGCGTGTTTCCTATGCTCTACTACGCTTTCGTACACATCTCTACGCCACAAAAAAAGAAAAGCTTGTTTTTCAACGACACCCGCCCGTTAAGACAGTCTGCAACCGCTGTCTTCAGATGACTGTGCAATACTTTAAACACTTCCTATAATGTGGGGTAACAAATGAATATGAGAAATGCCACAAATTTTGCTAAATTTTTAATGAATGTGGGTGTCAACTTCAAACATTCTACATCGCAGTACTCCCCAATTGTGGCTGTATTCTCAGTGTCGTTGACTCACAACCGCTAAAAGAAATCCTAGCCACGGAGCAACAGCCCGTCATTTAAAATATTCTACACACCACAAGTTTTAGCATTTCACTCTGGTAATCTGTTCAGAACAGTCTTCAGTTGCCTAATTCGGATATGATATGGGAGATATCATACTGCGTGAAGAGTTTGACAGAGCACTGAAAGACCTGAGTCGAAACAAGGCCCCGGGAATAGACAACATTCCTTCAGAACTACTGACGGCCTTGGGAGAGCCATTCCTGACAAAACTCTACATCTGGTTAGCAAATGTATGAGACAGGTGAAATTCCCTCAGACTTCAAGAAGAATATAATAATTCCAGTCCCAACGAAAGCAGGTGTTAACATGTGAAAATTACCGAACTAGCAGTTTAATAAGTCACAGCTGCAAAATACTAACGTGATTTCTTTACAGACGAATGGAAAAACTGGTAGAAGCCGACCTAGGGGAAGATCAGTTTGGATTCCGCAGAAATGTTGGAACACGTGAGGCAATACTGACCCCACGACTTATCTTAGAAGAAATATTAAGAAAATGCAAACGTACATTTCTAGCATTTGTAGACTTAGAGAAAGCTTTTCACAATGTTGACTGGAATACTCTCTCTCAAATTCTGAAGGTGGCAGGGGTAAAATACAGGGAGCGAAACGCTATTTACAATTTGTACAGAAAACAGATGGCAGTTATAAGAGTCGAGGGACATGAAAGGGAAGCAATTGTTGGGAAGGGAGTGAGACAGGGTCCCCGCTGCTATTCAATCTATATATTGAGCAAGCAGTAAACGAAACAAAAGAAAAGTTCGGAGTAGGAATTAAAATCAATGGAGAATAAATAAAAACTGAGGTTCGCCGATGACATTGTAATTCTGTCAGAGACAGCAAAGGACTTGGAAGAGCAGTTGAACGGAATGGACAGTGTCTTGAAAGGAGGATATAAGATGAACATCAACAAAAGCAAAACGAGGATAATGGAATGTAGTCGAATTAAGTCAAGTGATGCTGAGGGAATTAGATTAGGAAATGAGACACTTAAAGTAGTGAAGGAGTTTTGCTATGTGGGGACTAAAATAACTGATGATGGTCGAAGTAGAGAGGATATAAAATGTAG
Source organism: Schistocerca cancellata (assembly GCF_023864275.1). Taxonomy (NCBI): domain Eukaryota; kingdom Metazoa; phylum Arthropoda; class Insecta; order Orthoptera; family Acrididae; genus Schistocerca; species Schistocerca cancellata. The sequence continues at coordinate 33,120,930 of NC_064631.1, read as the reverse complement.
ACTGGCAATGGCAAGGAAAGCGTTTACAAAGAAGAGAAATTTGTTAACATCGAGTATAGATTTAAGTGTCAGGAAGTCGTTTCTGAAAGTATTTGTACGGAGTGTAGCCATGTATGGAAGTGAAACATGGACAATAAATAGTTTAGACAAGAAGAGAATAGAAGCTTTGGAAATGTGGTGCTACAGAAGAATGCTGAAGATTAGATGGGTAGATCACATAACTAATGAGGAATTGCATGGGATTGGGGAGAAGAGAATTTTGTGGCACAACTTTACTTGAAGAAGGGATCGGTTGGTAGGACATGTTCTGAGGCATCAAGGGATCACCAATTTAGGACTGGAGGGCAGCGTGGAGGGTAACAATCGCAGAGGGAGACCAAGAGACGAATACACTAAGCAGATTCAGAAGCATGTAGGTTGCAGTAGGTACTGGGAGATGAAGAAGCTTGCATAGGATAGAGCAGCATGGAGAGCTGCATCAAACCAGTCTCAGGACTGAAGACAACAACATACGTTTTCGCTGTGTCAGTAGACGCTTAATTGTTCCTCCAAGTGAAGAATTGTACCAAGTGATTTCTTGCCGAAAACTTAAAATGAAATGGTTCCATAAAAGGAGAGAACGACAAAGGGTTGAGAATTTAAATTGGGATGTGGCCTACAGATGGCTCAAGCGTAGGCAGAGGAAAACACCAGTCCCTAATCCATAAGTTGCACCGCGAATGGGAAGTTATGGCCATGATATTTGACGGAGAATAGAAGCCTCACACGTTACTGGGTTTTATACACCCAACAGAGAAGGGCGCAGACCATTTTCCGGCCGGACAAGTTAAGAATACACAATAAATGTGGAGGCGGAAGGGCATAATCGTGTGCTGATTTAAGAGGGAAGGATGTGTGGACAGAGACTCTTGATAAACTGAATGAATTTTTAGTTTTGGAATTAGACTAGACCTGTTGGTAAACACACGCCTTGGACGCTAACCTTCAATGATGCCTTATTGCCGTATTAAAATGACAAGTCGAGTATCAAGCCAAAACGATGTGTAGTAAATATAAAACAAACTCATTCCATGAACTAAAAAATTACCACTTCACTCAAGGCAGAGCACCTGAATAGCATTTATAAAGGACGTTAAGACGATGCTTTTGGTCGGTTCTGTGCCTATTTTCCACCGAGATTAAGAATCTAACTCTGCAACCATACCAACAGTCCTTTCCTTTTTTCTCTTACCCGTGAAGTACGCTTACAGTATCCTTCTTTCCAATTATGGGCTCGATCTTAGAATGGAGTTATTCTATCCGAAGTTTCGAAACTCAAATAATTTTGAGTGGGCTGTATCTTCCAACTCTTCGTGTACACCTCAAACACGCAGTCTTGACTTTGAAAGGGCACAGACGATTTCCTTTGTCATCCGAGCTTGACCGTCTCCGTTGTCGACGGGTCAAACATTGATATCCTCCTTTTCCTCATTAACAACGCTGTTTTCCATTTCTCTCTTCAGCTTTTGCTGCTCTACAAAGAATAATTCGAGAACTATAACATTTCGAAGTTTGTTTCTCTATTAACATGGTTGCTTGAACAGGTTCGATAGCAAGTGACAAGTGTAACTGGGAGGCAAGCAGAATCATCTACAGGCAGACATGCCTCTTACTTTCTGCGACGAAATTTTCCGCATCACAGAGTAAATTCTGCAGGAAAAAATTTGGAACAAGCGCAACACTTACTACCTCGGCAACCAATTGCATACGCAAAAATCAAATTGTCTATTTGATGCTTTGCAACACAGTCCGGTGTAATCAGAATGGCTGCACCCTTGGCTCTACATTTTTTGCTATGAGAATGCCTTGAGTTCACAATACTACAATGAATAGCAAGCCGTATATGTAATCTAAGGAAAATCTAGGATCCTGCATAGCCTTTCTGGACGAAATCTCACTGGAAGTGATTGATCTGGGAAACTTGCAAATCTGCAAAAGTCACGTTCATTGCTGATCAAAACTTTCAAGCCTGAAATAGTTAAGTCAATCAGATTGTTTCTACGCTGCATGCCTAAGCAGACAGCCAAACAGTATCAAAATATAGCAATTGGACAAATTTTCACACACACTTAAAATTAAAAATGAATTCTCATTTCGCAATATTTTAATATGCTGCCAGAAGCGCGTACCAAATGCAGGCAATATAGTTCGGTAGCTTACACAGTTGCACATGTAGAGACTAGTAATTAGAAAATAAGTAGTTGTAAAATCTGAATGCATTATTTCGAAAGGTAGGAAGTATAGCAGGAGTGTGCACCGATAATCACTTGCCGCGCGTCAGATATTTTTGGTATGTTAGTCCTTTTAAGAAGACGCCCCTTACATGAATGCCTTTTAAACACGGGCGGCCGTGGCAACTTCAGTTCAACAATATGCGATTTTAAAATATACATACAAGGCAACATCACATCCATCAGTGTGTGCCTGTTACATATTCGGCAACAAATGCAGCAGTTCTGACTGACGTAAACAGTGTTCTAACACGCAGATTAAGTCCACAGCACTGATTCGTAAGCACTGCGGTTCAGTTTAATAAATGCCATTTCCACTGAAAGAATGAGTGGCTGTAAACAAATTCGCAAACTGGGCCAAAACAGACGTAAGGGCCTGCTTGAGCACTCCGGCTGAGCTTTGAAATTCATCCACCAATTTGTATCCTTCAAAGATGCGATCGATAAATCTTAACGCCACGCCATTAACAAACAAAGCTCAGAGTACTCAATGTACAAGTCTGCTGCGCATTGTAGCGAACATACTTTCCAACAATCTAAGTGAATTTCTAGGCTGCTAACTATCATAGTAACTAGCATAAAAAAGGTTTACCGCTTAACGCAATAACAGCCATTTCTAAGTTCAATTTAATGAGGGCAGCAACTTCACTGAAGTAATTCTAAATCCCAAATACGTTCCTCTGACAACTGCCATCTAGGTTTTCAACATCTGAAAAGCACACACACACACACACACACACACACACACACACACTCACAGTAACTATGCCCACTAGTATTTAAATCGCCTGTGTGCTAAAAGCAAAAAGCTGGCAAAATCAAAACAAGCACCTATATTAAGCCCTGTTCAATTTGTAAAAAAGAACTACAAAATTAACGTTGATAAATAGAAAATAATGTTAATAGTTCTCTTTACCTTCATATCGTTGATTATCTGTTGAAATAGTCCTCCCAACGCGCTGCATTCTCTTTCAATGTTTCCTTCCATTTTGATCTGCTTTGCGCTCACTGCCTCTTTCTTTCGGTATACAAATTACTCTGACACTGTGTTGTCAACTGACATATATTCGAGCACTGTTTTCATGTACATTATGAGTCTGAGAGTACTGTATGACGATGACAACTGTGTACAAACAGAACTTCACCAAACACATTTACTCGCATTCCATCAAAATTATATTAATTGAACTGAATATATAGATAGTACAATAAATTTCAAAAAGAATTCGGTTTAGTCCGTATGAAAACGCTGATTCGCAATCGTTTAAATCGCCGCTGTCGTACAGCTTCACACACCACTCGATCGAAACTCACCACCTCTACGACTACACACTAGGTCTTCCAATCATTATCCTCAGTGCATTCTCGGCGTTCTGATTGGCGAATGCTAGCTTGTAAGCAAACCAGAGACACAACGCAGAATGCCCCCTAGCCGCACCTCGGCGAACTACAATCCACTGAATATAGCATCTCTGCATGGAGAACAGTTAGTTTCGATATATCGCACGATCGTACTGGCCGACCGTACACCTACAATCGACTTTACACTAGTCGAGACAAGTGGCAACGCTGCGGAGACGATGTACTACCGATACAGTACTGCGGTGAGGGAAATACGAATTGTGATCGTTTTTACTTTAATTGTAAGATGTGCGACGCTTGCTAAAATGTCCCCGTAGACGTAATAAAGACCGCCGATCTGCATGTTAAGGGGAGTTTTCTTACTAATTTGTATTATAGAATCACTACGCTATTAAAAGATGTTAGTAAATGTTTGTGTGTAACTTATGGTATTATTATTAATTACATAACATATTTCAGGTGCCATCCAAATACACTGACACAGTATGTGCGAATAGTTGTTGTTACAAAAGTGATGGCAGCTACACTGCGGTTTTCCGATACAGACACGATGAAAGCAATTCGGGGAAGAATTTCTAAGAGATTCCGTAGTGTCAGCGAAATATTTTAAAGAAGAAGGCATTAATGATTATTAATATTTATCAAGATTTGCAACTAAATGAGCAGAGAGTCCAATAACTCGACGAAATTTACCTGAAAGTGCGATTTCAAGAATATTCCCCAATCTTCCATATTATTTAATTAAACCAACAAAAACCTTAGTCTGGGAAATATCGTAATGAAAGAATACGGAAGTGAGAGGAAGATCTTTGTGAGAGAAATTACTGGTTTGCAAAATATGTAATTAAAAGCTTTACCGACGTGTGTGAAGCTGTACCTAAGATTGTACGAAGTCACAAGTTATGCCACAGTGTACTAAAAGATTCATTGTGTTCATAAGGTTTTCAGCGGAAGAAATTCAGATAATTCAAACTAGTGTAAAACATAGACAGTTCGTAAAATTACTACTTCCAGTTCAGCTGAAGTAAAGTCATATAAACCTATATTCAGGTGATCCCATACCTTGTTCTCATACGTCAGATTCTAATTTTTACCTGTTCCTTTTTCTGACTGTGCAACTGTGATGATGAAACAGTGTAAAGGGAAGTATATACGAATTTGAAACAATATAACACAAATCCGCATTCTACTACAAAACGTTTAAAACAGATACTTAAAAGGAAGTTGTGTTCACTCTGTGCATATTTTCCTGCTCTCTGTATTTTTTTTTTTTTTTTTTTTTAGATAGTCATTTGAGTAACTGCCTCTGGATACACAAACAGCTGGAATGAATGTGCCAAAACAGGTAATCAGAGGCAGGGTTGTTTGTCAAACCAGACATCTCACCACCTCTTGCTATTTACATTGAAGGAACATAATGAATAGTCCCTAGAATTAAGCGACAGTATAGTAACATTAAAAATGACTTTTTGGATCTTACATTTAAAACAAAATAGCAATTTGACAACCTCTTTTACATTTGTGGCCATGGAGAAATGGTTTTTTAGCGTGTTATGTATGTGCATATCATCGTAAGCTCTTTGTTAACAGCAGCTGTATTGAGATATTTTTTTAGCGCTTTCATTTTCAATTATTATGATGTGAGTGCGCCAGATATTTATGTTCATTCTGTGTGCGGCCGTGTTCCTTGATATGACAAAATTATTTTTTTTTTTTTTTTGTGACGGTTGCGATGTAACTTTTGGTTTCAATAAAGAAAGGAGCAATAAGTTATTTTTACTCCAATTTACCGTAGTTCGCTCTGTGGTATTCTGCCAAACATAATTAAAGACATTAAGCCCAGGCAAACACATACATATGGTATCTGTTTCTGTTCTGTGAACTCATTGCTTTTGACCGGAGTTTTATTCGCGTGAACTGTGAGGCTCAAGTTCTGGAACCGTCATGTTTCACTGGTCTATTGTGGAAAACATTCCTTTTCGTTCTGAACTGAGTATAAGTTTGACTTACATTCAGCCTACACGAAGGTGGATAAACTGGAAACGTACAGTATCCAGAAATTTGCAGGTAAAAATTTTCAGGTGTGAAAATGTAAGTTGTAAATTATTTTTTGTGCCGAAAAAGTGCTCGATATCGTCGAAGATGGTGAAAGTCAAACCGCTTGGGACGACTTAAATGCGAAGGCGATCCTCATTCTATCTACTGCGACGGAATTTGACCGACTGCAATATGATATGACGTGCACAACTGCAGTGGAAATGTGAGCCAGTCTAAAGACTATTCATGAACAGCGATCCGCAGTTAGATTAGATTAGATTTACATTCATTCCAATCGATCAATAGTCAGGAGGGCCTCCAGGATGTAGAACATGTCAGAAAAACAATAACACATGACTTTTTTTTTAACGAGCACTATATGAAAGGATCCTCTTACAACACTTATTTACTAATATCGCATTAATGCACTGAATTTAAAGTTTTAAAAATGTTTTGATTTAATAAAATGGCTTTCAAGCAGAAATTTTTGGTTACAGTATGTCATCAACAGTCACAATCACTCAATTAAAAAACTATATTAGTTGAGCCCTTGGTACAAGCGTTAGCTGATATTGGGGAACCTGTTACAGAAGTTGACAAATTGGCTAAAATTTTGAGAAGTCTGCCAGCAAAGTTTGCAATTTTTCCAACTACCTGGGACTCATGTGCTGAAGATCAACAAACCTTCCATAATGTGACTTTAAGGTTATTGAAGGAAAAACAAAAACAATTAAAAAACTATATTAGTTCAGTCCTTGGTACAAGCATTAGCATTCTTCATTGAAAGAGACATTGCAGGAGATTGTAATTTTCTTTGACTAGGGATTGTAGAGACTTGGGCACATTCATTTCAGTGGTCTCAGTAATATGGCTGATCTGAACTTAACTCCTCATTTCAATATGAAGAAAGTTGAACATCTTCATTGTGAACCGTGTCAGTATGGCAAAACGAAAAGAAAATTTTTTAATTAAAATTTGGAATCAAGATCGGAGGATCCTGGAGAATTTATTAATGTAGATTTGAGTGGATGAATGAGAAAACCGTCTCTTGGAAATGCACATTTGTATATAGTTTTCAAGGATGATTGCACTCCAACAGGTTCGTGTATTTTCTGAAAAGTAAGCAGGATACTTTCCCTGTGTTTTTCGAATTTCAGAGACTGACTGAAAGACAAACTGAAAACAAAATCAAAGTTCTGAGAAGTGACAATGGAACCGAATTCATAAATAAGCTATTTGAAGATTATTTCAAGCAAAATGGTATAATAAATGAGGAAACAATTCCCTGTACACCACAAAAGAATGGTCGAATTGAACGAGAAAACAGGTCCATTGTTGAGTGTGCACACACTGTGTTATTAAGTACTGACTTGTGTCACAAATTGCGGGCAGAGGCAGTAAATTGTGCTGCGTATCTCCTAAATAGCCAACCATGTAAAGCAAACGACAGTGTTACACCTTATGAAAAATGCTTTCGGAAACCTTCTTTAGGATATATGAGGAAGTTTGGATCAGTAACATCCATACACATTTCTGATATACTTAGATCAAAATGGGATAGTAAATCAAAGAAATTGATCATGGTTGGATATAATAGGTATAGTGCCTATTACCGCCTCTACAATCCCGAGTCAAAGAAAATTACAATCTCCTGCAATGCCTCTTTCAATGAAGAACAAACCCATAGCTTAACATAGAACAAAGTTGTACTGAATTTTGCCTGGGAGACCATGCTGCAGAAGATGTTCAAGAGGAATCTGAAGAGAATGAAATTGGTGAACAAAAGAAAGAAAATCAAAAAGATGTTTGAGAGAAATCTGAAGAGGATGATACTGGTGAACAAATGAAAGAAAATCAAAAAGATGTTCAAGGGGAATCTGAAGAGGATGATACTGGCGAACAAATGAAAGAAAATCAAAGGATCACTCTGAGAGATCGGTTTAATCTGCGTCACCTACTCGTTTTTAGGACCCAGATTTAGCTTGTTCTGCCATTATCTTTGAACCCCAAACTTAAGAAGAAGCAATGGCATCGAAATAGTCATCAAAGTGGAAACAAGTAATCGAAAATGAAATGACATCCTTGAAGAAGAACAAAACGTGGGATCTAGTACCATTCCCACAAAACTGCAAATCACTTGGATGTAAATGGGTCTATCGTGTGAAGCAGAATTCTGAGGAAAAAATTGACCTCTTTAAAGCTAGATTATGTGCAAAAAGTTATTCACAGCGAGAAGGCATTGATTACGAAGAGACATTCTCTCCTGTGGTCCGATATGATTCAATCAGAGTTTTATTAGTCATATTAGTTTCATGAGATATGGAAATTAGACAGTTTGATGTTAAGACTGCATTCCTGAATGGGGATTTGAAAGAAGAAGTTTACGTAAATCAACCAAAAAATTTTGTTGTAGAAGGCTCAAATAATGTTTACAAACTGAAGAAAAGTATATATGGACTCAAATAATCACCACGTTGTTGGATTCAGAAATTTGTGCAGTTTCTGAGAATGTTTCGCTTTGTGCAACTGAATCCAGACAGATGTGTTTTCCATGATTTAACAGATGACACTGATGTTTACCTGGCACTTTATGTGGATAATGGCTTGCTTATTTGTAAGTTTCTAAAAATAATGGACAATGTTTTGACAGCACTGGGATCAATGTTTGAAATTGAACAAAGCATTTCTACAAAAGAAATCTTTATAGGCCAGCAAAGATACATCAGTTGTTTACTTCAGAAGTTCAACATGGATGATTTAATACCGAGCTCCACTCCTTCTGATGTCAGAACTTTGTTGCACAGTGGGCAGTCTCCAGCAAACCAACACATGGTAAAGGAGACAGAAAGTAAACCTTCTCAACAGGCAGTCAACAGCTTAATGTTTGCAAAACTGTCTCACTGCCAGACATCATGTGAGAATGGTGAGCAGGTTTCCACCTAATCAGGGTCTCGATTATTGGCATGCTGTTAAAAGAATAATGAAGTATCTTCAGTGATGAAGGACCTGACGATAAGGTGCAAAGCTGACTCTACTGGACTGGTGGTCTACTCAGATGCCGACTTCACTGGTGACTGAGACACTCGTCGGTCAACAACTGGCTATCTAATCTTGTTAGCCTGTGACATGGCGTTCAAATGTTCGAATGTGTGTGAGGGAGGGCTCGAACCTCCCGTGGGAGGGGCCGTACAATGACATGGTGTTCACGTCGGCAGAAATGTGTAAGCACATCAACAATGGAGGCCGAATACATAGCAGCTTCAGATGCTGCTACTGAAGTTGTTTCGTTGTGTGGTTTTCTCAGTGAACTTGGTTTTTAGTTGACAAACCAACAACACTCCATGTTGACAATTAAAGTCATTGACATTAAATATCATTATATACATGAACATGTTGAAAATAATGACATTGAAGTTTATTATGTTTATTCGGATAAACAGGTGGCAGACTTATTCACTAAACCTTCATGTCAAACAGAAAAGCTCTGTCAATGATCTCAGAACAAACTCAATAAAATAAGAGTGGGAGTGTTGACAGCAATGAGCTTGTTGTATTGAGTTCTTTTCTTTTTTAGTGGCTTCATTTTCAGTTTTCGTGATGTGAGTGGGCCAGATATTTGTGTTAATTCTGTGTGCGGTCGTGTTCCGGGACACTATAAAACTATGTCTTTGTTTTTTTGTATTGTTGTTACGCTTATGGTGTACATTTTGGTTGCAGTAAAGAAAGGAACACTAAGTTATTTTTACTCCAATTTACCGTATTTCGCTCTGTGATTTTCTGCCAAACATAATTAAAGACTTTACTCTCTACTATACTGGATAGCTGCAGAATGTTAAGTTTTCGATTACACAAGTTTCGCCGGCTGTTACAGTTACATTTTTGTCCATTTATATGGGATCAGTATTATGTATCTGGTCTTGTGCACATGCTTTAAACGTAACATGGTGTTTTTCTATGAAGATATGACATGTCATATACGATTCATGATTTCTGCATTGTGCACAATGTTCTGTTTTCTGTCACATGATTTTCGGCACTTGTTAAAATTACATTTATGAATATTGAAATAGGTAGATATCATTGATTCGCACTTGTGTGTATTTGTTAAACGTTTGGTTGCATGTATTAGAGAACAAAGCAGTTTTGTTTTTAATATGTAAGAGACTTTCATACTTCTGACCGTCTATCTGACAGCTGCGCGGTGTTGTCATATTGAAGGCTCTGGCTCGAGTGGAGTAGGCTGTGGTATTCGAATATTTTAAGATATTTTGATCGAAAAGTTTAATGTTATGAAACAAAAGTTACAAAAAGCAGGAGGTAACTCTATTGTAAAGGTACACAACCACGTTATCTTGCATTGAATGGCAGATGTCTTTAAAACTACATCTCTGGGCTATATGAGATTACAAGAATTTCACAAGCACAGTCAAGAGAAATTTAATCAAAGTCATGAAAAACTTGTACCTTCAGTTTGGATGTCAGCTGTGTCTGTTTCGCAAATTTTTGTATTTCACCGAAAGTCGAGTTGACGTGTCAGTTGAGAGAATCAAACCAATCAGTGACATGGGCGACAGTTTTTGTGCCATACAGATGGCAGGATTCATCTTAATTTGTGAGCCTATAGAAGGCAACAAACAACAGTGACTCCATCTACTACACTATATGTAACTATCGCCTCCCACCGAGCGAGGTGGCGCAGTGGTTAGACACTGGACTCGCATTCGGGAGGACGACGGTTCAATCCCGCGTCGGGCCATCCTGATTTAGGTTTTCCGTGATTTCTCTAAATCGCTCCAGGCAAATGCCGGGATGGTTCCTTTCAAAGGGCACGGCCGTCTTCCTTCCCTGTCCTTCCCTAATCCGGTGAGACCGATGACCTCGCTGTCTGGTCTCCTTCCCCAAACCAACCAACCAACCTATCATCTCCCCCACAGTACATTAGAGTATTAATGCTCCGTTTGCTGTTACCAGTCCGTCTCAAGTGTTCAGATATAACGTTTTAACAGAAGCACCGGAAGAAAACTGGCTGTCTAGTACACTCTGGATTTCCACCAGTTATCAGTAACCTCTCTCTCTTGAATCTTTGTGTGGTCACCAACTGCCACCATTTTCCTGCTCTCGCTTGTTTTTATGTTATCTCGTAGATATCAATGCACACGTCAGTGCATCGGCTCGAGCGCGCATGTGGAGATAACTGTCACCCGAGCGGCTTCCTCAATAAAAAACATCGACAGATGTAGAAGCAAAGGTGGAATCCTTGATGCTAGTGTTGTAAATGAATGCTATCGCAGACAATATTAACAGTAACCTCAGACTTTTCGCAAATGTTGCAGTTTTGTCTATAAGTAAGTAATGTCTGAAAAAAGCTGCACAAATGTGCTGTCGGATCTCGATAGGATTTTGAAGTGGTGCACAGATTGTCAACCTGCTTTAAATTTTAAGAAATGTAAAATTGTACACTTCACAGTGTGAAAATAACATCGTGTCCTAAGACCACAATATCAATGGGTCACAGTTGGAATCAGCCAACTCATACAAATACCTGGGTAGAATAACTTGTAGGGATATGGAACGACACGGTCACATAGGCTCAGTCTTAGGTAAAGTAGGTGCCAGACTTTGGTTCATTCGTAGAATACTAGGAAACTGTAATCAATGTACGAAAGTGATTGCTTACGAAACGCCTGTGTGACTCATCCTAGAATATTACTGAAGTGTGTAGGATCCATACCAAATTGGATTAACAGGGGTTAGTGAGCGTATACAAAGAAGGGCAGCACAAATGGCTATAGATCTGACTGACCCAAGAGAGAGCGTCACGGAGATACAGAAGAAAGTGAACCCCTACCTGCAAAGTTTCATGAACCAGATTTAAATGATGAATCTAAAAATATACTACAACTCCAATAAAATTAGTCTGATGATGGCGTGCACTAAGGGATTTTAACAATCATCTCCTCGTGCTCCATACGTGAATGGAACAGGTATAATGGGAAGTACGCTCTGCCCTGCCCTTCACAGTGGTTTCCAGAGTATGGGTGAAGATGTAGATATACGTGCCAAGTTTCGACAGCCCTCTGTTCCATGGTATTACAGTGATGTTAATGTCTATATCCATTCTCCATCCTTGACCATCAGTGTCACTGCTGAAGTCAGACAAATATTGCCTACTTGTCTGTCTAACGTCCTCCACCAGCAGAGTTCTGAGAAAATTCCTGCTGGTTTATTTATTGCTAGTTCCTAAAATTCTTTTTTTTCTCTCTGCTTAAGAAAGGGTGCCTGTGATTCCAAAGGCTTTAATTTTTTAATTTTGTATGTATTCATGTGCTCCTTACCTCAGTTCTATCCTACAGGGGAATTTTCCTTTCCCCTTCTCCTTTGAAGTGTTCTGTGTCACACTCTTTGTGGAGGGAAGAAGGCGCAAACTACGCTATTAACAGAGGAATGGATACTTTCCTAATAATGTTTTGGATCACATCAATTTTCAATGATGTCAGATGTCCCAATTAACGCAAATTCTTCGCGATTTCTGGAGCTGCTTACTGTTAGTGATAATCGTACTGGTTTGGTTGGGTGATATGCCATCAGTACTGCTGCAACTAACATTCTCATGTGGGCAGTCGCAGCTGTTTTTATGGAGAGATAATTGTAACTGAAAATAATGGAAGATTTTAAAGTCTGACCGAATTTAACTAACGAAAGCCTACTTACAGCATTTCAAGAATTAGTATTAAGTGAGGAATCTAGGAGTACCGGTAAACGGCAGCCCTCTACAAACCGATCCCGTAAGGCCCGCGAAGACAATATAATATAATTAAGTTCAGAGCGCAGCGGTTTGCAGAGAATGCATGTGGATGTAGAAGTATATATGAGTCATGTTTTCGCAAGACCGCTACATTAGTTATTCGTAGTCACACTCCACAATTCGGCAGAGTTATTATAATTGTTTTCTTATAAATTGTAATTATAGAAAAGATAAATAATAAACCCGTATTCATCATCCCCCTTCTGCGTCGTATTTAATAGGAATTGATGCTCGTAGCCACGAGCCTCAGCTATCATTATGAGAAGTGATCTGCGTTATATCAGATATGCTATCAGCTATGTTTTTTTCATTATCTGTCTTGTGATTTCATCGATCTATAATAACTCTCGACAGTCTGTTATCGATATGTGCGAGATTGCTGTTTGTGACATATGACTTTGTGGTTTGTGTTGTGTTGTGGCCTGTGGGTGTAGGAACAAGGAAGTGGACGTGCAGTGTAGTGTCGCGCCGTATTACTGCATCAAGAAGAAGAATCCTTGTGTGATATTGTGTGTTGAAGTGTTTGTCGTGTAAATATTGCCTCAGATTTTAAAACAAGATGTCTTTTCTACGAGGCTCAACGAATTATGTCTGGTGCACAACAAATGTGTTGGGGAAAGGCGCAACTGGAGCTGTGTATCAAGGCGTACATAAAAATAATGGGGAGCCTGTTGCAGTGAAGACATTCAATCAGCTGAGCCAGATGAGACCACCTGATGTGCAGGTTAGGGAATTCGAAGTGCTAAAGAAAGTAAAACATGAAAACATCGTTAAACTCCTCGCAATAGAAGAAGATCAGGAGGGGAGGGGAAAAGTGATTGTTATGGAATTGTGTACAGGTGGCAGTCTCTTTAACATACTTGATGATCCGGAAAATACGTACGGATTACAAGAAGAAGAGTTTTTACTTGTACTGGAACATCTTACAGCTGGAATGAAACATCTTCGTGACAATAATCTCATTCATAGGGACCTGAAGCCAGGAAACATAATGAAGTTCATCACAGATGATGGGAGGACTGTATATAAACTGACGGACTTTGGTGCTGCACGAGAACTGGAGGAAGACCAACAGTTCATGTCCTTGTATGGAACAGAAGAGTATTTGCATCCTGATATGTACGAAAGGGCTGTTTTGCGAAAACCAGTGGGAAAGACTTTTGGTGCAACAGTGGATCTCTGGTCTATAGGTGTCACTTTGTACCACGTCGCTACAGGAAACTTACCGTTCCGTCCGTTTGGTGGCAGGAAAAACAAAGAGACAATGTATTACATAACAACTAAGAAGGCATCTGGAGTTATTTCTGGATGCCAGACATCAGAAAGTGGGCCTATTGAATGGAGCAGAGAGCTGCCAGACAGTTGTCAGCTAAGTAGAGGTTTGAAGAAAATTATAACACCCCTCCTGGCAGGTCTTTTGGAAGTGGATGCACAACGTATATGGAGTTTTGATCGTTTCTTTTCTGAAGTCACAGGTATATTATCAAGGAAGTTAATTCACTTGTTTCATGTGAACCGGACACATTCTGTTAGAATTTACCTCCACCCAGAAGATACATATGACCAATTTCAGAGTTTAATAATGGAACAGACTGAAGTTTCACCTGCAAGCCAGATTATCATCTTCCAAGAGAAGCATTTACTTTCTTATATTGAAACCTCTACTTTGGGAAGAGGTTATCCAAATACAAGAGATGATGATCCTATAATGCTTTTCAGCAGGGAGAACAACAATGTTACAGCTTATTATGATGTTGAATTACCAAAGTTTCCAACTTTTCCAAATTTAGTGTCTGTAGAAAACGATGCCAGTCTGGCTAAAAGTGCTTGTAGTGTTGGGCATGCGTACAAAAGGCGCATAGAAAGGCTTCATCGCTCTTGTAAACTGACTCATATGTGTGCAGAACAGTTCTCGGCTGTGGTTTGCCAATCACTTGACAATGTTTGTTCACTTGTGGAAAGGGCACAAGAAGTAACTCGACACATTTTAAACAATGTCTCTACAGCAGACCGTGCACAGCATTCTGTGAAGGTACTGCTTCAGATGATGGGGAAGTCAATGGATGATGCTGTGACAGACTGGCAGCTGGAAGCATCAGCAGTGACCCGAGAGCTGCAGTCAGGGCTGGCACCAGCAGCAACACAGCTTCGCCGCCGCTGTGTGGCTGATGGTGCCCTGCGGCGTGAATGGACTAGTGCAGCTGGTGCCCCACCCTCTCCTGGAGCACCAGCTAGGGCAGCAACACTTGTATCCCGTTTACGAGATTCATGGCAGCATCTCCTTCGAGACAGAGCAGCACGCAATCTTACTTATAATGAGGAGCAGTTCCATGCCCTAGAGAGAGTAAAAGTAGCTGAGGCTGCAAAACGTCTGAGGTACCTATTGGAAAAGGAAGTGTCACCTGTGCATGCTCACATAGCAGATTGTCTTGCTGATTGGTACAAGATGGCACAAACAGTATTTCTGCAAGCAGAAATTCTTGCCAAAGATGTTGCTTGTTATAGCAGTCGCCTGGATACATTTGCTACGCGGCTGCATGATGAGGATACTTCATTCCACTCTCGATTGCAAGAAATTATTGAGCAAGGGAAGGACACACCTTATCAGGTAGTGCACTGTGCTTTCTGTTTTTATTTTCAGTATTTTGAATTTACTATTGGTTATTTTCTGCACCATTGCGAAGGCCTATGGCCATAAATGTATATATTTTTATGAATGTGTTGCATTAGTTTTATACATGTCTGCACTTCTGTAATAAAACAAAATCGTTTCCAGTTTGTAGTTGTCTCATAGGCTAATAATTTTGTGCTGACAGGCCGCATCCTGTGGTTTCCTTATTATTGATTTGTTGTGTTGGGCTAGAATGTGATAATGACAACTTGCACAACCCCTTCCCCCTCCTGTTATTCTGTTTGTGATGATAGATTGATCTATAGTATTGCCTGAGTTGTAGGTTAATATTTGGTGACAAGGTGTATATACTTTTAAATGTAATTCATTTGGCCTCTGTGGAAAGTACTTGTTCTTATTTTGTAAATATTTATTGTGTATTCTTGTTTTCTGACACGTTCCTCATTCCAGAGGATCTCCTCATTATGGATCGATTGGAACAAAAAGTACATCTTTTCTAAGGTGACATCTCCGTTGTGAGTTGGCAAAGCAAACAGATGTGAAATGAAACACTTTGATAACAGATTGATCTGTAGTACATAGTCTAATGCCTACATTCAAACTCTGTGTAACAAATTCTTAAAAATAAAACATTAGAGGTACATTCAGAAAATCTGTACTGGTATTAGATAAGACAAATATCTGGTGGGTATATTTATGCACGTTATCAACACGTATTGTACATAGATAGTAAAAATGCAGTAGGGAGCTACTACATACCACTTACTGTAGTGTGGTTCAGGATTATGTTATGTTTTGCATGATACTGACCGGAATACACTCTTTGAAATTCTGAAGGTAGCAGGGATGAAATACAGAGACCAAAAGGTTATTAACAGCTTGTGCAGAAATGAGACTACAGTAATTAAAGTCAAAGAACATGAAAGGGAAGCCATGTCAAGAAGAGAGTGTGGTAGGATTGTAGCTTATTCCCAATGTTATTCAGTCCGTACATTGAGCAAACTGTGAAGGAAACCAAGGAGGAATTTGGAAAGAGTATTTGAGTTTTGCCAGTGACTCTGTAATTTATCAGAGATGGCAAAGGACTTGGAAGATCTGCTGAATACAACAGATATTGTGTTGAAAAGAGACTAGGGATGAACATCAAAAAAAGTAAAACAAGAGTAATGGAATGTAGTCAGAGTAAATCAGGTGTTGCTGACCTGTGACATAATGGTGTTGTGGTGTGTGACATCACTACAGGGTGGAGTTTTTGAGTTGGTTTTGTTTGTTCTGGTGCTGGATGTGGACATTCTGAGTTTAATGTGTGGTGTTGATGGTTCATTTGACGCTTCAGTGTCACCCTGCGAATGTGTTTTTGAGTTTAGGTAGTTGGTGTGGTAACATGAGTTGGGTAAGTGTTTTCAGTGAGTTATGAAGGTTTGATTGTTATTTATTTGTTTGGCATTTTTGTTAGATCTGATTAGTTTGGTGTTTGTTGTGCAGAAAGAAGTCTAATTTTTAAATTGCTTTTTTGTTAGGTATGAATATGACTGTGAAGTTCATGAGTGCATCATTATGTTCTGAGATAGGTGATTATATGATGTCTGTATGCAGCAGCTTCTGCAGATGTTCACTCTTTTATATATATATCCCTCTCCTTCCCTCTTTCCTGACGAGGCAACCGTTGGTTGCGAAAGCTAGAATTTTGTGTGTATGTGTGTGTTTGTTTGTGTGTCTATCGACCTGCCAGCGCTTTTGTTTGGTAAGTCTCATCATCTTTCTTTTTAGATATATTTTTTTCCACGTGGAATGTTTCCCTCTATTTTTTTATATATATATATATATATAAAAAAAGAAAGATGATGAGACTTACCAAACAAAAGCACTGGCAGGTCGATAGACATACAAACATACACACAAAATTCAAGCTTTCGCAACCAATGGTTGCCTCATCAGGAAAGAGGGAAGGAGAGGGAAAGACGAAAGGATGTGGGTTTTAAGGGAGAGGGTAAGGAGTCATTCCAATCCCGGGAGCGGAAAGACTTACCTTAGGGGGAAAAAGGGACGGGTATACACTTGCACACACACACATATCCATCCACACATATACAGACACAAGCAGACATATTTAAAGACTTTAAAGTCTTGGTACAGATTTATTGATGACATCTTCATGATCTGGACTCACAGTGAAGAAGAACTCCAGAATTTCCTCTCCAACCTCAACTCCTTTGGTTCCATCAGATTCACCTGGTCCTACTCCAAATCCCATGCCACTTTCCTTGATGTTGACCTTCACTTGTCCAATGGCCAGCTTCACACGTCCGTCCACATCAAACCCACCAACAAGCAACAGTACCTCCATTACGACAGCTGCCACCCATTCCACATAAAACGGTCCCTTCCCTACAGCCTAGGTCTTCGTGGCAAACGAAGGTTTTGTTTCCACTTTTGGGAGTTGTAGGTGTTGGTTTCCTGGTATCGATAGCTGCGGTGCAGATATATAAGTCAAGAGAAATGTCAGATTCCCAGTTTCTGGGATTTTAGGTGTTGGTTTTTTGGTAGCAGTGACAGCGGTTGAGCTGTATAGGCTAAGCGAAATGTCTGATTCCTGTGACTTTGTTGGCGTAGCAGAATGCTGTAATTTAAATTTTTGTATGGTGGTTTGTTGTATATTTAGCTTGTCCCAACCCTAAATCCCCCTTTTTCCACTTCTGTCCTTTAGTTTCATTTTATTTTTGGAGTCTGATGTTTTTGTGTCTTTTTTTTTGTATTCATGTGTATGTAGTAATGTCACTGTCATCTTTTTTTTATACGCTAGAAATAGTCGTTTACGTCATATTGATGATGTCATGGGTCAAAGCAGATGGGTGGAATTGGACACTCCTGTAATGCCCAGATTTCGAAATGTGGTGCCACAGAAGAATGCTGAAGATTAGTTGGTTTTGATAGGACACATTTTGGGGCATCAAGTTATTGTCAATTTGTTAATGGAAGGAATTGTGGGAGGTAAAAATTGTAGTGGGAGACCAAGGCTTCAGTACAGAAGGCAGATTCAAATGGATGTGGGTTGTGGTAGTCATGAAGAGGCTTCCACAAAATAGGATAATACGATGAGCTGCATCAAACCAGTCTTCAGGTTAAAGACAAGAACTGGTCAAAGTTTTATTGTAATGTAGAAACAGTTGGTAGACGTTGCTTATCTTGGATAAAGAGGAATATTCAGTACTAGTCATTGACTTTGACAAGTGACATAGGAAACATGCCCATATGTCATAAACACCATGGTAACTATAATGTCATATAAATGGCAATTTTTTCAAATGGGCTAAGTTACTGACCAGTCTGTCACCACAGCCAGGGTTTTCGCTGTCACATTCTTTGGCTTCACCTACTCGCAACCAAACTGTTCACCTTCTAACCTAATCTGTACTAGATTAGATTTTTTTGCATTCACATTCATTAGTTCTACTACCTCACAATCAAACTGTCACCTTCAAACCTAACTTTTACTTCAGACTAAGCTGCAGATCAATGTGTCACAACCACCACATTCAACTCTGTTTTCATATTATTTGGCTTTGCCAACTAACTACCAAACTGTCAAAATATTCATCAAAACGTGACATCACAACAGCCATTAACATTATGTCACTGATCAAAGTCGATGATCAGTACATAATATTCCTCTCGACCCCTTATCTCATAAAGGTAAAACTAGATACATGATTAAAGGAGGTTACTGTTCTGCAGAGGCTATATTCTTGTACTATATTTTATATTGTGCCATTGGTCAGTTGTAGCCATGTGGCCATTTTCAAGCTATCATGTATATATGATGTGACTTGATACATTGGCAGTCAAAACAGTCCACGTTTTCGTTTTCAGTTCATCTCTTCCAGCAGGTTGTGAACAAACACTTAGGTCCAGACATCGTTATCCACCCATTCCACATAGCTCAGAATACTTTGTGAAATCAAATGTACTAATCTGCATGCATGTGAGTCAGTTTTTACACCACCACTGGTATGCTTGATTCCACAGGGGGTGTGTCATGCACTGTCCAGTTGTGCTGCAGCAGATGCACACTTGAAGTTTTTTGGTCCCATGTAAGATAACAATGTATCATGTTCAATCATATGTGCATGATAACTTGAAAATGATCAAGTGGTTGAAATAGGCCACTAGCAGAAAATAAAATATAATACAGAAGTACAGACTTTGCAGAACAAAGTGTTCCTTTAATCTGTTTATAAGATCCGTGGACCCCCGCATCAAGAAAATTATTAGTTGCATAATATGGTCAGTGTGGTGTTTGCTGTACATACCACTGAACCAACACCTGTTAGTAGCCATTGTATTTTGTTGTTTTAAATCCCAACCAAATTACAGGGAAGCTGCCAGTAATATGTTTCATTTGAATATTCATTACACTTTATAATTATACCTATTCAGTTAGGAACCCTCTCCACAGCTTGGAAGAGGTTACACCGAGGAACTTTTGTGCTATTACACAGATTGTATTGAAGCTCTAAAAAGAAGCTGTGTTCCATTGTAACATCTTTTGCAATTAAACCTCAGTACTTTATGAGGCTTCAGGTGGATTATGTCGTGGTTAAACATCTTTGTTAATTTATTCTCCCAAACACTGTTTTCTTTTGATTATAATAAACAAACAATGGAAAACCCAAGATGGAATGATGACTATTCTCTGAAAAGGATAGAAGACCTTTTGGCCGAAAGCTTACTTGTTCAGCAGTCTTTCTTTCATGCCTGTCTGCGATTCAACATCTACACTATATTTTTCAATTCAATAAACTGTACCAACAGCCGTTCACTTTAAGACATTTTATTTTATTTCTAAAGCAACCAGTTTTGGCAAATCATTTTGCCGTCTTCAGTCCCCATAAACTTTTTTCAAATAAACGAGCTTATCGTATAGCGCCATAAAGCTGGATATCGTGAATCCCAATTGTTGTGCAGCTGATTCATATGAAAGCGTGAGTTTGAAAATCAATGGCAAAAGAGGTCCTGGAAGAAGACGTATATCTTGGTTTGACAACCTTAGATGCTGGTTAGCTGTGTCTTCGGCAGAACTATTCCGTGTTCCTACCAACAAGAAAATGATAATAATCATAATCACCAACATCTGAACCGGATAGGCACCGAAAGAAGAAGAATGGAGGAGAACTGTTGTTGATGTGGATTAACCATGTTAACAAACTTAAGGCTCTTTTAAAAGCAAAAGTTCTCATGGGGCTGATAACTTTTCAACCAAAACATTAAAAGCATATTGTTCTCATATAGTTATTGCACTCTGACAAGCTGTCTTCCTAGGCAGACTAAACATCTAGTATGCAATTTTAGACCCATCTTTAAGAGAGGAATAGGAGAGGTATTAAAAAACTGTAGGCTGTTTCATTGTTCTCTTGCTTCTCCAAAGTCTCGGTAGTTTAGAATGTTCAGGATATCTACAAATAGGGTCTTTTTCTTTTTTTTTTTTTTTTTTTTTTTTTTGCAAACTTTAGTATACTTTGGAATGAAAGACTAGAAGTTTATGGCTTTTGAGATACAAGAGGTGGTTCAGCTTCATATTTAACTGACAGGAAGCAAAGGGTATTTTAGATAGCTCATGCAGATTTAATGTTGACTCTTCTTCTCAGCCAAGAGAAGCTAACACAGCTGTTCCACAAGGTTACAGGATTCAATTCTGTGACTACTCCCTTTTCTGACTCTTGTAAGTGACCTTCCACAGTACTCTGATAAAGCACAAAATAATGTTTTTCACTGATAATACAAGCATCATAATAAAAGTTCAATAGAGCTGCAGCGAGAGTAGTAATAAATGGACTGTCAGTTCTTAAAAGGAACAAATTATTCAGTCCTTTTCAAGGCAAGATAAATTGTTTATAACAATACAGAATGTGGGAAAGGATATATGTAAAACTGACTGTTCAAAATTCCAGTATGTGCATATTGATCAGCAATGAATTGAGAATTACATGGTATAGATCTCGTAAAATGTTGGGAGTTCAGCGATGTGTGCTCTTCACATAGTTGATGATTATAGTGAAGAAAGCATTAGAAAATTAGCTTACTTTTTATGCTTCCATTCAATGATATCACAAATTATCTTGCCCAGTTCCACTTATACACACAAAGTATCCATTACACATAAATGTTCAGTAAGGATAGTGTCTCATGGCTGTCTTCAAACTTCCTGTAGGAAACAATTTAAAAAATAGGTATACTTATAACAGCCTCACAATGCATTTATTCTCTTGTGTAGTTTGTTGTGACAGACGAGGTACAATTTGAAACTAGTAGCAGTATTCATAAGTATAACACTAGGAACAATAATAGCCTCCAGTATCCACTACTTAACATTATTCTTGCAAAGAAAGGAGGAAAGCAAGCAGCCATAAAATATTTGTCCCCCTCCCTTGTGAATTAAAGTTGCTGGCAGATAAGGAATGTTTTAAAAACAAATTAAAGGCATTTGTGCTTAACAGCATCATCCAGTCTATTGATGAATTTCTGAATAGGTATGTGGTTGGGTTACACTCATCAAGTTTTGCTGTACTTTAAGGGTGAGAAAATCCATTTTTGTAAATGGCCAGGATGTAGCCATGTTGGACCTAGTGAACAACATGCCCCATTGGTGTTCTAATAAGTTTGATAGCACATGTTAGCCGGCCGGTGTGTCCGAGTGGTTCTAGGTGCTACAGTCTGGTACCGAGCAACCGCTACGGTCGCAGGTTCGAATCCTGCCTCTGGCATGGATGTGTGTGATGTCCTTAGGTTAGTTAGGTTTAAGTAGTTCCAAGTTCTAGGGGACTGATGAGCTCAGAAGTTAAGTCCCGTAGTGCTCAGAGCCATTTGATATCACATGTTAGAATTATGCTGCCTGGGATGTTTCTTTGTAAGTTTCTGTTGTAGATATCGGTTGTGTGTGCTGTTTTTAAATTATGCATTATTTAGTTCTTGTGTTGTTTGCAAGACCTATGTGGGTCAAATCTGTGGTATATGCTTTTTTGACTAGTTCATTATTTTGGTTGTGATTTTCTTGTGTTATTTTTTGCAGCTTGGATCCAAAATTAACCTTTAATAGCTGAATGATGTGGGGTGAGATGGGAGATGCAGAATCAATCATTAAATTTTTGCAAATGCCAGGTGTCATTGAGGAATACTGTAAATGTCACATATGTGGCAGTGATATTAGACTGAAGTAGGTGTTGTGCCAACATTCTTCCAGTGGCTACATGTGGAGGTGTCGCAGGGATAATTTGTGGCAATCCATCAGATGCAAAACAGGGTTTTAGAGGTTGAGACTCAGTCTTTATGATATAGCTGCTTTGAAATACCATTTTTGTTGTCAATCCTCAGTTGCATATGCCAGGCATGAAACAAGAGTTTGTCAAAGTGGAGTAACTGATTAGTTTTCATTCTATAAAGAGGTGAGCAGGGAATTAAATAAATGTAGGGGATCGTTAGAGGGTTTGGGGATGATAGTGAAAGTACACGAGTAGCTTTGGTAAGACAAAGGGTTTTAGGAGGCATAAAATTGTTGGTCTTTGGGTTTTTACGACTTATTTCTGTTCGGGATAGTAATGGTTCAAATGGCTTTGAGCACTATGGGACTTAACATCTATGGTCATCAGTCCCCTAGAACTTAGAAGTACTTAAACCTAACTAACCTAAGGACATCACACAACACCCAGTCACCACGCGGGATAGTGATGATGTTGTTTTTTGGGATATTGATAATCACGTTTTGACTTCATTAATAGAGGGATATATAGCAGAGATGTGTACTACCATTTCAGACAGACTCACTTCATACAGTTAAGTGCCAAAGAAACTGGTTCAGGCACGCGTATTCAAATACAGAGATATGTAAACAGGCAGAATATGGTTCTTATATAAGACAATACCTACATAAGACAAGTGTCTGGCACAGTTGTGAGATCGGTTACTGCTGCTGCAATGGCAGGTTATCAAGATTTAACTGAGTTTGAACGTGGTGTTATACTCGGCCCACAAGCGATGGGACACAGCATCTCCCAGGCAACGATGAAGTGAGGATTTTCATGCACAACCATTTCAAGAGTGTACCGTGAATATCAGGAATCCAGTAAAATAGCAAATCTCTGACATCGCTGCAGTCGGAAATAGATCCTGCAGGAACAGGACCAACGATGACTGAAAAGAAATGTTCAGCGTGAAAGAAGTGCAACCCATCTGCAAATTGCTGCAGATTTCAATGCTGAGCCATCACAAAGTGTCAGTGAGCAAACCATTTAATGAACATCATCGATATGGGCTTTTGGAGCCAAAAGCCCACTTGGGTATGCTTGATGACTGCACGGCATAAAGATTTACACCTTGCCTGGGCCCGTCAATATGAACATTGGACTGATGATGACTGGAAACATGTTGCGTGGTTCGGACGAGTCTCATTTCAAATTGTATCAAGTAGATGAACGTCTATGGGCATGGAGACAATTTCACGAATCCATGGACCCTGCATGTCAGCACGGGACTGTTCAAACTGGCGGAGGCTCTGTAATGGTGTGTAGTTGGAGTGATACGGGACCCCTGTTATGTCTAGATATGACTCTGACAGGTGACACATATGCCAGCATCGCGTTTGATCACCTGCATCCATTCATGTCCGTGCATTCCGACGGACTTCAGCAATTTTAGTAGGACGGTGCGACACCCCGTACATCCAGAATTGCTGTAGAATGGCCCCAGGAACACTCTTCTGAGTTTCAACACTTCCACTGGCCACCAAACTCTGCAGACATGAACATTATTGAGCATATCTGGGATGCCTTGCAATGCCGTTCAGAAGAGATCTCCATTCCCTCATACTCTTTCGGACTTATGGACAGCTCTGCAGGATTTGTAATATCAGTTCTCTCCAGCACTACTTCATGCTCGCAGGGCCCTACATGATATTAGGAAGGTGTACCTGTTTTTTTTGGCTCTTCATTGTATTATTGAGGGATGTTAAGGGGCTGTCAGATATGGTTTAGGGAGGGTTAGAAGAAAGTATTCCACCTCAGAGGCTCATTTTGATGAGTGCTGTTGGCAGAAAAGTTATCTGCATGGGTACTGTGTTTGTCATTTGTTTATGAAATTTATGCTCCATACCTTCTTGATGGGCTTTTGTAGCTGCACACCCAAGAGTTCTTATTATGTGGAAAATTGTGCCAGGCCCAAGAGTTCTTATTATGTGGAAAATTGGGCTGGAATTTCCATGTTTTTTATTTTGTAAACCCTCATTGCTAATTTTGTAAAGGCCTCGTCACATCTTCTGTGGAGGCTGAGTTGCCACTGTTATGGTAGTCCAAGTTTGTGAGTTCGTGAAGTGGCTTCTGGTGCAGTACACTGCTAACACAATTTCTCCCTGCCACTATTACACATCTATGCCCCAGGGGAACGAAGGTTGTGCAACACACCAACAAATTAGTAACAAAGTCACACAAATGAGTTACAAAGGTTTACGTATTTTTGTGACTTTTTGAATGATTAAGTCTGCAACACTGCATCTAATATAACACAAAAATGGCCCACAATGGCTAAGTGCAAATAATAGTAGGTAAACTTGACAGTACATAGGAAATGTAATTTAGAACACCTATCTGCTCACTTCTAAGAGTTCACTAACAACTTTCCCTGTGTAAGTCAGCCCTGGCCAAAGATATATAACCAAGTGGACGAGAGCTGCTCTTCTCTCTTCCGAGTAGGCTTTTGTTCGTTGTCATCCAGTCATTGTTGGATTGTACTCTGCTGGCAATTGGCCAAGGTGAAGTCAATTTATTCATCCTCAGTGTTGCCCGTGGTGCTGGTGGAACTCGCGCAAGTGGTGAGTTTCTATGGCGCTGGCACCAGTTCGCATCTTTGCGGCTGTGGTGCTTTTGCCCTAGCTGTGTATTGTTCGGACGACACAGCACTTTTGAAGCTGACTAATTGTGCCATTAGGAAGCCTTTTTCTAAGGGAGAGATATTTTAATATGGTACTGTAGTGAATTTTAATACCTTCAAATATTTACTGTTGTAACTCTGTTCACAACAAAGAGACTGTTGGAAAGTGAGCTTTTGGCCAATGAGGCCTTCATGAAAAATAGACTACACGCACATGCATTCTCATGCAAATGCAATACATACATGACCACAGTCTTTGGCAGCTGAAGACACTTAACAAGGCAGATGAGATCAAAGTCTTGTTCACCCCAAGCAGCCAAACTGCAGTTTGCACAATGGTTGTGCTCTGTGGTAAACAGTAATGTTTTCTGAGTAAGTAAGAATGTTATTATGCTTCGAAACTCCTACAGAAGATGATGCCAGCCGCACCTAGTTGATCAGTTACATTTGACTTGTCAGTGAATATTTTAATTGGATCTGGCCACTCCATATGCTTGTTATGAATATGTTGTTAATGCTTGATGTGAGAAATACCCTTTAGTACAGTCTGGCATTCTACGGATCGGAGGGTGAAATATCTGGTCCCTGAATTGGGCAGGTAGGTTAGAAAATTCAAAAAGGGAAATGGATGGGCTAAAGTTAAATATAGTGGGAATAAGTGACGTTCTGGCAGGAGGAGCAAGACTTTTGGTCAGGTGAATACAGGGTTATAAATACAAAATCAGATAGGGGTAATGCAGGAGTAGGTTTAATAATGAATAAAAAAAAATAGTAGCATGGATAAGCTATTATGAACAGCATAGTGAACGCATCATCGTAGCGAAGATAGACATGGATCCCACGTCTACCATAGAAGTACAAGTTTATATGCCAACTAGCTCCGCAGATGATGAAGAGATTGAAGAAATGGATGATTTGACAAAAGAAATTATTCAGATAGTTAAGGGAGATGAAAATTAAATAGTCACGGGGGACTGGAATTTGATAGTAGGAAAAGGAAGAGAAAGAAAAGTAGTAGGTGAATATGAACTGGGGGTAAGGAATGAAAGAGGGAGCCACCTGCTAGGATTTTGCACATAGCATAACTTACTCATAGCTAACACTTGGTTTAAGAATCACGAAAGAAAGCTGTATATGTGGAAGAGGCCTGGAGACACTAGAAGATTTCAGATAGATTGTATAATGGTAAGCCAGAGCTTTGGGAACCAGGTTTCAAATTGTAAGACATTTCCAGGGGAAATGCAGATTAAAACTGAAGAAACTGCAGAAAGGTAAAGTTTAAGGAGATGGGACCTGGATAAACTGAAACAACCAGTGGTTGTAGAGAGCTTCAGAGAGAGCATTAGGGAATGATTCACAAAAACAGGGGAAAGAAATACATTAGAAGAAGAATGGGTAGCTTTGAGAGATTAAATAGTGAGGGCAGCAGACGATCAAGTAGGTAAAAAGACAAGGGCGAGTAGAAATCCTTGGTAACAGAATTGAGATTGAATTTAATTGATGAAAGGAGAAAATATAAAAATGCAGTAAGTGAAGCAAGTGAAAAGGAATACATACATCTCAAAACTGCAATCAGCAGAAAATGCAAAATGGATAAGCAGGGATGGCTAGAGGACAAATGTAAGGATGTAGAGGCATATATCACTAGGGGTAAGATGGATATTGCCTACAAGAAAGTTAAAGAGACCTTTCGAGAAAAGAGAACCACCTGTATGAATATCAAGAGATGAGATAGAAAACCAGTCCTAAGCAAAGAAGGGAAAGCAGAAAGACTGAAGGGTATGTAGAGAGTGTATACAAGGGCACTTGAGGGCAATATTATGGAAATGGAAGAGGACGTGGATGAAGATGAAATGGGAGATATGATACTGCGTGAAGAATTTGACAGAGTACTGAAAGACCTAAGTCTTCGAACTACTGGTAGCCTTGGTAGAGCCAGCCATGACAAAACTGTACCATCTGGTGAGCGAGATGTATGAGAAAGGCGACATACCCTCAGACTTCAAGAAGAATTTAATAATTCCAATTCCAAAGAAAGCAGGTGCTGACAGGTGTGTAAATTATGGAACTATCAATTTAATAAGTAATGGTTGCAAAAGATTAACACGAATTTTTTACAGACGAATGGAAAAACTTGTAGACGGCAACCTCGAGGAAGATCAGTTTGGATTCTATAGAAATGTTGGAAAACACGAGGCAATACTGACCGTATGACTTATCTTAAAAGATAGATTAAGGAAAGGCAAATCTATGTCTATAGCATTTGTAAACTTAGAGAAAGCTTTTGACATTGTTGATTGGAATAATTTATTTCAAATTCTGAAGGTGGCAGGGGTAAAATACAGGAAAAAGCTATTTACAATTTGTACAGAAACCAGATGGCAGTTATAAGAGTGAAGGGGCGTGAAAGGGAAGCAGTGGTTGAGAAGGGAGTGAGACAAGTTGTAGCCTATTCCTGATTGTATTCAATCTGTATATTGAGTAAGCAGTAAAGGAAACGAAAGAAAAATTTAGAGTAGCAATTAAAATCCATGGAGAAGAAATAAAGACTTTTAGGTGTGCCGGTGATGTAATTCTGTCAGAGACAGCAAAGAACCTGGAAGATCACTTGAATGGATGGACAGTGTCTTGAAAGGAGGGTAATAGATGAACATCAACAAAAGCAAAACAAGTATAGTGGAATGTAGTCAAACTAAAACAGGTGATACTGAGGGAATTAGATTAGGAAATGAGACACTTAAAGTAGTAGATGAGTTTTCCCATTTGAGGAGCAAAACAACTGATGATGGTTGAAGTAGAGAGGATATAAAATGAGACTGGCAATGACAAGGAAAGTGTTTCTGAATAAGAGAAATTTTTTAACATCGAATATAGATTTAAGTGTGAGGAAGTCCTTTCTGAAAGTTTTTGTATGGAAGTGAAACATGGACGATAAATAGTTTAGACTAGAACAGAGTAGAAGCTTTTGGCATTTGGTGCCACAGAAAAATGCTGAAGATTAGATGGGTAGATCATAGAACTAATGAGGAGGTACTGAATAGAATTGGGGGAGGGGGGGGGGAAGTGGAAGTTGTGGCACAACTTGACTAGAAGACGCGATCAGTTGGTTGGACACATTCTGAGGCATCAAGGGATCACCAGTTTAGTATTGGAGGGAATCGCGGAGGGTAAAAATTGTAGACTGAGACCAAGAGATGAATACACAGCGGATCCATAAGGATGTAGGTGGAAATGAAGAAGCTTGCACAGGATGGAGTAGCACGGAGAGCTTTATCTACATTTATCTACATTTATACTCCGCAAGCCACCCAACGGTGTGTGGCGGAGGGCACTTTACGTGCCACTGTCATTATCTCCCTTCCCTGTTCCAGTCGCGTATGGTTCGCGGGAAGAACGACTGTCTGAAAGCCTCTGTGCGCGCTCTAATCTCTCTAATTTTACATTCGTGATCTCCTCGGGAGGTATAAGTAGGGGGAAGCAATATATTCGATACCTCATCCAGAAGCGCACCCTCTCGAAACCTGGCGAGCAAGCTACACCGCGATGCAGAGCGCCTCTCTTGCAGAGTCTGTCACTTGAGTTTGTTAAACATCTCCGTAACGCTATCACGGTTACCAAATAACCCTGTGACGAAACGCGCCGCTCTTCTTTGGATCTTCTCTATCTCCTCCGTCAACCCGATCTGGTACGGATCCCACACTGATGAGCAATACTCAAGTATAGGTTGAACGAGTGTTTTGTAAGCCACCGCCTTTGTTGATGGACTACATTTTCTAAGGACTCTCCCAATGAATCTCAACCCGGTACCCGCCTTACCAACAATTAATTTTATATGATCATTCCACTTCAAATCGTTCCGCACGCATACTCCCAGATATTTTACAGAAGTAACTGCTACCAGTGTTTGTTCCGCTATCATATAATCATACAATAAAGGATCCTTCTTTCTATGTATTCGCAATACATTACATTTGTCTATGTTAAGGGTCAGTTGCCACTCCCTGCACCAAGTGCCTATCCACTGCAGATCTTCCTGCATTTCGCTACAATTTTCTAATGCTGCAACTTCTCTGTATACTACAGCATCATCCGCGAAAAGCTGCATGGAACTTCCGACACTATCTACTAGGTCATTTATATATATTGTGAAAAGCAATGGTCCCATAACACTCCCCTGTGGCACACCAGAGGTTACTTTAATGTCTGTAGACGTCTCTCCGTTGATAACAACATGCTGTGTTCTGTTTGCTAAAAACTCTTTAATCCAGCCACACAGCTGGTCTGATATTCCATAGGCTCTTACTTTGTTTATCAGGCGACAGTGCAGAACTGTATCGAACGCCTTCCGGAAGTCAAGAAAAATAGCATCTACCTGGGAGCCTGTATCTAATATTTTCTGGGTCTCATGAACAAATAAAGCGAGTTGGGTTTCACACGATCGCTGTTTCCGGAATCCATGTTGATTCCTACATAGTAGATTCTGAGTTTCCAAAAACGACATGATACTCGAGCAAAACACATGTTCTAAAATTCTACAACAGATCAACGTCAGAGATATAGGTCTATAGTTTTGCGCATCTGCTCGACGACCCTTCTTGAAGACTGGGACTACCTGTGCTCTTTTCCAATCATTTGGAACCTTCTGTTCCTCTAGAGACTTGCGGTACACGGCTGTTAGAAGGGGGGCAAGTTCTTTCGCGTACTCTGTGTAGAATCGAATTGGTATCCCGTCAGGTCCAGTGGACTTTCCTCTGTTGAGTGATTCCAGTTGCTTTTCTATTCCTTGGACACTTATTTCGATGTCAGCCATTTTTTCGTTGGTGCGAGGATTTAGAGAAGGAACTGCAGTGCGGTCTTCCTCTGTGAAACAGCTTTGGAAAAAGGTGTTTAGTATTTCAGCTTTACGCTTGTCATCCTCTGTTTCAATGCCATCATCATCCTGGAGTGTCTGGACATTATGTTTCGAGCCACTTACTGATTTAACGTAAGACCAGAACTTCCTAGGATTTTCTGTCAAGTCAGTACCTAGTATTTTACTTTCGAATTCACTGAACGCTTCACGCATAGCCCTCCTTACGCTAACTTTGACATCGTTTAGCTTCTGTTTGTCTGAGAGGTTTTGGCTGCGTTTAAACTTGGAGTGAAGCTCTCTTTGCTTTCGCAGTAGTTTCCTAACTTTGTTGTTGTACCACGGTGGGTTTTTCCCGTCCCTCACAGTTTTACTCAGCACGTACCTGTCTAAAACGCATTTTACGATTGCCTTGAACTTTTTCCATAAACACTCAACATTGTCAGTGTAGGAACAGAAATTTTCGTTTTGATGTGTTAGGTACTCTGAAATCTGCCTTCTATTACTCTTGCTAAACAGATAAACCTTCCTCCCTTTTTTTGTATTCCTATTAACTTCCATATTCAGGGATGCTGCAACGGCCTTATGGTCACTGATTCCCTGTTCTGCACTTACAGAGTCGAAAAGTTCGGGTCTGTTTGTTATCAGTAGGTCCAAGATGTTATCTCCACGAGTCGGTTCTCTGTTTAATTGCTCGAGGTAATTTTCGGATAGTGCACTCAGTATAATGTCACTCGATGCTCTGTCCCTACCACCCGTCCTAAACATCTGAGTGTCCCAGTCTATATCTGGTAAATTGAAATCTCCACCTAAGACCATAACATGCTGAGAAAATTTATGTGAAATGTATTCCAAATTTTCTCTCAGTTGTTCTGCCACTAATGCTGCTGAGTCGGGGGGTCGGTAAAAGGAGCCAATTATTAACCTAGCTCGGTTGTTGAGTGTAACCTCCACCCATAATAATTCACAGGAACTATCCACTTCTACTTCACTACAGGATAAACTACTACTAACAGCGACGAACACTTCACCACCGGTTGCATGCAATCTATCCTTTCTAAACACCGTCTGTGCCTTTGTAAAAATTTCGGCAGAATTTATTATTTTTTATTTAGAGCTGCGTCAAACAAGTCTCTAGACTGAAGACCACAACAGCAACAACAATAATAACAGTCTAGCACATTTTTTCCACATTGTTTTGTCAGATACAGAACAATTTCAGATCAGTAGTAGTTGCAGAGCAACCTGTCACTCACAGGTACTGTTCAGTGTTGATCAGTCACATATGAAGGCTGTGCACAGCACCTGAAACTGACTGGTTGCCCTGTAACTACTGTGTGTCCAAAAATCTTTTGTAAAGGAAGAAAACCTGTTATCATTGTAGAAGATGTTTGACATTTTGGTTTACTACAAGACAGTTTAATGGTTCCTCCACTTGGTAATGTGTCAACTTTTCATAAGAATGGTTGATATCACTTTTGGGGAGTATATGATGTTGCACAAAATGAGTAGCAGACAAAAAGGACTTTCAAAGTGCTAGCTCGTCTCATTTCCTGTATTTTATATATGCAGTGTTTCCTATGAGTATTGTCCATCCTCGTTACACTATTCAGACATAGAAATTCATTTTCAAGATATACTATTTTGATTGAGTAACAAATGGAAAAACTAATTTTATAATTGTGTATCACAGAAGTTTGCATTTTGTCCTTTCTATCATCATCATTTAAGACTGATTATGCCTTTCAGCGTTCAGTCTGGAGCATAGTCCCCCTTATAAAATTCCTCCATGATCTCCTATTCAGAGCTAACATTGGTGCTTCTTCTGATGTTAAACCTATTACTTAAAAATCATTCTTAACCGAATCCAGGTACCTTCTCCTTGGTCTACCCCGACTCCTCCTACCCTCTACTGCTGAACCCATGAGTCTCTTGGGTAACCTTGCTTCTCCCATGCGTGTAACATGACCCCACCATCTAAGCCTGTTCGCCCTGACTGCTACATCTATAGAGTTCATTCCCAGTTTTTCTTTGATTTCCTCATTGTGCACACCCTCCTGCCATTGTTCCCATCTACTAGTACCTGCAATCATCCTAGCTACTTTCATATCCGTAACCTCAATCTTATTGATAAGGTAACCCGAATCCACCCAGCTTTTGCTCCCATACAACAAAGTTGGTCGAAAGATAGAACGGTGCACAGATAACTTAGTCTTGGTACTGGCTTCCTTCTTGCAGAAGAGAGTAGATCGTAGCTGAGCACCCACTGCATTAGCTTTGCTACACCTCGATTCCAGTTCTTTCACTATGTTGCCATCCTGTGAGAATATGCATCCTAAGAACTTGAAACCATCCACCTGTTCTAACTTTGTTCCACCTATTTGGCACTCAATCCGTTTATATCTCTTTCCCACTGACATTACTTTTGTTTTGGAGATGCTATCTTCATACCATAGTCCTTACATTTCTGATCTAGCTCTGAAATATTACTTTGCAAACTTTCAGTAGAATCTGCCATCACAACTAAGTCATCCGCATATGCGAGACTGCTTATTTTGTGCTCATCTATCTTAATCTCACCCAGCCAGTCTATTGTTTTCAACATATGATCCATAAATAATATGAACAACAGTGGAGACAGGTTGCAGCCTTGTCTTAACCCTGAAACTACTCTGAACCATGAACTCAATTTACCG
Organism: Schistocerca cancellata; assembly: GCF_023864275.1. Lineage (NCBI taxonomy): Eukaryota > Metazoa > Arthropoda > Insecta > Orthoptera > Acrididae > Schistocerca > Schistocerca cancellata. The sequence continues at coordinate 33,088,364 of NC_064631.1, read as the reverse complement.
TCAACTCTAACTGCTGCCTGACTATCTATGTAAATACCTTTAATTGCTTGCAAAAGTTTGCCTCCTATTCTATAATCATGTAGAACAGACAATAACTTCCTCCTAGGAACCCGGTCATATGCCTTTTCTAGATCTATAAAGCATAGATACAATTCCCTATTCCACTCATAACACTTCTCCATTATTTGCCGTAAGCTATAGATCTAGTCCTGACAACCTCTAAGAGGCCTAAACCCACACTGATTTTCATCCAATTTGTCCTCTACTAATAGTCGCACTTTCCTTTCAACAAAGCCTGAGAAGATTTTACCCACAACGCTGATCAAAGAGATACCTCTGTAGTTGTTACAATCTTTTCTGTTTCCATGTTTAAAGATTGGTGTGATTACTGCTTTCGTCCAGTCTGATGGAACCTGTCCCGACTCCCACGCCATTTCAGTTATCCTGTGTAGCCATTTAAGACCTGACATTCCACTGTATATGATGAGTTCCGACTTAATTTCATCCACCCCAGCCGCTTTATTGCACTGCAATCTACTGACCATTTTCTCCACTTCCTCAAATGTGATACTATTTCCATCATCATTCCTGTCCCATTGTACATCGAAATCTGAAACATTACTGATCGTATTTTCACCTACATTGAGCAACTCTTCAAAATATTCCCTCCATCTGCCCAAGGCATCAACAGAATTCACCAGCAGTTTTCCTGACCTGTCCAAAATACTTGTCACTTCCTTCTTACCTCCCTTTCGAAGACTGCTAATTACACTCCAGAATGGTTTTCCAGCAGCTTGACCCAAGGTCTCCAACCTGTTTCCAAAGTCTTCCCATGATTTCTTCTTGGATGCTGCAATTATCTGTCTGGCTTTGTTTCTTTCTTCAACATAACTTTCTCTGTCTACCTGGGTTCTGGTATGTAGCCATTTTTGATACGCCTTCTTTTTCCTTTTACAGGCTGCCTTGACTGTATCATTCCACCAAGCTGTTTGCTTCATCCTACTTTTACACACTACTGTTCCAAGACATTCTTTAGCCACTTCTAGTACTGTGTCCCTGTACCTTGTCCATTCCTTTTCCAATGACTGTAATTGACTACATTCAACTAACTGGTACCTTTCTGAGATCACTGTTATGTACTTGTGTCTGATTTCCTTATCCTGAAGTTTCTCCACTCTTATCCTCCTACACATGGACCTGACCTCCTGCACTTTTGGCCTCACAATACCAATTTCACTGCAGATTAAATAGTGATCAGTGTCATCAAAGAATCCCCTGAATACACGTGTGTCCCTCACAGCCTTCCTGAATTCCTGATCTGTTATTATATAGTCTATGATAGATCTGGTTCCCCTGCCCTCCCAAGTATACCGGTGAATGTTCTTATGTTTAAAAAAGGAGTTTGTGATTACTAAGCCCATACTCACACAGAAATCCAAGAGCTGTTTCCTGTTCCTGTTGGCCTCCATATCCTCTCCAAATTTACCCATAACCTTTTCATACCCTTCTGTTCGATTTCCAATCCTGGCATTAAAATCACCCATGAGCAGAACACTGTCCTTGTCCTTTACTCTAACAGCTACATCACTGAGTGCGTCATAAAAACTATCCATCTTATCTTGATCTGTCCCTTCACAATGCGAATATAGTGACACAATCCTAATTTTCTTGCTAGACACTGTCAAATCTATCCACATCAGTCATTCGTTTACATACCTTATTGCAACTATTTCCATTTCCATTTCTTTCCTGATTTAAAGCCCTACACCCCATTATGCTATTCCTGCTTTGGCTCCTGACAGGTAGACCTTGTATTCTCCCACTTCCTCTTCTTTCTCACCCCTTACCCGAATGTCACTAACAGCTAAAACGTCCAACCCCATCTTACTTGCAGCCTCTGCCAGCTGTACCTTCTTCCCAGAGTAGCCCCCATTGATATTAATAGCTCCCCATCTCGTTGCCATTCGTTTGCCGAGTCGTGTCTTAAGAGTCAATTAGAGGTGGGACTCCGTCACCTCCAAAGGTCTGAGGCATTTTGCTCTGATTGTTGCCAGCATCATATTTATAGTACCAGGGAAGCAGGTTGCTAGCCTTACTTGCCCCGTGTCCCATTGAGTTTTACCCCTAACGGTTGAGGGACTAACCGGTGGATTTGGTAGTCTTTGCCATCTGAGCACAAAGGTGGCCACGACTCGGAATATATCCGAGATGCCCAACCTTATTCCAAAGTAACTGGTATCTTTCTATAAATAATTTAATTTCTAATACTTCCTCTGTCCCCCCATCTGAGTTGCTGTTTATTTGTTAATGTGTTATGCCAAGATCTATTTTCACTTGATTTTAAATATTGTAGTCAATCTGTTATTTTATCTCATAAAGACAAACAAATTAATTATTTATATTTAGTATTTAAACAAGTCCTTCAGTAAGCAAGAACTTTTGCCAATTAATATGCCTTGTTGCTTACAATTATAATTTTTTCACAGATGGAACGACGACACCGTTCCAGTTCAGGACGCTATGCTGTCTTGCGCAGCAGCCTCAAAGATGCGCTGGCAATTCAGGATGAAGTTGCCCAAATTCTGACTGAGAATGCTGACTTAGTTAAACAATTCCAACAGCTCATTGTCAGCAATGGCAAAGATGGGGATATCCTGCTGTCATAGTTTTCTTCAGCCTTTCATGTTGAATTTGTGTGGGTGTATGGTATGCTATTGTTATAATGTAATGAGTTAAATATGAGCTACCAGAAATGAGAGAAGTTTTCAGTAGGTAGCTTGCAGCAATAACTCCTCCCTTGTATTGTCTTCCACGAAGATTACCGAAGGAGAATATATCTGTAGAAGTAACTGTTTGTTGTGGTGTCTTAAGAATATTGAGTCATATAGAGAAGCACTATTAAATCAGTAAGCAGACAGTGACTGGCTAATTTTGAATTGTATTTATGGAGCTCCATCAAGAGACTAGTGTGAGTTGTGAGGGAGTTCCTGTTTTTTGTACTGGCGTTCACAAGTTTCATATTCTGTGAGAAATGAAAAGTTGTTCAGAGTATTCATAAGTCAGGTGAAAAACACATTACAGTAGAAAGTGATTTTATTAAAGTTCCTAGATGGAAGTAAGTGTGACATATAGCAATTTTATTTTATTATGTAAATAAGAAATAAATTTTTTATAACTGACGTAGCACTTCATAGAAGGATTTTTATTTTCAGTTCCTATACAATTAAGAAAATGAAAATATTTCTGTGGACTTATGATTATAATCGACTCATAAACTACCTTCTGCTTTAATTGGCCACTAGAACATAAAGTGAGCGGAACCAAGTCATGCTCTCCAACAGTGTGTGGATGATGGCTGAGTCATTGCTCTAGATTATTTTCTTTTGATTGTATATTTTTGTATCTATTACATAATGTTCCTTTGTTCAGAAGAAGACTACAATTTTGAAGGGCTAACAACTGGAGATGGGCAAAACTGTTCTTTTCAGAGATTGGATCAGAACTGTTCACTCCCTGAAATGAATTAGCTCTTTTTCATGACTCACCACTCATTTACAATAGAAAATAAATGGAAGGCACATTGCCCTTTAAACTTGGTTTATTGCAGTACTATACCTGTATTTTGATCTTATTTGATCCTATTTTGAAGTAACACAGATAATGAGTAAGAATTTTGTGTTGTTTATTGAAATTTCCACGATATGACAAAGTTTTTGATTATTGATTTATTTTGCACTATCGTGGTTTTTTGGGTGATCGGAAAATGTTGCAACTTGAGATTTATATTAACAATATATTTGGCTATAATGTATTAAAATTTCATTAACCTCATACAAATACATCGCAAGCCATATATTTTTAAAGTGAACGTTTCCTTCCGAAGACGCCTAAAATCGCAAAATCTGTACCAGAATAAGAAAAAAAAATATAAATTTGACTGTAAAACGAAAGTGCTGCATATAGCCTTACGCAGAATAAAACAAGGAATATATTGGTGTATCACATTTTGCGATACGTTTATCGGTTCGCTCGTAATTAAAGCGTAAATTCGAGTGTCCATAATAAAAATCCTATAGTAAGAGGAGTCATCAGGAACCTAATCTAAGCAGTTTAAACAAATAAAAATAAAATAAAAACAATTGGTGTATACATAACATAATAATGTAATATACATAGCGGTATTACTACGAAGAACAATATCCAGTAGGGACGAACTCTGATGCAGAGGCGCTGAGTCGAGCAGGTCGAGCCGCGAGCTGTATTACTGCGTGAGCTGAGACCGCAGAGACCACAGTGACACCTGAGTCGCTTTGCTCAACGCTCTGGCTAGAGTCGAGACAGTGGGGTGAGTGTTGAGCGGGCGAGTTCCGAGGGTGGGGGGAGCGGTGAACTCACCCGCTCCGAGACAAATCGTCCGTTCCCTTGCGAGCAGGTTGTTGCAAGTAGTTCCTATGTTATCCGCTAGGTGGCTCTCTGTCCTGTTGCTCGCATCAACTGCCCAGAGGGCAGGACGTGCGACTGAAACGATCGCCGACAGAGTGCGATGCGAAGTTAAGCTGCGCCAGACACTGCAGGCGGCAGACGACGCACAGAGACGGCACGGCATATGTGAAACACAAAATCCAATGGGGCACTGCTCAATGCAGGCAGCCAAGGTAGAAGCAGGGCAGAGGCCGGCGCTGGCTGTGTTGTGTGGCGTGCACTGTGCTCTGACCAGCAGAGGCGCTGCTGATATGCTCCGTCTCTCTCTCTCTCTCTCTCTCTCTCTCTCTCTCTCTCTCTCTCTCTCTCTCTCTCTCTCTCTCTCTCTCTCTCTCTGCCATGGGAAACGTTTGGAGCTACCGTTCTTTTTTTCTGAATCACTGATTGTTCACTCCTTTGAAAGATTCAATTCTATGAATTAGTTCAAGAGCGGATCCCCCATCTCTACTAACAACACAACTGTCAGCTGCCCATCATCCAGTGAGTTGAGATCTGCCCTATTATTCATTGTTTAGCATCCCAGACTTTTCATTGTTGTAGTAGGTATTTGCTTATTTCATTGTTAACCGCAGATTACTAAACTGTCATGAAACTTACGATTGCCGTAGGGTGTAAAAGAGTACGTTGTGTTTTAATTTGGTACATAACATACCATTGGAGATCTGATAACTGCAAGTAGCTAATGCGTTACCTGTCAATTACAACTTCCTTTGAATAAAACGTGGAATAGTAAACTTCACAATAGTTTAGTAGCAATGTAACATCCCCCCCCCTCCCCCACCCAGTGTTCTTGGGTTAAATGTAACTGTCTTCACTTACTGTTGTTTGCCATCCCAGACAGTTACATGGATTCTCTCCCCCTTTCTCATTATTTTTATTTCCTTTATATATTTTTTGCCCTGTTGTATTTCCCCATGGTGTAGGTTTGAGTTACATTTCACATGTCATTAGTGCAGCTTGATTTGTTTGTAATTAAAACATTTTTAGGGACAGAAGAAGTAGGTGGCGATCTTTCATTACAGTATTTGTATGACCATGGGTTGCATTTTCTCCTCCTCCTCTGCTTAGAACCTCTTCACCCTTTCCTTTATTCTCTCATATTCTTCTTCAGAAATCTCAAGTAATCTCTTCTCTTGTCTGCTCTGTTGGTGACACTATATTCTTTTCCTGTATCTTCTTGTGTCGTTTACCTCTGGCATATTGGTTGGAGTACTTGCTTTTCCAGTTTTCTGTCACTTCCACTCAATTCTCAGTTCTGACAAATCCTTCTCGAGCTCAGCTTATCACTATCTTGCTTTGATATCTTTGTTTTTGGTGTTTCATTTCAATCCATATGTTGACAAGTAAGGAATCAACATGCGCCTGTACCAGAAATAATAACTTTCCACTACTCCTGTGATAAATCAACAAAGGGGTCAAATTGAGGGTATTAGGGTCCTTTCACTCTGCAGTTGTCTTCAGTGCATGAATTTACTGATCTTTTTGCATTATAAATGTTCCCACTCTAGTTCAATTAATGATAAAATGAATGCTGGCCTGAACTTTCAATAACTAAGATGACTTTTCATTAATTGAAATTTATAGTCTACAGTGATATTATCCACCTGCAGACCACACTGTGTATTGGTTTTCACAAAATCAGGTAATTTTCATCGACTCCATGGAGTCTAACCTATTTGTATGAATGATAACTAACACTAGTTTCTCAAATATAAATTGCACAACATGAGTTGGTGATGACTGATAGTGCTTATCAGACACACTGACAATGGCTTAGTAGTAAGTGACTCACAGAACAAGTCTTGATTGGTCCTGCCTATACTGCATATTTAAAGGGTTGCATATGAAATTTTGTATAAATAACTTACCAAATGTTAAAATACACAATAATTACATCGTCAAGGACAGAAAATGTAGACTATGCTTGTATTTTTAATGAGGTCACTCTGTTGGTTGGGTATTCTTTAAATGGAGTTACCATTGGGTTCTACTGTTATGCTCAGACATTTTCAGTGCACAAATTTTCCTCCCAAGATTATTCTAGAAACAAAACCATATACATACATCAGAAAACATTTTGCATCATCTTGGTTCTGAGAGTTCTGAAACAGTGGACAGAAAATTGGAATAAAGATCAACATTATTATCATTTCTGCCCTTTCTATTTCTCATGAAAACCAAACATTGCCTGTTGTACCACCATACAGCGATACGTTCAGAGGTGGTAGCCCAGATTGCTGTACACACCAGTACCTCTAATACCCAGTAGCACATCGTCTCGCATTGATGCGTGCCTGTATTTGTCGTGGCATACTATCCACAAGTTCATCAAGGCACTGGTAATCCAGATTGTCCCTCTCCTCAACGACAATTCAGCGTAGATCCTTCAGAGGGGTTGGTGGATCACGCCGTCCATGAACAGCCCTTTTCAATCTATCCCAGGCATGTTTGGTAGGGTTTATGTCTGGAGAACATGCTGGCCACTCTAGTCAAGCGATGTCATCATCCTGAAGGAAGACATTCACAAGATGTACACGGTGGGGTTGCGAATTGTCGTACATGAAGACGAATGCCTCTCCAATATGCTGCCGATATGGTTGCACTATCGGTTGGAGGATGGAATTCATGTATCGTACAGCTGTTACGGCGCCTTCCATGATCACCAGCAGCGTACTTCGGCCCCACATAATGCCACCCCAAAACAGCTGGGAACCTCCACCTTGCTGCACTCGCTGGATAGTCTGCTAAGGCATTCAGCCTGACTGGGTTGCGTCCTAATATGTCTCTGATGATTGTCTGGTTGAAGGCATATGCGACACTCATTGGTGAAGAGAACGTGATGCCAATCTTGAGCGGTCCATTTGGCATGGTTGTTTGGCCCATCTGTACCGCACTGCATGGTGTCGTGGTTGGAAAAATGGACCTCACCATGGACGTTGGGAGTGAAGGTGCACATCATGCAGCCTATTGTGCACAGTTTGAGTCGTAACATGACATCCTGTGGCTGCACGAAAAGCATTATTCAACATGGTGGCATTACTGTCAGGGTTCCTCTGAGCCATAATCCGTAGGTAGTGGTCATCCACTGCAGTAGCAGCTCTCAGACGGCCTGAGTGAGGCATGTCATCGATAGTTCCTGTCTCTCTGTATCTCCTCCATGTCCGAACAACATCGCTTTGGTTCACTCTGAGATGCCTGAACACTTCCCTTGTTGGGAGCCCTTCCTAGCACAAAGTAACAATGAGGACGTGATCGAACTGTGGTATTGACTGTTTAAGCATGGTTGAACTACAAAAAACACGAGCCATTTACCTACTTCCTGGTGGAATGGTTGGAACTGGGTTTAGTGACATCTCTGAACAGCCAAAGGGACTGTGTCTGTAATACAATATCCACAGTCAACATCTGTCTTTAGGATTTTTGGGAACCAAGGTGATGCAAAACTGTTTTTTATGTGTGTATTTTGAAATATTTCATTAACCAACAAGTTTTCCTAGTAACAATATACATCACAAAATAGTAATACTGTGTTTTGAGTGGTTTACACATTAGAATTTGAACAATTTTATGTTTCGTATGACAACACTTTTGGATGTTACATTTCCTCAGCTAAAAAACTTTGAAAGAATACAATATATTCTTTTAAATGAAAGGAAAATAGGGCAGACAATCTTCAAAGAAACACTGGGTGAAAATTCTGAGTGCATGTGGGTGAATATTTCATCAGGTAAAATATTTATCTGCAAAACATTCATACCATGGTCACCAATCAAATGTAAGTTATTTCTTACACAACAAGGATGAAAAAAATCTGCCTCATAAAAGTACTTTGATATTTGAGGTAAATACTGTATATGGATTAAATAAGAAAAAAAGAGAATGGGAAAGTATTTGCCTTAGGAGTGATATAAGAGCTACACCAAATTGTGGAAGGCAACAGAATACCTCAGCAAATTACTGTCCTTGCATAACACAGTCCACATTGTACTTATGGAAGGATAGAGTGAAAACTGAGGTGCCACACAGAAGGGTGATAGAGGAGATATAATTCCTGAGTGCAATAAAAAGGAAAATAGACTGCATATGACATAAATTATGAGAGGAGACACTTTTAAAAAAAGGTAAATGCAAGGAAAGAGATGGTGACGGATGGAGAATTTCAAATCGTGGATTATGTGCTGGATGACAGCACATTTGGCAGCATTAAGAAAAGAGTGATGGACAACCAGAAAACGAGCCCAGGAGCTGCTAACATAACAGGATGCATTACAATGGAGTTTCCCCACCTAGTGACATTTCAAGTCTGTCTGTAGACAAATATTTTTGGGAACATAAACACACAGAAATCAATGTTTAAATTGTTACTCAATCAAACTTATTACATTTTGACACCCATTTGACTGATGGTACATCACTAAAAACAATTAGATATTTTAATTTTTTTTAAAAAAATTGCATTTGGAAGAAAGTACCACACAGGTATGTATTACAGATACATTACACTTCAAGTAGTTGTTACAAATATGGTCTTAAATATTCATTTCTGAAAAATTAAGTAATACATGTATCACTTATGTGGTACTTTGAGAAGATGTCAAGAATTTAAATATTGGAATTTCCATACATAACACTGGGAGAACCACACGATATCAGCTTTTCTCAAATCTTCCATGAAAACATATCTATGCACACAGTGTTTGGAATAAATGTAGAAAATATGGTTGAGATCAACAGAAGAGGTATTATTACTATGACAGTAAGAATAATAAAAAACTTTGGTGAAGATGTACTGGAAAATGTCCATGATTAAAACACACGTGAATTGTTGTTGTTGTTGTTGTGGTCTTCAGTCCTGAGACTGGTTTGATGCAGCTGTCCATGCTACTATATCCTGTGCAAGCTTCTTCATCTCCCAGTACTTACTGCAACATACATCCTTCTGAATCTGCTTGGTGTATTCATCTCTTGGTCTCCCTCTACGATTTTTACTCTCCAGGCTGCCCTCCAATGCTAAATTTGTGACCCCTTGATGATGCCTCAGAACATGTCCTACCAATCGGTCCCTTCTTCTTGTCAAGTTGTGCTACAAGCTCCTCTTCTCCTCAATTCTATTCAATACCTCCTCATTAGTTATGTGATCTACCCATCTTCAGCATTCTTCTGTAGCACCACATTTCGAAAGCTTCTATTCTCTTCTTGTCCAAACTGTTTATTGTCCAGGTTTCACTTCCATACGTGGCTACACTCCATACAAATACTTTCAGAAATGACTTCCTGACACTTAAATCTATACTCGATGTTAACAAATTTCTCTTCTTTGTAAACGCTTTATTTGCCATTGCCAGTCTACATTTTATATCCTCTCTACTTCGACCATCATCAGTTATTTTACTCCCCAAATAGTAAAACCCCTTTACTACTTTAAATGTCACATTTCCTAATCTAATTCCCTCAGCATCACCTGACTTAATTCGACTACATTCCATTATCCTCGTTTTGCTTTTGTTGATGTTCATCTTATATCCTCCTTTCAAGACACTGTCCATTCCGTTCAACTGCTCTTCCAAGTCCTTTGCTGTCTCTGACAGAATTTCAATGTCATCAGTGAACCTTAAAGTTTTTATATCTTCGCCATGGATTTTAATACCTACTCTGAATTTTTCTTTTGTTTCTATGGTGTCACCGCCAGACACCACACTTGCTAGGTGGTAGCCTTTAAATTGGCCGCGGTCCGCTAGTATACGTTGGACCCGCGTGTCACCACTGTCAGTGATTGCAGACCGAGCGCCGCCACACGGTAGGTCTAGAGAGATGTACTAGCACTCGCCCCAGTTGTACAGCTGACTTTGCTAGAGATGGAACTGACAAATTACGCTCTCATTTGCCGAGATGATAGTTAGCATAGCCTTCAGCTACGTCATTTGCTATGACCTAGCAAGGCGCCAATATCGATTGTTATTAATCTTGTGGTGCATGTACCGTCAAGAAAGATGTTCACCCATTGTGGATTAAAGTTAAGTATTCTACCAGTTACCTCCTTTTTTTACTAGACTCAACTCCTATAACTGTTCCAGACCTCACGCCAGCCTGCATGAGCTTAAACGCATGCCTTTCGGCTACCAGTCATAGTGGGTTGGCTGTCGGGCCAGTCCACTACAGTTTCCTTTACTGCTTGCTCAATATACAGATTGAATAACATCGGGGAGAGGCTACAACCCTGTCTCACTCCCTTCCCAACCACTGCTTCCCTTTCATGTCCCTCAACTCTTATAACTGCCATCTGGTTTCTGTACAAATTGTAAATAGCCTTTCGCTCCCTGTATTTTACCCCCGCCACCTTCAGAATTTGAAAGAGAGTATTCCAGTCAACATTGTCAAAAGCTCTCTCTAAGTCTACAAATGCTAGAAAAGTAGGTTTGCCTTTCCTTAATCTTTCTTCTAAGATAAGTCATAAGGTCAGTATTGCCTCGCGTGTTGCAACATTTCTACGGAATCCAACTGATCTTCCCCGAGGTCAGCTTCTACCAGTTTTTCCATTTGTATGTAAAGAATTTGTGTTAGTATTTTACAGATGTGACTTATTAAACTGATAGTTCAGTAATTTTCACATCTGTCAACACCTGCTTTCTTTGGGATTGGAATTATTATATTCTTCTTGAAGTCTGAGGGTATTTCGCCTGTCTCATACATCTTGCTCACCAGATGGTAGAGTTTTGTCATGACTGGCTCTTCCAAGGCTGTCAGTAGTTCTAATGGAATGTTGTCTACTCCCGGGGCCTTGTTTCGACTGAGGTCTTTCAGTGCTCTGTCAAACTCTTCATGTAGTATCATGTCTCCCATTTCATCTTCATCTACATCCTCTTCCATTTCCATAATATTGACCTCAAGTCCCTTGTATAGACCCTCTATATACTCCTTCCACCTTTCTGCTTTCCCTTCTTTGCTTAGTTCTGGGTTTCCATCTGAGCTCTTGATATTCATACAGGTGGTTCTCTTTTCTCCAAAGGTCTCTTTAATTTTCCTGTAGGCAGTATCTATCTTACCCCTAGTGAGACAAGCCTCTACAGCCTTACATTCATTTTGCACTTCCTGTCGATATCATTTTTGAGGCGTTTGTATTCCTTTTTGCCTGCTTCATTTACTGCATTTTTATATTTTCTCCTTCCATCAATTAAATTCAATATTTCTTCTGTTACCCAAGAATTTCTACTAGCCCTCGTCTTTTTACCTACTTGATCCTCTGCTGCCTTTACTACTTCATCCCTCAGAGCTGCCCATTCTTCTTCTACTGTATTTCTTTCCCCCATTCCAGTCAATTGTTCCCTTATGCTCTCCCTGAAACTCTGTACAACCTCTGGTTCTTTCAGTTTATCCAGGTCCCATCTCCATGAATTCCCACCTTTTTGCAGTTTCTTCAGTTTTAATCTACAGGTCATAACCAATAGATTGTGGTCAGAGTCCACATCTGCCCCTGGAAATGTCTTACAATTTAAAACCTGGTTCCTATATCTCTGTCTTACCATTATATAATCTATCTGATACCTTTTAGTATCTCCAGGGTTCTTCCATGTATACAACCTTCTTTCATGATTCTTAAACCAAGTGTTAGCTATAATTAAGTTGTGCTCTGTGCAAAATTCTACCAGACGGCTTCCTCTTTCATTTCTTACCCCCAATCCGTATCACCTACTATGTTTCCTTCTCTTCCTTTTCCTACTCTTGAATTCCAGTCACCCATGACTATTAAATATTCGTCTCCCTTCACTACCTGAATAATTTCTTTTATCTCATCATACATTTCATCAATTTCATCATCCGCAGAGCTAGTTGGCATATAAACTTGTACTACTGTAGTAGGCGTGGGCTTCGTGTCTATCTTGGGCACAATAATGCGTTCACTATGCTGTTTGTAGTAGCTTACCCGCACTCCTATTTTTTTATTCATATTTAACCTACTCCTGCATTACCCCTATTTGATTTTGTATTTATAACCCTGTATTCACCTGACCAGAAGTCTTGTTCCTCCTGCCACCGAACTTCACTAATTGCCACTATATCTAACTTTAACCTATCCATTTCCCTTTTTAAATTTTCTAACCTACCTGCCCGATTAAGGGATCTGACAGTCCACGCTCTGATCCGTAGAACGTCAGTTTTCTTTCTCCTGATAACGACGTCCTCTTGAGTAGTCCTCGCCCGGAGATCCAAATGGGGGACTATTTTACCTCCGGAATATTTTACCCAAGAGGACGCCATCATCATTTAACCACACAGTAAAGCTGCATGCCATCGGGAAAAAGTACGGCTGTAGTTTCCCCATGCTTTCAGCCGTTCGCAGTACCAGCACAGCAAGGCCGTTTTGGTTAATGTTACAAGGCCAGATCATTCAATCATCCAGACTGTTGCCCCTGCAACTACTGAAAAGGCTGCTGCCCCTCTTCAGGAACCACATGTTTGTCTGGCCTCTCAACAGATACCCCTCCGTTGTGGTTGCACCTACGGTACGGCCATGTATCTAATTTAGAGAACTATTTCTTGTGAATGAAGGTTTACGTGGAATATTTCTGAGTATTGGGGTATACTATTTAGTCTCAGTAGATATGGATAAATTCCCGTTTGTCTACCAAATATTACTGCTTCTTTTATGGCTATAGCTTCTGCTGTGCTCCCAGACAGAAGTTCTGGGATGTCAAGTTGTTCGAACAGTGACGGTTGTGGGGATTCAAAACCAAAGCCAATTGGTCCATTGGGTCCTATTTTTGAACAATCTGCGAGTATTAAGAATGCATAATAAGGCAAAGACAAACATTTACCAATAGACGATGGGTACATGGTGCACAGAAACACAAAATACAAAACATGTAACACTAGGGTGTACTTAAAGTCCGGGAACACTTTCAATTATTTATTGCACAAGAACTAAACATTGTACAGATGTGATACAATTGCATTTTGACTCTGAAAGTTTTATTTACAAACATTTGATGTGCGAACCGTGAGTGACCTGGCCGACATTAATACGGAAATCGAATTCTTGCCATACCCGTCCCAGCATGACATCGTCAACTGTGGCAGTTGCTTCCCGTATTCTCTCCTGGAGCTCTGCTGCATCACGTGGTAGAGGCGGTACATACACCAGATCTTTAATGTGTCCCTACAGAAAAAAGCCAACGGAGCGAGATCTGGTGATCGGGGACGCCATTTCATCAAACAACACACAGAAAGCCCGATCCGCATCTTAACTCGCCATGTTTGCGGCTAGCGCAGACTATCGGCAAATTACCAAACTACGCTGTGGCGGTATGCAGGAAAAAAAAAACTTTCATCGTTTCTCTTTAAAATGACATATGTATGATATCTGTACAATGTTTGGTTCTTGTGCAATAAATAATTGAAAGTGTTTCTGGACTTTGTGTACACCCAGTATATACTCGCAGTATCAGTGAGACTGATTACCAAATATCAAGTATCGAAAGCAGTTGCATGAGTAGACAGAGGTGTAGAGGAGCTAGGGAAGGATGCATGAGGCAAGGAGGCTGTAGCAAAATAATGTGAGGCAGGTCATTCGTCAGACAACGTAGTGGCTCAAGATGAAAGGAGTTCAGAGGGTATAGCGTATAAGGGATAGAGAGTGGGAAGGGGAGGGGGCGGGAACGGAAGGGAGCAAAGGAGAAGAAGGCAGTGAAGAGGATGAGCCTAGCACGAGTGCAGCCTCTTACCAGCTGTTGACATTGACCTTACTGAAGAAATCATTGAAGAGGGCTGTAATAACTGAAATAATTAAACGCACAAAATTATTATTAGACTGTAAAATTATACTATCCCAAAACCTGAGAACTGAATCCATCTCCCTATCACACCAGCAACCCCATGCACACCTACCACTCCTACCTTTTACCTATTCCGCCAGCCACACCGTACAGGTCTCCCCATGGTCGCCCTATTGTGGCTGGGTATAATGCTCCCACTAAATGAACCTTTACCTTTGTTGACCAATACCTCCAAACCTTTGTCTATAACTTCCCATCCCTCATTACGACACTGATCACATCTTCTGCTGTTTTTTCACATGTCCTCTCCCTGTTGGTAATTGTGGATGCAATATCCTTAAACACCAACATCCCTTGCGACTGTGGGACACTACTGTTCCCAACATCCTCCTGATACCAGACCCACCACCTCTTTTCTAATCCTCCTGGCCAACAGCATCCTGACCCACAATTATTTTACTTTTGAAGGTCAAATCTATAAACAAACCCGTGATACTGCCATGGGTAATCCCATGGCATCATCTTATGCCTATTTATGGGCCACCTAGAGGAATCCTTCGTATCCAGTCAACACGTAAAACCCCTTGTATGGGTCCGATTCACTGATGACATTTTCATGATCTGGACTCGTGGCAAGGACAACTTTCTCCTTCCCCAGTACTTGTAATATGTCCTTTCATATCAAGTGCACCAACAACCAACAGTACCTCCACTTCGACAACTGTGACCTGTTCCAGTCACAAAGCCTCCTCCAAACAGACTTACCACCTGTGGATGCTGCGTGGATTCTCTGAACTACTACTACTTCTTCTTCTTCTTCTTCTTCTTCTTCTTCTCCTCAGCGATGACAGGCCCTGTAGACCACATGCTGCATCAACTATCTGCTTCCACCGCCTTCTATCTCTTGCAGTCTCTCTCCACCCTGCGGAAATTCCTAATGCTGCAATGTCCTTCTCTGTGTTATCTTTCCACCATGTACGAGGTTGGCCCAATGGTCTTCTTGCGTGGAGAGGTCCTTCAAATGCTTTTTTGGTGATTCTGTTGTTTTCCATTGTAGCCACATGTCCAGTCCATTGCAGTCTCGTACTTTTTAATTTCTGGATGGTAGTGGGTTGCTTCATTAGCTGATAAATTTCATTGTTCTTTCGAATTCTCCATATGCCATTCTCCAACACAGGTCACCAGATTTTTCTCATTACTTTTCTTTCAAAAACATTGTTTTTTCTTTCATTCTTTGTAAGTGTCCAGCTTTCTGAACTGTACAGTACTATGGAGCAGATGTTAGTGTTGTATAACTTCGTGTTTGTGGTGATTGACAAAGCTTTACTTTTGAGTGGGTTGCTTAGTGAGTACAAACATCTTGACCCTGAGGCTATTCTTTTGTTTATATCCATTGTTATGATATTTTGACTGTTGAAACATGATCCAAGGTATTTAAACTGAAGAACTTTCCTGAATTTAGAATGTTGGTCAATTTCAAAGTAAGAATTTGGGTTTATGACTCGACCTATTTCCATATATTCTGTTTTCTCTTGGTTAATCAAAAGCCCCATTTTGCTGGCACTGTGCCTGAGAGATCTGTACATGTCTTTCAGTTTTTCTTCAAATTCACTCAGCAACATTATATCATCTGCATAAACCAGGAGTTATACTTCACTGTATTCGAATCGGAGACCATTGTATAGATGTAAATTACACTCCTGAACCACTTTCTCTGATGCAAGGTTGAAGAGGACACACGAAAGAGTGTCTCCTTGTTGTAAGCCTGTTTTAATCGGAAAGGCGGGGAATATGGATCCTCTGAACTTCACTGCTGCGTGGGAGCCATCCATGCACAGTTGTATCATCCTAATGATTTTACTGGGTGTACTAAATTATCGTAACATGTTGTAGAGGCTACTTCTGTGGATGCTGTCATAGACTTGCTGGAAGTCAATGAAGAGACAGTGGATGTTTGTGTTGAATTCTCAATATTTCCCAAAGATCTGTTGTATAGTAAACAAATTATCAGTTGTGGAACGGTTTGTTCGAAATCCAGCCTGGTAATCTTGAATAATGTTTTCTGCGTAAAGTTTAAGTTTTTCCAGAATGATCATTGGCAGGATTTTGTATGTTATGTTCAGCCAACTGATTCCTCTGTAATATCCACATTCCATTCTGTTTCCTTTCTTGTGTGTGGGACAAGTTATTGCAGTTTTCCAATCTTCAGGCAGTGTTTCTGTTTTCCATATCATTGTGATAAGGTTATAAATTTCTTTGTGTAGTTTGCTTCGACCTTCCTTTAACATCTCTGCTGATGTCTGGTCCTCGCCTGCTGCCTTGTTGTTTTTCAGCTTTTGAATGGTGTGGATTGCTTCCTGTTCTGTGATTCTACATTCGTCATTATAAATGCTGTCACTCTCAGACATTGCATAACTGAAGGTTATGTGCGGATCAGTGGAATTTAACATTTCTGAGAAATACTCTTTCCATCTTTCGAGGATATCTTCCAGCTGTGTTAGTGTATTTTGATTTTTATCTTTTATGAATAGGTTTTCTCTTTAATAACCTCTCGTACTTTTCTTTGTATACTGAAACAACTTCTTTGAGTTTCCATTCCTGCTTTCCACTTCTATAGATTCTAGGACTCCAGTTAGATACTGTTCGTAGAACTCTTGCTGTTTCTCTTCTAACCGCCTTGAAGGTCTTCCTCCTGTCCTCTCTCTCCTTATTTTGCAGCCACAGTATGCTGGCTTCTTTCCTCTTTTCCACTGCTCTCTCACACTTTTCGTTGAACATTTCTGTTCCTTCGTTTTCTTTTTCCTGTCCAGTGTTTTTTCTGCTGCATCTGTTACTACAGTCTTTATTCTTTCCCAAGCCTTCTTGACACTATTTACCTCCTCAGCTTCTTGCAATGCTGTAAATTGGTTATTTATTTCAGTCGCATAGGTTTCTTTAACGGACAGTTCCTTCAGTTGTTCGATGTATAAATTAGGTTTTGGTGTGATTTTTGATTGTTGATTCCAAATCATCTTGGTTTTCATCTTTTGTACCAGTAGTTCCTCTCTATGTTCTGACATCTCATATAAATGAAGTGCAACGGTGGTCTGTCATAACATGGTCAATATGATTTACTGTTTTGCCATCTGGAGAGCACCATGTACCTTTGTGTATTTCTTTGTGAGGGAACATCATCGAGCAAATTCTTATATTCTTTGACAGTGCAAAATTGATCATTTTTAATACATTTTTGTTTGTGGTCGAATGCTTGCTATGTTTTCCTATTGTGGGGATGAACATATCCTCTTTACCTATTTTTCCATTAAAGTCCCCTAGGATAATTCTCTCCTCCAGGCTTAAACCTCCACTAACAGGTTTCCCACTGCCCCACCTTACCTTTTCCCTACTTTCTTTTGTCCCCACCACTCCTCTCCCACCCAGATTGTGTAGTACCTTTCCCCCATCACTTTTCCTGCCCCCTCCCCTCATGTGGTCTCTCTCTCTCTTTCCCCCTCCCTGTCTCCTTCTTTATCACAATATTCCTCTCCTTTCCTCCAGTCCCCTCCTCCCCTCTCCCATTCTCAATCCTCTGCCCTCCTTTCATCTCATCATACAGCCACTGAGTCATCTTGCGAACGACCTGCCTCGCGCTACCCTGATAGTCTCTCCATGCCTGGTGCATCCTCCCGTACCTCCTCCTCACCATTTTTCCAGGCAGCGGCTTTTGATAATCAATATTCAGTAATCAGTCTTGCCACAGCTGTGAGAGTATAAATCTGGGTGGTTGTGTGTCTGAATATACTCTTACTAGAAACAGAGCTAAAGTTTAAAAGCTAGTGTTTCTGTGTGCTATGCACCAGTCCTCTAAAAGTAAGTGGTTGCGTTTCTCTTGTTTTATATATTTTTCCACCCAGGAATTTTAATATTAATAATGCCTTTGATGAAACATCGGAGATCCAATTCATAATATCTTTGTTCCAAGTATAGAAAGAAGGCCTTGAGAACTGAGATTGTATAGCCACACCACTTGTGTTGATATGACATTTAATTTCATAAACAAGGTCTGCTGCTAATAACAATAAAGGCTGTGTAGGAAATTAATTTGAATGCAGAGAGTGACATGGTCCATTGATTGAAATTGGAGTAGTAGTCTGTTTATACCCCTTAGAAGGAACTTCTTTGCTAATCCTTAGAAAAAACTTCTTTGCTAATTGAAATCTTTCATTTGTTTGAGATGTTGTTCCACTGCTTCAGCTAACAATCCATTTGTAGGTGTAGATCGCATTCTGCTGATGTATATATGCAGACAACAATATCGGAAAACTATTGAGTTTAGACAGCACTTTTTTTGATAAACTGCTGTAAAGGATATTTCAATTGTCCAGTACTGATACAGGGTGGTTAAAAAAGTTTACAAACTGACATGGCACATTGGGCATATGATAAGCATATCAGTAATCACAAAGGTACTGGGGGTTGCAAAGGCCATCTGGGGCTACCAAATGGCGTTGCAGTTATTTAGTCAAATGTTAAAAATGGATGTCCACTACAGGAGATGCTTAACATTTCGTCCAGATGATCGAGGCTTGCCCGACAATGACGATGCACTGGACACCACAGCCTTTCCAAGATACCTGGTGTATCTGGAAGACATCCTGCTGCCACAATAATCCTGCCCACTAGGTCTTCCGGCTATGTAACAGGTGTTTCATAACAAGTCCCTTCAGAGACTCCCACAGGAAAAAAATCGATTGGGGACAGATCAGGTGATTGTGGTGGCCATATGACTGGCCCACCGTGACTAATCCAGAGCCAGGAAAGGTTGCCTGCAGATGTGTCCTCACATGTCTGCTGAAATGTGCGATGGCTCCACTGTGCTGAAATTGAATGTGGTGATGAATAGGCATGACATCATCATTCAGTATGTCTGGCATAACCTCTCACAAGAACATAAGATACATGCAACCATCCTACGATACCAGCCCACACGTTAAGAGTAAATTTGCATTGTGAGGTATACATATGTGTAGCATGTGGGTTCACATCCACCTAAGTATGCAGGTTGTGGATGTTCATCATGCTCTCGAGTGAGAACACAGCCTCATCGGTGAAGAGGACACTTGATGTGAAGCTTCGGTCTGCAGCGGATTCCTGCAGAAACCACTGCACAAATCCCATGTGCCTGTTGTCCTCTGGCTGCAGTGCATGGATGCATTGGAAACGAAACAGATGCAGTCCTTCATTGTGTATAGTGTGCCAGATAGAGGGTTGGGGGATATCAGTGGTGCGGGACACACCTCGTGTACTTGTTGATAGCATATGATCGCACCTTTTCGAGAACGCTTACTTCTGCTGCAACTGTTTGTGTTGCTTGTTGGTGACCAGCATCTGGCTTGTGCACATGTAACGAGCCAGTTTTGTGCAATCGGCAATGCAGGATGGAGAATAATGTGTGGCATGGCACCTTTCTATCGGGATATTTTGCACAATACAATTGCACAGCTTCTCATCTGTTGTAGTTGGCCACGTCATAAATCGAATGCATCTCAGCCATTTTGCAGTACGTGTAGCTAGCTATGTTACTCCCAACACTTCCACAGTGAGAATGGTCCCCACACACTCTGCCTGTGTTTGTGTAGCAACAGCTTCTCGTTCCCATAGAGCTCTCTAGTGGCATTTACAACCCACAGTTCCTATGTGATTACTGATCCTTGTTGTGTGCACATGTCAGTTTGTAAACTTTTTTGAATCACCCTATATAGCTTCGTATAACATCAGAATAATAGAGGGATGAGCTTCCCACCAAGCACCAGCTATTGACTTCATAATATTCGTAGATTGTTTTACATTCAATGTAGTTAATCCATATGAAATATTTGTCTAAAGATCATGCACAAAAATTTCACAGATATTTTAACTGGAAATTTTGTTTCATGCAACAGAATAATATAGTTTTATAAAGTGAATAACTGAGGATTTGTTTCCCAATATTGAAAGGCCACTAACACTGAGCCATCAAATTAACATTGAGACAGCTTGTTCTAAGAAGTATTTTGATGCAGGTAACCTTTTGTCTACAGCATATATCAGGATACAGGAGAATTTTGACTGCTGAAGAAAAAAATATTTTTGAGATCTGAGGTATAGAGTATGTAAAGCAAAGTGTTTGGGACAGCCCCTTGGGTTAAGCCTTTTTCATTTACTTGTGGGGTTAAGTAGTTTATTATTGTGTCGAACAAATATTTCATGTTAATTTGAAAATGACTTGATTTCTGAAACAAAAATGGAAGGAATGCAGCCCATATTTAATAATTTTGGTAGTAGAACTGGTAATAATATATTGCTGTAAGCCCCTGAAATATCTGCAGAAAGTGCTGACCTCTTGTTATTCATGGTTTGGATTTTAGTTGATAAAATGGAGAGCGTGTCAAGCATTTATTTTCATTTGTGAAATCCAAGTTGCAACTTTGGAAATAATTCTTGATTCAAGCCACTATTCCAATTTATTTTAATCATGTGTTCAAGTGTTTTATAACAATGCATGATGATAACGAGGCTGGTATAAATGATTTTTAGCCAAGAGGATTAATGTTGAATTTTGTGATTGGCCACTTCAAATTATTCTACCAATCAGGTGTCAATTCTTTCTTCATCTATGCTGTTTTATAAACATCAAGTAAACATATTTTAGTTAAATTAGGCACATGACGCTACACAGAAGAATCTGTAGCATTCATTAGTACTTTCTGCAGTTATGCATATAGAATGATTGGCATAGAAAGTTATCCAAGTAGCAGTTATTTGTATATTGAAAGTAAGATGCACTGTCAGTGGACTCCATGAATGCTATTAAACAAGTCATCCAGATCTTTGAAGATACTTTCTGCAGGTGAAAGTCTGATTCTTGTTTTAACATGCTGGAATACCTCAGATATGTTCATTTGTTTTTTCATATTCCAGAATATTTGCCCATGAGCATTTTTTGTCATTGTGTTGAGATTTTTTTTTAGTTTGTGCCTGCGTTTTATGAAGTTTAAGCTAATTATCTGTAGTAGGATTTTTCCTGTCTTTATGAAATG
Source organism: Schistocerca cancellata (assembly GCF_023864275.1). Lineage (NCBI taxonomy): Eukaryota > Metazoa > Arthropoda > Insecta > Orthoptera > Acrididae > Schistocerca > Schistocerca cancellata. The sequence goes on along the minus strand of NC_064631.1, from coordinate 33,067,054 downwards.
CAAGTTGTTCTCTGGCAATTTCTTTACAATGTTCAAAGTCTACCATCAAGAAGGATGCTACTTATTCAAGTGCATTAACTTTTACTTTGAGACTGAATGGTCTGCTGCATCCAATATTGCTGCTTTCTCTTTGATGAATCTCCAAGTTTAAGGGTCTTTTGAAATAGTACTGTCTTGCATACTTACACTGAGCTTTCTTAATGTACTAAGGGTATCATGGTTGGCTTTTTCGCATTATTGTTGTTGACATTCAACAAAATTGGTAGTTGGTCCAATTCTTGTGGGTCTTTTAAAGCTACCATTTGGAAATCTTGACAGAGCTAGAACAACATAATATAATTCCCAGTGCTGATGGTCTTTTGGATGAATAAGGTGTTGGAGTTGGTGAGCCATTATTTATTACAATTAGCTGATTATTCTCTGTCACTCCTAATAAGCAACGCTCAAACTCAGGGAGCTGAAATTTCCATGTATAATGACTGGCATAACTAACTGGCAAGAGACTTTATTCCAGGTTTCACCATCTATTTTATTTCTTGATGGAGTATAAACAAACATTATGTTGATACGAATATAATAGAGGGAAACATTCCACGTGGGAAAAATATATCTAAACACAAAGATTTTGAGACTTACCATACAAAAGCGCTGGCAGGTCGATAGACACACAAACAAACACAAACATACACACAAAATTCAAGCTTTCGCAACAAACAGTTGCTTCATCAGGAAAGAGGGAAGGAGAGGGAAAGATGAAAGGATGTGGATTTAAGGGAGAGGGTAAGGAGTCATTCCAATCCCGGGAGCGGAAAGACTTACCTCAGGGGGAAAAAAGGACAGGTATACACTCGCGCGCGCGCACGCGCACACACACGCACACACACACACACACACACACACACACACACACACACACACACTCTATCCGCGCATATGTTTGTGTGTGTGTGTGTGTGTGTGTGTGTGTGTGTGTGTGTGTGTGTATATACCTGTCCTTTTTTCCCCTGAGGTAAGTCTTTCCGCTCCCGGGATTGGAATGACTCCTTACCCTCTCCCTTAAAACCCACATCCTTTCGTCTTTCCCTCTCCTTCCCTCTTTCCTGATGAAGCAACTGTTTGTTGCGAAAGCTTGAATTTTGTGTGTATGTTTGTGTGTCTATCGACCTGCCAGCGCTTTTGTTTGGTAAGTCTCAAAATCTTTGTTTTTACAAACATTATGTTGTAAATACATGAAGCGAGAAGACTTAATAGCTATTTTTTTGTAAATTAGAAATGTATAATTTTAGATCATGTTAATGTATGAGATACTATTGTGAACCAAAATTGCCATACCACCTCTTCCAGCTAATGTATCAGGTCTTATTACTGAATATCCATTGGAAGAGAGAGAGAGAGAGAGAGAGAGAGAAAACTAGGTTTCTGTTATGCAGCCCACCATAATCTTCTGTTGATGAACATTTTTGATGTTGATTTTGTTGGATAGAACAGATCTTGGATTCCATTGTAACACCCATAAATTCCTGATTTTGCGAGTAGTGATCTAATTTGCTTCCTAATATGGGTATCAATAGTAGTAGTCTGGATGTAATGTACTGAGGAACTACCAATTCATTTTTATGTAGTTGTTCTAACAAAATTTCACAGTAACAGATTAACATGAATTGATTTCCTTTGCCTGTGTGTGTGTGTGTGTGTGTGTGTGTGTGTGTGTGTGTGTGTGTGTGTGTGTGTGCAGAAAAAAAATTGGTTAAGCCACAGTGCCCTTTGTTATATACCCTTAGCACAGTTGAAAGTATTACCACTGAGATGGACAGGTATAGGTTGAAACAATTGTGACAACTGAAAACTGTAATTTGAATCCCTGCCTTTTGAAAGTAGTGCTCTACTGTACAAACTAGCCACACCTAAGTAGGTGAGATATGAGAAGATAAAGATAAGATTAATTTTTTCCTGAAACAAACAGTTAACAATGGTTCAAGGAGATTAAGATTCAACATCCTGTCAACAAGGTCACTCGAAACTTAGCATGAGATCAGATTAGACAAGGATGGGGAAGAAAATGGGTCATTCCTTTATTTAATGATGTCTCTTGCATTCACATTAAGTGACTTAGATAAACCATGGAAAATATAAATCTGGATGGCCACACAGGGATATGAACCTCAATAATCTCAAATAAGCCATCTCATTCGATAACACTGGTTTATGACATATAGACTATTTTGTCCTTTTGGGTCTGTCAATTCTGTTTTATGCAACTATTTAACACAGGTCTTCAAAATGATAAATTGTTTGAAACTTCCTGACAGATTAAAACTGTGTGCTGCAGTGGGATTTGCACCTGGATCATTGTGTTTCGTGGGATGTTCTCTCATTAGATTATGCTATCTTGGCATGGCCCATGAACTGCCTTCACAGTACTTCATCCTATTTCCCAAACTTCACAGAATCTGTCCTGCAGAAGACAATAATCGATCCTGGAAGAAAGTGTATAGCAGAGAAATGACTTATCCACAACCTCGATAAATTACTTACCTCAATACACTTCTCTTCCAACATTTTCACTATTTAATGTCAAATAGAGTGTCAAACCCTCAGACACCCAGTAGAAGTGTGTTTCATAATTACTATTCCCAATCATAGTTACTCAGAACCAACAAAAATCATATTTAATGGGAAACAAAAGAACAGTATATCAAAGAGAAGGTTGCAATCATTGATGGGTATTACAAGAAGCAAACTTTACTGCTCCAGTAGGTAACAATAATCAAACTACTTCAATGAAAGTATTTTCAAATTTTATCTGCAAGAGATTATTAGTGAAAGAACAATCATTTTATTTTTCCTTTCTTGTTGTTGTCATCAATGTTTTTGTGTGTGCTTGTGTCTTTGTCTTTCCAAGTACAGAGTTTTCATTCTTCCTCAATTCTATTTTTTGTTGTTGCATTATATGAGGGTGGTTTGAAAAGTTCTCGGAACAGAATTGAAAAAAGTACTTGCATCACTGAAACTTTTTTTTATTTTTCAATGTAGTCCTCCTTGTAGATTAATGCACTTGGTCCAAATGATGTTCCAGTGCCTTGATCCCATCTCAAAAATGAGTTTCCTCCAGGCCTGCAAAACAGTTGTCAACTCTGGCTATCAATTCTTTATTTGAAGTGAATCTTGGTCTACCAAGAAAAATTTTCAGTTTTGGGAAGAGATGAAAGTCTGATGGACTCATATCAGCTTAATAAGGTGGATGTGGCAACAATTCGTACCTTAGTTCGTGTAATTTTGCCATGGGGATGGCACATGTGTGCAGGCGCCTGTCAAGTTGCGGCACCTATCTTGCAGGTAATTTTTTTCGTTTCTAATTCTTCAGGTAAAATGTGATATACCCTTTCAGATGACATCTGGCAATTGTGAGCACTTTCATGCACTTTCAATTGGCAATCCTCCATGAGCATTTTGTACACTTTTGCAATGATTTCTGGATTAGTTACACACCTTGGTCGACCACTGCGTGGATCATCATCTAAGCTCTCCCAACCAAATTTAAATTCATTTGTCCACTTGGCAATAGTTGAATATGAAGGAGCAGAGTCCTCCAGTGTATTCTGGAAACCGGCATGAATGTCCTTTGCTTTCATACCTTTCTTTACGAAGTACTTAATCACTGCTCGAATCTCAATTTTTTCCATCTTCGCAAATCGCTATGCGGGAACAACAACAGAGCCACGTCACTGCCACAACTCTCTTACAAGAGCACTGATGTGGCACATGTTTACAGGCAACAGTCCATTCAATATCACATGAACAACTCGTTGCACTAGCACTGACCTCTCGTGGTGATTCCGAGAACTTTTCAAACTACCCTCATATAATTTTCAATGAGAGTTACTATGCTTTTATATATATTTCTTTCTTCCTTCTACAATATTTTGTGTCTGTGCTGCAATAATTGAGAATTAAATCTAAAGCTTACAGCACTTGTGAGTGCTATTTCAGCTGTTTAACAGGTTAGTCCTAATGATATCAAAAGCAAAATTCAGTTGAGAAAACTATAAAATTACAGAGACAGAATGGCTGGCGGGCCATAGCTTACCTTCAGGAGATGAAATTCCAGTACTGCTGACTGACACATTTAAATGGAATAAAATATTTCCTAGCTTTTGAAACTATTTGTTCCTCCCTCAGGGAGGAGAGAGAGAGAGAGAGAGAGAGAGAGAGAGAGAGAGAGGGAAGATCAGAAGAGAACAACATGTTACTCAGACCCCAGGATGAGAGGACATGGGGAAACAAAATGGGTTTAGTCTAATACTTCTGATCACATGTGATAAAGGCTAAAGGAACTGTGTGTATTACACCAAGGTTACTTTAAACAGAAACATATATAGTTTATGTATAGAGCAATTTATTAAACAGCTGCAATATACTCATTTCATGAGAGGTTTCCTATACAAAATAGACAATGATACACAAGCAAAATACAGTGAGTAATGCAGCTTCAGGGATTTGTTTCTTATCACAAACAGTTGCAAGAAGGAGGACAAAATTTGTTGTGATTGCAACTGCAACTTTAAGGTAGTATAAAAAAATTCCAGAATGTACAATGAAAGATGCTTTCATTTTCCAAGTTTCACAGCTGCTAACCCGCTGAAATTTTCTGTATGTGGCCTTTGCATTGCTGTACAGTGTGCCAAAATAATTTAACAAAGTAATAGAGCAATTATACCAAAACAACTCCTTAAGATAACACTGTATCAATGAACTGGAAAAAGTTTTTATTTGTATACTACACAGGGTCTCAATCATTCTTTGATACAATACTGTTTTTATTAACCACACAGCTACCTCGGTGCTATGTATCCAGCCCTGTAATTTTCTTCTCTAATAAAGCAGCATTACGCGCAGCCTGTTTGCTTCTTTTATGTTGATCCTGGATTTTTATAAAATGATCCAAAAGTTGCTTGAAGTCCAAGAACTTTTCATGTTTATTACTCTCTTCTTTCGTGGCATGAAGAGCTCTGTGAACAATAGAATGGAATTCCCCTTAAATTGATGTTTTATTGGCTTATAAAATTATAGTACCTTATTTACATTAATGGTGTACATATATAAAAGGAGAGGTGTGATTCCTCTGGAAGAAGTTTGCTCCGAAAAGATGAATTCAGATAGAAGTATGAAAATTTACTATTTGAGAATGAACCTAACGAAATGTGTCACTGTTTGTTCAACAACTGGAATATTGTGCTTCATATTCCAAAAATTACGTTCTTAAAGAAACAAAATGATAATTTATCATAAATCTGACTACCGAATGCTTCCCTCTCTCTATAATACTTTTTTCGCATGTCTCACCTTCTGTATACTCCCCTCCCTTGCCAAACAACCTTTTTTGCTTCTCCTCCCTGCATAGGAAAGTTTGTGTGTGCATGTGGCGGAGGGTATACATGGCTCTTCATGAGTAACATCTGAAAAATTAGAGCCCAAATGTCTATGCAAGCAGTTATCTTGAGTTTTTAAGCGCAGTTCGGTGTGAAACCTTAATGACAAATGGTAGCCTAATCTATGATAATCTTTTTTCTTTTTTTCTTTTTCAATATCACAGAGGTCTTTTTTACATTAGTAATCAAACTCTAAAAACCAGTACATGAAATGGTAATCATACATCAATTTCCTTTTAGGACGGTTTGAGACCCTAACAAATTAAAATCTGTATTGAGCATCTGTCGTTTTACATCTACAACTTCTATACTCTGCAAAGAACCATGAGGTGCATCGCAGAGTGCAAGTCCCACTGTACCAATTAATAGGGTCTCTTCCCATTCCATTCACGTACAAAGTGTGGGAGGAATGCCTTTGTGCATGCTCTAATTAGTTTGATGTTATCCTCACGATCCCTATGTGAGTGATACATAGGGGATTGTAGTATATTCCTAGAGTCATCATCTAATGCTGGCTCTTGAAACCTGTTAATAGGCTTTCCTGGATAGTTTACACCTATCTTCGACAGTCTTCCAATTCAGTTTCTGCATTATCTTTGTAACTCTCTCCCACAGCTGAAACAAACCTGTGACCATTCACGCTGCCCTTCTTTGTATATGTTCAATATCCCCTGGTAGTCATACATGGCACGGGGTCCCACACACTTCACCAGCATTCTAAAACTGATGATCTGTAAGTGATCTCCTTTGTACACAGATCGCACTTCTCCAGTATTCTACCAATAAACCGAAGACTACCAACTGCTTTACCCATGACTGAGCTTATGCGATCATTCTATTTCATATTCCTACAAAATGCTACACCCAGGTATTTGGATGAGTTGGCCCATTCCAGTCATCAAGCTATGACTGAATATTTAACCAGCTTCATTGCAGACACCTGCATCATCTGCAGAAAGTCTGAGATTACTATTAATATTGTCTGCAAGGTCATTAACATGCAAAATGAATAACAAGGGTCCCAACACACTTCCCTGGGGCACACTTGGAAGTTACTTCTACATCTGATGATGACTCTCCATCCAAGATAACATGCTGCATCCTCCCTACCAAAAACTCCTCAATCCAGTCACAAATTTGACTTGATACACACATGATAATACTTTTGATAATAAGTGTAGGTGTGGTACTGTGCCAAATAATTTTTGGAAATGAGCAAATACTCCATCTACCCGACTGCACTGATCCAATGCTTTCAGTATGCCATGTGAGAAATGTGCAAGTTGGGTTTCGTACGATCTATGTTTTCGGAATCCAAACTGTTTGGCACTGAGGTGGTCATTCTGTTCAACATACCTCATTATGTTTGAGTTCAGAGTATCTTCAAAGATTCTACAACAAATCAATGTCAAGAATATTGGACAGCAGTTTTGTGGATCACTTGTATTATCCTTCTTGTAGAAAGGTATAATCTGTGCTTTTTCCTAAAAACTGGGCACAGTTTTTTGTTTGAGGGATCTACAATAGATTACGGTTAGAAGAGAGGCGAACGCAGCCACGAATTCAGTATAGAAACTGACAGGGGTCCCATGGCACCCTGGAGCTTTGTTCAATTTTAACAATTTCAGCTGTTTCTCAACACCACTGACACTAATAGGTTTCATTCATCTTTGTAATTGTTACAAGGATTGAATTGGGAAATTCTTATGGGCTTTTCTTTGTAAAGTAACATTTGAAAACTGAGTTCAACATTTCAGCTTTTGCTTTGCCACCTCCAATTTCATTTCCTGTCTCATTCGCTAGAGGCTGCACACTATCTTTGGTGCTCCTAACAGCCTTTATATACAACCAGAATTTCTAAGAGTTTCATGAAATGTCATTTGACAATATTCTGCAATGGTAGTCACTGAAGGCCTAATGTTTGTGGGAAAAAGTTACATATTTTATGAAGCAAAACTCATCTACTGCTAACACGTGACCTATTTCTGGAAAGACTGATTCTACAGTTAGTTGAGTATTTTCCTTATATCTGAAATAATTTACCACGGGCTGTGACAGTTAAACCAAGGCAATCACAGTTTCAAATACTGATGGTTTTAACAAGCAAGTTATCACTGAACACCTTCTCGAAATACACAATTAAATACTATTGTGTTACATTTCCATTATTGTTGTTCAAATCCATTAAAAAAAGAGCAATATGAAATAAATTGTGGGAATATTATAGCGAAAAGACCACAAAAGAATCTAGAAGTAATTCAGACAAGTCCAAAATGTTACAGTTCAGTTGACTGAAATGGTGAAAGAAGAGCCCCAAGAGTTAAAGTTGGCTCTGTTGCAATGCTTTGCACATTTACCACAACCAAACACAATACAATTTTGTATACATCTCTATGGTAGTGTTTTTTTTTTTTTTTTTTTTTGTTTGTGGTTTTAGGGCGCAAAACTGCTATGGTTATTAGCGCCCAGCCCGTGACTTAAGACAGTAAAAAACCGAAATTGAAAACCAGCAGCAATGGGAACAAACTCATAAAATTGGAGAAACTAAAAGTAGAAAGAATGCTTAAAAATCCACTACAGACAGGGGGTGGTTGTCCCCAAAAAAAACTTCAAATGACTGACGTCATTTCACTGTCACTAATAAACTGGAGAACGAGGTCGGCTGAGCGCGTGTCATCTGCTAAAATCGACGATAGATCAGGCGATAGCTGTAGACGGGAGCGTAACGGATTAAAATAGGGGCATTCAATTAAAAGGTGTCTGACCGTCCACGGCTGAGAGCAGTGGGGACAGAGTGGAGGAGGATCACCGCTTAAAAGATGTCTATGGCTAAAAAGACAGTGCCCTATCCGGAGTCTAGCTAAAATTACCTCCTCCCGACGACGCGTTCGGGAGGAAGAGGTCCAAGCGCAAGGAAGGGCTTTCACTTCCCGCAATTTATTACGGGGAAGTGCCGACCAATGCGCATGCCATAAATGAGCAACTTGGCGACATAAACCGCTCCGTAGATCGGTGAAGGGAAGCGACTGAATAGCTGGCCGAGGAAGAGAGACTGCAGCCTTGGCCGCCATATCGGCCGCCTCATTCCCAAAGATACCAGCGTGTCCCGGGAGCCAGAGGAACGCCACCGAGACGCCCCCCAGGTGGAGCAAGCGCAGACAGTCCTGAATCCGGTGGACCAGAGGGTGCACAGGGTAAAGAGCTTGGAGACTGAGGAGAGAGCTGAGAGAATCGGAGCAGATAACGTACTGTATCCGCTGATGGCGGCGGATGTAGTGGACAGCCTGGAGAACAGCGTAAAGCTCCACAGTATAAACCGAACACTGGTCGGGAAGTCGAAAGCGATTTGGGGTGTCGCCAACAATATAGGCACTCCCTACACCTAACGATGTTTTCGAGCCGTCGGTGTAAATAAATGTGGCGTCCGTCATTTGTGCACATAGAGCAGCAAATGCCCGACGATAAACAAGTGTAGGGGTACCATCCTTGGGAAATTGACAAAGGTCACGGAGCAGGCAGATCTGGGGACGGAGCCAAGGCGGTGCTGTACCCCAAGTTGTCAAGAAGGTTTTCGGAAAGCGGCAGGAAAGAGAATGGAGCAATTGACGGAAGCGGACTCCCGGGGGTAGTAGGGAGGAGGAGCGGCCTGCATAACCTACATCAAAGGAGGCGTCGAAAAAAAGATCATGGGCTGGATTTGCAGGCATGGAAGACAGATGGCTAGCATAACGACTCAGGAGGACTGCTCGCCGATTGGACAGCGGAGGTTCAGCAGTCTCAGCATAAAGGCTTTCCACAGGGCTAGTGTAAAAAGCTCCAGACACTAAACGTAATCCACGGTGGTGGATAGAGTCGAGACGCCGAAGAATAGACGGCCGAGCAGAGGAGTAGACTATGCTTCCGTAATCCAATTTTGAGCGCACTAAGGCGCGATAGAGGCGGAGAAGGACCACTCGGTACGCTCCCCAGGAGGTACCATTCAGGACACGGAGGGTGTTAAGCGATCGCAGACAGCGAGCCGAAAGATAGGAAACGTGGGAGGACCAGCACAGTTTTCTGTCAAACATAAGACCCAAGAATTTAGCGACGTCTGAAAACGGAAGGTTGACAGGACCTAGATGTAAGGAGGGCGGAAGAAACTCCTTACGTCGCCAAAAATTGACACAAACGGTCTTACTGGGTGAGAAACGGAAGCCAGTTTCGATGCTCCACGAGTGGAGGCGATCGAGACATCCTTGAAGACGTCGTTCAAGAAGGCTGGTCCGTTGAGAGCTGTAGTAGATCGCAAAATCGTCCACAAAGAGGGAGCCCGAGACATCAGGAAGGAGACAATCCATAATTGGATTTATGGCGATGGCAAACAGTACAACACTCAGCACGGATCCCTGGGGTACCCCGTTTTCTTGGGAGAAAGTATGGGAGAGAGTAGTGTTCACCCGCACCCTAAAAGTGCGCTCTGCCATAAATTCGCGAAGAAAAAGGGGCAGCCGGCCTCGAAAGCCCCAAGAGAACAGTGTGCGGAGGATGCCTGTCCTCCAACAGGTATCGTATGCTCTCTCCAGATCAAAAAATATTGCTACCGTTTGGCGTTTCCGGAGAAAATTGTTCATGATATAAGTGGAGAGAGCAACAAGATGGTCAACTGCAGAACGATGCTTCCGAAATCCGCATTGGGCTGGTGTTAAAAGACTGCGGGATTCCAGCCACCAAGCTAAACGGTAATTCACCATACGCTCCAAAACCTTACAGACACTACTCGTGAGAGAAATGGGGCGATAGCTAGAGGGGAGATGTTTGTCCTTTCCAGGTTTCGGAACGGGAACGACAATAGCTTCCCGCCACCGTTTGGGAAAGGTACTGTCGGTCCAAATTTGATTATAAAGGCGGAGGAGGTAACGCAGACTAGGGGTTGATAAATGCAGCAACATTTGGACATGGATACCATCCGGTCCTGGGGCGGAGGAGCGAGAAGATGAGAGGGCATGTTGGAGTTCCCGCATGGAGAAAACAGTATTGTAGCTTTCGTGATTTTGAGAGGAGAAAGCAAGAGGTCGCACTTCCGCTGCACGTTTCTTCGGGAGAAACGCTGGCGGGTAATTTGAAGAGCTCGAAATCTCAGCAAAGTGCTGACCCAACGAGTTAGAAATTGCGACGGGGTCCACTAAGGTATCATGCGCGACAGTGAGCCCAGAGACCGGGGAGAAACTAGGCGCGCCTGAGAACCGTCGAAGCCGACTCCAAACTTCCGAGGAGGGAGTGAAGGTGTTAAATGAGCTAATAAAGAATTTCCAGCTTGCCTTCTTGCTATCGCGGATGACGCGACGGCATCGCGCACGGAGCTGCTTATAGCGGATACAGTTGGCCAAAGTAGGATGGTGACGGAAAATGCGAAGAGCACGTCGCCACTCACGTATTGCGTCACGGCATGCCTCGTTCCACCAAGGAACTGGGGGGCGCCGGGGCAATTCGGAGGTGCGTGGTATTGAACGTTCCGCAGCTGTAAGGATAACGTTGGTAATGTGTGTGACCTCATCGTCGACGCTGGGAAAGCGACGGTCATCGAATGTCGCGAGAGACGAAAAAAGTGTCCAATCGGCTTGGGCAAACTTCCAGCGTCGCGGGCGCATATATGGCAGTCGAGGCTGCAGTCTGAGGACACATGGAAAGTGGTCACTCGAGTGTGTATCATCAAGGGCGAACCATTCGAAGCGCCGAGCTAGCGGAACAGTACCGACCGCAAGGTCCAAATGAGATAAAGTTGTCGTGGAGGCAGACAAAAATGTGGGGACCCCAGTGTTGCGGCAAACTAGATCCGCTTGGTGGAAGACGTCTAGCAATATGGAGCCACGTGGACAAGGATGTGGAGATCCCCAAAGCGGGTGGTGGGCATTGAAGTCCCCAACCAGCAAATAGGGGGGTGGAAGCTGACGAAGAAGGTGAAGGAGATCAGCTCGTGCCATTGGTGTGGACGATGGAATGTATACAGTACAAAGAGAGAACGTGTATCCGGAAAGGGAAAGATGGACGGCGACAGCTTGGAAGGAAGTGTTTAAGGGGATTGGGTGATAATGGAGAGTATCATTGAGAAGAATCATGAGTCCTCCATGGGCTGGAGAGCCTTCAACAGAGGGGAGATCATATCGGACGTACTGAAAATGAGGGAGAACAAAGCGGTCATGGGGACGCAGCTTTGGTTCCTGAAGACAGAAGATGACCGGCGAGTAGGATCGTAAGAGGATCGACAATTCATCCCTATTGGCTCGAATGCCGCGGATATTCCAGTGGATAATGGACATGGGGTGAACAGAAAATGGAGGAATGTGACCAAAGTTGCTGTCAAGTCAAAGACTGCTCGGAGCTAGCGACCGACAGCATGGAATGGCAGTCAGCTGAAGGCAGAAGATCCTGATCCATAGGTTGGTCAGGAGCAGCTCCTGCCACCAGCGATCGGCCGGTGGACTGGCCACCAGCAGTGCGCCTCGGCGACACAGAAGACGGCCGAGGGCGATTTCCGCCAGGTGGTGCTGTAGATGGGACACGCCGTGGCGGAGAAGGAGAGGAACTGGGTTTCTTCGTAGCCTTCTTGGAAGAATGATGTTTAGATGAAGGAGGAACCGATGGTTGGGAAGTTGCGGTACGTAAAAACTCTTCATGAGTATGCTCTTTTTTCGAAGACTTGGCGTCCGACTTTTGGGCTCGAGATTTAGCAGAACCCGACGAAGGGTGAGCCATAGAGTGGGCAGGCGAAAGTGGTGAGGTTGAACGAGCGATCTTTGCGCTGGCCGATCTGACGACCGTGGCACTAAAGGTGAGGTCGCAAGTCTGCGTGGCCGCCTCCTTTGTTGGCCGAGGAGAAGCAAGGACAGTGCTGTATTTTCCTGTCTGAGGCACGGTGGGCTTGCGACTGGCGAATAATTTTCGAGCAGCAAAGGTCGACACCTTTTCCTTCACTCTTATTTCCTGGATGAGCTTTTCGTCCTTAAAAACGGGGCAATCTCGAGAGGAAGCAGGGTGGTCACCCATACAGTTGATGCAGCGAGGGGATGGAGGTGGACAAGCACCCTCATGGGCCTCCTTGCCACACGTAACACATTTGGCCGGATTGGAACAGGACTGGCTGGTGTGATTGAACCGCTGACACCGATAGCAACGCGTAGGGTTTGGGACGTAAGGGCGAACGGAAATTATCTCATAGCCTGCTTTGATTTTCGATGGGAGTTGAACTTTATCAAATGTCAAGAAGACAGTGCGGGTTGGAATGATGTTCGTGTCAACCCGTTTCATAACTCTATGAACTGTCGTGACGCCCTGGTCAGACAGATAGTGCTGAATTTCTTCGTCAGACAATCCATTGAGGGAGCGTGTATAAACGACTCCACGCGAGGAATTTAAGGTACGGTGCGGTTCCACCCGTACAGGGAAGGTGTGGAGCAGAGAAGTACGCAGCAATTTTTGTGCCTGGAGGGCACTGTGTGTTTCTAACAACAGGGTGCCATTCCGTAATCTGGAACAAGACTTTACACGACCTGCAATTGCGTCGACACCTTTCTGAATAATGAAAGGGTTGACTGTGGAGAAGTCGTGACCTTCATCAGACCGAGAAACAACAAGGAACTGTGGCAACGATGGAAGAATCGTCTGTGGCTGAGACTCAGTATACTTACGTTTGTGAGCAGACATAGTGGAAGGTGAGGAAACCATTGCGGAAGAATCCCCCATGATTACCGGCGTCTCCGATGGCGCGCTCCTCCCTTGTGGGGGCCCTCTCTGAGGGCACTCCCGCCTTAGGTGATTGTTCACACCTCAGGTCACACCTCCCGACAAACGGACGGAGGGACCAATCGGCACTTTCGGAAGGTATCAGCTCGGGTAATCACCCCTCCCTGGGCCTGGCCGTTACCAGGGGGTACGTACGTGTCCTACCTGTCTACCCGGGGCGGGGAATTACGCGTTACCCCGTCACCGGCTACGCACAAAAGGCGTGGGTTGGCCTTCAGACACGCACAGGGAGGAAGAAAGATCAAGGGAAAGGAAAGAAGAGAGGTCTCAAACGCCGCAGCGGAGAAAAGGGAAAGAGAAGAGGTAAGGAAAAAGGAAGGACAAAGGAAGGAAGAAGACATAAAAGCAAGGAAGGCGAAGAATGCAATACATTTACGAGCGTCCGTCTCCGGACGTAGGCACAAACCATACTCCCAGATGGGGAGAAAGGGAAGGAAAGAGCCAGAGGTGAGGGGAGGAGGGGCGAAGATAGGGATGGGGAAGGATGCGGAAAGGGAAGGTATGCAGCCCGGAAAGGAAGGAAGGCCACATTAGCTCGGGGTCCCGTGCTCGCTACGCATGTATCCACAAAAGAGTTGTGGACCCCCTGGGGGGTCTATGGTAGTGTGCTGTTCGCCTCAACAGCTGAGTGGTCAGCACGGCAGAATGCCATGCAAAGGGGCCCGGGTTTGATTCCTGGCTGAGGTGGGGATTATTTCCACTCAGGGACTGGGTGTTGTGTTGTCTTCACCATCACCTCACCCACATCGACACGCGAGTCGCCAAAGTGGTGTCAACTAAAAAGATTTGCACCAGGTGACTGGTCTACCCAACAGGAGGCCTTAGCCACACGACATTTCATTTCATACCATAGCCTGAGGAACATTTAAGCTAAAAGCTGGTGACAGTGCTGCCAGGTATTGGGGCTCTTCTTCGCTGTACAAACTGTAGTACGTTACTATCTGAAATAGAGGGCAAGGACAGCAAAATTATGGACTGCAAAATGAACGAAGCATTCTTACAAAAGAGACACAAAGACAGTTGTATGCAATAAGAACTGCACACTGCTGAGCTCATTCACTGCGGAAGGAATCCAAATGCTACAATAAAATGTCCAATGTGGAGAAAAGTCAGGACTTCATGTCAATCTTTGTGTCTGGAAGGAGCTACAAAACAGCTAGGTGACTGACTCACCTCCACTTTCTTGCCTCACATTTCCAATCATTCCTTGTCTCCATGGGTGTGTCCCTGTGCTTCACTGGTGAAGTCACTTCATATACAAGGTGCATTCAAGTTCTAAGGCCTCTGATTTTTTTTCACCAGACTGGAAAGAGATAGAAACATGCGCATTGTTTTAAAATGAGGCCGCGTTCATTGTCAATACGTCCCAGAGATGGCAGCAACGTATGGCAGATGGAATTTTACCACCAGCGGCGAGAATGAGAACTGTTTTAAATACTTAAAATGGCGACGTTTTCCTTACTTGAACAGCGTGCAATCATTCATTTTCTGAATTTGCGTGGTGTGAAACCAATTGAAATTCATCAACAGTTGAAGGAGACATGTGGTGATGGAGTTACGGATGTGACGAAACTGCGTTCGTGGGTGCGACAGTTTAATGAAGGCAGAACATCGTGTGACAACAAACCGAAACAACCTCGGGCCCGCACAAGCCGGTTTGACGACATGATCGAGAAAGTGGAGAGAATTGTTTTGGGGGATCGCCGAATGACTGTTGAACATATCGCCTTCAGAGTTGGCATTTCTGTGGGTTCTGTGCACACAATCCTGCATGACGACCTGAAAATGCGAAAAGTGTCAACCAGGTGGGTGCCACGAATGCTGACGGACGACCACATGGCTGCCCGTGTGGCATGTTGCCAAGCAATGTTGACACGCAACGACAGCACGAATGGGACTTTCTTTTCGTCGGTTGTGACAATGGATGAGACGTGGATGCCATTTTTCAATCCAGAAACAAAGCGCCAGTCAGCTCAATGGAAGCACACAGATTCACTGCCACCAAAAAAAATTTCGGGTAACTGCCAGTGCTGAAAAAATGATGGTGTCCATGTTCTGGGACAGCGAGGGCATAATCCTTACCCATTGCGTTTCAAAGGGCACTACGGTAACAGGTGCATCCTACGAAAATGTTTTGAAGAACAAATTCCTTCCTGCACTGCAACAAAAACGTCCGGGAAGGGCTGCGCGTGTGCTGTTTCACCGAGACAACGCACCTGCACATCGAGCTAACGTTACGCAACAGTTTCTTCGTGATAACAACTTTGAAGTGATTCCTCATGCTCCCTACTCACCTGACCTGGCTCCTAGTGACTTTTGGCTTTTTCCAACAATGAAAGACACACTCCGTGGCCGCACATTCACCAGCCGTGCTGCTATTGCCTCAGAAATTTTCCAGTGGTCAAAACAGACTCCTAAAGAAGCCTTCGCCGCTGCCATGGAATCATGGCGTCAGCGTTGTGAAAAATGTGTACGTCTGCAGGGCGATTACGTCGAGAAGTAACGCCAGTTTCATCGATTTCTGGTGAGTAGTTAATTAGAAAAAAAAAAAAATCCGAGGCCTTAGAACTTGAATGCACCTCGTAAGAGTATAGATCAGTATGTTGCAGTAGCAATGTTGGATGCCACCTTGGCTGCTGCATCTGCCAGTTTTTTGTGCCGAATTTCCACATACTCTGATGCTCACCTTTTTTCAATGTTGTAAGCTGAATTGGGAACCCTGGATATCATGGGCTGTTTGCCCTACTGGGTACATATACCGAACGGATTGCCGTGCATTGACAAGGTTGGAGGAGAGCATGGGTGTTAATGCTGGGAAGGGGAGGGGATGGTGACAGGGGGTACGTGCCCCACCCAACAAAATTTTTTTTAGTCCCTGTTGGCAAAAAATGATACCACTGAATAAATGTATCTAAGCTTAACTAACTGCATATATTAAAAGCTCTTAAGCAGTAAGAATTAATGGTTTGGTGGATTTGCTAATATCCTAGCAAATCAAATACACTTATATTTTCATTAAAAAGACAGTCTCCCAAGTTTTAACCAACTGTTGGTATCTCTACGAGTGATGATGGAGTGGGATAGATAAGCACGAATCTGCTTGGGTTTGTTGTAAGTTCATAAGACGGGTGACTAGGAGGCAGAAAGCTAACAACGGGATGCCATGTGGCAATCACTTACAGTCTGGTGTTGGTATAATAATAAAGTTACAGTCAGTGTATGTGTCAAGAGGAACTGCTATGAACAATGTTCGAGGCAATTCATCAATTTTGCCTTTTTTTACAAGGCAAAGGAACAATGTTAAGTAAATGTTTATTACAAGATGTATATCAATTTTATGACTACAATGTAGGAGAACCTAGGTTATAGGAATTTATCAACTGTTTTTTATACTGATCTAAATATAGCATATAGCCTATTATTTTCTCTGTTATTTTTCTTTGTTTCTTCCCTACAAAAAGGTTTAGGATATAATAATAATAATAATAATAATAATAATAATAATAATCATACAAACACCAATGGTAAATTTAAATGTTAATATTAGATAAACTTTTATACTTGGTAGTTGGAAAATACATTTTAATCCATGGTTAAATTAGTACGCTTTAGGAGTTTTAAGTGCCATCAAAACACATGGTCTGAGGCATCCAGAATGCTCCAAAAAGTGGCTTTATGTCCTAATTTTTTCAACTTTTCTCAATGGAATCTCGAATTTAGGTTCCCTTGTGACATACATCCTATTTACTGAGTCGTCTCCTTCCCATCCCCTCCTCCTGTTTAATTGGGTGTTAGTGATGCCTATGGAGACGAGGGCAATTACTGTTGGGAGGGAGAGGTAACAAGCACTTGGGCTAGGAATGTGGCATTAGTGATCTGGCTCTGATTGAAGAAGGGGCAGTTGACTGTGGTGCACAAGGGTGTGGAGGAGTGCTCTGGTAGGTGAAGAGTACATGGAGTGATGGGTGGAGGTGGCTGTAGGACAGAGTCTGGCAGATATTAAGGCAAGGAGGATTGCAGGATCAATAGGTGTCTCTCGCACATACATAGTTCAGTGAAGCTTGTAACAGGAAGAGGATCCAGTTTGCATGGGTTGTGAAGCAACAATTGAAGTTGGGTGCTCAGCAGCACGAACCACTACTCGATGGTCAACTTTAATCTTTGCAGAATTTAGCAGTGTCCACTCATTCAGACAGCAGGCATTTGGTGGTCACGCCGGCATAAGAAGCTGTACAAAAGTTACATCAGTGCTGGTATGTGTATAACCACTTTCACAGGTAGGCATAGAATGGTTCCCATGAGCATGTCATGTAGTTGTTTCTAATATAATCCCTCAAAGAAGACATACTTATGGGTAGGGATGGCGTTTTTCAGATATTTAAGGAACAAGGTGGTGGGTTTGTATTGAGATAATTTTGGTCACTGTTTCAAGTGAAGCCACTGCCTCTTTTGTAAACACTTCCAGACAAAAACTGCTTACACAAGAGCCAAAGGACACATAAGTAAGTGCTAGGTGGGAAGGCAAAATGTCATAGCTCAAAGAAGCGGAATGTGGGACTGTGTCCTGTGCAGAATGATCTAAACAGAAACATCCCCTGAGGCAGTCTGCCGAATACAAAAAGTGATGCAGACACTGCTTGACAAGAGACCAGGAAAGATTCATCAAATTAGCTGCAAAGTAGTAATGGTTAATTTTTGAGAATTAGGTAACTTGATCAAGGAAATTTGAGGAATGGAATATGAACTACAATGCAAAACATAGTACTAGTATGTATCGCCACATTGTTGTTTGACACAGCGGCTGTAAATATCAAATTTCGAACGAGAGACCAACTCCAGCCGCAATAAGGCATCAAAATAATTTGACGGTGAAAATTGAAAATTTGTGCTGGACCAGGACTTGAACTTTGATCTCCTAATTTAACAGGAGCAGTTCCCTTAACCACCTCACCCATCTGAACATGCTTCGCGTATGACCCAAATTCTTGACTTGTCACACGCTAGTGGCATCCACTGCCCATTCACCCGTATATGCACAACAGGGTCTGTTTGGGAATACAGGACTGACTGTGAGCAAGTAGGTGAACAGACGGGGGATGCTACTAGAGTGCAACAACATGAAAATTTGGGCCAGGTGGAAGCGTGTCCAGATGACGAAGCAGGTAAGGCAACCACTTGCGTTCAGTAAGATGTTGAGGTTTGAGCCCCAATCCAGCACAAATTTTCAGCTTTCGTCACTGGATTATTTCAATGCCTGATGGTGGCTGGAGTCAGTCTCTCATGCAAAATTTGAAAATACAATTCAAAACTTCAATTGATTGTGACAGATTTTCATCCTATGTAATTACAGTGTTATCAATTCAACAGTAGTCTCTGTCT
This sequence comes from Schistocerca cancellata, assembly GCF_023864275.1. NCBI lineage: Eukaryota > Metazoa > Arthropoda > Insecta > Orthoptera > Acrididae > Schistocerca > Schistocerca cancellata. The sequence continues at coordinate 33,048,467 of NC_064631.1, read as the reverse complement.
TGTTAATTGTCTGTTTTCAATGTACAGTTAGTAAATTTTATTTTGCTAATTTTCGTAATACAAACAAAGTATAAATGAATATTTGTGAAGGTATGAAATTTTATTTGTAGATTTATTCCTTTAGTTGTGTTTTTGTGTAATAATAATATACTGAATGTATGTTGGTCAGTGCTATGCCTGTTAGGTTGTGATTGTTATCTATGTTCTATAAATGAGGAAAAGACAGCTGATAGTGGAAAAATGATGTGAGGATCAGTTATTGTAGACAGAAAGGAAAAAGTCTTTTGTAGCAATGTTTAGACTATGATATGTGAGAAGGGTGCAAAAAGAACCCAGTGTATACGGGGATAAGGGAAAAAAATTCCGGATTTTTCCTGGTTAAAAGTACACTTTCTCCCGGGTGAAAATACACATTTTCCCTCTTAATGTGACAGTAAACTTTCCCTCAGAACTATAAAACTTATGAATCTTTGAATGGTTTAGGTTTTCCAGACTGGTGTAGAACTTCCGGGCACTTTAGAAAATGAACACGTACCAAAGAAACACATGCGCGTTTTGGGACAAACTTCTATGTGCAGCAACATGTACACTGCCTATTTTCGTATTATGAAAGTATATATTAGAGTTCCACCAATCACAGCACTTTAGTGAAACTGAGATTGTGATGCTTTTGTAAGCCAGTCATAGCTCATAACACGTGATCTCGCCAGCAGATCTTCAGAGGACAGGGCAAGTGATATAGTCAGCCAGTAACAACAGCACTGTTATGAAGCATTGACACACAAATAGGAAAAATTAATGGTTCAATTAACGTACATAGTGTATCTACAAGAAAAGCTAAGCTTTCACGTATAGTATTTGTCTTCTTTGCGTGTGATACACTTTAAGGTACATAACGCAAATGTGCCAGTAAAATTTTAAATAATGATGTAAATGTCTGGTCTCCAAAGTGTTAAGTCAAGCTTTAAATGAGAGTCAAACACCTGTGATTTAAGAAATTCAAAGGACATTCTTGTTCGTGACATAATTCACCTTGCATAAAATTAAATTTACACTTTTCAAACCACCATTCGCAATATTTTCCCACAACCTATTAGAATTCGTTTCACCAATTATCAGACTACACCAGAAAACAGGTTTTACTGCCCACGCGCAACTACGATGAAGTAGGAAGCCTGTATGTTCATATGTATATGGCATTTACAGATCTTGCATAGCATGAAGAGATCTTACATTACATCATAAACGAAACAGGACATCACATGATACTACGAAAACATCGGAATTTCGTAAATAATACTAAAATAAATAATATTATCTCATGTTTGGTTCTTTATTATGGCGTAATGCCATACGTGCCGGAAGATGAAAATGTGCATTTGAAATTTAGCAAATAGCCAATGGTGTGGAATGAAACACTTCGTTTCAAATAAATTTACTGCCTCTGCGAAAAAAGGCTAATAAAAGGCAAATTTCTTTAGCAGATCAACAAAAATAACTTCATTGTTCTGCAAGGGGAGTGATGCTTGACTACCAGAAACGTGGAAATAAAATAAAATCAGAAAACTGAAACTAATAACATATTTTAGTCTTCCGTAATTATGTGAATTATTTTAATTCACTTGATAGCTCCTGGCCACGGAATTATATTTTGTTTTCATTTAACATGAGAGCTGTAAATAAAGAGTAAATAGCAAAATCACTAAAAGTGGAGACTATACCCCCACCCCACTATAACTCAGACTGCTCTTCGCATGTGCGAATCTAGCAGCTTGGGCATGCCAGAAATTTTTTTCTGGGTAGCATCTGGCTGCTTGTTGGTACTGCTGATACAGCTAACACTCTTAACAGTCACACTTCAAGAAGGTAGAAGGTACTGCTCACATGTGACTCAATAGCGCACGCGCAAGAGCCCGATAGCAACTCTTCAAACTAACCTGGTGTGAACAGTTGTGATGTCACGGGTATCGGAAGCAGTTTGTTGTTAGGAAGAATTGCATGGTCTTCGTCCTATAGCCTTTAACACGTTTTGCTGTTCGCAGACATTTACAGTAAAATTCTCTGTCAGAGTATCAGTTCTTACCAGTCAAAATTACAAAAATTTGACTGAAAACTAAAACAAAGAAAAATTCCCGGAACTCTAAAAAAAATTCCTGTGTTTTTCCCGGTTTTCTCCCAGATGAAAAAATTCCCATGTTTTTTTCTGGCTGTCCCGGGGCATATACACCCTGAAGAAGCACTGTAATGAGAAGGTGATAAAGTAAAGTTATTTTGGGAGATTTGGCACTGGAACAAAGAGGCTTGTCGGAGACTGAGTAATGGTGTCATGTTGGAACATTTCGGCAAGCTTTTAGTCAGACACTGCATATATGGAGTATACAAGGGTTGTGGAGGTGGATCAAGAAAGAAGATAAGTGCAATGACTGACAGAAAAAAAAAACCTAACTTAATTTGGTGTACATGATTTCAAAAGAGAAGAGTAGAACAGAAGAGATCGAGAATTGGAAAATGATAGTATCATGGAAGTATACACGGAAGAAGCCTGGAGATACTGGCAGGTTTCAGATAGATTATATAATGGTAAGACAGAGATTTAGGAACCAGGATTTAAATTGTAAGACGTTTCCAGGGCAGATGTGGACTATGACCACAATCTATTGGTTATGAACTGTAGATTAAAACTGAAGAAACTGCAAAGAGGTGGGAATTTAAGGAGATGGGACCTGAATAAACTGAAAGAACCAGAGATTGTACAGAGTTTCAGGGAAAGCATAAAGGAACAATTGACAGGAATGGGGGAAAGAAATACAGTAGAAGAAGAATGGGTAGCTTTGAGGGATGAAGTAGTGAAGGCAGCAGAGGATCAAGTAGGTAAAAAGACGACAGCTAGTAGAAATCCTTGGGTAACAGAAGAAATACTGAATTTAATTGATGAAAGGAGAAAATATAAAAATGCAGTAAATGAAGCAGGGAAAAAGGAATACAAACATCTCAAAAATGAGATCGACAGGAAGTGCAAAACGGCTACACAGGCATGGCTAGAGGACAAACATAAGGATGTAGAGGCTTATCTCACTAGGGGTAATAGAGATACTGCATACAGGAAAATTAAAGAGATCTTTGGAGATAAGAGAACCACTTGAATGAATATCAAGAGCTCACATGGAAACCCAGTTCTAAGCAAAGAAGGGAAAGCAGAAAGGTGGAAGGAGTATATAGAGGGCCTATACAAGGGCAATGTACTTGAGGGCAATATTATGGAAATGGAAGAGGATGTAGATGAAGATGAAATAGGAGATAGAATACTGCGTGAAGAGTTTGACAGAGCACTGAAAGACCCGAGTCGAAACAAGGCCCCGGGAGTAGACAACATTCCATTAGAACTACTGATGGCCTTGGGAGAGCCATTCCTGACAAAACTCTACCATCTGGTGAGCAAGATGTACAAGACAGGCGAAATACCCTCAGACTTCAAGAAGAATATAATAATTCCAATCCCAAAGAAAGCAGATGCTGACAGATGTGAAAATTACTGAACAATCAGTTTAGTAAGTCACGGATGCAAAATACTAACACGATTTCTTTACAGACAAATGGAAAAACTGGTAGAAGCCAACCTCGGGGAAGATCAGTTTGGATTCCATAGAAATATTGGAACACGTGAGGCAATACTGACCCTACGACTTATCTTAGAAGAAAGATTAAGGAAAGGCAAACCTACGTTTCTAGCATTTGTAGACTTAGAGAAAGCTTTTCACAATGTTGACTGGAATACTCTCTTTCAAATTTTGAAGGTGGCAGGGGTAAAATACAGGGAGCGAAAGGCTATTTACAATTTGTACAGAAACCAGATGGTGGAGGGACATGAAAGGGAAGCAGTAGTTGGGAAGGGAGTGAGACAGGGTTGCAGCCTCTCCCCAATGTTATTCAATCTGTATATTGAGCAAGCAGTGAAGGAAATAAAAGAAAAATTTGGAGTAGGTATTAAAATCCATGGAGAAGAAATAAAAATGTTGAGGTTCTCCGATGACATTGTAATTCTGTCAGAGACAGCAAAGGACTTGGAAGAACAGTTGAACGGAATGGACAGTGTCTTGAAAGGAGGGTATAAGATGAACACCAACAAAAGCAAAACGAGGATAATGGAATGTAGTCAAATTAAGTCGGGTGATGCTGAGGGAATTAGATTAGGAAATGAGACACTTAAAGTAGTAACGGTTTTTGGTATTTAGGGAGCAAAATAACCGATGATGGTTGAAGTAGAGAAGATATAAAATGTAGACTGGCAATGGCAAGGAAAGCTTTTCCGAAGAAGAGAAATTTGTTAACACTGAGTATAGATTTAAGCGTCAGGAAGTCGTTTCTGAAAGTATGTCTATGGAGTGTGGCCATGTATGGAAGTGAAACATGGACAATAACTAGTTTCGACAAGAAGAGAATAGAAGCTTTCGAAATTTGGTGCTACAGAAGAATGCTGAAGATTAAATGGGTATATCACAGAACTAATAAGGAGGTATTGAATAGGATTGGGGAGAAGAGGAGTTTGTGGCACAACTTGACTGGAAGAAGGGATCGGTTGGTAGGACGTGTTCTGAGGCATCAAGGGATCACCAATTTAGTATTGGACGGCAGCGTGGGGGGTAAAAATCGTAGAGGGAGACCAAGAGATGAATACACTAAACAGATACAGAAGGATGTAGGTTGCAGTAGGTACTGGGAGATGAAGATGCTTGCACAGGATATAGTAGCATGGAGAGCAGCATCAAACCAGTCTTTGGACTGAAGACCACAACAACAACAACAACAGTAACTATGTTAAGTACGTTACATTGAGGACTGTTACTGACTGTTCAGGCTCTTATTGAGGACTTGTCAGTGAAAGGACAGAGTAACAGCTTGTGATGTTTTATTTTATTCATCAGTGAAGAGAAAGGCATATGTGGACTATTGCAAACAAACAAACAAACAAAAACTGTGTTTATCTGAATCAGTGACTACTCCCTTGAAATTAATGTGCAGTCTACTTTGTAGAACAGTTTAATTATTTGTGAAGGCATAGTGCAGAGTTGGTGGAAAGTGAAGTTTAAAATAAATTGACACACCACCAATCAATGTCACATAATAGTGTGTGTTCATTGTTGCCATTAATTACATTTTAAACGAAACACCTCATTGAAACCAATCCTGGATTCTTTCATGTGTTCTATGAGAATTTTAATGAACATCTAGCTGTTTTTTAGAGTTTTATTTTTAGTCAAAGTAATTTTTACAAGATTAATTAAATTTTGGAAGTATAGGTGCAGCCATTTTGACAGCCATCTTGGGTCAGCAACAGCTGTTTGGGCCAGTGAGTTTCACACAGCATCCAGAGACAACTGACAGTCTACAGCTAAAGGCAGACAGGTGTCAGAAATACACCTGTAAAACAATAACTCTGCTTGTTTATTACCAACCTCTATGGTACTCCCATTGACCAAAAATGCCACTCAAATTATTAAAAAATTAAATTATGCAAGATAAATTTGCAGTCTGAAACTTGTAAACAGATACAAGAAGCCAGTCCTATTTAGTAATCAGATAAAAAACTAATTTCTTCACAGGACGTATATCAGGGTGTCTACGTGGACAAGAAAAAAAAATTCCCGGATTTCCCGTTTAAAAACACAATTTCTCCCAGATGAAATTACGTATAAAGCAGATGAAAATACATCCATGTTAAGTAACAGTATGCTTTCCCTCAGAGCTGTAAAACCTATCAGTCCTTTGAATCGTAAAGGTCTTATACCGACGGAGGACGTCCCAGCACTTTAGGAAACGAAATCCAGGAAAAACAATGTGTTTGGAAAGTTGTTTGATGCGAGACAATATGCACAGAGTTTATTTTCGTATTGCAAAAGTATATACACAAATTCCAGCACGGTAGCTTCCGAAACTCTAAAATAGAGATTGCGCTGAGTGATGCACTTTTGTCAGCCAGTCATAGCTCATGTCACATGATCTCGCTAGCGAATGACGGCAGTTATTCAGAGCACAAGGCCTATGAGAAAGACAGGCTGAGGCGCGTACGTTACGAAGGTAGGCAGAGCTCGCTCAAATCAGCAAAGTGCGTTTCTACACTGGTTAACTCGTAAGTAGATGTGTATGTACGAACAAGAATTGCATCATCTATTGGCATCCACTGTTGTTAGTCCTACAATGATAGGAAGTCCGTAGGCCTACTAATAGGCTCTAATTTGGCAATTAAAATCGTGCCAAAATGATTATCAGTTGAGAAAAGTCGAGGTGTTCTGGCATGAAAAGACTTGTGACATTGCTCAGTAACGCATTATGCACAATTTTTTAAGGTCAATCACACTTTTTGCCATTGATCGCATAAATTTTTTTTATCTATGTAAGAACAACATTAAATATGAAAACTAACTTGAAGCTCGATCATTTTTTAGCGTGTGTTACACGTCAAGTCATATCAAATACAAATGGGCCGGTAAAATTTTAAATAGTGGCATAAAAGACTTATCTTCTGGGCCCGACATTTTTCAAATGGCTGATCCTCAAAGTGTTACGTTTTGAATGAGAGTTATAACGCTCTGTGATTTAAGAAATTCACTGCACATTCTCACACGTAACATAAATCGTCTTGCATGGAAATTTCCTTTGAAAGTAACGCATCTCAAGCCACTATTCGTAATATTTTCTAGTGATCTGTTAGAAATGTAAACAATTGGATGTCACGCACATCGAATGCACATTAGTTGTTATGGACGTACTGCATAATCTTCGACCTGAAGCCTTTGACACTTTTCGATGTCGGCAAACTGGTCTGTGCATTGTGTAAATTACCCATTTTCTATGCAACTAAACTTTTATTTTGGTGTTATTCTCTGATTTATGTTTCATTGCTGCAGCATTATTCAGCAGTAGTGGACTGAAGTTCTTTGTCAGAGTATCAGATCTGACACATCGAACCTACGAAACTTTAACTCAAATCTAAAACAATGAAAAATCCTGGAATTCTAAGAAATTCCCAGGTTTTTCCCGGATTTGTCTCGGATGAAAAAATTCCCGGGTCTTTTCCGGATCTCCCGGGCCGTATACACCCTGTATATACAGCCATTTCAGTTTCACAAAATTTTTGTCGATTGACGATGGTTTCAATTGCACTAGGGCAACCTTCGTCAGAATAAAAAGTTACATGGAATGCCTATTAAGTATAATGACATGGCTTGAAACAAAATATGCTTAATAGGATTACTTCTGTAAATTATGTAGAAACAATGTACTTGCATGTAAAAGTGCTCTCATCAAAAAGAAATGTCATAGGAACAAAAAACTAAAATGTAAAAGTATAACAAGATTGTCAACTAGATAAAATACTTCATGGAATATAATGACAGCCGTAAGGTCGCTTAGGACCAAGAGTGGCATAACACAGCCACTACTGTCAGACTAAACAGCTAACTCGCCAAGGCATCCACGAAAAAAGATTTGCGCCATCTAGCAGGAAGTAATTGAATTACAGACAACTTAAGAGCAAATGAGGCATTGCAAGGACAATTTTAAACATTATTGTCAACTAACAGGAACCAGTGTATGAAATTTACAACATAACGTAACGGTCTTTTTTTAAAAAAGAAAATGCAGTTAAGGTAATATACAGGAAAAAAAAATTGGAAGGAAAAGGAATGTTTAGGAGTGAACATTGAGGAGAGTATCGCTATTCAGACAATTTCAATTAGCGGCTCTATACCTCAAAAAAAGTTTTTGTTGCATAACTGCAACTGTTCATTAAGGATAAGACTGTCCTTCAGAGGTTGGTGTTTAAGAAATCTAGCTCTTCTAAGATGTTATGCTTAAAGCCTTTGACATCTTTAGGAACATTGGTGGCTTTTTCCCCTAGAATATGTTCCTTGAATCTTATCGAAACAGCTCAGCCTGTTTGCTCTATGTAACAGGTGGGACAATTGTCACAAATAATTTTATAAACACCAGAATTTTGCAAAGGGAGAAGCGTAGGTTTCAAGTTATGTATGCTGTTATTTTTTAAAGAATTATTAGTGGGAAAGGCTACTCTACACTTCTACTTTTTTTGAAGCAGACACTGTACTTCGTAAGAAACTGGACCCAGAAATGGTAAGAAGAAAATTTTTTTCTTTTGAGTAGGTTCTTTATTAGAAATGCCTAGGATGATGATTCCCTTATTGATATTACTACTAAAAATATTATCTACTATGAATTTACTTCATATTGTAATTAAATTCAATTATTTTAAGTTTAATGGAAAACTATATCAACCACTAGATGGCCATGCAATTGGGAATCGCTTAGCAGGAATCCTTTGATACGTGTTCATTAATTCCTTACAAGTAAAATTTTTCAATGATTTCTCAGCATCAGCTGTAGGCATTCTTTCATACACTAAATACGACAATGACATCTTCATCATTTACAAAGGGTCTAATAACAGTATTGATCAACTTTCCAATATTTTTAACAAGTTGCACAAAAATATTTCTTTCACTTGTGAACTTGAAAATGAGTTCCGGCAGCTAAACTTTCTAATTCTCACTCTTACTATAGTAGATGACAAAATTAGCCTCAATATCTTTCATAAAGAAACTTGTTCAGGTCAAATTTAACCTTTCATTTCAGTACACCCACATTCTCATAAGAAAACTAGTTTTCTTTCAGCGATCCATAGAGCCACCTCCACCCCCCAAAATCAATTGCAGTCAATAATGGCTATGACCCTTCCATAGTAGATAATATTTTTGTTAGTAATACCAATAAGAGAATCACCACCCTACGCATTTCTAATAATGAACCTAATGAAAAGAAAATTTTTTTCTCTATGCCATTTCTGGGTCCAGTTTCTTACAAAATACAGTGTCTGCTTCAAAATAACAATAACTGTGCATTAGCCTTATCCACTAATAATACTTTAAAAAATAACATCATACATAACTTAAAACTTATGCTTTCCCCTTTGCAAAATTCTGGTGTTTATAAAATTATTTCTGACAATTTTCTCGCCTATTGCATAGGGCAAACAGGCAGAGCTATTTCGATAAGAGTCAAGAAACACTTTCTAGGGAAAAAAGGCACCAATGCTCCTAACTCAACATTCACTGATCATTTATTAATCACAGAGCATCATCCTAAAGATGTAAAAAGCTTTAGTCTTAATGTCTTAGAAGAGCCACACGTTTTTAAACACCTATCTCTGAAGGACAGTATCATTCTCAATGAACTGTTGTAATTATGCAATAAAAACTTTTTTCAAAGTATAGAGCTGCAAATTAAAATTGTCTGAATGGTGATACTCTCCTCAATGTAGACTCCTACACATTGCTTTTCCTTTCAATTTTATGTTTTCTATGTATAATACCTGAACTGTATTTTTAAAAAATATTGTTGCGTTATGTGGTAAATTTCATACATTGATTCCTGTTTGTTACAACTAATGTTTAAAATTGTCCTTACAATCCCTCATTTGCTCTTAAGTTGTCTGTAATATGATTACTTCCTGCTAGATTGCGCATATCTGTTTTTGTGGCTGTCTCGGCGTGTTAGCTGTTTATTTGATGGCAGCAGCTGTGTTATGCCACTCTTCGCCCTAAGCGACCTTGCAGCTGTCATCATATTCCATGAAGTATTTTATCTAGTTGACAATCATGTTATACTTTTACATTTTAGTTTTTATTCCTATGACATTTCTTTTTGACAAGAGCACTTTTGCTCAGAAGTTTTTAACAATGGTGCGATTACATACAAGTACAGTTTGTACGTAATTTATGGACGTACCCTATTATGTGTACTTTATTTCAAACCATGTAACTTTTTATTCTGATGAAGATTGCCCTAGTGCAATCGAAACTATGGTCAATTGACAACAATTTTGTGAAACCGAAGTGGCTGTACATACATCCATAATTAAATAGTGTATGGTTGCAATCTCTTGCTGAAGAAAGCCTTTGATGAAATGAGAGGCTCTTCTTTAAACTTCCCTCTCTTTTCTGTTTTTGCAATGATTTCAGACAGCTGAGCTACAAAGGACTTCAGAGTTAATTACCAGTTATTAAGAATTATTCTTATCAAATTAAAATAACACATGTATTCTTGTCAACAGACTTTATATAGTATTTGAGGAGAACAGCATGTATGTGAATACAGGTTAAGTAAGGAAATGATAAAACTGCTGATAACATTTCTTAATAAGAGGGTGCACATTTCAGTAGAAGATATGAAAAAATGTATATGTGAGTTATTAATTTCAAGGTGAGGACAGCAACAGATCACCAGGAAAGCAGCATCTGAATTGATCTCATCAATTAATTATGCACAGCAAAAGGTTTTGTGGGCAAATGACTTTGGTTTAATAATGAAGCAGATTACCTATCACTGCACTGGATGTGAAGGCTTGGAATACAGTCGAGTCTTCGTCTCAGCGTATGGAAAGCTTCAGTCTGTGGTAACAGCATCAGCAAGCCATACAAAGCTTGTACTAGGTGTTGCTTTGGAGGAACTTCTAACAGTTCAAGGCGAAGATCTAAAGAATTGGCAGAGGCAGAATGTTTCCTTTAATTAATTTTAAAATTTGTCACAAACTGCAATTTTCTAATCATAATTCAGATTCACATTAAATACAATAACAAAGAGTAAACAGTTATAGAATTGACAAAACTGACTGGCCTTTACTAATTGAGAGATTTGTTTGTGATACGAGACTAACGAGCTAATAAATAATTAAACAAGCAAGATACATTGTCTTAAGTGCTATATACAAATTTTCTTGCTAACAAATAGTGCATAGAACTTACAAGTAAAAATTGGGGACTCTATGAGTTGCACCAGTTTATCTATCTCGGTAAGAAATTCCACAGTCACTTCCAGACTTCCACTGAAAAGTTGTTAAGGCACAATAAAATGATCATAGCAGTATCACACTTAACCTTGATTATAAAATTAAATCAATTTTGTGAAAAGGATACAATTTATGTATTAAGTCGCAAGCATGGCTGTAGTTTTGAGTAAGTAGACATAATGCCACTGTCGCTACTGGATTGTGACACCATGATTCATACAAACAGCGGAAAAGTTGACAGCTTCCCTGCAATGTAAACAAACAAATTGAGGGTACATTTTCACCAGTATAGAATGAAACAGCAATTATTTCACAAATATTCATGAACATAATGTAAACTTTGTGAAAAATCTTAATGATTGTATGAAACCTTGTTTACCTACTTCAGACTTTACATCCTTGAGTTTTGTTCTCAGTTCAAACAATTCTGGTGATGTCAGGAGAATGGTATTCAGGTTTTCCACCATAATTGCAGCAAATTTAAGATTGTCTTCATGTTGAATAATTTCTGACAATGTTCGATATACGTCTTCAGAATTTAATGACACACACAGCTGCCTAAGTTAAAAAAAGTACGATAGATTTTGTTTTACAAATGCAATTTTGTTTTACAAATGCAATTTTGTCATACATTCAGGTGCTTCATACTGAATTTAAATGTATTTTTCTACATAACAAAGTAGGATTAGAACATTCATAAAATTGTGGGAGATCAATACACCCCCCCCCCCCCCCCCCCACCACTTTCACTTTCAGTAACAGGGAAACAAAAAACTAGAATATTACTTTATGGTTGTCTGTCTGCTTAGTAAAGTTGTGTAAGACAACAGTTCTAATATGCTAGGAATTTAGAGAAGAGTACAGACATTAAATGCTCTTTGGAGTACATGTCACAATCAAACAACAACCACTTAAAATCATAACAAAGACAGGTAATAGGGTAGTGGCACAACGGAAAATGTGCCAAGTTGAATCAAACGTGTCTCAACAATTGGAAAACCCATACCATGACTAGAATTACATCTGAATTAATTTATACCACTTAATGCCCTACTGGCACATGGCAGAGCTATTCAGATGTGGATCTAATCATACAGGGAACAGAATAGTAGATAATGTCAAACCTAATATATACTCCTTCAGTGCAGGCTCTATTAAGTCATTTCCAAAAATCAGTACATGCCCATATACCTGGCAGAATGGTACTTGTTTCTCCATCAATTGTAAATAAATACAGGGTGTTTCAAAAAGAATTACCTGATTTCAAAACTCCATACTTGTTGCTGAAAACATAGTACAAACATGACATGACTTGCAAAATACATCTTAAAGTTTTACCTATGCTATTATAAATGCTCTACGTGTCAACCATCATAAGCACGAACAACTTCTCAACAATAGCTAAATTTACCACAAACTTTTACAGAAGTTATTGTGGCCGTTATTCTGTTCTTCACTTCATGTCACAAGGTAAAGGTGAAATGTGCACATTTTCCTTCACACATCACCATAAGAATCATGCGGCCCAAGAATGCACGGCAGTATCTAAGGATCCCATTTACCCTATCCTTAAGGCAGAGTGTCTTTGAGAAATTGATGTACATTGTTGTACCACTGTGGTCAAGCTCCATCCTGTTGGAAAATGAAGTCATTAGAGTCCCCCTGAAGTAGTGGAAAAAGTCAACCCTGTAGCATTTGAAGATAGCTCATTGCTTCACTGTTTCTTTCTTTCTTTTTTTTCTTCTTTTTTTTTTTTTTTTTTTTAATGTCATTAGGGTTCTAGAGTCCCCATATGTGCACATTACATCAGTTTTCTTTAGCGCTAGCATGAAATGTTGCTTCATCACTTACAAATTTAGCTATCATCTAGATGATATTTGTGCTGCTGCTCATCAACACAGCATCTGTAACAGCACAGGTAAAACTTCAAGATTTTGTGAGTGTTTGCAATCCATCCCATGTTTGTAGTATATTTTTAGTAATAAATATGGAGATTTGAAATCAGGTCATTCTTTTTGAAACACCCCCTACTACCTAGATCTTTTGACTATTATCTTGTTGGTCTAAGCAAATGATAGATATGGATTTTGGCCACAAATCACCTGCTCCAGTTTTATAAAGCATAGAATTTGACACTGAACACAGTAAATCTGTAAAGAATCATTAAGATATAAAAAAACAAATGCTGAAGAGAACAATGTGTGAATAAATTTATACCCTCAGTGCCACACTGGTAGATCTCTTCAGATATGAGGCTATAGTATACACAGCATTGTCTACGGCACGCCACACTGGATGCGATTATGATGTGCAGGCTGCTTGCAGGCCAAGGCTCGCCTTGTCTTGGCTCTGAATAATCTTCCTCAGAGGTACTTGGCTGAGCATGCAGTGCAGAATGTTTCAGTTGCCACGACATTCTTCGGTTTGGTTGAATGATGGTGATTGTTCATTGTATAAAGGAAGTTCACAGGCCCAGTGGCTATTTGCACCGAAAGAGGCAGTCTAGTGATCTAAAATCACTAGACTTTAAAAATGAATGGGAATGACAGATAAGGACAAGAATTCTTAACATCTATTGTGCAGTCGCAAAATCAACGAGTGCCACAAATTTGTCATGGAACAACATACAGTACAATGCAGAAAGAATGTGAAGATGTAATTTATGATGAAAGAGGAAAATATTACACCGATCAAGAAACGAGATGCATTCTTCTGTACATCAAGAAGCACTTTGTGCTAAATCTGCAGGTATGGAGCATGTGATGAAATTCGTGGTATGATCAATAAATTTTCTGAAGACACAAGCATTATTACGCTGTGGGCTGCGAAAGTTTTTGATAGAACCAAACTAAGAGTATAGAGACTTTATATATTACTGCAAAGTACATTGGTTAAATGAAGCGGCAAACCTGGAACAATTTTCTGATTTGAAACTCACTGTTGTTCAATTTATGAAAAAATGGAAAGCAGGATTGAAAATTAGAACATCCAGAAATGATTGCAGATCTCACTTTTAAGTGCACTTGACTACATACCACCCACAGTAAAACACTGCAAGGTGACAAACAAAATATTTCCGATTTGATGGGGATGCATTTAAAACGAAAATTGCAATGTGCAAGGGACAAATTTGGGCAAAACAACACTGTTCAGTTCCCTAAGCTCCCTGGAATCAAAGAAAATGAGATTTTAAAGGATTAATTGTAGCTCTGAAATAATTAAAAGGATAGTTTTCTAAACATTTTGAGGACACTGCCACTCTTACATCTGTTTTTGAGACTATTTCAGTTGAAAGCAATCCTGTGCATAGAAAGGACTGATCTCCAATGGAGTTCTCATTTAAAGGACCCATTACTTTACATTGAAACTGCACAGGGTGGTCTACATTGTTTTCCTCAGGAAGAGTTTGCACAGCTCCATAATGAGGTTGGAAACACAATGAAATATTTTAATTAACGTGTGTGTGTGTGTGTGTGTGTGTGTGTGTGTGTGTGTGTGTGTGTGTGTGTGTTTGTTTTTGTTTTGAGACTAAATAAGTCATGACTACATGCCAACCTGAAAGCAAAAAACCTGTGAAATTGTTTCTATGTGTCCGTATACCAACAATTTATAACTTACAAAAATTAAAATAATAAGCAAAATTTGTTTTGTTTGTGATCTGTGTTGTTGAGAAATATGAAATATAAAACCGCACCATATGCAGTGCAATTAAATTACCAATTGAACGTGGTGCATTTGCAGTCCCCCCCCCCCTTTCCCCCTTCTTAAAGACAGCGTGACATAGATGTGGAGGAAGTAGGCAAGCAGGCAAGAAAGCCATAACACTCATGCCAGAGTATGGCTCGCGTGCCCAAATTCGTGGGAGCCCCTGGTATACAGGGAATAGGGCAGTAAATAATATCACATGTCGTTTAGGCTTCTTTAGTGCTGGCTCTATTAAATCATTTCCACAAATCTGTACCTGCCCATACACCTGGCTGGATGATACTTGTTTCTCCTGCAATTGTAAGTAAATATTTACTAGCTGCTTTGACTTACCTGTACGATATCTGCAAAAGGGGGATGTTAGTTGAATACTGAGTTTGAAGCCATCAGAGTTCACCTATTTTTGATTATAATACATGCGTATTTAAACTGTAAAATTGTATGAAGAATATGTAGTGTAGATTAAAATATTGTGTACATCAAAAATGTACCTATAACGGGGTCCTTTCTAATTTTTTATAACTTACTGCAAAGATATTTCCAACTGACAATCTTAGAATTATGAAGTGTGAGGAACACACTCGCTTTGTGTCCTCATGGCACACCAATGAGGCTAGATCTGCCACTGAAGCTGTGTGCAAGATCTTCATAAAATCGCTCCCCTGAATGATTTTTGCTAAGGCCCTAAGTACACTGTCAAAGAGTTCTGACAAATCTTTTATAAAAGCTAGCTCTAACTTTTATAAAAGAAAATCATAAAAACTATCAAAATATAATATCAAATATTTTATTAAGCATCTTTTATAAAAGATCTTTGATATACATATATTCAGCATCATTCTGAGAACTAATCAGGGCTGTCTGGTCTGGAGCCCAATGGAGGATTTAACCAAGAGATTTTGCCAGTTCTGTTCTGAGATAGGCTGTAGATATCTTGACCTATGTTACACAGAGGAGATTTGCAAAGTTACCCTGAATAAGCCAGGTGTACATTGTACACTGAAAATTGCTAACAGATTGAATACTTCAACATACAGTTATCAAAACCAAGCAGAAGGAGGTAGAGAGCAGGCAAATTTTCGCCATCACATGAAACATATATTGGAAAGATAGATTAGACTCTCCAGGAGTAGTAGTGTTTATAGCAACAAGCAGAAAAATTAGGTCTAGCAAGATCCAAAATGAGTCTGACTACAGGAGTAACTTGAGTTTGTGCATTTACATTAGTTACCGGACATATCCACCAACCTTCAGATTCAGACACATCAGTGACGGAGTCATTTGGGGATAGCCTAAACTCAGTGCACGAAGATACCCTGAGCATATGGCAGTAGCACGTGCCAACTTTAACCCTCTCATTATCGACTGTGAAACCTACACGTACATTTTCAGGGGTAAGGATACTGAAGTGATACCAGTAACATTATCTGACAACTCTGCAAACAATTAGTTCAAAAATCCACACAAAAAATAAATGTTTTACAGCATTCAGTTATAAACAGTATGGATTTTTACGAGAGTGTCACTAGTGACAGAGGAATTGGCAATCATGATATTATCACAATAACGATGATCAACAAAGGCAAAAAGATTAACAAGAAATGTAGTATGCTTGTATGGTAGAACATATAGTGTGTCTCTAACAACTTATTTAAATGATAATCTGAGAACATTTAGTACAGACCTGTTAAACATGGAACAATTGTGGTTAAAGTTGAAAGACATAATAAAGTGTGGTCTGGACAAAAATGCACCAAGTACAGTAATTGAAGACAGGAAAGGTAAGTCCTAATTTAACTGCACCATTTAAACAATGTTACAAAAACAGAGACTGCTACACTCTTGCCACAAACTGTCCAAAACTGCAGGGCAACTGATAGAGAAAAGTTAATAGCAATTTGCGCATTTATAGGGAGGAACATGTATGAAGGCTACAATAATTACACTATCAAATCTTGGTACAATATGGTCAGAAAATCCTAAAAAGTTCTGGTCATATGTAAAGTCAATGAATGAGGGTCCAAACTTTCAAAGCAATCTCTTTCATATCCATACAGTGCTGAAATGGAAGACAGCATGCAAGAGGCAAGAATATTGAATTTCAAAATTAAAAAGGTATTCATGCATGATGATACTCTTGTACCAAAGTTTGGCTACCATACAGATTCACAAATGACCGAATGTGAATGGAATACGAAAGAAAACTGATGATACCAATAAAAGGTACCCTCTGAACACACTGTACAGTGGCTGTAGGTAGAAATAAATATAGACCGATATTAGCATTTCCAGTATTGGAAAACAATTAACACTACTTAAAGCAAATAAGGCACCAGGCCTTGATGGAATACCACTTAGATTTTACACTGAATATGCTGGGGATTAGCTCATATTTATTGAGGATGCAGCAAATGGCCCCCACATGACTCTGAAAGAGCACACATTTCTCCTGTTTACAAAAAAGGTGCAAGATCTGATGCACAAAACTACAGGCTAATATGACTCACATCTTCCTGTTCTAGGATCCTTGAGCATAGTCTAAGCTCACACATTATGACATTCCTGAAAGAAAAAAAGTTTCTCTCAGAAAATCACCATAGATTAAGGAAAAACAACTAAGGTGAAACACAGCTTGCTTTCAAACTTTCTAGAAGATTAAAATTGTGTGGCAAATCTGGACTTGAACTGGGGACCTTTACCTTTCTTGAGCAAGTGCTCTACAGGCCGAGCTATCCAAGCACAGCTCATGGTCCACTCTTGCAGCTTTCC
This sequence comes from Schistocerca cancellata, assembly GCF_023864275.1. Taxonomy (NCBI): domain Eukaryota; kingdom Metazoa; phylum Arthropoda; class Insecta; order Orthoptera; family Acrididae; genus Schistocerca; species Schistocerca cancellata. The sequence goes on along the minus strand of NC_064631.1, from coordinate 33,031,132 downwards.
TGCTGCCAGTATCTTATTTCCTACCTCCCAAAGCACAACTCATGACCTTCGTTCTCCTACATACCCTGCGGGACTAGCACTCCTGGAAGAAAGGATACCAAAAAGAAATGGTAGCACACGCTCCGACAGTGTAATTCATTCACACACGACATCAAGCAACAATAACTGCAGGTGAACAAGTATATTACATCTTCCTATATTTCTGAAAGGCATTCAACATATTGTTGACTACTACTAATCAAGTTGAGGAATTACTTGACTAATGGAACCAAGTATATTACACAGCATGGTGAATGTTCCTCAAAAAACAAAAGTAACATTGCGTATGGGAAAAAGAAGAGTGATAGGACCTCTAATGTTCTGAATACATGTAAGATTTATCACACAGAATCAGCAGCAAAATAAGATTATTTGCAGACAATACTGTTGCCTTCACAAAAATATCATCGTTGGATGATTGTATGAACTGCAGAAGGTGTTGCACAAAATTTCCAAATGATGTAATGGATGGCAGCTCTCTTTAAGTGTGAATCAATGTAAGGTAATGCAACAAAGACATAGAGCCTGATAGTATCTAATTACAACATTAGTAATCAACATTTTGAGCTTGTCACAATGTATGAGTATTAAGCGGTAATGCTAAGAAGAGATATGAAATGAGACGAGCACATCAAATCAGTATTAGAGAAGATGAGTTGAAGGCTTAGGTTTGTTAGAAGAGTTCTGAAAAGTAGAATGCATCTTTAAAAGAAATCACAGACAAGATGCTAGTGCTACAAAATCTACAGTATTGTTCCTGTGTTTGGAATCTGTATAAAACACGCAAAACAATGAGACATGTCAAATGAATTCAGTGTACTCATCCTATGATAGAAACACATTGGTATAGCTCATACAAATGTGTAACAGAAATGCTCACTAAACTTAAAGAGGATCAATGGCAGAAAGGCAGCATTGTTGTCACAAAACCCTGTTGAGTAAATTTATAGTACCTGTACTCAAGAAAGACTGTAGGATGTTTATGCTGCCACCACCCTACATCTTGCATAGGGATCATAAGTGTGTAGAGCACAATTCAGGAATACAGTCAGTCATTTTTCCCTTGCTAAATATGTGAATGGAATATGAAAGAAAACTGATGATACCAATACAAGGTACCCTCTGCAACGCACTGTACAGTGGCTATAAGTAGAAGTAAAAACAGAGCAGAACTAGCACTCCTGAAAGAAAGGATACTGCAGAGACATGGCTTAGCCACAGCCTGGGGGATGTTTCCAGAATGAGATTTTCACTCTGCAGCGGAGTGTGAGCTGATATGAAACTCCCTGGCAGATTAAAACTGTGTGCTCGACCGAGACTCGAACTCGGGACCTTTGCCTTTTGCGGGCAAGTGCTCTACCATCTGAGCTACCGAAGCACGACTCACGCCCGGTATTCACAGCTTTACTTCATTCTGGAAACATCCCCCAGGCTGTGGCTAAGCCATGTCTCTGCAATATCCTTTCTTTCAGGAGTGCTAGTTCTGCAAGGTTCGCAGGAGAGCTTCTGTAAAGTTTGGAAGGTAGGAGACAAGATACTGGCAGAAGTAAAGCTGTGAGACCGGGCGTGAGTTGTGCTTTGGTAGCTCAGTTGGTAGAGCGCTTGCCCGCGAAAGGCAAAGGTCCCGAGTACAAGTCTCGGTCGGGCACACAGTTTTAATCTGCCAGGAAGTTTCATATCAGCGCACACTCTGCTGCAGAGTGAAAATCTCATTCATGCCTAAGATAGTTCAATATATTTGTCATTACTGCCAAAAATAAAGATATATAACATCTTATTACAGAATATATTAGCCAGCTCCCCATTTACGTCACAGTTACTGATACTACAGGCAATTCAGCTGAAACTGTAAGGGGGTCCACAGTCACACAAGGGGTGATCCCTGTGGTTACTGAGTCCAGGCAGACAGATTTTTTAGGTTAAAGCCAAAGTCCAGAGAGATGACAATCAAGATAAATGGAATTAAACAAACTTCATGTACAGTAAATAGGAATAAAGCTAAGAGCAGTATCAACTTATTTCATCAAATTATCAGGGGAATAAAAAATAAAGTAGATGAGCTGTTAGTGTGTTTACATGATCTCAAAAATAAGAAAGAGATTGATATACTCTGTCTGTCTGTCTGTCTGTCTGAACACCATGTAACTGTGGGCATGGATAGTGTGTATAAGGGGGTATAATTTAGCATCTTACGCTTGTAGATCTAGGATGGATAAAGGGGGAGTTGCCATTTTCATAAAACAAGGGCATATTTGCAAAACTGTAGAAGTTCGCAAATTTTGTGTTGATCAGCACTTTGAGGTTTGTGCATGTGAACTTCAGCTAGATAATGTAGTATTGATCTTAGCAACAGTGTGTAGGTCCCCATTAGGAGACTGGGAGCTATTCATAAAAAAGTTGATTCCCTATTATGCTGTCTGTTAGACAAAAAGAAGAAGTTATTAATCGGTGGTGATTTCAATGTAAACTTTCTAAATAATTCTGAGAGGAAAAGTGAACTAGAAGTGTTATTAACAACATATAACTTAGAATCAGTTACCAATTTCCCTACATGTATAGCTCAAGACAGTAGCACGCTAATAGATAATGTATTTGTACAGAAAGAGGACATAAAACAAACACATGCTTTCCCTATGGTAAATGGATTGTCAGGCCATGATGCACAACTGATTAACTTACAAAACCTAACAGGGTGTACAGTTCGGAAACCATTAAGTAAAAGTGTAAGGTTGCTCAACCCGGTGTCTATAGAGCACTTCAAAGAAAGCTTAAGAAATGTTAATTGCGGAGATGTATATTATAAGCCAAATGCTAATGATAAATGCAACATATTTCTTGATAAATTTATATCCCTTTTAGAACATTGTTTCCCAAAGAAAATTACTAAATGTAACACCACACACTTTTCAAAGAAACCTTGGATTACTACAGGTATTAAAGTGTCTTCAGAAAGAAAAAGAAAACTTTATGAAACAGCAAGAACTAGCAAAGATCCAGAAGTAGTTTTACACTATAAAAATTATTGTAACATACTGAGAAAAGTTGTATGGAAATCAAGAAATATGTATGTTGGAGAAGAAATTAACAACTCTGGCAATAAAATCAAATCAATATGGAATGTTGTTAGAATGGAGACAGGAAAAGTAACCACTGGGGTAGGTAGTATTACTATTGGTTGGTTGGTTGTTTTGGGGAGGGAGACCAGACAGCAAAGTCATCGGTCTCATCGGATTAGGAAAGGACGGGGAAGGAAGTCGGCCGTGCCCTTTGAAAGGAACCATCCCGGCATTTGCCTGGAGCGATTTAGGGAAATCACGGAAAACCTAAATCAGGATGGCCGGACGCGCGATTGAACCGTCGTCCTCCCGAATGCCAGTCCAGTGTTTAACCACTGCGCCACCTCGCTCGGTTGTATTACTATTAAGGAGAACAGTAACCAACAGTACACAAGTAGCTAATGTGTTTAACAACCATTTCTTAAGTGTAAGAGAAAAAATTGGTGAGAACAGTTCAAGAGAAAAAGCCAGGCAGTACATGGAAGAGTCTGTTTTGAAAAAAATTTAGTCAGATTAAGTTTCACCTAACAACCTCTTATGAAATAAGTAAAATTATTAAATCTTTGAAAATTAAATGTTCTTTTGGAGTAGATGATATCTCTAATGAGATATTAAAACAATGTGGAGCAATTACAGCTGATGTTTTGAGTCACATATGTAAGGCAGAGTTCCTTCAGAGTGCCAAGATGGCCACGAGTGTGGAAGCCGATAATTTTAACACGAGAAATAGTTATAGTTATGTAGCTAAAAAGAAAACCTGTGAAAATTGTAAAGTTGAAATTACAACCCTAAACGAACGAATTTCAAGCCTACAATTCGTAGTCAATAATTTAAAAAGGGAAATAGCTGGACTGAAGAAAGAAATCGGCGAAGTACAAACAGTGGAAAATTCGTGTGAAGTGAAACAAGATACACGTGATAAATCATCCAAGTGGAAAGCAGTGTCGCAAAAAGTTCGGTCTCAAATCACGAAAACTGTTAAAAGTGTTACTTTCTTAGAGAAAAAAACAAATATGATGTATCATAACGAGTGTACAACTGATCGTGACGCTGTGAAAACCTGCAATCCGATCACCAACAGTAAACTTGGAAACAGTGGTAAGGGCAAACACGAATCATTAAGGGAAAAGTGTGGTATTCTCTTGCTTGCCGACAGCCACGGCAGAAAACTATCAAGCATGCTCCGGGAGAAAAATCGAGAAACGGCAGTGACTAGCATAGTGAAACCTGGAGCGGGAACACACCATGTCGTAGACATTGATCTTCAGGTGAACACAATAGAGGATAATGACTTTATTGTATGTATAGCGGGTTCGAATGACATAGCTAAAAATGAAGCCGATGCCTGCGTTAAAACGCTACAGAACTTTCTAGAAGTGAATAAATCTAGGAACATAATAGTAGCCACTGTGCCTCATAGACACGACCTAATTTACAGATCGTGTGTTAATAAAGAAATCAGGAAAACTAACATCAAAATTAAGAAATTGTGTGCAGAATACCCAAAGTGCGATGTACTGGACGTAAGTAAACTACATCGAAACCTACACACCAAACACGGAATGCACCTTAATTATGACGGAAAAAGTATTATGTGCGATCACATCAGTGAAATAATTAAAAAAAGACTATTACGAAATAGATCAGTCTATCAGCTTCCTGAAAGACTTACAAGCAAAAATGAGGAAAGCAAATTAGACAAGAACGAAGAAAGCAGGACAGAGGAGACTTCAGAAGATCCACAAAGGATTGCAGCAGCTACACCTGTAAGAGTAAATTTAAGATCAAGACGGAATATACCCAAGAAGGAGGATTTTTTCTATCCCCCTCTGAGAAAAGAAAAAACTTAGCATCATCAAACAAGTTAAAGATACACCATAAAACTGGCAAAGGACTCCATCAGCAAATTGTAGTAAATAAGGTAAAGTCTGAACCTCCTCACCAATGTGTAAAAAAATTAAACAAAAAAATTCTTGATCTAAAAGTATACATGCATAATGTACAAGGGCTCAAAAGCAAACTTAATGAATTAGAAATTTTGTTATCAAGTGCAAGTGAACTGTCAGATACTCAGATATTATGTATTAATGAACATTTCTTGAGGTCTTTTGAAATAGAAAATGTTGTGATACCAAATTTTAAACTCGTGGGTCACTTCTCAAGAACATCTTACAAAGGTGGAGGCAGTTGCATATTTGTAAAAGACAACATTACTGCTACACCTCTTGATATTTGCAATTCGTATAGTATTGAAAAAGATATAGAAATGTCAGGTGTAGAGCTTACAGATCTAAATGTTTATATTATAGCACTTTACAGGTCACCCTCTGGTAACATAGGGACTTTCTACAAAAATCTAGCACCAGTAATAGAAAATCTAAGTAAAAGAAAATCATATAGTGTTCTAATATGTGGTGACTATAATATAGATTTTCTCTCAGAAAACCCCAGCCATCTAAGCATTAAAAATTTTATGAACAGCTACAACCTAGACCTAATGGTTAACACTCCAACCAGGATAACAAATCACAGTACCACTTGTCTGGATCAAGTAGCAAGCAATATAAATTGTACTGTATCCTCTGTCAAACTAGGATTTTCAGACCACAATGCATTAATTATGCAGGTCTGGTTGCAAAATAACAGTCACCAACACAATAAAATCACTGTACAGAGGAGAAACTTCAATAAAACCCACATGCATACTTTCCTCTTTGATATACAAAATGAAAACTGGCAAAATGTATACGAGGCTCAAACAGTAGACAGCAAATATGAAGCATTCTTGGATATTTTCTGTTATTATTTTAATTGCCACTTTCCCTTACAAACAAAATGTATCACCAAAGGTAGAAAACTCTCCAGCTGGATCACCCCAGGAATCATTAGATCATCACAAAGAAAAAGAGAACTTTTTTACATGAGCAAATCCAAACTAGGCAGTAGTGAAGCATTTAAGTCATACTTTACTCTATATAAAAAGATATTAAAGAACGTAGTAAATGCAGCCAAAAAGCTACAGAATGATAACTACCTCAAATTGTCATCAAATAAGAGCAAAAGCATGTGGCAACTCATTAATATGAATACTAACAGAGGAAAACAGTTACAAAGTGATATTAGCCTAAAAATAAATGGAAAATTAGTCTCCTGTGGGAAAGAAACAGCAGAGGAATTCAATAACTACTTTACAGTAACAGTAGAAAACATGGCTAACCATCTTAAAAATAGCTGTCCCTTACAACTAGAACCAAACTTATGCTCTGAGACACTATTTCTAAGGCCTACATCTGAAATTGAAATAGAAAAGACACTGCATAGCAAAATTAAAAAAAAAATCATCTGCTGGACAAGATCAAATCCCATGCTTCCTCCTTCATAATTGCAGTAACTCTATCAGTAAACCCCTCGCTCACATGATAAACTTTTCATTCCTGAATGGTACATTTCCTGGCATGCTCAAAATTGCAAAAATTATACCTTTCCACAAAAAAGAAAGCAAATAGGATCCCAGTAATTATCGACCCATTGCACTGCTTTCAACTTTTAGTAAAGTATTTGAATATATAATGGCCACCAGAATCATGTCCTTTCTAGACAAAGAAAATATCCTGTCACCTGCTCAGTTCAGCTTCCAAAGTAAGAAAGCTACAACAGATGCAATACAAGAATTTCTAGATCATGCACTGGAGCTTGTGGACAAAAAACTCCAAGCCATAGGTATATTCCTAGATCTAACGAAGGCATTCGACATGGTTAACCATAGTATACTTCTGCAAAAGATGCATTCCTATGGAATAAGAGGAAATGCCTATGACTGGTTTAAAAGCTATCTGGAAGATTGACAGCAGTATGTCGAATTAAATGAAACTAAGCTCTCAGGTACAGCTAGCACAGTACATTCCTCCATACATACCATAAAGCAAGGCGTTCCCCAAGGCTCCATCCTGGGCCCTTTGCTGTTCTTACTTTACATAAATGACCTTCCTCACAGCCTACCAAACACAAAAACCCTTTTATTTGCTGACGACACCTCTATACTCATATCTGCGCCCGAACAAATTCTCCAATCCAATATAGATAGAACCACAGATCAAATAAGTCGATGGCTCCAAAGTAATAGGCTGCTGATTAATGCAAAAAAGACAATTGGAATAACCTTTCACACTGCCCAAAACAGAAATGCATTACAACCAACTATATCACTGGAAAAAAATAATGTTAAACTTGAAAATGAAATAAAATTTTTGGGGGTCACTATTACTGATACGCTCACATGGAAAAGGCACATTGACGTTACCAGCACAAAACTTAGTAAAGTATGCTTCATGATTAGATCAATAAGGAACGTCACTAACACAAGTACCCTAACCACAATGTACCATGCACTCTTTCACTCCGTACTTAACTACGGAATCATCTTCTGGGGCCAAAATTCTGAATCAATTAAGATATTCAAACTGCAAAAGAAGGTAGTCAGAACAATTATGTTCAAAAAACAAAGAGACACTAGTAAACCATTATTTAATAAACTAAATATTTTGCCCCTCCCATGCCAATACATACTAGAATTATTATTCTTTACCAAAAAAAGTATCAACAAAATTAGCAAAAATATGGACTACCACGATTATGACACAAGATCAAAAACCTCTCTAAGAATACTTCCCCACTCAACAAAACTGTACAGTGATGGTGTCAAGTGCATGGGAATAAAATTATATAATCATCTTCCAACTTTTATACAAGAAATCCAAGAAATAAATAAATTCAAACAGACTGTGAAATCTCTTTTATTAAAAGAATGCTTTTATACCATCCAGGAATATTTGGAATCAAAATTGTCTTAGTGCATGATAAAGTACCAAAGCTGAATGTTGTTAAGTCAGTTTTGTCACATCATGTAACAATTCTCTGTAAAGCTGTAACTTTAAGTAACATAATTTTGTAGGTAATGTAAAATAATCTTTCCTCTGTATTCATGTTTACTGTTATAGACTCCTGTAAACTGTATATTTGTATTGACTTATCCCATATCAGTTGTACAAGCCATTGTACTGATTTGATCCACGGGACAAATAATAAATAAATAAATAAATAAAAATGCATCATTAACTCAAGGTATTTTCCCAGACAGGTTAAAATATGCCATTGTCAGGCCACTCTACAAACAGGGGATACCACAGATGTCAATAATTATCACCCAGTATCCTTGCTTACAGCATTTTCAAAACTCTTCAAGAAAGTAATGTACTCAAGCGTAGTTAGCCATCTCAACAGTAATGGGATACTTAGTAAATCACAGTTCGGATTTCAAAAATGCTGTTCCACTGAGACAGCAATATACAATTTCACTGTCCACATAATAGAGTCTTTAAATAGTAAAATGTCACCAATAGGAATTTTCTGTGACTTGTACAAAGCATTTAATTGTGTGAACCATGACATTATGTTACAGAAATTACAGTTCTATGGTATAAATGGAATAGCATATGAGTGGTTTAAGTCATACCTACAGAACAGGAAGCAAAAAGTTTCCTTATATGGGTCAAGTGATTTAAATAAGTTTGCCACTTCATCTAACTGGGGTGAAATTACATTATGTGTTCCAAGGGTTCAATCACAGGTCCCCTTCTGTTCTTGATATACGTGAACAACCTCCCTTCCTATCTGAAACAGGAAGCTGAATTGACACTGTTTGCTGATACAAGCATCATTATTAATCCGGTAAAAGGAACTCCAATTGAAAATGATACAAATAAGGTCTTTGGAAAAGTCATTAATTGGTTTTCTGCAAATGGGCTTGCTCTAAACTTTGATAAAACACAGAACATCCAATTTTCTGCAGCAAAAAGTACAGTTCCTTCAATAAATACAACACATCAAGAAGTCAGTAGACAAGGTAGAGCCTACTAAGTTTTTGGGTCTACACATAAATGAGAATCTTAATTGGAAAATTCATATTTTGGATCTTCTAAAGTGACTAGGTTCAGCAACGTTTGCAATCAGAATAACTGCCAATTTTGAGGAATCAGAAATTAGTAAGCTAACATATTTTGCATACTTTCACTCTGATGTCATATGGAATAATATTTTGGGGTAACTCAACATTTAGACAAAAAGTATTCACTGCTGAAAAGAAAGTGATTAGAATAATGGGTGGGGTTCATAGTCGCACATCTTGTAGGCATTTTTTTAAAAGATGGGGAATTCTTACAACAGCCTCACAGTACAAATTACCAGATGAAATAAAATGTCTGACAGACAGCATTAATAGCTTCAAAAATAAATTGAAATCACATCTCCTTGACAACACCTTCTATACCATAGATGAATTCTTGAATAGGAATAAATAAATCTACAAATACAGTATATGCATTTTGTGCCATTTAAGGGAATGGGGTAAATAATAGAAATATTAATCCTTATATCTCTCTCTCTCTCTCTCTCTCTCTCTCTCTCTCTCTCTCTCTGACATGTTCCACATCATAACGGCTACCGTCCCGTGCAATTGATCAATGGAACACACAACCAACTAACTGTCTAACTAACTAACTAACAGATGCAAATTACACCTCACCACTCGAGTGTAAAAGGGGCAATCTATCAAATACCCTGGTCCGCTATGGGTATACATACCTGCTGAAGATGGTCATAATAGCAGCTGTTTGCTCAGTAGTGTATCAGAAACTAGCATCTACTGTGCAAGAATTCCAACGAGATATTAAGAAGAATTAATTTGCTGCCCTTGGCAACTAATAATCAACATAGTGCTTCAAGAGTTGAATACGAGTCTCAAGTTTTCAACAACAATATTATCAAGATTGATTGGAATAATATTTTGGGGTAACTCAACATTTAGACAAAAAGTATTCACTGCTCAAAAGAAACTGGTTAGAATAATAGTGTCTCAAGTTTTCAACAACAATATTATCAACATTGATTGGAAAAACATTATTGAAGCTTGTGAATAAACAATTTTCAGCCAGAAGGAATAACTCATTGCTGAAATACCAAACACCCAGCAATATAATATGACAAGCTTGCATTTAAAGTACAAAGCAATACTGGTGGAGTTCGCGACACATAAGAGATTATGGTGGGGCTGACGAGGAAGATAACTGACCTGATTGCAGCCAGCAGGCAACATATTGGCACTCTTAAAACAGGCATCAACTCTGAGACTATGTGCAGGACAGTTCCTGGTTCAATGGCGATTGCACTGGGAGTCACCCACAGCTAAGCAGATGTCGACATCATATCAGCAACATAATGGTAGTTTGCAGCCAACCTACATCTCAACTTTAAAAAAAATAACCGATGAGAAGTATACTTCAAACATTAACTGTTGCATGTAACTAACTGGTTTGTGATATTACACTGAGAATTGATTTTATTGTTAACTATTGGGTAGTGAGTAATTATATCAAAGTGTAAGTTAACTCACAAGATTACTGCCGAGGCAGAGAAAGCTGATATGACAACACTATTTGTGAAATAAATGGATGAAATAAGAAATTAACAGACAAAGTCGAGGACATCAATAATAAGATTGAGGAAACCATTAATAGCAAGCTGGAAGATATAAATAGTAAGATTAGGGATACTATTACCAGTAAGCTGAAAGAAGATGCGAGGATGTTGGAGGAAAACATTACTAAGAAAATAGAAGAGACTAATAAGACTGAATTAATGTCAAGGTTCACAGAATAGGACAATAAAACAACAGAATTAGAAAGTAGAGTTAACGTATTAATGGAAAATCTACCATCAGAGGTACATACAGCACTTTGACTTTAAGAAATATTTCAAAGATGCAAATCAAAATTTTATTTTGGTACACACCGGAATATCAAACACAAATGAGAGAGTAGATCCATTAGAACAAGATATAATGTTAAGCCTGGAATCTACCTGAACTAGTTTGGAAGAGAGTTACACGAGTTCATTGAACAGAAGAATCAACCAGTAGTAAGATTGTTTCTGTGAAGAATACTGTAAACAATTGACAGGAATTTCAAAATGTATGGGATATGTTAGGAGGATAATTTTTGGAGGATTTGTACATTGGGAGTGGTCTAAATTTGCCAAAACACTTTTTCAGATTAAAGCCAGATAGTGAGGTGTGTCCAACATATTGAGCTCTTTCATGACCGGATGACATTACTGCTGGTAAACATTTTGGTGTCCACAAAACTCTTCTGTTCTTAAAATTCCATCCAGAACTGTGCTGGACATCTTCAGAGGCATTGCTCCTTCATTGAGTCTTGCTGACTGATCGGTCAGACATCTGAGAGTGACATATATACAGTAGAAAAAGGGAAGTGGCCAGAGTTATATGTGATAAGCAGAGATGACGCTTGTCAGACATAAAACTTAACAACTGATTGTCGTCTCATAAAAAAACAACAAACCAACTGTTTAGTGATGCTGGAGAGCTACTGTCCACATGTTGCTAAGTTTCACGATCTCTTCTTTCCTATTAAAATTATCCCTTTGTTTATACAGGGTGTTACAAAAAGGTACGGCCAAACTTTCAGGAAACATTCCTCTCACACAAATAAAGAAAAGATGTTATGTGGACATGTGTCCGGAAACACTTAATTTCCAAGTAGAGCTCATTTTAGTTTCGTTCTTCCACCTACGCTCAATGGAGCATGTTATCATGATTTCATACGTGATACTCTACCTGTGTTGGTAGAACATGTGCCTTTACAAGTATGACACAACATGTGGTTCATGCACGATGGAGCTCCTGCACATTTCAGTCAAAGTGTTTGTATGCTTCTCAACAACAGATTCGGTGACTAATGGATTGGTAGAGGCGGACCAATTCCATGGCCTCCACGCTCTCCTGACCTCCACCCTCTTGACTTTCATTTATGGGGGCATTTGAAAGCTCTTGTCTACGCAACCCCGGTACCAAATGTAGAGACTCTTCGTGCTCGTATTGTGGACGGCTGTGATACAATACGCCATTCTCCAAGGCTGCATCAGCGCATCAGGGATTCCAAGCGATGGAGGGTGGATGCATGTATCCTCGCTAACGGAGGACATTTTGAACATTTCCTGCAACAAAGTGTTTGAAGTCACGCTGGTACGTTCTGTTGCTGTGTGTTTCCATTCCATGATTAATGTGATTTGAAGAGAAGTAATAGAATGAGCTCTAACATGGAAAGTAAGCGTTTCTGGACACATGTCCACATAACATATTTTCTTTCTTTGTGTGTGAAGAATATTTCCCGAAAGTTTGGCCGTACCTTTTTGTAACACCCTGTATATTATACTGGAACAATCAAGAGACGCATGAATACACAGATAAGGAAAACTAAAGTCATTTCCAACTAGCAAAAATAGACAAACAGGCTGTAGCAGAGCAGGTCTTGCGCCTGTAACTCACAAAGTGAAGTTTCCTGAAGCAAAAATTTTATTTGTGACTATTATCCACAGCTATACAGAGAAGTCACTGAAATATATAAACATAGAGAAATTTTAATATGAAAGAAGAGACCAAGAAATTTAGCACATGTGTACAGTAGCCCTGCAGAGTCGCCAAACAGTTTTTTGTCTTCGACAAGACGATGATAGATAGTTCTTTTATCTTTGACAAGGATCAGCTCTGTTTATCACATGTAACTCCGGCCATATCCGTTCTTCTATAGTATACCGGGTGATCAAAAAGTCTGTATAAATTTGAAAACTGAATAAATCATGGAATAATGTAGATAGAGAGGTGCAAATTGACACACATGCTTGGAATGACATGGGGTTTTATTAGGACCAAAAAAATATAAAAGTTCAAAAAATGCCCGACGGATGGCGCTTCATCTGATCAGAATAGCAATAATTAGCATAACAAAGCAAAGATGATGTTCTTTACAGGAAATGCTCAATATGTCCACCATCATTCCTCAACAATAGCTGTAGTCGAGGAATAATGTTGTGAACAGCACTGTAAAGCATGTCCGGAGTTACGGTGAGGCATTGGCGTCAGATGTTGTCTTTCAGCATCCTTAGAGATGTCGGTCGATCACGATACACTTGCGACTTCAGGTAACCCCAAAGCCAATAATCGCACAGACTGAGGTCTGGGGACCTGGGAGGCCAAGCATGACAAAAGTGGCGGCTGAGCACACGATCATCACCAAACGACGCGCACAAGAGATCTTTCACGCATCTAGCGATATGGGGTGGAGCGCCATCCTGCATAAACATCGTACGCTCCAGCAGGTGTTTATCAGCAAGGGTGGGGATGATGCGATTCTGTAACACATCGGCATACCTCTCACCCATCACGGTAGCAGTTACAAAATCGGAATCATGTATTTCCTCGAAGAAAAAAAGCCCGATAACAGTAGATGTGGTAAATCCAAGCCATACTGTGACTTTCTCGACGTGCAATGAAGTTTCCATGACAGTTCTAGGATTTTCGGTAGTCCAAATTCTGCAGTTGTGGGCGTTGACAGACACTCGGAGTGTGAATTGAGCTTCATTGCTCCACAACACGTCACTCAACCAATCGTCATCTTCCTCCATCTTTTGAAACGCCCACACCACAAATGCCCTCCGCTTCACTAAATCGCCAGGTAACAGTTCATGATGCCGATGGATTTTGTACAGATAGCAACGGAGGGTACGCCTAAGTGCCAACCAAACAGTAGTGTACGGAATGCTGGTGCGACTCTCGACTGCACGAGTGCTGACTTCACCGTGCATAGATGAACCCGCTACAGTCTCCATTTCTTCCTGAACTGCCTCAGCAGCATTACGTCTTGTGCTCAGTCTGCCACTACGGGGTCTATCATCTAAACAACCTGTGGCTTTTGTAATGGATCTGGGAGATGTGTTATTTTCTACCGGATTTGTCGATACCAAATTGTAAATATTTTCTTATATTTTTGTCAAAATTTTTTTATTATGATTTGCCTTATTATATGTTAATTTACTTATATTTTTGAGAGTGAAAGCATATTGATTACTATTAGTAAATGTGACGAAGAATATCAAAGAGACTGAATACAAGTGGAAGCTTGTGTGTTGTGTAAAATGTCTTTGACGCTGGAGTCATCTTTGACTGTACTCAGTCGGCAGTGGACTCGTGTTGTGTGTGTTGATGGTAGAACAATGTGCAGGTCGCCGTCATAATAATTTGGAAGTGAACAGAAAAAAATGAATAATGTTACCACATTTTTTATATAAACTTTAAGAAGAAACCACTTTCGAGAAATGGTATTTGAAGCACCAAAAATGAGGCAAACACATTGAACCAGGTCATTTCTGCAGCCGACGAAACTGCATTGTGGAATCATACTTCCACTAGACAACTGAAGCCAAGACAAATATCGCCTTGTAAACATTTCATGGAAAAGGTACTGTCACAAAATATGCCAAATTTAAGTAAATAAAAAATAGTGAGCCTATTTCAACTGGGGACTGTAGCCGGGATATTGTGTTCACGAGATCTTCAACAGTGCTACGAGGAAGAAAATTTTTGTGTGTTAATACCAGTTTTTCCAGAATGTGTGTTACAGTATTTGTGTTCATCGGGAAGTAAAAGTTTTGGAGAAGAAATGTTTCGGCAAAAAATATAATTTTCGACAGAAGAAAAAATTTCAAGAATTTTGGTCAACAATCACATGGATGGAAAACGTGGATTTGCAACAGTAGAAGAGTGTTCCAGACAAGTCGCGAAACCCTTGTATTTTGTTAAAACAATCTTTTTATCTTGTTTTGTTTTGTTCTGTATAAATTTTTTTTTTCTTCACAATGACTTATGAGATTTTCAAGAGTATTGTGCCTAAAGTAGAAAATAGTAATTTAATAGACTTCGAAAATCAGGACAGGTCAAATGAAACAGAAAGAACCGATCAATTTGATTTAAAAAGTTTTCTTGTAAATTTCACGAAAGAAATTAAACAATCAGTTGATGACAATAAGACCTACTGGGATGAAAAAACTGATAATATTTTGTTGCAAGTCCAAGCAGTCAATACCCAAGTGGATGATCTTTCGAACGGAGTTGGCAGTGTTGAGGAAAAAATTGAATCTGTGGAAGCGAAAGTAAATGAAATTGATGCTAAATTGAGCGATGAAATTAATACTGTAAAAAGTGAGTTACTGGCAGATAGGGAAAGAAATTTAATTGATTTTAATGAGATAAAAGGGTAAATTAAAAATTTGCATGAGAACACAAAAGTTTTAGTAAAAAATGTACAACAAGAAACTGACAATCATTTGGTTACTCTAGAAAAAAAAGTAGAATGCAGGGATTTAGAAAACAAAAAATCTGTCAAAGAACTTAGCGAAAAAATTGAAAGTTTTGACATTGAATTTCAAAGCAAAAATCACAATGTCAACACATGCAATCTTGTATCTAATATTCCAGTGAAGCACTTTTCGGTAGATGGACCCTTACATCCTGTTGATTTTATACAGTATTGTAAGGATTGTTTTTTACCTCACTCACCAGATGATACGAAAATTAAATTTGTGAAAAAATTCTTGGAAGGCGAAGCTTTGACTTGGGCAAACCAGATTGTAACTGTGGGGATGACCTTTTCAGAATTTGAATCAAAATTTCTGGAAAATTTTTGGGATGATCTTAAACAAACTAGAATCAAAAGTGAATTTTTGAATGGGAGAAACTATAGAGAATCAGATGGGAGCATGAAACAATTTTGCAAAAGTGGACTTCAAAAACTTATTCATTTAACAAAACCTTTGGATGACTTGATCAAAATTGATACCTTAAAGAGAAGATTGCCATCAGCAATGCAGTTGAGTTTAGTTCATTGTCCTGATAGTAATGTAGAGCAGTTTTTCAATTATATTGAAAAGTTGGATAGGGTAACAACAAGAACACACAGTGGGTTTACTCAGAAAGGTAATGGTCAAAATTGGGGAAATGACAACTTTCAAAAAAGGGAACAAAACAATTATCATGGTGTCAGTCAAAATTCAGGGGCATATAACAATTTTCAAAAGAAGGACCATAATTTTCATCCAAAACAAGAACATGATTTTCGCGGAAATAATCAACAAAATAGAGAACATTTTAGGGATCAAAATCACAGAAATTTTGATAGAGATCAGTACAATAGAAACTACCAACAATCAGGTAATGTTTGTCATAGGAATGGGAACAGAAATGTTGATCAGAAGCACAATCAGCAGTTCAAGCAGGAACAAGTTGGAATTCAGGAAATAAAAAACAAGTAGACGCCCCCTTGAAGGTCCGCAAGGTTGAGGCAGAAGGTGAGCATGATGAAAGGACCAATGGATGTGACTATCATAAACCCAAACATGACAGTTCCAAACCTAAGCTATCACATGAGGTCATTAGTTGTTACTTATTGAAGAAATTTCAAGAGGAAAATAATGATGATATTGATAAAGATAAAATTTTCAGCACACAAGAACATACAGTAGATAAAAGTAATTGTGATTCATTTAATTTGACAGAGTCTTACACTTGGGCAGAAAAGAACAACACTTTGTCAGATGATGTAATTTGTAATAGTTCAGAGACGTGTGTGAATGAAAGAGAGAATCCATGCTGTGAGAATGAAAATATTGGTGAAAGGGATCTGGTAACTTTAGAAAGGGGAAATAATATTTTAGGGGATAATTTGAATGTGTACGACCTGAATATGTATAATGATAATGATGTTGATGATAAAGTTGGTAATGATGGTAATGGTATTGATGATGTTGAGGAAAGGTGTTTCATTAGTTTAAATAGGGAGTTGGGTATACACATGGTTGAAAATGGATTAAATAGTGAGAATATTATAGAAATTCCCAGGGATGTTACCAGGATGAATAAGGCTCACAAGCTGGGTGTATGTGAAAGTGTGAATTTTGATGTTGTTGGTAAAGAATCTGACTACACAAATAATGACACATGTATAACTTCTAGCCTAAATGAAACTTTTACAGATACTAATGACACACACACATTTCTTATGAATCTATGGCTGAACAGTGAAACTATTTCTTTTGACAAGAACTTTAGAAAGATGCTTGTTAATGTATGTGAAACTGTATGTTCTGAGTGGTGGAAAAAGATGAGATATTTTATTTTTGAAAAGCTGAAGGATAAGTACTTCAATAATATACAATGTGGTTTGGATGAAAATTCTTGGCTATTTGAGATAATAGAGAGTACTAATGACAGTTTTGTATCTTGTGCAAATTTTATAACTGTGACAAATAATACATATAATAAGTATAGGTTTGGGGAAATTGAAAGTGATTTATTACATGAGGATACAGGTTCTGAGAAAAGTGATCAATTTTGCAGTCTTTATATAAAAGTTCAAATTGGGTCATGGGTTGGTAAATGTTTAATTGATACAGGAAGTGAGATCTCTGGAATATCTGAAAGGTTAAGCAAGAAATTGAAAGCGGGGAAAGATTATGTTGAAGTGCCAGTTGTTGGGGTAAAGATAAAAGGTGCTACTGGGAAGAGCAGTAAATTGGTAAAAAGCCAGGCTTTAGTGACATTTTTAATCGAAGGCAAGTTGTTCACACATGGATGTTTTGTAATTCAGGAATTTAATGAGGATTTTCTTTTGGGTATGAATTGGATAGTAAAAGTAAATACAGCATTTGATTGGGTTGGAAGAAAACTTTTGATAGAAACTAGTGAAACGGAATACATTCAGACAAATTTTGTGAACACACTTGGTGATCAGAGTAATGGAAATTTTGACACTATCAATTTACTAAAAGAAAATAGATTGGAGAATATTGAAATTCATAGATTTGATACTGATGAAGTTGAATTTGGGAATTTAGTAAATTTGAAAATTTCAGGAACACACAATTTATCTGGGGAGCAAAAACAACAGTTAGAAAATCTGCTGTGGGAATACAGTGATGTTATCAGTGTGAGCTTCAGGTAAAACCTCATGAACCATTTTTCATAAAACCATACAGCATTGCGATATCAAAAAGACTTGCTGTTGAGAAAGAGCTGAAAAAGATGGAAGGATGTAATATAATAGAAAGGAATATCAGTGCATATAATAATCCTTTAGTAGTAGTTTCGAAAAAAGATGGTGGAGTAAGATTGGTTTTGGACTCTAGACACTTAAAATTTTGTTCAGACAGACAGACCATCCCGAAAATATTGATGAGTTACTCTATAAATTTACAGATATAAAATATATGTCAGGTTTGGAGCTAACGTCGGGTTTTCATCAGGTACCACTTTCGGTTAATTCTAGAAAATATACTGCTTTCTTGTACAATGGTAAGAGTTACCAATATTGTGTTGTGCCATTTGGGTTAAATTCTTCTGTTTCCGAATTTACAAGAGCTTTGGATCATGTACTGGGGCAAGAACTTGCGTCTAAACTGATAATTTATGTAGATGACATTTTGGTTACAGGGCAAAATTGGGAGGAAGTCAGTTTGTGAAAAACTTAGAAAAGGGGGGATGACATTGAAATTAGAGAAATGTAAATTTGCAGTTTCTGAATTAAAATTTTTGGGTCATGTTGTCACAGACAAGGAAATTTTGGCAGATCCAGAAAAAATTAAAGCAATTTCAGATATTCCTATTTCTAAGACTAAAAAACAATTAAAATCTTTCTTTGGGTTATGCGGTTATTACCAAAAACATATAAGTGATCAGAGACTGAATGCACCATGTTTAAATCAGTTACTTAAGAAAAACATTGTTTGGGTTTGGGATAAAAGTTGTCGGGAAGAGTTTGATAAAATTAAGCAAGAGTTGAGGAAGCAACACTTATTACACAGACCTGATTTTAATTTACCATTTTGTTTGAATACTGATAGCAGTAATTATGGGCTTAAAGCAGAGTTATTTCAAGAAAGAGTAGAGAATGGAGTGAAGATACATTGTACCATAGCATTTGCAAGCAGATTGTTGCTCAAGCATGAGAAAAATTATACAGTCACAGAGAAGGAACTTTTGGCAATTCATTGGGCTTTTACAAAATTTAGAATTTACCTTATTGGACATAAAACCATAGTATTTTCGGATCACAAAGCTTTGAGTTACTTACAAGAGTGCAAATTATACCACAGTAGATTGACCAGATGGGCAATATTTCTGCAACAGTTTGACTTTGAAATCAAACACATAAAAGGTTCTGAGAATGTAGTAGCTGATTCACTTTCAAGGTTACCAATTGGGGGAGAAAAGGAGATTTTTGAACAAGAGGAGGAAAAGCAATTTAAAATTAGATACTTGAAAGGGGTGGAAAATGAGAAAACAATAAGAACTATGTGTAACAAAATTAGAAAAAATCAAAATTTAGATCAAAGTTTGAAATTAATCAAAGAATGTTTAGGCAAGAAGGGGTATGAAAAACTTGATAAATTTTACAAATTACGTAAGGGGATTTTATTTTGGAGAACAGATGTAGATTCTGATAATTGGAAACTGTGTTGGCCAGAGGAGATGCTGAAAAGCTGATCATTTACATACATGAAAGTTTTGGTCATTGTGGGATACAGAAGTGCATTTAAAAGATACAAGAAAATGTTTATTTTTACAATATTGGAAAGAAGGTAAGAAAAGAATTGGCAACCTGTGACAAATGTCAGAGAGTTAAAGTGAGCAATCAAAGACTTGGTGGAGAGATGCAAAACATTATTCTGGAAAAACCTTTAGATCTTATCACTGTGGACTTATATGGAATGTTACCAAAGAGTAAAGGTGGTCACTGTTACATATTTGTTATGGTAGATGTATTTTCAAAATTAATTAAACTATATCCAGTGAAAAAAGCTACTAGCCATGAAATTATAATAAAAATTGAAAGAGATTATTTCGCACAGGTGGGTAAACCAAAAGCTATATTATCAGATAATGGTTCACAGTTCACCTCTAAAATTTGGAAAAAGTTTATTGAAAGATCAAAATTGAAGCATATACTTATATCTGTTTACTCTCCATCCACCAATCCTGCAGAAAGATATATGTGGGAAATTGGGAAACTTTGTAGAACCTATTGTAGCCATAAACATCCAACCTGGTTTGAGCACATTCGAAATTTTGAAGATATTATGAATAGCCTACAACATAGTTCCACAGGATTTTCACCGTATGAGATTATGTTTAATATTAGACCTCCAAATCTTATATCAGAACTTATTGACTTTCCTAAATGTACACCTTTAACTATGCAAGAGAGAGAAGATATTGTCAGGGAAACTATGAGGAAACAAGGGGAAAAGAGGAATAAAAGACATAACAATAGGGTAAAATTAACCACTTTCAAAATTGGGGATCTTGTTCTGGTCAAATCTCATGAAAAATCAGAAATGTTAACTTCAGAAATTAAAAAATTCTTTGATATCTATATTGGGCCTTTTGAAGTCATAGAAAATCCACACCCTAATGCTTATTGTACCCTAGGTCAAAGAAATTATTTGGTCTCAGGAATGTTGTCTCTTTGAAACTATATAAACAGAAATCATAATCTGAAAATTTAAATAACCTATTATCATCTAAAACAAAAGTCCTCCACTGGAATATGCTTGTTAGAACAAAACTACCTGTACAACCAAGTATGTATATTTGCATGTATAAATTAATAATTTGAAATCACATGTTAATTGAAACTGATGAAAAAACACTGTTGTAACAAAGAATCAGAGAAAGATTTATTTTTACTTTTTTGCAGGAAAAAAGTCTCCCTAGTGAGCATTTATGAATTTTTTTTCTAATTTTTGGAAGCTAAGTCTTCCCTGTGGGTGAAGACATGCATATGAGGACATACATGCAAAGGTATAAGTTTCAAAACCAATTTTAGATAAAGCCTCATGATAGATGAGCAATTTATTATTCTTTATACTGATGTTGTGGGGAGCAAAAGCACTCTTCACAAGAATGTGACTTCTAGTAATATTGTAGTAGAGAGGCAAGTGTACATAAATAATTGCAAAAAAAAAATAGATAATACTGATGTATCTTTAGCTGTACTAAAAAAAAAATTCAAAAAGAAAATCATAAGAAAAAAATACAAAACAAAAAGAAAACATGAGTAAAAAAATTCAAAAAGAAAATCACAAGTAAAAATATATAAAAGGCAAATATATAGAAAAAAACACTACACTATATATGTCCAGTATCATTTTTTATTGTACAATATGTAAGCAAAATGAAATTAACATTAATATGGGGAACGGGGAAAAAAAAAAAAATTAATTATGAGAACCAGCTGGCACAGTGGTTGTAGATATCGTATTCTAGCAAATGAGTTTCACCTTACTATTATTTTCAATCTGTATGCTGTATGTTATAATATTTCTCATGTATGTTTTATACCATGTATATTTGTCATGTTAAATAATTTATTTACTTGAATTTTTGTGTATGAGATTGATGGGGAAGTATCATTGCAACAACAGCCAGTAACAATTCCACAGATTCAAAGAGTCCAAATTTGGAAGAGGTTATCAGACTGCATCATTGTTGTGTTGTTGTGGTCTTCAGTCCTGAGACTGGTTTGATGCAGCTCTCCATGCTACTCTATCCAGTGCAAGCTGCTTCATCTCCCAGTACCTACTGCAACCTACATCCTTCTGAATCTGCTTAGTGTATTCATCTCTTGGTCTCCCCCTATGATTTTTACCCTCCACGCTGCCCCCCAATATTAAATTGGTGATCCCTTGATGCCTCGGAACATGTCCTACCAACCGATCCCTTCTTCTGGTCAAGTTGCGCCACAAACTTCTCTTCTCCCCAATCCTATTCAATACTTCCTCATTAGTTATGTGATCTACCCATCTAATCTTCAGCATTCTTCTGTAGCACCATATTTCGAAAGCTTCTATTCTCTTCTTGTCCAAACTATTTACCGTCCATGTTTCACTTCCATACATGGCTACACTCCATACAAATACTTTCAGAAATGACTTCCTGACACTTAAATCTATACTCGATGTTAACAAATTCCTCTTCTTGAGAAACGCTTTCCTTGCCATTGCCAGTCTACATTTTATATCCTCTCTACTTCGACCATCATCAGTTATTTTGCTCCCCAAATAGCAAAACTCCTTTACTACTTTAAGTGTCTCATTTCCTAATCTAATTCCCTCAGCATCACCCGACTTAATTCGACTACATTCCATTATCCTCGTTTTGCTTTTGTTGATGTTCATCTTATATCCTCCTTTCAAGACACTGTCCATTCCGTTCAACTGCTCTTCCAGGTCCTTTGCTGTCTCTGACAGAATTACAATGTCATCGGCGAACCTCAAAGTTTTTATTTCTTCTCCATGGATTTTAATACCTAATCCTAACTTTTCTTTCGTTTCCTTTACTGCTTGCTCACTATACAGATTGAATAACATCGGGGAGAGGCTACAACCCTGTCTCACTCCCTTCCCAACCACTGCTTCCCTTTCATGCCCCTCGACTTTTATAACTGCCATCTGGTTTCTGTACAAATTGTAAATAGCCTTTCGCTCCCTGTATTTTACCCCTGCCACCTTCAGAATTTGAAAGAGAGTATTCCAGTCAACATTGTCAAAAGCTTTCTCTAAGTCTACAAATGCTAGAAACGTAGGTTTACCTTTCCTTAATCTTTCTTCTAAGATAAGTCGTAAGGTCAGTATTGCCTCACGTGTTCCAGTATTTCTACGGAATCCAAACTGATCTTCCCCGAGGTCGGCTTCTACTAGTTTTTCCATTCGTCTGTAAAGAATTCGCGTTAGTATTTTGCATCTGTGGCTTATTGAACTGATTGTTCGGTAATTTTCAGATCTGTCAACACCTGCTTTCTTTGGGATTGGAATTATTATATTCTTCTTGAAGTCTGAGGGTATTTCGCATGTTTCATACATCTTGCTCACCAGATGGTAGAGTTTTGTCAGGACTGGCTCTCCCAAGGCCGTCAGTAGTTCCAATGGAATGTTGTCTACTCCGGGGGCCTTGTTTCGACTCAGGTCTTTCAGAGCTCTGTCAAACTCTTCACGCAGTATCGTACCTCCCATTTCATCTTCATCTACATCCTCTTCCATTTCCATAATATTGTCCTCAAGTACATCACCCTTGTATAGACCCTCTATATACTCCTTCCACCTTTCTGCTTTCCCTTCTTTGCTTAGAACTGGGTTTCCATCTGAGCTCTTGATGTTCATACAAGTGGTTTTCTTATCTCCAAAGGTCTCTTTAATTTTCCTGTAGGCAGTATCTATCTTACCCCTAGTGAGATAAGCCTCTACATCCCTACATTTGTCCTCTAGCCATCCCTGCTTAGCCATTTTGCACTTCCTGTCGATCTCATTTTTGAGACGTTTGTATTCCTTTTTGCCTGCTTCATTAACTGCATTTTTATATTTTCTCCTTTCATCAATTAAATTCAATATTTCTTCTGTTACCCAAGGATTTCTAAGAGCCCTGGTCTTTTTACCTACTTGATCCTCTGCTGCCTTCACTACTTCATCCCTCAAAGCTACCCATTCTTCTTCTACTGTATTTCTTTCCCCCATTCCTGTCAATTGTTCCCTTATGCTCTCCCTAAAACTCTGTACAACCTCTGGTTCTTTCAGTTTATCCAGGTCCCATCTCCTTAAATTCCCACCTTTTTGCAGTTTCTTCAGTTTTAATCTACAGGTCATAACCAATAGATTGTGGTCAGAGTCCACATCTGCCTTGGAAATGTCTTACAATTTAAAACCTGGTTCCTAAATCTCTGTCTTATCATTATATAATCTATCTGATACCTTTTAGTATCTCCAGGGTTCTTCCATGTATACAACCTTCTATCATGATTGTTAAACCAAGTGTTAGCTATAATTAAGTTGTGCTCTGTGCAAAATTCTACCAGGCGGCTTCCTCTTTCATTTCTTAGCCCCAATCCATATTCACCTACTACGTTTCCTTCTCTCCCTTTTCCTACTACCGAATTCCAGTCACCCATGACTATTAAATTTTCGTCTCCCTTCACTATCTGAATAATTTCTTTTATATCATAATACATTTCTTCAATTTCTTCGTCATCTGCAGAGCTAGTTGGCATATAAACTTGTACTACTGTAGTAGGCGTGGGCTTCGTGTCTATCTTGGCCACAATAATGCGTTCATTAATGTACTGCATCATTAATGTACTAATTGTGTAATACAGATCCATTACTGAGTGTGGTCAGGATTTTGTTGTATATGTTCATAACAACAAAAGCCCTGGGGAGCAGTTGTAATGGATCTGGGAGATGTGTTATTTTCTACTGGATTTGTCGATACCAAATTATAAATGTTTTCTTATATTTTTGTCAGAATATTTTTATTATAATTTGCCTTATTATGTGTTAATTTACTTATATTTTTGAGAGTGAAAGCATATTGATTACTATTAGTAAATGTGACGAAGAATATCAGAGAGACTGATTACAAGTGGAAGCTTGTGTTTTGTGTAAAATGTCTTTGACGCTGGAGTCGTCTATGACTGCACTCAGTCGGCAGTGGACTCGTGATGTGTGTTGATGGTAGAACAATGTGCAGGTCGCCGTCATAATAATTTGGAAGTGAACAGAAAAAATGAATTATGTTACAACTTTTTTTTATATAAACTTTAAGAAGAAACCAGATTCGAAGAAATGGTATTTGAAGCACCAAAAATGAGGCAAACACATTGAACCAGGTCATTTCTGCAGCCGACGAAACTGCATTGTGGAATCATACTTCCACTAGACAACTGAAGCCAAGACAAATACTGCCTTGTAAACATTTCACGGAAAAGGTACTGTCACGAAATATGCCAAATTTAAGTAAATAAAAAATAGTGAGCCTATTTCACTTTGAACTGTGAAATCATTCTCGCCACAGCTGCATTTGTCAACGGACCTTTACATGTTGCGACTGCTGGCGCATCTGATTCTCTCTCTCATTACAGCTCCTTTTATACACGATTGTCATGCACAGTCACTGACGTTTTGCTGTCCAGCACCATCTGTCAGACATTTTTTGAACTTTTGTATTTTTTTTTTGTTCTAATAAAACCCCATGTCATTCCAAGCATGTGTGTCAGTTGTTACCTATCTATCTACATTATTCCGTGGTTTATTAAGTTTTCAAATTGATACTGACTTTTTGATCACCCGGTATATGTCACTTTCAGTCATCCGACCCACAAGTCGGCAAGACTCAACGGGGGAGCAACGTCTCTGAAAATGTCCAGCAAAATTTTGGATGAAATATTAGGAACAGAAGAGTTTTGTGGATGCTGCTCATAAGTTTACCAACAGCAATGCATCCAATATACTATTTAAGAGTATTTTCACAATCATTACCAAGCAGGTGGGATGAGCTCAAGAAAATTGATTTTGCATTAGGCTATTTAACAGGAGACACAGCTGAAAGGAGATTTAAATATCAAGATAAATTTAAAACATTAGAAAAATTTCAGATGCCTTTTAAGAAAGAATTTCTTTGTCCTAGTGAATGCACCAAAGTAATAGAAAAGATAAATTCTCAGACTCAGGAATATATAAAATCATATGTAAAACTTGCTCAAACTACTACAAAGGACAAACTGCAGGACTTTTCAAATTAGGTACACTGAACACATCAACTATTACACCCAATCAATTCACAAAATCAGCAACATAATACATACAGGGCACCTTTCAGAAACACAGAAGAAGACTGTAAGATAGTCCACCACTTCCAAAAATCACAGACAATGGACGGACTGTAGGAGCTTGTAATTTCTGTACACCACACAATGCAGGGAGAAAAAATTCCTCAAGAGAAAACAGATAGTGAATCAGTTAATTTTTTCAAATGTTTCTCCTGCGTTTGACAACTGCAGTAATTTCTGTGAATATTTATGGTACGCCAAAGACTCGACTCAACACGTACAAAAAAATAGAAACAAAATCAATAATCAATAATTCAATAGTCAATAATGGTACAATAAATTTTATAATTGGCAACTTCCTGTATACTATGTAATACTCAGAAAATGTAACACCTCTTGCTGTATACAAACTCTTTGAGAAACCATATTGTCATAATATCTCAGTAGCATGTTTTGATTACAAAAACAAACAATGTAAGTGATGATTTATTTGCATGCGATATTCTGTGTAATGGAGGAGGGACAATACTTGCTGTGGTATCGCATATTGATACTACCCTGTGAGCGGTGCTATTTTGGTGCCAGAATTGCAAGTTTCTGTTCAATGCTGACAGTGGTTGCATGGTGCACACCCACTAAGCCACACCTTCATCAGCTCTGTACCATGAGCACCCTCTGCCACAACAATATAGGGCAGCCAGAGCCAGCCACTCAGCCCACTTGCGCTCAGAGCCACTTTGTCACATGATGCTGTGCTGATGATGATACTGATGAGCTGTACTCTGTTTCTTGCTGCATTATTTGTAGTGAGTCTTCATAAGCTTAGAGAAATACAAATTAAAATGTTCGCTAATCACATCTGCTCCTGCGCAGCTTTCCTATGACGACAATTGTCGCATTACTCTGTAGCCCACCTCTCCTTACCCTTGTGTACAAAGTTGTGCACAATGCTTGTAACTAGAAAACAAAAATACTTTTTCTGACATAGCATATACAAACATTCCAACATTAACTGGTCCAATTGGAGTTAAATTTCAAAAAGAGAACTATACAGTGCAAGGGATGTGCAAAATCACACATTTAGAACATCACAAAAATATTTAAGAATAAGTTCTCGAAACATGTCATACTAAGCATGAATAAATAAGTAACTGGCACAGGTTTTCATTACTGAATCACAAAAGATGTCTTTGTCAGTCACAAAGCAGCAAAAAAAATGGTATGAGACCAAGAAGCCCTACCTGCATGGTTTCATAATAACAGTATCCTCCTTGAGTAAATTAGAGGTAAAATAGACCTCTCTCTGCATTTCGGATCTCTTAGCAGGGAATACTCGAGAGAATGTTACCACCAGAAAAAAATTAAAAAAACTTACATTCTATGGATCAGAGCATGAAATGTTATATCACTTTATCAGATAGTAAGGTTAGATAATGTGAGGACACTTGCAGGAAAATTAATAAAATCTTTGGAGAAAAGAGAAGGATGTATATGAATATCAAGTGATCAGATACAATCAAAGCCAAGGCAGGAAGTTATAGGTGGTAAGAATATATACAGAAGTGCTATGAAAAGGAAATAAACTTAAAAATAACAGTATGAAAGGGGAGGCGAAGAAGATGCAAATGAGACGAGAGATATGATACTCCAAGGAGACTACGACAGAGCACTGAAAGATCTACGTAAAAACGAGGCACCTAAAGGAGACAAGATACCCTCAGATTTATTGAGATCCTTGGAAGAGCAAGCGATGACACAAATATTTCACCTGCCATACATGATACTTGAGACAGGAAAAACGACTTCAGACTTCAAGGAGAAAGTTACAAGGAAGGGAGGTGCTGACAGGTGTGAATATTACCAAAACATCAGTTTAATAAGTAATGATCACAAAATATTAACAAATGATTTCCAGAAGAATGAAAAACTGGTTGATGCTTACCTTGCAGAAGATTAATTTGGGTTACAGGCAAATGTAGTGGCATGCAAGGTGACACTGCCCTTTGTAAATTTTGAGAAAGCTGTCAATGTTGGCTTTGTAATACAATCAGAAACAGTAAAAAAACTTGGATGCTCAGTGGAATGGAACATATGATGTCCTCGAAAGAGGCTATAAGTTGAACTCGTACAAAAATAAAACAAGGGCAATGGAGTGCAAATTAACTGAGAGAATTAGAATAGCAATGAGACATTAAAAGTAGTATAACTGAGTTGTGCTGTTTAATGAGCAAAATAATTGAAGATTTAAGTAGACAGGATATTAACTGCAGATTGGCAATGGCAAGAAAAATATTTATGAAAAAAGAAAATATTTTAACACCTTATAAAAACTTAATTCTAGAGCATCTTTCCTGAAACTGTTTCGCTGGTGTTTAGTCTTGTATGGAAGGGAAATTTGGACAATAAACAGCACAGTAAAGAAGAGAATACAAGCTCCTGAAATGTGGTGCTACATAAGTGTGCTGAAAATTAGATGGGTAGATCATGTAACCAATGAGGAGATATTGAACAGAATTGGGGAGAAAAGAAATTTACAGCACAAGAAGAGTAAAATAAGGGATGAATTGATAGGGCATACCTTGAGGCATAAGGAGTAGTTGATTTGGTAATAGAGGGAAGTGTGGGGAGTAGAAGTTGTCAAGAGAGACCAAGGCTTAATTACAGTAAGCAGGTAGCAGCACTCTTCAAGAGTTGGAACTGCTCGCACAGTATAAACCAGCATGGAGAACTAGAGCCTTTTCTGTCTCTGTACAAAATATCAGGAGGCCCTTGTCAAATACAATCTTGCGATCAAGGAAACAAAGCTATCTTCCTGGAAGGTGTTCTGTGAGGAAGTGGAAGGTACCGCTATTTGGACTAAACTTTATAAAATCCTCAGTGGTATATCAACTAATCCAGAAGGTGCTTTAAGGAAGATGGTGAGATTTCAAGAACAGCGAGTGAGACACTGGATGTGCTCATCACGACTCGCTATCCTCAATGCACTGTGGCAGATAAGACAGACTAGGAGTCAGTTCCTGAAACACAGTGGTTTACAGGTGATCAAAGGGAAAATGGGAATCTGCCACAGAATGTGTTGATTGAAAAGAAATTCAGTGGGCAGTGGGAATGTTTCAACCATTCAAGCCACCAGGCCTATATGCCATCCATCCAGCTTTACTGCAACAGGCAGGAGAGGATTTAATTAAACTGTTATGTAGACTGTTTACGGTAGCCTAACAGCACAAATTAGCCCTAATTCTTGGAGGACAGTGAGGGTTGTTTTCATTCTGAAACCAGGGGGAACTGATCATACTAAGGGCAAGGATATGAGACTCCATTCTTCTAAAGACTTAAGAAAAAAATTGCTAATGTGCATGTTAGGTAGAAGAGGTTAAATGAGGATCCTCTAAATGTAAACCAACAACCAAGAAAATCTTGCAAAACAGCACTTCAACTTTTTGGGAAGGTGCAAAAAGCCCTACACCTTCAGGAAATAGCTCTCTGCATCTTCCTGGGTATGAAAGGGGTTTTTAGCAATACAAACTCCAATTTCATGGTTAGAGCTGCAAAAGTGCATGGCATTGTGACCACTACATGTAGCTGGATTAAGACCATGCTAATTAGAAGAAAGATGGTAGTCACCATGATGAATGAGAAAATGTCAATCAATACTGCCAGGGGATGTCCACAAGGAGGTGTCTTGTCCCTACTACTATAGAACCTAGTGGTGAATGAACTCATTGAAGGGTTAAATACTAGATGTTACTTTTGTCAAGAATACAAACATAATTTAGTCATAGCAATCTTCACAAATTTACTAGTACTGTTAGAACAACATTGGACCAGACACTGTAGAAAACTGGAGCAGAAAACATTATGTAAGGGTTAGTTCCAAGAAAACTGTTGTTGTACCCTTTATGAGGAAGCAAATCCAGCACACATACTGGAATCTCAAGTTCCTCGATTAAGGTCTGCTAGTAGACAGGGTTGCTGAGTACCTAGGGATAACCCTAGGAACTATTATGGATCCCTCATATAAAGAATATATGTTGCAAGGCGAAAAGTATTCTTATAATAACTCAAAGAGCCTGTTGTAAGAACTGGGATTGAAATCCATAGAGTATGTACTGGATCCCCCCCATGAACCATGGACCTTGCCGTTGGTGGGGAGGCTTGCGTGCCTCAGCGATACAGATGGCCGTACCGTAGGTGCAACCACAACGGAGGGGTATCTGTTGAGAGGCCAGACAAACATGTGGTTCCTGAAGAGGGGCAGCAGCCTTTTCAGTAGTTGCAGGGGCAACAGTCTGGATGATTGACTGATCTGGCCTTGTAACATTAACCAAAACGGCCTTGCTGTGCTGGTACTGCAAACGGCTGAAAGCAAGGGGAAACTACGGCCGTAATTTTTCCCGAGGACATGCAGCTCTACTGTATGATTAAATGATGATGACGTCCTCTTGGGTAAAATATTCCGGAGGTAAAATAGTCCCCCATTCGGATCTCCGGGCGGGGACTACTCAGGAGGACGTCGTTATCAGGAGAAAAGAAAACTGGCGTTCTACGGATCGAAGCGTGGAATGTCAGATCCCTTAATCGGGCAGGTAGGTTAGAAAATTTAAAAAGGGAAATGGATAGGTTAAAGTTAGATATAGCGGGAATTAGTGAAGTTCGGTGGCAGGAGGAACAAGACTTTTGGTCAGGTGATTACAGGGTTATAAATACAAAATCAAATAGGGGTAATGCAGGAGTAGGTTTAATAATGAATAAAAAAATAGGAATGCGGGTTAGCTACTACAAACAGCATAGTGAACGCATTATTGTGGCCAAGATAGACACAAAGCCCATGCCTACTACAGTAGTACAAGTTTATATGCCAACTACCTCTGCAGATGATGAAGAAATAGATGAAATGTATGACGAGATAAAAGAAATTATTCAGGTAGTGAAGGGAGACGAAAATTTAATAGTCATGGGTGACTGGAATTCGTCAGTAGGAAAAGGGAGAGAAGGAAACATAGTAGGTGAATATGGATTGGGGGGAAGGAATGAAAGAGGAAGCCGCCTTGTAGAATTTTGCACAGAGCATAACTTAATCATAGCCAACACTTGGTTCAAGAATCATAAAAGAAGGTTGTATACCTGGAAGAATCCTGGAGATACTAAAAGGTATCAGATAGATTATATAATGGTAAGACAGAGATTTAGGAACCAGGTTTTAAATTGTAAGACATTTCCTGGGGCAGATGCGGATTCTGACCACAATCTATTGGTTATGAACTGCAGATTGAAACTGAAGAAACTGCAAAAAGGTGGGAATTTAAGGAGATGGGACCTGGATAAACTGAAAGAACTAGAGGTCGTAGAGAGTTTCAGGGAGAGCATAAGGGAACAATTGACAGGAATGGGGGAAAGAAATACAGTAGAAGAAGAATGGGTAGCTCTGATGGATGAAGTAGTGAAGGCAGCAGAGGATCAAGTAGGCAAAAAGACGAGGGCTAATAGAAATCCTTGGGTAACAGAAGAAATATTGAATTTAATTGATGAAAGGAGAAAATATAAAAATGCAGTAAATGAAGCAGGCAAAAAGGAATACAAACGTCTCAAAAATGAGATCGACAGGAAGTGCAAAATGGCTAAGCAGGGATGGCTAGAGGACAAATGTAAGGATGTAGAGGCTTATCTCACTAGGGGTAAGATAGATACTGCCTACAGGAAAATTAAAGAGACCTTTGGAGAGAAGAGAACCACTTGTATGAATATCAAGAGCTCAGATGGCAACCCAGTTCTAAGCAAAGAAGGGAAGGCAGAAAGGTGGAAGGAGTATATAGAGGGTTTATACAAGGCCGATGTACTTGAGGACAATATTATGGAAATGGAAGAGGATGTAGATGAAGACGAAATGGGAGATAAGATACTGCGTGAAGAGTTTGACAGAGCACTGAAAGACCTGAGTCGAAACAAGGCCCTGGGAGTAGACAACATTCCATTTGAACTACTGATGGCCTTGGGAGAGCCAGTCATGAAATAACTCTACCATCTGGTGAGCACGATGTATGAGACAGGCGAAATACCCTCAGACTTCAAGAAGAATATAATAATTCCAATCCCATAGAAAGCAGGTGTTGACAGATGTGAGAATTACCGAACTATCAGTTTAATAAGTCACAGCTGCAAAATACTAACGCGAATTCTTTACAGACAAATGGAAAAACTGGTAGAAGCCGACCTCGGGGAAGACCAGTTTGGATTCCGTAGAAATGTTGGAACACGTGAGGCAATACTGACCTTACGACTTATCTTAGAAGAAAGATTAAGAAAAGGCAAACCTACGTTTCTAGCATTTGTAAACTTAGAGAAAGCTTTTGACAATGTTAACTGGAATACTCTCTTTCAAATTCTGAAGGTTGAAGGTGGCAGGGGTAAAATACAGGGAGCGAAAGGCTATTTACAGTTTGTATAGAAACCAGATGGCAGTTATAAAAGTCGAGGGGCATGAAAGGGAAGCAGTGGTTGGGAAAGGAGTAAGACAGGGTTGTAGCCTCTCCCCGATGTTATTCAATCTGTATATTGAGCAAGCAGTAAAGGAAACAAAAGAAAAATTCGGAGTAGGTATTAAAATTCATGGAGAAGAAGTAAAAACTTTGAGGTTCGCCGATGACATTATAATTCTGTCAGAGACAGCAAAGGACTTGGAAGAGCAGTTGAACGGAATGGACAGTGTCTTGAAAGGAGGATATAAGATGAACATCAACAAAATCATAACGAGGATAATGGAATGTAGTCAAATTAAGTCGGGTGATGCTGAGGGAATTAGATTAGGAAATGAGACACTTAAAGTAGTAAAGGAGTTTTGCTATTTAGGGAGTAAAATAACCGATGATGGTCGAAGTAGAGAGGATATAAAATGTAGACTGGCAATGGCAAGGAAAGCGTTTCTCAAGAAGAGGAATTTGTTAACATCAAGCATAGATTTAAGTGTCAGAAAGTCGTTTCTGAAAGTATTTGTATGGAGTGTAGCCATGTATGGAAGTGAAACATGGACGATAACTAGTTTGGACAAGAAGAGAATAGAAGCATTCGAAATGTGGTGCTACAGAAGAATGCTGAAGATAAGGTGGATAGATCACGTAACTAATGAGGAGGTATTGAAAAGGATTGGGGAGAAGAGAAGTTTGTGGCACAACTTGACTAGAAGAAAGGATCGGTTGGTAGGACATGTTTTGAGGCATCAAGGGATCACAAATTTAGCATTGGAGGGCAGTGTGGAGGGTAAAAATCGTAGAGGGAGACTAAGAGATGAATACACTAAGCAGATTCAGAAGGATGTAGGTTGCAGTAGATACTGGGAGATGAAGAAGCTTGCACAGGATAGAGTAGCATGGAGAGCTGCATCAAACCAGTCTCAGGACTGAAGACCACAACAACAACAACAACAACAACAACAACAACATGTACTGGATACACACCAGTGTAATGATACCTATTATAATTTATGGGGCCATAGTCTGCTGGAATAAAGTTGAAGGTGGGTGCTAAGGGAGTTTGGCAAGGTGCAGAGATTGGCCTGCTTAGTCATAAGAGGTGGAATTACCAGTACACTCATTGTTGGAATGGAGACCTTACACCTTTGGGTTACAAGGAAGGCAATGGCATGGGGCATACAAGTTAGAAACTGCAAATAACTGGATTCCTTTATGATATTAATAATCTCACACCAATATAGTAAGTGTTTGTTTTTTGCTTTTGTTTTGCTTTAGGGCATAAAAACAACTGGGGTCATATGTGCCCAAGTCAAAACTATAGAACACAAAGACAGAGAGGATTTACAAAATGACTATACCTCGGGCCCAATTGACATAAGAGAAGACAGCTAAAAACAAGCACATGGAGAAAGGGCTAAAAACAACACCATACAGAAACGGAGGTCCAAAACTAAAAATTAAATGGCCTCTGCCATATTGCTTTCATGGATGAAAAGTAAAACACAGTCGACAGCCCACATGTCATTTGCTAAAATGGTCGATAACTCAGACGGAAAACCCGAGAGGGAACGTAAACGGTTAAAAGTGGGCATCCACTCAGGAAGTGATGGACAGTTAAAACTTGAGCGCAATGTGTACAAAGTGGTGGTGTAGTGCCACTTATCAAATGATGATGGCCAAAAAGGCAGTGCCCAATACACAGCCTATTAAAATGACCTACTCCCAGCGGGAGGGCTGAGAGGAGGTCGTCCAAGCTGCTGGGATAGGCTAAATAAGGCGGAGCTTATTCCCATGAAGGGAGGATCATTAGCGATGCCAAAGGGACACCACCTCCTGACAGACAGCAACACAGAGATATAGGAGATGCCCGGTGGGAGACAGGCCATTATAGGGTTAATGGCGATAGCAAAGACCCTGAGGCACACCGTTTTCCTGGATAAAGATGTCCGACAAGGAAGAATCCACTCGCACCTTGAAAACAAGGTCTTTTAAGAATTCCTGAAGGAAACAGGGCAGGTGGCCACAGAAGCCCCACGTGTAAAGAGTACGGAGGATACCAGCTCTCAGGCAGGTGTCGTAGGCCTTCTCCAAATCAAAAAACCTGGCCACAGTCTGGGATTTCTGCAGAAAACCATTCATCACATGCGTGGACACAGTAACGAGATGGTCAACTGCAGAATGCTGCACTCAAATTCCTCACTGTGCACTCACAAGTAAATTGCGAGAATCGAGCCACCATACCAGCCGGGCATGAATCATACGTTCCATCACCTTGCACGGAGGTGGGGCGGTAGCTAGAAGGAAGGTTTTTGTCCTTACTGGGCTTAGGTATAGGTATGATGGTGGCTTCACACCAAAGTCTGGGAAATGTGCCCTCTGCCCAGATGCAGTTGTATGTGTTAAGCAGAAAGTGCTTTCCCGCAAGAGAAAGGTGCTGCAGCATCTGAATGTCGACATCGTCTTGTCCTGGAGCGGAGGATCAGGATGAACTGAGAACATGATCTAGCTCCCTCATAGTAAAGGCGGCATTGTAGCACTCACAATTCTGAGAAGAGAAGGGTGTTGCCTGAGCCTCCTCTGCTTGTTTCTGGTGGAGGAAGGCAGGGTGATAGTGAGAAAAGCTCAAAATGTCTGCAAAATGGCAGCTGAAGGTGTTGGAGATAGCAAGGTCCATGATAACATTGTTTGCTACTGTCAGACTGGAAATTGGCGAATCGATCATAGTCCCAGAGAGCTGTCAGAAGTTGACCCACATGACAGAGGAGGCGGTAACTGTTAAAACAACTTTTGAATGAAATCCAGCTAGCTTTTTTGCTATCCCAAAGAATGCGATGACACTCTGCACGCATCTGTTTATAATGAATGCAGTTTGCTATCGTAGGATGACGGTTAAAAATGCGGAGAACATGTCTCTGTTTGCGAATTGCGTTGTGGCATGCCTCAGTCCACCAAGGGACTGGGACATGGCATGGCAAAGAGAAAGTGCGAGGACTGAAACATTCTGCAGCAATGAGGATAATGTTTCTAAGATATTCGACCTGGCCATCACAACTGGGGAAATCTTTTACTTTGAATATCGCCAGGTAGGAGTAAATCTGCAGTCAGCCCTAGGAAGCTGCCATTTATGTGTGCACGTGCTTGGGATAGGGGTCTGGATAGCACACGGAAAATGGTTGCTCGAGTAGGCATCACAAAGAATGGACCACTCAAGATGATGGGCAAGCTGGGCAGTGCAGAAGCATAGTTCCAAATGGGAATAGGTGTGCGAGGTGTCAGAAAGGAAAGGGTGTGCTCCAGTTCAAGGTGGAAGAGGTTGAGTTGATTAAGATCAGCCAAGAGCGCACCTCTCTGACAGGTTCTGGGAGACCCCCAAAGGGGATGATGTGCATTAAAATCACTGAGTAGCAGAAATGGCGGAGGTAGCTGCCCAGTAAGTTGAAGGAAGTCTGCCCTGGTGACATCGAATGACAGAGGGACATAAATGGTACAGAGGGAGAAAGTCAGGTGGGGAAGGAAAAGACAAACAGCAACAGCTTGAAGATGGGTAGTCAGGGAGATGGGTTGACTATGACTGTCATCTCGTATTAGCAACGTGATGCCCCCCATGAGAAGGAATTCCAACCTCAGGGAGAAGGTCAAAATGAACCGGGAAGAAATGTGAAAGCTCAAAGCGGTCATGAGAGTGCACTTTCGTTTCCCGGAGGCAGAGTACAAGGGGATACTGTGATGCTAAAAGTAAGTGTAAATCCTCTTTGTGGGACCTAAGGCTGTGAATGTTCCATTGGAGGAGACTCATGATGAGGAAGAGATGTAGGGGTGTCACCTCGGTGGCTGCCGGGTAACAGCCTGAGAAGAGTTGTCGCTACAGGGCACAGAAACAGGAGGATCCTGCTCCATGAGGTCCACAGAAGCATTGGCTTGCATGTGCTGTCAGTCTGTGGAGTCCAATGCTGAAAAATTGTTGGTGGTGGGCACTGGTGACATAGAGGCCGGCCGGGCTGAGGTATCATGGGGGCAACACTGCTGAAGAGGATCTTCGAGTTGGCGAAGGAGAAGACCGTTTGCCTTTTGTGGACTTCTTTGAGCCTTTCCGGTTAGAGGAAGACTCGGGTGTCATTTGGTTGGAGGGACATAGAAAGTCTTCAAGACAGTACACTTCCTGTCCTTTCTGGTCTACCGGTTGTGTAGCTGGTGGCTTTGTCCCTTGAGGCGAGAGTTTGATGGCTTGTTGCACAGCTGGACAGGGTGATGGCAATGCTACCTGGACACTGGGCGATTTCACAACCTCAGAGCTGAATTTGAGGTCGCATGTCTATGTGGCCATGTCCTTCATGGAGCGAGGGGTAACAAGAACAGAACTATAGGTGCCAGATAGGAGAATGCAGGGTTTGCAACTAGCCAATAACTTTCGAGTGACTGGATAAGTCACTTTTTCCTTTACCTGGATCTCTTGGACAGCCCGCTCATCAAAATACATGGGACAATCCCGAGAGGAGGCAGCATGGCCGCCATTGCAGTTGATACAGCGGGGAAAGGAGATGGCATGGCCGCCACTGCAGTTGATACAGCAGAGAGGAGGAGGTAGATAATGGCCCTCATGTGCATCCCTACTGGAGGTTACTCATTTGGCTGGGTGTGGCTGAAACGATGAAAAAAAAAAAAAAAAAAAATGGTAGCAGTGCATTGGGTTCAGAATGTATGGCCAGACTCTGATAATTTCATAGCCTGCTTTGATGGTGGACTGGGGCACCACTCTATCAAAGGTGAGGAAGAAAGTATGGGTGGGCACTAAGGAGTGATCTACCTTTTTCACGGCCCAATGGACAGTAGTGGCACCCTGGTCAGAGAGGTAAGACTGGATTTCAGCCTCAGTTAGAATGTCGAGCAGCCTACTGTAAACAACACTATGAGAAAAATTCAAAGTTCTATGAGCCTCAACATGAACAGAATAGCCATAGAGAAGCAAGGTGGCAAGTAGTAGTTGTGGCTGAGAATCAGAAGCAGTCTCCAAAAGTAAAGTGCCATTCCGTAAAGGAGAGCAGGATTTTACGGGGCAGGCAATTGAACCAACACTTTTCTGAATAATAAACAGATTTACCATGGCACAGGACTGTCTGTCTTCAGTATGTGATACCACGAGGAACCATGGTGCAGCGGGAAGGATCTTTGAATCATTAGCCTCATTATGTTTACATTTCATAGACATTGATGGTGAAGATGATAGACTCATTGTGAGAAAATCTCCGATTATTGCCAG
This sequence comes from Schistocerca cancellata, assembly GCF_023864275.1. Classification (NCBI taxonomy): domain Eukaryota; kingdom Metazoa; phylum Arthropoda; class Insecta; order Orthoptera; family Acrididae; genus Schistocerca; species Schistocerca cancellata. The sequence continues at coordinate 32,993,754 of NC_064631.1, read as the reverse complement.
CGTCTCCAACGGTGCGCACCTTCCAACTGGGGAACTCCTTCACAAACAGGCGCACCCGCCTTTGGTGATTGTTCAAACCTCAATTCGCACCTCCCGAACACCTGACAGAATGACCAATCGGCAAATTGGAAAGGTGTCAGCTCAGGCAATCACCCCTCCCTGGGCCTGGCCTATAATACGGAGTATGTGCGAAACCTACCTGTCGACCCAGGGCTGGGAATTATGCGTTACCCAGACACCTGTTACGTGTCAGATGCATGGGCCAGCCTTCAGGAGTGCACAGGGAGGAAGAAGAAAAAGAGGAACCTCAAACGCCAAAGCACAGGAACGAGAGGAGAAGGGAAACAAAGAAAGGAAAAGGGAGCGAAAAACAGTAGTGAAACTGTTCTTACATCAGCAACATACAATACAGAACATTCCCAATAACATCCCAGACATGTTCCCCAAGGGAGGGGAAAAAAGAATAGCAAGAGGGGTAGACAAGCAGCATGGAAGGAAAAAGATGCTGCAAAGGCTGACGCCCAGTGATAGTCAAACACGAACCCGCCAAAGAGTGGCAAGTCCCCTGGTGGGGGTGATAGTAAGTGTGGTAACTACAGAAATGGTCAGGGAAGAGCTGGATGGCCATATAATAATTTCCAACTGCTTCATTGTAACAATTGGAAGAAGGGATCAGAGGAAGAATAAACCATGACACCGTTCATGAGACATACTCTGGTTTACTGACGAGTCGAAAATACCTGAAGGCACCAGGCCAGAGTATATGGGTTACAGCTTAGACTATAGATAGCAGTTTCACTAGAAAAGCTGACCACAGTATTCCACATGGAAATATCCACTATCAGAGTGTGAGAATTTGTATAGGTGCTACACGGATCATAGTCTCTGTTTATTCAGACAGTCAAGTAGCCCTGAAATTTTTATCAGCCCCAGCAACAAGATCATGCACAATGCCATGAAGCCCTTGGAGACGAGGGAAATAACAGGCTAAAGCCCGAGGATCCCTGGTCGCTCAGGAATTTGTGGTAAATGAACAAGCTGATAGGCTTGTCAGGATAGGTATGACGACTCCATTTATTGGACTTCAACCTGTCCTAACCATCACAAAGGTAATGATAAAATAAAAGCTGTGTAGCTGGATCAGAAGACAGCACAGAAAATATTCAACTACAATCCAAAAACTAAAAGATGGCATGCTAATGATGCCAAAGCTGTGTTTACAGAGAAGTTCTGTAATCCTGAACTTGTACAGGAAACAGATTAAACTTATAATAGGACTCGACTGGCCTCAGGAACTCTAAGAAACACCTAGACACGATGGGTATAAAGGAAGAAACCCATATGTATAGACTATATGAGGAGGAGGTTGAACCCAAACCACACCAAATCTTCTGGAGACAAAAGACACGAAATATTTGGGTCAGCAGAGCACGAAGAACCGTGTCTAATAAGTAACTAGTAAAGGGTCTCATACTTCTACTCAAGCATACCAATTGGCTTTATTAAAAGCATACCAATTGGCTTTATTAAAATCCCAACAGGGAGTGTAACCGCATAATCAGCTCAGTTCTGGTGTGGGCAACAATGGGTTAAAGCCACTGTTATTTTTGTCTCCCTGTATAAACACTATCAAATCAATGCCCTGTCAACCTAGAAGTTTTAACTGAAGATAACTGAACTGCTTAATTTCAGCATGTAAAAACTGATGTTTCATGTTATAACTGATAACTAAATATGGTGTATCAGTTTGTCTTCATTCTTCCTCCAGGGAACTTCATGTGAGGACAGCAAGGAGTCAGGGCAACTGAAAGGAGTGCACTGTCTTCAGTACATGAGGACAAATGTCTATAACCACAATGGAAGAAAGTAGGGCTGTGACTCCAGATTTGTGTATTTGAGTCAATCTTCCTAATGTGTCTGGAGGAGTTGAAGATGATACCTGAAGGCCCTTGCTGTATCATCATAAAGTAATTGCGTAAAGAGTGGCCAAAACAAAAGCAGTTTATAAAATAATTAAAGTACTTCTACACTTCCTTACAATCCACATCTTGTCACATGGGATTTGCTTCACTTCCCAGCTGAGAAAGAAAACATCAATGAGTTTTTTTTCGAGCTACTGGGAGTGGCCTTGCTTAAAAGCCACTTCAGAATAGTCTTCTCAAGAGATGTTTTTTACAATCTAGGAATTTGTATTACTGTGTCAAAAATTACAGATCAGTCCTCATGTCATATGTCCAGAAAACACGATTTTGGAAGGTGTCTGAACAGAGGGAGATAATTTCATAATATATAAATAAGTAACAGATTTCAGTTTTAACACTTATCTTACCACGTGAGAAATAAAAACCTACCACATCAACATGACAGAGGCCAATACATGTAACTTCATTCAAAAACTATTACCAATAACCAATAAAATAACTTTTAATCTGAAACATATCTATATCTTTTTGTCAGCAAGAATTACTCACCTAATAATGAATGGTCCTCTGTCTTCTAATAGGTGTCTGTCACCATTAAACAATTTCAGTAAATTCACCAAGAACTTTGAAAAGTATGGTTTGTGTAAATGAGTAGTATCACTGGAGTTTTTGGGCACTGAAAGCAAATTTCAACATTGATTTGAAAGGGAGTTTAGGCAAGAATAAAGATACAAATTTCACAAAAAGTATTTCAAATTAATCTATTTATATAATCTGACAATATAAGCACATGCAGACTTACTTTTAAGGCTTCAAAGAGCTACTGTTTGATTCTAAGCTACTGCAGTATATTAAATTATGTATACTTATTTGTTTTATTAAGAACTCTCTGTACTAAATTCAGTTAGTGACTGAGGATTGAAGTGAGGACAAGGGAGGTAGGGAATCAATCATTTTACGTATCTCAATGATCCACACTTTTTTTACCCTGTTCTATTTATTAACTGCTTCTTTTTCCAACAAAAAAATGCTTTGAGTTATGATTGTTCCAAATAGATTTGTCTTGCAGAAAAAACAAGGAGCAACAAATAGATGCATAAATACGATGTCTACCAGTGTCCATTACAAAATACCAACAGCTACACTCACCAGTAGCCTGAATGAGAATTAGTAATTGCAAGATGCAGCAAGTTATATGAAACTGGGAGAGGCAAGAAACAGATCAGGAGAGCAAATGAGGAGGATAGGAATACAGGCTTACAAATAAGCAATGTGCAGTTATTGGTATTTGCACATTGCATATGGGCGTGAGAGAAAGGAGGGCACTAAAAGGGGTATAGAGGGAGATATTTAAAGAGAACAGTACGGAGGAGAGCATATAATGCATAAAGTGAGGAGGATTTCAAAGAGTATAGTGAGACATCTTCCAATGGGCCCATTAATACTCTGCTAAAAAGAATTAGGGTATGACAGGGTATGTTACCAGTTTATACATTCCACAAATTAGCTACACAACAGAACACCATTAAATCCTCATTAATTTACAAAACAAGAACTGAAGTGTCTGAAAGGTGTCAAAAACAAAGTGGAAACAATTATTCGTCCCATCACCCTTTGTGATTTTCATTGGACTTTGAGAGCATGTATGCCCTCCGTGAGCATTTATCACCACCTGACTCTTATGTGGTAGCTCTGGATAAGTTTACAGAGGTCACCCCGTGGTACCTACTCCGACTCTTCAATGAGAGGAGAGTCTGCGGTGGAAAAGAATGACCACAAACATGTATGTCAAGGGTGCCACAGACATGCTCAACAGGATTAAGGTTGAGACTCACCACTGGCCACTCCATTACTTCAGTGTCCAGGCTTCACAAGACACCCTAGTGAAGTCAAACACATGGGCTCTGGATTTATCATGCATGGAAGAGAATTCAGAGACATCACCATATGCAACAGCCACCACATGGTGCAACAGGATCTGTTTAATATACTGCCTGGATGTAAGGCGATCAGGGTCAATGACTATCTGTACAGCTGTCAGGACTGATGCCTCCCCACACCATCACAGAACCTTAGCCGAATTTGTAATTACCTGGCCAACATTTGGCAGGTACCTCTGACCATGTCATCTCCACAAATGCGAACATTGCCATCATTTCAGGTGAAAGGAAATCTGTACTCATCTGTGAATAACATGTTTTGCCAGAGACAAAGCTGCCATTTGATATGGGAATGGCGGAACTGAAGGTGAGCTATGAGATTTTGTCATGTCAAGCGGGATGCTATACCAGCATGTCTGGATCATAAGGTCCTTCCTCACAAACTGTTCCCTGTGATCTGATTGGAGACAGTGGGTCCAGTGACCCTTGTAAGATCATCTTGCAATGCTCTGGTGGTAGCCGTATGATGTTGCAATGCAGAGATGGCCAGATATCACTGTTCACATAGAGCTGTAATGCATCAGCAACCTTGTTCAACTTGCCTTGTGTACTGACTTGTCTCCCTATAGCATGTCCACAACCTATGGGTGACATGGAGATACATTGATATCTGCAGCAACACAACAGAAAGGTCACCCCTCTTGGATCAAGTAGACTGTCGTTGCAACTTGCACTGCGTTAAGGTGTTGCATTGCATATGCTTGGTTGAATACAACATCCATAAATGAAAACTGCTGTCTGTGTACCTCACTAGAGAACAACCTGGGGCACTATTACTCCCTTCTGCAGGATCACCTGATACTGTAATGTGTAAAACAGCTGATAGATGGTGAATAACTTTAGTTGTTGCATACATTGAAAATGAAGATCTCAAACCATGCAATGTGACCACAGGTACTGCCAGCACCAAAATGGATTTAACATACCGGATGTAGATACATATGTTTCCTTTATTCTTTTGAGCAGTGGATAATTAAAGTGACAGGCAGGCAGAGCAGGAAGCTGGTGAGGAGATAGGTGTGGGGAGCGGGAGATAGGAAATGGGACTGGAATAAAAGCATTAGATTATGAAGGGGAGAGAAGGTGGAGGTACTAGCTGAGACTGAAGTTCAGGAATTATGGATCCAAATAATTTGATGGAGAGACAGTTCCACGTATACAATTTTGACAAGCTGGTGTAAGGGTCAGTATTCAGGAGGCACAAGTGATTACACAGTCACTGAAGCTCACCACATTGATCTAATCAGTGTGGTCTCCAATCTGACCCCCCTAGAGGGAGCTGCTCAGCAGGCTTTCCTCTGAACCATCACAGTATCAGCATATTCTTAGCTATAAGTAAGGGATACAATATTACTTGGAGACACTGTATTCTTGTGTTCTCGTCTTCTTTTTAATTTGCCTGCCTTGAATATGGGGAACACCATCCTACATTTTAGCGACACAGTGTGGATTCTGGGCCTCATTTTGATGTCTCGATCGCCTCCACTTGTGGAGCATCGAAACCGGCTTCCGTTTCTCACCCAGTGGACCGAAATCTTCAGAATCCACACAGAGTGTATTCAAGGTTGCCATTGGTTTCAATTTGGAGATGGCTGCTCCTGTGGATCGGCAGTAGGTAGATGGCCACGCGAATTTAGAAAGAAAAGCTATGGTTGTGAATAAGAGCAATGTAAGACAAAGCTGCTTTCACGTTTAGATCTACTTTTAATGGGAGTATGACATACTGATGACAAGATTAAAATTAGATGTGCTGGTGTATAATGTATTGCGAATACATAGAAAGAAAGATCCTTTATTGTATGATTATATGATAGCGGAACAAACACTGGTAGCAGTTACTTCTGTAAAATATCTGGGAGTATGCATGCGGAACGATTTGAAGTGGAATGATCATATAAAATTAATTGTTGGTAAGGCGGGTACCAGGTTGAGATTCATTGGGAGAGTCCTTAGAAAATGCAGTCCCTCAACAAAGGAGGTGGCTTACAAAACACTCGTTCGACCTATACTTGAGTATTGCTCATCAGTGTGGGATCTGTACCAGGTCGGGTTGACGGAGGAGATAGAGAAGATCCAAAGAAGAGTGGCACGTTTCGTCACAGGGTTATTTGGTAACCGTGATAGCGTTATGGAGATGTTTAGCAAACTCAAGTGGCAGACTCTGCAAGAGAGGCGCTCTGCATCGCGGTGTAGCTCGCTCGCCAGGTTTCGAGAGGGTGCATTTGTGGATGAGGTATCAAATATATTGCTCCCCCCTACTTATACCTCCAGAGGAGATCACGAATGTAAAATTAGAGAGATTCGAGCGCGCATGGAGGCTTTCAGACAGTCGTTCTTCCCGCGAACCATACGCAACTGGAACAGAAAAGGGAGGTAACGACAGTGGCACGTAAAGTGCCCTCCACCACATACCGTTGGGTGGCTTGCGGAGTATAAATGTAGATGTAGATGTCCATGTGACATGTCTTTCACCTGGTATTTAAATCCCATGGCAACAAGTAGGAGCTGAGAGATGCAAAAGAATTCATTCATTCATTTATTTATTTATTCATTCACTCACATGTCATGTTCTGTAAATCCCCTCATGAGGGAGACCCTTCAGGGATGTGGAACAACCAGGAGGTTTTGAATTTCAGGTGACTTGTGGAATGTTGCTTTGAGAGGGGTAGAAGGGATTTTGGGAATTCACAGCTTGGGACTCACCAGAAATCAGATGGAATTGCTTCAACCCAAGTTAAAATATTCTAGCCTACCACACCATTGTCATATACTGTTACTTTTGTGATGTCATCAGTTGGGCAACAAGGGATCAACTGTATCTTACATGATGCACAATGAGGAACTTTTTATCAGGCATTAGTAGTGGATGCTTATTCCCAGGACTGAGTGAGGCAATGCAATGGTTGGCATACTGGACTTGCGTTTGGGAGGATGATGATTCAAATCACGTCCAACCATTCAGATTTAGGTCTTGCATGATTTCCATAAACTGCTACAGGCAAATGCCAGGATATTCCTTTGAAAAGGACATGGCTGACATCCTTCCCCATCCTTTCATAATACGAGCTTGCTCTCATAATTGCACTGTTGACAGGATAACAAGCTCTAATCCTCCTTACCAGCCTCAGCAAGAGAGATGAGGTATTTTATTTAAAGACACTGAGCCTCGAGTTGGGAGGAATGGTGTTCAGACCCCTGCCTAGCCATCCAAGATTTCCCTAAAACTAATTAAAGTGAATGATGGGATGGTGCCTTCAAAAAGGCTGTGGCTTATTTCCTTCACCATCCTTGGGCAATCCAAGTTTCTGTTTTGGCTCTAATGGCTCTATATATGACGGTAATATCTGTTCCCGAAAGAACAGTTACAGTGGATGATCATGCAGCTTTGCTAGAAATGAAATGATAATTAAATGGACACCCTAGCTGCAAACAGGCATTGATGTACTTCATTGGGGACATGCTGAAAATGTGTGCCCCGACCGGGACTCGAACTCGGGATCTCCTGCTTACATGGTTGGGAATGTGGATCTCACGGGGAGCGTGCAAGGGATAAGTCCCTGCAGATGCACTATCCTCTGTGCCCGCGGTGGCTCAGATGGATAGAGCATCTGCCATGTAAGCAGGAGATCCCGGGTTCGAGTCCCGGTCGGGGCCCACATTTTCAGCATGTCCCCCAATGAAGTACATCAATGCCTGTTTGCAGCTAGGGTGTCCATTTAATTATCATTTCATTTCTAATGGCTCTTTTGTCAAGGGGGAATTAAATACTTTTCTCCTTCCTTCTCCTAGTCTCAGTACAGTGACTGGAGATGGGACTTTTCTGAAGGCCCAATACCCATGAATGGATAAAAATACAAGATCTTCCAGTAAGAGATTTGTGCACAACTATACGAAGTCCTATTCTAGTCCAGCTGAAATCAAACAGGCTCTGTAGAACCACAACTTACCCACCCCAGACCCCAATCATCAATACATTTTTAAGATAGTGGGAGCTGTGAATGCTCTCATCTACAGAAATTTCAGTTGTGGATACCAAGGCATTTCTAGACAAAGGTAGGGATCCATAAATTTACTTATTCTTTAACACTGAGGATGGTATCACCAAGTTGTGATTTGGCTTTAAATGAATCATGATGTGCAAAAAGTAGTTCCAGCCCTCTTAACATTAACTGCAACTGCAGTTTGTGTGTGTGTGTGTGTGTGTGTGTGTGTGTGTGTGTGTGATGGGCACTCAACGGTGAGGTCATCAGTGCCCTTACACTCATGAAAACAAACAAATGTGGACAAGAATTAGAAGTGTTGTACATGCACACACTTGAAATGACCACACAGTCATTCTGCATCACATGCACTCTCACGTGTACTAAAACCAATTACGAGGGAAGGGAGCTAATCAAGAAATTAAAACACAGAGAAAACAAAACACAGAGAAAACAAAACACAGAGGAAAAAAAACACAGAAGAACTAAATGAAAAGCTCAGGGAAATGTGACTGGCTGACCAGTTACAAAAAACTATGGTGAGCCAGCCACACTTTGACACATTAAGAATGTCTCCATAAAATCTTGTTAAAGACATTGGACAATTCACAAGACTTAAAAACTCTAACCACATTCATTTGATCATTACACTGCAGTCTGCTGGTTGGCAAATAAAATGCAGACCAACAAAATATGGTGCACCAAGATCTGCATTCCACAAGCACCACAAATTTGAGGGTTCTCTTGCTAGAGTAAGAATCTGTGTGTCATAGGGCTGTGGTCTATGTGAAGATGAGTAAGAAGGACCTCATTCCACCGATGTGGCTGGAAGGAAGTACTCTACAGCCGAGATGTGGGCTTGTTGACACGGAGCTTGTTATCTGTCACTGGCAGCCACTTTCCCCATCAACACATGACTTTGTGCCTCAACAGCAAGGTGATAGCGTGCAGGGGGATAGCACACTGAAATACCAGAGGATCACTACACACCTCATTGGCTGTTCAATCTGCTCTTTCATTCCCCGCACTTCCAGTGTGCCCAGGTACCCAGCAGAAAGACGCCTTCTTCCCCAGTCGTCATAGTTGTAGGAGGGCATCCTGGATATTCTGGGTTACTGTATCTGCTGGGTAGAAATGTTGGATAGAGTAAATGGTGTTCAGAGAATCTGAGCAAATGAGAAAGCTAACGCTGGGAGAACATCTCATCTGCTCCAGTGCTTGCAAGATTGTATATAATTCTGCATTGAAGATGGTAAATTCTGGAGTCAGTCTGACCTCGTGGACACTATCCGGGAAAATGACAGAGCAACCAACAGAGACCCCCTGCTTAGACCTATCTGTAAAAACAGCTACATAGCTGTGGTACTCAGATAAAATATCAGAGAATATTGCATTAAAAACAGAAGCAGGAGTGCTCTCTCTCCTGTACCGCATCAAATCTAAAATCACTCTGGGCATCTCCAGTAAGCAGGGTGGCAGACTGTTAAAACCCGGATTTGGAGTTGTACTGGCTCCACACCAAGTGAATCCATCACACACTGCACGCAGATCCCACACAGCACTGTGGCTTGTGGACAGTTGGACAAAAGGTATTCCAGAGGTGGATGAGCAACAGTACGGTGTTCGGGTGAAGTTGGAGCTGCAAGGAACTTACACGCCTGACCCACCATGAGGACCTGGTGCTGGATGGTAAGTGGTTGATCCCCCCCCCCCTCCTCAGCACAGATGCTAGGTATGGGACTGGTCCGATAAGCACCCTTGGCCAGTCGAATCCCCTTGTGACGGACAGCATCAATGATCCACAAGTAACAGGGACTCACTGACCCATACACTTTTTTTTTTTTTTTTTTTTTTTTTGTTGTGGTTTTAGGGCGCAAAACTTCTATGGTCATTAGCGCCCAGCCCGTGACTTAAGACAGTAAAAAACCGAAATTTAAAACCAGCAGCAATGGGAACAAACTCATAAAATTGGAGAAACTAAAAGTAGAAAGAATGCTTAAAAATCCACTACAGACAGGGGGTGGTTGTCCCAAAAAAACAAAAAAAAAAAAAACTTCAAATGACTGACGTCATTTCACTGTCACTAATAAACTGGAGAACGCGGTCGGCTGAGCGCGTGTCATCTGCTAAAATCGACGATAGATCAGGCGATAGCTGTAGACGGGAGCGTAACGGATTAAAATAGGGGCATTCAATTAAAAGGTGTCTGACCGTCCACGGCTGAGAGCAGTGGGGACAGAGTGGAGGAGGATCACCGCTTAAAAGATGTCTATGGCTAAAAAGACAGTGCCCTATCCGGAGTCTAGCTAAAATTACCTCCTCCCGACGACGCGTTCGGGAGGAAGAGGTCCAAGCGCAAGGAAGGGCTTTCACTTCCCGCAATTTATTACGGGGAAGTGTTGACCAATGCGCATTCCATAAATGAGCAACTTGGCGACATAAACCGCTCCATAGATCGGTGAAGGGAAGCGACTGAATAGCTGGCCGAGGAAGAGAGACTGCAGCCTTGGCCGCCATATCGGCCGCCTCATTCCCACAGATACCAGCGTGTCCCGGGAGCCAGAGGAACGCCACCGTGACGCCCCCCAGGTGGAGCAAGCGCAGACAGTCCTGAATCCGGTGGACCAGAGGGTGCACAGGGTAAAGAGCTTGGAGACTGAGGAGAGAGCTGAGAGAATCGGAGCAGATAACGTACTGTATCCGCTGATGGCGGCGGATGTAGTGGACAGCCTGGAGAACAGCGTAAAGCTCCGCAGTATAAACCGAACACTGGTCGGTTTGGGGTGTCGCCAACAATATAGGCACTCCCTACACCTAATGATGTTTTCGAGCCGTCGGTGTAAATAAATGTGGCGTCCGTCATTTGTGCACATAGAGCAGCAAATGCCCGACGATAAACAAGTGCAGGGGTACCATCCTTGGGAAATTGACAAAGGTCACGGAGCAGGCAGATCCGGGGACGGAGCCAAGGCGGTGCTGTACCCCAAGTTGTCAAAAAGGTTTTCGGAAAGCGGCAGGAAAGAGAATGGAGCAGTTGACGGAAGCGGACTCCCGGGGGTAGTAGGGAGGAGGAGTGGCCTGCATACCCTACATCAAAGGAGGCGTCGAAAAAAAGGTCATGGGCTGGATTAGCAGGCATGGAAGACAGATGGCTAGCATAACGACTCAGGAGGACTGCTCGCCGATTGGACAGCGGAGGTTCAGCAGTCTCAGCATAAAGGCTTTCCATAGGGCTAGTGTAAAAAGCTCCAGACACTAAACGTAATCCACGGTGGTGGATAGAGTCGAGACGCCGAAGAATAGACGGCCGAGCAGAGGAGTAGACTATGCTTCCATAGTCCAATTTCGAGTGCACTAAGGCGCGATAGAGGCGGAGAAGGACCACTCGGTCCGCTCCCCAGGAGGTACCATTCAGGACACGGAGGGTGTTAAGCGATCGCAGACAGCGAGCCGAAAGATAGGAAACGTGGGAGGACCAGCATAGTTTTCTGTCAAACATAAGACCCAAGAATTTAGCGACGTCTGAAAACGGAAGGTTGACAGGACCTAGATGTAAGGAGGGCGGATGAAACTCCTTACGTCGCCAAAAACTGACACAAACGGTCTTACTGGGTGAGAAACGGAAGCCGGTTTCGATGCTCCACGAGTGGAGGCGATCGAGACATCCTTGAAGACGTCGTTCAAGAAGGCTGGTCCGTTGAGAGCTGTAGTAGATCGCAAAATCGTCCACATAGAGGGAGCCCGAGACATCAGGAAGGAGACAATCCATAATTGGATTGATGGCAATGGCAAACAGTACAACACTCAGCACGGAGCCCTGGGGTACCCCGTTTTCTTGGGAGAAAGTACGGGAGAGAGTAGTGTTCACCCGCACCCTAAAAGTGCGCTCTGCCATAAATTCGCGAAGAAAAAGGGGTAGCCGGCCTCGAAAGCCCCAAGAGAACAGTGTGCGGAGGATGCTTGTCCTCCAACAGGTATCGTATGCTCTCTCCAGATCAAAAAATATTGCTACCGTTTGGCGTTTCCGGAGAAAATTGTTCATGATATAAGTGGAGAGAGCAACAAGATGGTCAACTGCAGAACGATGCTTCCGAAATCCGCATTGGGCTGGTGTTAAAAGACTGCGGGATTCCAGCCACCAAGCTAAACGGTAATTCACCATACGCTCCAAAACCTTACAGACACTACTCGTGAGAGAAATGGGGTGATAGCTAGAGGGGAGATGTTTGTCCTTTCCAGGTTTCGGAACGGGAACGACAATCGCTTCCCGCCACCGTTTGGGAAAGGTACTGTCGGTCCAAATTCGATTATAAAGGCGAAGGAGGTAACGCAGACTAGGGGTTGATAAATGCAGCAACATTTGGACATGGATACCATCCGGTCCTGGGGCGGAGGAGCGAGAAGATGAGAGGGCATGTTGGAGTTCCCGCATGGAGAAAACAGTATTGTAGCTTTCGTGATTTTGAGAGGAGAAAGCAAGAGGTCGCACTTCCGCTGCACGTTTCTTCGGGAGAAACGCTGGCGGGTAATTTGAAGAGCTCGAAATCTCAGCAAAGTGCTGACCCAACGAGTTAGAAATTGCGACGGGGTCCACTAAGGTATCATGTGCGACAGTGAGCCCAGAGACCGGGGAGAAACTTGGCGCGCCTGAGAACCGTCGAAGCCGACTCCAAACTTCCGAGGAGGGAGTGAAGGTGTTAAATGAGCTAATAAAGAATTTCCAGCTTGCCTTCTTGCTATCGCGGATGATGCGACGGCATCGCGCACGGAGCTGCTTGTAGCGGATACAGTTGGCCAAAGTAGGATGGTGACGGAAAATGCGAAGAGCACGTCGCCGCTCACGTATTGCGTCACGGCATGCCTCGTTCCACCAAGGAACTGGGGGGCGCCGGGGCAATTCGGAGGTGCGTGGTATTGAACGTTCCGCAGCTGTAAGGATAACGTCGGTAATGTGTGTGACCTCATCGTCGACGCTGGGAAAGCGACGGTCATCGAATGCCGCGAGAGACGAAAAAAAAAGTGTCCAATCGGCTTGGGCAAACTTCCAGCGTCGCGGGCGCATATATGGCAGTTGAGGCTGCAGTCTGAGGACACATGGAAAGTGGTCACTCGAGTGTGTATCATCAAGGGTGAACCATTCGAAGCGCCGAGCTAGCGGAACAGTACCGACCGCAAGGTCCAAATGAGATAAATTTGTCGTGGAGGCAGACAAAAATGTGGGGACCCCAGTGTTGAGGCAAACTAGATCCGCGTGGTGGAAGACGTCTAGCAATATGGAGCCACGTGGACAAGGATGTGGAGATCCCCAAAGCGGGTGGTGGGCATTGAAGTCCCCAACCAGCAAATAGGGGGGTGGAAGCTGACGAAGAAGGTGAAGGAGATCAGCTCGTGCCATTGGTGTGGACGATGGAATGTATACAGTACAAAGAGAGAACGTGTATCCGGAAAGGGAAAGACGGACGGCGACAGCTTGGAAGGAAGTGTTTAAGGGGATTGGGTGATAATGGAGAGTATCATGGAGAAGAATCATGAGTCCTCCATGGGCTGGAGAGCCTTCAACAGAGGGGAGATCATATCTGATGTACTGAAAATGAGGGAGAACAAAGCGGTCATGGGGACGCAGCTTTGTTTCCTGAAGACAGAAGATGACCGGCGAGTAGGATCGTAAGAGGATCGACAATTCATCCCTATTGGCTCGAATGCCGCGGATATTCCAGTGGATAATGGACATGGGGTGAACAGAAAATGGAGGAATGTGACCAAAGTTGCTGTCAAGTCAAAGACTGCTCGGAGCTAGCGACCGACAGCATGGAATGGCAGTCAGCCGAAGGCAGAAGATCCTGATCCATAGGTTGGTCAGGAGCAACTCCTGCCACCAGCGATCGGCCGGTTGACTGGCCACCAGCAGTGCGCCTCGGCGACACAGAAGACGGCCGAGGGCGATTTCCGCCAGGTGGTGCTGTAGATGGGACACGCCTTGGCGGAGAAGGAGAGGAACTGGGTTTCTTTGTAGCCTTCTTGGAAGAATGATGTTTAGATGAAGGAGGAACCGATGGTTGTGAAGTTGCGGTACGTAAAAACTCTTCACGAGTATGCTCTTTTTTCGAAGACTTGGCGTCCGACTTTTGGGCTCGAGATTTAGCAGAACCCGACGAAGGGTGAGCCATAGAGTGGGCAGGCAAAAGTGGTGAGGTTGAACGAGCGATCTTTGCGCTGGCCGATCTGACGACCGTGGCACTAAAGGTGAGGTCGCAAGTCTGCGTGGCCGCCTCCTTTGTTGGCCGAGGAGAAGCAAGGACAGTGCTGTATTTTCCTGTCTGAGGCACGGTGGGCTTGCAACTGGCGAATAATTTGCGAGCAGCAAAGGTCGACACCTTTTCCTTCACTCTTATTTCCTGGATGAGCTTTTCGTCCTTAAAACGGGGCAATCTCGATAGGAAGCAGGGTGGTCACCCATACAGTTGATGCAGCGAGGGGATGGAGGTGGACAAGCACCCTCATGGGCCTCCTTGCCACACGTAACACATTTGGCCGGATTGGAACAGGACTGGCTGGTGTGATTGAACCGCTGACACCGATAGCAACGTGTAGGGTTTGGGACGTAAGGGCGAACGGAAATTATCTCATAGCCTGCTTTGATTTTCGATGGGAGTTGGACTTTATCAAATGTCAAGAAGACAGTGCGGGTTGGAATGATGTTCGTGTCAACCCGTTTCATAACCCTATGAACTGCCGTGACGCCCTGGTCAGACAGATAGTGCTGAATTTCTTCGTCAGACAATCCATCGAGGGAGCGTGTATAAACGACTCCACGCGAGGAATTTAAGGTACGGTGCGGTTCCACCCGGACAGGGAAGGTGTGGAGCAGAGAAGTACGCAGCAATTTTTGTGCCTGAAGGGCACTGTGTGTTTCTAACAACAGGGTGCCATTCCGTAATCTGGAACAAGACTTTACAGGACCTGCAATTGCGTCGACACCTTTCTGAATAATGAAAGGGTTGACTGTGGAGAAGTCGTGACCTTCATCAGTCCGAGAAACAACAAGGAACTGTGGCAACGATGGAAGAATCGTCTGTGGCTGAGACTCAGTATACTTATGTTTGTGAGCAGACATAGTGGAAGGTGAGGAAACCATTGCGGAAGAATCCCCCATGATTACCGGCGTCTCCGATGGCGCGCTCCTCCCTTGTGGGGGCCCTCTCTGAGGGCACTCCCGCCTTAGGTGATTGTTCACACCTCAGGTCACACCTCCCGACAAACGGACGGAGGGACCAATCGGCATTTTCGGAAGGTATCAGCTCGGGTAATCACCCCTCCCCGGGCCTGGCCGTTACCAGGGGGTACGTACGTGTCCTACCTGTCTACCCGGGGCGGGGAATTACGCGTTACCCCGTCACCGGCTACGCACAAAAGGCGTGGGTCGGCCTTCAGACACGCACAGGGAGGAAGAAAGAGAAAGGGAAAGGAAAGAAGAGAGGTCTCAAACGCCGCAGCGGAGAAAAGGGAAAGAGAGGAGGTAAGGAAAAGAGAAGGACAAAGGAAGGAAGAAGACATAAAAGCAAGGAAGGCGAAGAATGCAGTACATTTACGAGCGTCCGTCTCCGGACGTAGGCACAAACCATACTCCCAGATGGGGAGAAAGGGAAGGAAAGAGCCAGAGGTGAGGGGAGGAGGGGCGAAGATAGGGACGGGGAAGGATGCGGAAAGGGAAGGTATGCAGCCCGGAAAGGAAGGAAGGCCACATTAGCTTGGGGTCCCGTGCTCGCTACGCACGTATCCACAAAAGAGTTGTGGACCCCCTGGGGGGTGACCCATACACTGTGCAACGTGCAACCATAGTTCAGCCATGAATGCAGAAAAGCCCAATAAAACTGAAGGAGACACACCCTGTTCACTCCCCAAGACATATGGCTAAGGCACTTGATGATGTTCAGTGCCTTCAGGGAACTGGCTTTCAGGACTCTCAGGTGTGGTAACCACGACAATTGGAAGTCAAAATGAGGCCCAGAATCCACACTGTGTCGCTAAAATGTAGGATGGTGTTCCCCATATTCAAGGCAGGCAAATTAAAAAGAAGACGAGAACACAAGAATACAGTGTCTCCAAGTAATATTGTATCCCTTACTTATAGCTAAGAATATGCTGATACTGTGATGGTTCAGAGGAAAGCCTGCTGAACAGCTCCCTCTAGGGGGGTCAGATTGTCGACAGTGGACCGAAATCTTCAGAATCCACACAGAGTGGCTAAGGAGTTGCCTGGTCAACAACCAGACCAAACAATGGTTAAACATTCGCTCCAGGGTCTTTCCTACACAGCTCATTAAGGTGATACTCCAATAATTACTGGGACATGTGCAGTCCTTTCCCGGTTTGAGGAGAGGATCAGAATTGCCTCCCTCAACAAGTTGGGGAAGTTGCCATTTGAGGAGGATTTTCTTTGATGCCACTGGCAAATGTCGAAGCATGCAGTACCGGATTTGGTCGTGACCAGGTGCCATCTAACGAATCTCAGTCAGTGCCGATTTGATCTACCAATTGGAGAAAGGGGAGTTGTAGGCCTCAGAATTGTTAGACTTTAAGTCCAACTTTTCCCACTCTACAGTCGCATGGTAGTGACAAAACACCAGACCCTGGCTTGCATTGGCAGTAGTTTGTGCAAAATGTTCGGCCAGCATCTGAGCAAAGTCTCTGGGTGTTGTGTGGAGGCACCCCTGTTTCTGCACTGGTGCCATCGGTAAATGGCTCTGTTTACTGGAAATCCTCCAGATGGCTTCGGATACTTTTATAGAAGAAGCGGAACAATTGATGAAGTCCAGGAATGCTTGCCATGACCTTTTCTTACTCTCCCTAGTGACACATTGAGACTTGGCCCTCGTGATTTGAAAGATCCTAAGGTTGTCTGTTGTTGGTCGGCATTTAAAATGTCGAAGAGATGCACACCTTTCCCAGATCATGGAATGGCACTCATATGTCCAGAAAGGTACTGGTCACCTCTAAGATGACCTGAGGACTGTGGGATGGAGAGGTCAGTGGCACAATCATTTAGTAGGTGAAGGTAGATTGGTAAGTGGTCACTGGAATGAAGGTCGTCAATGACCTCCCACTGAACAGTTAAGTGAGAGCGAGAGAACAGAAAGAGGTCGATGGCTGAGAATGACCCAGTAGCAGTAGAGAAACATATGAGAGTACCCGTGGTGAGGATGCACAGCTCGTGAGATGTCATGACGCCCTCCAAAACCCGACTGCCGGGGCACGTATTGGTCAAGTCCCACAGGACATGATGGGCACTGAAGTCTTCCAGGATGAGGAATGGTCACAAGAGTTGTGCGATAAGATCCGTGAGAACCTCAGAGTCTAGTGCATCTTGCGGACGTAAATACAGTGAGCAAACAGTGAATCATTAACACACATGAATTTGAACTGCAAGTGCTTGCAAGTCAGTAGCCACGGGGAGAGCAACAAATGGTGCACATTAGTGACAAACACTGCGACACCTCCCTTGGCCCTTTCCCCCAATAGGTCATCCTTGCAGTATAGTGTATATCCTTGTAGCAGAAGGACATCTGTATCTTTAAAATGCGTTTTTTGTAAACAAAAGCATAAGGGACATGCCTGTGCTAGGAGTTTCAGTTCCTCCATGAGACCTGAACCCATTCACGTTCCCCTGTAGTATGGAAGCCATGTCGTCGGAGCGGTTTTAATTTACTACTCTCTTTGCACTGGGGAGGTGAAGCACTTGAAGAGTGAGGGGGAGTGGTGAGGCTGCCTGGATCCAAGGCATCTAACACCATGATATCCTCCTCATCAGTCAGACAGGAAAGAATGACGCCTGACCACGCTTGGGACAGCTTTTGACCTGAACATCATGAGCCTTTCCCTGCACCTTGTCCCTTTGAGGATGTGGGGGAAAGGGGTCACTGAGTGGCACTCTGCTTTTCTTGTACCTTCTGGATGCTCGCTGCAGAACTGTTGTTGGTCTTTCCTCGTGCAGCTGCCTGGATTGCTTTGTCCCTACTCTTTTTCGACATGTACACGGTCAAGTACAGGTGCTAGTGGTGGATACAGGCACACCAGGCATCGTCTGTGTTGAAGCGTCTGCCTTGGGAATTGGTTTCTGCACCATGGAAGAATATGAGGTGGCAAAGACAGGGGGTTTTGTCACCTTATATTCTTTTTTGGCTTTGGCTTAGGGGATCTGTTTGGTCACTTTTATCTCTTGTATTCTGCATTCTTCAGCAAAAACAGCGCAGTCTTGGCTCCAGACTGGATGGTTCCCAGAGCAGTTGTTGCAGATCACTGGAGACGAGCAATCAGCCCCAGCATCATGAACGGCTTTTCCGGAGTTCCCACAGACTTCTTCACCTCCACAACTCATGGTTGTACAGCAGAAATGCTGGCATTTATAGCACCGCATCAGGCTTGGAATGTAAGGCCGAACATTTAAGTCGAAGGAACCCCGCCATAAGACGTTCATGCAATGTCAGAGAATTGAATGTGACAATGAAAGTGGCAGTCTTTTCAGTTGCTCCATTATTCCTGTGCATTCATTGTTCCACATCGACTATTCCCTGGGCTGCCTATTCTTGCTTCAGTTCTGCTATTTCCATGCCCACTATATCTCAGCATGTGACAATGCCCTTACTGGAGTTGACAGGTGTGCATCTCAACAACGGTATCATAGTCACCCAGTTTCTGTGATTTCTTAAGAAGGTCTACTTCCTTTGACCTGTTAGTTTTGAGCACCAATGAGACATTATGCAATCTTTTATAGATTTTAATGTTCCAGCAAGGCCTTCCAAATCCTTATTGATATAGAAAGGGGCACTTTTTCAAATGTCTCCCCCTTCCTCTGTATCACCATAAACACATTGTTATTCATGATTCCATGAGCCCTGTTACTGCAGTTCAAAGTATTCTTATTATCAGGAGGACTAGTCTCTCTCATTCTTTTCGAGGAATGAGTGTGAATGCTCCCAGGTGGAACACACTTCCTGCTGGGATGAGAAGATGATGATTTCGAGGCTTCCATTTCAGTCCCACAAGCAGCTATGGAAATAAGGGTCCACTCAGACAAAGCCCCATGGCCTAAGTAAGCCTTATACAAGTGAGGTGTGGCAGGTTCCCCAGGGGCTGCCCGCTGACGACTGTTCCACCTCAACAGCCATGCATCCCATCAGCATGCAGCACACCTCGAGACTGATTTTTTTTTTTATACAGTTTTATCCCGTTCACAATCTGGGCGGTCAAGCCAAGATCCCCATTCCCTGAGACCCACAATGTTCCACTGCTGTGTGTTGGTCTCTGTAGCACGCCCAGAGTGGTGGCGCTTACCAGTCCCCGGCACTGGAACCCCAGGGTTGCCAAGCCAGTACCCAGCAAATCAATGCTGAATCCCTGAGGGCAACTGCAGTTGTTGAGCTGTCATTAAGACCAGAACACAAATTTAACTATAAACCACAAAATAGGAAACACTGGACAGGACTCCTGACAATGGGTCCTATTCCGTTATCGGATACTGCAAAGATGAAGTACTTAAAATATTCTTTATGGAGTAACATACTTCTGGTTGTGTAGGTGTGAGAGTGCACTGAAAGCTCCAACTCTAAAATATCACTTTGAAAGAGAGGATCACACAATAATGTGGAGGTGATCACAAAAGCCCCCTATATGCACGGTTGTATAGTCTGCGAGTGTCATAGGTCTTTTCAACATAATAATAAATAGTTCTAAAAGGTGCTGTTTGTTGAGAATTGTTGTTGTTGTGGTCTTCAGTCCTGAGACTGGTTTGATGCAGCTCTCCATGCTACTCTATCCTGTGCTAGCTTCTTCATCTCCCAGTACCTACTGCAACCTACATCCTTCTGAATCTGCTTAGTGTATTCATCTCTTGGTCTCCCTCTACGATTTTTACCCTCCACGCTGCCCTCCAATACTAAATTGGTGATCCCTTGATGCCTCAGAACATGTCCTACCAACCGATCCCTTCTTCCAGTCAAGTTGTGCCACAAACTTCTCTTCTCCCAATCCTATTCAATACCTCCTCATTAGTTATGTGATCTACCCATCTAATCTTCAGCATTCTTCTGTAGCACCACATTTCAAAAGCTTCTATTTTCTTCCTGTCCGAACTATTTATCGTCCATGTTTCACTTCCATACAAGGCCACAGTCCATACAAATACTTTCAGAAATGACTTCCTGACACTTAAATCTATACTCAATGTTAACAAATTTCTCTTCTTCAGAAATGCTTTCCTTGCCATTGCCAGTCTACATTTTATATCCTCTCTACTTCGACCATCTTCGGTTATTTTACTTCCTAAATAGCAAAACTCCTTTACTACTTTAAGTGTCTCATTTCCTAATCTAATTCCCTCAGCGTCACCCGACTTAATTCGACTACATTCCATTATCCTCGTTTTGCTTTTGTTGATGTTCATCTTATATACTCCTTTCAAGACACTATCCATTCCATTCAACTGCTCTTCCAAGTCTTTTGCTGTCTCTGACAGAATTACAATGTCATCGGCGAACCTCAAAGTTTTTATTTCTTCTCCATGGATTTTAATACCTACTCCAAATTTGTCTTTTGTTTCCTTTACTGCTTGCTCAATATACAGATTGAATAACATCGGGGAGAGGCTACAACCCTGTCTCACTCCCTTCCCAACCACTGCTTCCCTTTCATGCCCCTCGACTCTTATAATTGCCATCTGGTTTCTGTACAAATTGTAAATAGCCTTTCGCTCCCTGTATTTTACCTCTGCCATCTTTAGAATTTGAAAGAGAGTATTCCAGTCAACATTGTCAAAAGCTTTCACTAAGTCTACAAATGCTAGAAATGTAGGTTTGCCTTTCCTTAATCTTTCTTCTAAGACAAGACGTAAGGTCTTTATTGCCTCACGTGTTCCAGTATTTCTACGGAATCCAAACTGATATTCCCCAAGGTCGGCTTCTACTAGTTTTTCCATTCGCCTGTAAAGAATTCGTGTTAGTATTTTGCAGCTGTGGCTTATTAAACTGATTGTTCGGTAATTTTCACATCTGTCAACACCTGCTTTCTTTGGGATTGGAATTATTATATTCTTCTTGAAGTCTGAGGGTATTTCGCCTGTTTCATACATCTTGCTCACCAGATGGTAGAGTTTTGTCAGGACTGGCTCTTCCAAGGCCGTCAGTAGTTACAATGGAATGTTGTCTACTCCTGGGGCCTTGTTTCGACTCAGGTCTTTCAGTGCTCTGTCAAACTCTTCACGCATTATCGTATCTCCCATTTCATCTTCATCTACATCCTCTTCCATTTCCATAATATTGTCCTCAAGAACATCGCCCCTGTATAGTCCCTCTATATACTCCTTCCACCTTTCTGCTTTCCCTTCTTTGCTTAGAACTGGGTTTCCATCTGAGCTCTTGATGTTCATACAAGTGGTTCTCTTTTCTCCAAAGGTCTCTTTAATTTTCCTGTAGGCAGTATCTATCTTACCCCTAGTGAGATAAGCCTCTACATCCTTACATCTGTCCTCTAGCCATCCCTGCTTAGCCATTTTGCACTTCCTGTCGATCTCATTTTTGAGACGTTTGTATTCCTTTTTGCCTGCTTCATTTACTGCATTTTTATATTTTCTCCTTTCATCAATTAAATTCAATATTTCTTCTGTTACCCAAGGATTTCTTCTATCCCTCGTCTTTTTACCTACTTGATCCTCTGCTGCCTTCACTACTTCATCCCTCAAAGCTACCCATTCTTCTTCTACTGTATTTCTTTCCCCATTCCTTTCAATTGTTCCCTTATGCTCTCCCTGAAACTCTGTACAACCTCTGGTTCTTTCAGTTTATCCAGGTCCCATCTCCTTAAATTCCCACCTTTTTGCAGTTTCTTCAGTTTTAATCTACAGGTCATAACCAATAGATTGTGGTCAGAGTCCACATCTGCCCCTGGAAATGTCTTAAAATTTAAAACCTGGTTCCTAAATCTCTGTCTTACCATTATATAATCTATCTGATACCTTTTAGTATCTCCAGGGTTCTTCCATGTATACAACCTTCTTTCATGATTCTTAAACCAAGTGTTAGCTATGATTAAGTTGTGCTCTGTGCAAAATTCTACCAGGCGGCTTCCTCTTTCATTTCTTAGCCCCAATCCATATTCACCTACTATGTTTCCTTCTCTCCCTTTTCCTACTACCGAATTCCAGTCACCCATGACTATTAAATTTTCGTCACCCTTCACTATCTGAATAATTTCTTTTATTTCATCATACATTTCTTCAATTTCTTCGTCATCTGCAGAGCTAGTTGGCATATAAACTTGTACTACTGTAGTAGGTGTGGGCTTCGTATCTATCTTGGCCACAATAATGCGTTCACTATGCTGTTTGTAGTAGCTTACCCGAATTCCTATTTTCCTGTTCATTATTAAACCTACTCCTGCATTACCCCTATTTGACTTTGTGTTTATAACCCTGTAGTCACCTGTCCAGAAGTCTTGTTCCTCCTACCACCGAACTTCACTAATTCCCACTATATCTAACTTTAACCTATCCATTTCCCTTTTTAAATTTTCTAACCTACCTGCCCGATTAAGGGATCTGACATTCCACGCTCCGATCCGTAGAACGCCAGTCTTCTCTCTCCTGATAACGACATCCTCTTGAGTAGTCCCCGCCCGGAGATCCAAATGGGGGACTATTTTACCTCCGGAATATTTTACCCAAGAGGACGCCATCATCATTTAATCATACAGTAAAGCTGCATGCCCTCGGGAAAAATTACGGCCATAGTTTCCCCTTGCTTTCAGCCGTTCGCAGTACCAGCACAGCAAGGCCGTTTTGGTTATTGTTACAAGGCCAGATCAGTCAATCATCCAGACTGTTGCCCTTGCAACTACTGAAAAGGCTGCTGCCCCTCTTCAGGAACCACACATTTGTCTGGCCTCTCAACAGATACCCCTCCGTTGTGTTTGCACCTACGGTAGAGCTATCTGTATTGCTGAGGCACACAAGCCTCCCACCCAACGGCAAGGTCCATGGTTCATGGGGGGAGGTTGTTGAGAATAGCCTCCTGAATATCTGCCTCAAGTAAGATCACTTTGCAGTGTGTAGTGCTACCTACTGAAACCAGAGAAAAGCAGGAAGAAAACTTGCTACTCAATAGGAGCCATGCCGAATTACTGTTGATAATTTTTATCAAGACTTTGCAACTGGGGCAATGACTGAGTTTTTCATTGATCTTTATCCGTTTGGAGGAGGGAAAAAAATTATAGCCTTCATATCACAGTACTGTCCATGAAATCACATTCTGTATGAGTATTATGAGAAACTACTTTGAGAAGGTGATTTAGGTGTTACAACATATTGTAATACATACTGTTCTGTCCTAGTGGAGTAATGGCAGCCACAGGTAAGGCACGCTCCAACTTCATAATATACTAACGACTGAGGTCACTCCACTCTTCAGTGTTACTGGAGTTGAAGTCCAACCTAATATATCCCTGTGTGTTGGAATATGAGATCCAGATTGGCTTAGAACATCACTGACTCATGGCCACTGTAGTACGTGCTTTACCAATCCCATTAATCCTTCTTGATAGAGGAATGCAAATTGTGTAGAATGGTTAACTGAATATAAGAACTCCCCACAGAAAGTTCTTTTTCCTTACTTTGATAATAAGCCTTTTTTTTTTTTGTTCATGCCGCAATAAAACCTGTAAGGTTGCTATGAAAATTATGCACTGTTAACTGCCTTTTTCTAACAGCTGATCGACACTCAAATATATATGATAAGACTGTCAGCTAGGTTTACAAAATGATTTTGGAATGGAAGTGTCACCGGCCTATAGTCTCATGTAAGTGATGTATTTTGCACTACCCTAGATGCTTGTTTTGCAAAGACCATTAGTAAACAATACTCTGAAGTTATAACTCAATGAATGTTTCGCGTTTAAATACATGAATGTTTGGCGTCTGAATACGGCAATCAATTTAGGTGGCTTGTTTGTGGGTGTTGTAGAATCGAGGATGTAGGGTCAACATATTGCTCTCCTGGTCATTTGTCAGTTTGGCAAATACTGGAGGTGTTACTTCTGACTTGTGTAACTTCTCAGTTGGAATCATAAGGCTTTTTTTTATTTTATATTCAGTGCATTAGTATTTGTAAAATGATTCTTTCATATAGTGTTCATTAAAAAAATGATGATCATTCCACTTGGGACCTGTGGAATGGTACATATGCTTATTTGTTTGAGTTGTAAATATTTGTCATGTATTGTTGTTTTTCTGACATGTTCTACATCCTGGAGGACCACCTCACTACGGATCAATTGGAATGAAAGCAAATCTAATCTAATCAGTGTACCCTTTCCCAGTGCTCTGCTCAAGGAAAACCCCTGGCAGTACCAGGACTTGAAATAGGGTCTTCCCCATGGCATTAAAACAAGTTGACCACTCAGCTACTGAGGCAGACTCTCAACTGAATGATGCACTGTAAATATTAGTGTATATATAGTGTTTGGTGCTGTGGGAATGTTTTCCTGCCTGATTTACTAAACTGAATACAATGTAGCAGAATGCAGCACAATAGGTGTTGTACAAAGAACAGTTCAACACAGGATTTAAAAAAATGACACTTTTATTTAAGCATCAAATTGCTACGGAACATGAATTAATGTCACAAATTTATGGTCCTAAGATAAAGACACTTGTTAAATTTTACAGTGCTAATTAAAGGAGTGTGTGGTAAGAGTAGGAGTCACTGGACAAAGTCACCACCTTGACCCAGGGTCTCCACCTGCGCAACACTGAATTTCTACCACACGAAGCATGTACTTCATTGTCTCTCACTATAAACATCAGCAGTAGAATCAAGAACAAAGATCACAGGCCTTACATCGACGAATGTGGCCATGGGTCTGCCAAGTGTGACCAGTGCATAGCCAACAAATGACGGGGGATTCCCTGCGAGAAACAGAAAGGGAAGACTGCCACATGGTCGTGGACTCCTTTATTGCCCTCAGTTTGTTTGGGGAGTCCAGGGTGGACAATGCCGAGCTTCAGACTTCCAATAATTGATGGCACAGAGCCAACTGAAGGTCCAGTTGTCATAACCCCATTTCTAAAATCGGCATCCTAGAAGCCAAATTTGCCATCTGGGTGGTATGTTCATTCCCTGAGACTACATGTCCACGGGGGTGGGGGCAGTGGTTCAAACAAAGATGACTGGCTGTCCAGCTTCATGGTGGTCAGAAAGAAAATCCAGGATAGTTTGGTGTGACGTCATACGCGCGTGACTGCGTGTGAGATCGCTCTCGAAGTTTTCATCTATTTTTAGGTTGCAGATATATATTTTAACGGTTTTTGTGTTAATATTTACTATATAAGTGACTTATTAGTGGTTTCTTCATTCACCTTTGCCTTTCTTGTGTTGTGATCTGATATTTGTGAGTGTTTCGTATCGAGCAACTTAACCTCTTACCCGTGTTTACATTCCGCGCTGACCAGTTGCAGCTGTAGCGGCGCATCGAAAGCTAAGTACTAATTAAGTGTTTGTGTATAGTAGTTTACTTTGGAACTTTAGTAGTCTCCAGCCGGTGTTCTTGGTGTTTTCCGGTGAAATAACTTCAGAAGAAATTTTTGCGAACTGCTTTCAGTTTCGTTACTGTCATTAGATGTTTGATTTTCTTTCTGTGTTAGTATTTTGTTATATTCTCATTTGTTGTTGATTAATACTGTCAATAATAGTAGTTATTTTCCTTGTGGAGCAAGTTTGTGATTATTGTAGTCAGTTTTTAACATCATCTTATTGTAGTAACGGAACTTAGATAAAGTTGTTTTCTTGTTTCAATAACTGTAAAATTTTACCATGAGTGAGAAGTGTGGGCTTTGCTGTAGGTTCGTGAGTAGTGGATTGCGGTGTGAGACTTGTTCGAAGTATTTTCACTGGGGGGAATGCAGTGGGGAAGCCAGTGGGCATTCTGGTGAGATCCTCTCCTGGAACTGCAGGTTATGTAGCAAGAGTAAGTTGATAGAGGAGCAGGAGCGTAAGATCTGTGTCCTTCAGGTGCAGTTGAAAAACGCACAGGAGGAGCTAGATAGGATGAGGAGGGAGAAGGGGGTTGGGGAATGGGAGCTGGCTGTTGGCAACAGATATGCTAGGAGAAGGAGATTTTCAGATAGTTTTACAATTGGTGTTTGTAATAGATTTGACCAACTGTCAGAGTCTAGTGGAGAGGAATCTCTAGTAGCTGTAGATGTAGGAAGTATGCAGCAGACCGCAGCAGTTACGGTGGCTAGGACAGTTGCAAAGTCTAAGAGAAAGAAGGTTCTGCTGTTAGGTAGTTCTCATGGTAGAGGTGTAGGGCAGCAGTTGCAGGAAGTTTTGGGGAGTGAGTACCAGGTCACCAGCATTGTGAAGCCTAATGCAGGATTGGCTCAGGTGACTTTTAACATAGGGGGGTTATGTAGGGATTTTACAAAAGAGGATCAGGTAGTGATCGTGGGTGGGGCTGGTAATAGTATTGATAGGGATGGGGAGTATGACATAGATGGTGACCTGGAAAAGATAGCCACTCAGACTGGCAACACGAATGTGCATTTCGTGGAACTGTTTCAGCGTCACGATCGGCCTCATCTTAATACAGCCGTCAGGCGTAATAACATGAGACTTGGGGGTGCGCTAATGACAGAAGGTATGAGTCACATTTCAGTGGTGTCGGTGGAGTCTATCAGCAGGACGGGTTTCACTAGACATGGCCTGCACCTCAACAGGTATGGAAAGGGGAGGTTGGCAAAGCTTATAGGTGACAGCAAAGGTGGGGGTGGTGGGATCACTCATGGGAAAATTCCGGTAGTTGTGGGTGTTAGAGCTGTACCTTTTTTAGATTGAAGTCAGCTGACAGGTATTCCTGCTTAAGGGAAGTCTCTCTAACAAAGAAACCACTTTCGACAAAGCTTAGGTATCCGATTAACGAGGGAATTAGTATATTTCATCAAAACATACAAGGCATTAGAGAGAAAGTTAGTGAATTACTTATAGATGTTGACTCTGAAATTATTGGTATACCTGAACACTTCTTAAATAAGGAGATAATTCATAGGCTTCCTTTACCAGGATACAGGTTGGCTGGCAGCTTTTCTAGGAGCTCTTTGCGGTGTGGGGGAGTAGCCATGTATGTGAAAAACGGTATCCCATTTGAGTCAATTGATGTTTCAAAGTACTGCACTGAAAAGGTGTTTGAATGTTGTGCAGGTGTGGTTAAATTTAGTGGAGCTAAACTTCTTACTGTTGTTATTTATAGATCACCAGACTCCGATTTCACAACGTTTTTGCTAAAGCTAGAGGAGGTTCTTGGTTCACTTTATAGGAAATACAAAAAGTTAGTTATATGTGGTGACTTCAATATAAATTGTATAAGTGATTGTGCAAGGATAAGGATGCTGGTAGACCTCCTTAATTCATATAATCTTATGCAAACCGTATTCTTTCCAACGAGAGTGCAAGGGAACAGTAGAACAACCATAGACAATATTTTTGTTCATTCGTCATTACTAGAAGGGCATTCTGTTACCAGAATGGTGAATGGCCTTTCAGATCATGATGCACAAATTTTAAGTCTAAAAGATTTTTGTGCTGCAACACAGGTTGAATATAGTTACCAACGTTTTAGGAAAGCTGATCCAGTTGCTGTTGAGACTTTTGTAAACCTTATCAAGGAACAAGAGTGGCAAGATGTTTATAGTGCTGATACAGTAGACGATAAATATAATGCTTTCCTCAAGACTTTTCTCGTGCTCTTTGAAAGTTGCTTTCCGTTAGAACGTTCAAAACAGGGTACTAGCACAAACAGGCAGCCTGGGTGGCTGACTAAAGGTATAAGAATATCTTGTAGAACAAAGTGGCAATTATATCAAAACGTTAGAAACAGTCACAATCTAAATGCAGTAGCCCATTACAAACAGTATTGTAAGGTGCTTAAAAAAGTTATTAGGAAGGCAAAAAGTATGTGGTATGCAGATAGAATAGCTAAATCTCAGGATAAAATTAAAACCATGGTCAGTCGTACAGGAAGTGGCTGGTCTGCAGAGACAGGTCGAGGATATAGAATCAGTGCGTAGTGGGAATGTCCGTGTTACTGATAAGTCGCATATATGTACAGTACTTAATAATCACTTTCTGAATATAGCAGGTGAACTAAATAGAAACCTAGTCCCAACAGGGAATCATATAGCGTTCGTAGAAAAAAGTGTTCCGAGACTGTTACCTGAAATGCTCCTCCATGATACTGACAAGAGGGAGATTGAGTTAATAATTAAATCACTAAAGACCAAGAACTCTCATGGATATGACGGGGTATCTAGCAGAATACTGAAGTATTGTTCCATGTATGTTAGCCCAGTACTTAGCCATATCTGTAACTTTTCCTTTAGGAGTGGTCGGTTTCCTGACCGATTAAAGTACTCGGTAGTGAAGCCACTTTATAAAAAGGGAGACAGGGATAATGTTGATAATTATAGACCTATTTCTATGCCATCGGTGTTTGCTAAAGTTATCGAGAGGGTTGTATATACAAGGTTACTGCAGCATTTAAATTCACATAATTTGCTGTCAAATATACAGTTTGGTTTTAGAAATGGCTTAACAACTGAAAATGCTATAGTCTCTTTTCTCTGTGAGGTTTTGGACAGATTAAATAAAAGGTTGCGAATGTTAGGTGTTTTCTTTGATTTAACGAAGGCTTTTGACTGTGTTGACCATAAAATATTACTGATATTACTGCAGAAGTTGGAACATTATGGAGTAAGGGGAGTAGCTTACAATTGGTTCGGCTCTTACTTTAAGAACAGAAAGCAGAAGGTAATTCTCCGCAATATTGAGAGTGGCAATGATGTTCAGTCCCAATGGGGCACTGTTAAATGGGGCGTTCCCCAAAGATCGGTGCTGGGGCCACTGCTGTTTCTTATTTATATAAATGATATGCCTTCTAGTATTACAGGTGATTCAAAAATATTTCTGTTTGCTGATGACACCAGCTTGGTAGTGAAGGATCTTGTGTGTAATATTGAAACATTATCAAATAAAGTAGTTCATAAAATAAGTTCGTGGCTTGTGGAAAATAATTTGATGCTAAATCACAGTAAGACTCAGTTTTTACAGTTTCTAACTCACAATTCAACGAGAACTGATATTTTAATCAGACAGAATGGGCATGTTATAAGCGAGACGGAACAGTTCAAGTTCCTAGGCGTACAGATAGATAGTAAGCTGTTGTGGAAAGCCCATGTTCAGGATCTTGTTCAGAAACTAAATGCCGCTTTATTTACCATTAGAACAGTATCTGAAATAAGTGACATTTCAACACGAAAAGTAGTCTACTTCGCATATTTTCATACGCTTATGTCATATGGTATTATTTTTTGGGGTAATTCTTCTGATTCAAAAAGGGTATTTTTGGCTCAAAAACGGGCTGTTCGAGCTATGTGTGGTGTAAGTTCTAGAACCTCTTGTCGACCCCTATTCAATAGTTTGGGAATTCTGACATTCCCCTCACAGTATATATTTTCTTTAATGTCATTTGCAGTTAGCAATATTAGCTTATTCCCAAGAGTCAGCAGCTTTCACTCAGTTAATACTAGGCAGAAATCAAATCTGCATGTGGAATGCACTTCCTCGACTCTTGTGCAGAAAGGAGTGCAGTATTCTGCTGCATCCATTTTCAATAAGCTACCACAAGAACTCAAATATCTTAGCAGTAGCCCAAACGCTTTTAAGTCTAAACTGAAGAGTTTCCTCATGGCTCACTCCTTCTATTCTGTCGATGAGCTCCTGGAAGAGCTAAAAAATTAAGCAAATTCCAGTGTTACATTCTTGATTTTCTTTATTTAAACTAATGACGTGTCGCCTGAATATGTTTCTTATATTTCATTTTATCTGTTTCTACAATCGTGTTATAATTTCATGTATTGACTCGTTCCATGACCATGGAGAGTTCTCCTTAATGTGGTCCCACGGGACAATAAATAAATAAATAAACTAAGGGGTGGCAATGGTAGCACTGGTCTATAGCCTGAAGGCTGGTCAGGGTGTTGCTGCAGATTAGAAGTGTCTTTCTGGTGCAAGAACGAGCATGGCTAAGGGCTCGTTTGGGTGGCCACCAATTCAGCAGTGAAGACACTGCATCCAGTTGGCAGGGAATGTAGTTCATTGTGCTTTGCATGCATATATGCAAAACTAGTTTGTCCACTGACTGTTGTGCCATCAGTGCAAATCGCTTCTGAATCCAGAAATGCATCAAGGACAACCAGGAACAGGTGGTGAAACACCAGAGGGTCAACTGAATCTTTTGGCACAATGGATAAATGGAGGCAGATACAAAGTTGAGGAACATGTCGTGGGTGTGTGTGCAAAGACTCCCCGACAAGAGGTGACAGGGGGGGATGTTGGAGTTCAGAGCAGAAAAGAGGGGGATGCTGGAGTACTGTAGTCAAACTGCAATTGTGAGCCCAGTTCTGGTCTCTTTTGTGGGAGGTGAATCTCCATACTAGGAAAAAGGTCATGGTAGTCCACATGCTTAGGGGAGCCATGAATTTTTATAGTATAATTAAGTAGCTTAGCTATTGTTGATGTCCGATTCATAGTGGAGGGACCCCAGCCTCTGCCAGCAGTCTGTTGACAGGGTTAGTTCAAAAGGCTCCTGTTGCAAGTGGGAGTCCATAGTGGTGTATCAGGTCCAGTGACAACAATGCTGAGGGCGATGCTGAGCCAGAGAGCATTTGCATACTGCTGCTGTAACAATACGTATTACTACTCGACTACTTGCCTATATAGTTCACCATGTTTTACATAATTAACTCTATTACAAAATGAAAGTCCATATTCGTTACAAATATGTAACGATAAGGCACTTCACGAGGTTTACACATGAAATTTAATCGTGGACATCCATGTAAACACTGTTATGTACCAATATATGCAAAGGTAATGTAATTATCACACAAAATAAACAGTTTGCTAACTTGTTCCATAACACACAATGGTTTGCATTGTGCAGGCTGTGATGTCTCTCAGGTGATCTTTGGAAGACTGTTTCATCTGCGTCCTGGTCAGTTGCTCAGACACAATAGTGTGATGCATACCTGTTTATTGGTTATCAGTTTTATGTATCAAATGTGCTACAGGGTCTAGATATGAAAGTCTGCAACATATTTAAGTGTTTCAGAGAGGTTCTCACTTTTACTAATGACAAATTTGTCCTATATGACAAGATATGTTTTTTGCCGGGTGGTTATAATTAAACTTTCCCTGTTTAACACATTATAACATGGAAACTAATTACCGTAAGAGTACCAAACTTTGAAGCATTAATGTCCAGAGTATGGGGTGCATGATTTCTGTGTGTCACAGTGCAATCGTCCAGTTCCAACTACGGCTACCAGGTGCCGTGATCAGTCATCTCGATTCATAGTCTCTCACAACTGACTGGTCGCAATGCACTTTTTGACATGTCAACACGAGCTTTGACAAAAGGAGCAGGGCATTATTGGTTAAGCTCTGTTATCAAAACAATGGTAATGCTGCAGCTGCACTTCGAGAATATTGTCGGATGAGATGATTACGGAAGGGTGCTCTTTCCATACAAGATCTATATTGTACAGCAGCTTGCACCACAGGATGCACAACAACGTGTTGACTTTGCTCTCCACTTTCTTGCAAGGATCGAAGTTCACAAGGGCTGACCCTGGACTGTCCTATGAACAGATGAAGCTCATTTTTCTCTGATGGGTGAGGTGAACACACAGAACTGCTGAGTGTGGGAATATTTACCTCCAGTCACTGGGCATGAAGTTCCTTTGAGTGGTAAACATGTCACTCTATGGAGTGGCTTGGTGGCTATGTTCATCATTGGTGCATTATTTTTTGAACAAGTTAGTGCTCAAGGACCAAAGACCTATAGGAGAGAGGTGCCTTGAACTTAAAAGTTTTCATGCATGACGGGACCCCACTGCACATCACTTGTGAAGTTCGCCTGCTTTTCTGAAACACATCTGGAAACAATCGAATTATCAGCCGACTGTTTCCAAATGCTTGCTTGGCCAGCATGATCACCTGATCTCACTCCCTGTGATTTCTGGTTGTGGGGCAACCTGAAAGACAGGGTTTACCACGGAAACATTCAAACATGGGCTCATCTGAAGTGCAGCATAGCCACTATAGCTATGGATATGCTTAATTCTACTGTGTAGAATGCAATCCCGTGCTTTCACACTCTTCTGGGCAGTGATGGGTGCCATACTGAACCCCTTTTGTAATAGTAATGGTACTGGTATGTAATGGTATGATGTACCATAGTAGCACATTAAAAGTGTTTCAATTGAATTGATTCTGCATTATTTCTCTTCCCCATGTCCTTGACATTAATGCTACCAAGTTTGGTACTTGTATGGTAATTAATTTCTGTTTTATAATGTGTTACATAGGGAAAGTTTAATTATAACCACCCTGTACTTCATACCAGTCTGATACCTTTCGACAGATAAAGACTCATAGTATATATACACTATTTTTCATGGTTACCTTGTTTCTTGTTTTTGAGATTTACACTTCTGTTGTTTATTCCAGATTTTGTTCTTGAAAATAACATAAGGCCAAAATCTGGATTATATAACAATAAAATAAAAATTATTACAGCTGAATGGTCGCAGCATCATTCAAAAACTTTACCATGGCAGTGGCTCCAGCCAAAATAAAAATTAGCAGAGCAAAATGTTTGGCAACAGCATCTGGGTCAGTGGAAAGAGCACCACTCACGGAAATAATACCAGTTACACCTGCAGAAGTGTGATACCTGTAGATGCATCTGATCCTTGCCCAAACCTGTGTAGGAGGTGTGCATAGTCCAATGGTTAAAACAAACCATTCCCAGAATTCTTGCTTCCATTGTTTCATTAAGTGGTGAACCAGGGCATGAAGCTGTTTAAAGGCAATGATGTGCTCCATTGGGTGTTAATGGCATTGGAGGGCCTATCTGTGGTCCACCAAGGTACAACCTTTCAACAGAGGGATAATAAGAACAGGTGATCACTAAGTCAGCTGCTGATAGAATAGCTGCTGTGCCACTCTGGTCACTATTGTCAATGCCTCCATGTAGGGAGGAGCTAAGAATGACAGTGGAAGTGAAAACATCCTAGTCAGTATTTTGGAGAACCCATCCGAATGTGTGTCTAGGGAGGTGACGCTGAGGGAGGGACAGGAAGATTTGAAGACGATCACTACCACACAGGTCATTGTGGACCCTCCAGTGGATGGACTGCAGAAGCCCTGGGCTGCAAATAGAAAGATCAATAGCTGAGCAAGTTCCATGTGCCACAATGAAGTGTGAAGAGGCACCAGGTTTCAAAACACAGATGTCAAGATTTGTCAGTAAGTTTTCAAACAAAGGGTTATGGGCACTGAAATCACTCAAGAGTAGAAAAGGAGAGATGAGCTGAGAAACCACTGCAGACAATACCTTCTGAGGCACTCCACTATTATGAGGGAGATAAACATTATAGATGGTAAAGTCCAGAACTGCCATAGTCTCCAAAGTTGTATAAGAGGCACAAGTTTGCTATATACAGAGTCCAGACCTTGAAAGCAAATTAAGAGATGTCATAGCTCATCCAGGAGGTGGAAAAACCGCTACATTTCCACTGGAGAACCATGTTGTTGGCAAACTATGATGGTGTGAAGGGATCAAGGAGGCAGATTATGTCCCAGGACCACCTGCTGCCACCAGCTGACAGGTTATGGTGGTATCAATGATTACAGCTTCCGAGACAGGTTGTGTGGTGCAATCTGAAGCCCCAGAAGCCACCAGGATCATGGCTCAGCCAGAGAAGCAGGACTTGTGGAGTCAGTGGAGTGGGGGCCACTGGAATCTCCTTCATCTTGGATGACTTCCTTTTGTCTGTCTTCTAAATAGAAGTAGGCAGTAGTGTCTGATGAGGTCTGCCCTAATAATGGGGATTTAGATGACTGGGTGGGCTTCCTTGAATTAGTTTCAGGGATGGTGGAAGATACCAGATCATGCTCCTGGGTGGTGCTAGTGCACCATAATCTAGGGAAGAGGCGACAGCACAGATGCAGCTGAGGCAGTCGGCAATGACATTTTCAATTCTGGCAATATGACGTATGTCAGTAGTAAATTCAGAGATGAACAACAACTGCGACAATTGACATGGTGAGCACTGGCCAAAGTATTTTGCAAGGGCAAATTTGATAGCCATGTGGTTGGTGAAGACAGTGAAGTGATGGGCCTCCATCAATGGCTGAAAGTATTTGAATGTTCCATAGATGGTGATAGATGGTGAGGAGCTCTCTGTCATATGTGCTCCAGCATTGCTGAGTGGCAGAGACTTGCTGGAGAAGAAAGCAAGTGGCTGCGAGGTATGCCAGCATGTTGTTGCAGGCTGGCTGGTGCCGACCACGGTGGGAAGTGAGGTGGGGTGGGGTGGGGGGGGGGGAGGGGGGGGTAGTAGTGAACGAGCAGGGTAGCATTCACCAAGTCATGCTTTGTAGCATAGACGCAGTCTCCCATATGCGGGGTCCTCAGCACCAGCATGTTGCTCTTTGTTTTGGTGCCATGTAGGGTGGCGACAAGTGGCTCTTGCATAACAGAGGTATTCCTCAGATGGGAGCAGAAGTAGTTTAACTAGCCGACAAAGCAACAGAGGTCCTTGAATGTCTTTGGGCATAGGAAATTGAGGGAAGCTAGCACCTTGTCAGGCAGTGGATGTGTTACGGCAGCAGAGATGATACGGGACACTTTGCTTTGTTGTTGTTGTTGTTGTTGTTGTTGTTGTTGATGATGATGATGCCAGCATCCTGGAGGCATTCAAAAATACTGTGGAGGTTTGTTACGGTGCTCTTTGGGTGTCACAGAAAAACCGAGTATGTCATTCACGTAGGCGAAATTGCAGCCATGAAAGATGCCGTCCAAGAACACTGCCACATTTGGGCAGCGAAAGTCACGAAGGCTTTCTCATAGAACCCAAATGACATGATGATGGTGGTCTTCTGGATGTCCTTTGGTGCGACCAGAATCTGTGAGAAAGCCTTGGCGCAGTTGATTGTGCTGAAAATTGTAGCTTCAGCCAACACGCTGTTGTTGTTGCTTAGCAGCAGTGATGGGTACCGGTCACGGATGGTGCAGGCATTTAGCTTCCAGTAATCACCAGGAGCCATCCTTCTCCATGGCAAGATGATGGGCAGACACTCATGGGCTCTTCAAAGGATTTAGCATGCTGGCGGCAAGCAGCTCGTCAAACTCAGCCTTGGTGTTCTTCAGTCTGTACGGTGGGTGCTAGGGCCCATGGCCAGAAGATGACTGATAGTCTGAGGGTGGTGTCAATGTAGTGGATAGTTGAATGGTGGACCTAGTGAGGTGCACTTGACAGATGTGTGAGCTCAGGAAGTTGTGCCAGGAGGTCAGTATATGGGAGAGTGTACACCACCTGCTTCATGTCAAAGAAAACAGTGAAATGTATAGTGCACTTTGTTGATCTCCCAGTACTGCTGTCAATGAGGTACTGGCTGGCAATGTTGGGAAGTAGGCAGTAGTGTCTGACGAAGTCTGCTCTGATAATTGGGTCAGTGATGCTGGGAACTGTGAAGGTCCAGGGAAGGTGTCACTGCTGGCCGAGGTGAGGACATGATATATGCCATGGGTGGCAATGGTAGAAATACTTGCTGCCATCAGGAGGATGGCTGAAGAGGCACCAGAGTCCCATACAAGAGACTGCAGAAAGACAGACACAACTCTGAGCCAGTGTCAATTAGGAATGGTCTGGAGCTGCGGGTGCTGCGGTCAAACAGGCATTGGGAGACTGAGGAGCAGCCTGGAGTACCTAATTCCTATGGCCGTTTGAGTTTGAGTGCCAAGAGCAGGGCTCCCTGCAGTTTGCAGCATCTGGACTGAAACACTCTTGGTACGAGCAGAAGCTGGTCATATTGCAAGCGGTGTCAGCTGAGTGGCTACAGCTGCAATGCTGGCAGCTGTCATTGTGCCAGCAGCTGGCGCTGCAGTGCAGCCTGTTGGCAAAGCTGCCAGTGTCGATGAGGAAGAGGTCAGTGTGTGAAGCCACAGCTGTCTGTATCAGGACCACAAGGTGAGCCAGCCATGTGTGGCCTCATCAGGTTTTGAATGTGGTGCATTGCTCAAGGGAAAGGCGGACCCAGATGCACTACATCTCAGTTGCAGTGTCTTTTAGTGATTGACAACACATGCAGAGGCCAATGCGGATATATTTGTACTGTTGGTGGTCGTATCACCATGAGTTGAATGTACAGTTCAGTGTTGCAGCATTCCAGCTCTTCGAGGCACATGGTCAGGTAGATGATGATGATGATGATGATGATGATGATGATGATGAGTGGCAATGGAGCAGCGGCCATGTGTGGTGAGGCCTCAGTTGGACCACTGGTGAAAGCCATGGTTGCTAGGTTGAATAGAGGATGAACATGTGGAACACACATGAGGGGAAGTGGTGCGAAGATCAGTAGTGTCCATAGCACGTTAACGAAGCTGTTGGTGGAGTGGGTGCGTGCACGGGAGTGGGAATGCACACCTAACGGCAAGAGGCAGTGACGACATGCCAAATTTGGAAATGAAGTCACTAGATTTTATTATTGGATTATCCAGAATGGGAATTTTTTCCTACCTAACTTACCATGCTGAATACAATGTACTGGAGTGCAGCATGATATGTACTGTGTAAAGAACAGTATTACATGTGATAAGAACAAATGAAACTTTTATTTAAAAACAATGAATTTTGACACAAAAGGAATATGACTTAGTCTTTCAAATTAACAGTCCTTTCGGAAAACCATTTGCCAAATTTTATGGCGCTAAATAAAGGAGCATGCGGTTACGAGTAGGAGTCACAACATCTTGATCCAGGGTCTCCACCAGTGCAACACTGAATGTCCACCGACCCAAGGTGCGTAATTAATCATCTCTTGTTGGAAATATCAACAGCAATATCAAGGACATAGGTCACATGGCTATCACACACGTGTTAGCGGTGGTTATGGGAAGACTCAGATGGTACTCATGTGGCCACGAAATGTATGCTGGTCAGAACGTTCGTGGAGCAAACTTTCAGTTACTTACAGGGCTCTGTAGGAAGAGTGTAGACAGCACAGGAGGACCTTTAAACCCAATGGTGAATGTCTTGGTGTCAGCAGATTGCCATGTTGCATGACCATCATAATGTGAGCACATGACCAAATCAATCTGACACCATGAGAAGAGCCAGACTTGGTGAAGCTTGGCTGTCAGAAGCCTCTTCAGAACCTGAGCTACAGGCTTTGAACCAATAGACAGCAACCGTAGTATCTAAGTATCCAGTCATGAGGCACAATCGACAGATTGTGGTGGAAGTTGGCAAGTGAAGAAAAAACTTATTGCTGCAGCAGACGGCTGTAGCAATCTAGAAATGCGAGAGACTGCTAGGGTCAATGTATGGCTAAGAGCCCCCACAGTACCACACTGTCAATTTCTAGAAATGATCCAATTGCTGTTCTGAAGTGTACTCAGAAAGCAAATATGAAAATATGTTCAATATGATAAACCTCGCCACTATTCAAATCCTGAAACATAAGCGTGGAACGCACTGCACATTATGTTCACTAACATCTTTGAGGAAGAGAAAGGGATGAGGGAATTAATAGACAAGGTCTTCAAGAATCTCCCTGTTGTTATGATCACAGGGTGGGAAATATAGTGAGAAATTTGTGGTTTTGGATGGTAAGTGCATCCTAACAGCTACCACTTGAGTATAGTTGATGAGAGTAAACAAGCACAAAATGGTATTAAACACAAATGTTACCAGTACACTCTTTTCGCACCAACCACATACATCACCCAACCTTCCAAGGATGTAACTGTTAACACAGAGTTGCCAAAATTTAAAAATACTTTTTCTGTATACACAGGGAAATGGAAGATTTCGTTAAACCACGTGTTCCTGAATATATCCTTGTTCCACTGAAATATGGGATCCATTTTTCTATCATACTTTTTTTTACTGCTCTTTTTGTTCCACATCGATTCCAATAAAGTGCGGAACAATACTTTTCAACTAATTGATTCCTTTGGCAAGCGCTTGTCTTCTATTTCTGGGTTGTATCTGTCCAAAGCACAGGGAGGTTATAATTAAACTTTCACTACTTGAGAGGCTCCCCATCAAAAATGAGTGATCATAGAACAATGAAACTTCGTGGAAACATTTGTAATGACACGTGGAAGATTACTCATTAATTAACCATTGAAAGAAACACGTTTCAGTTTCCACATTAGAGTATAACATTTTTTAATTGTGTGTGATGTTTACATTCTAGATTACAAACACTGCTCAGTGTGACGACCATCTGCATACACGACAGCCTGAACTGCACTAGAGACTGCTTTACCACTGCCTGAAACAACTGTGGACCATGGAATGTTCAGCTGTTATGACAAAGCTCATGCACTGCTTGATGATTGCACATCACATCCAATATTCACAGCCATGGCAATAGTAACTTCAACAGTTTTGTGGCACAATTGGCTGTTGGCCTCTCCCAGGAGCAATTCCCAAATCGCGAGTTAATTCAAACTCACGAATCCTATTCTTCAACCCCGTAGTGGAAATTTGACCTCTCTGTATTCCTTTAATGCACTGATACTCATGAAGAACAGCAGCACTATTGCTAATGTTTTGATAAAACAGCTTTACTAGTTTTCCATTTGAGTCCAGAGATGTATCATGGAACTGCACTGAACAGATATTTGAATGTTGTGGTGGGGCAGTTGAATTTAGTGAAACTAAACTTCTCATTGTTGTTGTTTATAGGTCCCCTAACTCTAACTTCAGAGCATTTCTGCTCAAGCTAGAGAGGGTTCTTGATTCACTTTGTAGGAAGTACCAGCAATTAGTTATAAGTGGTGACTTCAATATATATTTTGTATATGATGGTGCAACAAAAAGGATGTTGGTAGATCTCCTAAATTCATATGATCTGATGCAGATTGTGTTTTTTTCCAACTAGGGTGCAAGGGAACAGTAGCACAGCCATAGACAATATTTCTATTCATTCTTCATTACTAAATGGGCATTCTGTTAGTAAAAGGGTGAATGGCCTTTCAGACTATGATGCACAAATTTTAACAGTAAAAGGCTTCTGTAGTCAAACAAATGTCACATATAATTAAAAACTATGTAGGAAAGTTAATCCAACAGCAATAGAGAGTATTTTAAACCTTGTCAAGGAACAAGAGTGGTAGGATGTTTATAGTGCCAATAACATATATGATAAATATAATGCTTTCCTTAACACATTTCTCATGCTCTTTGAGAGTTGCTTTCCATTAGAACGTTCTAAATGGGGTACTAGCAGTAGAAGGCAGCCCGGGTGGCTGACTAGTGGGATAAGGATATCATGGAGAACAAAGTGGGAATTATATCAAAATGTTAGAAGTAGTCACAATCAAGCTACAGTAGCCCATTACAAACAGATGATGATGATGATGATGATGATGATGATGATGATTATTTGGTTTGTGGGGCACTCAACTGCGCGGTTATCAGCGCCTGTTCAAATTCACAACCTTTTCGCAGCCCAATCTTGCCACTTTTAATGAATGATGATGAAATGATGAGGACAACACAAACACCCAGTCATCTCGAGGCAGGTGAAAATCCCTGACCCCGCCGGGAATCGAACCCGGGACCCCGTGCTCCGGAAGCGAGAACGCGACCGCGAGACCACGAGCTGCGGACCATTACAAACAGTACTGTAAGATGCTTAAAAATGTTATTAGGAAGGCAAGAAGTATGTGGTATGAAAATAGAATAGCTAATTCACATGACAAAATTAAAACCATATGGTCAGTTGTGAAGGAGGTGTGATCAGCAGCACAAGGTTGGTGATATAAAGTCAGTTTGTAGTAAAAAATATTTCTGTTACTGATAAATCAGATATATGTACAGTATTTAAAAATAATTTTCTCAACATTGCTGGTGAATTAAATAAAAGTTAAGTTTCTGCAGGGAATCATATAACTTTCTTGGCAAACGCCTTTCCGAGATTGATGTCTGAAATACTACTCTGTGATGCAGACAAGGGGGAGATTGAGTCAATAATTAAACCACTGATGACTTAAGGACTCTCATAGTTATGATGGAGTGCCTAGCAGAATATTAAAGTACAGTGCTACACATGTTAGATCTGTATTTAGCCATATTTGTAATTTTTCCTTTAGGAATGGTCGATTTCCTGAATGATTAAAGTACTCAGTAGTAAATCTGCTTTATAAAATGGGAGAAAGGGATAATGTAGATAATTTTAGACCTATTTCTTTGCCATCAGTTCGGCTTTAGAAGTTGTTTAACAACTCAAAATGCTATATTCTCTTTTCTCTGTGAGGTACTGGATGGGTTAAACAAAAGGTTTCAAATGCTAGAGATATTTTTTGATCTAACTAAGGCGTTTGATTGTGTTGATCACAAAATATTGCTCCAAAAGTGGGACCATTACAGAATATGGGGAGTAGCTCACAATTGGTTCACCTCTGAATTAGCAACGGACAGCAAAAGGTCATTATTCACGATGTTGAGAATGGCTGTGATGTGGGGGCTGAGTGGGGTACGGTCAAGTGGGAGGTGCCCCAGGGATCAGGGTTGGGGCCACTCCTGTTCCTTGTTTATATAAATGATATGCCCTCTAGAATTACGAGTAACTCTAAAATAATTCTGTTTGCTGATGACACTAGCTTGGTAGTAAAGTGTGTCGCGTGCAACACTGGCTCGGTTTCAAATAGTGCAGTTCATGACATAATTTCATGGCTTGTAGAAAATAAACCAATGCTAAATCACAGTAAGACTCAGTTTTTATAGTTTGTAACACATAGTTCAACAAAACCTGACGTTTTAATTTAACAGAATGGGCAAATGATTAGTGAAACTGAAGAGTTCAAATTTCTAGGTGTTCAGATAGACAGTAAAATGTCGTGGAAAGCCCACATTCAGGATCTTGTTCAAAGACTTAATGCTGCAGTTTTTACTATTCAAATGGTATCCACAGTGAGTAATGGTTTGACATGAAAATTAATCTACTTTGCTTATTTTCATTTGCTTATGTCGTATGGTTATATATTTTGGGGTAAATCTTCCAATTCTTAAAAGGGTATTTTTGGCTTAGAAATGGACACTTCAGGCAATAAGTGATGAAAGTTCGCGAACCTCTTGTCAACCCCTGTTCACGAGTCTGGGTATTTTGACATTGGCCTCTCAATATATATATTCCTTACTGTCATTTCTTGTAAACAATATTAGCTTATTCCCAAAAATAAGCAGCTTCCACTCAGTTAATACTCGATAGAAATCAAACCTGCATTTGGATCAGACTTCCTTAACTCTTGTTCAGAAAGGTGTGCAGTATATTGTTGCATCCATTTTCAATAAGCTACCACTTGAATTAAAAAATCTTAGCAGTAATCCAGGCGCTTTCAAATCAAAACTGGAGAGTTTCTTCATGGGTCACTACTCCTATTCCATCGAGGAGTTCCTTGAAAAATTAAGCTGATTCTTGTTGTATTATTGATTGCATTTACTTAAACTTATGGTAAGACTTTTTTCGGGTTCATAAACTTTTTATTTTTATCTGTTAGTACTTTCATGTTGTAATTTCATGTACTAACATGTTCCATGACCTTGGAGATTTGCTCCTCAATTTAGTCCTACAAAACTTGACATGTAAATAAATAGTAAAGCCCTGCTTGTCTAGTCCAGACCCATGTTCACAGTCTGCAGCTCTAATGCACACTGATGCTTTTATTTCAACCTATGTTGCCGTACCAGTACCGGCATCTTATGGCAAGTCATGACACTAACACTATTAGAAACGCAAAGCCTGTAGCACACAGTCTGAACCTCATTCTTATGAAGTTGGGTTTCCATAAGATAAATAGTTTTCCATCTACACTGGATCACGTAGCGAAAGTATAATTATAACTTTGGATCTGCAACCTTTCTTTTGGATTTTTTCATCCCTTTCAGAACAGTCTTCCATTTTGTGTGTGTGTGTGTGTGTGTGTGTGTGTGTGTGTGTGTGTGTGTGTGTGTGTGTGTGTGTGTGTCAGGGGGGAGGAGGGATGACGACAGGGGTTTCTCTCTCTCTCCTCCCCTGCCTCTCAACAGGAGGCTGCAGCACAAACTTCATCTGGTAATAGAAGTCTGGTAATAATGACCAACTCCCAGTTCCCACTTAGGATCTCCACAGTCATCAAATCTGACCCTAGACAGTACTACCAGACCTTACTGAGGTTCTTTTCATTCTGCATGACCCACAGGGTATGTGAAACATGTGAAATACTAAATACTTGGAGAGCATTACTCCTCTTGGCTTTTAGTTCATACATTTATAGCTCACTGCATGTACCTATGCATACTGGGCCATTTTGCAACGCTCTGTTGAAAGACATATCATGGAAGTGAGCATAGTCTGAATGCAATAACATCAACACTTCAAATGCAAACAATGTTCATTACTACTCACCATATGTGAAGTGTCATGGAAGTCACAGTAAAACTAAATGGAGATAGGCAGGCAGACGGTGTATAACAACAATCACTGTAATCTAAATGTAGGCCATGTACATCATAACAGAAGTGTGAGAGATTATGTTCTCAATAGTCCTTTGTTGTGTGCCTCTGGAAGTCAAAGCCTTTATTTCCACATTATTAGCCATTTTATAGGCTTATTTTACACAACCAATCCTGTGACCCCTTGTCAATACATTTGTACTGCTGTTTTCAACAGTTCTTAATTTTCATGAATTCTTGTTTTCTCTGTTTTCCTCTATCATTCTTTATAGCCATAAACCATTCACCAGTCACTGTTTATCTGTTTCATTTTTGTTTATACTGCTAGCTGAGATGGTGATCTTTCCAATGTTTTAATATTTAAATCCAAATATATGAAGTTTCTCATGATGGTGTGTCTCCCATTTGTTCAACATACGTGTATTGTGAGGAGGAGAAGAAGAAAGTTTCTGAGGCTGGTACAGATATTGCATAACAATCAGCAAAACTGTCTATTTTTCATGTTGGTATATGTTGCAAAATAATTTGAGGGTCAGCAGCAATTGCAAATAAAAATATCAGGTAACTTCGTAATATGTTAGTGCAAAACTGCATCTCAGCAATATTAGCATATTTTAAAAAATCCAACTTTTTGTGCATCAATTTTTTTCTCTGGATGGGACTTGGATTCACAAAAGAAGTGAAACAGCAATTCAAACAGTTAGTGGATATTGGTGGCTTTTCAAAGAAAATTAAAAGTGATTTCATATACTGAAAGGATTATGGCAAATATTTTATGATATGCAAAAGGTATTATTCTTATTGTCTATCTTACAAAGAGCAAAACAGTAAGTAGTGATTATTTCAAAAGTTTCCTGGTTAAACTGAATGAAAAACATCTGGAGAGAGACCTGAACTGTAAAAGAAATAATCCACAATGGTGCTTTGAAAATAAGTATGTTAATGGATCTACATTATGGAACAGTGAACACAGAAGAAGGTTGTACAGGCAAGATGACAAGGCTCAGATGATATCCTTAGATAATGCACCAGATACTGAATGTAACTGATGAAAGAGGAAAATAAAAAGGCAGCAAGTGAAGCAGATGAAAGAGGATACGGACACATAAAAAAAGAAAAAAGTAAGTGCAAAATGGCAAAGTATCCATGGCTAGAGAAATGATGTAGATGTAAAATCATAAATAACTATGGAGAGGATATTTCTAACCTATAGGAAAATTGAAGAAACATCTGGAGAAAAGGAAGGCATCTTTATGAATATCAAGCACTCAGAGGACAAGCCAATACTAATTAAAGAAGGTAAGGCTGAAGGGTTAAAAGGATATAAGGAGGATTATAAAAATGACAGAAACTTTTAAGATAGTAAAATAAGAGGAAGTAGATGAAGATAAGGTATATGATAGTACACTTACGGGAAAATTCTTGTAATAATTGGCGTTAGAGCTGCACCTTTTTTAGATTGAAGTCAGCTGATAAGTATCCCTGCTTAAAGGAATCACCTTCAAAGGAGGCCAGATATCCAAGTACTGAATGAATTAGTATATTTATCAAAATATAAGAAGTATTAAAGAGAAAGTTAGTGAATTGCTTACAACTGCTGACTCTGACATTATTGGTATGTTAGAGCATGACTTAAACACTGAAAATTCAGATCTTTCTTTACCAGGATACAGATTAGCTGGCTGTTTTTCAAGGAGTTCTTTGTGGAGCAGGGGAATGGCCATGTACATAAAAACCAGTATTCCATTTAAGTCTGTAAATGTATCTTGGCATTGCACTGAACAGGTATTTGAATGCTGTGCAGGGGCAGGTGAACTTAGTGAAACTAAACTTCTAATTATTGTTGTTTATAGGTGCCCTAACTCTGACTTCAGAGCATTTCTGCTCAAGCTAGAGAGGGCCCTTGGTTCACTTTATAGGAAGTACCAAAAATTAGGTATAGGTGGTGACTCCAGTATTAATTTTGTATGTGATTGTGTAAGAAAAAGGATGTTGGAAGATTTCCTAAATTCATATGACCTGATCCAGACTGCACTTTTTCCAGTGAGGGTGCAGGGGAACAGTGGCACAGCCATAGACAATATTTTTATTAATTCTTCATTACTAAATGGGCATTCTGTTAGTAAAAGGGTGAAAGGCCTTT
Source organism: Schistocerca cancellata (assembly GCF_023864275.1). NCBI lineage: Eukaryota > Metazoa > Arthropoda > Insecta > Orthoptera > Acrididae > Schistocerca > Schistocerca cancellata. Next base: position 32,949,154 of record NC_064631.1, on the reverse strand, counting down.
CAAACCAAAATGCACAAATTTTAACACTTAAACCTCTTTGTACTCAAACAGCTGTTATATATAATTACAAACTATGTAGGAAATCTAATCCAATGGCAATAGAGAGTTTTTAAACCTCATTAAGAAACAAGAGTAGCAGAGTGTTTATAGTGCCAATAACATAGATGACAAATATAATGCTTTCCTTAACACATTTCTCATGCTCTTTGAGAGTTGTTTTCCATTAGAATGCTCTAAAAAAGGTAATAACAGTAAAAGGCAGCTTGGATGGCTGGCTTCTGGGATAAGGATATCACGTAGAACAAAGTGGGAATTATATCAAAATGTTAGAAATACTCATAATCGAGCTACAGTAGTCCATTACAAACAGTATTGTAAGGTACTTAAAAATGCTATTAGGGAGGCAAAGATTATGTGGTACGCAAACAGAATAGCCAATTCACAGGATGAAGTTAAAAGGAAGCATCTGGTCAGCAGCACAAGGTCGACGATATAAAGTCAGTTCGTAGTAAAAATATTTCTGTTACTGATAAATCAGTTATATGTACAGTATTTAACAATCACTTTCTGAGAATTGCTGAAGAACTAAATAGAAACATAATTTCTACAGGGAACCGTATACTGAAGCATCAAAGAAACTGGCATAGACATGTGTATTGAAATACAGAGATGCGTAAACAGGCAGAATATGGCGCTGAGGTTGGCAATGCCTATATAAGAGAACAAGTGTCTGGTGCAGTTGTTAAATCTGCTACTGTTGCTACAATGACAGTTTATCAAGATTTAAGTGAGTTTGAACATGGTGTTATAGTTGGTGCATGAGTGACATAGCATCTCCGAGGTAGTGATGAAGTGGGGATTTTCCAATATGAGTGTACAGCGAATATCAGGAATCCGATAAACTATCAAATCTCCAGATATCGGTGTGGCGGAAAAAGATCCTGCAAGAACAGGACCAATGACAACTGAAGAGAATTGTGCAACAAGACAGAAGTGCAACTCTTCTGCAAACTGCTCCAGATTTCTAGGTTGGGCCACCAACAATGAGCCATTCAATGAAACATCATCGATAAGGGCTTTCAGAGCCAAAGGCCCACTTGTTTGCCCTTGATGTCTGCACGACACAAAGCTCTATACCTTCCCTGAGCCCGTCAACACTGACATTGGACTACTGGAAACATATTGCCTGGTCGGATGAGTCGCGTTTCAAATTGTATTGAGCAGATGGATGTGTCTTGCTATTCCAGCAGGACAATGTGACACAACACACTTCCACAAATGCTACGGAGTGGCTCCAGGAACACACTTCTGAATTTAAACATTTCCACTGTGCCAAACTCACCAGACATGAACATTATTGAGCATATATGGGCTGCCTTGCAACGTGCTGTTCAGAAGAGATCTCTACCCCCCAGCACTACTTCAAACATTAGTCGAGTCCATACCACATCATGTTGTGGTGCTTCTGCATGCTCACGGGGACCCTAGCTGATATTAGGCAAGTGTATCAGTTTCTCTGGCTCTTCAGTGTATCACTCTATGGGACAATGCCTTTTTGAGACTGATGTCTGAAATACTCCTCCATGATACTAACAACAGAGATATTGAGTCAATAATTAAATCATTGAAGACTAAGGACTGTCAAGAATATAATGGAGTACTTAGCAGAATATTAAAGTACGGTGTTGCACTTGTTAGCCCTGTACTTAGCCATATTTGTAATTTTTCCTTTAAGAAAGGCCAGTTAGCAGAACAATTGAAGTACTAAGTAGTAAAGCCGCTTCATAAAAAGGGAGAAAGGGATAAAGTAGATAATTTTAGACCTATTTCTATGCTATCAGTGCTTGCTAAAGTTATTGAAAAGACTGTGTATGTAAGGATAATTGATCATTTTATTTCTCATAATTTGGTATCAAATGTAAACTTTGGTTTTAGAAGTGCCTTAACAAGTGAAAATGCTATATTCTCTTTTCTCTGTGAGGTACTGTCTTTTTTGGGTTCATAAACATTTTATTTTATCTGTTATTACTTTTATGTTGTAATTTCATGTACTGACACATTCCATGACCTTGGAATTTTCTCCTCAATTTGGTCCTACAGAACTAGATGTGTGAAAATAAAAAATAAATAAATAAAGAAGTAAAATAAAATAAAAAAGAATATTTGACACAACACTGCACAACCTATGTCAAAACAAGGCACCTGGAGTAGAGGACATTCCCTCAGAATGAGTGAGATCCTTGGGAAAACTTGCCATGATGCAACTATTCCACTTAGTACACAAGAAATAACTCCAAACTTCAAGAATAATGTAATTATTACAGTTCCTAAGAGGGCAGGTGCTTACAACTGTGAATACTACCAGACCATCAGTTTAATAAGTCGCAGTTAGAAACAGAGAGATGGAAAAACTGATAGAAGTCACCTTCAGGGAAGTTCAGTTTGAGTTCTGAAAAAAAATGTAGAAACCCGCAAGGCAAAGCTGGCCCTACAATTTGTCATATAAGATAGACTGAAAAGAGGCAAGCCTACAATTATAGTATTTGTAGATTTAGAGCAAGCTTTTGGGAATGCTGACTGGAATGAACTCTTTGAAATTCTGGAGGTAGCCGGGAAAAAATACAGGGATCAAAAAACTAGCTACAAATTATACAGAAACCAAATAAGAGTACAAGAGTCGAAGAACATGAAAGGGAGGCAGTAGTGGAGAAGTGAATACACAGAGCAAACAGTAACAGAAACCAAAGAGAAATTGGAAAGGGAATTGACGTTCAGGGAGAAAGATAAAAGAACTTTGAAGTTTACTGATGTCATTGGAATTTTGTCAGTGACACCAAAGACTCGAAGTCTTAAAAGGATGAACAGCAACAAAAGTACAAAAAAGGTAATCAAGTGAAAAGGAAAGAGAGAAACTGAAAGTAAATGTGTTCTGCTGGATGGTTAGCAAAATAAAAGGGTTACAAATTGGTGAGACATTGACAAAGCTCTCAAGCATGTTGCACTATGAGCTATTTCATCTGGAATGGCAACTTCTATAAACAGGTGGAAGGTATCACCAAAGGTAGTCCACTTAGTGGCCAACTTTGTCATGGAACATTTAAAGCACAGCTGCCAGACTTGACATCTCGTAAACATAAGGTGTGGTACAGATACAGTGATGATACCTCTGCTTTGTGGAACCATGGTGAGGAACAGCTCGGTGACTTCCTAAGACACATGAACTGTCTCCATGCCAACATAAAATTTACTGTGGAGATAGAAAAGGACCAACAGCTACCTTTTCTAGAGGTGATGGTCGTGAGATATGGTGGAAACCTGGGTCACAGTGTGTATCGCATACTGACATACACAGACCAGTACCTGCACAAACTATCAAACCACCACTTGAGCCAGAAAAGAGGCAGGATTAGCACACACGTAATGTGAGCACGATGAATATGTGAGCCACAGCAGCACAGGCGCAAGTTGCAACATCTAGAAAGCATTCTAAGGAACAATAGGTGCTCCGCAAGAATCAATGAATGTAAGCGGCATTGCAGGTGCGGGCAGGCAAAGAAATTGGCTGTGCTGGAGCACACTCTTGTTAGACTGGCCACACAGTGAAATTCACCAACACCAAAGTTCTTGCTGTAGAAAAGAGCAATTGCACTCGCTTGTTCAGGGAAGATATAGAAATACACAAACATGACAATAGTCTCAACAAGAGGAAAGCCTCATAGTGAATGAATCCTGGACTCATGAACTGCAGAGAATGACAGTTGTAGGTAGCAAGGGGAGAACCACAGTGGTGATGACCATGGAAAAGCCCTTGGACATTGACGTTCCAGGTACACAAATCTGCAGCTGTGAGCTTGACCCCAGTCCACCCACTAGCTTTGACAATGCTAGCCGCTCATGCTGGTGAAACATCAGAAATATTATCAAACAAATGTCGACCAAAGAAATCAAGACAGAAATCAACAGACAATTTGTCATAGTTTTCACTGCTATACTACAACATTTTCAACCTAGCCTTAAAATTTTTCATCTTAGCCTTACATTTTCCTTTGGTACACAGAACTATTTGGTATCATAATTCCATTTCTCATTTATACCACACTTTCAAATAGTAAGATGATATGGAGTAATACTAATATAATGAACTCAAAAATGAGAATATTTCATGCAAATATTTACTTAAGTATACACTTAATTCATTTTTAAGTTTAGAAAATGCAAAACCATAGACTGAATGATTTACCATTTCCTGACTCCCCAGTTTTCTCACTTCTTGACAGTGAAATAACACCGGCCAATACTTCCAAGTCTTGTTTCACAACTTCATCTGATGCATCAGATAATGTTCTTAACAAGTCTGGGAACAATTCATCCACATGGCCATACATCTGTAACAAATAATTACATAAAAATTGTGGTGGTGTAAGTTCAATACAGGAAAAGTATAATTTTTTTTTGTCACCAACCTTACTCGGGATCACTGAGTGGAGAAACCCCAGCCATCGCAGAGCAGCTACCTTTGTTGGAACACACGTATGGACTAAGTGCTTCTTCAAAACATCGAGTACAGAAGGCAAGTCTAAATCTGATCTGTGGTTTTCAGGCTGATCCTCACTGTCACCACCTGTGCCTGAAGCAGAATGCTTGTGCTCCTCATTAGTTACTTCAGCACTGACTGATTCAGAGATGAGCTTCATTAGGCTGAAATTTACAGCTTTTGATGTCTCCTTTATGTCTGCATGTAATGTTAAAGGAAGAATGAAAAGTAGTGAATAACAATAAAAAATAAGGGGTGGCCAAAAAGTTTCTGTTCGGAGGCTGGTGTGCCAATCCAGCAAATTAACTGCGAGCACTGAGGAAATCATTCCACCAACACACAAGGCTGAAGATACCTGTTTAGTAAAATACAGTATCCTGCCGCATGAAGAAGTCTAACTCTCTACTACACATCCTCAACCGACAGGAATAACTGACTCTTCAAGGCCTTTTGTAAAGGACCAAAGCTGTGATAATTGGATGGAGTGAGGTCAGGACAACTGGGTAGGTACTTGAGTCTCTCTCATTTGAGTTGGTGTAACTTCTGCATTATGGAGTTGGGTTATCATGAAGCAGCAGCCTCCTCTGGCACATCATTCCACAATGGTGTTTTTCGACTCATACACATTCTTCATCCTTCAACAGATGCCTACCAGTGTTTGCACTTCTGCAACCAGGGAAAGAATAAAATCCTGTTGGTCCTGCTTGGATGCATAATGCTGCCATTGTTCACATTTCTACATTTACCACAAGCGCATCGGAAAAACATGAATGACACACTAATCCCTTGCCTACATGTCATTGCTTATATACCCACATCAGAGTTGTGCTACGTTGCATATATGCTGCAGCAATATCCTCAAAATGGAAACTTTTTGATCACCCACTATATTTAGAAGTATATCCTCTCTTCTTTGTGCCTTGTAAGTATTCTTCCCCTTTCTTTCCCTTTGTAAAAAGGAACTTCTCCTTTGAAAGGCTAAGCAGCTGTTTCGGACTGATTCATAGTAGACCTCTGACATCCTCCCACCATGACGTGGATCGGCACATGAGATACTTTATGTAAGAAATAAAGCATGCAAGATTGCTACTTGTTGATGCTGCTTAATGGCGGCCATATTTAACGGCATGCAGTAAAGGTACAGATGCTTCTCCAATTAATATGTCATGCTGTCTCCTCCTCCACTTCCTAGCTTCTCACTTATTCTCATATTGCAGGCACTTAACTCTTATGCAAAGTCACATAACGAAAAACACAAATTCATACAATGAAAACCATTATCTGCTGTCATCCTATTTCATATATAGGAAAAAATTCTTTAGATGGGAAGAAAATAGATTACTTGACAATCAATAATAAGTTATATTTTATGTGCTGTTTAGACTCTTTGATTATTAATGTTGTCTCTGGACTTTGAACAAGTGAATGATGTAGATTTTCTTGGTTGTTCATTGTTATATGATGTAATTAACCATTTTATGATGTTGAACAAACAGTATTTTCATACAACAAAATTTTTTAATTATGTTAAATGTCTGTTGTAGCAATGTGGTTTTCTGCCCTTTGTTAAAAGCCTTCTCCATTTTTGTGAAAGTTGCTTGGTATTACTCCTTGGAAAAGGATACTTCTTCTTGAATCACTATCATATGATAAGCAGGGCAATGTGGAAGTAAGAATTCCTGATGCAAATGGGAGCATCATTCTTCCTGATAGCTGGACAAACTCTTTTATCCATGTAATTGCCGTAAACTGAAAAAAAGTCATAACAACTTCAGCAATTGCTTACGCAGAAAACGAAATATTCATATTAAGTAATTATGGTCCCCCATCAATGCCTTAGTGGGTGTCAAACTTCTATGCCCCAAACCAAATGATTCAGGGTTTTCTACCTACAGCGCAAGTAACATATACATAGAAAACAAGTCAAATTAGGGTATAACTTCTGATTGTTATTTAAATCAGTCACTCAGGTATGCAGGGTGAGTCACTAACTTTTGCACCTAGAATAACTCTGAAAGTATGATAGTAGCTGAAAAGTTTGGGGGACAAATGTTGCATGGGACAGTGGGGGACATAATGTGATGTTCATTTTTTGTTGCTAGGTGGGGTCACGTCAGAGATAAGAAGATCAACTTTTTTTTTTTTAATGGGATGCTATAGTTTCGTACTTACTGTCTGATAGTAGCTATCGAGACGAAACCAATGATGTGTATCAGTAAGGTCAATGGATGTCACAAAGGTGGCATGAACGTCCATTTACAGGATGTGTTCGAAGTGATTACCATTGGTAGCAATCAATGCAGTGCTGCAGTCTTATCATCATGGACTGAGTGGTATTCCTTATCACTGCAACACTTATTGAGCACATGCTCTGACAATTCTCTCTTGTATATCGTGCAAATAGTAAATATTCGCTGAATATGGCGTGTCCATCTAACATGCCACTGACATGTAAATGCAATTCAACGGTTTCGCAATAGAACACTAATAGGAATGGTAAGACTAGTATCAGTGAATATGAATTACATATTCCTTCGAAGAACAAGTCGATATGCTTCTCATTTAGGAGAATGCCAACGAAATTCAGTGACAGCTAAAGATTTATACTCTGAAAGAGATTCTCAACGTACTCACCCTACATGTCGTACATTTAAATATGTGTATGATAAATTGAGAACAACCGGATCTTTAATGTATCAGAAACATATGGGTCAAAGGAAAGTTACTAATGAGGAAATGGAAATTGGTACTCTTGCCACTGTGGTTCGAGACCCTTGTGTTAATTCATGTCAAATCGCAAGGGAATCTGGCATGAGCCAGAGTAGTGTTGTTAGTGTTCTGCATCACCATAAATATCATCCTTACCATATCAGTCTCCACCAAGAATTAACTGGTACGGATCATATGCATCGCATTGAATTCTGCCGCTGGGCTCAACTTCAGATTCAGAGGGTTGACACATTTATTAATTTGATTTTATTTACTGATGAGGCTACATTCAGAAACCATGGAAATGTTAATTGCATAATACGCATTACTGGGCAACTGAAAATCCAAGTTGGCTGCAGCAAGTTGCACACCAAAAACTGTGGTCTGTGAATGTATGATGTGGGATTCTAGAGACCAGAATTAAAGGCCCCTATTTCATCGAAGGAAATCTTAACGGTAGGAAGTACACCACACTCCTGCAAGAAACATTAGGCCTATTACTGGAAGAAATACTATTCGAACAAGAAACAGAATGTGGTATCAACACATTGGGTGTCCAGCACATTTTTTGCTGATGGCCAGAAATGAGTTTCAGAGACAATTCCCAAATCTTTGGATTGGATGCGGAGGAGATGCACTGTGACTAGCTTGGTTGCCAGACTTGACTCCTCTGGATTTTTTCTTATTGGGATTCATAAAAGACGTCGTTTAAAAAGACACCTGAAGACAGGCGAGAGAGAACTGTCGGACCATGTGCTTCAATAAGTGCTAATGTGATAAGGAATACCCCTCAATCCATGATAAGAAGATTGAATCACTGCATTGATACCAATGGTCATCACTTTGAACACCTTCTGTAAACGGACGTTCATGCCACCTTTGTGACCTTCAAAGACCTTACTGATACACATCATTGGATTCCTCTCGATAGCCGCTATTAGAAAAGAAGCACCAAACTATAGCATCCCATTTAAAAATACAAAGTTGACCTTCATATCTCTGAAGTGACCCCAACTAGCAACAAAAAACCGATGTCTCATTATGGCCCCTGTTGTCCCATGCAACTTTTGTCCCACAAACTTTTCAGCTCCTATCATACTTTCGGAGTTATTCTTGATGGCAATAGTTAGTGACTCACCCTGTATATTGTATTCCATATGCATCATACAAACAAGATCAACAGTAGCAAAAAATATGGGCCTAGCAAGGGGATATACAACAGGAACTAATATATACCAAAAAATAGCTTGGAAAATCCAGGGTGGACTGTAACAAATCAAATCATCAAATCAAATTTTATGGCCGTTAAACAACTTGGTGTTGTAACAGACATTGTCAAAAAATGCAAGGAAAGTACCAAAACAGAATACAATACATACGTACAGGGTATTTTTTTTAAAGGTACCAATTAGTTTTTAAAAAATATACAGAAAAGAAAAGTATTTACAATTATACATCTCCTTGGATCAAATTTGTCACAGAATATGATACTGCCTATATTTTCACTACATGCTATAATCATCATTCATTCTGGAGGCGTCTCAAGTTTTCTTCGAATTCCAGAATGTTGTAGGTTGTATTCAGAATCAGCCAATTTTTTAGTTTCTTCCCTAGTTGCTGTACTGGCATTTCCTTCAGTGTTATAGGCAGTTTGTTGAATTGCTTCATCCCCATGTAGTTATGACAGTTTTGGGTTTTCTTTAACCTTACCTGGGGTGTGTCAATGTAATGCTTATTTCTTGTGTTGTGTGAATGTACCTCCCCCTTACTGTGAAGTTACTCTGGTTTTCTTTGATGTCTATCAGACAGTGGTATATGAATATTGCAGAGAGAGTCATTATTTTCAGCTCCCTGAATACTGGTCTACATGATTCATTGTCGGGTAAGCCCTTTATACCCATAACTGCCCTCTTCTGCCACTTAAAAACTTACTGAGCACCTGAAGAGATCCCCCAAAGTATTATGCCATAGACCAGGTGTGAGTGGATAAAGGCATAGTATGCCTCTAACATTTGGCTCTTACTGACCCAAGTCCTAAGTTTGCGCAGTAAAAAAATTACTCTGGACAGTTTCTTGTATAGTTGTTGCGTATGTTCGCCCCAGTTCAAATTCAGGTCTAAATAAATTCCTAGCAGTTTGACAGATGTGTTTACCATCCCTTCTGGTTTCAACTTACTCAAATGAAAATATATTCTCTCTGTTTTATTGCCATTTAAGACCAATTTATTGCTTTGCAACCATGTGGTGGAGTTTTCTACCATGTCTGTATTTTTGTCCTGTAAATTTTCCAGATTTCCGTCTCATGTTATTAAGGTGATGTCGTCAGCATATAGAATTGATCTGTCTGGCAAGTTACGTGGGAGGTCATTGATGTACAGTAGAAAGAGAAATGGGCCAATTACTGATCCTTTAATAACTCCAGTTTTAATTTTGAGTATGTCTGATAGTTGGTTCTCAATTATGACCATTTGTTGTCTGTTATCAAGGTACGATACTATTAGCGATAACTGTGAGCTCTTTATTCCATATAGTTTTAACTTAGAAAATAAGATCTCATGGGAAATAGTGTCGGAAGCCCTACTGAGGTCTAAGAGTGTAATACGGGTAACTAAGTGTAGCTCAAAATTGGTAACAATCTCGTTGTCTGCAGCTTTAATGGTTAAAACTGAGCATTGTTAAATAAATTGTTCATTTCAAAGTACTTCAATAGTTGTGTTTTCATGCAATATTCAATGACTTTTGATAAAATAGGGACAATCGGAACTAGTCTGTAGTTATTTGGACAGTCTCTGTCCTCTTTGTTTTGGATTGGAACCGTGATAGTCATTTTTAAACAATCTGGGCTTTAACTGCTGTGCTGCATTCTACATGGACATGACAACCAACAAGTGCTCTGTCCGCATGAATGGCCACCAGCAAACTGGTGCCAAGAACCAACTGAACAACCCTGCTGCTGAGCACACTGCCCAACACGGCATCCTTCATTTCAGTGACTGCTTCACATCCTGTTCCATCTGGATTCTTCCCACAAACACCAGCTTTTCTGGATTGCGCAGGTGGGAACTCTCCCTGCAATATATCCTGCATTCCCATAACCCTCTTGGCCTCAACCTTCATCAGTCGTTGTCCTTGCCTATCTACCCTTCCCTGTTCCCATTCCAGCACTACACAGCTCTCTATTCCACCACCAACGTACCCAGTCTTTTTACTTCTGTCCTTTTCCCCTAAACCCCCCCCCCCTCCTGCCGCCTCCATCTAATCTCTCGACTGCATCCAGCTGCCCCACCCTCCACCTCATCACCCTGCATGCTCCCAGCAGAACTTTACCATCCCCCACCCCTATTCTGCTATCCCCCTCTGCAGCCCAGCCTCCTCCTTACCCCTACCTGGTTGCCTCTTCCATAATGCCCTGCTGCTCGCAGTCTGGGTCCAGCTGTCAGAGACTGGTTGTGTGTGTGTGTGTGTGTGTGTGTGTGTGTGTGTGTGTGTGTGTGTGTGAGTTAGTTGTGTTCGCTTGAGTGTGATTGAGCGGGTATGTTGTTTATTTTTGACAAAGGCTTTGTTGGCTGAAAGCTTACTTTCAACAGTCTTTTTGTTGTGTCTTTCTGCGACTCAGCCATCTCCACTTTATGGTGAGTAGCAACTATCCTTTTAATTATATTGTTTCAAAAAATAGCTTGGAGAAATTTTCCTCCACTCCTGCAAATGTGTATACTACAGATTCTTTCCCTTATTCATATTTCTCCTTCATGTGATAAAGTAACCATTTAAAGGCAAGATAACCAAAGATTTGTCTTTTTTTTTAATATTTTAAAATCATGCATCTGAAAATTTCAGTTTTTCATACTTAGCAGTTGTTATATTAACTGCTGTTGATATTCATTTTTGACTTCAGTTTCCAAGCAGGAACACATTAATAGAGAGAATACACTATTAAAAATTGCCTTCTACACAAACTAATAATTACCAAGAATGCTAATCAATAGTTCAGTACAAATAAAGAGAAAAAATGAACAACTTGCTCATTACTTGGGAAAACTGTGATTCTAAAATAGCTACTACTGCTTTTCTACCAGGAACATACACAAATTAATGGAAAATAATTACATGTGTGTTAAAGAGTATGGAAAATCTATTTCTATAATTTATAGGATAGAGATTAATGGAGAAAAATTTACCGCCAAAATTACAAATGAAATAAAGACTAAGGAACTCATTATCCTAAAGTGAATGGAATTTCCATTCACTGCATAAGATGGTTGAGTGATGGATTGATTGCAGATGATTTTGCCTTAATAGCTACCAGTGAAAATGTACGCAAAATATACTTTCTAAGTTTTCAGCAATTATGAAAAAAGCTTAAACTTAAAATTAATAGTGAAAAAAATTATGATAGTAAGCAAGTAAGAAAAATGAGAACAACTTAAATGCGAATTGAAAGAAACCAAATACAAAAAGTTGATATATTTTGTTACTTAGGCATCTTAATTACAGAAGATAACAATTGCACTGTGGAAAACAGAAAAAGACTTGCAGGAGTTAAAATTTGCTTTCAGTGGATGAAGACAACTACTATTTGACAAGGTGTTTGGTATATGAAAGAAAAAAAAATAATTGGTCAAGATGCTCATATAACTGACTTCCTATATGGCTGTGAAAACTGGACACTGTTGAAGGCAGACAGAACGTTCATAAAAGTGATGGAACTATGGCTTTGGAGAAGTCTAACGAGGACAAGCAGAACAGAAAAACCAATGAAGATGTTATGAAAGAGATCAGTATGCAAGGAACCTTCTTAAGAACTATCCAAGAGAGGAACACACAATTTTTTGATAATTACGCAGAGAGATAGTAGATCTCTGACAGGCTTATTGGAAGGAAACATTTTGGAAAAGCAAAACAGTCAATTTATTGACAGTAACAAAGTGCCAAAATTATCTAAAAATGATGAGGACACCACAAGATATAGGAGAACAGCTGTAGCAACAAGGCGTAGTTTTAGAACAAGAAGATGAAAAAGGAAAAGGGGGGCAGGGTGGGAGGGAGGAGAGCGAGATGACGAGGATCATGATGTTTGGTTTGTGAGGCGCTCAACTGCGTGGTCATAAGTGCCCATACAAAACCCTAATTTTTACGCAGCCCAAATTTTTTTACACAGCCCAAATTTTTTTACGCAGCCCAAATTTTTTTACGCAGCCCAAATTTTTTTACGCAGCCCAAATTTTTTTACGCAGCCCAAATTTTTTTTACGCAGTCCAACCTAGTGACTGTCACGAATGATGATGATGATGATGATGATGATGAAATGATGAGGACAACACAAACACCCAGCCTCCGGGTAGAGAAAATCCCAACCCGGCTGGGAATCGAACCCGGGACCCCATGATCCAGAGGCAGCAACGCTAACTACTAGACCATGAGTTGCGGACACGATGACTGACAGTTCTAAGAGGCATCTGCAATTACATAATCTAGGTAATGAGATATGGGTAATAAACCATGCTTTTATTTTATGAGACCAAGTTGAAGAATTCTTGATATGGCACAAAGATGGCTTTCAGTTAACTTTTTATGTTGTATGTTGTCCTAAGATGTGCTATAATATGAGGCATGTTGCTTATTTAATGTGTTGAAAGCTTTTTTTATGACATTATTGTATTTAATTCCAATGTGTGGCTTGGTGGATCAGTGACAAAGTGCCAGTAATGGATCCAATGGTGTTGTGTTTGAACTCCATTCAGTAGTAGGACTTTTATCTGACATTTCTCATCTCTCTCACCTCTGGCAATGTTTGTTAATGTGAACAATGTGGAGTTGCACCAAGATTTACAGTCCAAGTTAGATTGTACATCACATAATAACTGGCTAGGTAAGTCAGTTCAAAGGAGGCCAACAGCACACTACCACTAATAGCAGAATGCCTAGCACAGTCTGGTGTTCACCATGCTTTATGTGTAAGAGATTCCATTCCTTACTTCACCCTCTTAAGGGTCAATTTTATTTTTATTTCTAAAGTAGCCTATATTCTTCATTGAGGTCCATGCAAGCTCTGTACTAAATTTCATTGAAGTCAGTGCAGCAGTTCAGTTCTGAAAATGTAACTGATAGTTATTTTCACTTTTATAATATTAGGGTGGATTTACGGTTTATCATGACAAATTCAATCAAAATTTTTGAAGGTTTATGAGATTGTTCAAATTATTGCTGAGTACAGGCATATGCTACTTCTGATGTCATACACATTGCATAAAAAAAAGTATGGTATATTTTACACAGATAAATACGATAAAGCTTTGTTCAAGGTGGATGCTACATATGTTGAGTTCTGATTAAGAATAAATACAAAAATAAATTTCCCAGCCATGCTATGAATGTTTTGAAGAGTAATCTATTTCACCTGCCATGACACATTAAAGAGAATGTTTTCAGGGATTCTTTCATTCGGCTGGCTTACAAGCGATAAAGCATAAGTGGTGAATAATTTGGTAGTCTTCTGGATTAACGGGATGAGAAAAATGAATGACAAGAAAACTACTTTTTACCAAGACAATGTAGTTGCTTGCAAAGGCACTTTTAGCATGGTAAAACTGAGGAGCATGAAGCATGGGCGGGAGGGGGGGGGGGGGGATGGGATGCAGCATCTCCTAAGTAGCGGTGAAGTGGGAATTTTTTCGCATGGCCATTTCACGAATGTACTGTGAATACCAAGAATCCGGTAAAACATCAAATCTCCAACACTGCTGTGGCAGAAAAAAGATCCTGCAAGAATGGGACCAGTGACGACTGAAGAGAATCATTCAGCGTGACAGCAGTGCAACCCTTTTGCAAATTGCTGCAGATTTCTATGCTGGGCCATCAACAAGTGTCAGCTTGCAAACCATTCAATGAAACAGCAATGATATGTTCTTTCGGAGTCTAAGGCCCACTCGTGTATCCTGATAACTGCACAATTCAAAGCTTGACGCCTTGCCTGAGCCTGTCAACACCGACATTGGACTGTTGATGACTGGAAACATGTTGCCTGGTTGGACGAGTCATTTCAAATTGTATCGAGTGGACGGACGTGTACGGACATGGAGACAACCTCACGAAACCATGGACCCTGCATGTCAGTAGAGGACTATTCAAGCTGGTGGAGGCTCTGTAATGATGTGGGACCCCTGATTTGTCTAGATATGACCCTGACACGTGACACGTACTTAAGAATCCTGTTTGATCACCTGCATCCATTCACGTCTATTGTGCATGCCGACGGAGATGGGCAATTCCAGCAGGACAGTGCGACACCCCATACATCCAGAATTGCTATAGAGTGGCTCCTGGAACACTCTTCTGAGTTTAAACACTTCCACTGGCCACCAAACTCCCCAGAAAAGAACATTATTGAGCATATCTGGGATGCCTTGCAGCATGTTGTTCAGAAGAGATCTCCACCCCCTCCTACTTTTATGGATTTATGGACAGCCCTGCAGGATTCATGGTGTCAGTTCCCTCCAGCACTACTTCAGACATTAGTCGAGTCCATGCCATGCCATGATGCGGCACTTCTGTGTGCATTCGGGGACCCTTCACGATATTAGTCAGGTGTACCAGTTTTTTTGGCTCTTCAGTGTAACATAAACATTATCATTACTTTAGGCACTGTCCACTAACTTTCACATATTCCAACAACTAAAGAAATTTATTTCCTGTTCAATAGTGATGCTGTGGCAGCCATATGTGCATATTTTAATGATCTTGAAGACAGGAAGGAACCCATGTGCCGGGAAAATATCAGAAGGGACTACATGCAGGACCAGGTGCAAAGTAATGTTTAGAAATAGCTCTCGGAGCGTTCCATGATCAATGTGAGGGTGAGCCAATGAGACAGTTTCATGTGCATTACTTAACTGCGTCCTGAAAAAAAATCACCAGGGAATGGATCAGATCTTTACCAGTGAACATTGGATTGAGGATGCAGATCAAAGCAGACAACCCAAGTTTATGCTGATAACCTGTTGTTCCTGGCTAAGAATATGCAACCAGCTGTAATGCAACTCCAAGCCTTGCATAAAAACAAAAAGTCTATTGATCAACACTGGAAAGACCTAATAATTACCAACATTAAAGCTGCCTTGGTTCTCATGTAGTGCTGACTCAATTAGGAAACAGAGTCAGAACTACATGAGAGCTAAGGACATTGGGGACTGTATCTCAGTGAATTGGTAGCTCTCACACAACAAAAAATTTAATGAGGTAGGGCAATTACACTTGTAGAAAAATGTACGGATCAAAACATCTATTGCAGAAAGCCACACAGACACTATCAAACATTAGCTAGACCATCAGGCCTCTGTGCTGCAGAGTGCCTCTCCTTAATCAAGAAGATCCCAACAAGAGTTCTCGAATTACAGAAAAGGAAATTCCTGCAGAAGACAGTGGAACCAAGAATACTATCAGATGGGAGATGACGGTATAAATCTAATTGTGAACTCTACTAAGACCAAGAAATCTCACTGATGGCACCAGAAAAAGGTGACTAGTTTTCTATGGCCACGTGTACAGAATGGACTTTCATAGGCTGTCCTGTTAATCTTCAACATAGCCATAAGAGTAAAGTCACTGGAACCCTGCAGATTAAGCGAACAGATTATGATGTTGATCATGATGATGTGTTTAAAGGGACTAAACTACTGGGTCATCAGTTTCTCCATTTTTGAGAGAAATGTATAAAAAAGGTAAAAAGCAAAAAAAGTGGGGACTTGGGTCCTCCAAACATATAAACAAGTCAAAGAGCTCGAAAAAGGGCATGGCATTTGTTGTAGTATGATAGGTAAAAGAAAACAGAGATAATCCAGGCAGCATCTTGCGCAAGAGGGTCTAAAGGCAAAATAAGGTTACGGGGAAAATATTCTGCAGTTGCATGGGGGTTATCTGCCACAGGGGGGACTCTCCCACCCACAACCACCCCTAATACTCACAAGTGGATGAGTATTATAGTTTAGTGTAAAATCAACTCTGCTTCAGGAAATGGAATACTTTGGTAGTGGCTGTCTCGTTCATCCGCAAGCATCTGAGAACCCTTGTCCGCCGGAAGAATGACGATGGACCGGTCAGCCTTCAGATCACGGATAGCCTGGGCTTCAGCAGTGGTGATGTTGGGAGTAGCATTAAGGTTTTTTAAGAAGGATTGAGAGGCAAGGCTGGAAGTCAGAAATTCCTGGAAGGTTTGGAGAGGGTGATTTTGAGGAAGAGGAGGTGGGTCCCGCTGTGACGGAGGACGGAACTGTTCCAGGCAGGGGTTCAATTTGGATAGTGTCTTGGGGAGTTGGATCATTAGGAGTAGGACTAGGATCATTTTTCTTCGTGGCAAAGTGATACTTCCAGCAAAGAGTACGATTGTAGGACAGTAAATCTTTGACGAGGACTGTTTGGTTAAATCTGGGAGTGGGGCTGAAGTTGAGGCCTTTGGATAGGACAGAGGTTTCGGATTGGGAGAGAGGTTTGGAGGAAAGGTTAACTACTGAATTATGGTGTTGTGGTACCAGATTGTGTTGATTGGAATTTTGAGGTTTTGGAGGGAGTGGAGCTGGAAGTGGGAGATTGAGTAGATGGGAGAGACTGGGTTTGTGTGCAATGAGAGGAGGTTGAGGTTTGCTGGAAAGGTTGTGAAGGGTGAGTGAGTTGCCTTTCCGGAGGTGGGAAACTAGGAGATTGGATAGTTTTTTGAGGTGAAGGGTGGCATGCTGTTCTAATTTGTTCCAATCAATGTTATGCAAGCCACCATACAGTTCATGGTGCAGTTATTTCCTTTCCTGTTCCACTTGCAAATAGAGCAAGGAAAAATGACAAGCTATATGCCTCTGTATGAGCCCTAATTTCTAGTATATTCATGGCCCATAAGGCACAGTGTATGTTGGCAGCAGTAGAATCATTTGGCAGTCAACTTCAGATGACAGTTTTCTGATGTTTCTGAATAGCGTTCCTCGAAAAGAATGTTGCATTCCCTCCAGGGACCCCCATTTGCGTTCCCGAAGAAACTCTGTAACACTTGCATGTAGTCCGAACCTATCACTAACAAATATAGCAGCCCACCTCTGGACTGCTTCGATGTCTTCCTTTAATTTTATCCGGTAGGGATCCCAAACACCTGAGCAGTACTCAAGAACACGTCGCACTACTGTCCTATATGCGGTCTCCTTTACAGATGAACCACACTTTTCTCAAATTCTCCAATAAACCTACCACAGTCCTCACATGCATATTCCATTTCATATCGCTTTGCAATGTCACACCCAGATAGTAAATGACTTGACTGTGTCAAGCAGGAGACTAGTAATATTGTATCCGGACATTACAGGTTTGTTCTTCCTATTTATCCGCATTAACTCACATTTTTATACAGTTAGAGTTAGCTGCAATTCATCACACTAACTGGAAATTTTGTTGTCCTACAGTCACTCAACTTTGACACCCTTACTGTCTGCCAAAACATTCATGAATACAGAGAACAACAGTGGTCCTATCACCACTTCCCTGGGGCACTCCTGATGATACCCTTATCAATTAATAGTCAGCTGATCAAAAACAATTTGCAATAAAGGTACCTGGTGGGTGAATTTATCACTTTAGTTGCTCTGACTGCAAGTAATGAACCCATGTAACTTTTAGGCACCTCTCTCTATATTAATAAAAATTCATGTTAATGCCTCTTTCTTGCTAGTTCAATGATTAATGTTGTGAAATTATCAGGAGTCTACAAAGCAGCTGGTGTTCACATAATTTATGCTGACCAGAAAGAAGCTACACACAGAAATGTATATAGGGTATCCCCAGAAGGAAAGGTCATTTTTTAGAGATACTCAGGGGAGTGGGGGGGGGGGGGGGGGGGGGGGGGGGGGGGGGGGGGGATTGGCTGTAGAATGCATACCATAAGAGCTATGAGTACCTGTTCAGTAGGAGACATGTATTTCACAGTAGCGAAGTATTTCACAGTAGCGAAGATGAACAAGTGCTCATAGCTCTTAAGGTATACACTTTAGAGCTCATATTTTTTGTTTTGTTTTGGTCTTTATGACCACCTCTCAAAATAAATATGAAAAGCAAAGAGCCTGCAGTAGATGAGATTTATTTCACAGTAATGTTAACTGTTGGTGGGTAACAATATGTAAAGGCACTGTTTTTTTTGCCCCTTTTTGCCAACTTTTTATGACACTTTAGACATACCTGTAGCACCTCGTCTGTTGCTTGTGCATGTGTAATCAAGATATTAATCATAGCAGCAAAATCAACTCTAGAAGGATCATGCTTGATGCTTCGTAAAAATTCTCCTAGCGCTGTATCACACCTGGTGAAAAGGAGAAATAACAAAAATGAAAACAATGTTAGGGTGAATATTAATCAGCATTGTAAAATATAAATTAAGAGAAAAATGCACTACATAGTTACAAAAGCTTTTGAATGTCGATACTAATGTATACAGAACTGCAGTAAAGCATAAAGGAACCATTCAGTTTTTGTAAATATATCTGCATAATGAAAAATCCGGGATGAAATAACACTATGAAATGGATGGATTGCTATTCATCACATAGAGGAAGCTTTGAATGACAGGCACATTTCACAGTACATTTTAATGTAGACTTAGCTTTTGGGACCATTCTCCTTCAGATATAGAAAATACATGGCCACAACCTTTATTAGTCTCCGTTTCCCTTCCTCTGTCTGCTTCCCTATTTCCACTCCAGCCTCCACGCATCTTTCACCTTCTGTCCCCCCAATACACTTTCATAGTCTCCCCCTCCCCCCCCCCCTCCACCAAGTATATCCTCCTGATGATGCACCTGGCAGCCCAACATATCATCACTGCCACATCTCTGCATACATCCACAGACAGTGTTACAGCATCTTTCTACACCCCCACCCTCCCCACTTCTTCTATACTCCCACTACCCACCACTTCTACATCTACATTTACCCCAGTCAAGATTGCTGCTCATCGCAGTTGGGAATAGTGCCCTGAGGTGATAGCTGTCATGTGTGCAACAGCTTAGTCTACTTTTACTCTGTACCTGCTCTATGTAGTGAGTAACAATATCTCTCTCTCCTCTCTCTCTCTCTCTCTGTCTGTCTGTGTGTGTGTGTGTGTGTGTGTGTGTGTGTGTGAATAATTCAAATTTAGAAAGAAAATTTCAAAAAGTTGACTTTTTCTGTTTTCAGTAACTAAGGTCTTAATTCTGGGGTATCTCACCATTGAATGAAAATTGTTTGCTGCACAGAAAGCATGCAATAAGGATAATATGTAGTGCCCACTCTACAGTCTCTTGTAGGTAGTTCTTTGAACAGTTTGACATACTGTTAACAGCCTCACAATACATCCACTCCCCTTATGAAGACTGACAAAATTATTCACAGTTCAAAAACAAGTTACATTCATAAATATAATACTAGAAGCAGTAATTTTACACAGCACCCATTACTCAGCATTGTGTGGCACAGAAAAAAGTTAAATACTCAGTCATAAAAATCCTTTACCACCTTCCCAGTAATATAAAAAATTTAACAGATAATAAAATTAAAATTGATGCACAAACTGATATTCAGAGAGAGACATGACAAAAGTAAGTATAAATCACTGTAAAAACAGGAAATATGTTTAAGATAGTCATGTGGATAGTTTGCATGGTGGGGAGGATTCCATGTCAAATTAACACAATTTTAAAATTAATTTTAACTCAAAATCTCAGATTCTGATGAAACTTTTCACAGAGGTATCTTACACACAGATAATACAGAAATGTGAAGTTCTCAAAAATTGTGAAATGCCCCAGTGCCATCACTTCAAAATTGCTGCAGCAACTCTCCTAATTAAGCTAAATTGATGGAACAAGTGCCATTTTACAGCATTTTTTACGAAGTTTTCTGCGATACACTACACAATATGGGTCCAAGATGAAAACATTTCTTGAAAATTTAAATTTATAATCTAACAAAAAGAGCATATTCAAAATTTTTCAAAAATTGTATATAACACTTCACATTATTGTTAACTAAGTCCCTATGCATGAAAGTGGGACTGTCATGGTTCACACCTTTTTAAAATTTAAAAAATACTTAAAATGATGTTTTTGTAAAGCTTGTAGATTTATGCAAAAATTACACATCGATAAGTTTTTGTTTTTCAGAGATTTATTTGTAATATGTTTAAGATGAACTAGTGACTATGATGAGTGATTATTTTATTAGAACTATTAAAAATATAAGTTTTTTAATACAGTTGTAATCTGATAGCATTAATTATTAAACATTTTGAGTATGTAAGAAATAAAAATTGGGATTACAAAATCTAATTGTTTATTCCAATGATTCATGATAGAAAATGCTAAGCTCAGTACATAGAGAATGGAGAATTGGGTTCTTAAAAACACTGTGTGGCAAAAGTGTTGTGCAACCCAGTGTAAATTCAATGTGTTATGGGAAACTGTAGTTCTTGCCTAGGAAGTGACCCAATAGAAAGAACACCACAAATGCATTTGGTAATACTGTGGTCAAAAATATCACTTTTTAACAGTGGGTTTCAGTAGACAGAATAACTTAAAAACAATCTAGAAGATGTCATCAGAGCTCATTGAATTATTTTTCTGAAAAACTGACCACACTGATACCCCATGGTTTTCTAGCTAAGCAGCAAAGCTCTTTTGTATGTGAAGTCATGGGAAAATGTGAATGAGAGTGAATATTTTGTTACATGTGACTTCTCTGAGAACCATAGTTTCATGATCTGAGAAGAGACCCAGAGTTATCATTGGTCAAGTGACTACCCCCTGGTAGTGTATAACAAAGGAGGGAATAAAAGAGCATATGAGCTATGACATACTGTCTAAAGCATAAAACCATGGCAGGCTATTGTTTTCAAAGAAAGCTAATTCAGTTTTAAAAAAACTGAATTTCTGACTGATGTACAGAAGGTATACTACTTTACAGATGGATATGCAGCCCAGTATAAGAAAAAAAGAATTTTCTAAACTTATGTTTCCAAAACAAAGGTTCTGGCACAAATAGAATGGCATTTTTTTTGCCTCTGCTCAAGGAGAAGAAACTTATGATCTTGTGGTGGCACTGTTAACAGATTAGCAATAAATGCAAGTCTGCAGAGACTGTATGATAACCAAAGTCTAACTCTACAAGAAATTTTTGATTGGGCTGTTAAAAATATTACATCTGTACCCTCTGAATTTTCAACACAAAAGGAATACATTCAAACTGAAAGATTTCTAGAAGAGCACCTTACTCAAGCTGTTACCATCAATAGGATGCAGAGGTTACAAACCTTTATACTGATAGCATATAGTACATCAAAAATATTTGCACAGACTTTTGCAGATACACAATCTGCAGCTGTGGGGAGGGGGTGGGGGGGTGGGGGGGGGGGGAGATTAGAAAACAAAACAAACTGGCTTTGAGAGAAATTCTGGTTAGCTTATGTTTTAATACAAGGCAAAGGTCTTAATAAAGTTGAAGTTACTTTCCTTCACCCAGCTGGCCCCTCACTGCCTTATGCATATCCTACAAAACCTGATCTTCTATGGGTATCTGTAAATGATGTTCCTTATCAAGTAAACCCAGTAACACCAACAGGAAGAATACATCAAATTCCTAGGAATGATACTGTGAAAATGAATGAAGCAAATGAAGAATTTAAAAAGAAGTGCAAACACGTACGGTTTGTATGAGGTTTTGCAAGTGACATGCCGAATGTATGTGTTAACAGCAAATGTCAATGTGTACCCAAATAAATCAAGAATACAGTTATGTACCTTTCTGCTTAAATCTATGTATTTTACAAAAGTCATTTTTAGTGACATTTTATAAAGGTGTGAACCCACAACTGTTCCACTTTCATACTTATGGAATAGTTAACAACAATGTGAAGTGTTGTACATAATTTTTTGAAAATTTTGGAGACATGCTTTTTGATAAAAATTTTCACCTCAAACTCATATTGTGTTGTGTATCATAGAAGAGCTCATGAAAAGTGTAGCAAAATGACATGTGTCCCATCATTTTAGCTTGGTTAGGAGAGGTGCTACAGCAACTTGAAAAGGTGACAGGGGACTTTTTTTGGCAGTTTTTAACAACTTCACATTTTCAAAATAGGTTGAGGTATTTTAATAAAATTGGACATTTTTATTGATCTATATGCAGGCTACCTTTGTGCCAAGTGTAATCTAAATCTGAGACAGGGAGTAATATCACTGTGCTGACTTGACATGGAATGACTCTTCATAGTTTGCACTGAAAAAGTTTATAATTGTAAAACTGTCTCATCCCATACCACAGCAAGAAGAAAATATTAAGATCCATGAAAATACAAGTAACTACACTAAACTACATAACATATGACTTATTAAATGTAAATGTAACCATACATTTTCAAATAAATCTGATGATGAAATTACATTTTTAAATAAATCTATCATGAAATTAGAGCTTAGACGTAATTTATCTATAAGTACATTTATCAGCCAACCTTTTTGCTCCACGTATCTTTCTATTTTATTAGCCTCTTATGCTACACATCCCTCTCATCCATCAGCTATACTTTGCTTATCAGTGTACATTGTTCTTTCCTGGCCAACAACAACAAATGCTCTGCTTTAACAAACATTTTTAGGAAAACTGCTACTTATGCATTTTTCTACAAAAGAAAATTCAATCTATAGAAGTAAGAAATTATGAGGCAGAACTGTTGGCCATTACATGACTTCAGGAACAAAATGTGTAGTATTGCCAATTAACACCAACAAAAGAAGAATGATCTACTTCCCTGTTTTCATGTCTAATGCTTCCGGCCTCAGTCAGGAGAGGAGGACTGGTACAACAAGATTAAAAAGGAAGGTTAGGTCTCTCAGGTCCCAGGATGAGAGGGGCCCACCTGACTAAGGAAGGCGTTTCACAATTCATTTTATACACGAGACTTAGAAGATCACATTTTACAAAGGAACCCATGTCCAGAAACGTCAACCAGCGACACTACAGAACGTCAAAGTCATAGGTGCTGGCACTTATAAATGTATGCATACACACAGGGTGATTCCACAATGATGTTACACACTTTCTAGGATGATGGAGGATGATAAATGTATCAATCTGAGGTAAAGGTCCCTGCACCAGAAATGAAAAAGTCAAAAGTTACAAGCAAAAACCTACTGATACATCTGACAGTGAAATACATGTACTGGTACTAGTAGTGTTGTTGCTAGAATTGTAGGATAGGTAACTTACAGAGGCAATAGTCTGGACCAAAACAAGGAAAAATGTCTAGTAAACATCAGCTCCAAAATATATGCCTGTGGAGTTAACGAGCACTTGTTCATCTTCGTTACTGTGAAACAAATCATCTCTATTGAACAAGTGCTCATAGCTATTAAGGTATGCATTTAGAACCCATCTTTACTGGACATTTTTTTTCTTATTTTGGTCCACACTACCAGCTCTGAAAGTTGTTTACCTTACAATGTCAGCTACAACAATACCAGTATGTGTATTCTGCTGTCAGAGGTATCAGAACGGTTTTCTGCTTATAACTTTTGAATTGTTCATTTCTGGTACAGGAACCCTTACCTCAAACTGATAAATTTATCATTCTCCATTACCCTAGTACATCTGTAACATTATCATGGCATCACCCCGCATATGTACTTACTCTTACAGGTGATAACTTTGGCACTCTGTAGCATTGTTGGATGACATCCTTGGACATGGGTTCCTATGTAAGACTTTATCTACTAAATCCCCTCTGCAACTGCTAGAAGTATGAAAAATGAATTGTGAAACAGCATGCATGTGTCTATTGAAAATACTAAACATTTCACTTCTTTAGGTGAATACTGGCCAACAACCCAGTCTCATTATCTAAAAAGATAAATTCTTTTTAATAGTTGGATCAAGCAGTCTCTCTTTAATTTCATCTCGTAATGCACTTCATTTCATATACTCTGTCCTTACATTAACACATTAACTTGGCACAAACCATACACTGTGTCTGTTTCTCATTATCTTGAGCATGTTCCATAACTTTTTCCCTCATTTGATACACCAAAAAGCGTTCAATATCATTTCACATAAATTTAATAGCTCATATAGAAACATATTTCAATCTCTCCAGTCTTCCATTATCACATATAGCGTGTAAGGTCACCACAATGGATTCTCTTGTGATACGAGGACAAGTAAAACCTCTGTGATGTGTGACAATGCTTGGTTGAACACCTGTGAGTTCAACACTGATTTTTATGGTTGCTTGTGTGGTTGGTAGTGAAAAGTATGCAGCAAATGCTAATTTTTTTTTACCGCACAATTTTTGCATTTTTTATCACACATTGATAAAGAGAGTGGTATTTTGTTTTTACATTTCTATGGTTGTTCTCGTATTTTCATATGGTAACATTTGTCAAGTTGTTAAAATATCTGTTCTCATCAACCTATGTCAAAATTTTTACATATTACATATGGTAATGTTCAATTTTGATAAGGCATTTGAGTCAAATCTGCTTTGCTTGATGCCTATGAATTCATACACCATTCATCCGTTGACTAATGAGTTTGCTTGTAACTAGTTGCTAAACTTATTCAGACATCAATAAGTTTCACAATAAAATTACAACTTACAAATACAATAACTTTCTTTTGATTATCTGCCTCAGTTTTTCCCTTCTAGCAAAAAGCTAATAAGAACTGTGTTTACAACCATACAGTGTAAATATACACATTTTGAAAGGTAGCATTGTGAAAAGCATTTAAAAACAGCTTGTAACTAAATAAAATACTAATTACCTTCTTTCTCACAGCCGTGTCCTTTGGGAAGAACAAATATCGTTGATTGCAGCCATAATTAATTTCATGTTAATTGCTATGTGAAAAACTGAAGCAGATGCAGCCAAAGAAATAGATCATAAAGCCTTCAGAAGAAAGTAATAAATTCCAAAATCAATCACACACCTGTATGGAATAAAAAGTTGTGACAGAAGATTGTATGTGCCACCACAATCAATATTAATCTAAAAATGACAGTTAAAGTTACACTGAAACAGAAGAAGGATATTTAATTTGAAACAATAGTACTATCATATACTAAATTATCCTTCTACAAGAAATCTGTAAGTATATACCTACATTTTTTTAATTTCCTGTGTAGGATCTTCCAAAATTCGAAATAAACCATCCAATATTTCTGGTAAAAATGGAATGAGATCAATGTCAGGAACTGCATACAGAGCTGACACCCAAGAAATAACGAACTGCCTCGTAAATGTGTTTTTTGTGTACATCATATCCCTTAACACAGGTACAAAGGCTACAAGGTCGAATGAGGCACTTTCTGTCACAATATCCTACCAAATTAACAACAGAAAACATGAGTTAGCATACAATACAAGTTGGTGCACATATTAAAAAAATATAAACAAATGTTACACATTTGAGATAGAAGCTTAGTTATGTGTGGCAGAGAGAATGTGTTGGATTAAAATTTATCAAACATAAACTGTCTTCACATTTTGTCACTATTAACGTACATACTTCCCATTCTGCAGTTGTTTGTTTAGTTCTGTTTTAGGGCACAAAAACAGCTAGAGTGATACGGGCCACATCAGAACTGTAGAACATGAAGACAAGGAGAGGAGGTAAACATGACTACATGTTAATCCCAACTGATGGAAGAGAAGACAGTTAAAAACAGGGATGTGGAGAAAGGTCTATAAGATACGCCATAGAGAAACATAGGTGTTGAACTAAAACTTAAATGGCCTTCACCATATTGTTACCATGGATTAAACTAAAATGCGGGCGACAGCCTGCGCATGGTGCGCTAAAACGGCCGATAACTCAGATGGCAAACACAAATAAGAACGTAAGTGGTTAAAAAAAGGGCATTCCATCAGGATATGGTGGACCATCAAGGGTTGAGTGCAATGAGTACAAAGTGGTGGGGGAGCAACACTTAACAAATGGCAATGACTAAAAAGACAATGCCCAATACGCAACCTAACTAAAATGATCTCCTTATGGCGAGAGGGCCGAGAGAGGGTCATCCAAGCCGCTGAGAGAGGCTTAATAACCTGGAGCTTTTTCCCATGAAGGGAACACCAGTAATGATGCTAATGCGACACCACTTACTGACAGGTGGCAACCCAGAGATCGTCTGAGGAAATGAAAAAACTAGTGGGCTGAGGTACGAGGACTGCAGCCTTGGCAGCAGCATCAGCAGCCTCATATCCTGTCAGACCAACGCAACCAGGAACCCACATGAAAATCACTGTGGCTCCATCAAGGGTGAGTGAGTGACACCTGTCCTGGACCCGTTGCACTATGGAATAGAGGGACGGTATACAGCACACAAAGCTTCGAAGGGCACTGAGAGAGTCGGAGCACATGATGCAACTGAAAAGCCTGTGTCACTGGATGTACTGCATGGCCTGGAACATGGCAAAGAGCTCTGCTATAACTACTCAGCAGTGTTTAGGGAGCTGATACTGTAAAATGTCAGTGCCAATGATGAAGGCACACCCAACACCCCAATCAGTCTGGGAGCCCTCTGTGTACACAAAGGAACTAATACGAAGTTCCGTGCGAAGGTAATGAAACTGAAGGTGATAGAGTGAGGCTGGAGTAGTGTCCTTAGGAAGCAAATGATGGCCAAGGTGAACATGGGCAGCTGCATGAATCCAGGATGGTGAAGGGTTTACACCAACCAGGAAGGTTGCAGGTAGTGTAAAGTTAAGCTGCCAGAGTACGAGCAAATAGCAAACTCCAGGAGGTAACAGAGAAGAGGTATGCACCCCATACTGGCGACTGAAGGAGTCATCGAAGAAGGCACAGGATAGGTGGCCAGTCCTGACAAACTGAATGCATATCTGCTGAGGAGAAAGTCACAGTGGTAGGACAGCAGTAGTTCGCCAGCTTCAGCATACAGACTCTCAACCGGGCTAATGTAAAAGGCTGCCAGTGGCCAAACTGATGCCACAATGGTGGAAAGTATTGAGACAGGGTAAGAGGGACGGATGTACAGATGCATAAACGAAACACCCATGGTCTAGTTTCAAACAAACAAGGGACTGATAGAAACGGGGGGAGGGTGGTTCGATCTGCTCCCCAGAAAGTACCACTGTGGACGTGGGAAATTGAGGTACCGGGTACGGTGGGCTGCCAGGTAAGACACGTTGGAGGACCAAGAAAGTTTCCTATTGAGCATGAGCTCCATAAATTTCATAGTTTCAATGAACGGAAGAGCAACAGGCCCAACATGTAAAGATGGTGGAAGAAACCACCAGACATTCATACAAACAGTTTTGTCACTGGAAAAACGAAAGCCATTGTCGATGCTCCATGAGTAAAGACCTTTGAGACACCACTGAAGACACTGCTCAATGAGACAGGTCCATGGAGAACTGCAATAGATGGCAAAATTGTCAATGAAAAGGGAGCTGCAGATGACTGATGAGAGACAGGCCATTATAGGTTTAATAAACGTGTCCAACAAGGCAGAATCCGTATGTTCGATGACATCGTCAGCTACTGTCAGCCGGAAGTTGGGGAATGGATCTTGGTCCAAGAGAGCTGTCGGAGGTCGGCCCACACAATGGAAGAGAGAGTGGAACTGTTAAAAGAATTAGTGAATGAAATCCTTCTTTGTTATCCTGAAGAAAGCAATGACACAGTGCACAAAACTGTTTATTATGAATGCAGTTTGCCATTGTAGGAGGAGGGTTAAAAACATGGAGAGAATGTCTCCACATGCAAACTGTGTCACGGCACGCCTCAATCCCTCAAGGGACTGAGACTAGGTGTGGTAAAGAGGAAGTTTGAGGAATTGAATGTTCTGTAGCGATAAGGATAATGTTTGTAAGATATTCTACATGGTCATCACAATTGGGAAAATGTTTGTTGAAGGTCACTGGGGAGGAGTAAAGCCTCCAGTCAGCCTTTGTAAGCTGCCATCTGGGTGTGCACATAGGTGGGGTAGGAGTCAGTAAACGGATAGCACATGGGAAATGGTCACTCGAGTATGTGTCAGAGAGAACAGACCACTTGAGATGATGGGCAAGCAGGGTAGTGCAGAAGGCTATTCCCAAATGGGAATAGGTGTGTGTGGAGTCTGAAAGGAACGTGGGTGCTCCTGTTTTAAGGCAGAAGAGGTTAAGTTGATTGAGAAGGCAGCCAAGAGGGCAGCACACTGACAGGTTCTGGGAGAAGCCCAAAGGGGATGGTGCACATTAAAGCCACCAAGCAGCAGAAATGGGTGAACTAACTGCCCAATAAGCTGGAGGAAGTCTGCCCTGGTGACACTGAATGACGGAGGGATGTAAATGGTGCAATGGGAAAAGGTCAAGTGAGGAAGGAAAAGGCAAACTACAACAGCTTGAAGGTGGGTAGTCAGGAAGATGGGTTGACTATGAATGTCATCCTGTATGAGCAGCACGATTCCCCCAGGAATGGAATGCTGTCCTTGAGGGGAAGGTCAAAATGGACGAGAGCTAAGAGCAGTTGTGAGGAAGAATTTTTGTTTCCAGAAGGCTGACAAATGGCAGCTTTTGAAGACTCGCTGCTCCAGAGCACACACAGAGGCAGGAGGATCGTGCTCCATGATGTCTACAGAAGCATCGGCATTCTCCTTCTGTCAGCCTTGGAGCCCAGGGTAGAAAAATGTTTGCTGGTGCACATTGGAGACACAGGGCTCAGCCGGGTGAGGGTACCATGTGGTGACACCATCGAAGAGGACCTCAGAGTCGGTGAAGGAGAAGACTGCTTGCCTTTGTTTGACTTCTTGGAGCCTTTCCGATTTGCAGAGGAAGACTCAGATGTTGGCTGACTGGAGGGAGGTACGAAGTCTTCATGGAAGTATAACTTCTGTCCTTTCCAGCCTGCCAATTGTGTACCTAGTGACTTTGCCCCATGAGGCAAAAGTTTGGTGGCTTTGTCTTTTTGCCTATTTGATTCTCTGATGCCTTCACTATTTCATCTCCCACACCTACTCATTTGTCTTTTATAGTATTCCCTCCCCCTGTTTCAGTCAATCATCACCTAATTCTCCCTTTGAAACTCTCAACTAAATTTGGTTCTTTCAACTAGTCCAGGACCCACCTCCATAATTTCCCATCGTTTTGTAATTTTGTCAGTTATAATGTCCAGTTTATAACCAATAAATTATCGCCAGAGTCTACATCTTGCCCCCCTTCGTGCAGCGGTGTACCGTAGGTCTTTAGAAGAGCGTAGCATTCCAAAGGATTGGAAAAGGGCACAGGTCATCACCCTTTTTAAAAAGGGACGTCTAACAGATGTGCAGAACTATAAACCTATATCTCTAACATCGATCAGTTGTAGAATTTTGGAACACGTATTATGTTAGAGTATAATGACTTTTCTGGAGACTAGAAATCTACTCTGTAGGAATCAGCATGGGTTTCGAAAAACCCAGCTCGCGCTATTCGTCCACGAGACTCAGAGGGCCATAGACACGGGTTCACAGGTAGATGCCATGATTCTTGACTTCCGCAAGGCATTCGATACAGTTCCCCAGTCGTTTAATGAACAAAGTAACAGCATATGGACTCTCAGACTAATTGTGTGATTGGATTGAGGAGTTTCTAGATAACAGGATGCAGCATGTTATTCTCAATGGAGAGAAGTCTTCCGAAGTAAGAGTGATTTCAGGTGTGCTGCAGGGGAGTGTCATAGGACCGTTGCTATTCACAATATACATAAATGAACTGGTGGATGACATCGGAAGTTCACTGAGGCTTTTTGCAGATGATGCTGTGGTGTATCGAGAGGTTGTAACAATGGAAAATTGTACTGAAATGCAGGAGGATCTGCAGCGAATTGACGCATGGTGCAGGGATTGGCAACTGAATCTCAATGTAGACAAGTGTAATGTGCTGCGAATACACAGAAAGATAGATCCTTTATCATTTAGCTACAAAATAGCAGGTCAGCAACTGGAAGCAGTTAATACCATAAATTATCTGGGAGTACGCATTAGGAGTGATTTAAAATGGAATGATCATATAATGTTGATCGTCGGTAAAGCAGATGCCAGACTGAGATTCATTGGAAGAATCCTAAGGAAATGCAATCCGAAAACAAAGGAAGTAGGGTACAGTACGCTTGTTCGCCCACTGCTTGAATACTGCTCAGCAGTGTGGGATCCGTACCAGATAGGGTTGATACAAGACATAGAGAAGATCCAACGGAGAGCAGCGCGCTTCGTTACAGGATCATTTAGTAATCGCGAAAGCGTTACTGAGATGATAGATAAACTCCAGTGGAAGACTCTGCAGGAGAGACGCTCAGTAGCTTGGTACGGGCTTTTGTTAAAGTCTCGAGAACATACCTTCACCGAAGACTCAAGCAGTATATTGCTCCCTCCTACGTATATCTCGCGAAGAGACCATGAGGATAAAATCAGAGAGATTAGAGCCCACACAGAGGCATACCGACAATCCTTCTTTCCACGAACAATAAGAGACTGGAATAGAAGGGAGAACTGATAGAGGTACTGAAGGTACCCTCCGCCACACACCGTCAGGTGGCTTGCGGAGTATGGATGTAGATGTAGAAATGTTTTGCAATATCTGTCTTGGCATTATACACTGAAGAGCCAAAGAAACTGGTACACCTGCCTAATATCATGTAGGGCCCCCCGCCTCCCCCCTCCCCCCCACAAGCACGCAGAAGTGCCGCAACACAACGTGGCATGGACTTGACTATGAAGTAGTGCTAGTTCGGTGGCTAGCAGAACTGTTTAAACTCTGAAGAGTGTTTCTGAAGCCACTCTACAGCAATCCTGGACGTGTGGGGTGTCATCATCCTGCTCGAATTGCCCACGTCAGTCAGAATGCATGCAGGTGGTCAGACAGGATGCTTGTGTGTCACCTGTCAGAGTTGTATCTAGACGTATCAGGGGTCCCACATCACTCCAACTGCACATGCCCCGCACCATTACAGAGCCTCCACCAGCTTTAACAGTCCCCTGCTGACATTCAGGGTCCATGGATTCATGAGGTCTCCATACCCATACACTCAATACAATTTGAAACGAGACTCGTCCGACCATGCAACATGTTTCCAATCATCTACAGTCCAATGTCGGTGTTGATGGATACAGATGAGATGTAAAGCTTTGTGTTGTGCAGTCATCAAGGGTACACAAGGGGACTTTGGCTCCAAAAGCCCATATCAATGATGTTGCACTGAATTGTTCATACCCTGACACATGCTGATGGCCCAGCATTGAAATCTGCAGCAATTTGCAGAAGGATTGCACTTCTATCACACTGAATGATTCTTTTCAGTCATCGTTGGTCCCGTTCTTGCAGGATCTTTTTCCTGCTGCAGTGATGTTGGAGACTTAATGTTTTTCCGGGTTCCTGATATTTATGGTACACTCATGAAATGGTTGTACAGGAAAATGCCCACTTCATCACTATCTCAGACATGCTGTGTCCTTTCACTAGTGCGCAGACTATAACATCACGTTCAAACTCACTTAAATCTTGATAACCTGCCATTATAGCAGCAGTGAGCAATCTAACAACTGTGCCAGACACTTGTTATCTTATATAGGCATTGCTGACAGCAGCACTTTATTCTGCTTGTTTACATATCTCTGTATTTGAATATGCAGGCCTATACTAGTTTCTTTGGTGCTTCAGTGTATAATCTATCCAAAACCTTCTGGCATCTCCAGGTCTCCTCCAAGTATACAGCTTTCTTTCATGATTCATAAACCAAATTTTTATGATGATTGCATTGTGCTCCAAGCAAAATTCTATCGGGTAGCTTCCCCTTTCATTCCTTTCTCGCAGTCTATTTCTAGTATTAATTTTCCTTCCCTTCTCTTTTTCTACAACTGAATTCCAGTCCCCCCATCACAAATTTTCATTTCCCTTAACTATATGAATAACTACTTTTATCCTTACATCATACATACATTCAATCTCTTCTTCCTCTGCAAACTATTGTGCATATAAAATTGTACTATTATGGTGTGTGTGTTGGCTTTGTGTCTGTCTTGGCTGCAATAATGTATTCATTATGCTGTTCACAGAAGCTTACCCATATTATTATTTTCTTACTCATTATTAGACCCACTCCTGGATTATTCCCACTTGAGGTTTTGTTGATAACTCTGCACTCACTTAACCAGAATTTCTGTTTTTCCTGCCATTGCACTTCATCAGTTCTCACTATATCGCACTTCAACTTAGCCATCTCTCTTTTTTAAATTATCTACTCTACCTACATGTTTAAGGGGTTTAATATTCCCACTCCGACATGTAGACTACCAGTCTTGTTTTTACTGCTAATAACATACACCTGAGTACCCCCCCACCAAGAGACAAACAGGGGACTATTTTACATCAGGAATATTATACTGAAGACGGTGTCATGACATATAAGACACACAGTAGAGCTACATGCCACAGAGAAAAACAATGGCTGTAGTTTCCGCTGCTTTCAACTGTTCACAGCATCTGAGCAAGGCCTTCTGGATAATGGTACAAGGCCAGAACAGTCAATCATTCAGACTGTTGTCCCTGCAACTACTCAAAAGACTGCTGTACTCGTCAGGAATCAAAGGTTAGTCTGGCCTCTTCACAGATTGTGGTTGCATCTATGGTACAGAAATCTGTATCGTTGAGGCATGAAAGCTACCCCACTTCGGCAAGGTCCATGGTTCATTGTACGTGCATATCTCATTCACTGCGTAATGAATATAATGAAACACCAATAATTGATTACTATGGAAAATAGGTATTCTATACCTCCTGCTTACTTTCTCCTAACTATTGCAAAATCACCTGGCAGGAAATGAATAAAGAACTACAGATGTCCCCAAATAACACACAAATAAATTAATTTGGAATACTGCTTACCTTCATAAGTCTGTCCAACAGTTCTGCTCCATTCTTGACATTTTGGTCTGGATCAGCTGCTAGCTTACTGAGAGCACTAAAAATGTCAGAGAAATGGATAAGAACTGAACCTCGAGCCACTTTGACAACATTGTACAATGATTCACAGGCATAGTAACGCACTCTCAGATCTGAGTCAGTGAAGCAGGCCAATATTGGATACACCAGTTCTTTCGTGTACAGACCACAATCTTGCTGCAAATAAAAAAGAAGAGACAATTATAGAATTGGCAGCATTCACTACCATAGAAGCAGAATAAAAAAAAATTAAGTTAAGTCAGATGTAGCTGGTAAAGTTTGCAAATCTTAAGATTAGTAGATATGTAAATAGTTGTACAAAACACAGAAGTGCCATTGATTCATTTGCTTTTTTTTCCGGAACCAAATTCTGTTTCATTCTTACATTTGGATCTAGTTAGTTGGAAATTTCACTTATTTAATAATTTGTAGGCAAGAAAATACTTCACACAGAGATTGTCCAAAGCAAATATGCCCACAAAATGAGCAATGAAAATGGCACAGAAAGTTGAAAATATGATGAAGAATATTAAGAACCAAAAATGAAGAAAGGCATATTATACAAGATGATTAAGATAAGCTGTTCATCTTGTTTCCTGATCAGTTTAAAAGATATAATTTTGTTTCCACCCAAAAGAATGATGAAAATTTCTCGCTAACATTCATATAGCTATATTACCTGCAGAGATCAGAATCAACTTCATTTTTTCAGGTGGAACTATAGTAATTTCTGCTGCTAGTTTCATAGTTCTAAATCATACAGATTCAATGGCATCTCTCTTTACAAAATCTGATTAGTTTTAGAGAAATTATAATAAGAGTTATCTGTTTTATACATGAAACTGATCTGCGTCTTATGAGGATGTTATACAAAACTGTTGCACCAGGCTGGTGGGGCACACCAGCCTAACAGCGTCAAGAGAATGTATTTACAAAAGCAGAAAAGATGAGAAAAATTAAATTTAGAAATTGTTCTAAAACACTTGGCAACATATGCCTAGACCGGCACATCAACCAGAAGGCAAAGGATATGGTATCTAAGGATGATTCACCAGTTAACTATGATAACAGTTCTGCTCATATTTCTGCCAATTTCCTTGAAAGAAAGAAGCATGATAAAAAATGAAAGGATTTGTAAAACACAGAATCGAAGAGTAGAGACTGTTTAATAACAGCTTTGAGCTAAGAATTTAATATCAAGATACACACTGTGGAGCAGGAAATGGTGGGAGTGGAAAATGGCTGGAGGTTTTGTCAGTGTAAATCCGTAACATCATTTAAAGAAATTTATTAATCAATTTCAACAACTATGAGCAAACACACAAGATGACACAAACTAAGCATTCAGTGCTAAATTATCAAAATGCAAAAACCTGATATCTCTCATGATAAAACACATGATATAATTATCTACCCCTTTCTATTTCTTCAACCTTACAAGGTCTGTTAGAAAAATGTCCAAACCCCTACCCTCCCCCCCCCTCCCCCCCCCCCCCCCCCCCCCTCTCTCTCTCTCTCTCTCTCTCTCTCTCTCTCTCTCTCTCTCTCTCTCTCTCTCTCTCTCTCTCTCCCCCTCCCCTCCCCTCCCTCTCTCCTTTACTTTTCTTTTCTTGAGTGAGAATCTGATGGATTTGAATCCAGCATGCTTGTATAAGCTGATCTTGAACCTTCACGTGCATGTGCGAATTTTTTCCTGCCTGTCGACAGTCAGTTGCTGGAATACAGCAGTTGAGTGTGATAGTGTGCAGTGCTCGTGTTGGATTTTCATTCCAAGGGAAATGTCGGAATGACTGGAGCACCGCTATTGCATCAAATTTTCCCTGAAACTGAGTGACAGGCAGGTGTAAACCATTCAGAAGAATCAGACGGCTTTTGGTGACAATGATATGGGCATCACATAGATTACGGAGTGGTACAACCAGTTTGAAGACAGCTGCACATTGCTGGAGAGCGAGCTGTGCTCCTGTCGGCCATCAACATGCTAAAATGACCAGGTCATTGCCAAAGTGAACACTGTGGTGATGTGGGACTGTCGAATAGCAGAAGAGGTAGGCATCAGCACTTTTTCAACACTTTGCATTGTGACTGAAGGTTTGGTCATGAAGAGAGAGTAAGCTGCTGATGGCAGAGCAACAGCAACTTTGCGTTGAAGTCTCACAGGACAAGCTGGGTGCCAGAGTGATTGACTTTGTGAACACCGTAATCACTGGTAGCGACTCCTGAGTGTATGGGTATGACACAGAAACCAGATCCCAGTCATCACAGTGGAAGCATTCCTCGTCACCAAGACCAAAGAAGGCCCATCAACTGTGCAGCCACATCAAAGTGATGCTGACTGCTTTGTTTGAGTGCCATTGTGTGGTACACAATGAGTATGCACTACAGGGTCAATCTACCACTAAAGAGTATAACAGGAATGTCCTCCATTGCCTATGTGATGGTGTGTGGGACAAGAGACCAGACTTGCAGTCAACAGGATACTGGCACCTGAATCACAACAATTCTCCAGTACATTCCTTGCACCTGATTCAGACATTTTTGGCAAAAACCAGATTCCTGTGCTTCAACAGGCTCCTTACTCTTCTGATATGGGCCCTTGCAACCTCTGGCTGTTCCCCAAACTCAAGAGCTCACTGAAAGGAACATCATTTCAGACAAGAGAGGACATAGTGGCAGCAAGGCCAGCCAAGTTAAACTTCATTTCGAAAGAGGCTTTTTCAGCATGCTTCCAGCAATGGCGGCACCACTGGGAGAAGTGTTTCGAGTCCCAAGTGAATTACTTTGAGGGTGATTAGGTGTCCACTGCTCTAGGTAAGCCAGTTTTTTTCCTGGCTAAAGGTCAGACGCTTTTCTAAGAGACGTCATACAATAAATGAGGCACAAAATAATACACCACAAATAATACAACAGTAAGAGAGATAAAGAAAGCACACAATAATCAACCTTTTCCCAGGACAAAAATCTTAAATATACCCAACCAAAAACTGACACTAACTAATACTAAATGCACAGTTAACAAGAGAACACAATGTAAGTAACAAAACACACCAAAACAGGTTAAACTTGGCTACACAAAATGAATGAAAATAGCAGGATGGTGACAGTCAGTACAGACAATACAATTACAATATACAGGTTCTCAACTTATACACTACATCCCACTACGGTCTCACTATAATTACAATGTGATCCCTTTCATGACAAACTGGCCAAGCCAGACACAGTTGTCTTCACTACAAAGATTACACTGATCACAATTGGCACAATCTCCTTTAACTGTCTTAGTCAAACAACACTGTAACTACTGCAACTTGAATCCGGCTTTGCCTTATTCCCTGGATCCACAAAGCAAGCACCATCTGCTGCTCCACCATAGTCAGTGGCCCATGTACACAGCAAGCCACCACAAGTCCACACTGCAAATCTATCAGGCTGCCACACTGCTTTGCCCCACAACTTCCTCCTTCACCTCATACAGCTGGGTGCTCTCTTAGAAAGTTGCTATCTGTCTTCAAGTACTGCTGACTGTCTTGATACTCTTTTGTTTCACAGAGTCTCCACCTGATGACAGCAGATTCCCCGACATTTATCTACATGGCGGTGCTATCACTGGTCGACTAACTGGGCCAGTCACGCCAGGACATAAACAAGCTCAGTTGATGCGCCATGCGTGGGCCTGGTGCTGTACACAAAATCATCTCTTCTGTTGTCCATGAACCCTTGATGCCAGTTCCAAGTTGGTGTTGCCGGTTCACTCCCATATACCGGATTCCTCATTGTAATAGCATGCTGCTCCATGTCCTGCCATGCAGCTGCAGAGCAACTATATTGCTCTTGCTTGTGTGTTCTGCTGTGGCAGAAGTCAGCCCCAGAGATGGTGCCCACAGCAGGCAGGAATATGAATGAATCATTAAATTACCGGACGACACTTACAATGAAAAATTACATCAGCAATGACAACAAAATGGAAATCACAAAAGGATGTGGTTATAAAGACTTTCTTAAAACTCCATTTATATCATCAAGTGTTTGAAATGACCACTGTCTATTGCCACACGTTTGCAGTTGCTGGTGCAAGGACTTCTGTATAGATCGAACAGGTTCCTTTAATATAATTAGACACACTGCAAAATTCTGTTTTAAATCCTCTTGGGTTGTTGGAACTTGTACATAGCTTTTATCTTTGAGTTTACCCCAGAGAAAAATTTACAGTGGTGTCAAATTAAGCCCATATGCTGACCAATTGATGCCTTCACGTATTATACAGAGATCACTAGACCTGTATGAATATTCACCTAACCATAGGTGAGTAGTGAGCTGGGCACCTGTTGTGTTGGTGCCACATACATCTACATATTTCAAGTGATGTTACCTCTAGGATAGCCAGCAGCACTCTGGCAAGAAATTATATGTATCTAAGCTTTTAAGGTTTTTCCTATTAAGTAAGGACCAATCATGCAGTCTCCACTAATTCTAGACCAAACATACACACCTCACTACCTCCGATATTCAACCTGCTTCAGCACTGAGGATTCTCAATAGCCTAATAACGCACATTTCTTATGCACTGATTTGTAAAGGTAGCTCCATAGGTAAAGAGAATTCTTTGAAGAAAGAACCTATTGTCCTAATGTCACATTAGAAACCGAGTGAGAGAATCCACATATCTTTTGCAAACGCATTGGTTTATTTGCAGGTGAAAAGACTTTTGATACAATTTGACACTGTCTGCATGCAAAATGTGTACAATGCTAAGATGACATATTCCAGAGACACTTGCAGCTTCTCCGGAGCTAACATATGGCTTATGAGTAACAGCAGTCAGAACATTTATTTTGATCATTCTGCTCATGGCAGGCTTGCTCCTCACTCTCTGTGTAGTATTCCACTGCCATTCTACATTCTCTATAAAATAGCAACATACACTTTTTATATTGTGTTTGAAAGACATTTACCTGTCATTTCAAGTTACCTCAGCACTCCACACACAAAGGTGATGCAGGCAGAATGAAAGTTAAATTTTCTTTGTTCACCTTTCATACCAGTATCATAGTGGTGCAATACTCTGTTTTCTCTCTATATGGTGTGAGGTATTTCTTTATTTTGGTCTGAAATCATGGACTTCGCATAAGCCTGCAATCAGCTTCATGTTCAAAACATATAGTTCCTGAGCTCTAAATACTATGATTACTCAGACCAGTAATTAGATTTTGAAAAGTGAAATGATTTTGAAAAGTGAAATACCACAGAATTTCACTTTTTTAGAACTATGAGCCTGACAACATAAATTACTACTGTTCCATTCAAATTAGCTAAGTTTTTACTGGCATCTCTGTTATTGACACAGCTATGACAAGAGATTGCATGCGATTTAGTGAGGACTCTTTCACAATTCATCTGAGCGAAAATGGAACTACAATATCTTAAGTGGCTCTGGAAGTATTTGAGCTGACTCATCCTGCACAACAGATAATTTTGGTCTCCAGAGTTAGTACAGATGATGTATAAGATGATATTAACGTTCACCTAACGGAAGTAGGACCAATGTAAGTAACTGGATAAGTTAAGTAAAAGGTTCAATTCTGCCTGCCTTGCACAGCAGAAATCTCATGCACTATGTTGACTGGCAGGCAAAATTGTGACCATACTTTCACTCAATTCTGTCCTATGCCGAAGACTTCTGGGGCAGTGCAGTTAAGGTGAAAGAAGTGTTTATTCTATAGAAGTGTGCAATAAGAATACTGTGTAAGTTTGTAATTGAGCATATTGCAGAAGCCTGTCCAGTGTTCTAGGGATTCTTACTCTTACCAGCCAATACACATACTTGCTAGTGGTATTCATGGTTAATATTAGATGAATTTAGAATGAAAGCAGCAATCCACAAATACTACTATCAGAAATAACTCCCATGTAGACTATGCATCCCTCTCTGTGGTTCAGAATGTAGCTTTATATTCTGAGACAAAAGCCCAGAACAGGCTGCCAGCAGATAGCAGGCAGGAAATTGAAAATCTCCTAACAGAATACTTCTTTAGCCACTCCCAAAATGTATCTGAATACATGAACTCGGATACTTAATTCTGTCCAACTCAAATACCTGTACCAGACAGTATAAAATCAGCCAACAGCTGTTGGTATAAAGCTAAAAATG
The DNA here is from genome assembly GCF_023864275.1 of Schistocerca cancellata. Lineage (NCBI taxonomy): Eukaryota > Metazoa > Arthropoda > Insecta > Orthoptera > Acrididae > Schistocerca > Schistocerca cancellata. The sequence goes on along the minus strand of NC_064631.1, from coordinate 32,909,790 downwards.
CTCTGTTTGAAGAATTAGATAACAGAAGCTTTTGTAGTATAGAAGGAGCTGCAGTTTTTTTTTTTCAAAGCAGCTGCTTTTCTCCACTCCCCCCCCTCCCTCCCACCCCCCCCCCTCTCTCTCTCTCTCTCTCTCTCTCTCTCTCTCTCTCTCTCTCTCACACACACACACACACACACACACACACACACACACACACACACACACACACACACACACACACACACACACAAAGTAATCTAGAAATCAATACAATAATGATCGGTTTGGGTAGATTAGTGCTGTTGTTAATCTACTTTACAGAAGTAGCCAACTTCTTCCTGTTAATTGATAGCTTGACTCCTTGAAGACTCTCCTTCCTGATGGGACTGATGGAACACGATGTATGAATGAGTGAATTTGCAATCCAGAATAGCATGAAATTTCCCAGTAATCAATGTTTACCAGAGTCCACACTGAATATTTTTTTTTTTAGGGCACAAAACTGCTATGGTCATTAGTGCCCGGTCTGTGACTTAGGAAGCAGTAAAAAACCAAAAATGGAAACCAGCAGCAATGGGAACGAAAGTCATAAAATTGGAGAAACTAAAAGCAGAAGGAAGGCTTAAAAATCCACTACAGAAAGGGGTTGGTTGTCCCCAAAAAAGGCCTCAAATGACTGACGTCATTTCACTGGCACTAATGAACTCTAGAACGCGATCGGCCGAGCGTGTGTCATCTGCTAAAATGGACGATATATTAGGCGACAGCTGTAGATGGGCGCGTAACGGATTAAAATAGGGGCACTCAATTAAAAGGTGTCTTACCGTCCACAGCTGAGAGCAGTGGGGACAGAGTGGGGGAGGATCGCCGCTTAAAAGATGTCGATGGCTAAAAAGACAGTGCCCTATCCGGAGTCTAGTTAAAATTACCTACTCCCGACGACACGTTCGGGAGGAAGAGGTCCAAGCACAAGGAAGAGTTTTCATGTCCCGCAATTTATTTTGGGGAAGTGTCGACCAATGCGCGTGCCATAAATGAACAACACGACGACATAAAACGCTCCGTAGATCGGCGAAGGGAATCGATTGAATAGCTGGCCGAAGAAGAGAGACTGCAGCCTTGGCTGCAATATCGGCCACCTCATTTCCGCAGATACCAACGTGTCCCGGGAGCCAGAGGAACGCCACCGAGACGCCCCCCAGGTGGAGCAAGCGCAGACAGTCCTGAATCCGGTGGACCAGAGGGTGCACAGGGTAAAGAGTTTGGAGACTGAGGAGAGAGCTGAGTGAATCTGAGCAGATAACATAGTGTATCCGCCGATGGCGGCGGATGTAGTGGACAGCCTGGAGAACAGCGTAAAGCTCCGCAGTATAAACCGAACACTGGTCGGGAAGCCGAAAGTGATTTGGGGTGTCGTCAACAATATAGGCACTCCCTACACCTAACGATGTTTTCGAGCCGTCGGTGTAAATAAATGTGGCGTCCGTCATTTGTGCACATAGAGCAGCAAATGCCCGATGATAAACAAGTGAAGGGGTACCATCCTTGGGAAATCAACAAAGGTCTTGGAGCAGGCAGATCCGGGGATGGAGCCAAGGCGGTGCTGTACCCCAAGTTGTCAAGAAGGTTTTAGGAAAGCGGAAGGAAAGAGAACGGAGCAGTTGATGGAAGCGGACTCCCGGTGGTAGTAGGGAGGAGGGGCGGGCTGCATACCCTACATCAAAGGAGGTGTCGAAAAAAATGTCATGGGCTGGATTAGCAGGCATCGAAGACAGATGGTTAGCATAACGACTCAGAAGGATTGCTCACTGATTGGACAGCGGAGGTTCAGCAGTCTCAGCATAAAGGCCTTCCACAGGGCTGGTGTAAAAAGCTCCAGACACTAAATGTAATCCATGGTGGTGGATAGAGTCGAGACGCCGAAGAATAGACGACCGAGCAGAGGAGTAGACTATGCTTCCATAGTCCAATTTCGAGCGCACTAAGGCGCGATAGAGGCGGAGAAGGACCACTCGGTCCGCTCCCCAGGAGGTACCATTCAGGACACGGGGGATGTTAAGGGATCGCAGACAGCGAGCTGAAAGATACGAAATGTGGGAGGACCAGCATAGTTTTCTGTCAAACATAAGACCCAAGAATTTAGCGACATCAGAAAACAGAAGGTTGACAGGTCCTAGATGTAAAGAGGGTGGAAGAAACTCGTTACGTTGCCAAAAATTAACACAAACAGTCTTACTGGGAGAAAAACGGAAGCCAGTGTCGATGCTCCAAGAGTGGAGGCGATCGAGACATCCTTGAAGACGTCGTTCAAGAAGGCTGGTCCGTTGAGAGCTGTAGTAGATCGCAAAATCGTCCACAAAAAGGGAGCCCGAGACATCAGGAAGGAGACAATCCATAACTGGATTTATGGCAATGGCAAACAGTACAACACTCAGCACGGAGCCCTGGGGTACCCCATTTTCTTGGGAGAAAGTACGGGAGAGAGTAGTGTTCACCCGCACCCTAAATGTGCGCTCTGCCATAAATTCGCGAAGAAAAAGGGGCAGCCGATCTCGAAAGCCACAAGAGAACAGTGTGCGGAGGACGCCTGTCCTCCAACAGGTATCTTATGCTCTCTCCAGATCAAAAAATTTTGCTACCGTTTGGCGTTTCCGTAGAAAATTGTTCATGATATAAGTGGAGAGAGCAACAAGATGGTCAATTGCAGAACGATGCTTTCGGAATCTGCATTGGGCAGGTGTTAAAAGACTGTGGGATTCCAGCCACCAAGCTAAACGGTAATTCACCATACGCTCCAAAACCTAACAGACACTACTCGTGAGAGAAATGCGGCGATAGCTAGAGGGGAGATGTTTGTCCTTTCCAGGTTTCGGAATAGGAACGACGATAGCTTCCCGCCATCGTCTGGGAAAAGTACTATCGGTCCAAATTCGATTATATAGGCGAAGGAGGTAACGCAGACTATGGGTTGATAAATGCAGCAACATTTGGACGTGGATACCATCCGGTCCTGGGGCGGAGGAGCGAGAAGAAGAGAGTGCATGTTGGAGTTCCCGCATGGAGAAAACAGTATTGTAACTTTCGCGATTTGGAGGAGAGAAAGCAAGAGATCGCACTTCCGCTGCACGTTTCTTCGGGAGAAATGCTGGCGGGTAATTTGAAGAGCTCGAAATCTCAGCAAAGTGCTGACCCAATGAGTTAGAAATTGCGAAGGGGTCCACTAATGTATCATGCGCGACAGTGAGCCCAGAGACCGGGGAGAAACTAGGCGCGCCTGAGAACCGTCGAAGCCGACTCCAAACTTCCGAGGAGGGAGTGAAGGTGTTAAATGAGCTAGTAAAGAATTTCCAGCTTGCCTTCTTGCTATCGCGGATGACACGACGGCATTGCGCACGGAGCTGCTTATAGCGGATACAGTTGGCCAAAGTAGGATGGTGGCGGAAAACGCGAAGAGCACGTCGCCGCTCACGTATTGCGTCACGGCATGCCTCGTTCCACCAAGGAACTGGGGGGCACCGGGGCAATTCGGAGGTGCATGGTATTGAACGTTCCGCAGCTGTAAGAATAACATCTGTAATATGAGTGACCTCATTGTCGACGGTAGGAAAGTGACGGTCATTGAATTTTGCTAGAGACGAAAAAAGTGTCCAATCGGCTTGGGCAAACTTCCAGCGTCGCGGGCGCATATATGGCAGCTGAGGCTGCAGTCTAAGGACACATGGAAAGTGGTCACTCGAGTGTGTATCATCAAGGGCGAACCATTCTAAGCGCCAAGCCAGCGGAACAGTACCGACTGCAAGGTCCAAATGAGATAAATTTGTCGTGGAGGCAGACAAAAATGTAGGGACCCCAGTGTTGAGGCAAACTAGATCCGCTTGGTGGAAGACGTCTAGCAACAGTGAGCCACGTGGGCAAGGATGTGGAGATCCCCAAAGCGGGTGGTGGGCATTGAAGTCCCCAACCAGCAAATAGGGGGGTGGAAGCTGACCAAGAAGATGAAGGAAATCAGCTCGTGCCATTGGTGTGGATGATGGAATGTATACAGTACAAAGAGAGAACATGTATCCAGAAAGGGAAAGACGGACGGCGACAGCTTGGAAGGAAGTGTTTAAGTGGATTGGGTGATAATGGAGAGTATCATGGAGAAGAATCATGAGTCCTCCATGGGCTGGAGAGCCTTCAACAGAGGGGAGATCATACTGGACGGACTGAAAATGAGGGAGAACAAAGCGGTCATGGGGACGCAGCTTTGTTTCCTGAAGACACAAGATGACAGGCGAGTAGGATCGTAAGAGGATAGACAATTCATCCCGATTGGCTCGAATGCCGCGGATATTCCAGTGGACAATAGACATAGGGTGAACAGAAAATGGAGGAATGTGACCAAGGGTGCTGTCAACTCAACGACTGCTCAGAGCTTGCGACCGACAGCATGGAATGGCATTCAGCCGAAGGCAGAAGATCCTGATCCATAGGTTGTTCAGGAGCAGCTCCTGCCACCAGCGATCGGCCGGTTGATCGGCCGTCAGCAGTGAGCCTCGGCGACACAGAAGACGGCCGAGGGTGATTTCCGCCAGGTGGTGCTGTAGATGGGACACACCTTGGCGGAGAAGGAGATGAACTGGTTTTCTTTGTAGCCTTCTTGGAAATATGATGTTTAGATGAAGGAGGAACCGATGGTTGGGAAGTTGGGGTATGTAAAAAATCTTCACGAGTATGCTCTTTTTTCGAAGTCTTGGTGTCTGACTTTTGGGCTCGAGATTTAGCAGAACCCGATGAAGGGTGAGCCATAGAGTGGGCAGGCGAAAGAGGTGAGGTTGAACGGGTGATCTTTGCGCTGGCCGATCTGACGATCGTGGCACTAAAGGTGAGGTCGCAAGTCTGCGTGGCCGCCTCCTTTGTTGGCCGAGGAGAAGCAAGGACAGTGCTGTATTTTCCTGTCGGAGGCACGGTGGGTTGTCGACTGGCGAATAATTTTCGAGCTGCAAAGGTCGACACCTTTTCCTTCACTCTAATTTCCTAGATGAGCTTTTCGTCCTTAAAAACGGGGCAATCTCGAGAGGAAGCAGCGTGGTCACCCATACAGTTGATGCAGCGAGGGGATGGAGGTGGACAAGCACCCTCATGGGCATCCTTGCCACACGTAACACATTTGGCCGGATTGGAACAGGACTGGCTGGTGTGATTGAACCGCTGACACCGATAACAACGCGTAGGGTTTGGGACGTATGGGTGAACGGAAATTATCTCATAGCCTGCTTTGATTTTCGATGGGAGTTGAACTTTGTCAAATGTCAAGAAGACAGTGCGGGTTGGAATGAGGTTTGTGTCAACCCGTTTCATAACTCTATGAACAGCCGTTACACCCTGGTCAGACAGGTAGTGCTGAATTTCTTCATCAGACAATCCATCGAGGGAGCGTGTATATACGATGGTGGTGAGTGTTGTTTAACGTCCCGTCGACAACGAGGTCATTAGAGACGGAGCACAAGTTGGGGTTAGGGAAGGATGGGGAAGGAAATCGGCCGTGCCCTTTCAAAGGAACCATCCCGGCATTTGCCTGAAACGATTTAGGGAAATCACGGAAAACCTAAATCAGGATGGCTGGAGACGGGATTGAACCGTCGTCCTCCCGAATGCGAGTCCAGTGGTGTATATACGACTCCACGTGAGGAATTTAAAGTGCGGTGCGCTTCAACCCGGACAGGGAAGGTGTGGAGCAGTGAAGTACGCAGCAATATTTGTGCCTGGAGGGCACTGACTGTTTCTAACAACAAGGTGCCATTCCGTAATCTGGAACAAGACTTTACAGGACCTGCAATTGCATCGACACCTTTCTGAGTAATGAAAGGGTTGACCGTGGAGAAGTCGTGACCTTCGTCAGACCAAGAAACAACAAGGAACTGTGGCAACGATGGAAGAACTGGCTGTGGCTGAGACTCAGTGAACTTAAGCTTGTGAGCAGACATAGTGGAAGGTGAGGAAACCATTGCGGAAGAATCCCCCATGATTACCGGTGTCTCCAATGGCGCGCTCCTCCCTTGTGGGGGCCCTCTCTGAGGGCACTCCCGCCTTAGGTGATTGTTCACACCTCAGGTCACACCTCCCGACAAACGGACGGAAGGACCAATCGGCACTTTCGGAAGGTATCAGCTTGGGTAATCACCCCTCCCTGGGCCTGGCCGTTACCAGGGGGTACGTACGTGTCCTACCTGTCTACCCGGAGCGGGGAATTACGCGTTACCCCGTCACCGGCTATGCACAAAAATGCGTGGGTCAGCCTTCAGACACGCACAGGGAGGAAGAAAGATAAAGGGAAAGGAAAGAAGAGAGGTCTCAAACGCCGCAGCGGAGAAAAGGGTAAGGAGAAGAGGTAAGGAAAAGAGAGGGACAAAGGAAGGAAGAAGACATACAAGCAAAGAAGGCGAGGAATGCGTTACATTTACGAGCGTCCGTCTCCAGACGTAGGCACAAACCATACTCCCAGATGGGGAGAAAGGGAAGGAAAGAGCCAGAGGTGAGGGGAGGAGGGGCGAAGATGTGGGATGGGTAAGGATGCGGAAAGGGAAGGTATGCAGCCCGGAAAGGAAGGAAGGCCACATCAGCTCGGGGTCCCGTGCTCGCTACGCACGTATCCACAAAAGAGTTGTGGACCCGCTGGGGGGCACACTGAATATGAATGATAACATTTGGTAACACACACAAAGCCTTGCTTGTTAAATTACATTATAATGAAGTCCTCCATACCATTGGACAATTATATTGGACCATCATTTTTAAAAAAATACATGAATGATTTTAACATAACTGTACGGACCATCCATGATTGGCACATGTAGTACCTGCATCAATAAAAATATTTACAACAGCATGTAAGAGAGAGAAAATATTCCTAGCACAGTTTCTTATTGGTTGACTCTTACATAGAAGATTACAGTACCAGTCACTTTTTACAAAGCTATTTATTTATTTAAACTGCAGCGTTACCAGTTTCGAACTGACAGGTTCATCTTCAGATGGCTAGTTCACATTTTACAGTAGATTTCATCTTTTGTTTCCCCAACTAACGAAACTTCCTTGGGGTAGTGGAGCCCTACAACCAAAACAAGATGTGAGACAATATCTTTTTAACAGTAATTGCATCTCACAATGATTTCAAGTGATGTAAACAAATTATTATTACTAAAGGGAAGATGTTTCGGTTACTTATTATGAAGAATCCATGCCATTATATTTCAGTGCAGGTTGCTTATCTTGCAACACCGGAAACACTATAATGCACTTTTTTGTCTATAAATATGCACACACTGAGAAGTTTCATCAAACAGAGGTATGGATACAAAGATGGCGATATTACAACCATAACAATGCCAAAGACTTCCACTCTCAGAGATATTTCATTATCTACATCTACATTCATACTCCACAAGCCAACTAACAGTGTGTGGCGGAGGGTACATTGAGTACCTCTATTGGTTCCCCCTTCTATTTCAGTCTCGTATTGTTCGTGGAAAGAAAGATTGTTGGTATTCCTCTGTGTGGGCTCTAATCTCTCTGATTTTCTCCTCATGGTCTCTTCATAAGATATCTGTAGGAGGGAGAAATGTACTGCTTGACTCCTCGGTGAAGGTATGTTCTCGAAAGTTCAACAAAAGCCCGTACCGAGCTACTGAGCATCTCTCTTGCAGAGTCTTCCACTGGAGTTTATCTATCATCTCCATAATGCTTTCACAATTACTAAATGATCCTGTAACGAAGCACGCTGCTCTCAGTTGGATCTTCTCTATGTCTTGTATCAACCCTATCTGGTACGGATCCCACACTGCTGAGCAGTATTCAAGCAGTGGGCGAACAAGCGTACTGTACCCTACTTCCTTTGTTTTCGGATTGCATTTCCTTAGGATTCTTCCAATGAATCTCAGTCTGGCATCTGCTTTACCGACGATCAACTTTATATGATCATTCCATTTTAAATTACTCTACATTGAGACTGAATTGCCAATCCCTGCACCATGCGTCAATTCGCTGCAGATCCTCCTGCATTTCAGTACAATTTTCCATTGTTACAACCTCTCGATACACCACAGCATCATCTGCAAAAATCCTCAGTGAACTACCGATGTCATCCACAAGGTCATTTATGTATATTGTGAATAGCAACGGTCCTATGACACTCCTCTGCGGCACACCTGAAATCACTCTTACTTTGGAAGACTTCTCTCCATTGAGAGTTACACGCTGCGTTCTGTTATCTAGGAACTCTTCAATCCAATCACACAAATGGTCTGATAGTCCATATGCTCTTACTTTGTTCATTAAACGACTGTGGGGAACTCTATCAAAGCCTTGCAGAAGTCAATGAACACGGCATCTACCTGTGAACCCGTGTCTATGGCCCTCTGAGTTATGTACATGTATGTTACAGTAGAAACTTACAAATAGCTAATGTTACGTTACTTACTATTTACATTGAAAGATAACTGATTAAAGTGAAGATGAACATATAAAGCAGTCAGTTCTAAAGTGTTACTGCAGTGATATTACGTAAATATTATGCTATACATTGGAACAATAGTAAAGGATAAGTGCCAGATTTACATAAATAAATATTACAACTACGGACACATTATGGCATTTATCGAAAGCACATTAAATGGGTTGGGATGGATGTGCATATATAAATATTACATATAATAGTTCTTTGACTTTAAATTGGAAAGCATGTGGTTTGTTCATTGAGGAGATTTTGTGGTGATTTGCTTTTACATACATATATTTCAATCTCCTCAAGCAAATTCATAAGGCTACCTTTCTCAGTATGGTGCAGTACTTGAACATGGTCTTCAATGCTCTTTATTCCATGACTTAGTAGTTGTGTGCATGGCAAATGTAATTTTGAAATGTTGTTCAAATGTATGGCATCTATAAGCTTATTTAACAGTGACTCAATGCTTCTTCCAGTTTGTCCAATATCGTAATAGGAGCAACTTTGACAGACGAGTTTATATACGCCAGATTTTTTGAAATAGGTGGGGGGGGATTGTTATTCTTTAAGTTGTGAACTGCTAAGTGCTGGAGTTTGTCGTGTGTGAGGAAGCTTATTTTAATGTTTGTATTTTTAAATCTCCTACAAAAGATTTGTTGATCATACAATTATACTTTTTGGTGGCATCGTTGAGGAAATAGACACATCAGCAACAAATCTGAGTAGCGTACACAAAAACATTAAATTCACCCTTCAACATGAGACCAACAACAGCACCAATTTCCTAGACATAAATACCACCAACAAAAACCATAAACATTATTTTGAGAGTTATAGAAAACCAACAACCACTGACATATGTATCAATAGCTCATCTTGTCATCCAAACCAGCATAAGATGGCATATTTTAGATCCACACTGAACCATCTACACAAAATTCCACTTGAACCAGTTAAAGAAGAAAAATAAATCAGTATCATTAAACCTATAGCCTCAAACAATAGATACAGCCCTCTCATGATATACAACCTATCACAAAGAATCCAAAAACCATCAGCCAACAATTCTGCACACCAGACAACCATGCAACTTACTCAAGACAGTAGGAAACAGCAGAAAATACATTGCACTACCTTTCCTTGTGAGCATATCCTATAAAATAAGCAACCTATTTAAAAATACAAACATTAAAATAAGCTTCCAGACAAACAACAAACTCTAGCAGTTAGCAGTTTACAACTTAAAGAATAACAACCCCCCACCCCCTTACAAAAATCTGGCATATATAAACTCAGCTGTCTAAGCTGCCCCTCTTACTATACAGGACGAACTGGAAGAAACATTAAGACATGGTTCAAAGAGCATATAGATGCCATACGTTTGAACAACATTTCAAAATCTACATTTGCCACGCACACAACTACTGAGAGTCACGGAATAAAGAGCATTGAAAACCATGTACAAGTATTGCACCATGCTGGGAAAGGTAACCTTAGGAATTTGCTTGAGGAGATTGAAATATATGTATGTAAAAGCAAATCACCACAAAATCTCCTCAATGAACAAACCGAGTTAGCTAATGCAGCCTTTCTTCAAAATTTCCTCCACCTGCTTTCCAATTTAAAGTAAAAAACGATGAAATGTAATACTTACATATACACAGCCATCCCAACCCATTTACTGAGCTTTCAGTAAATGCCATAATATGTCCATGGTTGTAATATTTATTTATGTACATCTGGCACTTAAAACATTTACTATTGTTGCACTGTATAGCACAATATTTACGTAATATCACTGCAGTAACACTTTATAACTGACAGCTTTATTTGTTCATCTTAATTTGAATCAGTTCTCTTTCAATGTAAATAGTAAGTAATGTAACATTAGCAGTTTGTAAATTTCTACTGTCACATACATGTACATAATGAAATATCTCTGAGAGTGGAAGCCTTTGGCATTGTTATGGTTGTAATATCACCATCTTTGTATACATACATCCGTGTGCTGAAACTTCTTAGTGTGTGTGTGTGTGTGTGTGTGTGTGTGTGTGTGTGTGTGTGTGTGTTGCTTTACATTATGTGCATATTTATAGACAAAGTGCATTACACTGTTTTCGGTGCTGCTAGATGATAAACAGCCTGCACTGGAACATAATGGCACGAAACCTTCATCGTAAGTAACTGAAACATCTTCCCTTTAATAATAATAAGTTGTTTACATTACTCAAAATCATTGAGAGGCACAATTACAGTTGAAAAGACATTGTCTCACATCTTGTTTTGGTTATAGGGCACCATCATCCCAAAGAAGTTTCGTCAGTTGGGGAAACAAAAGATGAAATCTAATGTAAAATGTGAACTAGCTGTCTGAAGATGAACCTGATGGTTTGAAACTGGTAACGGCCATGTTTAAATAAATAAATAAATAGCACTGTAAAAAGTGCCTGGTTGCTGTAATATTCTAAGAGCCAACCCACATTTTGTACACAGCTACGGGCTCAAAATGTCAGATTTTGACAAAATAACACATTTTCTTTCTGAAGTCTTGGGTTATGTACACCATCTGGAATAAGGAATTCAATGTGTAATTAAAATTGATACAAGTGAATGATGATCAGTCAACAATGCTCTGAATTACTATTACAGCAAGATTTCCATTTCTGGTGTGTGCTAGACACAAACAGCCTCGTCCTTAATTTTGTTTGGTACCTTGTCTTAGTTTATAAAACCTTTAGTTTGTTCGAATCCAAAACAGTATGTATGTAACTAGCAGCATTTAGATGGGTGCAGAATGCCAGATCTGCAGAAAAATCCAAATATCCACACTTGCATGTCCTGCTACTGTCATATGTTGGGCTACATCCATGGCATTGCCCCCCCCCCCCCCCTCCCTCCCGCCCCGTCATGGAAGGGGAAGGTCACAGTAGAGACAAGTGATGTTAAGACTGATGAACAATTAAGCTATTTGAGTAGGAGAGAGTGATGATGATGGCTTTTCATTGTGTGTCCACCCATAGATTAAGGTAATTAATGCCCACAGAATCACAGTTTATTAATCAGATTTGTGAACTACTTTTCTGGCAGATGCCATTTGTTAAATCTTAATGATAAATTTTGTTTAGTGGTTTAGCATAATTAAAAAATGATATATTTAAAAACTTCTACTTAAAATCTCACTGTAATAGAAATTTGAGAAAAGAATTCTACAGATGAATGTGACTTTCTGACCACTTACTAAAACAATGAAGTAACCAATCACGCAGTAATACAGCCACAACAAAAACAGACAGTTTACATCAAACTTGCAGCAGTAATAATCTAACATACAAACTCTTACCCACAGTTTCTGCATCTCTTAATCCAACATTTCAGGCTATATTTCATCTCCTTTAGCATGTGTATATCTTACCTTTTTCTTACTGAACTCTCTCACATGACGAAGAAACTACTTTAAGACTAAGGCACCAAGAGTGCCGAACAGTTGCATTGATATACAGGCAACATCTCTCAGGCAGCAATGCAGGCATGTATTCTCGCATGCAAATGATCACAGAGGTGCTGAAAGGCATCCTGTTGTAGATTCTCCCAAGCATTTTGTGTCTTTTGTTGCAATATGGCAATGGTTCTTGCAGGCCCTGGAGAATGAGTAAGTTCCTGCTTCATAATGTGCCACACAAGTTAAGTTGGCAAGAGATCTGGTGACATCACTGGCCAGGGCAGTTTCCATACACCACAAAGAGCACATTGCATCACAGCAGCTGTATATGGACGTACACTGTCCTCCTGAAAAAGCACATCATCTCCTTGCTGATGAAATGGCAGTAGCATGAAGATAACAGCTTCTGCAATGTAGCAGGCAATGGTTACTTTACCCTACAGGAACAACATGTGACAGCGAGTTGTAACTGACGGGCCACCACATCATGAAGCCTGGAACTGGACCTGTGTGTCATGGGTGAATGAACTCTACAGTATGCAGCTCACCAGCTCTGCAGGTGTACATCCACCACCTGCATTTCTTGTTTCAGTACAATTCTAAAGGCTCCTTTTATAGCATTTCACAAATGTATGATAATCGTTTGTGATACTTACAATTAATACATCTTGTTCTATGGCTCCCAACCTGGTCTATCAATAATGATGACACTGCTGTTTGCATGGTTTCTTATAATTAGATTAACTGACACTGTCACTGGGACTTTTCTTAACCTGGTGGAAGCCTTTCAGCTCGACTCCACTTAGATGGGATGCATGTTGGTTGTGTTGCATACTTGATAAAGAATCTACTCACAAAGCTGAATAAACTCAATCCCAGATCTTTCTAACTCATCAAAATTTATGCTTATCAACGTGAACATGGGACCACTGTGTCCATAGCTAGTGCCTCTAATTATGCGAGTCACAGGCTCAAATGGAGACAAACAATATTGCAAGTTAAGGGAGATGTCATGTAAGATATACTAAAACTTTAGAGATGTTGTCCTTTTATTTTTTATAAACTCTTTTAGTAAAAACATTTCTTACCTTTCCTAGAGCTACAGCAATTGCAGCCAAACCTATTAAACCACCTTTTCTTGTGTGTGCATTTTGAGAATTTGCAAAATCCTGGCCCAATACCTTCAACAGTCGTTTTATTTGTGTAGTGTTATTTAGTGACGCAAACTCTTTTACCATTCTGAAATAAAAAGAAGAGACTTGAGTACCGTTCTTAAGGAACAATATCAGGGATCATTTCATTTCTACCTTCATATTTATTTCTGTGTCAGTAAAACACACAGAATTCTAGATAATAAATAGGCAGCCTTGTCTGATACACATTCCTTGAATAACCACAAGGCACATTTTTTCCTTATCTGTAATATAGAATACTATGACAAATTCAGCACAATTAACATAGCAAATTCAAATTATTAACAGTCAAAGATAAATAATTACAGTTATATGTTGGCAAGCAGTGGAAGGAAAATAGAGGCTCTGCTATTTTTTCTTAGGAAGTACTTATTTCAGACACAAAAATGTCATTTCATCTATTTTGTATATTTTCATTATCCGGAAAAACATTTTATGGTACATACACAATTTTATACACTATTCACTATAAAAAGAATATACAAAGGCAGTCATAAAATTTCAATTATCATCTTTAAAAAAAAAGTAGAATTCTGTAGGTAATTTTTGTTAGTTTACATGTGGTACTTTGTTAGCTGCATTTGAATGGGAACAATGCTCCAACAATCCCCAATGAGTTGGTGCAAGTGTGTGGAACAATGTACCACTGTATGACAATGGCTGAGTGGTGCAGGTGCTCTCAGTGTAGTCACACTAGTCTGAATAATGAACGAATTGGAAGGCCATCTCTGTGAAGAACAGTGAATTGCAAGAGAAGAATCTACTCACCCCAGTGCTGGATGATCAGTGTATAGCACTCAAGATGATAGTGGAAAAAGTGAAAATCAGTCACACATCAATTCATAACACATTGCATGACATTTTTTGAATGGACATTGGTCATCAGGTGTGACTGCTCATCCCCATTCATAAAGCCCTCTGAACCAGGACAGCAGCATTTTTGATGTGAAATGTTCTTGAACAACCAAAATGCAGACTCCCCCAACCAAGATCTCAACTGAGTTATCCATTATGGGAAAAAACATGTTTCATTGAAGTGCAAATATGTAGAGAAGGACTAACACCATCATCAACTTTCATTTTCATAATTTGATTTATTTTTAATTAATAATCAGAACTTCATAATTACTCCTCATACTAAAGATTGTATCTCCTGACTCCCACAGGTGACCCTTTAAGCCAATTAGGTTTACTGTCAGCAGTTTCACAGAATATATATTCTGTTTTTATTTATCAGACAGTTTAAAAATGATAATGAAGCTTGAAAAGGAAATTGTCAGAAAAAAATAACTGCTACCCAGTAACTTGAACTTATTCTAATAAATGTACAATATCCAGTCATAAAAAAACCATGCCATAAGCTTCAGTGGATTCAAAATTGTTGTGTATAATAAAAAATATTTTAGAAAGAGTTAATAATTATTTGGATTACACCCATGTTTTCAGAGAACTCAGTGAAATATATCCATAGATTCAGAACTAGAATCCTACTCAGATTCAGGATTTTTTCTTGGAGAGCATGTATTCCACTTTATACAACAATTGTACCGTACCTGTGAAAACATGTGGTATGGATTGCAAGTGAAGTGGTAGGTTCCACTAATAACTCATTGGGTACAATAGTTACTTGGTCAGAGGGAGGCCACTTCTATCTTTCATACATAGTGAAGAATTACTGAATATAAGAGGCGTAAAAGAACTGATATGGAGAATTATAAACCAATAGCTCTAATTTCGGTTTAATGCAGAGTACTTAACTTACTCTCAGTTTGAATATAATGATCTAACCACTGTACACATATTCAATGGAACACAGCTGATAATATCCAATAACTAATTTAAAAAATTCTTTCACTTTGTTTTTGGATTAATGGTCTTTTTTCATGTGAGATAGACTTTAACTGCCAAATACTAATCCTATCCAGTAGGCTACAGGTGCTACGAATTTACAGCGTCCCATCTTCGCACTTCCTCTTCACTATTCTGCCAGAAACATCACCCTTTTCTGATAAATAGTTTATAGTGATCAAGGAGGAAACAAAAAGAAAAGTACTGCAAGGAGAAAACAGTCTTATAAATGTTGAGATAAGGGAGATAGAAACACTAACTGTAGTGAAACATCTCGGTTATGCTTCATGTTCGTGTGAAAATGTGAGACACACATGAAACTAGACAGAAGTTAAAAAAAAAAAAAAAACACACACACACACACACACACACACACACACACACACACACACACACACACACACAGACAGAGAGAGAGAGAGAGAGAGAGAGAGAGAGAGAGAGAGAGAGAGAGAAAACAAACTTATGCAAAACAGGAGTGTACCACAGTGGAATTATGTTATATAACCATATGCCTTCTTACTTAGACTGTATACTAACATTAAATACAATAAGGTACAGTTGAAACAATTCTTGCTTGACCACTGCCTCTACTGTCTCAGAATTTCTGGATTGTCCTAATAAGTAAACCTCATTTATCAAATATTTTTAGTTACAGTGTGTATTATGTCACTTTATACAGTAAATTACTCTGAGTTGATAATGTATTCACAATGACTACTGTTATCAAATTGTGTTTACCTATTCTCATTTATCATATGCACATACAACATACTAAAAAATGATTGCAAATAAAAAACGTGTGCACACAGTCACTGTCTCTGGCTGCCAAGGCCAGCGCCTTGTCTAATTCGTAAGGAGGCCTTTTGGCTGAAAGCTTACTTGTCTAATACACTTTTTGTTGTGCCTATCTGTGACTCAGCATCTTTGCTGTATGGAGGGTAGCAATCTATCCTTTTCATAATATTGTCACTATTCCATCCTGGATTTTCCACTGTTTAATCCTGAATTTTACTTACATCTAACAAGGGCTTAATTTACAGAAAATGGGGAGTTGTGGAAAACATAAATATTTTAACTTGTTTTTAAAAAATAAATATGTAAATCTAAACTTTTTTTCTGCCAGACTTATTATTCTACTATTATTAATGTGGCACATTGAAGCCTTTTCTTCGACTGGACCAGAATAATTCTTCATACAATAACATTGCAGATAAATCATGATGGCTTGAGCTGTGACTTGACACACCTAATATCTGCAGAAGGAATAGGTGTAAAAATCAGCAACAGTATTACAATGCTTACAAAAGGTACGAAACATGAAAACCTAATTTCATAAATTTCTTAGGAAGATATTTTTTAGAATAGATTTGTCTTTTCACAAAAACAGCATGGATGTATCCCTGTGTTACAGAAGTAGCACATACTTCTGTTAGGTGTTGTAATTTACAGTGAGTTTGAACACACACATTTTTGCAACATAGTGAAAATCATCCATGCAAAATCTGTTTTTCAGATATTCTTGCAGTGAAAAGTTTTTTATTCCCCTGTAAAAAGTTCTGATGAGCAAGAAGACAAGTTATTTGGTTATTCAGTCACATTCTCCCTTTGATGAGTTTAAATCTTAACAGTGATAGCACTGGAGCAGATGATGATAGGGCAGTGGAAATACAGGCTGGGAGGTTGTGTATGTCAGAGGGGGTTGGGGGAGAGTTGCTCTGAGTAGTGTAAAAAAAGTCTGTAGATACAGTGTGTCATTCCAGTGTGATACTTCAGAAAATCCTAAATTAATAGTGATTCATTACTCCCGAGCAGGCCTACTTTAAGGATGTGAAGGCACAAAGCTGACCATTTCAACTAAAAGGCTCAAATTTCTTATAGGATAGGCCTATAGTATGTTCAGATACCACGTAATGGTCTATTTCCAGTTTACATGCACTAACAAAAAACCCACTACAAGTTGGCAAAAACTGGTACGGGATCTAATTTCTCGTGATAAACTGTGAACCATATCTTAACACTCTTTTTCTTTTTAATAGCTTTCAGCGTCTCCAAGTTTCCAAGGGGACTAACACTATGTGTTAGAGGGAGTGGTCAGAAGCTTAGTTAAAGACATGATTTCACAACCGTGATTCAATGAAGAATGTACCTTGCAGCATTCTATCAACGACCACGTTTCAATCGAGAACTACGCCACTATGAAAGAACAGTTTCGTAATTTAGACCCTATTGTATTCTATAGTCAATGTTGTAATGCATCACATGTGTTGGAAGTTTGATACCCCATTCCTCATTTATTCAGTAAATAATTTTTCATCTAATAAATAGATTGTCTATATCTTAGACAGTTTCTCTAACAATCTAATATACAGTGGAATATGTTACTGCCTAAAGAAGAGTGCTGAGGTACCGCTTTCAATTTCGCATTTTATAACGTGCGTGAGTTGTGACTTAGTCGTGTGGTTATTGATGAACTATTCCATACATACTTCTCTATTTCTACAGCCGCTGCTTTTCTTTTGTCGTACAACTTGTCATTAAGTGCTCTAACACAAGCTGTACTCAGTGGTGCATAATCTCTTTCTGACATCATTGTTAATGTGTTCAAACTTCCACTATATATTCATAAACACACGCGACACCCACACTCTGCTCACTCCTGTCCTTTCCCAATCTTTCAAAACTGTTTCCTGACAGCTACGATCACATGTCTTATCACAGAAGTTTGTTTTCAGTGTAGGTTCGCCAACTTAGTTTACGAAATGTATGTGGGATCGAACACTGACGTTCATAATTTTGTGCATGCATTGCTGTATAAAATACGACTGGAAAATGACGTCAATCTATTTACAAAATGAGATCAATTGATCAGTCATAGAATTAGCATTTATGTTAATAAAATCCTGGCTGCTTTGAAGTTGAAAAATGGTTTTATCACTATATTCTGATAAATATTTCTCTATAGTAGTTACCATCTGTATCGGAACATATTGAGACAATTATGAGTGCGTAATGGGCAAGTAAAAATGAGGGATGCTGAAAGTTTATTGGAAAATGTTCATAATCGACATTCGTGTTTTCGAGGAAAGCAGAAGCAGTTGGTGTCAGTATCGTAAACATGGCGAATAGGCATTTGGCAATTGGTGGTTGCTTTAGAAGAAATGTACATGAATGCATTGAGAGAAAACCGGCTCAAAAAACGTCAGACGGAGACGATTATAGTACAATATTTTCATTTTTATGAACACTAGAACCGTTTTGCACAATTACGTAAATAAAATTTGCAATTTCAAAATAGTGTATTTTGGGTAAATATCAAAATAGGAGTGCATGGGGAGAAAAAATCGAACATTTATATCAGCGTTTTTGATGTGTACTTGACGATTTGTGGCGGTTCGGAACGTGAGAGTTGATGAACCGTTTTGTGAAACGTGGGTGGCCCGTGTGTTAGTACCTGTTAGCTTCAGGGACGTTTTTGTCTTCTAAAGAGCCAGGGAAGTGTAATTTACAAAACAACGGCACCGTAAGAAGGCAGAATGAATGCATTCAGTCTGCAGAGGTATATTTTTTCAAGTCTCATATCCATAATAATATCAAAACACCGCGTGTTGTTTATAACCTTAGAAGTACTGTCTATGGTAAATTCGTTGTGCATTTCTAGTAGATTGTTACATAGCTTCGCTATTTTCTGATCTGAGATGTTTCTCCACATGTGTGATTAATAATTGTATTGTATTAATTTCTCTATTTGGCCGAGAATTATGTCCTTAGAGACAGATTTTGTAGTATCTTAATTAATCTGAACCTAATGAATCAATTGCAGAAGAAACTTTCGCCGAATATAATTCTAGTTACCTGTGCACTCCATTATCAGTAATTGTGAAAATAAAATACAGAGACAATAATGTCACGTTGTTTACTTTGATTCAAAAGGCTATCATCTTCACAATATGTGTAGTATTCATTGAGAGACACTATGCTATCAATAATGTAACCTAAATCTTTCTTTACTCTCATATTCATTTTGTTATGTGACTTCCCTTTTCCCACACACCAACATTAGTGAGATGCATTTGAAGAAAGCTACTGTTCTATTAAGAAAAGGGCAGTTCCACAGTTACAGGTGTTACATGTACACACCTTAAAATTAGGAAAAATAATGTAAGGAAAAATATTTATTGAATGTAATATTGAAAACTTTTAAGGGTTACATTATATTTCATGTTAGACATGTTGATACTGGAATTGTTTTATTGTTCTCCTGGTTATTAATCAAAAAGTCGTGTTACGGGTGTTACCAAAAGTAGACCTGGCGCCTGTTATGGGTTAGGGGATTCTCTAATTTCTGCAAACTTTATGAAGCTTTTATTCTTGTAAAACAACTGTTAAAAGGTATTGCCCCAAATTTTATTTTGAAATATAAATTATATATATATATATATATATATATATATATATATATATATATATATTTTTTTTTTTTGCTGTTACGGGTGTTACATAGATACATCAGATTTGATTCTTGAAGGAAGAAATTTACCTCTCACAATTGCATAAAAAGAAAAGAAGTATTGTAGTTTATTTGGAATAAAAGTATGTGGTTAAGAAAACATATTTGAAGGATAAAGCTATTTATTACACAAAAAAATTTTGTTACAATTTTATAGTACAACTAGGCCAAGATATCGCTACTTAACATTTACCTCATTTTGTAGGCCTAATAAATTTATGACAAAAATGTTTTCTTATTATTGATTGGTTTAAAAACTTCATTCAATAACCTTTTTCAGCAACATCCAACTCAAAATTGAACTCTTAGTACAAACGGTTACCTTGTTGTTTGATTTCTGGTGTTGTTACCTTAGATAGTACTTGACTGAATTTCTCAAAACAAACATCAGTTTCGTCTAGTTTAAAAAGTGTTTTACTTTTTGCTACAGACTTCAGGAACATTATTTTCACATCCTCCTCTTCATCAACCTCACTCTGGCAAATTCCCAAGTAACGGTATTGAGTTTTGGATAGGGTTGGCTTTTTTTGTCACTTGGAATGTCAACCAAGGCAAATAACCCAAATTTTAAATCAGACTTTTCAATTTTATTAGTTAGGCTGAACTCACAAGCACGTCTGATATTGTCTTGTGATTCAGATAGTGAAACAGTCTCCTGATCAGAATCATCAGAACCGCACACTTTCATAGAAGTTTATGCATCTTTTGCATGTAATGGCCTTCTCAGTAATAAATACTGACATCCTTGTCATTATAATGACTCTGCTGTTTTTGAAGCCAGCAAATCAGTTGTGTTATAAGGCCGAAAGTGATGGCAGCACTGTATTTGAGGAATTGCTTGTAAATTTTTCCACCTTTCATCCAAAATAGGAATGTTATGCTCCACTGTTATCTTAACAACCCATAGTACCTTAATTTTAGAAAAACTCTTCAGAGTGTAGTCATAAAAGTCAATTGCGTTGTTAATAATAACTTTCCTAGATCTAACAGCTGTCCACATGCTCCTCTTGAGTGCACCTCCAATGCCATCCATGGCTCCTTTACCATGTGAACTGGCAAAAAATTCCACTCAACTGTCAATCCAAAGTCTCTCTCAAAATAACATAGCTTGGACAAAGTATATTTATTTTTGAACTGCCCAGCACAGTTGTCAGAAAATATAAAAACTCTTTTAACTTTAGAAAACGCTTTTTTAATCTCCGTTATAACAGTTTTAAGAAAAGTCCACACAAAATATTTTGTGTGTGAAAGGTCGTTACTGATGACTGCATAGGACCTGACTTCATGGTTTGCAAACTAAATGCAGAAAGTGCAAATAGTTACTTTTGAATGTGCCCAGTGTGCACTCTGTACCTCATCTTGTGAAATTAGAGCATAATTCTCTGCAAAGTCCATTTGAAGAACACATTCTTCAACATCAAGGCTGTTTTTCTTTCCTTGGAAGAAATCACTCTGCTTTATCTTCACATAGCAATGTTTTTTAAACTGAGGCAATTTGTCAACCAGTGATGCTAAGGCATCATCGCAGCTCACTGAATGTTCACTAAGACAAGGACGATGTTTCACATCATTTTCCCATTGCTCCCAGACACTCTTTTTTGTTAAGTCAAATCGTTCTGGGATAAATTTGCTCAATTTAATTTGACATTCCTGGCATGACCCAAAAACACAGTCTTTGTTCTGTGAATTACAACTTAATTCGTTCAAAAATTCCTTGTGATTGCTTGGAACAGCTTTGCTCAAATACCCAAGTATGCTTATGAAATTGTAAGCTCTTATGAATGGCTACAATTTGCCTCAATAAGTGGTTTACTGGGCCTATATAAAATTTAAAACTGAGGTTAGCAGTATTGTTGTTCTTGGAAAAGTTAGAATGGAAAACATAAACTATATGTAATCTAAAGAATTTTGGGCTTAATTAACTTTTTAGGAGAACGTCAGTTGAGCCAGGTTAATGTCCCAATTAACTTTTATAATGTAGGTGTAGTGCTTAAACAAGTGTACGCAGAGGAATAAAAATTTTTGTTTCCATGCTTAAAACTGTTTTCATATGTAGTAAACATAGTTAAAAAAACTTTTTTCATTCATAATAATACCCTTTGGTTATAATTTAAATGTAGGGCCTCGGCCTACTGAAGATGAAGGTGGCATTAAACCTTCCAATTCAAGTTACGGGTGTTACGCATGTGTTAAGTAACACCGGAAACAAAAATTAGTAACACCCGTAACAGCCCTAAGATTGTTAAATAAGATTTCAAAATGCCATGTAATGGTATGATATTGTAAAACGTGCATAACCTCACTTTTACAGAAATGTATTGTACAGAACAAATTTACTAGATTACAAATTAAACTTTTGTATCTTTTTTTGTTACGGTTGTTACAAGCTGCACACATATTATAAAACTAACAAAATAAATAAATGCAAATAGCTTAGCTCAACAAAATGAATTATTATGAGCTATAACAATGTTGACTTCAATATTCTTTGCAACAATAGAACAAACGGCCATAGATAACACAACTCATACTCATCTGGAAATAGCATAAAACATACCTCTCTGTGGCGCCATACAGTAAAATGCACTTTAAACACTTAGTGAAGGTAGAAGTTTAATTTTTTCATAGTCATCATCATTTTGCAAATGAACAAATGTACTTTTAACTTGACATTTTTAAGATTATATTTGAAATATTGTCTTTTTAATTTTTTTGTCACAAAGTCTCTTTAACATGGAATGACCCAAAAGTTGTTGTTGAAGTATGAGTTGTTGATTTATGGGATTTGATAGTTCTTTTTATCAAGACAATTCAGGGAATTTGTAGTTGCCTTTACAAGTATTCTGTGTTAGACAAAAGTTAAGGAAATACTTAGAATATAAAAAAAATATATTAATTTTTTTCAGGAATACTACAGACTCTAGAGCAGGAGTGGAAATGTGATAAGAGCACACTTGTCAATGCGTTGGCGGAAAATTTGTCACATCAGAATGGTACTGGGATGTACATCTCAGTTTGTCAGCTCTTGAATCAAAAGCATTACATTTACCATGTTGCTATGAGCAGGTCAGTTACATGAATTTATTTGTTGGTTGTAAAATGTATTGCACCAGAGAGATTCTACCAACTGCATTGTACAGTTTTGACATTTTATGTGAACCACCTCTTTTTTTCTCAAAGTTGATCTGATATGGCTTGATAAGACTCTTAAAACCCAATTAGTTTAACTAACTGGGCTTAGAGAAAAAATTCTTTACCATTTATTTTTCATCAAGAACAACTTGGTGTACTGCTGCATAAAAATATCATATTGACAAAACATTATCATTTGTGCTAGGCTTGCTGTCTCTTTCACTGTTGAGTCCCTCCTCGAGTATTGACTTCCAAGGGTATAATGCTGGCAATGACTTCTAGTGTGTGCCACACTGTCTCGTCCCCACATGTCACACTATCGTCCCATTAAGATTCTTGACACATTAACATTCCATTGTGTCAACTAGGATGACTTGCTACAAGGTATGAGGTATAACAGTAAAAAAATTAAATGACTGTTTTATGCTTTGTCATACATCATGATTGGATGTATTGTGGTATCACATATCAATCAGAGCTGCACATTGAGACACACATTTATTTTATTCACTCAATTTTCTTTATTAATCCAAGGATAACCTCCTAATTATTTAGAATTGGTCATACACCCTACACCAATAGTATAATTACAGTTTTATGTTAATGTCGGCCACAACTAGTCTCAATTTTATGTAAGTGACCAAGCATTTCTTTTTGTGGTAGGCAGTAACTTACAGGTGACTGTTGTTGAGTATGCCTAGTGTGTGTCCTTGTTTTAGTTTTGAAGATTGTAGTCTCAGTTTTGCAGTCTGACCAGTGTTTTGATCATCACCAGAGAACCACATGGAGAACCTGTTGCATTCATTTTGTATTATCCATTAATCTGCCTCTTTTACTTTTAACCTGTCTTAAGTGGAACAAACTGAAAGATTAGTTGAACCTAATAAAGTCCTCTGTAGGTCTGATTGTAAGTGAACTTTTCAATATGAGTGATTAGACAAGGCTAAGAGGTAGTAATTGTACTAGCTGCATACAGCCAAACTTTGGGTCATCAGTATCTGCTTAATCTAGAATTAACTTTGAAAAAAATTCTGGAATTAGTATTTGCGAACTTCAGAATTTAATTAAAAATTGTTCTATTACTCGATAAAGTGGAATATCTTATACTAGTTGTCAGCTTTTACCAGTGAAGTAGGACACGTGGAACAAAGGGAATATAATGCCATATATCAGTGGCATTTTATTTATTTATTTAATGGGAAAGAGACAGATCAGTCTTTTTGAGAAGCAGATTTTTTTGCTTTCACATTTGTTGGCATCATCAAGCCCAACTAAACATTCGCCTTCCAACCTAAACTAGTCCCTGGGCTAATCTACAGTTCAGAATGTGGTCAAAAATAGGTTTTTTGCTTTCACATTCTTTGATTACATCAACTAACAACCAAACTATAAGAATATCCACCAATAGGCGATGTCACAGCAACCATTAAGTTACTGGTCGAAGCTGACTACTAGTATCGAATATTCTTCTTGACCTCCATTACGTTCATCATTCATTAATGGTGTAACCGAAATGTGCACAGAATTTCTTCTTGGTTTAGCAGCAGCCCCTTTTTGTGACCAAAGTTATTGTATCACAGTGATATAGGAGTTGTTAACAGTAATAACAGATCTTTTATGCTGGACATAGGCTAGTAAGAAATTTTGTACATCGCCCCAAATTAATAAAAATGATAAAAATAACCCTTAAAAACACCAATCCAAAGTAAAATTCAGAGGAGAACTATCTGAGCCATTTATGATTACAACAGGGTTAAAATAAGGAGGTGGTCTGTCACCACTGCTCTTCAGCTGTGATCTTGAATACTTGGTGAGTGAATGGTATAAAGAGAATCCTAAAAACATAACAGTTGGAACCAAGAAAGATGTATAAACCTAAATTGTTTGGGATTCGCAGAGGACTTGACGTTACTAGCAAATAATGTACAAGGAGCTAGACATCAAATAACGAACCTGCAAAAAATAGCGCAAAAGTAGGACTCCAGGTATCTTTCGAAAAGACTGAGATGATGGTAACAGACCCACTAGTAATAGACCACATAAAATTAAAATAGTGAAGTAGTATAAATATGTTGAAGAGATTATAACATACAACTTGGATGAAAAACCTGATTGACAAGAAAGAACCAATAAAATGACAAAATCTCAAAAACAAGGTCTACATACAATAAGAAATGTCTCTCAATTCAAACAAAATTAAAACACTAAAAGATGTATTCAGCCATAGGTAACATACTCAAGTGAGACTCTTTTTAAAATCATTCAGAGAAACAGAGTCGACAAAATATTGAAAGTAGAGAGAAGAATAGCAAGAACATGCATAAATAAAAAATACTGGAAGGAAGGACAATGGAGGATAGTGCCGAATGAAGTAGCGTACAGGGAACTGGAGTCAATCACAGATACTATATGTAAAAAGAGGATTTTTTTCTTTGGCCACATAATGAGGACACCAGAAATCAGATTAGCAAGAAAAATTATGCAGAAACTGTGGAATCTGAAGCACCAAGTAGGATGAATCAAGGAAATTGAAGAGGATATGGGAGAACTAGATATAACCTTGCATGGTCTGCAAAACAAGACAGAAAATTTCAAGAAACTGAAAGACAAGAAATAAGATTTAAACCGAAAGTAGACAAACATCACACAATGAAAAGGGTATTTACAGATGAGGAAAGATAGGAAAGACCAGAATGAATGAAAAGATACTGGGCAGTTAAGAAAGAAGGAAACATGCGCTTACTGAAGAAGAGGACCAGGAAATGATTGACTGAAGTGGTCCAATGAGGCCATAAAAGCAAATAATAATAATAATAATAATAATAATAATGATAATAATGATACAATAAAAATCAGTAGCTTGGAATATATGCATAGAATACTTACATATGCTGTCTCAAGTATACCTTGATGGAGAAACCATCCAGCATTTGCCTGAAGTAATCTAGGAAAACTACAGAGAACCCTAATCAGAATGACCAGACAGATTGAACCCCATCCTCCCTAAAATGAGGCCAGTGCCTTAACAGTTGCACCACCTCAGTCATTTGGTCTCTATTATACAGTGCTCTTTGATTTAAACACAAATATCTTCTGATAACTAATAATATAAAAATATAGTTTTGCTCTTCGTCGCCATACACACCTACAGACCCACTGGTGACTTCTTGGCCATGAAGATGCTGCTATGCCCCATGCGTTAACTCTTGCCTGTTTGGACAACCAATTCCTGAGCCACCAACATTTACGGATGCTCTATGTTTCCATCCCTTCCTCCCATCTGTCCACCTGAAAAAAACTGAATCAGCAAGACTTTACTAGCATGCACTTTAGATTGTGACACATTACATTCTTGCAAAAGCAGTAAACCATGGTAATGTATTGAAATGCAACAGGTGTAGTTAACCTCTTTCATTATTACCCACTACAGAATTGCCCCAGTAATCTTTAATTATTTTGTAGTATGCATTAGTTACGCAGAATGTTTTAGCAGCCTTTTACAGGTTATTTTAGTAATGTCTTCCTTTTCCTGGGGTAATTTATTATTCATTTTTTTCCCTGGTATACAAAATACTATTTTGGGCTTTTTGTTTATCTTTCCTTGGTAAATTTGAGTCCATTCTGACTCATGTATCTTGATAATGTACAGAGCTAACAACGGAATACTGATCAGTGTTATTCGTGAAGATTTACTAATGACAATATATTGGCTACTGCCATCATCAGATGAAAATTTGAAGCATGTAAACAATGTTCTGTGTCATTCTTAAGCGAAGGTGCCCCTTGGAATTTTTAACAATAGCAAATACCATATGAAAGAAGCTATAAGTGGCAGTAAAGTCCTTGGACCAATTAAGGATTTATCTTTGGATGTTTGTATTCTTAGGTCTGACACTTACTTGTTGAGCTGTACTACTCATACAGAATGGTAATCCATAATCTTTGCTCCACTCTGTAATTTTGATTGTGACTTTTAAATGGTCCATTGTGCTGATAAAAGATACATAGCAGCTGCCCCCCCCCCCCCTGTCTTTTTTAATGTATGATATATGTATGTGATACACATAAAAATACGTGTTGGAAACTTGCCCATTATCTAATATTGGTTTTCTGGCTTTACACTGCAGTTTTAGCTTTTATATTGAAAAGTGCATTACATGTTTCTGAGCGTGTTAAATGTGATGCAAATGTAATCTCAAGCTACACTACATACCAGTCTGATACCATGACCTTCATTTCACATTCATTGGCTTTGCTAACACAGTCTCATTATCACAACATTGGTTCAGTTTTTGGGTATTATCTGTTTTTGCAAATATTTTGTAGACAATTTAAATTTTGGAATTCATTACTGGAAAGTCTATAGTTTCTGAGAATTGTTCCAAAACATGTTTGATAAAATTCAACTTCATCCTACATCTTCGAATTAAGTTTTCAGTGTTGTCAACACTCTTCAGAGCGAGTGTTTGAGTGATTGTGATGAAGTCAGTAGTAAAATAATGAAATGTTAGGGGACTGATGACCTCAGATGTTAAGTCCCATAGTGCTCAGAGCCATTTGAGCTAATGAAATGTTGTTCTGTCTTTAATGTACTAAAGTAATAAAATGTCATGTGACTAGAGCCTCCCGTCGGGCAGACCGTTCGCAGGGTCCAAGTCTTTCAATTTGATGCCACTTCGGTGACTTGCGCATCAAGGGGGATGAATTGATGATGATGATGAGGACAACACAACACCCAGTCCCTGAGTGGACCCAGACGGGAATCGAACCCAGCCCTTAGGATTGACATTCTGTCGCACTGACCACTCAGCTAGCGGGGGCGGGCACCAAAATAATTATTTGTATGGATTGTACCATAGTGTTACTTTCCTAGACATGCTTAAATAAGCTGTTGTCAAGTAATTTCACAAATGAGGGATAAAACAATCGTAAAAAAATTGCTGATCCTTCACATTACTGCTAGCGTTAAAAAAAGTCAAGAATATCATGTACACAACCATTTTTAACAGTCATTGCAAAATATCCTCATTAGCAAACAATTTAGATTTAAAAAAAA
Source organism: Schistocerca cancellata (assembly GCF_023864275.1). Taxonomy (NCBI): domain Eukaryota; kingdom Metazoa; phylum Arthropoda; class Insecta; order Orthoptera; family Acrididae; genus Schistocerca; species Schistocerca cancellata. The sequence continues at coordinate 32,882,145 of NC_064631.1, read as the reverse complement.
AGGCTTTCAGCTGAACAGGATCTATTTCTGTTAATGGGAGGCACATTAGAATCAATGAACCAGAAATTACCACCACTAGGAATTATGAGGAGACTAAGTGCAAACCACATATTCTCATGCAAAAATTTAAATGTTTTTGAAAAGAAGAGGCAATAAATTACTGAGCTGTGTAGCACTCAGAATTTGAATCATATCTTTACATGGTGTACCATAGAGTTCTATTTTGGGTCTTCTACGTCTGATAAACGTAAATGATGTTTCACTTGCATTGTCAAAATGCAAATTGTCACCTCTCTGTAGACAATACTGGTATAGAAATAAAAGGTAGTACCAGTCCTCTTACTGAACAGGCTGCTGATGAAATATTTAAAAATGTCACTCAAAGGTTTGAGACCAATGGATTATGATTAAATTGTGATAAGATGCAGCATGTCCAACTCAGTACAGTACTTCTCATAGTACTCCATAAGCTATAAAATTTCCTGTTTAAACAATAAAATGCAAAAGGTAGATATTGTTCAGTGTTTGAGACTACACGTAAATCACAACCCTAATTGGAAATGCACATCTATAACTATAAATGATAAAAAGCCAAAATTAGTTTATTCCACATGTTTTCATTTACTGAAGTTCTTAAATCTATATCTTCCAGAGCCATTAAAAAAATGGTGTTTTGACAAATTTCACCATGATTATTCATGTTAAATGTAATTGAATATAATATTAAAGAACTTTCCTTTGTACAATTCTTTCTACTCTGTTGTAGAATAATTTTGCAAAAATTGTAACATTAATTCATTATGTTATAATTTACATTTTTGCTACAGTAACTTAATTTTTTCATGAAGTTCAGTTATTTCATTGTTTTTCACTTAAATGAACTGTATTTCATTGTCTTTCTGCCTGATAATTTTTTTTTATATCTGCCCACCAATTCTTTTAAAGCCCTATCAATAGCATGCCCTGTCTCATCAAAACTAGTCAGCTGTGACAGCTACCACATACAACCTGTACCATTTGTGTTCTTCCCAACTTCTGTCTGCCTCCGTAGCATAGAGGTAGCATTTTTGCCTACCACGCAAGGGGCCTGGGTTTGATTCCCGCCAGGAGACTGTGTGTTGTGTGTCGGTCATCATTTTCATCAACCCACAAGTCACAGAAGTGGCGTCAAGTAGAAAGGACTTGCAACACGGCGGCAGAACTGCCCTGCATGGGCCATTACGGCCAACAGTGCCATATGATCATTTCATTTCATTCCCAACTTCTGATTTCCTGAATATATGTATTTTTTGTCTCAGTCTCTCCTAGTTTTCTCCATGTTACATTTCTACTCCACCTTACGTCACCCACAGAAATATTTCTGTATCTCTTTCTCCTTTCTCTACTCTGAACCATCCACCTTCGCTGTACTTCCCGTACTTGCCATTTTTTCTAAACTTTCCTCTAACAGGCCTCTGACCTCCCCTTGAATACACTTACATGTTTGATACCAACATAATCTTTTTTAACCTCCTATGTCTCTCATCCCTCTGCCTGTACCACACTTCCTCTATTTTTCCACTATCCCAAACCAGTGTGTGTCAGGAAACCACAGTGGTGCACCACGAATGCATGCGCAAGAGGGTACGGTTACACCACATTGGAGATAAATATAAACTCTTTAAAAGATAAATGAGTTACTTTAAAATAAATCAAAAAGTAGAGACAAAGAACCAGATTTTACCAATAATAAAACTTATAAGCACAGTGCCAATTAAGACTCTACATGCAGTGCAAGACTCCAACAATCACGAGCCAATAAACTGACCAGCAAGTGCACTCATTTTCATAGTGACATCTAAACTCTCAAGAAACCAGATGTTACTAGTTGTGAAAGTCTGCATTTTATGATCCAACACTTGTTTCCTTTGTTTTATTTTTCATAAAAGTTGCAGAACGTCATACTCATTTCAGTCTAACTTCGAAAATTATCAAAATTATAAAAAGTCTCTAAGAAGTTCATCTGTGTGATGAGCAAATGTAAAGTGTTACCATTATTGTGCTAATGGTAAATATCAAACCACCATGTAGTGGCTGCCCTATGAACCATATCAGTAAAAAGAGAGGAAAAAATGTTGGTGGTATGATCTGTCTTGCAAGCTTAGGTTAGTTCTTAATGGAATGGTGGGTGGCATACATTGTTGCCACTCGTAGGATTCGTGGATTAATAAACATTCACATGAACATTGTTTGTTGCGTACTGTCACATATGAATGATCTGTTTCTGACCATACTATCTTTGTCAGATAGGATGGTTTATTGCAACAGTTGAAATATCTTTTCATGTAAAATGTTTAAGAAAGTATTATGATTTTGCTGTCAGAGCGAATCCAATTAAAGGATCCAACCATTTGAGAACTGAGTTGTGGTGTCACACATGCCTCCTCTCCTGTACTGCCATTGAGGAAGTTTTATGTTAAGAACATTTTGGACCTTGCAAGTGAAGTTCAGTGACATGACATCCTTTGGGGAACAACCTGCCCATGTGTTTCATTACTCTGAGGGAAAGCAAACAATTGGAGCAAATCTAGATAGTTGCCATTTGTAACCCTTCTTGCAATGCTATGCACCTACTGAAATAGCTAAAGGAGAATTAAAATATGCATTTTATACAGAGCTTAACGGAGTTCTTAGACAGATAAATTCTAGGGACATAAAAATTTTAATGGGTGACTTGAACGCAAAAGTTGGTTCAGAAAATGAAGGGCTTGAACATATCATGGGCGTGCATGGCATGGGGATGAGGAATGTAAATGGTGAACTATTGATAGATACATGCGCTCAACATAACCTAGTCATTGGAGGCACATTGTTTCCACATCGTAACTGCCATAAGATAACATGGGTTTCTCCAGACCACGTTACCGAAAATCAAATAGACCACATAGTCATAAGTCGCAAGTTCCGACACTCTCTGTTAGATGTCAGAAATAGAAGAGGGGCAGATGTTGGAAGTGACCACCACCTAGTTTTGGCGGAATTCAGACTGAAGATAGTGGCAAATAGAACCAAGCTCAATCATAGGTGCAAGAAAATAGAGGTGGCAAGATTAAAGGACCAACAGATCAAAGAAACATTTGCCCTTGAACTACAAAACAGATTCCAGGTCCTCTCTGAAGAAAACTTTATGGAAGAGGGAATTGAAATGTGCTGGCAAAAAATCAAGAACTGTTATTTAGATGTGGGAGAAAAAATCCTAGGATTTAAGACACATCAAAGGAAGGAATGGATCTCCGATGCTACATGGAATGAAATCAGCCACAGGAAAGAACTAAAACTTAAGTTAAATTTTTGTAAGACGAGCGCAGAAGAGCGAAGCGCAGAAAGAATACATGAAGGCAAACAAAAAAGTGAAAACATTGCTACGTCGAGATAAAAGGAAATGGATAGATGAGCAAACAAAATTAGCAGAAGAGGCAGCAAGACAAGGAAATATGAAAGACCTCTACAACATTACCAAACGGTTGTCAATGAAGAACTTCAGACATGAAGGACCAGTTAAGAACAAGAATGGTGTGATGCTTACAACTCAACAGGCACAGCTACAGAGATGGGAGGAGCACTTCAGGGAACTGTTAAATTGTGAAGACAACCAAGAGAAACAAGTACGAGATGTTCCAGAGGAAGTCGAAGAAGACCAAAATATAAATTTGCAGTGTCCCACAATGGACGAAATTAGGATTGCCTTGAAAACACTAAAAAATACAAAGGCTCCAGGCCTAGACAACATAGTACCGGAGCTCTTAAAAGCCAATACTGAAAGTACTGTTAAAATACTCCATCCTTTGCTGAAGCATATTTGGCTTGAAGAGAAATCTCCAAAGGAGTGGAAAAATGGCTTGGTGGTAAAACTCCCAAAAAAGGGAAATTTGTCAGACTGTAACAACTGGCGTGGTATTACATTGTTGTCAGTGCCCAGTAAGGTCCTCACCAGAATTATTTTAAACAGAATTAAAGAATCCCTTGAAAAGCGACTGCGTAAAGAACAGGCCGGTTTTAGGGCACAACGCAGCTGTGTTGATCTTATTAACACTCTTAGGATCATCTTAGAGCAAAGCAAAGAATTCCAAGCAACCATGTACCTGGCATTCATTGATTTTCAAAAGGCCTTCGATTCCGTGAAACATAAAGTGCTCTGGCAGGTGTTGCGGAAGTATGGCATACCACAGAAGATCTTAAACATCATAAAAGATCTATATGATGGCTACGAATGCTGCATACTCCACAAGGGAAATATGACAGAGCCCATAAAAGTAACAACTGGAGTCCGGCAGGGTTGCATTTTGTCACCAACACTTTTTCTACTCATTCTAGACTCTGTTATGAGAAGAGTCACAGCAGGCAGGAGACGAGGAATCCAGTGGGGGATCCTTGAACGTCTGGAGGGTTTGGATTTTGCAGACGACATAGGTTTATTAGCTCCAAGGCTGACTGATATGCAAGCTAAATTAAGCTTGCTGAAAGAAGAAGCAGAGACTGCTGGCCTCAAGATAAATACAAGCAAAACAAAGGAAATGAGAGTAAATTCAGGTAACATGGAGATGCCCCTGTTAATAGGTGAGCAGCGAGTGGAGACTGTCAACTCATTCCTGTATCTGGGTAGTATAGTGGCGGAAGATGGCGGAGCTGGAGATGACGTGAAAAACCGCATTAAAAAGGCAAATGCTGCCTTCATACAATTGTATCCAATATGGAAAAATAGAAATATCACATACAAAACAAAAATCCGTATTTTTAATACAAATGTGAAGGCCGTCCTTCTGTACGCCAGTGAAAGCTGGAAAATGGATAAAAAGATAACAACCCAGTTACAAAGCTTCATAAATAGATGTCTTCGACGCATCATGAATATCTGGTGGCCAGAAAAAATATGTAATGAGGAGCTCTGGCGAATAACAAACCAGATACCTATAGAAGACCAGATACGAGAGAGAAAGTGGGGCTGGTTGGGGCACACCTTGAGAAAACCAGATGGAGCCATCGAGAAAAAAGCATTGGAATGGAATCCCCAGGGAGCAAGGAAGAGAGGAAGACCAAGGGGCACATGGAAGAGGACAGTGGAAGGGGAAGCAAAAAGAGTTGGCAAGACCTGGGCAGAATTGAGGCAAATGCCCAAAGACAGAGACGGATGGCGAGTTCTCCTGGATGCCCTATGCCCCCATAGGGGCCAAAGGAATTAAGTCAAGTCAAGTTTCTGCAAAGAAAAATTATGCTGTGACATTAGTGTAATTTATTCCACAATGTATATGAACATTGCCTAGCTCACTTACAAATTCGCTGAGTGATTACTATGTTAGACTCATATTTGAAAGGAGTGGAATTCACTTTCCCTATTTTCCTGTGCTTCCCTAAATTGCACCCTCTGTGGTAGGCCAAGAAACTGTTCCACCACTTTACCTGTAGTAGGCTGTACTGACATCACTGTAGAGTTTCTCTCTCTCTCTCTCTCTCTCTCTCTCTCTCTCTCTCTCTCTCTCACACACACACACTCACACTCACACTCACACTCACACTCACACTCACTGCACAAAGAGCTGCTTAATGGAAAAGCACTTACTTGTACTGAATGTGAGATTATGTTAATTGAGTCATTGTAGTGTCTGTACCACTTCATTTTCTTCTTCTTTGAGTCATTGTAGTGTCTGTACCACTTCATTTTCTTCTTCTTGCCTCTTCTTGCATTCATTGGCTGCTATGAGTATTTCTCTGTAGGTGGCTGCTACTTGATGTGTGAATTAGAGGCATACCATTTAAATATTGTTTATTGGAGGTGATGGACTGTACTGAACCCCATAAATTCATCACTATACAAATATCTCCTCCTCGTATACTGTTTGTAATGCAGTTGTTGCACTTTTGTGACATATCATTTTGTATCACAATTGAGCTCTTGTGTGCTTGCCACACTGTAGATACATGTTATTGAATCAGTAGGGAATGTTATCTATATTATATCCTTGCACCTTTGTGGTACCTTCAGCTCTTTTCAGATTCAGATTAACATAACTACCGCCGTTGTTTAATGAAAAATCAGTTTCGATATAATTAAAAATAGTAGCAATACAGTAAGTATATAAACAGATTTATCCTTCATTTTTTGTTGGTGGCCATTGCTTAACAGTTATTGTTTGTTGTTAAATCATTTTGATTTGGCACCTAACTGCAAACATTTCTCACCATACACTTACTCGTACCATCGGTTTTTCTCACAATATTGGCCAGTCCTCATCCCACTGCTCTCTGCTATAGGATATGCTGCCTATGTTCACCTGTCTGTGCACACAGTGACTTGCTGCTTTGTATCTGCAGCCCTGGTTGTGTGCCATAATGGGAAGTTGTTATAGTGCTTATTGAAATCAATGTTAACTTAAAAAACTGAAAATGTACAATGTATTGTGAAGGGAATGAGGCCACTGCAGATTTCTCTCCTGATCCTTGTCTGTCATAAGTTTGTGCTCCATCTCAGATGTCCTCATCAGTGTTTTCTCCAAAACACACACACCTATGAAAATAATTCTGAATCAAATTGTCCATAGCATAACACATTCAAACAAATCATTTCTCATTCACATAGTATTGTGGCATTTGATTTTAGTATTTATAACTGGAAACTAAGGTGGTTGACACATTTTTATCTGTTGTGGGTATGTAACTGTTGAATACTATAGACTAGTGGTTGTCAAACTGTGACCCAAGGGTTACATGTGTCCTGAGTCAGGTGTTTGTGCAACCCACCGTTCTCAGCTGTATGTTTTAATGACATACAGCTGAGGACCGCAAGTCATACGAATACTTGTTGTGGTCCACATTTGGACCACCGGCCACAGTTTGATGACAACTGTTGTAGACAGTCTCTCCACAGGTTTTAGTGTCCCACTTGATTTACTCCTTGCAGTATCGGATCACAAAACTTTAAATTTATCATTGTATGTGGTAACACTGCTGTACAGATTTTTTCCTAGATTAAGTCAACTGTACTAACAGATTTAAGTTTGGTAATTTTTAGACACACTGCTTCTTTGCATAGGCACTGTAAAGGCAATCCACCAGTAAGCCTTCAGTAACAATGCTATGTAAATAAGTAGTGCTACCAAGATAGGTTTCATAATATCCTTTGATGAGTAAGATGCAACATTTGCTTTCAGTTGAAAAGTAACTGCTGTTTTGTAATTTTACCTTTGAAAATAATTTTCTTGGTTGTATCTTGCCGGTGCATAATTTCGGGCTACTGGTTTGAATCAAATCACTGTGTATGGTGGCACAAATATATACAAGGAAAATAAATATTCAATGGGACAAAATGGATACTGTTTCAATGTTTATAAGAATGTAGAATATCAAAATTGGTGGTATAAGCCACGAATGTGTTGAACATTGATGGATAGTAAATTACAGTATTGATGCTGTGGAGTATGGCATTGTTGATGTATTTTCTTTTAGTCCCAGAAGTGTTTCTATTCCTAATAATTACATTTTCATGTTAATGCTGCTATTGACTGTTAGGAGGAAAGATGCATATGTAACTCACACCGCAAAAGGTAACCACTGCTACCTGCTATAACTTAATACTTTAAATGAATGACCATCACAGTGTAGAATGTTACCCATTTTTTCTAGAAATCACAGAGCAACAGAATGCAACCCATGGAAAATGTGGATTGTAAGAGAAGTTCATAAATTTATAATTACATTATATTTCTGATGAAATTCTTTATGACAAGTGCTCAAACGCGTGTGTGCATGCACGAGTGTGCGCACACACACATGCACATGCACTGTTTTGCTGGGTTTTGTAATTTATGTGTAGTCTCTTAATATTTATCAGACCTGTAGTGCACTCAATATTCTTTTTCTGTAACAAGTATTGCTTGTTAATGTTGATTAGACATTGGAAGAATTGCACATTAAATCTGAATTAATCAGTTACTTAGTTTGTGTGTTATAACAGTGATAATCAGATCTACAACGGGAGTAACCAGTGAGTTAAGATGGCTGTTGGAAAGACAAAGAGACCTTGAGTATCAAACTTTACGCGTTGACTGACACTGGATATACTGAGAAATTGTTGGAGGAATGTGTCAAACAAAGCCTCTGTGTTAAAAGCTGGTGAGCCACTCCTTTACACCTGTTACCAGGCTATCTGAGTGCGTTATGTGTATAAAAGTTGATTGATGCAAAAATTCTTACTTCCCACTACTGTGGTTCTATGGTATGTGTAGTGAGTATTTACCATCAACCTTCAAAGAATGTAGTTGTTAGCCATTAGAACAAAGGAATGCATATTGAATAAAATCATTTTGAGCGTTAGGCCACGTCATTGTAAAACACTAAAGTGTCTAAATCACTGACGTATCAATGGACTTGCTGTGGTCATCTTCAGGACAGTTAACAGCAGGATACTGATTAATGTAAATTCCGTACTACTGCTCACACGCTGTTGGCTGAGGTGTGTGGACGACACATTCGTCACATGGCCTCATCAGCGAGTAGAGTCTGCCTCCGTAGTGTAGCGGTGGTGTTACTGTCCAGCACGCAAGGGGCCCGGGTTTGATTCCCGGCAGGGGACTGGGTGTTGCGTGTCCATCATTATTTTCATTATCATTCACTCGCAAGTCACCGAAGTGGCGTCAACTAAAAAGGACTTACAATACGGCGGCTGAACTCCCTCGAATGGGGCCTCCCGATCAACAATGCCATATGATCATTTCATTTCATGAGCAAGCAGAATTAGATTTCATGAGCACCTCAATAGTTTGTATAAGACCATAAAGTTCGCACTAGAAATGGAAAACAACGGATTTCTTTCTTTCTTAGATGTGGAGGTGTATAGAACGAACTGGCATACTGTGACATAAAGTCTATAGAAGGCCGATACACATCAACAGACACCCGCGTGCGAATTCACACCACCATACAGCCCAAAAGAACACTGTGCTGTACACACTGACAGCCCGAGCTCCCCGCTTTAGTGATGCTGTCCACATAGAACACGAACTGAATGAGCTCAAGACAATATCTTGTGTGAATGGATAGAACAACAGACATACAACGTGTTATGCGGGACGACAAAACAAACAAAGGTACAGAAGAAAATCTTTCAGTTGCTCATCTGTTTTATGCGAGAGGCATCAGTGATGGTGTAGGCAAGGATCTGTGTCATGGAGGAATCAAACCCATGTTTCAGAATAATACACAAGTTCCAAGATCTGTTGAGGTCTACTATGGATCCCATGGATGCTCTCCACATTGCACACGTCTACAAACTTCAGAGTAAATGCAATGAAGTCTACATCGGTGAAACCAGATACCCATTAGCACTTGAATGTTGGAGCATGAATGTTACGTACAACTGGGACAGAATAAGAAGTCATCTGTAGCTGAACACCACCAGGAATGTAGACCTCTCCCCCAAATCAGCAAGCAACTACCAGGAATGTAGCTGTTCTATAAATTTTCTAGAACCTTGCGTGCTTCTTCAGCAGCCATGGATACACTAGTGTACAATAAGAAAATAATCAAATACCCTAACAGCATGAACATGGAGGATGGCTATAAGTTACCTATGACCAGGCTGCCACTGATTCCAACCCAGCAGGCCACGTTTGTTCGCCAGCCAGCAGCACCACTTGACTTGGTTTTAGCAACAGAAACAGCAGCCACGAGAGAATTGCCATGCGGCCTTATTGCTTTGCTGCAGGAAAACACTATCCAAGGGATACTAGCTGTCAATTTGCTATTGCCTACCAATCACCAATTAGAATTGCCTTCCAATCACTTACGAGAGTGGCACAGGCAGTACCTTGCTAGTATGCTCTCTCCTAGCAATCACCTGCTATGGTTGCATTCCACCAGGGTAGCTCAGGCAGTAGCCTACCATACAGCCATCTTCCTGCATAGCAACATCTCTTCAAATTGTCCAGTGATGTCCCAGACATGTGACATCAGGGGCTACAAGGTAACTGAAATCGAGAGTATGTAGGGAAGCCTTTCATTAGTATCCAGCAGTCAAGCATCGTGAAGGGGACCACAGCAAGTTGGTCGAAACATTGGCAGTTTAGTTGCTTTAGTATTTTACAGTGGCGTGACCTAATGCCCAAAACAGTTTTATTGAAAATGACATTGGTCTTGGAAGGAATACATAGATCAGCTTGATGTTATTGAAGTTTCCCTTCTTAAGTAGGAATGGGCCAAATGCTTCCTTGAATTATCAGACTTAGACTAAATATAAACATGATGGATTACAGCAGTTCGGAATGATATGTGACAAGGGTAATGAAATAGAACTAGACAATTGCATAAATGCCAAATGATCTCAACACATATGATGCTAACAAATTTGAATAACTACTAACTGGTTGTTTTTACAAGAGTTGTAATGTTAAGGGAAGTAGAAGTAATATTATGTATGAAGAAACCCATTATTTCTCCAGTCTTTACTCATTTTAAGTGTGTTAAGAAAATACTAAAGGTATGGCAAGAAATGTCCACCCTTGACCGAACAAATTTACCAATGTTTTACTCTGAAGATACATATCTTGAGATTGTTGAATGGAAATGGAATCTGTTAAAGATCTATGCTTATGTCAGCATTTTAAGTTGATTTTGCTGTTATAATTCTGTGTCAGGATAAGAATTTTGCATGAGTGTTAGACTGACACACACACACACACACACACACACACACACACACACACACACACACACACACACCAAGTTAATGAACAATTTAAATTTAGAAAGCACTGACAAAATTTTCGTAAGTATGAGGGTAGGCTGAAAAGTAATGTACACATGCTTGTAGAATGCAACCTAAATGACGTTGAGAAACATGCTAGGTGGAATGTAGCACCTCTCTATGTACACACCCAGTTTGAATGCATTCTGTTCATCCAGTTTATTTTAAGTAGCAGAAGTATGGAGACATGTTCTAGGGCTGGGTAATAAAATGGGAAACCCATAATTGTTGATGAAACAACAGTGGACGTCCAATCATTGCCACAGATGATAAACATCACAAACTCGGCAACGATTGGATTTAAAATGACCAGCGAATCACTTGAAAGAGTATCAAAAACCGTATTCAAATATCCAAGCAATCTGTCAGCTTTATTATTGAACAATTGGGATACCGTAAGATCTGTGCACAATGGGTACCATGCCATCTTGCAGACAATAATACTGTGAGCAGTTTTTGCCGCACTACTGTGATGAAGGAGATTTCTTCCTTTTGAACATTGAGGGGGCATGTGTCATAGGTCCATAATCATGACCCAGAAGAAAAAAGATGATGTTGAATATAGACATCTATTTTCTCCTCAGGCAAAAAGTTCAAAACAAAACCATCTGCAAAAAATATTCTTTTGATTTTGTTTATGCGTCCGATTATCTGGTATGAGGGGCAACAGTAAATTCTTCTCCCTATATAGAGGCTCTAAAAACATCTCCTATGCTGAGCTTGTTGTGTTAGATGCAGCCTGGTGCCAACAGTCTTGCAGCATGAGAGCACCATCCACACACTTCACGCATGGCTGAAGAGCCTCTGTAAAACTTGAAGTTTGAAATGACTCCACACCCTCCTTACTCTACTGATCTTGCTCCATATAATTTTTATTTTTTCCTCTGCTGAAGAGAGACCTCAAAGATAATCATTACATCTTGGACGACGAGGGGAAAGCAGCTGTCAAGTCCAGGATTCGAGAAAAGTCTGAAGAACTTTTTAGTGACAAAATGAAAAAACCTTTTACATGTTAGGAGAAATATGTTAGTTTTAAACAATGATTGTGCTGAAAAATAAATATATTATTTTGAAGCTTAAGAATTCTACTTTAATGTACTTCTTGCCTGATCTTCCTAAGTGTTTTTCTTTGTATCCAACAAGCTTGAATGCATTACTTGTCAACCTCCCCTCACAGGATTCCAGTTCATAATGGAATCCAGTCACACCAACCTTGTAACATTTTGAAGGTAAGCTGGTGGAAGATGAGAAAGTGTCTGAGCTGTGGCTCTTTATTTGTGCCCAGTTGTAGAAGTACCTCATGTAACCATTTTCTGTAAACATGCCTTGGTCTGTGTCCTTCACCTTCACCATTTTAGTTTCTATATTGTGAGATATTCTGAGATTGTGCTGGAGGCATTAGAACCACTTGCACAGTGTTAGTGTCCACACATTTTAATGGGCTATCCTGATCCTTATTAGGCCAAGACATTGGAAAGAACAATAAAAGAATGATAGAAATATACCTGTTTGATGATGATCAGCAAATTGTACATTATTCTTGGGAACATCTACTTTGTGTTGTACTGTGCACCCTTGCAGTTAATACCACCGATGGGTGGAATTCAGAGGTAATGGAGGGATTGTTAAATTCAGAAATATTGTGTGAGAATTTTGCTGATATGAGCTTACAGGAAAAAATTTGTCTTGTGTGAGTTACTGTCTGCTAATGATTTATTGGTAATCCGTTTGGTGTTCATCCTCGTGCAGGTTGGAGTGTGCAGCCCTGGACAGTACTGTGTGAGGAGGATGGGTGCAGGGCACCGCCTGCGGGCTTAGCAGCCCCCCCGTCCGCGCCGCTCTGCGCCGCGCCGGGGCCATGCAGCCGGAGCCCGGCCCCGGCCGCTACATTAACTCTGTATCAGATCTGTACGGAACTGACGAAATAGAGGTCCTGCTGGAGGAAATACGCGAACTGGAGCCCACGAGCTATCGCCCTGACGAGATCCAGGATTTTGAAATAGCTGGTAGCCGGACAGGAACAGGTTTTGGCAGTGCAGTGCCCATGGATGGGGGCGGAGGTGATGATGATGACTGTGGCTCACCCATCAGTGGTACTGTACACTCCTGGGATTCACACGCTAACTATCGCCATCAGCTGCCACGCTCGACTCCCTCTGCTTCCCTGTTCTCTGGTGTTGTGCTATATTGTGATGAAACACACCTCAAGTCATCTACAGGAGTGGTGCGAGTACTGCTTGTGGTAGGCCTTTAATTTATCCATATTTTAATAATAGTGTCTGAAATTGTTAATGCTATAAGAGCTATTTCTGTAACCAAATCATGCTCGATTTTATAAAAGACATATTCTTTAGCTACCTCTGTTGTCTTTGGTACCGAATATAATTTATTTGTCCGCCGTTAAACTATTTTCGAATGGTTATGCACATAGAAATAGACAAATCGTGGACAAATAAGTGTCTTCACTAACAAATACAACAAAGATAGACAATGAATATGCCTTGCAAGAAATTTTGCCTCTGAAACCAAATATTAAAGAATTATTTCATCATTTATTGATAAAGTGGAGGCATTTGTTAAAGTATTTAGTGCATGTCTTAGTCAGCTTTGCTTTTAAAAGGTCAATAAATTTCGCAGTTATTTGTAGGTTTTTAAACTTTGAAAAACTTGGACAGATGTGGATTCTAACCACAATTTTTTGGTTATGAACTGCAGGCTAAAACTGAAGAAACTGCAAAAAGGCAGGAATTTAAGGAGATCAGAGGGAGCATTAGGGATCGATTGACAGAAAAGGGGAAAGGAATACAATAGAAGAAGAATGGGTAGCTTTGAGAGATGAAATAGTGAAGGCAGCAGAGGATCAAGTATGTAAAAAGATGAGGGCTTGTAGAACTCCTTGGGTTAACACAAGATATATTGAGTTTAATTGATGAAAGGAAAAAAATATAAAAACGCAATCCCCTTTCATAGGGGAATACAAACGTCCAAAAATATGAGATTGACAGGAAGCGCAGAATGCCTAAGCAGGAATGGGTAGAGGACAGATGTAAGGATGTAGAAGCATACATCATCAGGGGTGAGATAAATACTGCACACAGGAAAATTAGAGAGACCTTTGGAGAGAAGAGAACCACCTGTATGAATATTAGGAGCTCAGATGGAAAACCAGTCCTAAGCAAAAAAGGGAAAGCAGAAAAGTGGAAGGAGTATATAGAGGGTCTGTACAAGAGAGATACACTTAAGGACAATATTATGGAAATGGAAGAGGATGTAGGGGAAGATGAGAAGGGAGATACAATACTGCGGGAAGAATTTGACAAAGCATTGTAAGGCTTAAGTCAAAAAAGGCCTCGTGAGTAGACAGCATTCCATTAGAGTTACTGATAACATTGGGAGAGCCAACCATGACAGATCTCTTTCATCCGGTGAGCAAGATGTCTGAGACAGGCGAAATACTCTGACTTCAAGAAGAATGTAATAATACCAATTCCAAAGAAACTGAACTATCAGTTTAATAAGTCATGGCTGCAAAATACTGATATGACTCCTTTACAGAAGAATGGAGAAACTTGTAGAAGCTGACCTCGGGGAAGATCAGTTTGGATTCAGGGGAAATGTGGGAACACGTGAGGCAATACTAACCCTGTGGCTTCTCATAGAAGATACGTTAAAGAAAGGGAAACATATGTTTATAGCATTCGTAGACTGAGAGAACGGTTTTGACAATGTTGACTGGAATACTATTTTTCAAATAATAATGGTGGCAGGGGTAAAATACAGGGAGCGAAAGGCAATTTACAATTTGTATAGAAATCAGGTGGCAGTTAAGAGTTGAGGGGAGTGAGACAGGGTTGTAGCCTATTCCCAGTGTTATTCAATCTGTATATTAAGTAAGCAGTACAGGAAAAGAGAACAATTTGGAGTAGGAACTAAAGTCCAGGGAGAAGAAATAAAAACTTTGAGGTTTTGTCAACGACATTGCAATTTTGTCAGAGACAGCAAAGGACTTGGAAAAGCAGTTGACAAAGTGGACAATGCTTTGAAAGGAGGATATAAGATAGGGTGTCCATTTGTCCTGCTTTTCCTGGGACAGTCCCGTTTTTTAACAAAATGTCCCGCTGTCCCGAAAGTTTTTTTGGGGACGCTCAAATGTCCCGTTTTTTTTCGCTAGGAAGCGTGTGATGATTTTCAGCATACCCCAAACATGTATCGAACTGTCAAAAATCGCAAGTAATTTTAAACACGCTATAGGTTACGAATAACAACAAAGATTCTTCTCTTCTAAATCGATCCACTGAATCCGTTCTTTTGATCCAGAGATACTCTACACCACTGATACTTGCTCTCTGGCTTTCGTCAACACACTGTTAATGTTTTGCACTGTGCAATCACTGTTTCATTATGCCAAAACGAAAGTGTAATTTTAACAGCAATATAAAAAGTGAGTTTCAAAGGAAACTGGTAGTGGAGAAACTGTAGAACGTACATTGTGCAGATCAAAATTGGTCGTGGTGGAAGGTCTGACGAGAATCACATTAAGACGAAGAAACATCGCATGAGTGATCAAACGAAAAGAGCAAATAAATGCGTGAGTGACTACTATGTACACTTAAAATCAGTAACAGAAATGGATAGGCAGTTGGCAGCACGAAGAGCTATGTTTGCATACCACAGTGCAATGCATAACCATAGCTTTAAGTCAATGGATTGTACTACAGCAGTTGTTAAAAAACTTTTCAGTCCTAAATTCACATGTGGACACACAAAATGTACTGCAATCATTTCAAATGTTATTGCACTGTATGCAGCTCAGCAGGTTTTAAATGAACTGAAAAGTGCTTGATTAATTTCTGTAATGATTGATACATCGAATCATATGGATTTGAAGTTGGTTCCTCTCCTTATCAGGTATTTTCACCCTGAAAGTGGCATCACGGTGAAAGTGCTCGAATTGGTTAATTTAGCTGGAGAAACTTCAGATTTACTACAGAATTATATGCTGGAGGTTTTAAAGAATTATGATCTTGAGGGAAAGGTGATTGCAGTTTCTGCAGACAACACTAACACCAATTTTGATGGTAAGCAGAGGAAAGGAAAAAACAATTTGTTCTATAAACTGCAACAGAACACAGTGAATAATATAGTAGGTGTTGGCTGTCCAAAACATGTGGTGCACAATTCCTTATAAACTGGCTCAGATTGCCTACCCATTCACTGCCAATTAATTGTAAACAGAATCTACCAGCATTTCCACATATATACAGTAAGGGTTGAATCTCTGAAGTCATTCTGTAAGTTTACTGAACTGAATACAAAACTGTACTTGGGCACAGCAAGACAAGGTGGCTATCTCTACTACCAGCATTGGAAAGAATTGTAGAGATATTTCCTGCTTTTAAATCATATTTCATTTCCCTTGATAAGTGTCCTGTTATCCTTAAACAATTCTTTCATAACTCTGTGTCTATTGTTCTTCTATGTTTTCTTGTTAGCCAGCTAAAACATTTCTCCACAATTAAATCTATTGAGAAATAAGAAATCACAATAGTGGAAGTTTATCAAGAAATAAATAAATTATTGGGCAAATTACAATGTAGAAAATCTGAAAGATTTATCACATCCCTTGTGCATGAGACTCTAAGAAAGCTGGAAGAAGAGGGTGAAATTACAATAGAACAATTTCATGTTTATGCTGACATCATCTATGACTCTTGCATTGAGTATATTAAAGAATGGTGTTTACCGTTTCTCACACCTTCTAAACCATTTGACTGGGTTAATACTGAAAAGGAGCCGCTACAGTGGAAGGATATTCAGGACTGTTGTGTTTTTGTTAAAAGTATTGTACCAGATTTTCCTGTTGAAGAAGACTAACTGTTCGATGAATTTTCATGTGCACAGAACTTCATAAAAAGTGAAGGAGGAGGCAAAGAAAGTGTTAGTGCAACGTGGTGTAAAATATTTGCTTATTTCAAAAGTAAAAACATTAATATGAAAAACATGATTCATTTGATGAAGTTTTGTGGGGCAATTCCTGGGTCAAATGTTGCTGTGGAACGTGTGTTTTCGTTAGTGAACTCTTTGTGGCCAGATAAAAAAAGAATGAAAGTTGGAACAGTGAGGGCCTTGCTCATTGTCAAAACACACTTTAATGGTGTAACGTGTACTGACTTTTATGATACAATTTCAAATGAAAATCCACTTCTTGATAAAGTACATAAAAGTGAAAAGTACTGTGATAGTGTGGCAGAATAATTGTAAAATTTATTTGGGATCATCTGAGTGCACGTTGTGAAGGTAAACTTGTATGTGTATTAAATTTAGTCAATACAATATTTATGTCCCTTTTTTTCTTCTTTGTCCCAGGTTTTTCTCTAATTTATTTTAAATGTCCCCTTTTTCAATGAAAATGAAATGGACACCCTAATATAAGATGAACATCAACAAAAGCAAAACGAGAATAGTGGAATGTAGTTGAGTTAGGTGATACTGAGGGAATTAGATTCAGAAATGAGACACTTAAAGTAGTAAATGAGTTTTGCTATTTGGGTAGCAAAATAACTGGTATTGGTCGAATTAGAGAAGATGTAAAATGTAGACTGGCAATGGCAAGGAAAGCGTTTCTGAAGAAGAGAAATTTGTTAACATCGAGTATTGATTTAAGTATCAGGAAGTCGTTTCTGAAAGTATTTGTATGGAGTGTAGCCATGTATGGAAGTGAAACATGGACGATAAATAGTTAAGACAAGAAAATAATAGAAGCTTTCGAAATGTGGTGCTACAGAAGAATGTTGAAGATTAGATGGGTAGATCGTGTAACTAATGAGGAGGTGCTGAATAGAATTGGGAAGAAGAAAAATTTGTGGTACAACCTGACCAAAAGAAGGGATTGGTTGGTAGGACACATTCTGAGGCATCAAGGGATCACCAACTTAATACTGGAGGGAAGTGTGTGGGGTGCAAATCATAGAGTGAAACCAAGAGATGAATACAGTAAGCAGATTCAGAGGGATGTAGGTTACAGTAGTTATTCAGAGATGAAAAGGCTCGCACAGGATAGAGTAGCACAGAGAGCTGCATCAAACCAGTCTTTGTACTGAAGGTAACAACAACATTTTTGTCTCTTATCTATGACTTGTGTACTGTGATCTATAATTTCATTTTTGTATCGTCAAATGCTAGACTTTTTTTTTTTTTTTTTTCCTTCCCACCAACAGTGTAATGTAGTGGGTAACGGAGGAAGCATTCTGTATCCACAATGAGACCTCTCCAGAGACTTAACTTTATCTCTGAATATTGCACTACCAAAGAGAGATGAGTTGTATATTTGGCATCATACTGTGCAATTACAAAATCAAGTCACTTCTGAATAAGGCTGTCAAAATGGAACACTTCTCTGACCAGTGATGCTGCAATTGCTGCTATGTACACTTGTGATCAAAAGTATCCGGATACCCCCAAAATATTAGGTGCGTTGTGCTGCCACCTACTGCTAGATACTCCATATCAGTGACCTCAGTAGTCATTAGACATCATGAGAGAGCAGAATGGGGCGGTCCGTGGAACTCACAGACTTCAAACATGTTCAGGTTTTCGGATGTCACTTGTGTCATACGTCTGTATGCGAGATTTCCGAGCTCCTAAACATCCCTAGGTCCACTGTGTCTGATGTGATAGTGAAGTGGAAACGTGAAGGGACACGTACAGCACAAAAGCATACAGGCCGACCTCATCTATTGACTGACAGAGACCGCCGACAGTTGAAGAGGGTCGTAATGTGTAATAGGCAGACATGTATCCAGACCATCACACAAGAATTCCAAACTGCAACAGGATCCACTGCAAGTAGTATGACAGTTAGGTGGGAGGTGAGAAAACTTGGCTTTCATGGTTGAGCATCTGCTCATAAGCCACAAATTCGGAGGAAGTGGTGTTATGGTGTGGTAGTTTTTTCATGGAGGGGGCTTACATCCCTTGTTTTGCGTGGCATTATCACAGCTCAGGCCTACATTGATGTTTTAAGGACCTCCTTGCTTCCCACTGTTGAAGAGCAACTCAGGGATGGCGACTTCATCTTTCAACACTATCGAGTACGTGCATAATGCATGGCATGTGGAAGTTTGGTTACGTGACAGTAACATCCCTGTAATGGACTGGCCTGCACAGAGTCCTGACCTGAATTGAGTACCTTTGGGATGTTCTGGATAGCCGACTTCGTGCCAGGCCTCACTGACTGACATAGAAACCTCTCCTCGGTACATCACTCCTTGAAAAATGGGCTGCCATTCCCCAGGAAACCTTGGAGCACCTGACTGAACATATTCATGCGAGAGTGGAAGCTGTCATGAAGGCTAAGGGTGATTGACACCATATTGAATTCCAGCATTACTGATGGAGGATGCCACGAACTTGTAAGTCATTTTCAGTGAGGTGTCCGGATACTTTTGATCACATAGTGTATGCTGACAAGTATGGTGTTTTTCTGGCATATCTGCCAATTCAAGTCTAGGAAATTGGGAGTGTTTACTAACCTCAATACACTTCTTTTTCCAATATTTTTGACATTTTTGCGACGAAGTAATATTTTGTATAACAATTCTTTTGCAGCTTTTGTTGTGGCTACGAACAGATAACAAAGTAAGATTTAAAGAAAAAACTAATAGTGGTTTAATTTATAACCAAGAAGAGAATTTGAGTAGACTGCTCATTTGTTTTGTTCTGCCGTATTTTCTTGAAATGTCTACATGGTTCTCTTAGATTCCACTTTCTCCTTCTCTTCATACAGCCCAAAGCCATTCTCTTTCCTAGCAAATTTATATTAATTTAACCTGTTTACAGGGTTTTACATTAATACACCGATACTGCCATTGTCGTGTGTCTTTATGCTTCTTCCCAATTATGTGGTGGATGTTTACTTTGTTCTGGAAGAATTATCAACAAATATCTAAATTATGAATACTTAAGACTGAACTTCAGATATGTAGTTTGACTTTGGGAACTGTTTGTCATGACTATGACAGATCAGAATTTTTAAAATTACTGTAGAATGTTTGTAGGGGAAAGTAGGTATTAATTCCCATGTGACAAAAATTTTCTCGCACCTACATGCCAGGTGGCCTTTGCTTGTATTGTGGCCTTGTTACAATGGCCATTGTCCCAAGAACACAAAACATCAAATAGAAGATCATTATTTATCATTTGTTTGAGGTTTCTAATACTCCAGCAATGTAACAATTTTAATACATCTATACTCTGAAATCTTCAAACTTTGTTAATAGATTTTCTCAGAATAGTGTAAGCCTATCTTCAAGAGTCTTCCAGTTCAATTCCTTCAGTACCTCTGTGACGGTCTTCCACAGATCAAACAAATGTGTCCGTTTGTGCTGCCATTGTGTATACGTTCAATATCCCCCTTAGTCCTATTTGGTATGGGTCCCTCACACCTGAGCAATATTCTAGAACAAAGCACATGAGTGATTTGTAAGCAGTCTCCCTTGCAGACTGATAGCACTTCCCCAGTATTCTGCTTTATCCACAACTGACACTGTGTGATCACTCCATTTCATATCACTGCAAAATGTTACACCCTCGTATTCTTTAGAGTTGGCCAATTCCTACAGTGACAGTAGGTCAATCCAAATGAAGTTCAAAACAGTTTTTTAAAAAAAATTTACCGTTCACCTTTACTGAATGGTGGCCATTTTTGTTTGTAAGCGCATGACGATGTTTCAGTTTAGAGCCGTTAGCAAAAATATGAATATCTTTGCACTGGGTTAAGTTACAACATTGCAATTGACATGGTTGTTTTTAGAAAAATGTCCTCTACAAATTGTCTATTACACAAAATACTCTAAATTCAAAAATAACCAGTCAAAATGACCTCCAAAGTTTGGTATCCAAATTTTCAAAAATCCACTTTTTAAGCCTAAAAAAACAAACAAGTAGTGATTTATGAGAGTCTATTTTTTTCCAATAGTTAGATATCATACACTACTAGCCTCACATAGAGCAAGAACACTTACAAATGTTTCCTTAATTTTTGAAATTTGAAAATTTTCATTTTTTGTAAAGTTTGGGGTTGGTTATCTCAGGTGGGACTGAATATAAAAATATAATTTTTACGCAGTTTGTACACCTATATGATAGTAACGTACTGTAAAAATTTCAACATTGATATCTGACGACTGTGAACAAATATATGAATTTTTGAAAATGAGGAGATAATTCACATTACTCTACAATTGATCTTATGGCTGTTGCCTATTCATGTGTGATATTGGCAGGATATAATCAATTATTATTGAAGTAAGGTACTGAATTATATTACAAAAAGTGGAAACATCATTGAAATTAACATTTAAATTATTTTGACATACTTAAAATAAATATTTTCAGTTAACATCTTTCGAGATGCGACTGTTCCTAAAGCTTATTTCTTCAGACAGCTTCTGTGATATAGAATAAGACCTCTCAGTTGCTGTGGTAAGTTCAAGCACTGAAAGTTTTTTAAAACATTATTCATTGGTATCCAAACTTTGTCACTAGTAGATTTCTTGAATGATGATCTTGGGCCAGCAGGATGGTAAAAATGCACAAAAACATCATTGTTTTCCAAACTTATTCTTTCAACCTCTGCAAGCTTCAGTGATAAAGACAGAGATGTAATTTTACTGACACAATGATTGTCATAAATTTCGGTTTCTGATGTTACATAGCATCAAACTAAGTTTTCTGCAATGCCAAGGAATTTGTGGAAATGCCTTGTTCCTTTTATTGCTATACAGTCTTCAAATCTGGTTTGAAGTGTTGTTTTCATATGCAGAACCACTTCTTTCTTGATCAGAAAATGGTAATGCCATTAATATTATCCTTGCAAAAAAAAAAAAAAAAAAAAAAAAAAAATAATAATAATAATAATAATAATAATAATAATAATAATAATACGTGTCCTGTACTGTGAGAATTTGGTCTGTGGTTGGTCTTTGTATGCTGGCTTTACTTTCTTCACATTTTGTTGTACCTCCTACTCCATCACATGCATTCTTATCATGGCAAGATGCAAAAAAGTGCCATTCAGCCTCCAACCCACTACTTTGTGATTGCACCATGAAAATTTGCAAATGAAAAATTCTTTTTGTTCTTATACTGACTACCACTTCCATCTGAAAAGTACATCAGCTTCTCAATCTTGGCAAAATTTTCTTTTATGTAATTTATTACATACTTTTGAAACATGTGAACAGTCAAAGTGTTGTGCTCCAAGTAGTCACTTAGAATGCAAATTGAAGAACTGAAACTACATCTTTTTAATTTTTGAAGTGGAGAATAAATGGATGCGCTGTTGCCTGGTGATTGACCCAGTGGTACCCTTGTATTGCATCCTGAATCACGAATTTAGAATTTTCTGCAAAATCAGCTAGCACTATCCATTCAGTTTCATGAAGTAGCACTTTTTTGTCCTTCAAAAACTTACTTTTGATTTTGGAAACATAGTAGTGAATTTTGAGTTTTTGTAAGGTATGAATTAAAGATTCCAAGTACTCTTCCTGAGATTTAACCACTGTTATCATTTCTGCCCTGTTGGTTGTGACACACTGTTTGAAGGTAATACCGTCTGGCATTTCCTCATCATATTCGTGAAACAATTCAATAACAGTTTCCTTACCAAGGCATTTATTACACAAACTCATCATGCAGTCATAACTGTTAGTGTCACAGACCATTAAATCTAGTAACTCTTTGTAGTTAAGATCACTGATTTTTGCACCTGCGATAATCAGTTTAACGTTTTGATTATATAAACAAACACATACGGAATGTGTCCCTGAGGGTCCAGCCAAAATACACCACATAGGGCGGAGTTCACAAAATTTTGACCTTCCAGTTTTGCATTCAGGATGAGAATTTTTGAAAGCTACATAAAATTCATTTAAATTTGACAGCACTAGTCATTTCTGTTTTGTTACTTTAATTCCATTTTGAAAAACTCTTTTGCTGTCTTTGCAACATGGGCACATTCTACTGTTTTTATCATCATCAAAAAACTGCTGGATCTTCTTAATTGTTTCTTCACTTATACCTACTCCTTTCTTCTTTCCTAAAACTGGAAGAATGCCTTGCTGTTTCACTAATTTTCGGGTTATTTTAACCAAACAATGAGAACTGTTGAATTCATGAACTATTTTTTCTCTAGACCATGAGCCAGGGAGCAAACTTAAAATTTTAACTTTTTCCTCTTTAGATGTCACTGAACATTTAATTTTTAATTTCTCTATTAAGCTCAAATATTCAGTGTCAGATGATGCTGGTGGTAGCTTTTCTTCTTCTTTAGAAATAATGATGGTATCTGTATTATTAAAGCATGATTCCAGGTCTTTTCTAATTTTGTCCGAAATTTGTTGCACCTTATTTTGAATAGCTGCTTTTCTTTTTCTGCTACTTAATTTTATTATTTTTGAAGCAGGAGATAGTCTAACTTAGAACAAGCAAAATCCACTATGCTAATGGCTTTCTCATTAGGAATATAAATGTCATTAACAAGGTTACATGATTCTGGTTCTGGATTCACAACAAATATTTTTGAGTAACAGTTTGGGCACAGGGAATTTCCAGGAATCACATTACGTTTCACTTGGGAAGCTGTTTCACTCTCACATAACAAGGACAAATGTTCTAGTTTTATTTCACTCCAACCTTTAGTAATAGGGTTTTTATGAACTTTAAGTGTATCACAGCACTTTCTTCCAAAAATGTGGTTGTACTTCAGAATATATTTCTTCTTATAATACTCACACGCGCTGATGTAACAGAAGAACTTACTCGAAATTTAAACAAAAGTTTGTCTAACTTCAAGTTTTTTGTAACTGAACCGTAAACTTTTTTGTGACACACTTCACTTGCTATCTGTCCAACAGACCACTGTTCATCTATCTCTCAAAATTAATTACAAATTACACACAGAACAAAGCACGTAACACATTCTTCACTCTCGATGAAGTATGTTCATCCACTCTGGAGAGGTTTCAGAACAGACGGACTACAACAATGACACACCCAGGAATAATGCACTCCTTTACTAACAGTTAACCTAAATGTAAATGGTCATTTTTATTACCATAGAACAAAAGCAAAAACTCCTATTGTTTAATATTGCATAATTAAAAATAAATAAATGAATATTGGGTGATGATGTTAACTAAATGTATGTCACAAGTAAATTTTATTACAGTGAAACAATAAACCGTTTAAATAGGCAACAGCCATAAGATCAGTTTAGAGTAATGTGGATTATTTCGTCATTTTCAAAAATTCATATCTTTGTTCACAGTCAGGTATCAATGTTGAAATTTTTACAGTACGTTGCTATTATATAGATGTACAAAAAAATGTAGAAATTGTATTTTTATATTCAGTCCCACCTGAGATAACTAACCTCAAACTTGACAAAAAATGAAAATTGTCAAATTTCAAAAATTCATAAAAAATTAAGGAAACATTTGTAAGTGTTCTTGCTCTATATGAGGGTAGTAGTGTATGATATCTAACTATAGGATAATATAGACTCTCATAAATCACACCTTGTTTGTTATTTTTGGGCATAAAAAGTGGATTTCTGAAAATTTGGATACCAAACATTGGAGGTCATTTTGACTGGTTATTTTTGAATTTAGGGTATTTTGTGTAATAGACAATGTTGTAGAGGACACTTTTATAAAAACAGTCATGTCAATTGCAATGTTTTAATGTAACCCAATGCAGAGATATTCAAATTTTCACTAATGTCTCCAGATTGAAAAATTGTTGTGCGCCTACAAATAAAAATGGCCACCATCCAGTAAAGGTGCAAGATAAATTATTTTAAAAACTGTGTTGAAGATCTCAAATACAGGACAATCGCATAATAATTAAAATATTTAAAAATGGGCAAGCAACCATCACTGGACCGCTCGCTTCATATGGATTGACCCATAATATAGTCGTAGGATACCCCATTTTATTATTATTATTATTATTGACTTTTTTTTCTCAGACTTAAGTCTGGTTAAAAATGGAACGTGACGCGGACCTCGGTCAAGCGTGACTTCCTTGTAACTGTATGGTATATGTTATATTGCATTTAGGAACTTTCGGGTAATTGAACAAGTATCAATAATTACAGATTTTTGTAATTGTATATATATGTTTGGATGTAGCTGTATTGCATTGATGTACTGGTGAATATTGTGAGGTATGACTCCTGTAGTTGATAGTATAATTGGGATAATGTCGACTTTATCCTGATGCCACATGTCCTTGACTTCCTCAGCCAGTTGGATGTATTTTTCAATTTTTTCCCCTGTTTTCTTCTGTATATTTGTTGTGTTGGGTATGGATATTTCAATTAGTTGTGTTAATTTCTTCTTTTTATTGGTGAGTATGATGTCAGGTTTGTTATGTGGTGTTGTTTTATCTGTTATAATCGTTCTGTTCCAGTATAATTTGTATTCATCATTCTCCAGTACATTTTGTGGTGTGTACTTGTATGTGGGAACGTGTTGTTTTATTAGTTTATGTTTTATGGCAAGTTGTTGATGTATTATTTTTGCTACATGGTCATGTCTTCTGGGGTATTCTGTATTTGCTAGTATTGTACATCCGCTTGTGATGTGATCTACTGTTTCTATTTGTTGTTTGCAAAGTCTGCATTTATCTGTTGTGGTGTTGGGATCTTTAATAATATGCTTGCTGTAATATCTGGTGTTTATTGTTTGATCCTGTATTGCGATCATGAATCCTTCCGTCTCACTGTATATATTGCCTTTCCTTAGCCATGTGTTGGATGCGTCTTGATCGATGTGTGGCTGTGTCAGATGATACGGGTGCTTGCCGTGTAGTGTTTTCTTTTTCCAATTTACTTTCTTTGTATCTGTTGATATTATGTGATCTAAAGGGTTGTAGAAGTGGTTATGAAATTGCAATGGTGTAGCTGATGTATTTATATGAGTGATTGCTTTGTGTATTTTGCTAGTTTCTGCTCGTTCTAGAAAGAATTTTCTTAAATTGTCTACCTGTCCATAATGTAGGTTTTTTATATCTATAAATCCCCTTCCACCTTCCTTTCTGCTTAATGTGAATCTTTCTGTTGCTGAATGTATGTGATGTATTCTATATTTGTGGCATTGTGATCGTGTAAGTGTATTGAGTGCTTCTAGGTCTGTGTCACTCCATTTCACTACTCCAAATGAGTAGGTCAATACTGGTATAGCATAAGTATTTATAGCTTTTGTCTTGTTTCTTGCTGTCAATTCTGTTTTCAGTATTTTTGTTAGTCTTTGTCTATATTTTTCTTTTAGTTCTTCTTTAATATTTGTATTATCTATTCCTATTTTTTGTCTGTATCCTAGGTATTTATAGGCATCTGTTTTTTCCATCGCTTCTATGCAGTCGCTGTGGTTATCCAATATGTAATCTTCTTGTTTAGTGTGTTTGCCCTTGACTATGCTATTTTTCTTACATTTGTCTGTTCCAAAAGCCATATTTATATCATTGCTGAATACTTCTGTTATCTTTAGTAATTGGTTGAGTTGTTGATTTGTTGCTGCCAGTAGTTTTAGATCATCCATGTATAGCAAATGTGTGATTTTGTGTGGATATGTTCCAGTAATATTGTATCCATAATTTGTATTATTTAGCATGTTGGATAGTGGGTTCAGAGCACGACAGAACCAGAAAGGACTTAATGAGTCTCCTTGGTATATTCCACGCTTAATCTGTATTGGCTGTGATGTGATGCTATCTGAATTTGTTTGGATATTAAGTGTGGTTTTCCAGTTTTTCATTACTGTGTTTAGAAAGTGTATCAATTTAGGATCTACTTTGTATATTTCCAAAATCTGTAGTAACCATGAGTGGGGTACACTATCAAAGGCTTTTTGGTAATCAATGTATGCGTAGTGTAGGGACCTTTGTTTAGTTTTAGCTTGATATGTCACCTCTGTATCAATTATCAGTTGCTCTTTACATCCTCGTGCTCCTTTGCAGCAGCCTTTTTGTTCTTCATTTATAATTTTGTTCTGTGTTGTATGTGTCATTAATTTCTGTGTGATGACTGAAGTTAATATTTTGTATATTGTTGGTAGGCATGTTATGGGGCGATATTTAGCTGGGTTTGCTGTGTCTGCTTGATCTTTAGGTTTCAGATAGGTTATTCCATGTGCAAGTGTATCAGGGAATGTGTATGGGTCTGCAATGTAACTGTTAAATAACTTAGTTAGATGTGAATGTGTTGAGGTGAACTTCTTTAGCCAGTAATTTGCTATTTTATCATTTCCAGGGGCTTTCCAATTGTGTGTAGAATTAATTGCTCGGGTGACTTCATGTTGCAAAATTATCACTTCAGGCATTTGTGGTATCATCTTGTATGTGTCTGTTTCTGCTTGTATCCACCGTGCATGCCTGTTATGTTGTACCGGGTTTGACCATATGCTGCTCCAGAAGTGTTCCATGTCTGTTATGTTTGGTGGATTGTCTATTTTAATGTGTGTGTTATCCATTGTTTGGTAAAATCTCTTTTGGTTTGTGTTGAATGTTTGGTTTTGTTTCCTTCTATTTTCACTTTTTTTGTATCTTCTAAGTCGTTTGGCCAATGCTTGCAATTTCTGCTTTTTTTCATCTAATTGCTCTATTGCTTCTTGTTGTGAGATTTTACCTAACCTTTTTCGTTTTTTGTCTGATATTTCATTTCTTATAAATTGTGTTAGCTGTCCGATGTCTTTTCTCAGTTTTTCTATTCTGATCTGTAACCTGTGTTGCCATGCTGGTTTTGTGCGTTTCTTCTGTGTGTTGGTTTGTTCTGATCTCTGCCTAGTGTGTATATTTAGTGTAGTGAGTGCTCCTATATAAACCAGTAGTTGTAACTCTTCCATAGTTGTGTTTTCATTTATTTTGTTGTGTATGATTGTGTTGATAGTTTTTATTGTTGTTTCGACTTGGGGGTTATTTGGCGGTCTATGCAAGAATGGTCTAATGTCTGTATTTGTGTCTTTGTATTCTATATATGTCAGCTGAAATTTCTCTTCTATATCTAACACGTGTGTCTCTTCGTGTTCTATTTGTGCTTGTTCTGGTGGCTGTCTTAAGATTTCGTTTTCCTCTGATTGTTTAATTGATGCGTGTTGGTCTTTGTTTGTTTGCTCTGGGATGTTTGAGTCCATTACTGTGTTTTCTTCTTCTTCTGATTGCACATTATTTTGTTCTAGTATTTGTTGTACTTGTTGTTTGATGTTTTCTAATTCTGACTGGGGTATCCTGTTATTTTTGATTATTACACGGATCTGATCAGCTAGTCGTTGTTCTGTTAAAAATTTTAATTCCGGGTATCTGGTAATAAATGTTGTGTATACTTGTGATCTGTATCCAGTTGTGTTGGTTCCTAGGTTTGTTGCTTGGTAATAACAGAGCATGAGGTGTCGATTTACTTCATCTGACCATCTCATCCTCTGTCTTTGTTTTCCTTCTAGGGTGGTTGCAGGAAGCATATCCTGCAAAACACCTCTATTCGGATTTAAATCATTTTCCATGTGGCTAGCAGTGTCGTTACCATTGTGGGCGGGCATAGGGTTCAAGCGTCGTCCCCGACCATGACGGCGCTTGTCCGAGGCTTCTTTAGTTCTGTCCTGAACCAAGTAATCACACTAAAAGGGGGGTTAGCCCTATTAGTGGTTTGTTCTTTTCGTCGCCTTTTACGACTGGCAGAACATACCGGAGGCCTATTCTTATTATTATTATTATTATTATTATTTTTTTTTTTTTTTTTCATATTTTGTGAAGTTCTCAATTGTAAATTTCTGAAAACATAAAGCTAGATACCAATCTTTGTACCACTTTGAAATCTTGTAAGATCAAATATTTATGCAGCTTCTTTCAGACAGTGTTTCAGTATAGATAACTGCATTATCTCCAAAAATTCTGAAGTTGCTATTAATATTGTCTGCAAGATCATTAATACACAATATGAACAGCAAGGGTTCCAACACACTTCCCCGAGACACACCTGAAGTTACTTCTACATCTGATGATGACTCTACATCCAAAATAACATGCTACATCCTCCATACCAAAAGTCCTCAATCCAGTCCCAAATTTCACTTGGTACCCCATACGCTCGTACTTTTGACAATAAGTGTAGGTGTGCAGGGTGTATACGACCCGGGACAACCGGGAAATCCGGGAAAAACCCGGGAATTTTTTCATCCGGGAGAAAACCGGGAAAAACCTGGGAATTTTTCGGAATTCCGGGAATTTTTCGTTGTTTTAGCTTTCGGTTAAATTTTTGTAATTTTTACTGCAGAATTGATTTTCTAGCAAAGATCGTTATTGTATCCTGCTACTGGAGAATGATACTGCAGCAGTAAAATATAAACGAGAGGGAAAAAAACTTTAGTGGCAAAAGAAATGTGCAATTTACAACGAAACCCCGTGCACGCACAAGCGTCTGCAAATAACAAAAATATGAAAAAGGCCGTAGGGCGCAGACTGTAATTCTTCGTAACAATGAACTGCTTGCTATGACCATGACATCACAACTGTTCACATTAGGTTCGTTTGACCAATTGCCAGCGGTGTGTTGCGCTTGCGCATTTGACTCGCGTATAAGCAGTACCTTCTCCCGCTCCCCGCTACGGCGCTACTTGTAGTTTGGCTGTTTGAGTTGTAGTGGGGAGGGGGTTAACCTGCACGTGACCCATGTTTACGTTAAGTGATTTCGCTGCTTCTCTTCGTTTACAGCTCCCACGTCACATGAAAACAAAACGGATTTCTGTGGCCGTGAGCTATCAAGTGAATTAAAATACATTCACATGATTACGGAGGGCAAAAATATATTAGTATTTTATTTCCAAGTTAGTAGCAGTCAAGCATTAATCACCTTGCAGAACAATATTTTTGCAAGTTTGCTAAAGAAATTTGGCTTGATTAATCTTTCCGCTGAGGCGATCATTTTATTTGAAACGAAGTGTTTCATTCTACAGTATTGGCTAGTTCCAACTGTTCGCTGAATTTCAAGTGCACGTTATCATCTTTTGCCATGCATGGCATTATGCCATAATAAAGAACCAAAAATGAGATCGCATAGTACTGGTACTCCAAGAAAATTTACATCCCAAAAACCACACTGAAAAGCTTAAGATCAGATGGGACCTGCTTCATCGTGAATCTAAATTCAAATGGCTCTGAGCACTATGGGACTCAACATCTTAGGTCATAAGTCCCCTAGAACTTAGAACTACTTAAACCTAACTAACCTAAGGACATCTCACACACCCATGCCCAAGGCAGGATTCGAACCTGCGACCGTAGCAGTCCCGCGGTTCCGGACTGCAGCGCCTGAACCGCTAGACCACCGCGGCCGGCCACATCGTGAATCTGGAAAAAGCCAATTTGCACTTCAAGCTGAATTATGCATTTTAGTATGGTTCACAAAATTCCGATGCTCTTTGGAGTATCGTCTGATGCCCTGTTTCTTTGATGGTGTAATCGAAGCTCTCTTAGTGCTTTATACACACGAACATGTGGGCTTCCTACACCACTGCAGTTGCACACGCACAATAATGTCTGTTTTCTGGCGCTCTCTGGCAACTGGTAAATCGTACCTGTTTCTAACAGTCTCCGGGTAATATTGCGAACGGTGGTTAGAAAAGCGTTACTTTCAAAGTAAATTTCTTTTTACCCAAGATGAATTATGTTACGTGTGAGAAAGAGGGATGGATATCTAAATCACAGAGCGTTCAAAACTCAACAGTTTGAGGACCAGCCACTTACAAAAATTTCCAGCCGCGAGACATTTATGTCATAATTTTAAATTTACTGGCATATTTGTGTGATGTATCTTAAGTATAACACACGCAAAAAAAGATCAATATTACATGTGAATGCTTAGCTTCTGTTGTAGCGTGTTAATCTTAGAGACCAATATTATATCTGAAAGCTTAGCTTTTCTTGTAGATATACGTTACTGTGTACATTAATGTAAACCGTTAACTTTTCCTC
This sequence comes from Schistocerca cancellata, assembly GCF_023864275.1. NCBI lineage: Eukaryota > Metazoa > Arthropoda > Insecta > Orthoptera > Acrididae > Schistocerca > Schistocerca cancellata. Next base: position 32,851,346 of record NC_064631.1, on the reverse strand, counting down.
TTGTGTGTTCGCGCTATGTAACAAGTTATGGTGCTATTGGCTGACTAAAACACGTGTCCTGTGCTCTGAATAGCTGCTGTCGTCGTCTGGCGAGATCTCGTGGCTTGAGATATGACTCGCTTACAAAAGGACATATCAACCTCGGTTTCAACGCTCCAGAAACTAACGCGTTGTGTTTGGTGCAATTCGAATTTATACTTTCGTAATACGAAAATATGCAGCGTATATGTTGCTGCCCCGTCTTTTCTTTTTTTTTTCCGGGAAGTTCTACGTGATTGTATAAAACATTAACCATTCCAAGGATTGATAAGTTTTACAGTTCTGAGGGAAAATCTACGGAAAACGTACTGTCATTTAGCACGGAAAAGGTGTATTTTCGTCCGGGAAAAAGCATATTTTTTTAAACGGGATATCCGGGAGAAATCCGGGAATAATCCGGGAATTTTTTTTCCTTGTCCCCGTATACACCCTGGTGTGGTACTGAGTCAAATGCTTTCTGGGAATCCAGAAATTCTGTATCTAGCTATCTACGTGACTGCCTGACTGCTTTCAGTATGTCACATGAGAAAAATGGGAGTTGGGTTTAGAATGATCGATGTTTTTGGAATTCATGCTGCTTGGCATTGAGGAGGTCATTTTGTTCAAGATAACTTGTTATGTTTGAGCTCAGAATATGTTATAAGATTCTGCAACAAATCGATGTCAAAGATATTGGATGGTAGTTTTGTAGATCACTTCTGAGGCCTCAGCAGCTAGAGTCTGTGGTCACCAGCTACACAATCCGCAGCCCAGAAAGAACAGAAGGAATACTCCTGTGAAAACTTCCTACATCTCTCCAGCCAACCAACATCTGAGTTAGGTGGTTGGTTGGTTGATTTGGAGGAGGGGACGAAACAGCGAGGTCATCGGTCCCATTGGATTACGGAAAGATGGGGAAGTAAGTCATCCGTGCCCTTTCAAAGGGACAATCCGAGCATTTGCCTGAAGCGATTTAGGAAAATCACGGAAAACCTAAATCAGGATAGCCAGACACGGGTTTGAACCATTGTCCTCCTGAATGCAAGTCGAGTGTGCTAACCACTGCACCACCTCGCTCGGTTCTGAGTCTTCCTTTGCCAACTGGAAAGGCTCCAAGGAGTCAAGCAGAGGTAAATGATCTTCTCCTTTGGCAACTCAAAGATCCTCGTCGGCTCTACCTGATACCCTAGGCCAGCCGACCTCCGTGTTGCCCGTACGCACCAGTAACCAATTTTGTGCCGTAGACTCTGCAGGATGATAGAAGGAGATTGCTAACACTTCTGTAGACCTCATGGAGCAGAATCCTACTTGCTCTGTGCCCCCTAGCAGCAGGTCTTCGAGGGCTGGCAGTTGACCGCCACTGAGGTGACACCCCTTCATTTTTTCTTTGTCATGACTCTCCTCCTATGGAATGTTAGCAGTCTACGATCCAACAAATAGGATTTACGGCTGTTCTTAGAATCGCAGTGTCCACTTGTTCTCTGCCTTCAGGAAACAAAATTGTGTCCTCATGACCGATTTGCTCTCTCGCATTTCTTTCCAGTCAGTTTTGACCTTCACCCTCCCCCCCCCCCCCTCCCCCTCCCGTGGATGGCATTTCATCTCATGGGGGAGTCATGCTGCTCATACGGGATGACACTCATAGTCAACCCATCTCCCTGACTACCTGCCTTCAAGCTGTTGCAGTTTTAGTTACAATTTTTTTAGTTTTCATTAACTAGTTCTTTTAACAGTTCCACTCCCTCTTCCGTTATGTGGGCCAACCTCCGACGACTCTCTGGGACCAAGATCCATTCTCCAATTTCCGGCTTGACAGTAGCAGATGATGTCATCATGGACCGTATTACTATCTCCAACACCTTGGGCTGCCTTTTTGCGCAGATTTCGTTCTCCTCCCACCATCACCCTGCCTTTCTTAATTGGAAATGAGCGGAAGAGGCTCGGGCAATACCCTTCCCCTCTCAGAATCATTAGTGCTACAATGCCGCCTTTACTACGAGGGAACTAGATCGTGCTCTCACTTCATCCTCTGTCGCAGGGCCAGATGATGTTCACATTCAGATGTTGCAGCACCTTTCTCTTGTGGGCAAGAACTTCCTGCTTCATATGTACAACCGCATCTTGGCAGAGGGCACATTTCCCAGATGCTGGCATGAAGCCCAGTAAGAACAAACGTCTTCCTTGTAGCTACCACCCCTCACCAGCTGTGGTTTCAAGATAATGGATCGTATAATTCCTGCCTGGCTGGTATGGTGGCTCAAGTCTCACAATTTACTAACCACTGCACAGTGTGGATTTTGAGCATGCTGTTTTGCAGTTGACCATCTCGTCACTTTGTCCACCCATGTCACAAATGGTTTTCTGCGGAAATCCTAGACTGTGGCTGTGTTTTCCTATTTGGAGAAAGCCTGACACCTGCTGGAGGACTGGTATCCTCTTTTCTCTCAACGTGTGGTGCTTCCTGCCCTGTTTTTTCCAGGAATTTTTAAAAGATGTAGTTTTCATGGTAAGTGTGGGTTCTGCTTCGGTGGACACCTTTGTCCAGGAAAACAGTGTGCCTCTGGGTTCTATCCTGAGTGTCATCCTCTTTGCTATCGCCATTAACCCTATAACGGCGTGACTCCATTGAGCATCTCTGGCTCCCTTTTCGTTGAGGATTTTACCATATATTGGAGTTCTCCACAGACCTATATCATTGGGTGGTGTCTTTAGTGATGTCTTGATCATCTTTACACCTGGAACATCGATATTGGCTTTAGTTTTTCAACTGACAAAACAATTTGTAAGAATTGATGGCGGTGCAATTGGTTTCTCCCACCGTCTTTACATCTTAGGCCTGTTGTTCTTCCATTCATAAAACTACGAAATTCTTGGGGCTCATGCTCGATAGGAAACTTTCTTGGTCCTCCGACGTGTCTTAGCTATCCTTCAGTGTCCTATGTGTTCTTAGTGGTACTTCCTGGGGAGCAGATCGAACCACCCTCCTCCGTTTGTACCTGTCCCTTGTCTGTTCGAGGCTAGACTATAGGTGTTTTGTTTGTGTGTCTGCACATCCGTTCCTCTTGTGCCATCTCAATAATACCCACCATTGTGGCATCCATTTGGCCACTAGCGCCTTTTACACTAACCTGGTTGAGGGTCTGTATGATGAAACTGCCAAACTACTGCTGTCCTACCACCGTGACTTTCTCCTCAGCGGATATGCATTCCGTTTGTCAGGACTGGCCACCTATCCTGTGCCTCCTTCTTCGATGACTCCTTCAATCACCAGTATGGGGTGCATACCTCTTGTCTGTTACCTCTTCGAATTCTTTTTTGGCTCTTGCTCCAGCAGCTGTGCATACCTCTTGTCTGTTACCTCTTCGAATTCTTTTTTGGCTCTTGCTCCAGCAGCTGTGCATACCTCTTGTCTGTTACCTCTTCGAATTCTTTTTTGCTCTTGCTCCAGCAGCTTAACTTCACGCTACCTGCAACTTCCGTAGTGGGTGTAAACACTTCACCACCTCGGCTTCATGCAGCGGCCCGTGTTCACCTTGGCCTTCATTCATTTCCTAAGGACACTATTGCAGCCTCACTCTATCGCCTTCAGTTTCACGACCTTAAAACGGAACTTCGTGATTCTACCTTTGTGTACACTGATTGCTCTCAGACTAACTGTAATGTCGGGTGTGCCTTTGTCATTGGCACCAATGTTTTTTGCTATTGGCTTCCAGATCACTGTTCTATATTTACAGCAGAGCTCTTTGCCCTGTATCAGGCCACGCAGTGCATCCAGCAACACAGGCTTTTCAATTGCTGTGTCTGCTCCGACTCTCTCAGTGCCCTTCAAAGCCTCTTTGCTGCACACCATCCATGCCATAGTGCAACGGGTCCAGGAAAGCTGTCACATGCTCACTCTTGATGGAGCCAAGGTGATTTTTATACGGATTCCTGGTCACATCGGTCTGACAGGAAACACGGCTGCTGACGCTGCTGCCGAGGCTGCAGTCCTCGTACCTCAGCCCACTGGTTCTTACATTCCCTCCGATGATCTCTGTGTTGCTGTCTGTTAGCAGGTGGTGTCACTTTGGCATCGCCACTGGCCCTCCATTCATGGGAACAAACTCTGGCTTGGACGATCTCCTCTCGGTTGTCTCGCAGGGAGGAGATCACGCATTGAGCACTGACTTTTTAGGCATCGCCATTTGTTAAGTGGTGCTTCCCCACCACTTTGTACTCATTGCACTCAACCTTTGGCAGTCTGCCATTTCCTGACAGAATGCTCTTTTTTTTAGCTACTTACGTTCTCGTGTTTGTTTGCCGTCTGAATTATCAGCCATTTTAGCGAATGACATGTGGGCTGTTACTTTTTATCCATCGTAACAGTATGGTGAAGGACATTTAACTGTTAGTTTGTGACTTCTGTTTCTCTATGGTGTGTTTTATAGACCTTTCTTCACATCCCTGTTTTTAGCTATCTTCTCTTCCGTTGATTGGGTTTAATGTGTAGTCGCTTTTAACTCCTCTCTTTGTCTTCATGTTCTACAGCTCTGATGTGGGTGGGTATGACTAATTGTTTTTGCTCCATAAAACAAAACAAACTGTGGTCGTGCGTGCGTGCGTGTGTATGTGTGCGTGCGTGCACGTGTGTGTGCGTGCTTGTGCGCGTGTGCGTGCGTGTGTGTGTGTGCGTGCGCGCGTTCCATCTCTGATGAAGGCTTTGTTGGCTCATTTTCTGACAGTCTTTTTGTTGATCCTATCTGCAGATCAGCATCACTGTTAGGTGGTAAGTAGCAACTATCCTTTACATAATATTGTAACACTAATACTTATTTCGTCCATCTTTTTAGTGATACAAGGGTTAAATTGGGTTAATGCTCAAATGTTTTTCTGTATAAAGGAACATTTGAAGATTGGGTTAAGCCTTTCAGTTTTTGCTTTGCTACCTCAATCTCAGTTCCTGTCCCATTCGCTAGGGATGGGACACTAACTTCAGTGCCCTTAACAGCCCTTACATACAACCAGAATTTCTTTCAGTTTGGTGAAATATCATTCAACAGTATTCTGATATGATAGTCATTGAAGACATCATTCATTGCTCTCTTGACAGCTAAATAAGTTTCATTCAGCATCTCTCTATCTATAGCCCTATGCATTGTTTTACACCTACTATGCAATGATCTCTGTTTCTTTAGAAGTGTATTTTATGGTGACAGCATACCATGGAGGTTCCTTTCAGTTATGAACTGTTCTACTGGGTACCTCTACCAGCTTCTGCCTTGTGATGAAATTTCCAGTTCTTCATTGAGATATTACACAGCTGGTTTTGTATCTTGTTTACTGTATGTATATATTTAAAAAAAAAAAAAAAAAAAAGGCGTCATGGTCACTGACACCAATTTCGATATGGAGATCCTCAAAGAGTTCAGGTCTACTTGTTGCCATTAGAACCAATATATTTTCGTCATGAATGCGGTTCCTATCTATCTGTTCTAGGCAGTGTTCAGAGAGTAATGTTTCACAGGATGTCCTATCATGCCCACCATTAAAAAAAAAAAAAAAAAAAAAAAACACTGCAATTTTCCAATTAATTACAGTATGATTGGGGAACGTGGGTACAAGTGAACTGAGGTTTTCTCTTAAGTTTTCAGTTACATCAGGAGATGAGTCTGGTGAGTGATAGAATGATTGAATTATCGTTTTGTGCTCACCGCACCTCACCTCTGATACTGAGTATTCCCAAGCCAGTCTCACGTGCAGCTTCAGTTTCTGTCGTGATGGATTTGAGTTTCTTTTCTACCACAACAAATACACCACCTCCATTTCCCATGTGTGTATCTTTTTGATGTACTCTCAAAATTTCCCCAATATCTCGCTGCTGTCAATTTCAGGTTTCAACCAGCTCCTTGTACCTAATAGTATTTGAGCTTCACTGCTTTTCAGGAGCGCTTCAAATTCTGGCACTTTGTTGCTGATGCTTCAGCAGTTTATGATTAGGATTTTATACTCTCACTTGTGGGAGGCATTTCTTTCGGTCTTACACTGATACTTCTGGGTTTCCTACAGCTATTGTTATCTGGTTAGAATGGAAGGTTGCCTGATCTAAAAACCCTTGTGTGTACCCCGCACACACTCGGCTACTTGAGTAGCAGCCTCTGATGTGTAGTGCGACCCGACTCATTTAAGGGACCTCAACAATTGTCAACCCTATGGTGCAAGTCCAGGAAGCCGCAGCCCAGCTTGCCGTAGAACCTTCAAAGTCTCTGGTTCAGTCCTTCCAGTCAACTCGGAACCAAAGGGCCGCATTCAGTTCTGGAGATAATGTTACAAATTTGAACTTTTTGAAACTCCATGCGCAAAGCTAGCTTTCTCAACCTTCTCTGCCAATCGCTGGAAAGACCCAGGAATGACCTCGGAGCTCAGGCGACAGGCATTATTTTTCCCAACATGTGCCATGATTGAACGCTACTCCCTCAATGGCTGCTGGAATGACATGTTAGATATGCTGAACAAGGCCCCCAGGCATACACACTGAGTGGGCCTTGTGTTCTTCCCTGGCCCTTGCTGCCTTTTGCATAAGGGGTACCACCATTCGCTGTACGATCGAAGTGCTGATGGTTAATAGACCATATAATGAAATAATAAGCAACCAGTTGCATAAAAGAAATTTAATTTCTTTACCCGTTTCGGGCACTTATTGCCCTTCTTCAGAAAGTTATACATATAGCATAATTTGTGAGTGTCAACAATAAAGTGCATACACCATTATTGCAGTGGATTCAGTACTGTATTACTTATTGCTCATGTATATTTGTTGGGACCATGACTTTTTCTGCATGCACTTTATTGTTTATACTTGCAAATACTGTGATACTTCTGAAGAAAGGCACTTAAGTGCCCAAAACTGGTAAAGAAATTAAATTTCTCCTATGCAACTGGTTGCTTACCATTTCATTACTTACAACTACAGTTGCCGAGGATGGATAAAATTCTAAGATTGATAGACCCCTAATCTTTTGCGCTTCCTCCTCTTGACACAGGGCAAAACAGCTTTTCCCAAAACAGGTGAATTAGTCCCAATGTTTCAGTTTCAGTGAAAGACACACCTCAGACTTGTTGGTTAGGATGATTGGTACAACATCTTGAGTCCTCCCTGGTCCCTGTCCACCAAGCACAGGATACATAGATCTACCATTGACTTACTACTCAGTCATGTGGTTGAACAATGACAGATTCCGTACTTTCTTCAGAGGAGACATGATCCACAGGTGAGGATAGTATTTGAGGTACCTCTTATACCGGTAACATGAGTACGCAACTCTTGTGAGGTGTTTTTCTTGTGTTTTAAGTGATCGATATATTGTGAGATCTCAAGTCTTTACTCTTTTCCTGTAAAAAGTTACCTTCCTGTCCAAATTCTTCAGTTACCACCTTGTTTTCTCTAGATGTCGTGGACTTTCTATGCAGTACCACATATTTGACTGCTAACTACTTTTCCAATTCCAGAGGGGCGACGACTACAAAATTTAAACAATTCACTAAAAAATCACAAAACATTGTTTCCATGATTCTTCTATATTCAAATAAGTTCTTAACTGACAACAACTGATAATTAATGTAGCTTCTCAAACAACATATCCATACATGAAGCTTCAGTGCTTGGCCAAAATCATAAGTTTGTCCTAAACTCAAGATAGCATGGCATAGAGTCTATATTACCTCATCTATTTTTCTTTAGTGCTTGACCATTGTTGTCAGGCCCCTATCTTCTTTGGAGTCCACCATTCCTCCAAAGCACAACTTAAAAGTGAAAGTGACCGCTCACTGACCAGTCCGACGTGCCAATCATTTGACAGCAGTTAGGCTGAATTCCAATTGCTTATAAATGCCAACCAACTCATCCTATGTTCAAGAACAGCATTCACAGTAGGGGCCGCATTTTAGCCAGAGAAATGTATTGCCGGGCAGTGAACAAATAACTTTAAATTAAGCCCACTTGTTATCTTTCATCTGTTGAGCTAAAAAGTTGCTAATTCCCTATGGCTTAAATTAAAGCTGTTACCAAACTTGAAAACAGAGTTAATTTACAATAAATGTAGATTATATATATATGGCTACACACCTTTAAGGGAAAAATAGATGTAACACCATATGTAAGTTAGAATATATGCTACATTAACTAAGTCACAAATGCCGATATACTACAGTTTGCTCTTAGATTATGCAAAGGACAATAGCAGTTTCCCAGAATTGTCAAAAACAAACTTTTTTTTTGCATTGATATACAATGAAATTCAGGGGTGATGTTTTCTTTGGCAGTAACTGCGAATCACAGATGCTGATTTGCTGTGAAATAAGTTACATATCCAAAACACTTGAACTTGTAACTTAGGAATATATGGTTTTTTAAGCATTCAAAAATTATCAAAAGTAACCTATTTCTCACATAAGTATAATCATAAGATTGTGTGGCTTTGTATTGTGTGCATTTTACAACACACTATGAAATGTAAATTAGCCTGTGACATCAATGATGATGATGATGATGTTGATGATGATTCTCCAGCATAATGAGAAATACAGTCTGAGAAAGTAGTACATGAAAATTCATCAGCACCTCATGATCCATCCAGGAGATGTTTTTTTAAAATCAGATACTGGAATATATCCTGCTAGTGCTCATAAACTTTTGCTTCCTTTCTTGATGGGTGTACCTACATTACACGCTATTGCCTTTATTTGTGAAAAGCAGTGTCTTTGTAATGTAAAAAGGAAATACATTATGTTTAATTTGAGGTGTAAAAGGTACTTACTCATAGGAATGCAGGGTCATTGTAAAAGTGATTTACTATCTCCTTGTGTGACTGACTAATCAATTCTGGTTGTTGCTGCTTTTATGTTCAATCAGGTTATCATTGTGTCTTGATTGTTTGAATTGATATTTCATTGAATTTAGTACACTCAATATGGCAACTTGGAAAATCCATGTCAGTAAATACAGGCATGCCAGAAAAATGTAGACATACTTTGAACTGTTATTGAAAATTTATCTTCCAACCAGCAAGTTTAAATTTTTGGGAAAAGTAAGGCTATAGTCCAGTTTGAAAAATAAGTTTAAGTGAAAGTGCCGAATAGTGGCTAAAGTAACTGTTCATAATGGAGGTCATCAACATCAATACATTTCTGAGTATGAATCACGACTGATTCTGTACTTTGCACTAAACTGTCCAATGTGATTTCTTGCATGCTGTTTGAATCTTGTTCCAAAATGTGTCCAGATCATGTGGTTTGCAATGAGACACCACATCTTTTACTGTGCACCATAAGACAAAATTGTCCGGCCTAAGCTCTGGAGAGTGTGCAGCATATTAAATTGGTCCCATGCGTCCTATCAACTGGTCTCGTACATTTTGATCCAGGTATACCTGCACATCCCTATATAATGTTTGTATGGGAGGGGAGGTCATCTTGTGGGTAATAAAACTTGTCATTACTTTTCATTGTGCAAATGGCAGAGAAAATGGAATGATGAAACATTGTTTGGTACTTTTCTTTAGTTACAGTACCTTCAGAATGGAAAGGCCCAATGAGTCCCTTAGTAGATAAACCACACCACACCTTTACACCAGAGAGAATTCACAGCCTTTCCAGCAGTAATGTTCTTGTGCCCAGTACTTACAATTATGCCTGTTGACTCTTCCATTAAGTTTAAATTGTGTTTCATCATATGAAACCCCGTTCCCCATAAATACCAGTTCATGTGTCCCACCCCCAGGGATTTGCATCTCTTATGTGAGTACGTGCTTGGCACACATGCGGTGCTCCTTCCTTTTCCGTGCTATGTGTCTATCATCCTACTCCTCTCTCTCTCCTTCCATAGGAGCCACATATTATGTACAGTCGGGTAACCGAAACTTGTGAAAGTATCAGAAGATTTAGTTGCATTTCACTATAGGCTTTCTCTCCTTTCTTTTCTGATTTCTCCTGTCCTTCCTCCACTTTGGCATTTGAGGTCTATCTTTATCTCTTTCTGCCTCCCTGTGCGTGCCTGAAGGCTGGCTCATGCATTTGATGCATAAAGGGCGACTGGGTCATGTGTAACTTCCAGCATCCGGATCGACATATAGGCCTCGCGTGTACCCAGGGCGAAGGCCAGGCCCAGGGAGGGGTAATTGAATGAGCCGTTATGTTCCCAATTGCTGATAGGTTCCTCTGTGTGTAGTTTGGGAGGTGTGATCTGAGATGTGGGGGGGAGAGGGTGGGGGGGGGGGAAGGAGCACACCATCAGAGATGCTGGCATTGATGGGGATTCACCAGCAATTCCATCAACACAACCTCCGTCTTATAAACAGAAATGGAATGAGACCAAAGACACGATGAATCTTCCACTTGCACCCAGCTACCTTGTGGTGTCACGCACAGGAGGAGGTCAGAACTTTCCTACTCGTTCTCAGAAAGGTGTTGATTCAATTTCAGGCCCACTAAAGTCCTGAACTCACTTACACAATAGAACTTTGCTTCTACAGATAGTGCCTTTCAATCCCAAAAACTCCTAAAATGTATGCTCCTCTATAGATACCCTGTTCGTTTTGAAGCTTATCACGTACTGATGAATTCTTCACAGGGTGTTGGATACACTCGGCTGCTTGATGGTATGACTGGGGGAGATATACAAAACATTATCTCTCTGATCAGGGTGTAACTGCAGTCCATTGGGCTATGAAGAGGATTGATGCAGAGTAAGTGCCTACCTGCATCCTTTTCTCAACATTTGATCAATTGGAGCTCCCATCAAAGATCAAGGCAGGCTATGAAATAGTCAGCATTAGACCCTACATACCAAACCCAGCCCATTGCTACCAATGTCAGCATTATAACCATACTTGCATGTCCTGTAAAAATACACCCAAATGTGCAACTTAGGACAAGCATGTTCATGAGGGAGATTGCTCACCCCTTCCCTGCTGCATCAACTGCACTGGCAATCATGCTGCTTCATCCTGCAAAGGCCCTGTGTACCTTGATGAGTGAGCCATTCAGGAGGTCCAGGTGAAGGAAAAGGTACCCCTCAATATTGCTCGCAAAATGTTAGCTATCCAAAAGCCTTGCTTACCACTATTATCTGGCAGTTACAGTACCGTTGTTGCTATGTCATGACCCATGAAAGGCCTGGCCATGCAGACCTACGACCTCCAGTACAGTGCTATGGTTATGAAATTGCCTAGTGCTAAGGCGACGTCCTCATCTCCACCCTCTACAATTGCTCAACACACCAAAAAACCTTCGCCTACTCCAGTGAAGTCAATGGAGATGCAACCAGAAAAATAGAAATTGAAGAAGAAATACTCAAAGATGACTTCTTGCGCGTGTCAAGTCAGCGAACTTCTGGGTCCATGTCTGAAAAATGCAAAGGTACGAAGAAGCTGCAGAAAGACAAATGTTTTCCTCTTCACCAACTCTGAGATCCTCCAAAATAGTGACACTGCGTGACACCTCTGTCTGGCAGACCTCCGTTTTCACCATTCTCCACCATGGAATCAGCTGACCAAACCAGGGAGGTGGAAGTTACTGGTACCTCTGAAGAAATAATGGGACAAGATCCTCCAGTCCCAAACCCTGTAGTAGTATGCAGCTGAAATCTGATGCTTGGCAGCCACCAAAGTAATTTCCCCTTAGAAGAGCAATATTTCCTATAATCTAATATGGCTGTTCACCAATGGAATCTTTCTCCTAATTCATAACTGCAATGCCCGCCATCCCATTTGGGGCTCTCTGAGAACATGCCTGAGAGACTCTCTTGTGGCAAATATTCTCAACCAGCTTACTTTCATTTCTCTCAGCACTGGTGAAAGCACATTTATTTCAGACTCTAAACACATTGTCTCACACCTGACTCTGTCATTGTGTAATGCACAGCTTGGCCACAGTTTACAGTGGTCCATCTCTCAGACCTATACTTGAGCGACCATTTTCTGGTAGCTCGTGTCCCACCTGTGTGCAAGACCAACTACCAGCCTACCAGCTTCCTAAAGCTGGTTGGCAGCTCTACTCTTCACTGGCAGCTTTCAACGAACAGCATTTCCACAGCAGCTATGATCAGGCACAGTACCTTACGAATGTTATTCTTACCGCTGCAGAATGTTCCATCCCCCGAACCTCTTCCCAACAGTGATGTGTCCCTGTTCCCTGGTGGCCTGAGAAATGCCGCAACACGGTTTGTGTGTATAGACTTCCTCTCCATGTCTTTGAATATCATCCCACAAAGGAGAACTGTATTAGTCATAAACAGTTGTGCACAGAATGTTGTCGCATTATCAGAGATAGCGAAAAAGCTAGTTGATCTCTTACTAATTCTTTCAGTAGTTTTACTCTCTCTTCTGTTGTTTGGGGTAACCTACATTGAATTTCTGGAAACAAGGTACATCTCCTGATTCCTGGCCTGACTGTAGCGAACAATGTCACTGTGGATCCTATTGATATTTACAACACCTTGGATCTATACTTTGCAGAGATCTCAATCCCCAACCATTACCATCCCGCCTTCCTACCTCAGAAACAAGCAGAGGAGGCTTGAGAGATATCCTTCCTCTCTCAGAATCACAAATGCTACAATACTGTTTTTAAATATGAGGGTGTTCGAACATGCTCTCACATTATCACGATCCTCCACTCGAGGACCAGACAATACTTATATTTAGATGTTGCAGCATCTACCTCTTGATAGCAAGCACTTTCTCCTTCATATGTATTATCGCATCTGGACAGACAGCGTGTTTCCAAGATGTTGGAATGAAGCCACTGTAATTCTCATACCCAAGCCTGGTAAGGACAAACATCTTCCATACAGATATCACCCAATTTCCCTCACCAGGAGTGTCTGGAAGGTATGGTGGCTTGAATCTTTGCTAACAAATGCACAATGTGGATTTTGTAAGAACCGCTCTGCAGTTGATCGTCTCATCACCCTATCAACTCATACTATGAACAATTTTCAGTGGAAATGTCAGTCCGTAGCTGTGTTTTTTTGATTTGGAGAAGGCTTATGATACCCGCTGGAGGCCAGGCATCCTCTGTACAATGGACACGTGGGGCTTTTGAGGCCGCCTGCCCCACTTAGTGTGGGAGTTTTTAAAATACCATGTTTTCAAGGTATTGTGTGTGGGTTCACTTTGTCGAACACCTTTATTCAGGAGAACAGGGTGCCTCAGGGCTCTGTGTTGAGCATAGTTCTATTTGGCATAGTAATTAACCCTGTCGTGGACTATCTCCTGCCAAGTATCTCAGGCTCTCTTTTTATCGATGACTTTGTGATCTACTGCAACTCTCAATGGACCTATTTACTTGACCAATAACTTCAGCGATGTCTTGATTGTCTTTACTTGTGGAGCATTGACAAAGGCTTCTACTTTTCCACTGAAAAAACTGTGTCTGTCTGAATTTCTGGTGGCGTAAGGAGTTTCTTCCACTGCCTTAAAATGTTGGTTCTGTTGCTCTTCCATTTGTCAAAACCACAAACTTCATGGGGCTCAGGCTCGATAGGAAACTCTGTTTGGCCTCCCACATATCTTATCTGGCAGCACACTGTAACTGATCTCTAAATATCCAATGTGTTTTAAATGGTGCTGCATGGGGAGCAGATGGGAAAATCCTCCTCCACTTATACCACTCCCTTGTCTGATCAAAAATGGACTATGGGTGTCTCATTTACTCATCTGCACAACCGTCTATTTTCCGCCATCTCAACACAGTCCACCATTGAGTCATATGTCTGGCCACTAGAGCTTTCCACACTAGCCAGGTTATGAGTCTCTATGCAGATGTTGCCAAACTACTGTTGTCATACTGGCATGAAGCTATCCTCAGCAGATGTGCGTGCTGTCTATCCTCTGTGCCAAACCACCCATCCTGTGTGTCCCTTTTTTAATGACTTCCTTGACTGCCAGTATGGGCTAAGTGCAACTTCTTTGTTGCCTCCAGGAGTTAACTTTCGTATACTGCTTCGGAAGCTTAACATTATGTTACCACGTTCCTGATGGGTGAGAGCCCTTCACCGTCTTGGCTTCTTACAGAGGTCCGCATTCATCTTAGTTCCCTTCCCAAGGACACCACTCTAGTTTCAACCTATCACTGTAAGCTTCTTGAACTTTGCACACAACTTGTAGGCAGCATCTTCATCTACACTGACGACTCTTACACCAGTGGCAAAAAACAGTCAATACTGTCACTGCGCGATAGTGATGGAAATGTTACCGATGATGGTGTCACTAAAGTGGAGTTACTAAATATAGTTTTCCGTAATTCCTTCACAAAAGAAGAAGAAGTAAATATTCCAGAATTTGAAACCAGAACAGCTGTTAGCATGAGTGACATAAAAGTACATATCTTAGGTGTTGCAAAACAACTCAGATCACTTAAGAAAGGCAAGTCTTCCGGTCCAGATGGTATACCAATCAGGTTCCTTTCAGAGTATGCAGACACAGTAGCACCTTTCTTAGCAATCATATACAACTGCTCACTTGACGAAGGGTCTGTTCCTAAAGACTGGAAAGTAGCACAGCTCACACCAATATTCTAGAAAGGAAACAGGAGTAATCTATTGAATTACAGACCCATATCACTGACCTCAATTTGGAGTAGGATTTTGGATCATATACTGTACTTGAACATTATGAATCACCTTGAAGAAAATGACTTATTGATACATAGCCAACATGTATTCAGAAAATATCGTTCTTGTGCAACACAGCTAGCTCTTTGTTCCCATGAAGTAATGAGTACTGTCGACAAGGGATCGCAGATCGAGTCCATATTCTTAGCTTTCCAGAAGGCTTTTGATACCGTTCCTCACAAGCGACTATTAATCAAATTGCATGCATGTGGAGTATCATCTCAGTTGTGTGACTGGATTCATGATTTCCTCTCAGAGAGGTCACAGTTTGTAGTGATAGATGGTAAATCATTGGGTGGAACAGAAGTGATATCTGGCATTCTGCAAGGTAGTGTCATAGGCCTCTGCTGTTCCTGATTTACATAAATGATCTAGGTGATAATCTGAGCAGCCCCCTTGAATTGTTACCAGATGACACTGTAATTTACCATCTTACAAAATCATCAGACGTTTAATACCAATTACAAAATGGTCTACAGAGAATTTCTGTATGGTGCAAAAAGTGGCAATTGACACTACACAAAGAAAAGTGCGAGGTCATCCACATGGGTACTAAGAAAAATCTGATAAATTTTGGGTATATGATAAATCGGACAAATCTAAGGGCTGTCAGTTTGGCTAAATACCTAGGAATTACAATTATGAGCCACTTACATTGGAAAGACCACATAGATAATATTGTGGGGAAGGTGAAACAAAGACTGCGCTTTGTTGACAGAAGACTTAGAAGATGCGACAAACCCTCTAAAGAGACAGCCTACAATACACTTGTCCATCCTCTGCTGCAATATTGCTGGACGGTATGGGATCTTTACCAGGTAGGATTGACGGAGGACATTGAAGAAGTGCAAAGAAGAGCAGCTCGTTACATGTTATCGTGCCATAGGGGTGAGAGTGTCACTGATATGATACGCGATTTTAAGCACGCGTATGACAGCCTACACAGGAAGAAAATTATACAGACCATGAAAGAATTTAGAATCCCACTAAAACTGGTCAATTTAACAGAAATGACAATGAAAGCAACAGTGTGTAAAGTAAGAATAGAGCAAGAACTGTCTGGTGAATTCCAAGTACGGAGGGGGCTACGACAGGGAGAAGCGATCTCTACAATGCTATTTAATTTAGTTTTCGGAAAGGTTGATGTGGCAAATGCTGATAAACCCAGGAGGAACAATACTTAATCGACAAGTTCAAGTGTTAGCATATGCGGATGATGTAGCATTAATGGCAAGGAATGTAAGGGCACTAAAGGATACGTTAGAGGAAGCAGCAAGAGAAGTAGGTTTAGAAGTAAAAATAAACAAAACAAGGTATATGGTGATGGGGGAGCCCAATATAAATGGAAAAAAGAATTCAATAGTAATGAATGGGAAAGAATATGAAAGAGTGAAAACATTTAAATATTTAGGTTCTGTAATAACGGAGAACAATAAAGTTGTTGTTGTTGTTGTTGTTATGGTCTTCAGTCCTGAGACTGGTTTGATGCAGCTCTCCATGGTACTCTATCCTGTGCAAGCTTCTTCATCTCCCAGTACCTACTGCAACCTACATCCTTCTGAATCTGCTTAGTGTATTCATCTCTTGGTCTCCCCCTACGATTTTTACCCCCCACGCTCCCCTCCAATACTAAATTGGTGATCCCTTGATGCCTCAGAACATGTCCTACCAACCGATCCCTTCTTCTGGTCAAGTTGTGCCACAAACTTCTCTTCTCCCCAATCCTATTCAATACTTCCTCATTAGTTATGTGATCTACCCATCTAATCTTCAGCATTCTTCTGTAGCACCACATTTCGAAAGCTTCTATTCTCTTCTTATCCAGACTATTTACCGTCCATGTTTCACTTCCATACATGGCTACACTCCATACAAATACTTTCAGAAATGACTTCCTGACACTTAAATCTATACTCGATGTTAACAAATTTCTCTTCTTCAGAAACGCTTTCCTTGCCATTGCCAGTCTACATTTTATATCCTCTCTACTTCGACCATCATCAGTTATTTTGCTCCCCAAATAGCAAAACTCCTTTACTACTTTAAGTGTCTCATTTCCTAATCTAATACCCTCAACATCACCCGACTTAATTCGACTACATTCCATTATCCTCGTTTTGCTTTTGTTGATGTTCATCTTATATCCTCCCTTCAAGACACCATCCATTCTGTTCAACTGCTCTTCCAAGTCCTTTGCTGTCTCTGACAGAATTACAATGTCATCGGCGAACCTTAACGTTTTTATTTCTTCTCCATGGATTTTAATACCTGCTCCGAATTTTTCTTTTGTTTCCTTTACTGCTTGCTCAATATACAGATTGAATAACATCGGGGAGAGGCTACAACCCTGTCTTACTCCCTTCCCAACCACTGCTTCCCTTTCATGTCCCTCGACTCTTATAACTGCCATCTGGTTTCTGTACAAATTGTAAATAGCCTTTCGCTCCCTGTATTTTACCCCTGCCACCTTCAGAATTTGAAAGAGAGTATTCCAGTCAACATTGTCAAAAGCTTTCTCTAAGTCTACAAATGCTAGAAACGTAGGTTTGCCTTTCCTTAATCTTTCTTCTAAGATAAGTCGTAAGGTCAGTATTGCCTCGCGTGTTCCAGTATTTCTACGGAATCCAAACTGATCTTCCCCGAGGTCGGCTTCTACTGTTTTTTCCATTCATCTGTAAAGAATTCGCGTTAGTATTTTGCAGCTGTGGCTTATTAAACTGATTGTTCGGTAATTTTCACATCTGTCAACACCTGCTTTCTTTGGGATTGGAATTATTATATTCTTCATGAAATATGAGGGTATTTCGCCTGTTTCATACATCTTGCTCACCAGATGGTAGAGTTTTGTCAGGACTGGCTCTCCCAAGGCCGTCAGTAGTTCCAATGGAATGTTGTCTACTCCGGGGGCCTTGTTTCGACTCAGGTCTTTCAGTGCTCTGTCAAACTCTTCACACAGTATCGTATCTCCCATTTCATCTTCATCTACATCCTCTTCCATTTCCATAATATTGTCCTCAAGTGCATCGCCCTTGCATAGACCCTCTATATACTCCTTCCACCTTTCTGCTTTCCCTTCTTAACAATAAAGTAGCAGTAGAAATTCAAGAAAGTATAGCCAGTGGAAATCATAGCTATTTTGCCTTGCAGAATGTATTTAATTTCAGGAATGTTAGTAGGAATACAAAAATCAAAATATACATGACCATATTAAGACCTATAGTAATATATGGATCAGAAGGCTGGGTATTGACATTAGAGAAGGAGAACTGGTTGTTGAGATAGGAAAGAAAAGATACCGAGAAGGATTTTTGGAGAAGTGAGAGAGGAAGATGGCTGGAGAGCATGGACAAATGTAGAACTACAAATACATTTTGGACTGATGGATATTGTTGTTAAAATTAAACAGGGAAGAATAAGATGGGCAGGACATGTACAGAAAATGCCAGAAACTCTGAGTGTCAAGAAAGTTCTCATGGGAAAACGTGATGGGAGAAGGAGAAGAGGTAGACCCAGGAAAAGGCGGCTGGACGATATGGAAGAAGATCTAAAGCCAATGGGAATAAGAAATTGGAGAAGGAAGGTCGTGGACAGAGAAGAATGGAGGCAGGTGATACAGGAGGCCAAGGTTCTTCAAGGACTGTAGAGCCAACCAAGAAGAAGTCAGAGCTTATTACTCATTGTAAATTGAGAGAGTATGAGATACACTGTGTAATTTTCCACATTCTGTGACTGTGTTCAGTGCATTCCACCCACTGATTGTAGGGAAACTTGTCAGCTGCTCTGTTGGCAGACTTTCTTCATCGTAAACCGTATTTTGTTGTGCCAACACCTCAGGGTTGCTAATTTGAACTCTACTGTTAGGCCACAACAGCCTTTTCTGGTTCCTGACTTCAGTCTTTGGACACTAATAACTAGCTACCCACGACTTATCAAAATGCTTTCCACTACAGTTATGCCTAAGCAACTATATCATATTTATAGGTGAGTTAAATATATTAAAAACAAAGATTCCATGACTTACCAAATGGGAAAGCACTGGTAGATAGGCACAATAAAAAAACACAAACACACACACAAAATTTCGAGCTTTCACAACCCTCGGTTGCTTCGTCAGGAAAGAGGGAAGGAGAGGGAAAGATGAAAGGATGTGGGTTTTAAGGGAGAGGGTAAGGAGTCATTCCAATCCCAGGAGTGGAAAGACTTACCTTAGAGGGAAAAAAGGACAGGTATACACTCGCACACACACACATATCCATCCACACATATACAGACACAAGCAGACATATTTAAAGGCAAAGAGTTTGGGCAGAGATGTCAGTCGAGGCGGAAGTGCATAGGCAAAGATGTTGTTGAATGACAGGTGAGGTATGAGTGGCGGCAACTTGAAATTAGCAGAGATTGAGGCCTGGTGGATTACGGGAAGAGAGGATATATTGAAGGGCAAGTTCCCATCTCCGGAGTTTGGGTAAGTTGGTGTTAGTGGGAAGTATCCAGATAACCCGGATGGTGTAACACTGTCCCAAGATGTGGTGGCCGTGCACCAAGGCATGTTTAGCCACAGGGTGATCCTCATTACCAACAAACACTGTCTGCCTGTGTCCATTCATGCGAATGGACAGTTTGTTGCTGGTCATTCCCACATAGAAAGCTTCACAGTGTAGGCAGGTCAGTTGGTAAATCACGTGGGTGCTTTCACACGTGGCTCTGCCTTTGATCGTGTACACCTTCCGGGTTACAGGACTGGTGTAGGTGGTGGTGGGAGGGTGCATGGGACAGGTTTTACACTGGGGGGCGGTTACAAGGGTAGGAGCCAGAGGGTAGGGAAGGTGGTTTGGGGATTTCATAGGGATGAACCAAGAGGTTACGAACGTTAGGTGGACGGCAGAAAGACACTCTTGGTGGAGTGGGGAGGATTTCATGAAGGATGGATCTCATTTCAGGGCAGGATTTGAGGAAGTCGTATCCCTGCTGGAGAGCCACATTCAGAGTCTGATCCAGTCCTGGGAAGTATCCTGTCACAAGTGGGGCACTTTTGGGGTTCTTCTGTGAGAGGTTCTGGGTTTGAGGGGATGAGGAAGTGGCTCTGGTTATTTGCTTCTGTACCAGGTCGGGAGGGTAGTTGCGGGATGCGAAAGCTGTTTTCAGGTTGTTGGTGTAATGGTTCAGGGACTCAGGACTGGAGCAGATTCGTTTGCCACGAAGGCCTAGGCTGTAGGGAAGGGACAGTTTGATATGGAATGGGTGGCAGCTGTCGTAATGGAGGTACTGTTGCTTGTTGGTGGGTTTGATGTGGACGGATGTGTGAAGCTGGCCATTGGACAGATGGTGGTCAACGTCAAGGAAAGTGGCATGGGATTTGGAGTAGGACCAGGTGAATCTGATGGAACCAAAGGAGTTGAGGTTGGAGAGGAAATTCTGGAGTTCTTCTTCACTGTGAGTCCAGATCATGAAGATGTCATCAATAAATCTGTACCAAACTTTGGGTTGGCAGGCTTGGGTAACCAAGAAGGCTTCCTCTAAGCGACCCATAAATAGGTTGGCATACGAGGAGGCCATCCTGGTACCCATGGCTGTTCCCTTTAATTGTTGGTATGTCTGGCCTTCAAAAGTGAAGAAGTTGTGAGTCAGGATGAAGCTGGCTAAGGTGATGAGGAAAGAAGTTTTAGGTAGGGTGGCAGGTGATCGGCGTGCAAGGAAGTGCTCCATTGCAGCGAGGCCCTGGACGTGCGGGATATTTGTGTATAGGGAAGTGGCATCAATGGTTACAAGGATGGTTTCCGGGGGTAACAGACTGGCTAAGGATTCCAGGCGTTCGAGAAAGTGGTTGGTGTCTTTGATGAAGGATGGGAGACTGCATGTAATGGATTGAAGGTGTTGATTTACGTAGGCAGAGATACGTTCTGTGGGGGCTTGGTAACCAGCTACAATGGGGCAGCCGGGATGTTTGGGTTTGTGGATTTTAGGAAGTAGGTAGAAGGTAGGAGTGCGAGGTGTCGGTGGGGTCAGGAGGTTGTTGGAGTCAGGTGAAAGGTTTTGTAGGGGGCCTAAGGTTCTGAGGATTCCTTGAAGCTCCGCCTGGACATCAGGAATGGGATTACCTTGGCAAACTTTGTATGTAGTGTTGTCTGAAAGCTGATGCAGTCCCTCAGCCACATACTCCCGACGATCAAGTACCACGGTTGTGGAACCCAAACGAATCAGCTCCAGTCCTGAATCTCTGAACCATTACACCAACAACCTGAAAACAGCTTTCGCAGCAACTACCCTCCCGACCTGGTACAGAAGCAAATAACCAGAGCCACTTCCTCATCCCCTCAAACCCAGAACCTCTCACAGAAGAGCCCCAAAAGTGCCCCACTTTTGACAGGATACTTCCCGGGACTGGATCAAACTCTGAATGTGGCTCTCCAGCAGGGATACGACTTCCTCAAATCCTGCCCTGAAATGAGATCCATCCTTCATGAAATCCTCCCCACTCCACCAAGAGTGTCTTTCCGCCGTCCACCTAACGTTCGTAACCTCTTGGTTCATCCCTATGAAATCCCCAAACCACCTTCCCTACCCTCTGGCTCCTACCCTTGTAACCGCCCCCGGTGTAAAACGTGTCCCATGCACCCTCACACCACCACCTACACCAGTCCTGTAACCCGGAAGGTGTACACGATCAAAGGCAGGGCCACGTGTGAAAGCATCCACGTGATTTACCAACTGACCTGCCTACACTGTGAGGCTTTCTATGTGGGAATGACCAGCAACAAACTGTCCATGCGCATGAATGGACACAGGCAGACAGTGTTTGTTAGTAATGAGGATCACCCTGTGGCTAAACATGCCTTGGTGCACGGCCTGCACATCTTGGGACAGTGTTACACCATCCGGGTTATCTGGATACTTCCCACTAACACCAACCTATCCGAACTCCGGAGATGGGAATTTGCCCTTCAATATATCCTCTCTTCCCATTATCCACCAGGCCTCAATCTCCGCTAATTTCAAGTTGCCGCCACTCATACCTCACCTGTCATTCAACATCTTTGCCTATGAACTTCCGCCTCGACTGACATCTCTGCCCAAACTCTTCACCTTTAAATATGTCTGCTTGTGTCTGTATATGTGTGGATGGATATGTGTGTGTGTGCGAGTGTATACCTATCCTTTTTTCCCCTAAGGTAAGTCTTTCCGCTCCCGGGATTGGAATGACTCCTTACCCTCTCCCTTAAAACCCACATCCTTTCATCTTTCCCTCTCCTTCCCTCTTTCCTGACGAAGCAACCGGGGGTTGCGAAAGCTCGAAATTTTGTGTGTGTCTTTGTGTTTTTTTTATTGTGCCTATCTACCAGCGCTTTCCCGTTTGGTAAGTCATGGAATCTTTGTTTTTAATATATTTTTCCCATGTGGAATGTTTCTTTCTATTTTATTTATAGGTGAGTTATTTATTTATATGGTTTGATTCCTTAACTATTGTGCTAAGGCACACAAACAGCATTACATATTGCTAAAGCAGTTGTACAACACTATTTAAATATTACATAGCCTTCAGTTAGCAACCACTAATGCAATGTATGGTGATTTCGTTTGTCTACAAAATTGTAGCTAAACAGGCCACTTCTGATGGTTATTCCTTTCTTTTTGTTCTTCTCCATGGCTGTAGAGGCTGTATGATGTTGGTACACATGCTGACAGATGACTTCTCAGTAGCCCTATGATGTTGATATACACTCCTGGAAATGGAAAAAAGAACACATTGACACCGGTGTGTCAGACCCACCATACTTGCTCCGGACACTGCGAGAGGGCTGTACAAGCAATGATCACATGCACGGCACAGCGGACACACCAGGAACCGCAGTGTTGGCCGTCGAATGGCGCTAGCTGCACAGCATTTGTGTACCGCCGCCGTCAGTGTCAGCCAGTTTGCCGTGGCATACGGAGCTCCATCGCAGTCTTTAACACTGGTAGCATGCCGCGACAGCATGGACGTGAACCGTATGTGCAGTTGACGGACTTTGAGCGAGGGCATATAGTGGGCATGCGGGAGGCCGGGTGGACGTACCGCCGAATTGCTCAACACGTGGGGCGTGAGGTCTCCACAGTACATCGATGTTGTCGCCAGTGGTCGGCGGAAGGTGCACGTGCCCGTCGACCTGGGACCGGACCGCAGCGACGCACGGATGCACGCCAAGACCGTAGGATCCTACGCAGTGCCGTAGGGGACCGCACCGCCACTTCCCAGCAAATTAGGGACACTGTTGCTCCTGGGGTATCGGCGAGGACCATTCGCAACCGTCTCCATGAAGCTGGGCTACGGTCCCGCACACCGTTAGGCCGTCTTCCGCTCACGCCCCAACATCGTGCAGCCCGCCTCCAGTGGTGTCGCGACAGGCATGAATGGAGGGACGAATGGAGACATGTCGTCTTCAGCGATGAGAGTCGCTTCTGCCTTGGTGCCAGTGATGGTCGTATGCGTGTTTGGCGCCGTGCAGGTGAGCGCCACAATCAGGACTGCATACGACCGAGGCACAAAAGGCCAACACCCGGCATCATGGTGTGGGGAGCGATCTCCTACACTGGCCGTACACCACTGGTGATCGTCGAGGGGACACTGAATAGTGCACGGTACATCCAAACCGTCATCGAACCCATCGTTCTACCATTCCTAGACCGGCAAGGGAACTTGCTGTTCCAACAGGACAATGCACATCCGCATGTATCCCGTGCCACCCAACGTGCTCTAGAAGGTGTAAGTCAACTACCCTGGCCAGCAAGATCTCCAGATCTGTCCCCCATTGAGCATGTTTGAGACTGGATGAAGCGTCGTCTCACGCGGTCTGCATGTCCAGCACGAACGCTGGTCCAACTGAGGCGCCAGGTGGAAATGGCATGGCAAGCCGTTCCACAGGACTACATCCAGCATCTCTACGATCGTCTCCATGGGAGAATAGCAGCCTGCATTGCTGCGAAAGGTGGATATACACTGTACTAGTGCCGACATTGTGCATGCTCTGTTGCCTGTGTCTATGTGCCTGTGGTTCTGTCAGTGTGATCATGTGATGTATCTGACCCCAGGAATGTGTCAATAAAGTTTCCCCTTCCTGGGACAATGAATTCACGGTGTTCTTATTTCAATTTCCAGGAGTGTACATAGTAACAGATGGCCTCTCAGTAATCCAGCTGAGAGTTAATTGCTCTTCCATACTGCCAGTAGACAGCACTACTTGCCCGCTTAACCTATAGGTATATGAAACAATCGAGAGACGGAAATTAACTTACACATAAAACGTCTAAGAAATATACAAATTAGATTGTGTAAATGGTATGTTCTTAGCACTTTCAAACAGTGAACCCCCATAACCTAAAGGCCCAAACAGCTGACTAACATTTGATTTTGTTTCTGGTTGTGGTGATACCTTCACCTCGTGTCACTAGTGAAGAGTCTAGTGTGCAGCAGAATGTTCTTTAATGGAAATGTTGCAGCATTTGTAGACATTTTTAACCTGTGTAGCCTCTTATTTTCGGTGATATGATGCAGCATCCACTGATCAGATCTTCCTCGCACAAAGCTGTTCATGTCAAGTCTTCAAAAATTTGTGGTTTATGAATATGAAGTGTCCTATTTTTATTTTACTATTCCTCCAACTTTAGTGCTATTAATTCTCGGGATATGTTTAATTTTTTCATACACTGAATGACTTAATACAGTCACTTGGCATTACTTCATTATTTATGCTATTAGCTGTCTGTGTTCTGATTCATCTCATACAGCATAAAAACATTCGAAAAGTCTTCAAATGCTTATGTAGTTTTTTGTTTCTCTTGTTAGTTACTGCCACTTTAACTGATGAAATGTGATGCCTCCCACCACAAGGTTTTTTCCATATTTTTGTTATGACCCACATTATTCACCACCTCACTTGAGAAAATAAGCACAGAATAGCTATTGATTACTACAGTCTTGTGTATCTTATGTCAGAATGATTACCAGTCTGTGTGGAACAAAATGTACTATGATACCTGAAATTATTACATTGCCTCCTTAGCTGTATTGGCGAGTTAAGGAATTATCATCCTCACACCCACCCAGCTGCTCGTATTTATGGCATTGTTGTCATTTAAGGTAATTAAGGTTATTGATAGCTCATGTAGTCCAATTTTTGCAATCCTGTGTTACTCTTCTTTCACTAATTTAGAGTTCAGGCCTGTTGTGTCTTTCAGTATGTTTCAACACATTTCTCTTAAAGTTTCATGCATACTTTAATGTTTAATCTATTCAGATGTGCCAGTGTGGTTATTCTCTTCTGCCAAATGTTGGAAAGCTTCATACTTACGTATCCAGCTTCTGGCACTAAGCAGAACATAGATCAGGCTTTGCCAACCGGTGAGGCAATGTTTTACTGTGCAGTATAAGATGTGAATTATGTAAATTTTTAATAAAACACATTTTAGTTTCTAACATGAGCAGTAATAATAATCAGTTGGCAGACGGTCTGTACAGTGACTTCTAGAAACTTCCCAATGCTCCACAGCTCACACTCGACATAACAAATAGGCAAAGATGTAAATATGGTTCTTTCACAGTTTGTATTTTTCTGTATGTTTATGTTGATAACACACTCAGTTTTGAACATTACACTGGAATGTAAATGTCATTGGAAAGTGAACTTACAAATAGTTCACTGCATTTTTCTTTAATTCTAGTTGACCAATTTTGTGATTGATCATGGAGTTCAAATGTTCAACTACAAAATGCAGCAGTTTCCATAAATATGAACACTAATTTGTATGAAATTCCAATTTTTTAGTTGTTACATCATTTTCTTACCCTCCTTTGTCAATTGCCAATCTTCCTATATATGATGAATATTTTCTGATTTAACCCTACCACTTTTGTATAATTGACATTGTAATTATCTCAACAATGGTGCAAGTATTCTCCTATTCCCAGTTTAAAGTGTGGCTCATTAAGTGGTACTAATATAAAATAAAATCCATAATATTACATCAGTAGAAATTGCACTTTTGTGGTTTAAGATGCCACCCATACATAAAGTTTATTACTCTGTAGATCATTTGGTGTCAGATTTTTTTCTTCTCCAAACAGAAAATGAAATTTTTCCCTCCTGGTACTGTGTAGCCTATTGCCCATCAATTAAACACACTTTCTTGAAATCAACAAAATTAAAGGTATATAAATCAGTGAAATAATGTCAACTGAAAACAAAAATGATATACAATAAAAAATATTCTTCAAAATGTTCTTGTGACTTCTTGACTACACAGTGTATGCTTAGAAATTGGTGCTTTTGTATCTGATATTACAAATTTCACATTAATCTCAACAGAAGATATCAGATAAATAAAATTCTAACAATTGTTGAAACGGTTTACATAAGCTTATTATTTCTGCTTTAAATGTTAAATATTTCCGTAATAAGCCAAATCAGTTTCTCTCCTGATTGCATGGACAATCTGAGAAAATAGCTTTTTTTCATCTGCTAGGTCTAACTACACTCTTATAAGATAGGTTCTAGCGCAGTGTGCCTCACAGAAATTTTTCTGTCTTGTTTCAGATTTCATCCGTTGCTTGCCTTGCCTGCCTGTGTTCTTCGGGTACAGTGAAAGTGGGACTCTTTATGCTTCCCTTAATTGGCCGGCTTCGCCTTATGATGTTTGTGACAGTGTTCAGTCTTCTAGTGACGTGTTTGTTTATTTTCCTGGACATATCACATATTGTGTATTTCTTTCCATTTAACTGGGGAAAAGTGGTGAGTAAGGGCTCATTGTAAATGTGATACATCTTTTCATCCCCAGTTACTAGATATTTATCCATCAGTGAAAGCATCTTACGTAGTGTTTGTAATTGCATTTGCTTAATTCGTTTTGAACCATATAGATTTTGTTGAGAACATTGATTTTCATTTCTGTTTTTGTTATTTTGCACTTCTACACTTTTAATTGCTCTTACTTTTGTATTTTTTTTAAATGGAAATAAATATTTTTATATATATCTTCCAATTTTATTTAATGTCTGGAATTATATCCCATTTATGTTCATGCAACTCGTTAGAGAACATAGTTGCACTGTGAAATGTAGTATTGTGAAATGACTATGCATCCCACCTTAGTAGAGTTACCACCTATTTCTGTTCCTGCTCCTTCTCCTCTTTCTGTAACCCAAGTTAATTACAAAGTTTTTGTTGAAGACAAGCTACTTTACACCTTCTGCACTTCTAGGTCTATGTGTTGTGAGTTTAAATGTAAATTGCACATTTTAGTAAAAATGCCTCATTACATTTTGAATGTCTTATAGCATGTTCTGCTTTGATTTTGTTTCTGTACATCCAAGTTATAACTGAAAAATAAGTTTTTGAAGCCATATATAATAAAAGTTTTTATCAAAGTAACTAAGTCTGTTACTAAATTTTTGTTCACTTTTTGTACATCTGTGTGCATGGTAATAGATTTCTGGGAATGACTAAATTTTTTTGACTTAGGTTTTGCAGTCTAGCTTAAACTTGTGCCAGTGCTTTTACCTCCCTGTCTTTATTCCTGTGAAATGAGTGCATGTTACTGCTCCTGCACATTGCCATATTATTGTTATTAGCTCTTGTGACCTTTGGTTATGGAACCTCTCGAGTGCAATTAATCACAGTTTGATTTACAAATAAATTAGAACATTAAAAATACAGGGATTGTATAGTAAAAATTATTTGTCTCATTTTATGAAATGCGTGTATACCTCCATATGACACTGATCATACTGGTCACAGTACTATTTTTCAGTCTCCATACACAAGTCTCAAATAAGGCACTTCTGAGAGGTATTTCAGAAGGGTTTGATAACTTTCCCTTTTACCCCTCTTAGAACTTTACTTCAACCTGGGGAAAATACTCAGGATGAGGTGAATTGTACTACAAAGATAAAAGAATTATCACTATTTTTTGTTGGAAGAAAACACACACACACACACACACACACACACACACACACACACAGAGAGAGAGAGAGAGAGAGAGAGAGAGAGAGAGAGAGTGGCAAGTGTGAGCAATTTCACACAATCCCCCCACCCCTCCACCCCCACCCCCTCCTGTCCACCCCCAGGGGGCTCACTGTTCTTTCGTGAGTTCGTGCGTGGCACACACGGAGCCCTGGGCTATTGCAGCTCATTCTTCATTCCCTAGCTGTGTTTCCTTCTCCCTACCCCTCCCTCCCTATACCTGCTCCTTTCCCAATGCCACCTCCTACCCCTCTGTGTTCTGATGTATGTCGAACTGGCTATTTCCCTGATTTCCTGTATTGGTTGCAATTTTGTGCCTTTTGCCTGTTTTTTCACCCATCTGGCGTTTCGTCCCCACTTGATATTTGACCTCCACTTCAAAATTTTCTGTTTTTAGTGTGAGCTGTATAGGGAAGAACTTCCTCCCTAGCATCTACGGTGTGGATTCCTCCCCCCTCCCTTCCCCTCTCCCTTTCCCACTGTAGCCCCCTTCCACCCTGCTAGGTCACCAGCACTTGTAGCCAGTCCGTGTGCTGGGACTTATGTACCCATATGGCTGAGCCACCTGACAATACAGGGATCACACTACTGATACCTGAGCTGCTCCTTCCCCATGTATGCCAAGGAGTGGTTGCTTGTCTTTTCGGATCATTGGAACTCCCGGCAATGGCCGCCCTGCCAGACGGCCCTTGCTGTGGTGGGGTGGCACCCATGGGGAGAGCCCCTGGTCAGAGTGGGTGGTCTCAGGGTGGATGCTTGGTGCATGAAGCATATCAAGCTGCAAAAATTTGACTGTTCTCACATGGCAGTCTCTTTGAATGGTGAAGGATCCATAAATGTTGCCTCGTATGACCTGGCTACCCCACGGGAGCAGGGCCGAGCTCGCCGTCTTGGGCTGAAACCCTTTCCCCATTACATTGTCTGTACTAGGATTGATAGGGGCACTTCCACCTCCACAAAGCCATTGTTTTTCGTGGAAAATATCTAGGACAAGTTTGGTGAAGTGGAGTCTATTAGTAAGATGTGGTCAGGCTCCCTGTTGATCAAAGCTTCTGCCACCCAATCCACAGCTCTTCACGCCTGTGATCGTCTTGGCAACGTCCCAGTGTCTTATCACTCCTCACCAATCTCTGGATATGGTCCAGGGCAACATTTTTAGTAGGGACCTTATCCTGCAAACTGATGAGGAACTCCGGGCTAATCTGGAGCGGCGTGGCATTCATTTTGTTCAACATGTGCAGAAGGACCGCAAAGACAACCGCACCGATACCAGTGCGGCTTCATTCTGGCTTTCGAGGGGGATACCCTCAGAGAAGGTCGAGGTTATGTGCTACAGGTGTGACGTGAAGCTGTACATCCCTCCACTTATGCGGTGCTTTCGTTGCTTGCATTTTGGGCGTATGTCTTCTCGCTGTATGGCAGACCCTTTGTGTGGTGACTGTGGCCACCCAGTCCATGAGGGAAGCCCTTGGGTTCCGCCAATTGTTTGTGTCGACTTTGCTGACCGCCACTCCTCTCGCTCGCTGGATTGCCCGGCTTACAAGATAGAAATAAAGATACAAGAATAAAAGTCCCTGGATTGCCAGAGGCGTGACAAAAGTATAAGAGACTCCATCCGGTGTCACTGTCTTCAACTTTTGCCTCTGTTATTTCCTTTCCTCCTCCTCCCCCGTCCTTACCCCAGCCCTGCCCCGCTCTCCCCTCCACCTACCCTGCAGTTCCCACTACCTCCCATCAGGGGGTCACTCCCCCTCACCGGCAGAAGAAGTGCCCCCCTTCTTCGGCATCTGCTGGTGATAAGGCTCTCTCCCACGAACCCTCTCCCTGGTGTCTCTCAGGCCAGAAGACTCTCACTTCCACTTGGCCACTAGGTGCACCATCTGTGTGCCCCAAGGTCGCCTGCTCTCTTTCGGTCCCCGATCTTGCAGATGCTTGTACTCCCCCTGTGTCCTGCCCTCCTCCACCTCAGAAAGAGAAGAAGAACAAACATAAATCCCCGGCAGTGCCAGCTCCCCTTTCGCAACTTGAGTCCGACATCCTATTTATGAATGTCACTCCATCCTTGTCGGTGACAACTACTGACAAAGTGACCTGACCTCCTCCTTGGCTCCTTCATGCCTACCTTGGACTCGTGCCATGTGATCATCCAGTTGTACCGCAACGAATACTATTGTCATCTAATGGAAATGCAACATCTTGTCTCCTCTTATTCTGTGTTCTGTCTTGTTCTCCAAGAAAACACATTTCCGTGATGACCACTCTCCAACTTTCTATGGTTATTGGGCATTCTGTTGAAACTGTGCTGGCCCTGGGATAACATCTGGTGGGTCTGCAGTTTGGTTCGCTCCGATGTCATTAGTGACTGGATCCCCCTACATACCATCTTGGAAGTGATAGCGGTTAGAGTGCAAACGACTCCGGCAATCACCCTTTGCAATGTCTACCTCCCTCCAGGTCAGCTACTTGATTATGATGCACTATCTACCTTACTCCAACAACTCCTGACCCCGTTTCTCCTCCTCAGGGATTTCAGTGTCCATCATCCACTGTGGGGGAGCTTTACTTCAATGGGTCAGGGTATCCTAATCGAACAACTTATCATGGACTTCTATTTGTATCTCCTCGACGATGGTTGCCATACCCACTTCTGTGTCGCTCATGGCACCTCCTCTGCTATCGATCTCGTGACCTCCTCCCGTCTTTGTGCCTTCCCTACATTGGTCATCCCATGATGACCTTTGTGACAGTGACCACTTTCCAGTGACACTATCGTTCCCCTGCTGCCTCAAGGCAGAGAGGTCCCCTCGTTGTTGCATTCCGCAGGGCCAATTGGCCTTTATACATGCCCGCTGTCCACTTTGACACTTCCCTCTTGAATTCCATTGATGTAGCCATGCAAAGCATCTCTGCCGCTCTTCTCCATGCTGCTGGCACTGCTGTCCCCCTATCGACAGGGCCCTCTCATCATCGGCCAGTACCATGGTGGACCAAGGACATTGCAGTTGCTGTCCAGGACCACCGACGGGCGCTGCAGCAATTTAAGCGACACCCCTCCCAGACCAACCTCCTCACTTTCGAGTATCTCTGAGCTAAGGCTCGTTACCTTATTAAGCGGAGTAAAAAGGAATGCTGGGAGCGCTATGTTTCCTCCCTGGGGACGTATGCCTCTTTGTTGCAGGTTTGGTCAAAACTCTAGCGTTCTGGGCCGCCAGCAACAGTCAACTGTCCAGGGTCTGAACCTCCAAGGAGCTTTGTGCACTGATCCATTGGTCCTCGGGGAACACCTTGTGACCCACTTTGTGATGGCATTGTTGTCCGCTTCCTACCCTCAGAATTGAACAGACCCCCTCCATTTCATCTCACACCACGTTGAGCCCTATAGTGCACCTTTCACTGAATGGGAATTGGTGCAGGCTCTTAGCTCTTCACAAGAGACAATCACAGGCCCAGATTCCATTCTCAATCAGATGATCCAACACTTGGACATTCCCCAGAGGCAACAGCACCTCAGGGTCTTCAATCGCATCTGGCTCACCGGTGCTTTTATGTCACAATGGCAGGACAGTATAGTTATCCCTGACCTTAAGCCCGAGAAAACCCAATGACTCTAGACAGCTACTGCTACTGCCCCATTAGCCTTGCAGATGTGCTTTGTGAAATGCTGGAAAGGATGGTCAACTCCTGATTATGTTGGGTACTCGAATCTCGGGGCCTTTTGTCACTGTATCAGTGTGGTTTCTGGGCAGGGTGATCTCCAACTGATCATTTACTCCGATTGGAATCAGCCATCTGACAGGCTTTTACTCACTGCCGGCACCTTGTCGCAGTTTTCTTTGACCTACATAAGGCGTATGACATGGCTAGGCGCCATCACATTTTAGTTACCCTCCATGACTGGGGCTTCCGTGGTCCCTTTCCAATTTTTATGCGCAAGTTTTTATCTTACCGACTCTTCTGGGTTCGAGTTGGCACTTCACTCAGCTCCCCTCAGATTCAGGAGAATGGTATCCCACAGGGTTCTGTACTAAGTGACACACTCTTCCTCATTGCCATAAATGTGCTTGTGACCTCTGTTGGGCCTCTCGTTACCCTGGTGTTGTACACTGATGATTTTTACATCTGGTGCAGCTCCCACTTGGTGGTGTCAGCTGAGCGAGCTCCAAGGCACCATCCGACGGGCCTCTGCGTGGGCCACTGTGCATGGCTTCCAGTTTTTCCCCCTCCAAAACGCGGGTTATGCATTTTTGTCGTTGATCCACAGTACACCTTGATCCAGAACTGTATTTAGGCTACCAGCACCTCGATGTTGTAGCACAGTCCCGTTTCTTGGGCCTTATTTTTGATACCAAGCTGACATGGCTACCCTACATTCTCCACCTAAAGACTACATGCATGCAGAAGCTTAATGCTCTTTGCCTCATGGCCCACACATCTTGGGGTGTAGACCGTTCCACTCTTCTCCGTCTTTATCTTGCTCTGGTCTTGTCCAGACTCGATTATGGGAGTCAGGTTTATGGCTCAGCAGCTCCTTCCACTTTGGATAGTCATGTTGATAGTCTCCTCACAGAAGCAGGGATTCCCCCTCTACACATCAGACAGAGCCAACTCCTTGTTTCTTACTCACTCGCCATTCGCCAATTCTGTGACCACCATCCTGTGTACCCTGTGCTCTTCGCCAATGAGGGACGTCTCCCTCCTAAGGTGGGATTGCCAGTTCTACCTTCTGCCGGAATCTCCATCTGCACTCACTGGGCTGCGCCCTGTATCTTTCCTCCCATACCTCCCCCCCCCCCCCCCCCCCCCCCCCCCCCCCTTCCGGATGGTGCCTAAACGATGGATGGATTAGGACCGGTCTCTTCCAGGGTCCTAAAGGTTTCTGTTGCTCCTATGGTTTACCAGCATCTTGTATGTGCCATCCTTGCAGAGTTCCAGGGTGCCACCATCTTTTACACTGATGGTTCTAAGACTACTGATCAGGTGGGATACCAGCATCTTGTATGTGCCATCCTTGCAGAGTTCCAGGGTGCCACCATCTTTTACACTGATGGTTCTAAGACTACTGATCAGGTGGGATACGCTTTCACGTCTCCTACTGGCTTTGAGCACCATTTGTTGTCAGGGTCGTGTAGTGTATTTACAGCAGAACTTCTAGCCATTCACAGGCCCCTCCTTTCTGTTTCTCAGGCCTCCCTCCATAGTGTTTTAATTTGTTCCGACTCCATGAGCAGCCTACGGGCTATTGACCGATGCTATTTTTGTGACGCCTTGGTCTCTGCCATCCATGACCTTCTCTCTGCCCTTGAGAGTGCCACATATTCAGTCGTCTTTCTCTGGGTCCCAAGTCATGTGGGAATCCCATGGAATGGATTGGCTGACCGTTTGGCTAGAGAAGCAGATACTGACCATTTCCTTTCACTATTCCAGCTGTGGATATGCGGATCTACGTCAAATCTTTCTTTGCCCAACAGTGGAATGCTATCTGCAGCGCTACTGCTCATAGTAATAAACTCCGCACAATCAAGGAGTCTACTGCAGTTTGAGGCACTTCTTTCTGCCCCTCTCAGAAGGATTCCACTGTTTTATGCTGTTTACACATTGGCCATACCCGGCTCACCCATTGTTTCCTCCTACATAACAACCCACCCCCACAATTTGGTTGTGGCGCCAGACTGATAATATCTCACATATTGGTGGCATGTCCCCTTCTTTCGACCCTTCGTGCTAAGTATAGTTTTCCTGCTTCCTTAGATTTAATATCTACAGAAGGCTGACCTAGTCCTCAGTTTCCTCTGTGAAAGTGGTTTTTATTTCCAGATATGTTGTTGTTGTGGTCTTCAGTCCTGAGACTGGTTTGATGCAGCTCTCCATGCTACTCTATCCTGTACAAGCCTCTTCATCTTCCAGTACCTACTGCAACCTACATCGTTCTGAATCTGCTTAGTGTATTCACCTCTTGGTCTCCCTCTATGATTTTTACCCTCCACGCTGCCCTCCAATACTAAATTGCTGATCCCTTGATGCCTCTAGAATATGCCCTACCAACCGATCCCTTCTTCTAGTCAAGTTGTGCCACAAACTCCTCTTCTCCCCAATTCTATTCAATAGCTCCTCATTAGTTGTGTGATCTACCCATCTAATCTTCAACATTCTTCTGTAGCACCACATTTCGAAATCTTCTATTCTCTTCTTGTCCAAACTATTTATCGTCCATGTTTCACTTCCATACATGGCTACACTCCATACAAATCCTTTCAGAAACGACTTCCTGACACTTAAATCTATACTCGGTGTTAATTAATTTCTCTTCTTCAGAAACGCTTTCCTTGCCATTGCCAGTCTACATTTTATATCCTCTCTACTTCGACCATCGTCAGTTATTTTGCTCCTCAAATAGCAAAACTCCTTTACTACTTTAAGTGTCTCATTTCCTAATCTAATTCCCTCAGCATCACCCGACTTAATTTGACTACATTCCATTATCCTCGTTTTGCTTTTGTTGGTGTTCATCTTATACCCTCCTTTCAAGACACTGTCCATTCCGTTCAACTGTTCTTCCAAGTCCTTTGCTGTCTCTGACAGAATTACAATGTCATCAGTGAACCTCAAAGTTTTTATTTCTTCTCCATGGATTTTCATTCCTACTCTGAATTTTTCTTTTGTTTCCTTTACTGCTTGCTCAATGTACAGATTGAATGACATCGTGGAGAGGCTACAACCCTGTCTCACTCCCTTCCCAACCACTGCTTCCCTTTCGTGCCCCTCGACTCTTATAATTGCCATCTGGTTTCTGTACAAATTATAAATAGCCTTTCGCTCCCTGTATTTTACCCCTGCCACCTTCAGAATTTGAAAGAGAGTATTCCAGTCAACATTGTCAAAAGCTTTCCCTAAGTCTACAAATGCTAGAATCATAGGTTTGCCTTCCTTAATCTTTCTTCTAAGATAAGTCATAGGGTCAGTATTGCCTCACGTGTTCCAACATTTCTACGGAATCCAAACTGATCTTCCCTGAGGTGGGCTTCTACCAGTTTTTCCATTTGTCTGTAAAGAATTTGCGTTAGTTTTTTGCAGCTGTGACTTATTAAACTGATAGTTCGGTAATTTTCACATCTGTCAACATCTGCTTTCTTTGGGATTGGAATTATTATATTCTTCTTGAAGTTTGAGGGTATTTCGCCTGTCTCATACGTCTTGCTCATCAGATGGTAGAGTGTTTTCAGGACTGGCTCTCCTAAGGTTATCAGTAGTTCTAATGGAATGTTGTCTACTCCGGAGGCCTTGTTTCAACTTAGGTCTTTCAGTGCTCTGTCAAACTTTTCACGCAGTATCATATCTCCTATTTCATCTTCATCTACCTCCTCTTCCATTTCCATAATATTGTCCTCAAGTACATTGCCCTTGTATAGACCTTCTATATACTCTTTCTACGTTTCTGCTTTCCCTTCTTTGCTTAGAACTGGGTTTCCATCTGAGCTCTTGATATTCATACAAGTGGTTCGTAGGCAGTATCTATCTTACCCCTAGTGAGATAAGCGTGTACATCCTTACATTTGTCCTCTAGCCATCCCTGCTTAGCCATTTTGCACTTCCTGTAAATCTCATTTTTGAGACGTTTGTATTGCTTTTTGCCTGCTTCATGTACTGCAGTTTTATATTTTCTCCTTTCATCAATTAAATTCAATATTTCTTCTGTTACCCAAGGACTTCTATTAGCCCTCATCTTTTTACCTACTTGATCCTCTACTGCCTTCACTACTTCATCCCTCAAAGCTACCCATTCTTCTTCTATTGTATTTCTTTCCCCCATTCCTGTCAGTTGTTCCTTTATGCTCTCCCTGAAACTCTATACAACCTCTTGTTTAGTCAGTTTATCCAGGTCCCATCTCCTTAAATTTCCACCTTTTGCAGTTTCTTCAGTTTTAATCTGCAGTTCATAACCAATAGATTATGGTCAGAGTTCACATCTGTCCCTGGAAATGTCTCACAACTTAAAACTTCGTTCCTAAATCTCTGTCTTACCATTATATAATCTATCTGATACCTTCTAGTATCTCCAGGCTTCTTCCATGTATAGAAGTTAAATTATGCTCTGTGCAAAATTCTACCAGGCGGCTTTCTCTTTCATTTCTTAGCCCCATTCCGTATTCACCTACTACGTTTCCTTCTCTTCTTCTTCCTACTGTCGAATTCCAGTCACCATTGACTATTAAATTTTCGTCTCCCTTCACTATCTGAATAATTTCTTTTATCTCGTCATACATTTCATCAATTTCTCGGTCATCTGCAGAGCTAGTTGGCATATAAACTTGTACTACTGTAGTAGGTGTGGGCTTCGTATCTATCTTGTCCACAATAATGCATTCACTATGCTGTTTGTAGTAGCTTACCCACACTATTTTTTATTTATTATTAAACCTACTCCTGCATTACCCCTATTTGATTTTGTATTTATAACCCTGTATTCACCTGACCAAAAGTCTTGTTCCTCCTGCCACTGAACTTCACTAATTCCCACTATATCTAACTTCAACCTATCCATTTCCCTTTTTAAGTTTTGTAACCTACCTGCCCAATTAAGGGATCTGACATTCCACACACCAATCCGTAGAACGCCAGTTTTCTTTCTCCTGATAACAACGTCCTCTTGTGTAGTCCCAGATATAAGGTTCCAATTTAGTCTTGGAGCAGGGGTGGGTTGGTTGTGGTTGGGACTCCTTTTGCAGTCTTAACGGTCTGTGACCCCTTGACTGCCCCCCTTTTTTTTCCAGTTTTTAGATTTGGTCTCACCTTTTATGTTTTTACTGTGTGTGTTTAATGTTCATTCTTTTATAATTTGACTCCTCTGGTGGAATCAGTCCACTTTTAGCAGACCCTCTTTCTTACGTAACCCACTTTGGAATCATGGGACTGATGACTTCGCTGTTTGGTCCCATATTCTCTCAATCTATCAATCAATCAATCAATCATTCATGCACTTTCAATTGGCGATCCTCCATGGCCATTTTGTGCACTTTTGCAATGATTTCTAGAGTAGTGACACATCTTGGCTGATCACGGCATGGATCATCATCTAAGCTCTCCTAACCAAATTTAAATTTGTGTGTGCACTTGCCAGCAATTGAATATGAAGGAGCAGAGTCTCCCAGTATATTCTGGAAATCAGCATAAATGTCCTTTTCTTTCATACCTTTCTTTACGAAGTACTTAATCACTGCTTGGCTCTTGATTTTTTCCATCTTCGCAAATCACTACGTGTGTGCAACAACAGAGCCACGTCATCGCCTCAGCTCTCTTCCAAGAGCACTGATGTGGCATGTGTTTTCAGGCAACAGTCCAATGAATATCATGTGAACAACTCATTGCACTAGCACTGACCTCTCGCGGTGATTCCGAGAACTTTTCAAACCACTCTCATAGCTAGTAATGACGTGTGTTCACATCATTTGTTGGTAGTCATTGCATCATTGTAAAGCTTACTCCACTATATGGAATAGTCAAAGTTCTGACTGAAGTCTGTTGGCAACTTTGTTATTTTCGAGACTTGATCCATGGCACATTATTTTCTCTGAGTAAAGTTGTTGCTTTTACTACTAAGTTTGATATCTGCAAGCATGTGGTCTATGACTAAAGTTCCATACCAATCTGTACACTCTCCATAATTTACCATCAGAGGAATGCATGGGATAGGCCAAGTAAAAGAAAACTACAAAATGACAACAATGTTTGTTACTGTTTACATAGTTTTTAATAGAATTCAGGTTAAACTGAATGAAATGGCATTTAAAAAATTAGAAAAGTGTTGAGATAACTCAAAAAGATAAGAGTAGGATCTTGTTCATTCATTTAATGTCTGAACTCTAGAAATCTATATAAGGCAATTTGGAAAAATATTCTATGACTGGAAAACCCATGGTATTTGTTTATCAGCAGACAGAATGGTGAGAAGTTGATCATATGCTGAATTCAGTCAATTTTTTTTTCCCTAGAGATTAAACACTTCTGATTTCTCAGAATCGGTGACAAAAGAATTCTCTTCAGCTGTACTTATGGTATCCCGTTTAGTAAAGTAAATCACAATAGTCAACTGAAGCTGAAATTATGCACAGTTCAATTCTGCAAAAAATGCTTTCATACAATAACTCATATTTTCATTTTTGTATTGCAGAGGTTACTTATTCCCTTTAC
This sequence comes from Schistocerca cancellata, assembly GCF_023864275.1. Taxonomy (NCBI): domain Eukaryota; kingdom Metazoa; phylum Arthropoda; class Insecta; order Orthoptera; family Acrididae; genus Schistocerca; species Schistocerca cancellata. The sequence continues at coordinate 32,813,501 of NC_064631.1, read as the reverse complement.
GAACAATATGCCGTTGGCTGCTTATGATTAGTTCTTTGTATGTAATTGTGTGTGTCTTAGCCTGCACAGATTGGAAGTAGATTAAGGACTTTATTCTTGAACAAAAGATGCTAAATTATAAATGTGCATTAAAAAGAAATACCAGTTCTCATTCCGATGAATTTTCTCAGTGTAGTGTCCCATTAATTGCCTTTTAAACTTCTTGTAACACAGATTAATAATTAGGTACAAAGCAAGTAGTGCAACGATTGTCACTGGACTCACATTCATGAAGACAGTGGTTTAAATTTCGCTCTGGTCATCTAGATCGATGATATCCATTTTTTCCATAAAGAGCCCAAAGTTAATGTCAAGATAGGGGATAGTACCTCATACAAATCTTGGGTGAGTTACTTAATTGAAACGTGTTTTCCTGCGTAATTTGTACCTGCCAGTGTTGTACTCTTAATGCCTGGGTGTTTGTCACATTGCTATATACTGTTCTTATTTCAAACGTCTGTGCTGTGATGAGCAACAACATAACTGAGGCAAGTATCAGAGTCCAGATGGAAGCATGCAATGAAGGAATTGTTATTAGAGTAACTCCTTCTATTATTTTCTTTCCACTCTGGATTTTGCAGTGCCATATAACAATGTAGAATTATCCAATCAGATGGCTGGAATAAGTTGCAGAAGATTCTTGCTGGTAATATTTATTCATGCAAAAAAATTTATGCTTAGTGAATAAATTAATAGATTCGTTTGAAAAATGTTCTCCTTGAAACTCAAACTGTGACTGGCTAAGTATCAAATTACTGCACAGATTTGTTAAAAACCTTGAATACATTAACTTCTAAAAAATTGTGAAACTTGGTGTAAGGAGCAAGACAGGCTTGTAGTGAACTGTGTACACATTGAGGGGCCAGCACCTACACCTTCTGTCAACACCCTCCTCCAAAAAAAGTGATCTCTTATGTTTTCTCAGTGTGATTGATAATGGTGGTCTTCTGCGTGTTCAGCAGAGTTGTTGATTTCACGTTATGCACAATATTTTAATTATCGACCCAATTGTCCCATTCCGGTCTGAGGATTTTGCTGTTATATGTACTTGTTGCCTGGGTGTTGGAAGCTGAACTTGGTTACAAAAAATGGTTTGTGCTCAGCAATAGTTCAGTTGGAGTCCAGCCAGCAGGCACACATCACAGCAAAATTCACAATACTTGAGAAGATGACTGGATTGGTCATTGAAATGTTGTGCATGAAATGGAAACAACAACTTGGCTGAATATCTGGCAGACTACCATCAAAAAAATTATATTTGAAAATAGAAGGTTAGATATTCTGAAAATTAAAACAAATTATGGTGAATCAACATAATCAAACACTTTTAATTACCTCATTGAAATTATTGAACCAACAGGACTTGAAGGGGGAAAAAAAAGAAAAAAAATCTAGAAAGCATAGAAAGCATCTGGACTTGCTCAAAATTTGTGTAACAAAAAATGCATGTCAAAAGGCACTAAAATCAGATACTACAACATTGTAATCAAACCGACAGTCACATATGCAAGTGAAACGCTCTCATTGAATCGAAAACTAGATTTAGAAGAAATGATACACACAAGATGGATACAGACTGAAAACCACCGAGAGAACAGAAAAAGTATCAAAGATCAAAACTGTCACCAGAAACAGACAAGTGGAGTTCTATGGTCACCTAAACAGATTACCTGGAAACAGACCAACTAAACATCTATATAACTATGAAGCATCACTTAAAGCATCAATACCCTTGGTAACTGAAGTCAAGAAGGATTTGACAAAAGCAAAAACTGACATAACAAACACACCAGACAAGGAGACATTCAGAAGCAAAATTGACAAGTGAAAGTTTACGCCGGAGATGGAACCAAAACAATACCAACCAAAGTGGACTGAAAAAAGAAAGAATGCCTTTGGGGGCAAAATGAAGAAATCCAATGGGGCATAATAAAAATAATAAAATAGAACATGCATCTTGTTATACTTTCAGTTTTTAATATTTCTTTGTCCTGTTGCCTGCCAACATTAAAAACTACTAAAATGTGTATGTATATAGATAGTATTCACATATACACTGAGATGACAAAAGTCGTGTGATACCTCCTAATATCACGTTTACCTCATTTAGCCTGGTGTAGTGCAGCAACTCAACATGGCATGGACTCGACAAATCGTTGGAAGTCCCCTGCAGAAATATTAAGCCATGCTTCATCTATTGTTGTTGTAGTTGCAGTAGTTGTTGTTGTTGTTGTTGTTGTTGTGGTCGTCTTCAGTCCAGAGACTGGTTTGATGCAGCTCTCCATGCTACTCTATCCTGTGCAAGGTTCATCATCTCCCAGTACCTACTGCAACCTACATTCTTCTGAATCTGTTTAGTGTATTCATCTCTTGGTCTCCCAATGCGATTTTTAACCTCCAGGCCGCCCTCCAATACTAAATTGGTGATCTCTTGATGCCTCATAATATGCCGTACCAACCAATCCCTTCTTCTAGTCAAGTTGTGCCACAAATTTCTCTTCTCTCCAATTCTATTCAATACCTCCTCATTAGTTATGTGATCTACCCATCTAATCTTCAGCATTCTTCTGTAGCACCACATTTCGAAAGCTTTTATTCTCTTCTTGTCTAAACTATTTATCCTCCATGTTTCACTTCCATACATGGCTACATTCCATACAAATACTTTCAGAAACAACTTCCTGATACTTAAATCTATACTCGATATTAACAAATTTCTCTTCTTCAGAAAGCCTACCATAATTGCAAAAGTGTTGCCGGTGCAGGATTTTGTACAATAACAGACTCTCAATTATGTGCTATAAATGTTCAATAAGATTCATGTTGGACAACTTGGGTGGCCAAATCATTCACATAAATTGTCCAGAATTTTCTTCAGACCAATTGCGAACAATTGTGGCCCGGTGACATAGTGGACTGTCATCCATAAAAGTTCAGTCATCATATGGGAACGTGACATCCATGAATGGCTGCAAATGGTTTCCAAGGAGCCAAACATCCAGAGGACCCCGCCTGCTCCATGTAAACACTACCCACACCATTATGGTGCCATCACCAGCTTGCCCAGTGCCTTGTTAACATCTTGGGTCCAGGGCTTCATGGGGTCTGTGCCATACTCGAACCCTATCAGCAGCTCTTACCAACTGAAATTGGGACTCATCTGACCGGGCCATGGTTTTCTAGTTGTCTACGGCCCAACTGGTATGGTCATGAGCTGAGGAGAGGCATTGCAGGCGATGCTGTTAGTAAAGACACTCACTTCTGTCATCTGCTGCCATAGCCCATTAATGCCAAATTTCACTACATGTATGTCCTACTGATTTCTGCAGTTATTTCATAGTGTTTGCTTTTGTCTTAGTACTGGCAGCTCTACGCGGAAGCTGCTGCTCTCAGACATTAAGTGAAAGGCGTCAGCCCATTCATTGTCTGTGGTGAGCGGTAATGCCTGAAATTTGTTTTTCTCGACACACTCTTGACTGTGTGGATCTCGGAATATTGAATTCCCTAACGATTTACAAAATTTTGTGTTCCGTGCATCTACGTCAAACTATCATTCCGCATTCAGAGTTTGTTAATTCCGATTGTGCGGCCATAATTGCATCAGAAACCTTTTCATGTGAATCACCCAAGTACAAATGGCGGCTCAGCCAATGCACTGCCCTTTTATAACTAGTGCATGCAATACTACCACCATCTATACATGTACGTATCACTATTGCATGACTTTTGTCACCTCATTGTATCTAAAAATTAACAGCAACGTAATACCCACAAATCTCGTACAGCCTATGCTTTCTCAGATAATAATATTCTAGGTTGGAGGCATCTACACTATTAAAATTGCAAACCCATGAAAGTGCCATTCAACAAACGCCAAATTGGTATGAAGTGTGCTACATGTGTGGATGTGCAAATGATAACATTTCAGCACTACTGCCCAAAATAATTCTGTATATAGAGAAAGATTGTGCAGCTGGTTTTTCTCATTCATGGAGTGTTGGTTGTGTTATGTTTCGTGTAAGGAAAGGGAGATATCTAACAACAGCTGTTGGAATTTGACAGTATCAGGGCCCTATCTGTTGAGACACCAGTTTATTGTTCTGCGATATTTCTGCTCACATTGGTTGGAATCTCATGACTGTCATGCAGATGTGGAATACGTATGTTCAGGAGGCCTGTACTCAATACCAAGCAGGATCTCGATAGATAACATGATTATGTGACTAGTGTCCAAAAGGACTGACATGTTGTTTGGTCAGATGTCCGTGATCATGCGGTTGCGTCATGTTCGTTGAGTCGTAAGGAAATAGGCTTGTTTGCAGCAATTCAGTTATTGACGTGGATAGTTCAATCACTTAATAGACGACCATGAACTGTCAGCATCTTAACTATTGTTGTGGCTTCCCCTTACGCAGCAGCAGAGAGAGGTGCACCGGCAGTGGTGCACTCAACTACAACACTGGGAAGAGGAGTGGCTCAATTTCAAACAGTCCTAATTTTGTGTACAGCCCGATGATAGACATATTCTTTTGTGGACGCTCTGAGGAGAATGAATGTTGCCAAACGCATTCATTACTATCATATGAATCAGCAGCTGATTTGATGGTGTGGGGCCTATTAGCTACAGAACTCAAACGTGTGGACACCAAGCATTACATTTCCCTTGTGTTAATGCTGATGGCTGTGCCCTATTTTTGAGTCTCCATTATGAAGCTCTCGTACAGTTTTTATGAGTAAGAACTGTTAAATATTAGTCATGATAGGATAAATAAAATTTGACTTTTACAGTGCACGTGCATTAAATTCACTGGCTAGTCTCTCACTGCACAAACACATTAGCCTCATAGCTGCCAACAGCAGAGTGCCTGCTCCTTGCTGTCAGAGCCTCCTACCACACCCTCTGCCATTTACGTAGAGTGCTTCCACTACACCATCACAACTTAACACTTTGCCATCTGCACGTCTTGTACAAATTTATTTGCTTGGCGCTGGCAGTGCTAATTCGGATTACTTGGCTTGTTGCCGGCTGCTTGTTGCCTTTCCGTTGATAAGCTTCAAACACATTGACTTTTGCACGCTTTAATTTTTCTGGAAATCCTCTATTTTGCCGTATCATTCCCCAAACTCGAATTTTCTTTTCAAGTAACTTCTCTGCAAGTTCTACACTGTTGTAATAATTATCCATGTAGAGATGATGCCACTTTCCATAAGAAGGTGTCAATAGTTCCATCACTGCTTTTGCTAAAGGTTGTCCAACACCAGAATATATCTTGAATGAGGAAATGTGTCCCATACTCGAATCACACAGCATCTAAATGAGTATGCCATATTTCGTAATTTTTGATGGATTTTAAACTTTAAACTTTAAAACTTAACTGTCCACACCATGGTATTATTCCATCATCAATTGAGATGTTTTGGCGTAGATGAAATGTTTGTTTAAACTTTTTGGAAAAATAATCAGTTACGAATTGCACTTTGAAAAGCTGGTCAGCATTATCTGGTTTATTGTTGTTGTCGGAAAAATGTAAAAATGATAATATTTGTCTGAATCGGTTGTGGGACATTGTTTTGCAAAATATCAGTGTGTCTGTCTATCAATGGATTCGCTGACCAGTTATCATCGATCATTGCCTCTCTTTTTTTTTTTTTATACAATTCCCATAAGGATAGCCCACCCAAAGCATTTTCTAAGTTCGGGTCCCGAATGTCAACAAATTTGGCATATATATATATATATATATATATATATATATATATATATATATATAATAGAGGGAAACATTCCACGTGGGAAAAATATATTTAAAAAGAAAGATGATGAGACTTACCCAACAAAAGCGCTGGCAGGTCGATAGACACACAAATAAACACAAACATACACACAAAACTCTAGCTTTCGCAACCAACGGTTGCCTCGTCAGGAAAGAGGGAAGGAGAAGGAAAGACAAAAGGATTGGGTTTTAAGGGAGAGGGTAAGGAGTCATTCCAATCCCGGGAGCGGAAAGACTTACCTTAGGGGGAAAAAAGGACAGGTTTACACTCGCACACACACACATATCCATCCACACATACACAGACACAAGCAGACAGAAATGTCTGCTTGTGTCTGTATATGTGTGGATGGATATGTGTGTGTGTGCGAGTGTGTACCCGTCCTTTTTTCCCCCTAAGGTAAGTCTTTCCGCTCCCGGGACTGGAATGACTCCTTACCCTCTCCCTTAAAACCCACATCCTTTCGTCTTTCCCTCTCCTTCCCTCTTTCCTGATGAGGCAACAGTTTGTTGCGAAAGCTTGAATTTTGTGTGTATGTTTGTGTTCGTTTGTGTGTCTGTCGACCTGCCAGCACTTTCATTATATATATATATATATATATATATATATATATATATATATATATATATATATCCAGTTTCCTTCTATTCCAATTTTGACTGTAATACTTGTTAGATTCATTGCTAATATATTCAAATAGATCATTCCCAATATATAATTCTATGATATCCACGACACACTGTGTATCTTTGGGAAATGTGTGTGGATCCGGAGATCCTTCAAATTTATCATGGGTCCTCAGTATATCATAGGCTGTCTTCTTCGTCTGATTCATACGAATCAGTTGGCAACCATAGCATTCACCAAATTCTTCTTCTGACCATTCTACTTCACTTTCATTTTTTTGATATCCAATGTCTTCTTCCCAATTGGCCAAGTCATCCGGAACGCCATACAAGATGTCCGCGCATTCATCGTAAATAATTGTATCGTCTCTTTCTTCTGCCATGATAAAATTGCGCAGGTACTTCTAAAAACAAAAAAGTTGTTGATGTGTGTAACTTATTGCTACCTAAACAAAACACCAACAGAATGAAAAAGATGCTAAAGTGCTGTCACTGGCCACTGCGCAATACTATGTTCACGACACCACTGTGGTGTCACTGGCCACTGAGCGATACTATGCACACAACACCATTATGGTGTCGCCTACTGTTGACCACCATTTCGCACACGACACCACTGTGGTGTCGCCGGTCAGCAAAATGTTAAAATATATCTTTCACCACATTTGTAACTATGTATTATACTGAAGTGGTGGCTGTGACTTGTATTGCCACATTATGTATCAAAATTTTGATATGAATCGTATGAGGATCAAAAAAAAAAAAAAAGTCTGCTGCCCATAATATAACCAATGTCGAAACAACAGAAAAAATTTCCAGTATTGTTCAGAGAGGGAACCAATTGATGCTTACCATACTGGTGGTGGTGGTGGTGGTGGTGGTGGTGGCGGCGGTGATGATATAATAATATAATAATTGCTGAAGGCACCTTAACTACTAAATTATCAATGCAAAAATAATCATAAAACTTAATTTGATAACTATTTACAAAATGAAAGGTGACTGTCCGCCTGGTTAGCATTAGTTTCATACTAACAATTTTAGTGTATGCCTGAATTAAATATGCTGTCCGAGAAAGCTAACATGTAATGTTGTCATTGAAATTTGCAATGAGAAAGTATCAGTATTATGAAAAGGATAGTTGCTACTCATCATATAATGGAGATGCTGAGTCACCGAGTGAGTAGCTACTATCCTGTTCATTATAGTGTTAAATTCCAATGTGGATTTTCCATTGTTTAACGAAAAAGTGTGTATAAGTTCTGTGAATTATCTTCAACTTATTGCTTAGTCTTCAAAAAGATTATAAGAGAAATAGGTATTCCATCCCACACAAATTTTACAACAAAATTTGTAGTGGAAACAGTAACAAAAAAACTTTCTATAGAGGAGCATAGATGCCAGTCATAAAGTACTCATCACAGAAACAGAGATTCCTATGAAACAACTTTACTTTACATTTTTAATAGAATCACTTCCACCACACTCACTTAACTTGTTCTTCATTTGTACTGTACTGTCCTGTCACAAATGTCTTTTGTGTTGCTACACAGTACCAGGACTGAACGGCCTCTGTAACCTCCAGTGCTCTGGCTCAGTGCAGCTCTAATCTTCTGCACACACACACACACACACACAAGCAAGCCCAGATTAGCACCCAGTCCACTGCTCACTCATTAATCACATTCTTCTATCAAACTCACTCTACAAAAAACTGAAAACAAGCTGCCAAGTTCAAATGACCTAATATAACAAAAAATTTTGGAAACAATACAAATGTTATAAACTAACTTTAATTCATAAAACTGAATGCTCAGTTGAACGCCTTAGTTCAGAATTTGATCTCTAGAGTGATGCATGTGGTGATATATCTAATTTATCCAGTTCATAACAATAATGGAAATAACTGGATGGAGCAGTATGTAAAATAAGGAAAGGCAACCACTCACGGGAATGTGTGTTTAGGTGTCTGTGTGATTGTGTGTGTGAATGTGTGGACTATTGCTAGAAAAAGAGCTAGTGCTTGAAAGGTAGTGTGAATGCTGTTGTCTGTTACTGGAATGTGTTTCTGTGCTCCGTGCATCAATCTGCTATAGCTGAGTAGTTGCCTTTCCCTTAATTTATGTTTTTGTTCAGTTTATATCTTGATCAATATAAAAAAATGTATTGTAACTGAAACAAGCATTGTGGTCATTAATAAAACCAGACCTATTCAGGTGATAAAATCATACTATCCGTATAACTTAAAAAATGCACAAACAGTTTATATCTACATGACCTACGTAAAAATTATCCCCCATATTTCAGCAGGTCGTCATACACAAACCGGATATTTTACACTAATTTCACATTAATCATCACCTTTTACATGACTGCAGAATAAATAAATAATTATAACTCCTACAACTATGAAAATGATAAATGCTACTATGCTGCTCAAAATAAATAAAATAAATTTCTTAAATACAGCAAAACAGTATCAACTAAAAAAAGTCAGAATCAGGCAAACTTACTCATTAAGTATAAAGCTGTCAGTTGTAATTCACTAAAAGTCCATCCACACTGTCACTTAGCCACACAGTTAGCTTTTATATATATCTTCAAAATTCTAGAGCTGTGGAGAATACATCACAATAATTTTCTATCATTTCAGAGTGTTTCTCCCTCTGTACTTAATTTAGCTCCTCAGCCCCATTAATTCTCTCATTGATTGCATAAACTGTCTTTTGATTACATAACTCAGGCTGATTTCCCTGTCAGTACACTCATAGCACAGTTGGACTGGAGCTACTACCTCTTTGCCATATAACACTTTGTTAATTGGAACAGTAAAACTGTTGTGTCATACTGTACATTCAAACAATTAGCTGCTGCAGTTAATCATGGCATCTACTTTTGTCATCCATTCCCTCCTCAAGCTTTTCTTCCTTTAACAAATCCCTCTGAGTTTCTTCAAAATTATCCCTATAAGCAAATGATTGCATAGCAGCTACATTGTTTTTCTCCTCAAGTGGCTCAGTTTCCAAATCACTCTCGAATATTTTGCTCAAAGTCATTTTCTCTCCTATGTGTTACACATTGTCTACCATTTTCTATTAATGCACTTTTGTTTGATCTTAACCCGCATGGTATCTCAGTATCATCTTCATTTTGTCCCAACTGTTGCATCTGATTTGGCCACTAGAAATACTTCAGCTCATTAACACTTTATACATTATAAAAAAAATATCAATTACGCCATTGCCTAAAGCACTACCAACTTCATCATTAACAGCTTCAGTGCCATTTACTTCATCATTAACAAAAGTAAAATTATCAACATTGCCAAGACAAAAATCAGCAATACTTTCATTAGAAGTATTTTTTAATTGTGAAGTCACAGAAGTTTGATATCCAACAACATGCACTTCTCTGTTCACTCTCTCACATTCATTGACTTTATCTAGCTGCTGCAAACATTTATTCCTATCATTCCCTTCCAGTGGCTGCACACCCTCACTTGCCTAAGCACCACTACCTACCCACTTAAAGAAATTATCAGTATAATCATCTATTAACTTATTGCTTTGCCCTCTGTTGTGCTTTTTCCTTTGATTAATGTAAAAGCCTTACCAAAATCATCCTCCTCCCAAAAATTCCATCCATACAGTAACCATCCTAACAGGTCTTGGGTAGTGATTGTCTGCAGTCTGGTGTCATTTGGTCCATGTTTCAATCCTGGTCTTATTTATCACAATGTGAACCTCTGGTGGTATGCCTGCTTGTTTCTCATATTTGATGCACCATGTGTACCTCCTTGTTGTCTTTGTTCACTGAATCTATTGTTTTCTCCTCTGTCTCTTAGAATCCAGTTCCCCTGTTACTACCTTGCCCCCCATTATTTTTTCCCCAAGTGTGTCTTCCTTGATCCCTTTGCCACAGCCTGTGCAGCACATTATACTTAAAAAAAATCCTTCTGAATCCTCCAGTGTCAGTGCATTTGTATGTCTGCCAATCCTCCCTGTCATTCTTAAAACTTATAGCACTACAGTAATAAACTCCCTCTGAATAGTATCATATAGCCTCCCTTTTAGAGAAGAAACATTCCTTAATGCAACTAATGATTTCTAAATACATTAGCTTTTCAATTTCTTTCATGCAAAATCCTCTAATGCTTTGTCTATCTGGTCTGCAGGGTGAACCATTCAAAAACTCCATTTTTGATCCTACACTGCTTTGTTTCTTCCCAAATATAAATGCAAAATCCCTTTCCAAAATTCTCATAGCCCCTAAAATTGCTTCTATTCTGAGGTGCACATGACAGAGTTTCATCATCCGATATACACTTCACAAATTTAATTTTATCTTCATCACTAGACCCATTTAGAAACCTATCATTACAGCCCCATAAAAAATCTATAGGACGTTAATTCCCACCACTACTGAAACTTTTCATTCCTGAATTTCTAATAAAAGGCATCAAAAGAGCATAGTTAACTACTACTACTACTTCTACTACTACTATTATTACTTCTCCTTGCTGCGCAGAACTACACAGGACAGTTCATGTTTCACCACTTGCACAGGATGGTTATAACTTGACTTTCGCTACTTGAACCTGTCTAGACAGAAAACTGTTTACCATAAGGATACCCAACTTTGTAGGAATGATGTTACTGTGTGCTGTAGGATTTGTGTTTTTAGTGGTGTTTGTGTCATGAAATACTGCTAGGCACTGGTACTGGTACAACTACGTAGGGTATAAACACAACCATCTGTGTTCTGTGTGCATTACAGTTGCAGAAAGTCAACATGGGTTTGGACAAATTGAGCAAGGCTGTACTCGTAAAGCTGTTTTATCAAAATAACAGCAACAGTGCTGCTTCTCTCTGAGAGTATTGACACATTAAAGGGATATGGAGAAGTCCTCTTTCTGAACTGTGACTGAAGAACATGAGTCAGATCGAATTAATTGGTGATTTGGTAGCTGCTCCCAGGAGAGGCCACTGCCAATTGTGTCACAAATTATTAAAGATGTTACTGTTGCTACGGCTGAGAATGCTGGATGCAATGTGTGATCTTCAAGTAGCTTACGATTTATATCACAGCAGCTGAATATTCCATGGTCCACTATTCAATAAGCACCGCAAACAATTGTGAAATGTTATCCTTACAAACTTCACCAACTTTTGCCATGTGACACAGACATTAGAGTAGACTTTGCTCTTATGTCTCTTGCAAGGGAACTCTCACAGTTTTCGCATTTGGGGATATTTACTGCCAACAAACATCTATGAAGTTATGCTGCACAGTGAATGAATCACTGTGTGATGTGATTTCATAGCACAGTTCATGATTAGTCCACCTTTTTTTTAAAAAAAAAGGAACACCGATTCCAAGAACAAGGACATGCAATGTGGAAAGCACACATTACTGTGATCAGTTGCCAATGTGTGATCCCTGCTGTATGGGAGAGAGGTGCTTTGGACTCAACTGTTTTTATGAAAATGGAGCTCCACCTCACATTTCTCTCAAGGTCACACAGTTACTCCATAACACATTTGGAGAAAACCGAATCATTGGCTGACCATTACGAACTGTACGGCCACCGAGGTCACAAGATTTGAACCCATGTGGTTTCTGGCTGTGGGGTTACCTGAAGGCATGGTTTATCAACTGAAAACTAACACACTGAAAATTGAAGATGAGCAAAGCGAGGGAGGTACTGAAATCCCATCTGAGATGTTTCAGGCAGCAGTAGAGCAATCTCTAGTTCAGTTACAAGACATTGTGAATGCAGATGGTCATCACATGAAACAATGTTTGTAACCTGGAACATAGATACGGTAGACAATTAACAAATGTTATGTTCTCATGTGCAAACTAAAATGTATGTCTTTTGATGGTTTATTCATTCTTTCCCTTCCATGTGTCCTTACTAATGTTTCCACAAAGTTTCGTTGTCCTATGCTCACTTGTTTTTCACAGGGGCCTTCCCAAGCACCAACAGTGTAATTATAATCACCTTGTACTTACTTTTCGGAGTGTTGCCCACTAAACTCGTGGAGCCATTGTACTGCTGTGCTGCTGCACACTTGATTACCAGCTGCATGGTGCCGACTGATGCTGCTGCTGCTTTGTCGTATCACATTATTATGCTGGCAGTTTAACCTCACCAAACATTCTGTGGTTTCCAATGTTCTACGATGTTGCTTCGTAAGTCACTTAGGCTTCAAAATGATCCCCTTGAATCTATTGTCATTTATACACTGTTCTGAGTTTATTTGATTATCTGAATCATGACTCTGTTTGCTTGCGATTTTGTCAGACCAATTCCACACAGGCCCCCTAATTATTATGATCACATATAGTTTTTAGAAATAAGAAATGTTAAATATTCGAATATTTTTTGTGACAGCTTGAATAAAAGTTTGACTTGTGCTGAACAAAGTGTGTATTATGAAACATATTGGCTGGTCTCAGGCTACACTGGTATGTTACCCTCATGCCCATCAACAACAGGGTTACTGTACCTCGCTCTCAGAGCCCACTCGCACACCCTTTGCCTGATGTCTCATTTGTTGGTTACAAATGTTGCTTTCATTACACCATTGCAACTTAAAACGTATTTTTGACCACATATGAAACCATTTATTGTATTTAAGTGGTGACTGTGGCTTGCTTTGTCACACCATGACATCTTTCAGCAAGACAGCACAAGGCTTGTGCCTGCATGTTCTCCAGATCACTCAATTATTGAAAACATCTGGTCATGAGTTTCTGAGAGACTGGCTTGCCAGCACTGCCTAGTATGCTGAGTTAGTCTGTAACAACAATAAGAGTACAGCAAATCCTTGCAGAAATCTGCTTTGACATGCCATCATTGTAACAAACATCTATAAAATTTTGACAGCTATGACAGACTATGTCACACAGTAATCAATGGTAAATCTATGATAATGTTAACATAACACAGGGATAAAGTCAAGAAATTACCACATTTCTTTTTGAAGTCTGTCAAGACTTCAAGAAAACTATAATAATTCCGACTCCAAAAAAGTCAGGGGCTGATAAGTATTTAATAAGTCATAGCTGCAAAATGCTGCCATGAATAATTTACTGAAGAATGGAAAAAGTGGTAGAAGCCAACCTTCAGGAAAGCCAGTCAGTATTCTGGAAAAATGTAGGCATGTATAAGGCAATACTGGTCTTACAAGAGATATTAAAGTCAGTCAACTCTATGTTTGTAGCATGTGCAGACATATGGAATGCTTTTGACAATGTTGATTGGAATATGAGCTTTGAAATTCTGAAAGTAGCAGTAATATAATAAAGAAAGCAAAATATCATTAATAACTTTTGCAGAAACCAGACGACAGTTCTAAGAGTCAAAGTATATGAAACAAAAATTGAGAAGGAGCTGAGACAGGGTTGTAGCCCACCCCTGATGTTATTCAGTATGTACAATGAGGGAGCAGCACTTTTAATGTGGATATTTTAAATTAGGCTTCACCATAATGGTTATTAATATCAAATGAAACAATGAGTTTACTGTTACCATCGTGGTTAATTTATATTCACAGTGCATTTCAAAGTTTAAACCTCTATCATCAGGTGGAATTGTGTTTGTTAATATCAGATGCATGTGTTGTGTTATGATCTTGGGGTAACCTGGGGCACTGTCTAGTAGAGAAGTAAAACACTATTTAAGAACCTGACTCTTTGAAAGTCTTTGCCAAAATGATAAACATAAATGTAAATGTGAGAATAAAACAACTAAATAGAATACCTCCAATGGTCACAGGCTGCTTTCTCTGTCATAATACATCACATATAGACTGTCACACTTTGTAAGCAAAGATGATGTCTAGAAACTACTTGGTGCAAAAAACATATGGGAAAGCAGAAACACTATTTCAAAGTACAAAATACATATGTTATTTGCACATGGTATCTCCTATATAATATATTTTGTGCACAAAGTGTGACAGTTTATATGTGATGTATTATGACACAGAAAGGAGCCTGTAGCCACTGGAAGCATTCCATTTTAGTTTTATTTTTGCATATAAATTTGAGTCTATAATATAGTCAGAGACCTCCAGAGAGCCCAATTCTTAAATAGCGTTTCATTTCTCTACTAGACAATGACACGGGTTACCCCAAAGTCATAACACAACACGTCATAGTAACCCACACAAATCTATCTGATGAAAGAGGTCTAATCCTTCGAAAAGTAAACAGTAAACTTGTTGTTTCATTCTATTAAAAAAAAAATTGAAGTTCAAGGAGAAGAAATTAAAACTTTGAAGTTTGCCGATGACATTGTAATACTGTCAGAGGTGGCAAAAGACTTGGAAGATGGATAGAATGGATAATGTCTTGAAAATAAGTTATAAGATGAACATCAACAAAAGTAAAACAGTAGTCAAATTAAATCAAGTGATGCTGAGAAAGTTAGATTGGGAAAAGAAACACTAAAAGTAGTAGATGTGTTTTGCTATTTGGGTAGCAAAATAACAGATGATAGCTAAAGTAGAGAGGATATAAAACACACATTGACAATAGGTGGGAAGAAAACCATTTCTGAAAAAGAGATTTTTTTTTTCTAAACATCGAATAAGATTTTAAATGTTAGAAAGTCTATTTTGAAGATATTTGTCTGGAAAATCTATAAAACAGTCCAGACAAGAAGAAAACGGAAGCTTTTTAAATGTGGTAGTACAGTAGAATGCTAAATGTTAGATGGGTTGATCAAACACGAATGTGGAAGTGCTGATTCTACCTGGGAAAAATGAGATTTATGGCATAATCTGACTTAAAGAAGGGATCGGGAGATAGCACACATTCTGAGGCACCAAGCAATCATCAGTTTGGTGATGAAGGGCAGATTGTAAGGTAAAAATTGAAATTGTAGAGAGAGAATAAGGCTGAAATAAGTACCCAGGTTCACATGGCTATAGTTTGCAGTAGTTATGCAGAAATGAAGAGGCTTGTGCAGGACAGACAAGCATGGAAATCTGCATCAAAAAGGGCTTCTGACTGAGCTACTCCATTGGCCAAATTGTTTGCTTCCCACTAGATCTTCAAGGGTACATAAGAATGGAGAAGCAGAGCACTGCAAAATATGGTGCATGTCTTCAACCTAACTGCAGTCATGAAAGATTTGTTCTCTCCTTTCATGTCCCATCTTGTTAAGTTTTCTTTGCAGCACCATACCTGTATGTGCATGAATACTATGCAATCCACTATACCATACAGCGGAGAGTGCATTATACCAATATTAGCGGTTTCTTTTCTTGTTCCATTCACTGTTGAGGAAGCGAAAAACGAGGGTGTAACTGTCACTCTGTGTGTTCCAATCTCTCCTATCGTTTTCTCATTATCCCCATGCAAGATGTATATTGGTGGCAGCATAGTGGTCACACAGTTATCTTTGAATAAAAATTGTCTAAATTTACCCAATAGGGTTTCTGTCTTCCAAGGATTCCCATTTAACTCTCTATGCATTTCTGTTACACTTTCGTATGGGTTCTACTGACCTGTTACAATCCTAGCAGGGTGTGTCTGAGTTCATTTGATGTCTGTCAATCAGGACTACTTGACAAGGTCTCCAATGATTGGAACAATATTCTGGAATTGGTTTTATTAACATGTGGTAGGTGATTTCCTTTACAGATACATTGTGTTTTCCCAGAACTCTTCTAACAAATCTAAGCCTTCAACTCATCTCTCTAATACTGGTTTGTTTCCATCGTCCCATTTCATACTGCTTCTGAATGTTACTGTTAAGTACCTGCAAGATGTGACTTGCTCAAGATCTTCATTTCCAATTGTGCAGTCAGATACTGTACTATTTTCTCTCTGTCACGGAATATCTTACATTTATTCAAATTTACGGAGAGCTGTCATTCATTCCACCAAGTAGAAACATTTTCTTAGTTTTTATGCAGTCCCTCAAGTTTGTCCAATGATCTCAATTCTCTGTACACAACTCCATCATCTGTGAACACTCTTACAGTGCAGCTGATCCTGTTTGATAAATCCTTTATGTAGAAAGAACATTAGAGGTTTCTTGGGGCACATCTGATGTTATTTTCCTTTCTGTGAAACATTCACCATCCTGTATAACATAGGGGTTGGTTTGTGTAATATTCTTCCAGGCAAACACACCTTTATGGAGATATTCTCTATGTTCATGTCTTTATTAGTAGTCCTTGTTGTGATATTATGTCAAATGTCTTGCAGAAATCTAAGAAGGTGCATCTCCTTATTCACCTGCATTTATTGTTTGTAAGATCTCACTTATATATAAAACAAGCTCTAGTTCATATGAGTGTATTTTTCTAAATCTATGATGTTTCTTTGAGAGTCACTTGTTTTTCTCCAGGAACATCATAATTTTTTAGCTCCGAATATGCTCTAGGATCGTGCAACAGAGAGACATCAGCAATATTGCTCTATATTTCTATGCATTTGAGCCGTTATCCTTCATATATGCAAGAGTGACCATTGCTGTCTTCCAATTACATGAGAACACTCTGATGTGCACACAGTTCTCAATAAGCATGAGTTAGGAAAGAAGCTATCTCCATTATGTATTCAGTGTAAAATGTAACTTTAATTCTATTAGGGGCTTGTGTCTAGTCCACTTTAAGTAGTTTTAATTGTTCCTCAGTACTGGGGATACTAATATCAATATCACTCATCTGTGAGTCTGTACAGCATCCAAACATTGGTACACTAGTATACTTTTGCAGGAATACATTTTGAATGTGAAATTTAAAATTTCTTCTTTCTGTCTGGTGTCTACAGTTTCAACACCAGATGGATATATGAGAAGTTGAATGGAAGGCTTAGATCCATTCATTGACTTTACATATGACCAGATCTTGCTAGGATTTTCTGATAAATCTTTTTGTCAGGATCTGATTCTGAATATAATGGTAGGCTTCATGTATTATCTTTCATAAAAATCCATGAGTTACTATTAACTTTTCTCTATCAGCATCCCCCCAACATCTCTTGTAGGGAGTGTCAAGTAATCTCTGTTTTTGCAACATTCCACGAATGGTGTCATTAAATGGGAGTTGGTCTTTGTCACCTTTTATTACCTTACTTGGAATATACTTATCCAGACCACATTTTATAATCCTTTAATCTTGAACTAGATTTTCCTGTGTTTGCCAAATCACTGTTAAATATTCAGTTCACCCATAAAATACATTGGTAGTGACTAACAGTTCAACCAAACATAAATACTTTCATAGCTTTCTTGATGAACTTTTAGCCTTTGGTGACCATTGTTCCTGTAATGGCATCATGTTCACAAATTAGTTTCTCATTAGCAACAGTCTTGAAAATGTATATTTCTTTTGCATGTGTGTTGCCATACTATAGTGCAATTAAAATTACTTGATGGTCGACATCTGTCACATTGTTACCATATTTGCTGCCGGCTACCGCTCCGTTATGGGTGACACATAAACATGGCAGATCACTTTACAAGTGCTTGCTATTAATGTGTAACTGGTGCAATGTTGGTAGTGACCACTGAAAAGTACAACAGAAATGGGTGATCCTCTTTTGAGACCTGATTTTAAGCGAGCAATGACTGAACTGTGGCAGATGACAGTTTTTGTAGCCCTGAATTTAAGCTCATATCCTAAAACCACATGATGCGTAGATATGGAATGTATCTCGGGAAACAATGATCAACAAACTGCAGCAGAACTAAAATGACAATTGATTTGTTCATGGTGTCTAAGGCCTACCTCTCCAAGCAAACTCGAAAAGAAAAATTTCATAGTACATTTGTTTGCATAGTTTTAGTGGTAAAAGCAAACTGTAATTTTTCACTGTCTCTGGTTACCTGAAACGATCCTCACGGTGGCTGCACAGGATGCCACATTACCAACCGATGAGCAGTTCTGGTTGGCATTTGGTTGCAGATTATAGGCGACAAAAGCAGATTCCAAACAAAAAAAGAATGATAGGAAGAAAAATAAGAGCAAATAAAAAAGTCTATACAATGATGCAAATCAAGCAGCAAAGTATTAGAAGTAAAAAAAAATTACATTTAAACCAATTAAATGAATAAAAATGAGAATAAAAATATTTTAATTAGATTTTAAAAAATAAGAAATTTTTCTGCATCTGACGAGATTTGTACCTTTGACCTCCTACATGTCAGCTTTATATGCTAACCAATATGCACTGCAAGAGACAGTTGTATTCCTGACTGGTGCCCCGGTCACACTTATTAATTGACAGCCTTCAAAAATTTGGCTTCATGAAATGTTGTACGATGCTTATTTAAAGTGAACCAATCTCTGTGAGTATAATAACTGTACAAATGACACTGAATCACATCTTGTGCAGAAGGACCCAGTAGTGTTTAGTTAGTACTGTATATGAAATGTGTGTATTTATTTAGCCAGACTATAGTTGCTTAAGGTAGTTATCTGACAAGTTTTCAGAATTTCTTTGCAAGACCATTTGTCTTTATTGCTGGTAACGTATGCGTGGCTTTCCAAGTTGATGCCACACTGACTTTAGTCAGTACTTACTTATTATCATACACTCAAGATAGTTTCATGTTCATATTAATTTTATGGAAGGCTGAGAGATGGAAGTAATAAAGTACAAATCCTTACCAAGTAAACCTCAAAACTATTGAGAAACTTTATTAGTCATCAAACATACTTAATTTGCCATTTTATAGCAGACTGTTGACCATTAAAATTGCAACAGCAGGATGTACAGAAAATAACAAAATTTTACTTATTGTGCATATACATATTATAGCAGGAAGATCACAAAATTAAATGGTTTGTATAGGTGATTTGGGAGTATACAGGATGTGACATTTAACACACAGATCTGTCACCTCTTACAGTAACTGTGGTTCTAACCTAGTTGGGCACTGAATTGAACTGAAATTGGATGACAGATATACATTCTTAATTCCGTGTTGATTTCATTTTACACCAGAGTTCATCAGCTGTAATGGCTGATAGAATCGGCCTGCCTTTCAATGTCTTTTGTAGGCAGCCTACATGTTAGAGGCAAGATTTTTTTTCTTCTCTCTTCTTCCTAGCCGCTGACGTGTAGACACCCATGCATAACAAATGTGTTGTGTTGGAGTAGCATTAGCCTGACTTATTGACCTGTATTGCAGGGCCTACCTGTGCAGATAGGCACGCTGGAGGAGGTTGATATGGATAAAGAAGAGTACGGACAGAGAGGAGCACAAGATGGGGTGGATCAGGAGAGAGGGACAGCATGGGATGAACAGAGAAAGGGGGCAGTAGGTGATGAACACAGGGATAGGGGGGAAGAAAGGAAGGGACAGAGTGAGGGGGATAAGGACATAGATAGAGAGACGGGGAGATGGAGATGATGATAGGGGGGGGGGGAGGAGGAGGAGGAGGAGGAGGAGGAGGAGGAGGAGGAGGAGGAGAGGCAGGTGGAAGATGTAGTGGTGTAGTGGGCAGATGGGAAAAAGAAGAGGGGGCAAGGAGATGTACAGAGACAGAGGGCAGAGGATTTGGATAGAGGGATGGGGAGGAACATATGGTCAGAGAGAGAGGGGTTGGAGGAGATGGGCAAAGAGAGCAGGTGATAATGAGATGAAGAGACAGAGTGAATGTGTAGGAGGAGACAGACAGAGGTGAAAGGAAGAGACAGACACAGAGAGAGGGGAGGAGGAGGTTTGTGCAATACTTGTGTCGAATGCATATGTGGGCAAAGCCACAGGGAAGAGGCATGTACATACGTATATATATATGTATGTATGTATGTATGTATGTTCAGGAGTTCCTCCCAAACCCCTGGATTGATTCTTACCAAATTTGGTACACAAGCAGGGAACTTCAGCAATGTGGGGTTTATAACTTCCTAGCTCCAATAGGAGCAGAGATATGGACAGAAACATATTTTTCAGCTTCATGCGTGTTGTATGAGAGTAGTCTCGGCCTGCCTTATCAACCTGCTTTGCAGGGCAGCTTACACATTGGGCAGAAATGGTTTTCCTGCCGCTGAGGTGTAGGCTGTCCTCTGTGACAGGTGTGTTTTATTGGAATAGTTTTGACCTGGGGGAGAAAGTGGGCATTGGCAGGTGGAGGAGTAGATGGACAGGCAGAGGTGGGAGAGGGGGATAGACATAGGGTGGGGAGGATGAGGTGTGTGGAGAGACAGGCAAAGGAGATGCACAGAGATGTGGGGGCGGATGGGGAAGATGATGGAAAGAGGGGAGTAGGAGATGATCTCAGAGAGGGGGGAATAAAGGATGGACTGAGAGAAGAAGAGGAGAAGGAGGAGGAGATATCCAGGGAGAGGGGAGGAGGAGATGGACAGAGAGTAGTTGAGGTGGGGGGAGGAGTTGGTGGTCAAGGAGGCAGTTAGAAGATGGATAGGGATTGTGAGCAGCAGAAAAGAAAGAGGGGGCGGGGGGAGGGAGGAAAAGGCAAAGAGAGGGGAGAGGAGGAGATGGACAGACATGGGGAGGAAGAGATGTACAAAGAGAGGAGGAGGAGGAGGAGGTGGTGGTGGTGGTGGTGGTGGTGGTGGTGGTGGTGGTGGTGGTAGATAAGGAGAAGGGAGAAAAGATGGACAGAGAGAGGCAGATGAGGAGTTGGCCACAGAGAGATGGGGAAAGAAACAGGTGGAAAGAGAGAGGAAGGTGGAGGAAACAGGCAAAGAGGAGGAGGAGGAGATGTGTACAATATATGTGCATGTGAGCACAGCAATAGGTAACAGGTTAGTTTCTGATAATACTGTTACTAAACAAAATAGTGGTGTTTAGCTAATGAGACCCAACCACAGAATTCCCCTTCAGCATACACAGAAAATTTAATTCTTATAGATTTCTTGCTCTATAGTTAGTAACAACTGAAGTGGTAACTCAATAAAACAGCTTATGTAACACTTGCTCTCATGAATAAATAAATAAATCTGTTGACAGAAATTTATAATTTCAGCACAGAGAACATATGGAAAGTCAAGAGAAATATGTTGATGTAATAAAATTGCCACATGGTAAGAAAACACTATGGAGTCCAGCAGGCCAGTCTTTTTTGATAATTCAGATGACAGTTATTCTGCGCAGCACATACACATTGAAATCTGTAAACAAAATCATTTACCCTTCAATGTATCTCTAAACATCAAAGACTGCCATTGCTGACCAAAAGATAAGGGAAAGGAAACTGAAGATCCTTACAGGTAGATAGGCTTGCATCCACAAGTGGAGTATAAATGAGCTGACTACTTGTGCATAGGAACTGAGACATTTGTCACCATACAAAATCCTGTGTTTACGACGAATCTGGTTTTAGGATTCTGATGCATTTATGGTAGGAGGTTCAAGTCTCCACAGAAAGGGAAAACCTAGAGTGCTAAAGGTGAAATAACCATCTGCATAAAAAATGCATATCACTCCTTAAATGTGCACCTTACTAACAACCTAGATGCAGCTAATAAAACTGTGCACTTACACTGTAAGTTACAGTGTTCTCTATATCAGTCTGCCCCACCTCCCCCTCCACACTCATGAAGCAATAAATAAGGAACTTTCATCTGATTCCATCATACTGCTCTCCTATACATTTCTTCTTTCTGAAAATTTCAGTATACATAATATGCTACAAAACATCTAACACTTGCATCAGAGGTTGGTGTGTTGAGAGCTTTTTATTGTTAGAAGAGATAGAGGAGATAGGTCTTCAAATACAGAGCAGAGAGCACTGTTCAGTACTAATATGGGGTAGCTCTTCACCATAAATCTCCCCATACATCTCTCATTACACACTGCTGCCTATGCAGACATTGTGGACTGGGAGAGGGCAATTATTTCTCATTCAGATAACTGCTCCCTCATAGAATTCCATGTCACGGTCATCCCCCAAAAGAAAATCAGAGTAGGTGTACAACAAAGCAAACTGGATGTTATAAAGCCAACTGGTTGTTTTGGACATAGTGATAGTCTCTAAGAAGGATGGACAACATTACAATCATGATCCTATGCTCTGTGAGAGCTTCTGTTTGGTCTGCAGCCGTATTTCAAAGATAGCCTGTTCTTTGTTCGAATGAAGAATGCTGTTCTGCAGTCATGTGCAGGTGTTCATCATTGAGAAGGTTCAAATATCTGACAGCTGCAGGGAACCTTACAACATTTAAGGGAATGACAGCATGATGAAGGTCAACTATTGAAGGTAGCAAAAGGGGGTAGGACATGAGTAACTGAACAATATAAACTGTTCCATTAAATTTACGTAGATGTTGCTGAGAAAGAGATTTAGTGTTCCATAAATAATAAAGTACACAATTGCCCTTTCTTTGCATGAGAGCTGTATTCTAGTTTGTGTATAGATATTACATCATGTTGTGGCAATTCACATGAATAGCAAAATAAGTCATCCTTGCTCTTTTTATGAGGGTGTGCTGAAAAGTAATGCCTCTTAACTTCTTATGTGAAAACTGTTAAAGCTTTTAAATAAAACAAATGTTATTAACATTCTACATCTTTATTTTTCATATGAACATATTTGCAGCCTTTTGCTGCTAGAGGGCTCCGAATTGTAGCATGTGCATCTACATGTACATCTACATCAATACTCTGCAATCCACCTTACTGTGCATGGCGGGAAGGTGGATTGCACTACTAGTAATTCCTTTCTTGTTCCACTCACAGATAGAATGAGGGAAAAATGACTATCTATACGCCTCCATATGAGTCCTGATTTCCTGTACCTTATCTTCATGGTCACTAGGCACAATGTATGTTGGAGGCAACACAATCATTCTGTATTCAGCTTCAAATGCTGGTTCTCTAAATTTTCTCAGTAGTGTTCCTTGAAAAGAATGTGGCCTTCCCTCCAAGTATTTCCATTCGAGTTCCTGAAGCATCTCCATAATGTTTGTGTGTTGTTCAAACCTACCAGTAACAAATCTAGCAGCCTGCCTCTGAACTGCTTCAATGTCTTTCCTTTAATCTGACTTGGTATGGACCCCGAACACTCGAACAGTACTCAAGAACAAGATGCACTATTGTCCTGTATGTGGTCTCCTTTACAGATGAAAAACGCTTTTCTAGAATTCTCCCAATAAACCGAAGTTGACAATTTGCCTTTCCTACCGAAATCCTCATATTTGTTTATTTTATTTTGGCAACGTTACACCCAGATATTTAAATGACTTGACTTGTTCAGCAGGTCACTACTAATGCCATATCTGAACATTACAGGTTTGTTTTTCTACTCATCTGCATTAACTTACATTTTTCTACATTTAGAGCTAGCTGCCATTCATCACACCAATTACAAATTTTGTCTAAGTTATCTTGTGACCTCCTACAATTACTCAACTTTGACATTTTACTGTACACCACAGCATCATCAGCAAGCAACTAGATTTCTGCCCATCCTCTCTGACAAATCATTTATGTATATAGAGAACAACAGTGGTCCTACCACACTTCCCTGGGGCACTCCTGACGATACTCTTGTCTCTGATGAACACTCACCAGCAAGGACAACATACTGGGGCCTATAATTTAAGAAAGCTTTGAGTCACTCACACATTTGTGAATATGTTCCATATGTTTATACTTTCTTTAACAGCCTGCAGTGGGGCACCATGTCAAATGCTTTCCAGAAATCTAGAAAAACAGAATTTGCCTGTTACCCTTCATCCATAGTTTGCAGTATATCATGCAGGAAAAGGACAAGCTGAGTTTCACACAAATGATGCTTTCTAAAACCACGCTGAGTCATGGACATAATCTTCTTGGTCTTGAAATTTATTATATTCTAAACGAGAATATCTTCAAGGACTCTACAGCAAACCAATGTTAGGGATATTAGTCTGTAATTTTGTGGGCCCATTGTTTTGTCCTTCTTATACACAAGAGTCACCTGTGCTTTTTCAGCCACTTGGGACTTTGTGCTGGGCTAGAGATTCATAATAAATGCAACCCAAGTAAGGGGCCAATGCCGTATAGTACTATTTGAAAAACTGAATGGGGTTCCATCCGGATCAGGTGACTTACTTGTTTTCAACTCCTTTAGTTGTCTCTCTACGCCATGTTGGCCACACAGGAGTCTGTTCGATTTTCAATTGACAATATGTTTGTATGATTCTCCTGAGTGAATGATTTTCTGGATGTGAAATTTAAAACTTGGGCTTTCGTTTTGGTATCTTCAACTGCCACACCAGACTGGTCAATAAGTGACTGGATGGAAGCCTTAGACCACTCTGTGATTTTGCCTAGAACACAAATTTTCTTGTGTTCTGTGCCAGATCTTTTGCTAAGGTATGATGGCAGTAGTTGTTGTATGTTTGTGCGTAGATCTTTTCACAGATGCATGAATCTCTACTAGCCTTTGCTTGTCTCTTTTGAGTAGCAGCCTCCACTTCCTCAGCATTTTCCAATTCTCTTTATTAAACCATGGTGCATCTTTTCTATCCTTAATCTGCTTACGAGAAGCATAATTCTTCAGAACATGATTTACAATCTGCTTAAACTTTGCCCATGATTCTTCTAAGTCCATCTCATTGGAACTAAGTGATGTCAGTTCACTGTCTAACTGAGATGCTAACAGCTGCTTATCTGCTCTTTCTAGCAGAAACACTCTCCTAGCCATTTTAACTGATTTATTAACTTTCATAACCATAGTTGCTGTAATGACATTATGATTGCTAATCCTCATTTCTGTACTTATGTTGTCGATAAGGTTGGATTGTTTGTAGTTACAAAATCCAAAATATTTCCATTACATGTGGGCTGCTGATTTTCAGAAAATGTGTTCAAAAGTACTTCACATGAGTGTCTGTCTGTATCCCGGCAATGAATCCATAGACATACCAGTCTATTCTTGGTAGGTTAGTCGCATCCAACTAGTAATGCATGATCTGACCATAGGCTTTCTTTGAATGAATCTACAACTGACAAAGCAGAAATGGTTGATGGTATAAACATCCATCAATTAACTTGGTTTCACCTGGACCTGTTATACATGACCATATAACTTCACTGTCACAGCCAACTTCGTCCTCAGTGGAGACAATATTTTTGTCAGCTGCAATGAACACTCACCTTCTTATCGCCTCTAATCTGTCTTTCTGATGTATGCTTCATGATTCACTAAATACATCAGAGACTTCCACTTAAGCTTTCAGCCAGTTCCCGAGAATAATTTGAGTTTGAGAACTTTTCTGGAGGGCAGTAAATTTGGGACCTTCGTTACAAACACTTCAACAATTTACTGACAAAATTTGACAGTCCAAGTGTCTTTACTCTGAGCACAGGCTGATTTCCCCTGCTGCACATTGACTGGTGAGTGTTCATCAGACTACCTCAAACTACTGCCTAGCCTAAAAAAAAACCATGTGCACTCCACAAGTTCTCTGCTATGTGAGTAGCTGCTTCCTTTAAATAGTCACCACAGACCTAACAAGAGGATTCCTACAAATCCCCAGTCAATAATGCAGGTCTATAAATCTGCAGCCAAGACCGTCACAGACTCAATGAATCCTTTGGTTCAGACCCTCCACTTGGCTTCAAACCAAAGACCCTGATCAACTCTGTGAACACTGTTCAAAATTGAAAGCCCTGGTTACACCTCACGCATGAGGCCAGTAGCCTTCAGCACTTCCACCAGCTGTCTGTCTGAACTGAGGATGGCCTCAGAACACAGGTGACCGGTGTCATTGGTGCTGACATGAGCCACAACTCGCAGATGACAGTACCCTGCACGCTCCATAGCTGCAGACGAGGCCACCTCCACATCTTGGATAAGGCCTCCTGGCAGACATATCGAGTGCACACTGGCTTTCCAGACTAAGGGGCTCCAGAACGTGCATAATGTTGGAGCTCCCAATAGCTGATAAACCTCTCCCCCCATGTGCCTACTCGGACCTTGCTCACAGGGTGAATGTACAAGGCCAGACGACCAGTCTCCATATTGGTGCTCTGCCTCAGGTGATGCTAACGCGTTATCACTTATCACTTACCACTCATCCTGCTGTGAGAGCGGATCCACAGCATCAGATACACTAGGAGGTGGCTTGGTAGCTGAGCCTATGGGTGAAACAAATGACACCTGAGGAGTCCCATGCAACATGCCAGATTCTCTGTCACTGCTACACCCTGACACAGTAGCTTGAAGGTGACTGACCATAGCCAAAGTGCATTCAGCTGTTTGTGAACTATGGCAAACTCTTCCTACATCTGCGCACAACATACACACATCCTACTCATCCTAGCTAATACTAACTGAAGAAGTAAAATGTAAATGGAGATAGACTCCTAGATATGCAACTTGCTGCCCTTATGATGTGTCACCAATGGACGCTGATGCCTCACTAAGCTACGTAGCTGATTGTTCAGAAGAAATGAAAACTGCTACAGACTGCCCAAATTTACACTTATTAAATGTGAGCATACACCTATTAGACAGAAACACACACACACAATTTGATAAATATACTATGAGGAAGAGACAGGGAAAGATAAACATTTAACTTGCCATTCTGTAGCTCTGTATCATCAAAGTCAAACATTCTGCAGTGACAGTATCAACAAACTGGTCTTCTGTTGGGAGAAATTTGTTCATCGGCAGGGTGACTATGCTGAAAAATAAAAATGTAGACATGAAGGAAAACATGTAGATTGTTAATAATTTTCAAATAAAAAGTTCAGAGGCATTACTTTTCAGCATTGCCTCATAACTTTATCTAGTTAAAAGGATTTCTTTAATCTAGGTAATCTGCAATTTCAGGCTCACCTCCTGAAGTCAGGGAAGGAATGTGTGATTCTCAATTCCTCTCTCACTACATGAAGTTGGAGCATGTCATCAACAACCACCTTGACTGAGTTCCTTAATCAAGACAGCTGTTTTCAGTGTCAGCTCTGCAATTATTGACCTGTCACTGACATCTTGGCATCACTGGGAACAGCTATACAATGACATTTTATATGCAGTTGGGCATTTATTAATGAAAAATGTTTCAATTTCTGCTCTCCTTTCAGTCTCGTAGTACATCCTGTCAGGTGTAACTGACTGGAAGGCAATAGGACTGAACAGAAAAAATTTAACTATTTGAAAAATAAGTGTATGTGTGCAGTTTTCAACCATTCATATAGAGCTATTAATATTTTTATGATCCTGTCTTGACTACATATGCAGTGCATATTGTTTTTCCAAACTAAACCTGTCTCTGTAGTGAAGGTCACTAACACATCCATGTGCAGTGGTACTCCCATGGAGATAGAGGGTTTAAATCGTGGCAATGAAACAAATTTTCACTGTCGGTATTCAGCCAGCAATGAGAGAAGAGGCAGCGGCGTAAAGTTCCTGACCACTAGACTTTCCACAGATGTTCTGGATTACATTCTAAACCTCTCGCACTATCTCACTGAGCAAAAGCATGTGCCATTTTATGGTGATCCATCAATTGGTCAGGGAGATTAATCCCAGCAATCCCCTTGGTGGTATTTCAGAGGAATAGGCTATATGTTGGCACCTGGTTTCATGCCATCCCTTTCCTTGTCATCATAAAATCTAATCATGACACCACGCTATACACAAAACAGTCACAGTCAGCAACACCAACTGATACATGTAAGACACAACTATCACACATCATGAGAAAGGAGGCCATTGTTCATGGAGGAAGAAAACTCTTTATGATTAGGCGGCTGAACCTATTCCTTCTTTCGTTTTTCTAGACCATCATTTCTGAAATTTAGCATGAGCAGGTGTTATTTGCAGCGGAAACAGCAACTCTTGAAATTAAGTTTGTAGGTCAGCCACAAGTCACAATCAGTATTTTTTCATGACTTTGTTTTCTCAATTTAACAAAAGCATCATCAGAAACCAGTTAATAAAACATATTGTTTGTAACTCATGACGGTCTTATAAACTTAATTTCTGAAGTTATAGAATGCAGTTATCTGCAGCTGCAGCTGCTTGTCCACTGCTAGAGTACTTACTAATTTGTGTTTTGCTGTCCATGTTATTACATTACAAATCTCAAACAGAATGTTAATTACAACTTTCTGTAGGTATTTGAAAATATGACCTGCATTAGATTCCAGGTGGCAGGTATCAAAATTGTAAGCAGTAATAATTAATTTCCATGTTACAATATATTGTTAAACTGAACGTCATATTGCACTAATTTGTGAACAATCTTTTGAATGGGTGCACTTGGACAAAACATTTTGTTTGTAATAAGAAACAAACCAATATTTTCTGTTCGTACAGGGTGTCACATGAATCAAATGATTAGCAGTTTTCATTTGGGATATCTCCACCTGCACACTGTAAAAACAAAATTGCAAATATCTGCTCAAACAATAGAGGAAAATGTGTAAAATGACTCTTATGGAGGGACAGAGATATGCTACAAGGTTGCACAGTGGTAAGACATTGGACATGTATTTGAGAGGTCTGAGGTTCAAATAACCATCAGGCCAAGCATGTATAAGTTTTCTGTGCTTGGAAATGTTGGGATGTTTCCTTTGAAAAAGACATACCTTCCCCCCCCCCTCCCCCCCCCCCTCTCTCTCTCTCTCTCTCTCTCTCTCTCTCTGATATTTTTCACTGAAGATTATACAAATCCACTCATCACAAGGCTATAGAGAGCATCAAGGTGCAAATTAACAGCCTGCATATAAAAGGGATAGTCATAAAGTTTTAATTATCACTTCAAGAAATATCAAGCTACAGCCATGAAATTTGGTGATGTTAGTTCATCTCTACATATTCACCTTTCAGTGCAACATAATTTTCTGCTGACAGATGAATGGCAGTGACCTTGTTGTAGAAGCATGCATTTTGGTTGTTCAGGAATATTCCACCTCAAAAATCATTTTGGTATACCAGAAATATCTGTCACACAATGATTTCTAAATCTGATGAAAGAGAAAGAAGTCACTGCATATACTGTCAGGAGAGTATTGGACTGAGGCAAAATTTGATATCCCAAAGGAGCAACATGTGTAGTGTGTTCTGTCCGGAATGAGCGGGGTGTTGTAGTGGAACAAAATCACCTCCATCACCTCCCTCCCTCTGCAATGTCTTCCCACGATGCTTCACCTTGACAGCCTCCAATAACCTCATTAGGAGATTTCAATAATACAGTCCCGTATGGTTTGTCTATTGTGATCATAATCTGTTAGCACTACCCCATGACAGTACCAAGTAACATTTGGTATCATTCACCCATTGACGATTGGGTTTTCACCTTTTTATACAGTGGCAAATCTGTGAATCCACATTTCCACTGCTTACTTTGCTTCTTTGTCTCAGGATCATAATGATACATTCCTACATTCCGCAATCATTCATGGTGATTAGGTGGCTAAAGAAGTCATCTGGATTGTCCTGACACTGCTGCAACATCTATACTGATGCCATGGTTTGGTGGGATTTTTGAATAGATGTTAACAGTCGTGGAAACAACTAGGCAACAATATGCATCATGTAATTCTTCAGACTTTGCTGGCAGTTTGCCTGACAACTCAAGACCTGTGCCATTTTCAAAATGTGCAGCATGTTTTAAACTGATCCATGATGATTTTCGCTTTTTTCACTATCACTTTGATTGTGATACAGGGGTCTTCCAATACTAGAGCCTCCACTTTTCTTACAATTCCCAGTTATTCACAAAGAGATGTTCTGCCACTTTGTTCTTCATCATTCAGACCTCTTTGACCACACTAGAATCGTCTATGTCATCTAACCACTATGTAATATGACAGTGCACTGTTGCCATATGCTTCTGTCAGCTCAGCAGGAATTGTTAGATTGTTAGTGAGTTGTTCCTCCTCAAACACAGAAAAAAATTACCATATTTTACAAACTATTAGACACAGAAAATTCTTGCCAGTGTTAAAAATGGCTATATATTTGATGTCACAGGAAACCTATCTCCCTCTGGCAATGTTGGATTCAACTGGCAGCAGCAGTGCACCAACAGCAAACATGAGTTGCGGGGATTCACAAGCTTGCTAACACTTGCTCCCTCCTGCCCTGCCAACACAAGCCCACAACACTGTCTAGCATATGATGTATCATTGCAACATACAATTCAAGTGAACTTGATTTGAAAGTAATTTGTGTTATCGGTAACAGTACAATATTTTTGTTAGTAGCTGGTTTTGTAATGGAAAAAAATAAGATATTCATATGATGAGGGCTATAATAATATGCAGAACATGGAAACAGAGGAGTTGAGCAGCATTTTGGCTCTCCACCAACAGAAAAAAAACATTCGCGATTGGCAGGCTAGTAAAGAAGAACTGAAAAAAAAAACCAAAAATAAAAAGAGGAAGACTGAATGTGCAAATAGAGGGCTAAATGCAAAATGGCCAAAACTAGAAGATGATGTACTGAAGTGGATTCATGGACACCATCAAAGTGGCACTGGAATTAACACAAAAATTATCCAAACACATGCTCATAAGCTAGCACTACAGTGGAACTTAACAGACTTTAAGGGTGTAGCTGATTCATGTTACAAGTTTATGAAGTATCATACACTTAGCAGATGAACCAAAACATCTCAAAAAATGCCACAAGAGCATTAAGAGAAAATATCTTTCCATCACTTTATTATTCAATATCAAAAGAAGACCAGAGTGGAACTAAGCCAAATAGTGAATATGTTCAGAACTCCTCAGGCATTTGTTGTTTCAAGTAATAGAACTGTTGCCATAAAAGGTGCTAAAACTGTAACTATAAAAACAAGTGGACATGATAAAATGCACTACACTGTTGTCCTTTTGACGATATTGAACCTAATCCAATGACCATTTACAACCAAAAAAACAATGCAAAAACCTTCTGAAATACTGTCAGGTGTGGTTCTTCATGCACATGACAAGGGTAGGGGGGACAAGACTTGTGTGAAATTATAGTTTAACAGAGTGTGGGAGGGAAGGAAAGGTACTTTATTGAAGAAGAGTTCTCATTTCATTCTAGATAAGTTCAGTAGTCATCTGAAAAATTCTGTGAAAGAGAAATTGAGACAGGGAGATACAGAACTTGCTGTTATTCTGGGAGGACTTACTTCACAATTGCAACCTCTATATGTCTCAATAAACAAATCATTTAAGGTATACACATCAAAAAAAGTTTTGCATCACCTCAGTTCCGAGAGTTCTGGAATCTGTACAGAAAATTGGAGTAGAGATCAACATAAACATCATTTCCGCCCTTTTTATTGCTAATGAAAATCACACATTGCTTGTTGTACCACCATACAGTGAGATGTTCAGAGGCAGTGATCCAGATTGCTGTACACACCGGTACCTCTGATACCCAATAGCATGTCCTCTTGCATTAATGCATGCCTGCATTCATTTTGGCATACTATCCACATGTTCATCAACTCACTGTTGGTCCAGAATGTCGCACTCATCAATGGCGATTCGGCATAGATCTCTCAGAGTGGTTGGTGGGTCACGCCATCCATAAACAGACATTTCAATCTATCCCAGGCATGTTCAATAAGGTTCATGTCTGGAGAACATGCTGGCCACTCTAGTCCAGTGATGTCATTATCCTGAAGAAAGTCATTCACAAGATGTGCACAATGGGGCATGAATTGCCATCCATGAAGACGAATGCCTCATCAATTTGCTGCCAATATGGTTTGCACTATTGGCCAGAGGATGGCATGCACATATCGTACAGCCATTACAGCACCTTCCATGGCCACCAGTTGCATACGTCGGCCCCACATAATGTCACCCCAAAACAGCAGGGAACATCCAGGTTGCTGCACTCGCTGGACAGCATGTCTAAGGTGTTCAGCCTGACTGGGTTGCCTCTCCAATGATTGTCTGGTTGAAGGCATATGTGACACTCAGCGGTGAAGAGAATGTGATGCCAATCCTGAGCGGTCCATCTGTACTGCACTGCATGGTGCCGTGGTTGCAACGATGGACCTCGTCTTGGATGTCGGGAGTGAAGTTGCACATCATGCAGCCTATTGCCCACAGTTTGAGTCATAACACGACGTCCTGTGCCTGCACAAAACATGGTGGCATTGCTGTCAGTGTTCCTCCGAGCCATAATCTTTAGGTAGCATTCATCCACTGATTTGGTTCACTCCGTGACACCTGGACACTTCCCTTGTTGAGAGCCCTTACTGTCACAAAGTAACATTGTGGACATGATCACACTGTAGTGTTGATTGTTTAGGCATGGTTGAACTACAGACAACATGAGCCGTGTTCCTACTTCCTGATGGAATGACTGGAACTGATCAGCTGTTGGATCCCCTCCATCTAATAGTCACTGCTCATGCATGGTTGTTTACATCTTTGGGCAGATATAGTGACATCTCTGAACAGTCAAAGGGACTGTGTCTGTGATATAATATCCACAGTCAACATCTATCTTCAGGAGTTCTGGGAAACAGGGTTATGCAAAACTTTTTTTGATGAAATCCACCATGAATTCACCCCAAAGGGAGCTTTAAAATGACCTACAATCAAACAGGTGTGTTAGTAGAAAAGGTTGTGGTCTAGAGAGAGAGAGAAGACATTGTCGTTAAATCTTTAAAAAGTGCAGCATAAGTAACATTCTTGATGGCAGAGAAGACCATCTTATATATGAGGAGCACATTGATGATGAAGAGGAAGAAGAAGAAGAAGAAGAAACTTCAGGGGTGAACTTTGGGGATTTTAAATGTTAGTGCAGTTTTATAAACTAAGAATTTTTTTAAGTCTAGCTTTAGAACCTAATAATAAAAATGGTAAAAATGTTATTTAAAAAAAAGGTAATTAAAAATTGAGACACACCTTATAGTCCATAGCATTGTATTGTCCATAAAATATGGTACCATATGATGCTCCACCTTATCACTAAGCTCTGCCATTTGATTTAGCTGTTCAGTATACACTGTCCAATCACATTGATGTGACCATCTGCCAGAAGCCTGAATACCCACCTTCTGCAGCACAAACCACTATGAGACATGCAGGAAGAGTGTCAGTGAGTTGTTGGAAGCTGCTGACATTGATGTGGAGCCGTGTCAGCTCCAGTTCCGTGGGCAGCTGCGTATAGGTTTCTCGATTGAGAATCTGTGGTGTGTACAGCCCGAACAGTACGGTCCCACAGATTCTCAACTGAGTTTAAATCCTTCGGTGGCTAGGGGAGTACAGTAAACTTGTACTGGTGCTGTTTGAACTGTGCGTGTACACTGTAAGCTGTGTGACATGTTGGGTTACCCTGCTGGTAAGTGTCATCGTGCTTAGGAACAACAAACTGCTATGTAGGGGTGGATGTGGTTCCCAAGGATAGCTGCATACTTGTGTTGATACATTGTGCAATCCAAAATGAAAACTCATTTAGGCAATCTCAGGAAAATATTCCGAAACCATAATGCTCCCTCATCTGGCATGGACCTTTCCATTGATTGTTGCATGGTGTCTGCTTTCACAAGTTTTATGTCAGTGGCTCCTGGAATGTGAGTTTTCTGGAAAGGTCACCTGTTGCCACTCAGTGGACATCCAGTTGCTGTACTGGCATGCAAATTCCAGCTCTCACAGCTGCCTTGGTACTGGTTTTGGACAGCGCCACTTTGCCATGCACAGTATACTTCAACCATGACGGCATGCAGACAGTTTATAAACTTACCTATTTCAGAAATGCTTCCACCCTTGGCCTAAAAACCAATGATCATGCCCTTTTGGATGTCAGATAAATCACTTCTGTTTCTGCAATATGATGACAATTTGTGCTATTTTCCCTATCCCCTGACATGCTTTAAATACACTCTGCTGCTGGTGCTGCAATCTGCAGCTGTGAGTGGTTATTACACATTGACATCAAACATTCACAACCTCTTCTGTTGTTTGTCACCATCAGCACCCATTTTGTGGTCTAGTGGCTAGCATTGCTGCCTATGGATCATAGGGTCCCGGGTTCAATTCCTAGCCAGGTTGGGGATTTTCTCTGCCCGGGAACTGGATGTTTGTGTTGTCCTCATTATTTCATCATCATCATCATCATCATCATCATCATCATCATCATCTTTTGTGACAGGGGCTAGATTGGACAGTGTAAAAATTGGACTGTGTAAAAATTTGGACTTTGTGCGGGTGCTGATGACTGCACAGTTGAGCACCCCAAAAAGCAGAGGGGCTAGATTGGACAGTGTAAAAATTGGACTGTGTAAAAATTTGGACTTTGTGCGGGTGCTGATGACTGCACAGTTGAGCACCCCAAAAAGCAGACATCATCATCACCATCATCATCATCAGCAGCAGCAGCAGCAGCAGCAGCACCCTTTTAGTAGCCTCGTCTTCAAGGAGTCTACCAATAATTTTATGGTATTCTTAAGCTGTCTTTGTAATTTGTCATAAAGTCAAGATGTATTTTTTGAAATAGTGAAATAAGCAATAATCAAACAATAGAAAATTCAGGACGGAATGTAACAATATTATGAAAAGGAAAGTTGCAACTCACCATATAGAAGAGATGCTGAGTCTCTGATAGGCACAGCAAAAAGATTGTCACAAATAAGCTTTTGGCCAGTATGGCCTTCATCAAAAATATATGACAGACATACACACACTCACACAAATGCAACTCATACATGTACGACTGCAGTCTCTGGCACACTGAGAGTAGTAGGACCATTGCATGACTGTGTGGGGGTAAGGAGGAGGCGGGGTGGGGAGGGATATTAGTATGGGAGGGGGGCGGTGAAGTGCTACTGGGGAGTGTTCAGGGATGAGGTGGAGAGAGGGTAGGGCAGCTGTGTTGTGCAGTCAAGAGGTTAGACGGGCTGGGGAGAGGTGGGGGGGGGGGGGGGTAGCAGAAAAGGAGAGAAGTAAGCTTTCATTAGTCATTGTTCTCACCCATCCAGCCCCTTCCCTGTTCCCATTCCAGCACTACAAAGTCCTCATCCATCAACGCATCCAGTCTGATTACTTTTCTGCACCCCGCCCTGTCCCCCCCACATCTCTCCCCTGCCCTCCATCTAGCCTCCAGACTGCACACAGCTGCCCTACCCTCTCTCCACCTCATTCCTGTGTGCTGCCGAGCAGCACTTCAACGTCCCCCATCCCCACCCTACTATCCCTCCCCGTCACTGCCCCAGCCTCCTCCTTACACCCACCCAGTTGCCAGTCGCATCATGCAGTGTTGCTGCTGTTCCCAGTGTGGCTTCAGTTGCCGACAGACACTGTAGTCATGTGTGTTTGAGTTGCATTTGTGTGTGTGCGTGGGGGGGGGGGGGGGGGGGGTCTATTTTTGATGAAGGTAAAACCGGCCGAAAGCTTATTTGTGACAGTCTTTTTGTTGTGCCTATCTGCAACTCAGCTTCTCCACTATATGGTGAAATAAGCAATAGTAATACTCATTTAGGAGAGCAGCAGTAACCTCTACTTACAGGTCCATCTACACCCCCATTTTTTAAAGAACCAGGCACAAAATACATATTTGCACTCACTAGATTTGAGATTTTTTAGATTTTTACACAGATAAACAAAAACGAAAAAGTGTACTGTTGTAGGGAAATTCCAGAATAGAAAAGAAGGCAAGCATTCACCTATAGCTCAGAGATGTGTGAAGTACAGACACATGCGTCAGCACAGAGACATAAAAATGATGGAAATAAAATAAGGGAAAGGCACCACTCACCTATAGCAGACTGATGTGTGGCACTTACACACATGTAACAGAGAGCAGTATTCACTAGCTTTCAACCTCTTACCCATATTTCTAGCAAATCTACACATATTCCACTCACACACAAGCATGCAGACACAGTATTTGGTGTCTGTG
Source organism: Schistocerca cancellata (assembly GCF_023864275.1). Lineage (NCBI taxonomy): Eukaryota > Metazoa > Arthropoda > Insecta > Orthoptera > Acrididae > Schistocerca > Schistocerca cancellata. Next base: position 32,777,275 of record NC_064631.1, on the reverse strand, counting down.
CATGTGAATGTGTGTACTTCTTGTAGAAAATGTGCAAGAACTCGACAGCTAGTGAACACTGTTATCTGTTATGAAGTTTATGCACCAGACTTCGGTCCACGATAAGTGAGTGGTTGCCTTTCCCTTATTTAATCTATTGTTCCAGCACAGAGTCTTAATTAACTTTTGAGCAACCATTCTTTCTCCAGATCTTCTAGGCATGATTGATTAATATTGTGCTTCCAGTGTTGTTTCCATTTTGTGCACAGTATCTTGATCACTGACCCAGCCATCTTCACCAGGTGGTGCCTGGTTGGTAGCAAGTACACATAATAGCAAAACTGGCAGTGCCTGAAGAGTATCGATGCATCAGTTGTCAAAATGTTGTGCGTAAAATGAAAACAACAACTTGGCAGAACACTCAGAAGCACAACATTATTCTTTCTCGAGTTTAATACCAATTTAATCAATTAAATACTAAGGTGCAAACAGAAGATAAAGACAGCTGTGTAATACAACTGAGGAAGTAGTTGCTATTTTCAAATAAGTGGCTTTTCTTTTACTAACATAAGCAGTATCATGGCATTTAATTGTTAATATAGTTCACAGATTAAGTTTATAAGAGTTTCTTCTCTTTTGCTAATGCATGCCTTGACTTGTTCTACATTTCTGAAGGTGTTCATTCTTCGTGGAATATACAGAATACAACAAATGAATGAAAATTCTAACACGCACGCACACACACACACACACACACACACACACACACACACACACACACACACTCCCTCCCTCCCTCCCTCCCTCTCCCTCCCTCTCTCTCTCTCTCTCTCTCTCTCTCTCTCTCTCTCTCTCTCTCTCTCTTCCACTCACTCACTCACCACTCACTCAGTCTCTTTGCAAATGAAGTTACATACTGTCACACACTTTGTAAATGAAGTTACCTCTATTGCTCAGACATCTAGAAAAAACACAGGCCTTTTTGCCCACTTTTGCTGCCTATTGCCACAGTGGATGCTTTTCTGTGGTATTCCAGCAAGGATTGATCAGGAAGCGTGTTCTGAAAACTTAACTAATGGAAGATCAAAGGTAGTGCCACTGATCCCTGTTTACCTAACAGTCCAGCCACTGGAGGCATATTACAGAGGCCCCCCCCCCCCCCTCCTGCTCTCTCTCTCTGTCTCTCTCTCTCTCTCTCTCTCTCTCTCTCTCTCTCTCTCTCTCTCTCTCTCTCACACACACACACACACACACACACACACACACACACACACACATACACACACACACAAAATGCAACAGAAATCAAAATAGATTCAACCCATGAAAATATTTTGTTTATCATAAAAGTCTAACACAGAACTTTTTTAAATCTCTGATTTCTTCTCCATTAAGTTATCATTATTAATGTGATTTGAGGAAGTATGTAATTACATGTTTTCGAGATTCTCATTTGATTATACCCTTATATTTAAGAGAAATTGCTGTTGCCCGAAAAATGTGTATTCCTGCTCTTCTTGTTATGTAATAAGAGTTTTGTACATTAAGTGTCTGAACTTAAGTTATTTGTATTTACATACTTAAATGTTCATCATCTGTCAGCTGACTGGTGCTGCAGTTACGTGTCAATTTTAGCAAAATGGGGATAATGTGTGATTGTTTGTTACTCCATAGTAATCCCCATTGTTAAGCAGTAGTTACTTATTTATTGTGTTTCTGTCTGTAGGTACAGTGTAATTTGTCACAAAAGATAAAAGCTGAGACTCTATTCATCATATCCTCCTTTTTTAAAAGCTTTTTTCTCAAGTAATGGTGGAAATGTATGGTGACCTAATTGTGTCTGTTTTCATTGTCTTTTTTAAAGCAGTTTTCATAACATCCGATGGCAGGTAAGTTAGGATCAAAACAGTAATAGATATAGCCTGTGAAGATGGTAGTTCATTTTCTGCCATTGCTGTTGAACATGTGGAAGCTTGAAATATATTGCTATTGGCAACAGCAGTATTGGAGGCTTATGAAGATGAAATAATAAAAACAGCAACAGTTTTATAGCACAATGTTATTTATCATTGATGATATCTTTACAAATCTGTTGTTATTGTTCTTTAACAAAAATGTTGCTTTCAGGTAGCTGTTATTCCTATGGTCTATATAGAATAAGCTTACTCATTTTTATAACTGGTCCATGGTCATTAATACATATCTATGTCTTCATTGTTACAGAATGGATTTTTCTACGTGAGTGTGAGTGTGCTGTATCTAATTAGCTCATCATTAATTATTCATCTAATCCATGTATACCATGAGTCATACTCTTGGGTTCCAAAATGGACTCGAGAACAGCTTCTCATAGCAGGGGTAAGACTTGCTGAACTTCACTTATATTTGTATTGTATTGTATATTTATTGGCCCTGTGAATCATACATTGTGAAGTGATACACAGTGATATAGAACAAGTAAAATAATTGCAATACATTTGGAACAGAAACTGTTGTATGGTTTACAGTATACAGCAATATAAGCCTAATATATGAAAAAAACAGACCACAAATCAATTTTACACACACAGAGTTCTCACTTTTGGCCTTGATTATACACATACACACATATATAGATCAGTTCACGTATACATAGAATACACTAATAAATTTGTACATATACATTTCTTATTTTGGCCTTAATTGTATATACTATTTAAATTTTTCACATATTTACATAGTAGATGATAATTCATCAACACTAGAGTAGAAATTCTGTGTCAAGTAGCAATCACTGCAGTTTTGAATTTTTGCTTTCAGATAGTTCAGGTAGATTGTTGTACAGTTTTTATTGTGCTTGCAGGAGTCTTTCTTGTTTGCGCACTGTTATGTGCAAACTGTGCATGTAAATTTTCTGTTGTAAGAATGAATATTTTGGTATTTTAGAGCAATCTTGCAGCTGTGATCTACAATTTTCCTCATAAACGTGATTGTTTCTAGCAATGGAAAATCTGGGATGGAATTAAGAATTTTATGAAAAGGATAGTTGATACTCACTGAAAGAAAGAAAGAAAGAAAGAAAGAAAAATGCGAGCTGCAGATGCAACTCATACGCACATGACCACAGTGTCTGGCTGTTCAGTTCTATGGTTGATGGTTGCAATTAGAGGCTGTTTATTCTGAACCGTGTATAGATGCCCAGTGATTTGTTTTTTGTGTGTTTATTATTAAGTTATTCGTTGTGAACCATTCTGGTGTATGTGAAGTGCTCTTTTTTGTTTCATTTTGGAGCTCTTCTAGGTCTTTTCCTTGATAAGAGCAATTGAATTATCAGCATATTTAATGTACATATAGTTTAGGGTGAGTTGTTCCGAGTCATTCATAAACAGTAACAACAAACTAGTCCCAGTATGTAACCCTGTGGCACACCATATTGAACATAATCTTTTTCTGAATGATAGAAAATTAAAATTTTGCTTTCTTTGTATAAGACTTCTACTATTTGTTGCTGTTTTGTAGATATGACTTTATCCACTCATACATTGAGCCTCTGACACTAAGATCATCTGGCTTTCTAAGCAACAGACCATAGTTAATGATGTCAAATGCTTTTGAAAGATATAGGAATATTGCTGCTATGTGTTCTTTTTTATATAATGTATTCAAAGCTTCATTTAGGAAATCAATAATAGCTGTCTTGGTTGATTTACATGTTTGGACACCATGCAGTGTGGTCGAGAAAAGTGTTTTTTCTTTTCTTTTTTTAATGAAATCTATGAGTCTTTTGTAAAAGATTTTTCAATTATTTTTGAAAAACAGATTGTAGAGAGACTGGCCTATAATTTGTTACATCTTTTTTTTCACCTTTTTTCATACAATGGCTTCACCTTAGCTATTTTTAGGTTTTCTGGGAAGATTCCCTCAGAAAGTGAGCTATTCCATGTGTCAACCATGGGCCTAACTACTAAGGGTGCACATTTTTTAATCATAAGGTCAGGTATGTTGTCAATACCAATGGAAGATTTTGAGTTTAGGTCCTCTATTGTTTCTAGCATTTCTCGTTTGTCTGTTGGGTTGTTACAATGGATAGTTTTAATTTGGTTTGCAGTGGCAGCATATTGAAAGTTTTGCTTCACCAGATTCTCAGCTGCTTCAGTGAATTATGAGTTCAAATTATTTGCTGTCTGCTGGGGATCAGATATTACAGATGAATTTTCTTTCAGTTTGATGTTATGGTATTTTCTCTGTTTCACTCCTGTTTTATGTCTTACAATGTCCCATGTGGCTTTCATTTTATTTGGTTCATTTGCTATGAAGGAACTATTTGCCATTCTTTTTGCTTCTTTTATGACTTTAGTTAAAATCTTTTTGTAATTCTTAAAATAGGAATCAAATCCTGTGAATATTGGTAGTGAACTTTCATTTGGGCCAAGAGCAGATTTGACCTCTCCATGACAAACATGTTTCTCAGAATAATGTGTTTAATTTCAGTGGCTCATTAGTACTGTTTAAAGAAAACAGGGCTCATTTTTTTTAACTTTTACTTTCATTCTCTGTAGTTAGTGACTTTAGTCGTGGACTTTGTGCCACTTGCAGCATCACAGTTACATAATTTATCTTGTTATAGCAGTCTCAGTGTAGTCTTCAGTCAGTTTGTGACTGGTTTTGTTGTATTATACAGTTGCACACAGTCAAAGATGGATAAGGATTGTGCTCGTAATGTACATATGCAAGAAGAATTGGCAGCTGTCCAGAAATAGCCATAAGCTGTATTGATCCTCAATTGCAATGGTGTTGGGCACCTCCAGTGTCTCTTGCATTACCTGTACCATGATACAGTTGCCTCTAAGCAGATGGCAAATATGGTGGACTGGCAACATTGGAATTTTCTTATGTCTTATCAGAAGATTTGTGGTGCTACCCATTATTGAGGGCATATATGGGCCACTGAAAAATACACCGTCTGTTAGGACTGTGGTCTATTTTCTACAATGTTTGGACAAACATGAGGGGTCACTGTGTAGGTTATTGGGGGGCTCCAGTTTTGTTTATTTATTTTATTTAGACATTGTGACATCTTGTGCACATATAGAGCAAGCCAATATACAGTTCAGAGTCAAATACAAAGTTTTTAAGGCTTTCGTGACCACTTGTTGACAAACTGCCTATTTGCTTCTGTCCCGGGTTCTTCGGCCGACATTCGTCTGATAATTTTACTGATGTTTCGCAAGTACAAGTGGCTGGCATTGTCAGAGCTTCACCCTCCATTGCCAGTGGTGAACTGGAGCCGAGCTCATGGCTGCAGACTATATGTACCTGGTGCGCCAATGTCTGAGGGCTTCTCTGTGGTCATTTATGGTGCGGTTCTCCTCTTGCTACCTGTGATGGTTGTTCACTGCAGTACGGGAAGCCAGGATCCATTTACCTTAAGGCTTTCCTCTTTCTTGTTGTAGTTATTCCTGTGTTTGTGTATTTCTACAGCTTCTCTAAACAAGTGGGTGTGATAGTGCTTCTCTACAGCCAGACCTTCCGCGTCGGTGAATTTTATTACATGGCCGGTCTCACTCAGTGTGTGCTCTGCCATGGCCGATTTCTCCACCTGCCCCAACCTGCAATGTTGCTTATGTTCTTTGCTCCAAGTGTTGATTGATTGTTCAGTCATTCCAACATAAACTTTCCCGCATGTGCGTGGTAAGTGGTATATTCCCAACATTACAAGTGAGTCCCTTTTATCCTTTGCCAATCTAAGACATTCTTTGATCTTCCTTGTCAGTTTGAAAATTGTCTTTACACCCTGTTTGTGCAATATATGGCCAATTCTGTCCATCACTCTGGGAATGTATGGCAGAAAGGCTGTACCCGACATTTCTTTTCCTGATTTCTTACTTCATCGAGTGTTTGGCTCTGTTACACTTCTAATATAATATGAGCAGTACCCATTGCTCCTCAGAACACTTTCCAGATGTTGCATTTCATGTTTGAGGTGCTGCAGCTCACATATTCATCCTGCTCATGTTGCAAGTGTATGAATCATGTCTCTTTTCTGGCTCGGGTTGTGGTTTGATAGTTTGTGCAGGTATCGGTCCATGTGTGTCGGTTTTCAGTACACACTGTGTCCCAGGTGTTCACCATCTCTTGTGACCAGCACATCTAGAAATGGTAGTTGTTTGTCCTTTTCTACTTCCATCGTAAATTTTATGTTGGTGTGGAGGCTCTTCAAGTGTCTTAGGAAGTCACCGAGCTGTTCTTCACCATGGCTCCACACAACGAAAGTATCATCAATGTATCTGTACCACACCTTAGGCTTACAGGTCACCGAGTCCAGTGTCTGTTCTTCAAAATGCTCCATGAAGAGGTTGGCCACCACTGGACTAAGGGGACTACCCATGGCAACGCCTTCCCGCTGTTCGTAGAAATTGCCATTCCATGTGAAATAGCTTGTGGTAGACATGCATGGAAGAGCCTTGGGATGTCTTGTGGGAAAATGGAACTGATGTGCTCCAGAGTGTCACTGAGTGGCACTTTCATAAACAAAGAAACAATATCAAAGCTGACCAGGACGTAATTTGTTGCAAGTTTTAGTTTCTTCAGCATCTCAATGAAATGTCCTGAGTCCTTTATGTATGTGTCAGTCTTTCCCACGTGCAACTGGAGCAGAGAGGCTAGTTTATACATCAGTGAGCCAGGAGTGCTAACAATCGGTCTTAGTGGAATGTTGTTCTTATGGATCTTAGGTAATCCATTCAGCCGAGGTGGTAGGGCTTCTGTGTTGAGCAGGTTTCTCTGTATGTCTGCCAGCAGAGAAGACGCCTTGATTAACTGATTTGTACTCCATGTGATACCATGCATCAGATCTGTACTTAGTTTTCAGTATGTCATCGGATCTTTTGCTCATAATCTTTGGTCTTTATTACGAGAGTTGCATTCCCCTTATCGACAGGCAGTACCAATATACTCTTGTTGGCATTAAGATTCTTAATAGCTTGTACCTCTTCTTTCTTCAGATTGTAAGCTGGTGGTTTATCTTGCCACAGGACCCCTTTCAGTGCATATTTCCTCTGTCATTTCAAAAGGAAGGTTACGAATGGCTGCTTCAGTGTAAGCAATGATGTCCTCCATAGGTATAGTTCTCGGGATGATAATGAAATTCCCTCCTTCCTGAAGAATGTCAGTAAAATCATCAGACGAATGTTAGCCAAAGAACCCAAGACAGAAGCAAACAGGCAGTTTGTCAGTGTCAAATAATAGTCTACAATAACATTAACACAGTCTGTCAAATGTAACAGTTGTTGTTGTTGTTGTTGTTGTTGTGGTCTTCAGTCCGAAGACTGGTTTGATGCAGCTCTCCATGCTACTCTATCCTGTGCAAGCCTCTTCATCTCCAAATAACTACTGCAACCTACATCCCTCTGAATCTGCTTACTGTATTCATCTCTTGATCTCCCTCTACGATTTTTACCCCACAATCTTCCCTCCAGTACTAAATTGGTGATCCTTTGGTGTCTTAGAATGTGTCCTACCAACTGATCCCTTCTTTTGGTAAGGTAGTACCACAAGTTTCTCTTCTCCCAAATTCTATTCAGTACTTCCTCATTAGTTATATGATCTACCCATCTAATCTTCAGGATTCATCTGTAGCACCACATTTCAAAAGCTTCTGTTCTTTTCTTGTCTAAACTATTTATTGTCCATGTTTCATTTCCATATATAACTACACTCTATACAAATACTTTCAGACACTTGAATCTATACCCGATGTTAATAATTTTTTCTTCTTCAGAAATGTTTTTCTTGCCATTGCCAGTCTACATTTTATATTCTCCCTACTTCGACCATAATCACTTATTTTGCTTCCCAAATAACAAAACTCATTTACTGCTTTAAGTGTTTCATTTTCTAATATAATTTCATCAGCATCACCTGATTTAATTCTACTACATTCTATAATTCTCATTTTGCTTTTTTTGATGTTCATTTTATATGCTTCTTTCAAGATACTGTCCATTCTGTCCAACTGCTCTTTCAAGTCCTTTGCTGTCTCTGACAAAATTGCAATGTCATCGGCAAACCTGAAAGTTTTTATTTCTTCTCGCTGGATGTTAATTTTTACTCCAAATTTTTCTTTTGTTTGTTTTACTGTTTGCTCAGTATACAGATTGAAGGGGATAGGCTACAACCCTGTCTCCCTCTCTTGTCAACCACTGCTCCCCTTTCATGCCCCTCCGCCATCTGGTCTCTGTACAAATTGTAAATAGCCTTTTGCTCCCTGTATTTTACCCCTGGTACTTTTAGAATTTGAAAGAGTGTACTCCAGTCAACATTGTCAAAAGCTTTCTCGAAGTCTACAAATGCTATAAATGTAGGTTTGCCTTTTATTAACCTATCTTCTGTGAGAAGTTGTAGGGTCAGTATTGCCTCACGTGTTCCTACATTTCTTCAGAATCCAAACTGATCTTCCCCAAGGTTGTCTTCTATGAGTTTTTCCATTCTTCAGAAAAGAATTCGTGTTAGTGTTTTGCAGCTGTGACTTATTAATCTGGTAGTTCAGAATTTTGATGCCTGTGAGTGCCTGCTTTCTTTGGCATTGATTTTATTATTGGTATTTTGCCTGTCTCATACTTCTTGCTCACCAGATGAAAGAGTTTTGCCATGGCTGGCTGTTCCAAGGAAGAGTAGCTCTAATGGAATGTTGTCTACTTCTAAGACCTTGTTTCAACTTAGAGCTTTCAGTGCTTCATCAAATTCTTTACGCAGTATCAGATCTCCCTTCTCTTCTTCCTCTACATCCTCTTCCATTTCCATAACATTGCCCTTAAGTGCATCTCCTTTGTATACACCTTCTATACACTCCTTCCACCTTTCTCCTTTCCCTTCTTTACTTAGGACTGGTTTTCCATCTGAGCTCTTGATGTTCATACACATGGTTCTCTTTTCCCCATAAGTCTCTTTAATTTTCCTGTAGGCAGTATCTATCTTACCCCTGATGATATGTGCTCCTACATTCTAACATTTGTTCTCTAGCTATTCATGCTTAGTCATTTTGCACTTCCTGTCAATCTCACTTTTTAGACATTTGTATTCCTCTTTCATCTTCTTCATTTATTGTATTTTTATATTTTCTCCTTTCATCGATTAAATTCAATATCTCTTGTGTTACCCAAGGATTTCTACTAGCCCTCATCTTTTTACCTAATTAATACTCAGCTGCCTTCATTATTTCATCTCTCAAAGCTACCCATTCTTCTTCTATTGTATTTCTTTCCCCTGTTCTTGGCAAACATTTGCTAATACTCCCTCTGAAGTTTATCTAGGCCCCACCTCATTCCTGCCTTTTTGTGGTTTCTTCAGTTTTAATCTGCAGTTCATAACCCATAAATTGTGGACATACTCCATATCTGCCCCTGGAAATATCTTACAATCTAAAATCTAGTTCCTAAATCTCTGTCTAATCATTATATAATCAATCTGAAACCTTCCAGTGCCTCCAGATCTTTTCCAAGTCTACAACCTTCTCTCATGATTCTCAAACCAAGTGTTAGCTATGATTAAACTATGCTCTGTGCAAAATTCTACCAGGCGGCTTCGTCATTCATTCCTTTCCCCCAGTCCATATTCACCCACTACTTTTCCTTCTCTTCCTTTTCCTAGTATTGAATTCCAGTCTCCCATGACTATTAAATTTTAAGCTCCCTTAACCATCTGAATAATTTCTTCTATCTCATCATACATTTCCTCAATCTCCTCCTCATCCGCAGAGTTAGTTGGCATATAAACTTGTACTGCCATGGTGGGGTGGGCCTCATGTCCATCCTGGTAACAATTATGTGTTCACTATGCTGTTCATAGTAGCCTATCTGCGTTCCTACTTTTGTACTTGTTATTAAACCTATCCTACTTTACCCTCATTTGATTTTGTATTAATAACCCTGTATTCAGCTGACCAGAAAGCCTGTTCCTCCTGCCACTGAACTTCACTAATTACCACTATATCTAACTTTAAACTATCCACTTCCCTTTTCAAAATTTCTAACCTACCTGCCTGATTAAGGGCTCTGACATTTCACACTCCGATCCGTAGAACGCCAGTTTTGTTTCTCCTGATGACCACGTGCTCCTGAATAGTCCCTGCCCAGAGATCCAAATGGGGGATTATTGTACCTCTGGAATATTTTACTCAAGAGGATGCCACAACCATTTAACAATACAGTAGAGCTGCATGCCCTCGGGAAAAACTACAGCTGTAGTTTCCCCCTGCTTAGAGCCGTTTACAGTACTAGCACAACAAGGCTGTTTTGGTTAATGTTACAAGGCCAGATCAGTCAATCATCCAGACTGTTGCCCCTGAAACTATTGGGAAGCCTGCTGCCCCTCTTCGGGAACCACACATTTGTCTGACCTCTCAACAGATACCTCTCCATTGTGGATGCACCTATGGTAGAGCTATTTCTATCACTGGACCTCCCCACAAACAACAAGGTCCATGGTTCATAGGGGAAAGAGGCCACATGTGATTAAGATAGACAATACAGAGCCTTTGAGTTCAAGCCTTGGTCCAGCACACAATTTTAATCTGCAAGAAAGTTCCAAAATTAATATATACTGGTGGTTTATCACACACATTTGCCATTTTAGGCATTTCATGAGATTTAGCTATATCTGTGTGATTATTAAATAGCAGATATTGAAAGATACTTCATCTTCATCACAAATAGCCACACTTTTTGCTGAGTGTGAGGACTGCATGAACACAGTGTTTCCATGCCGAATGGTTATCAGCTTCTTGTACAGCACACTGAAGAGGTGAACTGGAGATCTTGTTGATTTGACCTATCCACTTGCTTGTTGCTCTTCCCCTTAGTCTCTTACTCTAGATGTCCCCTTCCATGGCCAAAGAACTGAAAAATTTTTGGTGACATGAGAAGAAAGATGCCTGACACATTTGTTCCTCTTTCAGTCTATTTTATGTGCAGAAACCTGCACCAAAACTCAAATACATCAATACACTGCTTGTCTTGGGGCCATGTTTCACACCCACGGAAGAAAGTGTTTCAACAAGCTGGACATTTGTGGTGCTCATTATCACTTTCTTCTGCCAGATCTTGGTGAGCATCTTCATGGCCACTCACCTTAGTGTGATTGTCTTCTCATCCAACCTTCAAGGCTTCCCATGTCACTGATGGTTGACCCAAGAGAGATGAAACAATATGCAACTTCCAGTGCCTTTAATTGACCTGTGAGCTGAACTTGTGCTTCTCAGTCAATTATTATGAATTTGAGGTCTAGTCCATATGATGGACTAATGTCCTTTACTTTTGTCAGCAGCTCAGGAAATTTATCTTCACTGCTGCCCAAAACCAGTCTCACCAGCAACTAGGAAGTTGTTAAGAGTTCTGCCACCAGTTGAGGTGCCTTTAGTCCAACCATCAAGAGAATTCATAATTATATGTTTGCAAAGGTGTTGTACAGTTGGGGCGACAGAACATAATCCTGTCTAACACATTTTGATACATTAACAAAGTTAGCACTTTTGTTCACATCTGTGAGGTTAGTAGTCTATAGATTTCTGATCTGTGCTGTGAAATTTGGTGGTACCCAAACTGTGCAAGAACCTGCCATGAATCTTCCCAGACAACATATGAGAAATAGCTTCACGCTTTCTTTCTTTCATTCTTTACCAGTTTTAGGGCATTTGGAAGGTGGTCATAGAATTGTAGTCCATCATGAAGCTCACACTTTGCTTAGGCGGATGTTCTAGCAGTGTTATTGCAATTTCTGATTCTCCGATTATGCACAGAGATGCTTTGCTGATATGCATTGAATGTCCCTAAGAATGGTATTCTCTCAGAAAGACTACTGTTTCAGTATAAATGAAAGCATGGAAAGTTAAAAGTATTTAATGCAGAGAAAAGAGGACAACATGCATCTTGTCTCTTTCTGTTGCATGTGATTCTGATGGCTTGTTTTTATGTTTGGAATGCAGTTTGAGTACAGGTTTTTCTCCAGAATATTATCCCACACCTGACAGCAGATTGGAAATGTGGATGTTATACATCCAGTACTAATTCTGAGGTAGTTACTGGGACTTATCAGGGAAACAGCTGGAAGGTCTGGAAGGAAGGCTAGTTTGCATTCACTTTATTTTGCAGAAGATCTCATCCAAGATGTGGTGGTAGTTCTGTCAGCACCTACTGAGAGCAATGGAGTGCAGTCATCTGTAACTTATGCTGGTACCTGTGAGACATGCCACGTGGGTGGAGAGACCACCATGGTTCCTTTAATCAGCTAGCTGTATTGGTGAAGTCTTACAGGATGGAAGCACAGCTCACAATTTGCAGCATTATTCCCAGGACTGATCATTGTCCTCTTGTTTAGAGTCAAGTGTAGGGCTTAAATATAAGACTCAAATGAATCTGCAACAATCTTGTATGTGGATTGTTATGTTGGTAGATTGGGCAGTAATCTGCATTTTACGCAAAGATGAATGATGTTTCCACAATGTACATTTATTGCAGCATCACAGCAGGAAAGTAAGGTCCCACATAAAAAACAGTAACACAACTGTACATCCTTGATCTAGTAAGACTGTAGCAAAACCGAAAGTGTTTCATGACCTCAGTCATGATGAGGTCATACAAAGATCATGACATAATCATTGCCAAACAACTACACCATAGTATTGTGTCCCAGGGAGAGCAGTGGTGGCTTCTGGGTGGTGTGGCAGAGTGATGTGCCATGGTACAGAGTGAGCTGAAGCTCCAACAAATGGGATGCTGTAGATGACTGGTGCGAGTGGTCTGGAGTGGAGCTGCAACTGCAACTAGTCACTGGAGCATGCACCACATCTAGTTGGGTATGATTCAAGAGATTGAGAAGGTCCAAGGAAGAGCGGCAAGATTACATTTAGCCACTGCAAGAGCATTACAAATCTCATAGCATGTTTGAAGTGGGACACACTTGCACACTAAACGGTAGGGGCTGCTTGCTAAATTCCGAAATCCGATCTTCACCGAAGATGTAGAGCATATATTATTACCACCAACTTCCAAATCACACAATGATCACCATTCAAAGATAAGGGAAATTAGAGGCCATACTGAGGCATTCAGACAGTCGTTTTTCCCTCATGCAATTCGCGAGTGGAACAGAGGGGGGAATTGTGCCCTCCACCACACACGACTTGGTGGCTAGTGGAGTATACAGGGTGAGTCACGTAATGTTACCGCTGGATATATTTCGTAAACCACATCAAATACTGATGAACCAATTCCACAGACCGAACGTGAGGAGAGGAGCTAGTGTAATTGTTTAACACAAACCTACGTTTTTTTTAAATGGAACCACGTTAGTTTTGTTAGCAGATCTGAACATATAAACAAGTATGTAATCAGTGCCATTTGTTGCATTGTAAAATGTTAATTGCATCCGGAGATATTGTAAACTAAAGTTGACGCTTGAAACCTCCGATGTTCAGTTGTGTGTTGTAACAAACACGGGCCACGGTCGGTGAGCAGCATCTGCAGGGACATGTTTATGATGACGACCGTGTTTACGAGTGTGGCTGTAGTGCACTGTTGTGGTTTGGTCTAGCTGTCGCAGTGTCCGCATGTAGCGCTTGCTGCTATTGTTATTCTGCATTCGTCTCCGCACGCAGACCAACTGTAGTACACCATGTTACCAGACATCTGTGATAGTGTAGTGTTGTAGGAACTGTGACCATGGTGTATTTGAACTCTGAAAAGGTGGAGATGATACTCATCTATGGCAAGTGTCGATGAAATGCAGCTGAAGCCTGCAGGGTGTATGCAGAACAGTACCCGGACAGAGAGCATCCAACGTGCCGCACATTGCAAAACATCTGCCGCCAACTGTATGCAACAGGTATGGTCGTAGCACGCAAACAGGCCCGTCACAGGAGAAGCGGGTGCAGTTGGTGTGTTAGCTACTGTTGCCATGAACCCACACATGAGTACACGGGACATTGCGAGAGCTGTTGGACTGAGTCAAAGTAGTGTCATGCGCATACTCATCGTCACCGCTTTCACCTGTTTCATGTGTTGCTACATCAGCAATTACATGGTGATGACTTTAATCATCGAGTGCAATTCTGTCAATGGGCATTAACAGAGAATGCGTTGCAGTTCTACCTGTTTACCGATGAAGCGGGTTTCACAAACCACGGGGCAGTGAATCTACGAAACATGCATTACTGGTCCATGGACAATCCTCGCTGGCTCAGACAGGTAGAGCAACAGCGACCGTGGAGTGTAAATGTATGATGCGGAATCACTGGCGACCATCTCGTTGGTCCTCACTTCATTGCAGGGGCCCAAACAGCTGCAACATACATCGTGTTTCTACAGAATGATCTGCCAACGTTGCTTGAAAATGTCCCACTAAAAACGCGTCGATGTATGTGGTATCAGCATGATGGTGCACCTGCACATTCCGCAATTAACACTAGGCTGACCCTTGACAGGTTGTTCGACGGGCGTTTCATAGGACGTGGAGGACACATAAATTGGCCAGCACATTCTCCTGATCTTACACCTCTGGACTTCTTTCTATGGGGTACGTTAAAGGAGAATGTGTACCGTGATGTGCCTACAACCCCAGAGGATATGAAACAACATATTGTGGCAGCCTGCGGCGACATTACACCAGATGTACTGCGGCATGTACGACATTAATTATGCCAGAGATTGCAATTGTGTGCAGCAAATGATGGCCACCACATTGAACATTTATTGGCCTGACATGTCGGGACACACTCTATTCCACTCTGTAATTGAAAACGGAAACCACGTGTGTACGTGTACCTCACCCCTCATGGTAATGTACATGTGCGTCAGTGAAAAAGACCAATAAAAAGGTGTTAGCAAGTGGACGTAATGTGCTGTTCCAGTCTCTTCTGTACCTACGGTCCATCACCGTTCCCTTTGGATCCCTACATAATTCGGTGCTCTCCGATACACATGATCGAACAGCAGAGGAGTGGTACTCAAGCGTCAACTTTAGGTTACAATATCTCCGGATGTAATTAACATTTTACAATGCACTGATTACGTATTTGTTTATATGTCCAGATGTGCTAACAAAACTAACTGGGTTCCATTTAAAAAAAACGTAGGTTTGTGTTAAAAAACATACTTCCGTGCATTTTTTTTTATGGTTTGTATTAACCAATTACACTAGCCCCTCTCCTCACGTTTGGTCTGTGGAATCGATTCATAAGTGTTTGATGTGGTTTACGAAATATATCCAGTGGTAATGTTAGGTGACTCACCCTGTATATGTAGATGTAGATGTAGATGTAGAACAACACCACAGTGGAGGAATATCTGTGGGCTCCTGATAACCACGTGACTTGCAGACACAAGGTAGTCATTGACAGTAGCATCGCCATAGTTGCTGTGCACATTGCTTGTGGATGATGGTGCACGTGCATGGGTGGCTGTAAAGAGGCTTGCAAATGGAACTCTGAGTAGGCAACACCAGAAGTGCCAGAACAAGCCATCAGTTGACAGCCAGTGGCAGCCGGGGATGGTGGCTGGACCAGAGCAGAGCAGGGTGAGGACCTGCAGAATGCAAAATGTGTCTGTTGGTGAGTTCACAGTGGAACGAGAAAAGCAGGACACCAGAATGGTGCTGGTGGCAACAGGGCCAGCTGTGACCAGGCTGGCAATAAGAGTCACTGCATTGAGGTGTACAGTGCTGCTGTTGGTAGTGATGGGGCCAGCCATAGTGGAGTAAGGAGGGCCGACCACAGCAGAGCCCAAAGTGAGAGAGCAGGTGGCAGCTGGTCTGTTGGATTTGGTGGAGGAAGACGTAGAATGGGAAACGAGTGAAGGAGCATGGGAGAAGTGAGAGAAACTGACTGAAGGGACACCAGGGGCACTGGGATGGGTGTCGCTATGATGTATGCATAGAGTACGACAACCAGGCAGTGCAGAAAGGTGGAGAAAATGGAAGGTGTGAGGAGCAGGCAGAGGAGACTGACTACAGGCACATTTGGGCATGGCGGGACTGGACTGTGCATGTAAGAACTCTTGGGAGCATGGAGGCCCATGGGAAGTGCAGACGTAAAGGACACCGAGGGAGAGGGAAGTGGGAAGCAGAAAACAAATGCAGAATGAAGGAGAATTTGACGTTGAAAGACGTCAGGTGACACTTCAATTAGGGAGGGCAGCCATGGTTGCATCCCCCAGGCAAAGTCACAGGAGGATGGTACCAGCATCAGGCTTGCAGCCAGAGAGGGCAGCAGCTGGTGAGCTGACCCTCATGGACCAGTGTCAGGCGGCTTGGCATCACTAGAGCAGGTTGTGCTGGAGTTGATAACAGGTGTACTGGTGGCATTGGAGCTGGAGGGGTGGAGGTGGCGCCAGCATCAGCTAAAGAGATTTATGCATCAGCATCAGAAGGGCAGGCAGTTGGTGAGCTGGCAGCAGATAGGCCAGGAATGCTGGAACCAGTGACAGGCTTCAGAACCCGAGATGGCTGCATCTGTGGTGCGGAAACTGGTGGAGACCATGGTGCAGGAATGGGGCACCGGGGCTAGTTGTGCTGGAACCTGGAACAAAGGAGCCAGAGGTGACTGTGGCAGGTCTGGAAAAGGAAAACTGAGAGGATCCACCTGGCAGTTTAGAGCAGATAGGGGAAAAGCCCCAGAAGAGAAAGGATGCACAGAAGCCTGAGGTCTGTTGTGGGCAGCTTAATAAGCAATGAGCTGGGAAGAGAGGTCAGCCCAGGATTAAACAACAGAAGAAGGTGATATGTTGAATGCTAGATCAGAAGAGCACATTTGTGAGAATCCTCAGCAGTGCAAAGGTCACGGAAGACTGTTCTAGTCAGTCAAGGAAGGCGGACCTCAGCTGCGTGCTGTCACCAAAAACTGGAGCATCAGGTGCTGTTGCATCAAACATGGGAAGGGGAAACAACTGAACAGGTGAGATGCTGCTGCAGGTGGACAGTGATGAGCCATGGTATCAACTTCTTTGATGGGGCCGTGGCTGGACAGGCAGGCATTGGCATGAAGAGCGTGGCATTGTGCTGCCTGGCCTCAATGTTGTGCTGTGTGGGCTGGAACATGAATGATGGTGCTGAGACAACCAAGGGAAACTGTGGCATGATGGCAACAGTCTGAAGAATGGAAAATAGGAAGGTGACCCTGAGAAGCACTAATTTGGCACCGTGGAAAATAATGCAAAACTGATAATCCTCATCACCACTTTTAAGTTCATAGATTGGACAGTAATCTGTACTCCATTTAGATGGTTGATATTTCCACAGATAATCTGACAATGAACATTTATTGCAGCCTCACAAAAGAAAAGTGAGGTTTCACATATACGATAGTAACAGAAATGATCATCTTTGATCTTGTATGAATGTAGCAAAACCAAAAATCTGTTGTGACCTAGGTCATGATGTCATGACTTAGGTTGTTATATAATCATTACTGCACAGTTACACAATTGCACTAGGTCCCAGGGAGGGTTTTCATGGTTTCTTGGCAGCATAGCAGAGTCAGCTGAAGCTCCAACACATAAGATGCCATAGATGACTGGTGTGAGTGGCCTGGAGGAGAACTGTCACTGCAACTAGTTACTGAAGCTTGCATTGTGGCTTAAGTATACCACAGGGGAGAAGTATCCATGAACACTTGATGCCATGTGACCCGTGGATGCAAGATAATCCCTGACAGCAATGCTGCCATTGTTGCTGTGCTCGCTACCTTTGGATGATGTTAGTGGTGGCTGCTGGCACTGAACCTGTAAACAGAATGTTTACTGTCTGTACCAAATCCAAACACTTCATGTATTGGTGTGGTGTGTTAGTGACTCCAAAGGTGGGTGCCTGTGGAAGAAGGAACAGCAACCCGAATGGCACAGACATCGTGCCTGAAACAGGAGTGGCCGTGGATGCAGATTTCTTGGCCTCCACTATCAGGTGCAGAATTTTAGGATCACTTTGAGTAGGTCAAGTGTGAACTATTCACAACAAATGGCTACTTGGGTGGCAGAGTATGTGTGGTGTGCACATGGGAGCTGTTTTGGTCAGAGAAACCTCTCCCTAGGCCGGATGAGAAATAATGTACCATATTCAGAGACAGGAGTAGACTGGCCATATTAAGTAAAGAGGAAAACATTTGTGGGTAATATGTGAACATTGTACAGTAAAACTTGCTCAAATTAGCATGTGTATAATTTGGAACTCTGCACAAACCTTACAAGCATTTCAGTCCTGACGCATTCAGTGCACTTTTATATGCTGATTTTTGTACAAAGCAGAACGTGCCTAATGAGAAAATGGATAGAAATATCTTAGAACATTCTTAATAATTCATTGCTTAATGTGAAAAAGAGCCTATATAGTACTACTGTATTACAGTTCATTAGTTATTCATGACTCTACAGGGATGTTACCTTCAACACCTCTGTTAAGCATTGCAAAACCAAGAAAAGAGGTCCAGCACAGTGCAGTGTTGCTGGTGTGGACTTAAAACTATGCTGCTCTGCGCAACAACGAATAGGTTATGCTCAATGTCGGTACAGTACGAGGTGCATTCAAGTTCTAAGGCCTCCGATTTTTTTTTCTAATTAACTACTCACCTGAAATTGATGAAACTGGCGTTACTTCTCGATGTAATCGCCCTGCAGACGTGCACATTTTTCACAACGCTGACGCCATGATTCCATGGCAGCAGCGAAGGCTTCTTTAGGACTCTGTTTTGACCACTGGATAATCGCTGAGGCAATAGCAGCACGGCTGGTGAATGTGCGGCTACGAGAGTGTCTTTCATTGTTGGAAAAAGCCAAAAGTCACTAGGAGCCAGGTCAGATGAGTAGGGAGCATGAGGAATCACTTCAAAGTTGTTATCACAAAGAAACTGTTGCGTAACGTTAGCTCGATGTGCGGGTGCGTTGTCTTGATGAAACAGCACACACGCAGCCCTTCCCGGACGTTTTTGTTGCAGTGCAGGAAAGAATTTGTTCTTCAAAACATTTCCATAGGATGCACCTGTTACCGTAGTGCCCTTTGGAGTGCAATAGGTAATGATTATGCCCTCGCTGTCCCAGAACATGGACACCATCATTTTTTCAGCACTGGCGGTTACCCGAAATTTTTTTGGTGGCGGTGAATCTGTGTGCATCCATTGAGCTGACTGGTGCTTTGTTTCTGGATTGAAAAATGGCATCCACGTCTCATCCATTGTCTCAACCGACGAAAAGAAAGTCCCATTCATGTTGTCGTTGCGCGTCAACTTTGCTTGGCAACATGCCACACGGGCAGCCATGTGGTCGTCCGTCAGCATTCGTGGCACCCACATGGATGACACTTTTCGCATTTTCAGGTCGTCATGCAGGATTGTGTGCACAGAACCCACAGAATTGCCAACTCTGGAGGCGATCTGTTCAACAGTCATTCGGTGATCCCCCAAAACAATTCTCTCCACTTTCTCGATCACGTCGTCAGACCGGCTTGTGTGAGCCCGAGGTTGTTTCAGTTTGTTGTCACACGATGTTCTGCCTTCATTAAACTGTCGCACCCACGAACGCACTTTCGACACATCCATAAGTCCATCACCACATGTCTCCTTCAAGTGTCGATGAATTTCAATTGGTTTCACACCACGCAAATTCAGAAAACGAATGATTGCACACTGTTCAAATAAGGAAAATGTCACCATTTTAAGTATTTAAAACAGTTCTCATTCTCGCCGCTGGCGGTAAAATTCCACCTGCCATATGGTACTGCCATCTCTGGGACGTATTGACAATGAACGCGGCCTCATTTTAAAACAATACGCATGTTTCTATCTCTTTCCAGTCCAGTGAAAAAAAATCGGAGGCCTTAGAACTTGAAAGCACCGCGTACATCAAAGGAAATGGTTCATTTGTCAGCTCTCTGTTTGTCGGCTTTCTTGTTTTCCTCATTATTGACACTCGCCAGTGCATACAGAAACATTGTTGCACAAAAAAATGGTTCAAATGGCTCTGAGCACTATGGGACTTAACATCTGAGGTCATCAGTCCCATAGAACTTAGAACTACTTAAACCTAACTAACCTAAGGACATCACACACATCCACGCCCAAGGCAGGATTTGAACCTGCAACCATAGCGGTCGCGTGGTTCCAGACTGAAGCGCCTAGAACCGCTCGGCCACACCATTGTTGCACATCTACCAGTACTCTGCTGCAATGTTTGCAGTGAAAGAGGCGGGTATTGTTCCATTAAACAATAGTTTTACCTGGCAAGAAAGTTATTTTCTGCCAGTTTCAGTTGACTAGTAGCACTTTAAGAGATACAGTAACATGATGTTGAACAAACAGTATGTTTCAAATGTGGTAAAACACAAATTTATGAGACTTTAAGAAACGAGGATAAGATTCAGGATGAACAGATGAAAGGGAACAGACAGATGAATAGAAAAGCGAAGAAGACTGGAAATGAAGCAATTAGTGAAACAGTGTTGGAATGGTTCGTAAGAGCATGGGCAAAAAGCTTACCTTTATCTGGACCCATGTTCCAAAGTGAGGATCTGAAAGTTGCTAAAGAGCTTGGAATTACATCCACAGGATGGCTGGACAGTTTCAAAGTTAGGCACAACATCATATGGAATGAAGTGTGTGGGGAAGCTAAGGGTGTGCAGGAAAGTGTAGCAACAGAATGGAAGACAATAGTGTCCAACATAATTGTGAATTATGGCCCGAAAGATGTGTTCAGTGCCGATGAAACAGGACTGTTTTATCAAGTGCCGCCTTCAGAATCACTAGCAGTTCACAGTAACAGAAGGAGTCCCAATTGGTCTGCTAAAGACTGGGAGACATCCCAGAATACTCAAAATGTCTTATATGAAAATTCCTTGAGCCTTTATTAGATAAATGACTTCCAAGGATAACACCTATGATCTACCAGTGACAAACAGATCTAATCTTTCCAGTTCAAGTAACATAAAGGAGAGCATCAGTGACCATAGGCCTATTATGGTTTCTGTGGTGTCACTGCCAGACACCACACTTGCTAGGTGGTAGCTTTAAATCGGCCGCGGTCCATTAGTACATGTCGGACCTGCGTGTCGCCACTGTCAGTAATTGCAGACCAAGCGCCACCACACGGCAGGTCTAGAAAGACGTACTAGCACTTGCCCCAGTTGTACGACGACTTTGCTAGCGACTACACTGACGAAGTCTTTCTCTCATTTGCCGAGAGACAGTTAGAATAGCCTTCAGCTAAGTCCATGGCTATGACCTAGCAAGGCGCCATTAACCATATCTGAGAATCTTATTTGTATTGTCAAGAGCGATGTACCACAAGGATGAATTAAAGTTAAGTATAACATCAGCTATGTACTTTTCTTAATAGCATTCATAAGTATCCTGTTTCAGACCTCACGCCAGCCGGCGTGTGTGTACGCGTGCCTTTCGGTTACCCGTCACTGTGGACTGGCTGTCTTGTCAGTCCACAACAGTTTCATTTGCTATAGGTGTTAAGAAATGAAGAAAAATATTACATCTTAGCAGATGCTAAGAAAATGATTGCAGATTACCTACACAGTCAACATGAAACATATATCTCTGGGGCTGTAAATGTAAAGTATCACTAGGTAAAACACAAATCTATGAAAGACTCACTGTGGTATGATATCCATGTCAGAAAATTTCTACAAAAGTGAAGAGAACTTTATGAAAAATTTAAATAAGGCCAGAGCATTGTTAAAAAACAAATGTTGAGTGAAGCCAATTTCACAGTAAGGATCACAGCGAGAAAAAGTTAGGTGAATTCTAAGAAAAAATTTTGCATAGTGATCTGATGAAAAATACTAGAAGTTTGTATCCTATGTAAATTCACAAAACTGATCAAAGTCATATATGCAGTCAATCAATGATTGTACTGCTACTGAAAAGGACAATGACACAGAGAGGCTTGAACTTCTGGATTCTGTCTTGCAAAATTCTTTCACTGTGGAAGATCATACTATAGTCCCTCTTATCATTCATTTAATAAATACTGAAATGCCATATTTGAGAAAATAATTTCATTATAGAAAATCAACTACAATTGATGGGATACCTATATGATTTCCTACCAAATAGATGAAGGAACTTGCTCTCCTCCTAACTGCAATTTATTGTTACCAAAGCAATAAAGAATTCTAGTTTATTGGAGAAAGACACCAGTCATGAACCAACTGTGGATAAACAGATAAAAAACATACTATTATTTGTTTGTGCAGTTGACACTCAATCACCAAAAACAGTTACAGCCATAAAATGTAGAGATGTATGTGCACACGGTGACTCAAACTGTAACAATCACATAAAACTAGCTGCAGAAAAGGAAAATACATGATTGAAGTTAATTGAAAGCCTCCTGAGGAAATATGTTTCACATAATAAAATAATAATCTAATAATAATAGCATATTGTAATGTGGTAGTGGGGGAAGGCATTTAAGACAGAGTTACGGGGGAATATGGAATTTGTAGGCTCACATCACAATTTCGCAATAATGAAAGGTAGGCCAAAGTTTAAGAGTGCATATAAGTGGAATATTAAAGTAATGAGAAATGAAATTAAACAATGGAAAATCCAGGATGTAATGTAACAGCACTGTGAAAAGGAAAGTTGCTTCTCACCATATAGCTGAGATGCTGAGTCACAAATACAGCTTTTGGCCAATAAGGCCTTTATCAAAATTAGACGACAAATATATGAGTGTGCATGTGTGTGTTTGTCTCCTAATTTTGACAAGGGCCTTACTGGCTGTAAGCTATATTTTTTGACAGTCCTTTTGTTGTGCCTATCTGTGACTAAGCATTTCCGCAGTATGTTGGGTAACATATTTTCTTTTCACAGTATTGAGGAATGATTAGATGTGTGTAAAGCTCTCTGATGTTATAGAAAGTGTGATAATGAATACAACAGTAGGAACAGACAAATATAGGTACAAGAAGGTAACTGTAAAGTGGGTAACCGAAGAAATACTTCAACTGATAGCCAAAGAAAAAAGAAAAAAAGAACTGCAAAAAAGGAAATTGAGAAATACAGAAATATAAGCCACTTGGCAATGAAATAGAAAGTGCAGGGAAGTCAAGGTGAAATTGCTACAAGAAAACTGTGAAGAAATCAAAAAATAAACCATCATCAGAAGGAAGTAATCAACATATACAAAAGTCAAAGAAACCTTTGGTGGGTGTTCCACTGTTAAATGCAGATGGGGAGCAAATAGATAGTGAGAGTACACTGAAGGCCTTTACAAGGAGAAGGACTTGTTTCATGACATTGTTGAGGAAGAAATGGGAGTCAATGTGGAAGATATAGGGGACCCTGAGAGTCAGAGTTTAATAGGATATTAGAAGTGTTTGATTAAATAAGGCAAAAGGTATATATAACATACCTTCAGAATTTCTGAAATCATTGGGAGAAGTGGCAAACAAGTTGATGTGTACAATATATGAATCTGAGACATACCACTAGACTTTTGGAAAAAAAATCATCATCATCATCCCAAAAATAGCAAGGGCAGAATGTACAAGAACTTATCACACAAATCAGATTAAACTGTTCATGCATCCAAGTTGTTAACAAAAATAAAGTACAAAAGAATGGAAAAGAAACTTAAAATCTGTGATAATAACCAGTTTGGCTGTTTGACAACTCATAGTGGAAGCAGGACTTCAGAAAAATCAATATGTGTTCATAGGATCTGTTTGACCTGAAAAAAAAAAAAACTGACAATGTTAAATGGTTCAAGATATTCAAAAGTCTCAGGAAAGTGCATGCAGTCTCTAGAGACCAATTTGTAAAAGAATTAAGAGGGGATGATAATAATGGAATAGTAAGAATGAAGTGCTTGGATTGAAAAAGGTGTAAGACAGGAATGTTGTCTTTCACATCTAGTGCTCAACCTATACATTGAAGAAGCAGTGATGGAAACAAAAGTACAGTTCAAGAGTGGGACTAAAATTCAAGGGAGAAAAGAAATAAGTGATAAGACTTGCCAGTGACATTGTTATCCTCTGTGAAAGTAAAGAAGAATTTACAAGATATGCTGACTGGAGTGAATAGACTAACCAGTATAGAACATGTGTTGTGAGTAAACCGACGAAAGATGAACATAAGGTAACAGCAAAAATGAGATTAGTGATAAACTTAACATCAGAACTGTGGATCACAAAGAATTTCCAGGGCAGGTATTCTGCTACTCTGGAAGCAAGATAACCATGATGGACAAAGCAAGGAGGCTGTAAGAAGCAGACTAGCACAAGCAAAATGGGACTCCTGTCCAAGAGAAATTTACTATTACTAAACATAGGCCTTAACCCAAGGGACCCCTTCCAAGTGAGAGGAACCAAAGAAGAGTGGTTGGAGGAGCAACAGGGAGGGAATTGCCCCCCACCATCAAGGAGGCAAGTATAGCCTTCCAGCTCTGAGAGGTGGCTGGGGTAGGTGGAGCTGATGGGGCCTGGAACAGATATAGTGGCAGCGTAAGAGGAAGTCATATGAATGAGGAAATGGTTCAAATGGCTCTGAGCACTATGAGACTTAACATCTGTGGTCATCAGTCCCCTAGAACTTAGAACTACTTAAACCTTAACCAACCTAAAGACATCACACACATCCATGCCTGAGGCAGGATTCGAACCTGAGACCATAGCGGTCACAGCGCGGTTCCAGACTGAAGCGCCTAGAACCGCACGGCCACACCGGCCAGCTATGAATAGGATGGAGGCATTCAAATTTCTGCTTAGCCTCAGTGTAGGTCTTATATTCCATGATTTTCTGCTCTTTCTGTAAAAACCTGTAGTCTGGTGAGCAAGGTGAATGAGGCTCTCTGCAGTTGACACAGATGGGAGGCAGGGCACATGAAGTATTGGGATGCGGTGGGCATCCACAATCTCAACATGTGAGGCTGTAAGTACAGTGGGAAGACATATGACCAAACTTCGAGCACTTAAAGTACTGCATCGGGAGAGGGATATAGGGCCTGACATCACATTGGTAGACCATCACCTTCACCTTCTCAGGCAGTGTATCACCCTCAAAGGCCAAGATGAAGGCACCGGTGGCAACCTGATTATCCCTTGGGCCCCGATGGATGTGCTGGATGAAATGAACACCTCGCCACTCTAAATTGGTGCACAGCTTGTCATAAGACTGCGAAAGAAGGTCCCTGTGGAAGAAAATATCCTGGACCATATTTAAGCTCTTATGGGGTGTGATTGTAACAGAAACATCCTCCAACTTGTCACAAGTGAATAATGCCCATGACTGGGCAGAGGATGCTGTTTTTATCAAAACTGGCCCACAGCACATTTTGGACAAGCCCTCCACCTCCCCAAACTTGTCCTCTAAATGCTCTACAAAGAACTGATGCTTCATCGTCATGAAAGACTCCCCATCAGCTCTCGTACGTACTAAATACCAGGGCAAGTAAGTTCCGCTGCCAGCCTTAGCCACTTGTTCCTCCCATAGTGTGGCCAGGGAAGGGAATGATTTGGGCTCATACTTCTGTGCATTAACCTGAGCCCTGGAACACTTAGAGACTGCTGGTGGTTGGCCACCAGCAAGAGATGATGTACCATGCTTCATTGCGGGTCATCCGTCCTGATGCCACCCACTCCAACCAAGGGCCCTTCCCACGGGCGCCACCAAGCCTCAGCAAGGGCCACCTGGCAGTATGGCCATTGCCAGGAGTCCTGATGCCCCAGGGTGACGGGCATCTCCTAGTGGGAAGGATGACACCTGCCAGTGGCTGAAGTGCTCAGAAACAGTTGGTCGTAGGGTTTCATGATCCTCCTCAGTCCTGGAGACTGAATCCATGAAGCCCTCCAAGCCAGTGAAACCAAAGTAGCAGTGGGAGAAGTCGAAAAATAAGACTCCTAAGACCAAGGGAATTGCAGTGGCATGGCACCCCCACCACCGCTACCTACTAGCTCTCCATCTGAGGATGAGGTGGAGATTCTGGCGTCCGCTGAGGGCCTAGATCTCACCTCTGCCTCAGACGCAATGGTTCTAGATTCAGGCTCTCCTTTGGTGGTGGTAGATGACCCAGTGGTGTAATCTGCCTCCTTGGTCCCTTCACCGCTTTTTCTGCTATGGACGATTCATTCTTCAGTGGAATTGCAGCGGTTTTTTCCACCACCTTGATGAGCTCTGACATCTTCTCAGCCTTCCCCCTTTCCTCTGCATTGCTCTCCAGGAAACTTGGTTTCCAACAATGTGAACCCACACCCTCCATGGCTATTGGGGCTATTATAAGAATTGGGCAGCTTATGAGAGGGTATCCGGTGGAGCCTGTGTCTACATATTTAACTCTCTTTACAGCGAGTGTGTACCTCTTCAAACACCTTTAGACACTGTTGCTGTTAGGATGTGGGTGCCTCAGGCTGTTACTGTCTGCAGTTTCTATCTTCCACCAAATGGTGATGTCCAACAGCGTGTATTGGCTGCACTGGTAGCCCAACTGCTGTGGGCTTTTCTGTTACTGGGCGACTTTAATGACCATAACCCTCTGTGTGGTGGATTGGTGGCAACAGGCTGAAGCACTGTTGTTGAGCAAGTTTTGGCACAGCTCGACCTTTTTCTCTTACATAATGGTGACTCCACACATTTCAGTGTGGCGCATGGCATTTACTCAGCCATCGACTTTTTGGACTGCAGCCATGGCCTTCTACCATCTGTCCACTGGCAAGTACATGATGATTTGTGTGGTAATGGCCACTTTTCAATCTTTCTGTCACTGCCACAGCGTCACTCTTCTAGGCGCCTCCCCAGATGGGCTTTGAATAAGGCTGTTCGCCTCCATTACCACTATTGAGCCTCTTTCTCATGACGCCATTGATGAGGTGGTTTCTGCAGTAGAATCTGCCATTCACTGTTCTTCCGGGTCCCCTTGGTGAAGGACTGTGCCTTGGTAGTCCCTTGAGATTGCTGAGGGGATTAGAGATCACAGGCGGGCCCTCCAGTGTCATAAGTGGCACCCATCACTTGAACATCTCATTTCCTTTAAGCGGTTCTGCTTCCAAGCTCACAGCCTTATTCGCCAATGGAAGCAGGAGTGCTGGGAATGGTATGTCTCCACCATTGGCATCCATACCTTTCCAGCGCAGGTTTGGGCCAAGATTAGGTGGCTATATGGATATCAGAACCCTGTCAGTGTGGCTGTACTTTCCCTGAATTGAACAGTCTGTTCTGACTCCAACACAATTGCAGAACTCTTAGGAGAGCATTATGCTCAGAGTTCTGCTGGTACGCATTACCTGCTGGCCTTCTGCTTCCTGAAAGAGTGGTTGGAAAGTAGGAGCCTTTCATTCTATACACACCATCCCAACAATGTTCCATTCAGTGTGTGGGAATTCCGAAGTACCCTAGCCACTTGCCCTGAGATGGCTCCTGGGCTGGATCGCATCCACTATCAGATGCTAAAACATCTCTCGGTTATCTACCTGCAATGCCTCCTAGACCTTTTCAACTGTATCTGGGAGAGGGTGAGTTCCCATCACAATGGTGGGAAAGCCTCATCATCCTGATGTTGAAACCTGGCAAGAGCCCCCTGGACAGCTACCACCCCATTAGCCTCACCAACATTATGTGCAAGTTGCTCGAATGCATGGTGAGCCAGAGGTTGAGCTGGCTACTTGAGTCTTGGGGCCTTCTGGCTCCGTCTCAGGGTGGGTTCCGTAAGGGCCACTCCGCCACTGATAATCTGGTCTGCCTGCAGTCTGCCATCTGTACGGCATTTGCCCACCGTCAGCACCTGGTTGCCATCTTTTTTGACATGCAGAAGGCGTACAATGCAACATGGCGACATCATATGCTCATCACACTTCATGGGTGGGATCTTATGGGCTCGCTCCCAATTTTTATTCAAAATTTTCTGTCGCTTCATTTCTTCCGCATGCAAGTTGGTCCCTCCCAGAGTTCCTCCCATGTCCAGAAGAATGGGGTCCTGCAAGGTCCTGTCTTGAGTGTCTGCCTCTATCTAGTTGCTATCAATGGGCTTGCTGCAGCTGTGGGAACGTCCGTATCAGCTTCTTTATATGCTGATGATTTTTGCCTGTATTACAGCTCCACTGGCATTGCATGTGCTGAACGGCAGATGCAGGGCGCTTTCCACAAGGCACAGTCTTGGGTCGTGACGCCAGTTTCAGGCCGCCAAGACTTGTGTTATGCATTTCTGCCGACGTCACACTGTTCAACTTGAGCCACAGCTTTATCTTGACAATGAATTTCTTGCTGTGGTGGAGGTGCATCGGTTTTTGGGATTGCTTTTTGATACCCGGTTGACTTGGCTCCCTCATAGTTGGCAGCTTAAACAAACATGTTGGCAGCATCTTAACACTCTTCATTGCTTGAGTCACACCAGCTGGGGTGTCGATCAGTCTACCCTTCTCTCCCTGTATCAGGTGTTGATTCAGTCCCATCTCAATTATTTGAGCCTGGCTTACGCTTCAGCATCACCTTCCACATTACAGTTGCTTGACCCCATACTTCACTGTGGGATCCGACTTGCAACTGGAGCTTTCTGCATGAGCCCTGTAAACAGCCTACTTGTGAAGGCTGGTGTCCCTCCATTGCGGATCTGGCGCCAGTGACTGCTGGCCACTTATGCTGCACATGTTTGTAGCTTGCCCGAGCATCCGAATTACTGTCTCCTGTTCCCCAACTCGGTCATCCATCTTCCAGAACGGCGGCCCTGGTCCAGGTGTATGATCGCAGTTTGTGTCCAGTCTCTTCTCTCTGGGCTTGAGCTTTTCCTTCTCCCACCTCTTTTATGGGGACCATCTACATCTACCCCAATGGTGTGTGCCCCATCCATGCCTTCAGCTGGATTTGGCACAAGGCCGGAAAGACTCAGTCCCTCCTGGGGCCCTCCGCCGATGCTTTCTTTCCATCCTTGCTGCATTTCCCGGCTCTGCCGTAGTCTATATCGACAGTTCGATGGTTGCTGGTCGAGTTGGATATGCTTTTACTCTTGGGGAACAATCTGAATAATGCTCATTGCTGGATGGCTGTCGTGTTTTCACTGCAGAGCTCATCGCCATCTCTCACGCTCTAGGTATATCTGCTCCTGCTCAGGTGAGTCCTTCATTATCTGTAGTGACTCCCTGAGCGGTTTATGAGCTATCGACCAGTGTTTTCCATGCTCTCATCTGCTGATGGCTATCCAGGAGTCCCTCCATACTCTTGCCCATTGCGGCCACTCCGTGGTCTTTGTGTGGACCCTAGGTCATGTCGGCATCCCAGGTAATGAGCGGGTTGACACACTGGCCAAACAGGCTGTCAATGCACCGGCCCTGGAGACTGGCCTTTCGGATTGTGATCTCCAGTCAGTTTGATGGCAGAAGGTCCTTGGTACCTGGAGTGAAGAATGGCGCATCCCGCCTTCTCCCAACAAACTTCGGGTCATCAAAGAGACTACTGGTGTGTGGCACTCCTCCTCATGAGCCTCTCGCAAGGACTCAGTTGTTCTCCGCCGGCTGTCCATTGGCCACACCTGGCTGACGCACGGTCATTTATTGCGCCACGAGGACACTCTATGTCGCTGTGGATCAGTGTTGACTGTGGTCCACATCTTGTTGGCATGTCCGCTTTTAACTACGCTCAGGCAGACTTTTGCACTGCCTGATACGCTCCCTGCACTTTTAACAGATGATGCTGCAATGGCAGTCTTAGTTTTGAATTTTATTTGCGCAGGGGGCTTTTATCACTCAATCTGAGGTTTTGTCTCTTATTTTGTGTTGAGTCTGGCCTCTGGCCTACATATATATATAGCGCTGGCAGGTCGATAGACACACAAACTAACACAAACATACACACAAAATTCAAGCTTTCGCAACAAACGGTTGCTTCATGAGGAAAGAGGGAAGGAGAGGGAAATTGTCACCATACACAGGTGTCTGTGTATGTGCGGATGGATATGTGTGTGTGTGTGTGCGCACGTGAGTGTATACCTGTCCTTTTTCCCTCTACGGTAAGTCTTTCTGCTCCCAGGATTGGAATGACTCCTTACCCTCTCCCTTAAAATCCACATCCTTTCGTCTTTCCCTCTCCTTCCCTCTTTCCTGATGAAGCAACCGTTGGTTTTTTTTTCGGTGCCTACAGTGTCATGTCTTTCAGTGTCACACAACTTTTTATTTTTTAAGGGGATCACTTAAGACTATTTCCATGGGTTCGCCCCTCAAATTTCTCCCTCATATCACAAAATTGATGTAGTCTGATGTAGTACAAACTGAAAAAATAAATTCCTTTTAAAGCACAGTTTCATACATAATTTATATTCAAAACCTCAGACCTGTGTCACAGAACAAATCCTACATCAAGAATACTTTACACAAGTTTAAGGGAAGAAACGCTTCCAATAATTATTACAGTATTTAAAGAACATCAAAATATGAACAGGCTGAAATGAACAAACAGTACATGAGACTATGTTAATCAATTCAACTGTAAAAAGCTAAGGAGCATATTATTAGCAAAATGAGAAATATGCAAAAGTGAAATGCCAAAATGAGCACTTCTCAATTGGGAGTAAATCAAAAAAATCAGAATGGCTGAAAGACAGCACAATAACATGAGCCATAAATGAATAAGAGCTAAGCAGCTAAGCAAATAGACAAAAATGAGATGCCAACAAAATGAGAACTGGCCGAACTCCGTCGGCACTAATATACAGTTGTGCTCAAGGCGGCACCTCGCGGCCCATACGCAACACGCGCACCTGCGATCGCAATGCACTCTTAGCGCTCGCGGTTGCATCTAGTGGCCCGTACCCAAGTTGTGCGATTGCTGTCGCAGGTCAACCCTTAATCTATGATGTTACATGGCCCCCAATGTGGAAGGCGGTTAGTTTATTAAATGCCTGACACATTTTGTCAGTTTACTCCGATCGCAAAATTTTACTTTAAATTTTCAAATTACTATCCTTTTTTCTACCACCTTTACATTCAGTGGTTCACAAAATAATAATTGATTATCACATATAATGATATAAACACAAAACATTTTAGTCATATTTCAAAAGTATGATGACACTAATACAAAACATTTGAGTATATATTCTTCTACATCTATTGAATAGAAGGTATTGTACAATATTTCTTCAGTTGATGCTTTAGTGTAAATATTTAATTATTTTACAGGTTTTATTTAACTACAAAAGCTGTAATGATTAGCAGGTATTTACACTGTTTGAAAATTCATTGTATATACATTGTGACATCTACTGTACATGGAAACGTCTGGAAATCGTTTATGTAGATGAAATTTTTCTGTAGTGTACTTCGTTAACTTCGAAGGTACTACCTTAAAAATGTGTATAGAAATATATGGCACACACACACAAGAATTTCAAGAATTTTCAAGAATTTTATTCACCATAGATCATTTTACAATGATATTGGCTTCGTCATACAAGATGTACTAGTACATACAGAATAACAAAATAAACTACTGTCAATACATATAGAAAACATTTGAAGCATGGCAGAGTACCAAATTACAAAGGATAGCTTTTAAAAGCTAACACAACAAGCTATCTTATAATCTAATATAATATGGTATTTTATTATTTATAGTATAAACTTTGTAATTACACACGATTAACCACAGCACAAAATAATATGTTTAACTACAGACAACTTTTAAATGCTTATATTCTCCTCAGGCATCTCAAAGAATTCTTTAATGTCATAGAATGGATGATCTGACAGCCAGCTGTACCACTTAATTTTAAAAGAATTTGTATCCATAAACTGAACATGAATTGGCAGTTTATTGAACATTTTGAGTGGGTTAACTTTGTGGGAATTTCCTGTTCTCGCTAATCTGTGGCGCGGTATGTCTAAATTACCGTTCGCCCTGGTGTTGTGTTCGTGTATTTCCTTTCTGGCAATAAATTCTGAAATATTATTTTTAATATAGAGTACACACACACAGATGTATAAATTTATAATTGTAAGTATTCTGAGTCTGGAAAAAAGAGGACGACAGTGCTTCCTATGACCTCTTTTACATATTATACGTATGACTTTTTTTTGTAATTTCAATACGTTTTTGATGTGAGGGGAGTGCCCCCATATAATAAGACCGTATGAAATATGTGACTGGAATAGCTCAAAGTATGTCACCCTGAGGTACTCCAAGCTCACTACCTCCCTTAGTTTCAAGAGAAGGTATGCCACCCGAGATATTTTTTCACATACATGATTGACATGTTCCTCCCAATATAGTTTTGAGTCAATGTGAATACTTAAGAGTTTTACCGACTTATTGCCTACTTCATTTGATGTTCCCATTAAAAGTTGTTGTGTTTTGTCAGGGTTGCATAGGAGCTTATTGGCTGCAAACCAGTCCAGGGCCTTATCTAGTGTTTCTTTTGTTAGGTTATTCAGATCTGACATGTCTGATGTGTGGTGAGTAGTGTTGTATTGTCAGCATAACACACAACAGGGTGAGCTATATTTTTAGGTAAATCATTAATAGCGACAATGAAGAAGAAGGGTCCAAGGATAGACCCTTGTGGTACACCTGTGCTGATTTCCATGATGGAAGAATTTAAATTTCTGACTGAAACGAATTGTTTTCGGTTACTTAAATAAGAATTTATCACAGATAAAGTGCTCCCTCTCACCCCATAAAACTCTAGTTTCCCCAGTAGTATGTCAACAGGAATGCAATCAAAAGATTTGCTTAGGTCACATAATACCAGTGATACCATGTTATTATTTTCAAAAGCTGTTAAGGTTTGGTCAATGATTTCCAAGATGGCCCCTGTTGTGTTCTTCCCCTTTCGAAAGCCAAACTGATTGTTACATAGGATATTGTGTTTTTCAAAGAAGTTGCTTATTTGTGTGTGTATCAGCGCCTCAAATACCTTTGAGAATATTGGAACAATGGAGACTGGTCTGTAGCTTTGGGGGAGATGTTTGTCTCCTTTTTTAAAAACTGGGACAACTTTTGATACCTTGAGTGCATCTGGAAAAACTCCAAATTTTACACATTTATTAAAAATATAAGCTAATGGTTTGGCGATTGAGTGTATTGTCTTTTTAATTATGTTATTTGATAACCAATAACAGTCCATACTTTTAGAACCTGAAGATTTGGATACAGCTTTTATAAGATCAGCAGGTGTGACAGCCCTCCATTGAAATGCCAGGTTAACAGGCAGTGGTGTTCCAACTGTTACTTATTTCTTTAACTGAGTTTAAAAAGTACTCATTTAATTCTTCAGGATCAAGCAGAGCTGTTTCTGTGCCTTTCGGTGTATTCTCTTGTTTTATTATTTGCCAGGCTGCCTTGCATTTATTGGGAGCTCTTTCTATATAGTTCTCCACTGCTTGCTTTTTTGCCAGAAGAAGTTTAGCTTTATAGTATTTTTTGCATTTCAGATATGACCTATGAATGTTCACACTCTGTTCTGCCCCTTGGTCAGAGGCTTGTTTATGCATCTGGTTCAGCATATGCAAGTTTCCTCTAATTTCTACTAGCTCTTGTGTGAACCAGTTCAGACTTTTCTTTTTCATTTCATTTGGATATCTAATTTTTTTTTTACTGGTGAGCAAGAAGACCATAAATCTGTGTACTTTTTAAAGAAGTTACCAAAGCTAATTTCAGCTTCCCTTTTTCCAGATTGACAATTATATATAAAGTCCCAATCTGCACTTCCTAATCTATCAACTAACATATTTACGTACTCTTTCTTCTGTCTTCGTACCACTACTACTTTAGATTCTTCAGTTTTAACTGGCTGCCTCTTACAGAGGGTAAGGAGTTGTGGGCTCATGATCTGCAAGTCCACTTCCTGCAAGTCTAACTGTAAAATCCTCCCTATGGAAATTCACAATAATATTGTCTATACAGGCATTCTTACGTGTGGCACAGTTATTTGTACAATAGATGTCTAATGATCTTAGCATATTCAAAAATGTCCTAGCAACTGGTCTCTGTGTATTTACCATTTCTATGTTGAAATCACTACATATAGCAATTCTCGTTTTACTCTTCAATATTTTTAAATTATTAATTCACATTTTTCAATAAACAAATTTACATCACCATCTGGTGACCTATATAGGCTAACTACCACTATATTTTCATTCATTAGTTTTACACAACTAAACTCCCCATCTAGCTCTGAGGAGTATGTAGATACATCAATTCTGGAAAACATTATTCCTTCTTTGACAAAAATTCCCGCCCCACCATTCTTTCTCTGTTTTCTACAGATCATGTCTCCCACAACATACCCTTGGGGAATGAACATATTTACTTGTTCTTGTGTTAACCAGGGCTCAGATACACATATAAAATCTACATGCTCAGTGTTACATAAATGTTCTAATTCTAAAATTTTATTTCTAATACAACGTATGTTAGCTTGTAGAAAAATAAGTAGTTTGTCTCTGTCTGTATTCCTCTGAGAACAATTTGACTTTATATTTGAAGTTGTAGGTTCCGTTAATGTCTTTAATCTTGATGCACTGTGATCATGTGTGTTATGATAGTCACATACCTGTTCATCCACTTGATGACTCACTTTGTTAACTGCTTTCGTCTGTGAAACCACTGCTGATCCCACCAAAAATCCTGGTCCCTCAGTTGTGGTTTCTTTTTTTGGGTTGACTGCTGTACTCCACGTGTTGGTATTCTCATCCCTTGAGCTTGATTTGCTATTCTTCTTTTTGCAAGTAGGTCTCTCTTCTTATATGGTGCCTTCTTTCCTGCCACCTCATTTGCTGCTTCTTCAAACTTTTGCACTGTCCTCTTGGGTAAGTTTATTGCTTGAGTAATTGTCCTCTCCCCACAAACAGAGTTCACTTTTAAGGATTCTGTTGTTATTTGTGCTGGAGTTGTGTCAATAACAATTCTCACTGATTCTTTATCTGAGACTTCAGTATCCTTCCATTTAAGTTCTATTACTGTTTTGTACACTTTCCACTGATTCATAAATCCTTGTGGCAATTAGTTCTTTACCAGTTGCATTAAGGTGTTGTCCATGTGCTGTAAAAAGCTCCTTGTTACTAGGAGTATCAATAAAACAAGTGTTATGGAAGCCTTTCACTATTTTTTTTAGTTTTCTGTTTGCAGATTGAATTTCTTGGTTTACCCAAGACCATTCAGGCAGGTCATGTCTATGTAGTACACCAACTACAATCACTTTTGTATTTGTATTTTGTAATGCTGACAAGGCTTTATGTAGTGAACGAATTGCCAACTTGGTTTCATTCTTTGCTACATCGTTAGCCCCTGCCCAGATAACTGCAAAATCTTCACTTGTCAACTTATGGAGGTCATTGCATTGTTTTAGAATTACACTAGTGGGGGCACCTGGTATTACCTTCCCTTCAACATCATATTTATTTGAAGCTATGTTTAAAATGTTTCTTGCACAGTCTCTGTCATAGCTATCTGAGGCAACGAATATTTTGGGTCTCCTATTCACTGACTGACTCTCAGGAGCAAAGGTTTGCATTTTCATTGCTGCACCCATAGATTGATTTCCTTTTTGAGCTGCGTTCTGTGTTGTGTTATGCACACTGTGTTGTGAATCGTGATTTATGTTGGGTGCATCAAATCTGTAGTTTTTGCACATTTCTATCTTGCCTGATTCTCGCTTCTGTAGTTCGTTTGTTAGCAAACATATAATTGTTTTCGAATACTTAAGTTCCTTTCTTACTATTCTGAGTTCATTCTGTAACTTTTCGCACACACACATTTTTAACGGGTCTGTTCAGATTTCGTCCATATTGTCACCGTCAGTACGAAAACAATCACTGCATTTCCAGCTTTTCACTCTATTCGTTGAATTTACACATGAGTAATGGAATTTCCTGTTACACTTTACACAACACATGCCTTTTCTTGCTGTTTTGTTACAGGAACACGGTTTATTCCACGCTTCCTCACTTATTTCGTAAATAGAATTCAAATTTTCCGAACTGGTCGCGACCATTGTGCACTAGTTAGTTTCAAAGCACAATATGTCCCTGTTCTTTCAACAGATCACCGTATTTTTAGTTACTCCTGAGAACAATTACTAATCCACATATACACACCATAATATGTTTAACTTAAGCTCGTTAAACGATCAAAGTAACTTATTTTGTTCACACATTTATCAGTACACACTATACAGCCATTCCAAAGCCACATATATCTATCCAACCTTTTGCATCAAGAAGTTATTTTTGAAAACGAATATATGTCAGGTTGGCTCGAAAGACCCCAAGTTATCTGAGTCCTTCGAGTAATGATGTTCAACAGACATACATTTCAAATATATAAGGTAACATTTGTATATCCTTATCCTTTCCAGTTTACTGACTATTGGCGTAGTTTGAGTGTTGTTAAAGAAGTAGTCCAATAGCACCTAGAAATTTTGAATATTGCCCTTTTTGTTAAGGTCCTCAGGTCAAGCAATGCTGTATCACTCATTGTTGGTAGGGTACATCATTTACCTGTCTTTGACTAAGGTATTTTCTTTTGTTTGGACACAAAACATAAAATCAGTTTTTGCATTTTATGTACATTATACATACTTCCTTGTTTCTTTGCCCTTTCTGGACTTATCACTACTCAGAATGTAAGTACTACCAATTATAGGCACTACGAATTTCGTGCGACTGTTATCGTGTTGTTTTGCTTATCTTCACAAAACTATTAGCTATAGTCAACATCGTTCTTGTAGTCTAGTTTATATTCACACGAGTCCGTTATTTTTTTTCATATCTAGTTTCAAATGATAGAGGGAAACATTCCACGTGGGAAAAATATATTTAAAAAGAAAGATGATGAGACTTACCAAACAAAAGCGCTGGCAGGTCGATAGACACACAAACAAACACAAACATACACACAAAATTCCAGCTTTCGCAACCAACGGTTGCCTCGTCAGGAAAGAGGGAAGGAGAGGGAAAGACAAAAGGATATGGGTTTTAAGGGAGAGGGTAAGGAGTCATTCCAATCCCGGGAGCGGAAAGACTTACCTTAGGGGGAAAAAAGGACAGGTATACACTCGCACACACACATATCCATCCACATATACACAGACACAAGTAGACATTTGTAAATGCAATGAATGAAGGCAAGTAACTTATCTTTCGTGAATTACAAGTTGAAAGAACTTGACTCTTCTGAGTCTTTTCTTGTATTGATGTGCATATAGAGAACCGTAACTCACGTAAGATTTTGTCTAATGCTACATTTCCACTATTTCCTTTACAAATGTCTGCTTGTGTCTGTGTATATGCGGATGGATATGTGTGTGTGTGCGAGTGTATACCTGTCCTTTTTTCCCCCTAAGGTAAGTCTTTCCACTCCCGGGATTGGAATGTCTCCTTACCCTCTCCCTTAAAACCCATATCCTTTTGTCTTTCCCTCTCCTTCCCTCTTTCCTGACGAGGCAACCATTGGTTGCGAAAGCTAGAATTTTGTGTGTATGTTTGTGTTTGTTTGTGTGTCTATCGACCTGCCAGCGCTATTAAAATACAAAAAGAAGAGAAAAGTATTCCTGAATGAATGCAAGTAACTTATCTTTCGTGAATTACAAGTTGAAAGAACTTGACTCTTCTGAGTCTTTTCTTGTATTGATGTGCATATAGAGAACCGTAACTCACGTAAGATTTTGTCTAATGCTACATTTCCACTATTTGTGACCTAATTGTCCTGTTATATTAGGAACTATTTTACAGTTGGTCTTATATTTATTTAGTACTTACTATAAAGGAAAAAAAACAATTTATGTTGTTCCTTACACTACATTATCCTCATTCCTTGGTATTAGAAATATTTTTTATCAACATTTTACCAGAAGCCTCTTTACAGAATTCTACTTGACACACTTAAATTTTATATAAAAAATGTGCTACCTTGATACTATATTATTCCGTTATAACTTCCTGTACTTTCACATATCACATAATATAATCAATTTTTAGGTGTTGTACTTAAAAAAAATTTTTTTTTCTTATGAGTGTAAGAAACATCTTTAGACAGTTAACGTGTTTAGCTGAAAATTTTGAATAAAACAGTGAAAAAGCTAATTTATTAGTAGCAACATACGATGTTCAGTCCAAGATGGTTATCTGTACAGTCATTCTGTTTCTTTTTTCTTTTTTAATCTATGTACTTTTTAATGTCTTGATGAGGATATAGTCCCTTTTGTTTAAGGGTACTGGGATACACTAATACATACACGCCAGGATAGGGTATATTCTCTATTAAAAAAGGTCCAGTATATAATAGCTGCCACTTGCTATTCTTTTTTGACAATACTGAAGATTTCACATGACTTCTAATCAGGACTTTATCACTGACTAAGAATGTTCTTTTCCCACTTAGTCTATTATCAAAATATTTCTTCCTCAATTGTGCTTGGTGATGTAGAAAAATGGTTGCCTGCCTGATCTTTTCGTCGAAAGAGATGCTTTGATTTGCAAATTTTGGCCAAACTCCTGTCCACTCATTTTGTTTGGGCTTTTTAAACATGAGCTCTTCTGGAATGTGGTTTGTCGCCAAATGCGTAACATTATTTATAATTTCCTGAAAGGGTTTTACATAACTGATGCAAGCAGTATGGTTGTTACGGCAGTACGTCCTTACAAATCTATTAAACTCACGAAATACCTTCTACGGGGTTTGCTTCTGGATGATATTTGGACACAAGTATTTGCGTAATTTGTAGAGCGGCCAAACATCTTTTCCACGTGGATGAGGTAAATGTGGTCACATTGTCTGACAATATTGCTTGCGGTTTTCCCACGTGCGGTATAAAATCAGCAATTAATTTTCGAAGTATGGAAGAGCTTTTGACCGACTTAAGAACATAAATTCTGAGGTACTTCGTAAAAAACATCAAAAAATGCCACTAAGAATTTTGCACCACCCCTGGCTATTGGGAATGGCCCACAAACATCGACCGCTAAAATCTGCAATGGAGAGTCTCGTAAAATTGGGTGTAGTTCACCTTTTCTACCTATATTTACAGCTTTCACCTTTTGACAAATTATACAAGTGCGAGTCAAGTTCTGGACTTTCTTTCTAAGATTGGGGAAATAACAACATGTCCCAATTTTATTAGCACACTGAATAACCCCAAAGTGCCCCCAGGTGTTATGGGTATACCATATTAATCGGTCTAGACAGTCAACCGGAATACATACGCACCACTTTTCAGATGCAGGATTCTTCCTATAAAATAGCACCTGTTTTTCAAGTCTATAACGGTTGCTGATTTTTGGATTATGACCTCTCAATAGCTCCTGTTTAACGGAGTTCCACTGAGGGTCGGCATCTTGCAATACTGTCTATTTGCGTCATCTTTCATTAGAAACACATTAAATTCCAATGTTAGCTCTGAGGATGGGGAATATTCGTTTAGTTCTTGGGGCATCCGAGATAGGGCATCAGCAACAATGTTGTCCTTACCACTGATATACACTATCTCGTAACTGTATTCTTGCAAAGCAAGAGACCACCTGGCAAGTCATGCATGTAGGAGTTTGCAACTATGCAAAAAGCTTAGCGCCTTATGATGACAGTAGACTTTGGTATGTGCACCAGCTAAATAATAATGAAATTTTCGGAATGACCACAGAATGGCAAGTAGTTTCAATTCTGTAATATAGTAAGATCATTCACATGAGGTTAAAGTCCTACTCGCGAATGCAATTGTGCAAAAGGTGGGTTGTCCATCAATATTTTGAACTTGGAACAGATATGATCCTAATCTCACATTGGATGCATCTGCTTACAAACAAAATTCAATACTCATATCAGGATGATAGAGTAAAGCCTCTTTGATTTTTTCAAAATCTGACTGGCATTCCGGAGACCAATTCCAGTACGTATTCTTTTTGAGAAGACGTAACAACGTCTCCGCATTTAACATTTGATATCAAACATATCGGCAATAGAATGACACCAGTCCCACAAAAGCTGCTTTTTTTTGTTTTGTTTTAGGGTGCAAAACTGCTACGGTCATTAGCGCCCAAGAAAAGCTTTTAATTGCCGTTTTGTTCTGGGCACTGGAAATTTCGCTATGGCATTCAATTTTTCACTATCTGGGAGGATACCATATGAATAAATCATATGGCCCAAAAATTTAATTTTCTCTAGCGCAAACTTGGATTTACACAGATTAGCTGTAATACCAGCATGCAAAAACTTATTCAATACATTGTCCAGTATTTCCATATGTTCCTCCCAACTATTTGTGGCGATTAAAATGTCGTCTACAAACAGTGATATCTTACCCACAAGTTCTGCACCCAACGCTTCAGCAAGTGCCGCAATAAAGACACCTGGGCTTACATTTAAACCAAATGGTAAAACTTTGAATTGATAACTTCTTCATGCATGAATGAAGGCTGTATATTTCCTAGATTGTGCCCCAATAGGAATTTGCCAGTAGGAAGCTCGAAGATCGAGGCTAGAAAAATATTTTATGCCATGATATCTCTGTATCAATTCGTCTATATTCTCGGGCCTTGTTCTCACCGGTATTATAATTTTATTGATTTCTCTTGCATCGAGAACTAGACGCACTTGTCCATTTGGCTTGTCTACAGCAAGTAAGGGGCTCGAATAGGGACTGTCAGATGGTTCTATGACGTTCCATGCAAGCATCTTTTGAATTTCATTACTAACTGTGTTTCTTTTTGTCCATGGTACCTGGAACAAACTATGACAGAAGGTTTTATGTGGCATGACATTCATCCTATATTCATATACCCTAATCACACCAGATTTTTCTTCGAATACTCATTCGTATTTCACAAGAACCATAAACAATTCAGAACGCTGCTTTGAGGACAGCTGAGCAGATTCAGAGACTATTTTCAACATTTGTTCATGTCGGTCAGATTTTATTTCTTGAACCTGATTCCCTGAGCCTGTAGTTTTATTTTTTGAAATGAACTTCATTTGTATACCCGGGCAAAACCTTCCATGTGTGTCGGTTATCCTCAGTAATTTTAGAGAGATGATTTTCTGTTTGACCTTCAACTCACATATCCCGTTAGAAAAGCCGATCTTTGCATCCTTTTATCGCAAAAAATAAAACCCTAAAATACAGTCTACTATCAGCGCATCAGTTATGAGGAACATGCATTCAATCGCTACATTTCCAAGTTCTATCTCTAATTGGGCTTGTATTTTCACACTTCTACTTCTCCCTCCAATTGCTCCCAAAACCTTACAGTTGCTAACCGGCAATATTGGCACCCGTTTTGCTTTAGTGATCTGTCTAAATAAGTCCATAGAAATCACATTAATATCAGACCCAGTATCAAATATTGCGTTCACTGAAATACCTTCGATTAATATTTTAACAGCAGATTTTATAAGTGTCGGATGATTGGTGCTGTATTTAGTGTCCTTGTTATACAATTCATTTCTCATGTCAGTGCCATCATTGTACTTTAACATTTTTAATCTTAAATCAGAATCGTCCCTATCTCGCTCACCCGCCTGCACTTTGGAACTTATTGCAACGGTAATTTGTTTTCCGCTGGCTGAGAAATCGGCCGCATTTTCGTATCATTTCCTTCATCGATTGCTGTTGGTGGCAAATGCTGTCGCCAGTTTTGATTTATTGGGTTTTGTGTCTGCGTATTCTGTCTTCCTTGATTTCTGTTTTGTGTCGTTTCGTTATTATTGTAGTATCCTGGAGTGAACCTACGTTCCTGCCTCCTATCCGCAGTACCTCATTCCCACCGGCCTGTTCTACCATAGCCATACGTGTTGTTATTGTTATTTTTTTTACGGACCTTGGTTATTGTCTTGGCTTTGGTATGCCAAGCTGCGTTCTCTGCCAGCCGGCTCGCGACGCTGAATATTTCCATTCCTCCACGACTGACTGTGATTTAGAGATCTTGCCTGCACATTCTCCTGCATCAAATCAATTGCATCTAGGATGGGCATAAACTCATCAATGTTTGCTTCTGGGGCGTGAATTAATTTTTCATGTTTATCGATAGGCATCTTACTCTTAAGAATGAACAACAAATCTTTATGCAAAATTGGCTCATCACAGTATTTCATTTTATTCAGATACTTCTCGAAATACTTTCGGAGGGTTCCTTTGTTATAACTAAACTGTTCGGGGTTCAATACAGCCTCACGAAGTCGTTGCTGTACTCCTAAAGACCAATATTTCCCAAGAAACCTTTTTTCAAACTCGTCATATGTGGAACATTTTTCAGTGACTTCAGTGGCCCACAAGGCTGCATCATTTAACATGAGTCCACTTACGTAACACATCTTTTGTAATTCCGTCCATTTTGTGGGTAACACGCCACAAAAAGAACGAATAAATACTACTGGATGCACCCCACTCATGTCAGGTGAGAATGGCTGACCCCTCCTGTGTTTGATAATGTTTTCCTCCATAATGACATTTACATAAGGTGTCGTAGCCCCCGGTAATGAATATGATTCCTGATCCCGAGTTACCTCAGAATTTACTTTGGTGGCTTGCCCCTGCTTTTGTGTACTAGCATCTACTACATTCTCTCCACGTGTTGGCATGGAAACATCACTCTTAACTACCCCTTTAATATCGGTAAGCTCATTACTAAATTTGTTTAATTGCTCATTAACTTCCCTTCACCATTGAGATAATTCCTGAGTAATTTGCATTTTTACTTCAGAAATCTGAGCAGCTGGATCTATTGAATGTCTTTCTTGTTCTTTTGAAATGGAATTTATGGCTTCCTTTACCCGAGAATCTATTTCTACAGATATTTCCATATGCTTTAATGACAATTCATCGAGTGTCATAGACAATTGATTTACTATGACCTCGAGAGCACCTTGATTTCCTTTTACCTGTTTTACATCTGAATTTAAGTCTCTGACTGCGTCCTCATTTTCGCGTCTGAGATTTATTATTTCTTGAGCCATTTGTGTTTGATTTTGAGAAATTTGCCCTATCTTACGAGACATTTCGCCTACTTGTGCCGACACTGATTCCTGACTTTTATGTATGTCATCTACTCGTATCAACACAGCTTCCTGTTTTTTATTCATCTCACCTACTTGAAAAAATATAGCGGAGATGGTACTCGTCATGATTCGTAATTGCTTTTGTATACTGGAAAGATTTTCAGCAACTTCTAATTCCTGTCTCACTAGTCTCCATTTGTACTTCACCTACTTCCTTTAAATCCATTATTGCACATGCAATTTCAAATCTTAGGCTAGTCGTCACACGAAATACGGATAAATATTCAGGGACGCACGTCCCTCGTGCTTATGCGGCGGCCTGTTTTGATTACACTTGCTACGTACTGTAGGAAAGGAAAATTTTTCACTAAGTATTGGTTGGAAACTATTCACTACACTTGGCTGTTCTACAGGTAGATAAACCACTAGGACAAAATAAAGTATGTTGCTCACCAAATACCTCATTTAACCAGCTGAACTGTCGATTTTGAAGAATCCATTTTTAATTACAATTGTTCATACACTCGTTTACATGCAAAAGAAAACAGACATTGATTAGCAGAATGCCCATTTTTACCAGAAAAATAGAGATATACATATAACTCCTATTCTGATGAATAAATTGTGAACTTACTTTGGAAATAGGCTTAAGCTAGATCCCTCCGGTGCCTCCAGTGTGACGTATACTTTCATATATATAAATTTTTTGTGCCTACAGTGTCACGTCTTTCAGTGTCACACAAATTTTTATTTTTGAAGGGGATCACTTAAGACTATTTCCATGGGTTCGCCCCTCAAATTTCTCCCTCATATCACAAAATTGTCGTCTGATGTAGTACAAACTGAAAAAATAAATTCCTTTTAAAGCACAGTTTCGTATATAATTTATATTCAAAACCTTACACCTGTGTCACAGAACAAATCCTACATAGAGAATACTTTACACAAGTTTAAGGGAAGAAATGCTTCCAATAATTACTACAGTATTTAAAGAACATGAAAATAAGAACAGGCTGAAATGAACAAACAGTACATGAGACTATATTAATCAGTTCAACTGTAAAAAGCTAAGGAGCATATTATTAACAAAATGAGAAATATACAAAAGTGAAATGCCAAAATGAGCACTTCTCAATTGGGAGTAAATCAAAACAATCAGAATGGCTGAAAGAGAACA
Organism: Schistocerca cancellata; assembly: GCF_023864275.1. Classification (NCBI taxonomy): domain Eukaryota; kingdom Metazoa; phylum Arthropoda; class Insecta; order Orthoptera; family Acrididae; genus Schistocerca; species Schistocerca cancellata. The sequence goes on along the minus strand of NC_064631.1, from coordinate 32,733,188 downwards.
CAAGAACATGAGCCATAAACGAATAAGAGCTAAGCAACTAAGCAAGTAAGAGAATAGGCAAAAATGAGATGCCAACAAAATGAGAGCTGGCTGAACTCCGTCGGCACTTATATACGGTTGTGCTCATGGCGGCACCTCGCAGCCCATACGCAACTCGCACCTGCGATCGCAATGCACTCTTAGCGTTCGTGGCGGCGTCTAGTGGCCCGTACGCAAGTTGTGCGATTGCTGTCACAGGTCGACCCTTTATGATGTTACAACCGCCAACCACTGTACAACTCTATGTGTTTTTAATTCCATGTTTTCTGGTCTTTGTCTGTGTCTTTCTTGTACTGTGTCATCCCTTGTTAGCTCCGTTGCTTGTTTTTATTCCTTGTGGGTTTTCCTGATTGTGGGAAAAGGGACCAATGGCCTTTTTAGTCTGGTCCCTTCAGCACCCACAAACCAACCCCAACCAACCAACCAACCAACCAACCAACCAGTCATTCACACAAGTAATCACGCCTCATGCACACCTGGCCACCATCACTGGCAGCTTGGACCAGAACGCATTCTGTTCCTCTTTCTTTTTCTGATGAAGGCTGTGGCCAAAAGCTAAATTGCAAGTGTCTTTTAATTGTGCCTGTCTGCAACTTAATGCGTTTTCTTTATGGTAAGTAATAATCTATCTTTTCCTTACACTGTTGATACTCCCACTTGGAGTTTCTATTGTTTCATATTTATTGTTGTTGTATCAAAAATTAATGTTTTAACAATGATTATACGAAACTTTTTCTTTCTCTTTTCTATAGTATGGCACATAACTTAAAAGTATCTACAATTGAATGAGTATTGAATGAGCAGCAGATTTTTATCTGTTTTATTTTTACATTTATATTCAATTTTTGTATTATAACTTCATAAATGTATAACTTACTGAATAGTTAGGTTTCATCAGCACCTCTTCATAGGTGGCTCTGCTCACTCCAAAGATCTTTCTCAGATAGGTGGTGATTGATTTCGTGGTCCATCTTTCAACCACTGATTGATGAAAAACTTTCTATATTCTTCAATAGAATCATTAACTTATTCTGTTACCTCATGTTTTTGGAAAAAACTGCTTCTTTTTGCATATGAACCTCTTTCAGTCTTCCAGTATATCTAAGTGCCCTCATTGTTGATACAAAACTTCTAATTTTAGAATGCAATTTCTCAATTCCATTGTTAGAATTTGGGCCTTTTCTCAGCAAGTCCTAACTTTTCACACACACACACACACACACACACACACACACACACACACACACACAAGTTAAAAGAAAAGCCATTTACCTTTGTTTGATAGATGGCAGTTTACTTCCAACTATTTTATGTAAGTAATACCCAAGAAAATATTATCTTCCATAAACAACTTGAAGATGAAGGCATTTTACTTGCTACAATTGCCGTGAGGTTGCTTTCAATAAGTAATGCCACATTTTTTTCTGGAAGCAGGTTGGTTTCATTCAGGCTGCCAATATGCAATATTTTTTCTCACTCTTTTGGCTACAAAACCCTATTTTTCAACGTAATCTCCATTCAATGTGACAGCGTTATGACACTTTACTGAGAGGGCCTGTACGTCCACGTGGTACCACTCTATTGGTCGACATCAGAGCCAACATATTGCTGTATCAATAACCTCCTGATTATCCATTTACTGCTTACCACAGAGTGCATCCTTCATTGAACCAAAACGAATGGAAGTTGGAAGGGGCAAGATCTGGGCTGTAGGGTGGATGAGGATGAACAGTCCAATGAAGTTTTATGAGCTCCTCTTAGGTGCACAAACTTGTGTGAGATCTTGCATTGTCATGAAGAAGGAGACATTAATTTGAATTTCTGTGGTGATGAACACATTGAAGTCATGTCTTCAATTTCCTGAGAGTAGCGCAGTACACTTCACAGTTTATCATTACACCATGAGGGAGGGCATCAAACGGAATAACCCCTTCAGAGTCTCAGGAGGCTGTTGTCATGACTTTACCAGTTGTGGTGTGGCACCATTTTGCAGACTTCCATTTTGTTTCCTGTTCGAAGTGATGAATCCACATTTCATTGCCTTTGACAATGTTTGACAAAAAATTTCATGATCAGACTGGTAACGTGCAAGTAATTCTACACAGATGGTCCTTCATTGCTCTTAATTGTCTTCTGTTATGTGGCAAGGAACACAGCAGCACTCATCTTTGAGTACCCCAACTAGTGGATGGATGTGTCAGCACTACCAACAGAGGTGTCCAGTTGTGCAGCAAGGGGGTTGATAGTGATTGGCCAGTCACCTCAATGAGAGTGTCCACATGTTCCAACATTGTAGGAGTCACAGCTGTGACTTCCACATGGCTGGCATGTGGAAGATCAGACAGGTTTGCGTGTGACCTTGCTGCAATGATGAGACAGCCCTCTCAGTGACTCACCATTCATTTATTAGCTGCCAGATCTTCATAGACATTCTGCAAGCACATATGAACATCTGTGATGCTCTGGTTTTCCACCAGATAAAACTCAATGACATATCTCTGACTGGAATGCACCTCTGTTACAGATGCCATTTTGAAGGCTACGTATAGTGCTGCCACCTGTCGGAACTTCATGAAACTATAGGCCTGAAGCACAAATATTCTACAATAACCCACAACAAATTCTGCATTATTTCAATTGAAATTGGCCTAGAAAAAAAAGTGTTGCAATACTTATTGAACGCCCTTCATACCTTCTCTTGAGACTGAAAGACTGTTGGGGCAGTCTGGATTGGGATGTAAAAAGAAACTGCTTGACTTCCTTTGTTCTACCTATACCTGTCTCTGGATCTTTGATTTGTTGACTCACCCAATACATGTGTTTTGTCAAATTAGAATACACGCTGAAAATTTTAAAAAGTGTGGTATAATAGCTGCACTACTGCATCACATTCCATTTTATCCATTTCAGTGAAACATATGCAGCACAGCTATCTTAAAAAGCCATATAAAAATCCTCTAGGCTGTGGCTAAACTGTTTTTCCACAGTATCTTTTCCTGCAGTAGTGCTAGTCCAACAAAGTATGCAGGAGTACTTCTGTGGAGATTGGAAGGTAGGAGATAAATACTGGCAGAAATGAAACTGTGAGGGCAAGATCATGAGTCATGCCTTTAGAAGGCAGGGTTCCATGTTTTGATTTGCCGGTATGTTTCAGGAACAAAAATGCAAAAATGTAGCTGAGTTTTTGCACAATCCATTTGAGAACTATGACACACACACACACACACACACACACACACACACACACACAGGTTGACTGGACTAAGGGTTGTGTCGGGTGGAGTGCATGAGAGGACGAAGGAGACGGGGGGAGAAATGGGTGGTGGGAAGGATGGTGGAGTACTGTTTAAGAGAGGAAGCAAGGGAGTGGTACAGGAGTGTGGTGCTGTTGAGTTCATTATGGCACAGATAGAATGTCAATGCGGCATTGACACCTTCCATGTTGTTACTATGAGTCTTGTCAGGAATTAACCATATTGTGTGCTGCTGTTTTGTTAACATTGTAAAAATACTGACTCGTTCCATATCCTTGAAACTCCATTGCTATCAGGATCAACAGAACTCACAAAAAATAAAATAAAATAAAATATGTCTGCTTGACTGCTCTGCAGTGCCTGGCAGAGGGTTCATTGAACCACCTTCAGACTATTTCTCAACTGTCCCACTCCCAAACAGCATACACAAAAATGAACACTTAAATCTTTCTGTGATTTCTCTTATTTTATTACAATGATCATTTCTCCATTTCTCTTTTGCTTTTGGAGGAGAAAGTTGTTGATTGAGATTTCTTGAAAAGATCTCACTGCAATGAAAACTCCTTTGCTTTAATGATAGCCATCCCGTCTTGCATATGATATCCCTGGCACTCTCTACCCTATTTTGCAATAATACAAAGCATGCTACTCTTCTTTGAACTTTTTCAATGCCCTCTGTTAATCCTATCTGGCAACAACCCCACACCACATAGCAGTACTTCTGAAGAGGCCAGTTAAGCATAATCTCCTTAGCACATCTATTGCATCTTCTAAGTGTTCTGCGAATAAAACACAGTCTTTGGTTCACCTTCCCAACATATGCTATGTGATCATTCCAGTTTAAGTTGTTCATAATGGTAATACCTAGGTATTTAGGTGAACTGACAGCCTTTAGATTAGTGCAATTTATGATATAATTGAAATTAAATGAATTCCTTCTGGTGCTCATGTGGGTAACCTCACACTTTTCATAATTTAGAGTCAACTGCCACTTTTCACCCCACAAAGATATCTTGTCCAAATCATTTTGTTATTGGTTTTCATCTTCTGATAACTTTACTAATGCCAGATATCACTTCTGTTTTACTTGATGCCTTTCCATCAATTACTATGGACTGTGACCTTTCTGACAGAAAATCATGAAACCAATTGCACAACTGAGATGATACTACATAGTCATGCAGTTTGATTATGAGGAATGGTGTCAAAAATATCCTGTAAATCTAGAAAGATGGAATCAATTTGATATGCCATGCCAATAGCACTCATTACTTCATATAGTAGAGAGGTAGTTTTCAAGTGTTTTACAAGAATGATACTTTTCTGAACCTGTGCTGACTGTGTGTAAATAGATCATTTTGTTTGAAGTAATTCTTAATGTGTGGATGTAGTATATGTCCCAAAATTCTTCTGCAAATTGACATCAGTAATAAGGGTCTGTAATTCATTGGAATACTCCTATTTCCTCTCCTAAGTATTGGTGTGACCTGTGCAACTCTCCAGTCCTTAGGTACAGATATTTTGTTGAGCGAGTGGGTGTATATGATTGCCAAGTATGAAGCTATTAATCACCATGTGATAAAGTGGAGTAGTCAGTTGGGAGAGACAGCTGGAACATAGGAAGACGGTGACACTCGAGAGGTACGTGTAAGAATAGATTTTTGGAATGAAGTGGTCCACATAGAAACATAGTTAGAGATGGGTATGGACATGGGTGTCTGCAGAAATTCATCCAGGTGGCAGGAGAGGGACTCCAAAATTGGAATTTTTATATAAATGAATTGGTCAGTTTTGAGATGTGTCATGCCACAAGCCACATATTCTAAATGAGAGGTTTAGCAAAATCACTTCTAAAAGTGTCTGAGAATTATATGGTGTTTAAAAGCTCTCTACTCCAGAGGGGGGGGGAGGCCAACACAGAGAATATAAAAGCCTTTTATGTTGGCATGACTATCAACCAGCTGTCTACCATGATGACGGCCACCGTCAAACTGTTGTCACAACATGCAGCTACGCAAAACATGCTCAGTTTAAATGGCTACTTCACAACTTGAGCCATCTGGATCCTTCCCTCAACTACCAGCTTCTGTGAACTATGCAGTTGGGTATTATTCCTACAACACATCCCTGGCTCCTGTAATCATCCTGGCCTCATTCTCAGGTAACCACTGACCCTGCACCCTCCAACCAACAGTTTCACCTTCTTCTGTCCTGTCACCACCTCCTAATTCATGTCCCCTTGTCACTTTCAGTATGTGCTATTTCCCACCAGCTGCTACAATTGCGCCAACTTACCTCCCTCCCGCATTCCTATCCAGCAAACTGGCCACCTCCCTCCAGGCTCCATGCCCTAGTCCCTCTCCCTGCCATATGCCTCCCTCTTCCTCCACCCTTCCCATTCTGCACTACCCTGCTGCAAAAGAGCATTGGAGTATGTGTGTGTGTGTGTGTGTGTGTGTGTGTGTGTGTGTGTGTGTGTGTGTGTGTGTTTTATTTTACTCTGCACAATGCTTATTAAATTCATGTGAATTTCTGGACAGAGCCTTTTCTGTCTCAAGGAAATTTAATATATTCAAGTTAGAATATGCTCAAGCATTCTGCAGCAAACCAGTGTTAAGAATATTGTTCTGCAATTTTGCAGATCTTTTATTTTACCCATTTTATCTATGGGAGCCACCTGCATTTTTTCTAGTTTCTTTATACTTTGCACTGTGTGAGAGATTCAAGATGAATGCAAACTAAGTAAGTAGCCAATGCCAAAGAGTACAATATGGCAAATCATTTGTTTTAAACTCTTTCAGTTGCGTTACAACACCAAGGTTGGCTGTTTCTGTGCCCTCCTTATGGGAGTTTGTCAGTGGTCAAACAATGGTATATGTATGAACCTCTTGTGTGAATGATTTTTAAATGTAGAATTTAAAACATCCCTTTGCTGTATTCTGTTGTTGCATGACAGTGGTAGATGAGACATTTGACTAGAGGCCTTCACCCCACTTAGTAGTTTTATGTAGGACCAGAATTTTAATGGGTTCTTGGCAAGATCGTTGGCTAACATATGATGGTGAAGTTGTAGTACACTTCGTGGTTCAATCTTTTTATGTATGCTCAAATTTCTACTAATGTTTGTCTGTTAGTATCTCTGCATGTTTAACAAAAAGTGCAATACTCTCTATATCTCAGAATTTTTTGAGTTTTGTTATTAAACCACCATGGTTCTTTTTCATCCTTAATCCACTTGCTTGACACATACTTCTCCAGTGCATGATTTAGTATCAGTTTAAACTTTGCCCATAAATCTTCTACATCTGTCATATTGCAACTAAATTTTGGCCATTCACAGTCTAAGTACGATGGTAACAATTCAGTAGCTGCTCATTCCAGTACAAAAACTCTCCCAACCTTCTCCATTGATTGTCACTATGGTGACATCATTATCACTAATCCCTGCCTCTATACTAAAATCATCAATGAGGTCAGATCTTTTTGTAGCTACAGGATCTAAAATATTTCCATTGTCTGTGGGGTGGTTGACCTAGCTTCTCAGGATTGTCTTCAGAGAATATTTTTAGAGGCACTTCACAAGACTGACTGTCCATACCACTTGCAGTGAACTCATAGACATCCCAATCTAACCTCAGTAAGTTAAAGTTGCCACCAACTAATACTGATGATTGGAGAACTTCTGTACTATTGAGCACCGACTTTCTTTGAATGATTCTACAACTGGTAAATAGGAGTTGCACGACCAGTAAAAACACCTAGGTCAGTTACTTATGTTCAGATAACTTCACAATCAGATTCAATTTCAACCTTGATAGACATAATATTTTTGTCAGATGTAATGACCACTGCCCCTCCTATGATGTCTCACCTTGTTTCATTAAATATTTTGTAGCTTTCTGCTTTATGTTTCATACAGCTCTCATTTCTGAGTATAATTTGAGTGTGACAGCTTTCTTCCATGGTGATAAAAATTCAGGGGATTTGCTACAAATGGTTTACCAATTACTATTAAAATTATGACATTTGAATTGTCTTTACTTTGTACATAATCTGTTTTTGCTCTTTGCATATCAACTGGTTAATGTTCATTAGAGGACCCCTGGCCATCACCTAGCATTAAAAAAAAGTGTATTCCACAAGTACTCTGCTACCATAGTATCTGCTTCTTCTGCATAGTGCACCCCTAACTCACCAAGGGGAATCCTACAGTTCTCCAACACATAATGCTGGCCCATAAATCTGCAGCTAAGACCATCATAGAATCAATGAAGCCTCTGGCTGAGACCTTCCACTCTATTTGAAAAGGACTGTGACCAATTCTGGGTACAATAATGCAAATTGTAAGCTCTGGTTGCACCATGTGAGCAGGCACATCAGTCTTTACCACTCTGTCAACTGCCTGTACAAACTGAGTATGGCCTCAAAATTGAAGCAACAGACATCATTGGTGTCAACATACACTGCAACTTGCAGGTGACTGCACTCTGCACCCTTGATAGCCACAGGCAGGGCCCGCTCCATATCTTCGATAAGGTCCCCCTGTTCCCCACCAACCCCTTCCAACAGACATACTGAGCACACTTGTGACTTATTTCCAGCTCTGGGAACATGCTGTTTCCTGATGGGACTCCATAATGTGCCTAACTTTGTAGCCCTGATTACTAGAGAATCCCTCCCCATGTGCGCCTCTAGTCAACATGCATGGGTTAATGGGTTATAACCTGCCAATCACCCTGACCCTGAGATGGGCACGGTTTACTGAGAGGGGAGGGGGGGGGGGGCGAGAGAGAGAGGAGGGGGGGGGGGCAGGAGGGTGGGAAGGGAAGGGAGGGAGGAGAAAAGGAGGAGAATGAAGACAAAAAACAAAAGCAATAAAGAAAGTTGTGGGACATAATAAATAGAAAGTATAATAAATGAAAAGGAGAGGTGGGAATGTGTTAATACAGGTTAAGTCAAGGAGTGTGTCAGGATGGAAGAATCTGTTGGAGGGCAAGTACCCATCTCCAGAGTTCAGCAAAATTAGTATCAGGTGGGAAGATGCAAACAGCCTTTTGGGTGTAGCAGTAGCAGGCACTCAGGTCCCTTGAGTCATGCTTTGGAGCATGTTGAGCAACTGGGTACAGGGTGTTCCCAAGACAGACAGTTCTTCTCTGTCCATTCATAGACTCAGCCGGTTCAGTGATGGTCATTTCTACTTAAAATGCTTTGCAGTAGAAGCAAGTTAGTTGATAAATAATGTGTATAGTTTTGCAAATTGCTCTGCCTTTGCTCCCCTGTCCCCTCTTTCTCTCTCCTCCTCCCCCCCCCCCCTCCTCCCCTGGCCGCAGTTCTTCAGTGTGCTATTCATATCTCTTCCTCTTAATCCAGTTTTACTTCTCCTCTGTTCTCATCACTTCTCTCTGACAGCCCCCTCCCTTCCCCTGATCTTTTATCTTTGTCTTTCTTCATTCTCATAACAGGTTTGATTTTCCTTGTAAGCATAACTGCAATGTAATATGGTACAGGCCTAGAATAAATTATACATATAACTATAATTTGCTAACTCCAAGTTATTAGATATACTGCTGACAGTCACACATAAAAGTACATTTACTATCTTAGCTTTTGTAACTAACAGTTTCTTCATCAAGGGGAAGAGAGGGTTAAGTTGGGAAAGTTCAATAGGGGAGGGATCACTCAGATCCAGGATGAGAGAGACCCATCTCTTGTGATGATACAGGGAGGCGCCAGCAGCTAGATCCTTACTTTTGGACCTTCCGCGACCTATCTATTTCTTTTCCCTGAGGTATAAACTATTAGATTATGTAGCTTTATATTGGGTCTATTGGCAGTAATCCAATTTTGCCTCAGGAATTCTTTCTCAAAATTTAATAGTTTTCTGGAGTGAATTACTTATTAGACACAGTATTCTATAGTTGCCATACAAATTCTGACTTCTTGCATACCATGCGCGTTTTTTGTGAGTCCAGTTAACATTACAATTACAATGTGGTTTTAAAATTATGGAAGTTATTTTCATCACGTACATGTTGTCATTAATGCAAAAGTGATGTTAATAGATTGTTGATACAGTGCTTAATTATATTCTTCACAGGCACTGGGATACGTCTGTGCCCTGGAAGCGCTCTTCCTGTCCATCATCACCCGCTGCAGGTCGCCTCCCTACAGGCCTGTGGACGAAGATCCCAGCCAGGTGACTGCCCTGCAGGAAAGACCGACCTCTCCTGCAAGGCTGGTACCATCACCCCCACCATCACCTCACTGGGCAGAACCTTCCACATCTGGTCTGCCCGGACCTTCACCGGCACCCGTCGATGATGACAGAGTTCGACCGTGCTCATCCAAATATTTGGACATGTACTCTGTCACACGATAGCAATCACGAGCAGCAGATCTGTAGGCAGCAACATAGGTAATTACTATGGTGCAGATCTGTTTCATCGTTTCTGAGGTAGTACAATCCAGCCAACTTTAATGAAATTGCTGTTTTGAAGTGTCAACGATGTGGCATTTCAAGTTGGAGGCATAATTATGTTGAGTATAAAGGTTGCTTTCCTTCTGTGAAAATAACTATACTGTGTTGTGTTTTTACAGGGAAAAATGTGCAAATGTGAACTATACTTGCATTATTTAATAGTTTCAATTTCTGTTCTCGAATCCAGAAATACTGTATCCATCCCTTTTGGAAGTACAGGGTACGTATACTTTTTTAAAATGCACATTAAGACTACATTTTATAATATTTGTATCCATCATGCCCAAAAAGCATACTTATTTGTGTTCCTTGTCCACACTGTTACTGAAATTTTCAATATCAGTGTGTCATGCATTGTTCAAATTACTTTTGAGTTATAAGAAAAGAAAAATAGTACTGATTACTAGGATGCATTGTTTAGAATGGAATGGTGATTGGTGCTTTGTATGATTTCATCTTTTTGTTTCATATGCTGCAAGCAAAAGAAACAAAAGGGTGCAATATTCTAAAACAAAAGAAATTCAAATACATTGGTGACATGGCTTAAATGTTTATTACCATATTTGCATTTATGAATTTGTTATTTGCTTGAAGTTGGCTGTGTTGTTTAGGAATTGTTGCACAAAACATTGGTGTAAATGTTTTTTTGAGACAAGAGAAAATGGTGATTTTGTGAGCAACATATTCTGTGTCAGTGAATTTTGTTAATTTGAAACTATTAATGAAAATACTGGAAAATGGCTGAGCACCAATAACTGCTATTTCTTTTACAATTACAATCCTTGGAAACTCTTTTAACAAAATTAATTGAAGCTCAACTGAACCATATGACAATTCATTTATCTATGTCAATGTTGAAAATGTAGTTGATTTTACTTAATCTTAAGGAAATTTTGTTTTTGTTGAATAATAATCACAATGTATTTCTGCCAGTAGTAGTTGTTGTTTGTGGTAATACTGACATTGAGTTTTTAAATACTGTTTATGAATGTGAATGTGCTTGTATATACATTTGGAGTTTGATGTACTGTTGAAAGATTAAATCATTTATAACAGTTTATGTAAAGTAGAACATTCTCCATACGATAATTTATAATATTTTAGTGACACTGAAGAAAACCCAGATAGATGTAATCACTAGACAGAGGAAAAATTACTGTTCACCAGACAGATGCATTTGGCAGCCAAGATACATGAAGTGCCGAACAATGAATTAATCACTTAAACTGTCGAAAATGAGATCATGAGTTCATTATATTTATTACTGGTTTCTTCTGTACTGCACATTTCATTCATAAGAGAACTGGTAATTTTTCTTCTGTCTCTTTACAATATGACGTTTTAGTGAGATGTGACCTAAATTAATATACTATGTACATACAATAATTTCTTTGTGTGGAAATATCAAAAAAATTGAATAAATTATATTGTTATGTACTTGTCAATTACTGGGTAACATGAAAAGAGCACTGTATGTTCATCTAAAAATACAGTGCATGAAAATTCTTCAGTGGAGTGGATAGCAATGTATTTGACAATAAATAGCTATTTTTATTTGTTTTGTAAGAGCCTTTCTCTCTGGTTAAGGCAGAAATTCAAGTTCTGAGAGCTCCATAATATTAGCAAGTATTAGAAGTCTGTTTGGATTTGTCACTATTATTATTTGGATTAACAAAAATTATGGATTTTTTTGAACATTTATAAAAAAAGAAGTCTTTTGCACTGTATATAAAAAAACTATCGAGTTCCATTTGTGAATTTGTTGTATAGTGTCACTCACTTAATACTTTTTTATTTGTTTTGCTTCATAATACTAGATATGATTCAGCATAAAGAAAATACTACTGGCACAGTTTTTCTTCGCCAGTTTTAGGGGGGATAGGTGCAGGAAACAGAGAAAGTAAACTCTACCCTGCACATAGGTTGAAAGAAATGGTGTAAAGGAAGCAAGCTGTACCTTCTTCATGGAGTGTTAACAATGAGTGGAATGTGATTTATGGTTTGTGCTTCAAACCAGGTGGCTAGTAACTACAGTTTTGTAAGGTTTTCAGAGCCTGGAGGTATCCAAAGTCTTGCTGACTGAGAACTAAGGAGATGGGGGAATGTGAACAACAAATGAGATTGATGACATCATAATACAATAATTGAAACAAATAATTTCTTTGAGCTGTTAAAAAAAGTTTTGCACTGCTCATAAAAAATATTTCTTTCATGTAATGCTTCACAAATTAATGTTCCATTTCCACTCAATGTTTTAAACATGTTTAGTTAACAGAGAAATTAGGCTTGGTGATATTTTGGAGCTCTTAAATGTTGATTTATCATCTGTTTGTGATGATAATGTTGAGGAATAGGCATTAGTGGCAATATAATAGGTTAAATTAAATACAGTAGTCTCTTTTGGTTTGTTCTTAATGCTTATGAAGCAGTTGTCGAAGGCCATGAGCCTGGTTCATATGACTGTCTTCATAAAATTATAATTTGCTTCAGAATACACACACAAAAATTGCCCTGTTGATTTTCTAAATGTAAATACCGGTTGTGTATAGTGTTTATAAGAAATAATTTCCTTATGCGGCAAATGTTAAAACATTGTTGAAACAACAGGTAGGGTTTTCTAGTGTCCCACATGCTGACAACGCCATCATGTGCCTGATATAATCAAAATATGCTTTAAGAATTGTTCCTGAATGGTACTGTTGATTCTATTTTAATCAGATTTTGTGATACACCTTTATGCTATAATTATTTGTTTACACACAAAGTAAAGAAACACAATTAATTGTTTCCCTTCTTGCAAGAGAACTACTATGGCAATTATGGTTGGTATGACAAACATTTGGTAATAGTATCTTATTCTGAAGAGTATATTTATTTATTTTCCTCTTGTAATTCTTTGACATCTTCAGCTTATATAGAGGTTCTCTCTTTTTAATAATTATCTAATAAGATGTTTGTTACAAAAATGTTATCTAATTAACTTAATAGCAGCAAATCACAATGGAATTTAAATATTTGTGTGTCAATTTTAATTGGTTATTTCGAGTTAAATTTAAACTTATGTGATTTGATATTGCAGATTTCCTAAATGAAAAGATTAAGTTACTGAAGCACATTTCAGCTTAAAACTTTTATTAATAATTACATATTTTAATAGTTACGCAGGAATGTTTAAAATATGTGTATACAATTGAAAAAAATCAATGTAAAACCAATTTTTCACTTACAATCATATGAGTAAAACTTTTAAATCAATATATGATATCTATACCTATGTTTGTGTGTAACTTTCCTGGTGTTCAGAACTATTTGCATGGTATTTTATCTGATGAATGTTAGATAAATAAAATGTTATATGGATCTTTAAGCAAATTTTGTTCATTAATATCTAAATGTGATAAGTTTTTGTATAAAATCATGCATATTCTTTGTTTTCTGTTGTAGCATGCTCAGAAAAAGCATTTTTTGTCATGAAGATTTTCTTCTTCAGTTACAGCAATTTTTAATCCCAAGTGTATGAATGTTCTTACTTGAATTTTTCAAAGAATGATCAGTTTCAATAACTTTATTTAGGAAATAAACTATTGCAAATATTGTTTATGAACTATTGTTATACAATTGGTTTGTGGTTCTGTCATCATACTGCAAAAGCTTTGTGTGTGTGTGTGTGTGTGTGTGTGTTTGTGTGTGTGTGTGTGTGTGTGTGTGTGTGTGTGTGTGTGTTTGTAAGCTAGTACACTACAGAGAGGAAGAGAGAGAGAGAGAGAGAGAGAGAGAGAGAGAGAGAGAGAGAGAGAGAGAGAGAGAGAGAGATTAGTGGGTGAGTGTGTGCACAATTGTATATGATTCACCAATCTTATTTTACATTAAAGAGAATTTTCTTTCTAAGTATGTATGGAAAGCTGACAGCATAGCAAGTAAAAGTTTTGCTTATTGTGTGGAACCAGAATGTACACTGATAGCTGTAACTGCCGAAATAATTAAAAAAAACATTAACAGATTTTATCTATGTTAATGTTGTTATATTGTGTGGAAACAAATTTAATGATGTTTTCTGAAATTTTATATGGGCAATGATTTTTGTAGATGATACATGATTAAAAATACAATGCTTTGAAAATCTGTGTTGACTGGGACATACTTAATAGAAATACAACACTGGATTCCAATGTCTGAGCTTCTTACCTCCTATTCTCTTTTATAATTTTCTATCTGTCATGACAAGATGGAGCTTACATTTGGTAACAGCAGCCATATTGTCTAGATTCAATCATCTTACATTTAATGTGATTGTATAAAATATTTTGCACAATATAGCATTTCTTATTCTGTCCAGAAGAAAACTACAACTAAGGAAACCAATGAACACATTTATTTTCTTGCTTCATTGATTGTTTGTTTCAAATAATTCTTGGAATAGTCTTAGACTGAAACCTACTAAGCAATGTGTTTGTAACAACTGTTCAGTGCCATGCAAATTCCACAACAGCCTGGAATACTAAACACATAAGTATACATCTGCATAAAATTTGTTATTTCCAACAATGTGATATAGCTGTAATGAAATGGTTGATACTGAAATAGATTTTTGATTTGGTTCATTGTCACGCATTATATAACTGCTTTGAAGTTAACCTGTGTATGAATTTTAAGAGTACTATTTTAGGTTCCAGTGTAACTATTCTCCATGAAGTGTTCCTAATTACTAATGGTGCTTCTTGTTGTCAGTGTTGAAGAATTCCTATTTCTTATACTGTAGTTTGCATCTGCAGTGTGTTCTGTCCAAACATTTTTTGGAAACTGCCATTATTTTGTGACTCATTCAAATGACTTACCATTTCTATCACTTCTTTCAAGAAGGGAGAGAGTGAATACGGGAGATGTCTTAAGTTATTTATGATGTGGAAGTGGGTTCCTTCCTCCATATCCAATATATGCACTCATTCATTCAGTGTATGTCAATATGAATGTTTAGTTAAGTAGTTCATCTTTCATCTTCCTCATCAGGAATTTGCTCTTTTATACCTTATCATTTCTCCATTTTATTCCCTATGCCAATTCACCTGCAACTAGTCTCACACAACATAAAAGTAAGGATTGAGACCTGACAAAGTTGCTGTCTTTCATTGTGGCTCCTCCCTTCTAGTTCCTGAAAGGAGTCAAAAAACTATAGAGATTTTATATAAAAATATGATGCACCTTTTGGCTCTTTCAGCTAGCTTATTCATAATAATCTTAATTTATCTCTTAATTCTTTGTACCATACTGGATTGCTTTGGCAGCATATTCCTCTTTTTAGTTCTATTTCTACTACTGTTCACAAACACTTGGTGAAAATGTAAAGGGCATAAGAACACTGCTTTGATCTGACTGAATGTCTTTGCACTATGAATTTATGTTGTCTAGAGAATATCAGTTCCAAAACTAAACATGAAAAGAGGAAGCAGAGGCATTCAACATCTTTGGCTATTTGTATACACATATTTTCTGCATTTAAATTATTCGAGGAGTAAGGGTAAAAACTCATTGATCAGTAGAGGTCCTGAGTCATCAAAAGGCATGTAAATGATCTTTTTTGAGCTATAGAGTATTCTCCATCTCTCTCTCTCTCTCTCTCTCTCTCTCTCTCTCTCTTTCTCTCTGTGCCAGCTGACTACACTGCACTGGCACTACAGTCTTGCAGCTCAACTGGCACTGTGTTGTGAGGAGTGAGCAAGGGAAGCATTGGGAAGGGCAGCTGAATGGTAGTAGAGAGAAGCAACAAATTGTGGGATAAGAAGATAGCAGAAAGAGGCAGCTGGTACAGTACATAAGAATGCAGTAGGGGTACCATAAATGGCAAGCTCATTTTAGCTGTAGAAAGGCATAGTGTGCAGTGGAGGAGTGAACTGGAAGGAAGAGACAGAAAAGGGGAATTGGAGACGCTGCAGGGAAGGAGATGTGGGTACAGGTTGAGTGTAGGTGGCGCTCTGTGGCAGGGGCTGAAGCTGGTGTGTGGCAGGAGACTAGTGGAGATTGAGGCCAAAAGAATTAATGGAGAGAAGAGTGTGGTCAAAGGACAACTGTTATCTATGTAAGTCAGAGAAGGTGGTGTTGGGGGTCTTCACAACCTTCCCACCAACACCAGATCCTCTGAAATTCATGTGTGGAGTTGTCCTTGAAACACATCCTTTGATGAAGTAATGTTTTCAGTCTTGTTTATGTGCCTTTCAACAACCCAGCTGCTCCAATGTTTAGTGACTTGTTACCTCTACTCCTTAAATTATTTACATTCCACCAGTACATTCCATTATGACATTTTGTGTATTTAATGACTCTCATTGACTCTCATCCACTGCTATAAGATATTCTGTTGCTGAAGAAGTTTATTTTTGCTCAAGATAACATGTTTCATACTTTGTCATCTGAACTGTATTCCATGTTCGCAACAAGACTGAACTCAGTCTCATTTTTATTTAATGCAAAAATTGTTATTATTCTTACACTTTCCCATTGTTACAATAACACTGTGGAAAATTGTATTGTAACTGTAATTTTGCTTTTTGTTTCTATTTCCATTTCCATTTAATAAAGCAGTCTTTAGTTCTGATTTATCCTTCCAGCCTCTCTACAACACAGATTTTGCATGTGTGCGTGCGTGTGTGTGTGTGTGTGTGTGTGTGTGTGTGTGTGTGTGTGGACTACAGATGGGTGAAGAATTGGAAAATAGATTAAAGGAGCTCCCATTTCAGTCCCACTTTCTCCAAAATTGCTTTCCCATGTACTAAGAGAAAAGAAGTGCTTTGCCAGCATACATGTCTTTCTAGCATTTCAGTGCATATTTAATGATTTCATCATTAACAGGATGTAAAACCATAATCTTCCTTATTTAGCATTTCTGTTTTTGTTTTTAAATAATTTATACTTTCTCAACATTAATTTTGTGTCCATATATCAACTTGTTAATTTATACTGAATCATTATTAAAATCATTTATCTGAAATAAATAATAAAATAAGCTGGTTAATGAAGCATGAGGTAACATAAACTATAGTTTACTGGTGATCTTTTAATGCAATTCACATACCACTTGTCTCCCACAACACTCTTGCAAAATACTCTTCTGTAATTGAGAAGGAGGCCACAATAATTCTTGAGCTAACATCAAGCTTTTTTTATAACATAGAATTACTAAGGTAAATGGATGCACTTATCTTTGTTCAGCAATTTTATGATGAGGTTACATAATTTTATATGAATTTGTAGCAGTCACACATGATAAATTCAGCCCTAAAAGTCAGTGTTCTGTATCTTAGTTGTTGTGCCACGTCTTCAGCACCTTTGAATCCCCAAAATCATGGGAGAGTTTAAAAATTAAAACATTTAAAAACGTTTTTTTTTTCTATAATTAACAATTTTTATGGTCATTAAGCAAGTCATAGCCTAGGTGTCATAAAATGGGGACAGCATTTATCTCTCAGAAAATGTATATACAGGTACCAAAGATTCCTTTTTAATGCAGAATAAAATGATGCTTAGAAGTTAAGATACAAGTATATTAAATGAAGGAGTAATTACTCAAGATTCTTCAGTTCATAAATTAATTTCATGTTTAGTCTTATCTTTCGTGTTAAGTGTCCAAAGAAATATCCCCCATGACCCACTGAATCAGCAGATTATTGATACATTCCTCTTATAGCTGGCTACCTGTATCTGCAATTGATTGAAGAGTTGGGAATTTATCTTCTGTGCTGGGCACTGCTAATTTCACTGAATATCGATGAAGTAGGTCACAAGTACAGTGTAACAAACTATTTTTGTAAATCATTATTTTCTTAAAAATGAATAAAATGAGTTCAAAAGTACTGCTCACACATTTATTTTCTGTTTTGAATTAGTTTTATTTTCATTTTTCTCTGTTTTACTGTTATAACTCAGTTTTGGATTCTGCAACATTGATTTTATCAATTGTGCAAGCATGTTATGTCTGAAACAAATTATGTACTTTATTACTGCCTAGGGCTATATTAAATTCATTGTTATGATAAAGCAAAAGGGAAGATCATCTTTCTAATTGATGTAACTTTTTCTTATAATTTGGGTAGTGACAGGAGAATGCTGTGTGTTGTGTTGAAATTACTCACAAAATTACAAACAATGTATGAATTAGATTGTGTACCAAGATACAAATTAAGTGTTGGGTGTATCTGATTCTGAAGCAGCATAAAACCTGTAGGTAGTTCCTGGAGCACTGGCTGTTCTTGGCTAAAGAAGGCTAAGTTCTCTTTCAGAGTACTTTCTTTGCCTTAGTATTTGACAAGAGAGTCTAGAAAATGTCTCCTTTCATCAAAGTAACTTCTCAGAACAAAACATGTTATTTTCTTGTTGTTATATTTGGAGTTGTGAAAGTACCATAAATGCTAATATGACAAAGGAACTATTGCTAGTAACTGAAACACTGCCAGCTCTCTGTGCATCCCCAAATAAGCTTTAACGATAATAATACAAACACTCACTGTTTTATCATGAGCAATGCAAGTAGATATATCTGAAGTTAATTTATTATTGTTGTTGTTATTGTGTGTGTGTGTGTGTGTGTGTGTGTGTGTGTGTGTGTGTGTGTGTGTGTGTGTGTGTGTGTGTGTGCGCAGGAGTGTTTCACCAGACTAAGTTTCAGAAATGTTTTTGTATGTAAATAATATGTGAAGTTGTAGCTGTTCCATCTTAGGCATTAAGCATATAACAGAGACATCTACGTGGAACTAATACATACATATACGCACAAGTTTACTGATATCCATTTTTATTTTTTTCAAACAAGGGACCTAAATTATAATGATGTATTACTCCAATCACCAGTACCTGTTGCATTATTGTTGTAACAAACCAAAAGCAAAATTATTGTTGGAAAACAAATTTTTATTTATGTCCTTATTAAAGTGTTCTCAGATATGTTGCAGATATTATGATGAAATAAGGATTTCTATAATACCACAGAATCACGTGTATTGGAGTTTGTTGTATGAAATAATGTCTGTAACAAAATATTTCTTTGCATAACTAAGAAAATAAATTAATACTCAGATAGCAGTAACTGTACACATGCTTTGATCCAACTACAATGTTAATGACAATGCAAATCCCTTAGTTCAAGTACTACATATGATTCTTATGTAATATGTGTTGATGGGTGCATGTTCAAAAATTTCAGTTACTGTTGGGAATTAAGAAGTTTGCTAATGCATAATATATTTAGTGAGAAAACAGATCTGAGACTAGGCAGGACTGGATAAAATCTGAAACTTAATTAACACAAACTGTTTTACATGATAGAGTACTAGAAATGCTTACTTTGCTTTATGTGTAAGGATTTTCATGAACTGATGTTTGTTTATTTATACTGATGCTCAGAATTCAGTGTCTGCATATTACATTTAATGTTTGATTTTAATTAAAGGCACAAAGTAAACCATTTCAAGATAATAAGATTACTTTGACTCTTTATATATCTTCTTTATGATTATTTTACTTTCAGTCTTCTGAATCATGTTGGGACATATTTAAGTATGTTATATGCAAGCTTAGGGTTGTGTTATAAACATCTAGTCAAAGGAAATATGACTGTATAACTTCATTTCTTAACTACATCTTCACAGGTTAACATTTAAAGCAATGGTGAATTTAACATGTTTACAATGGTCCTGTGTATTTAACAGAATGCTTAATTTGTTTTTAAGAAAACCAAGGACAAAAGGGTATGGGAAATACATATACAAGGTGGTCTGAAATGGGCTGAAAAGCTTGTAATGGTGTTGCAGGGTAAGTTGCAGGTAGGTTGTGCTGAGAAATAATTGTTAAGAAAAAATTTGATATGGTGCACTGTTTCTGAGTTATTCAATTTGAAGTTACCCAGTCAGGCCATTGTGCGCACAAACTGATGGAGCTCACCAGTTATTCTCTTAGTGTAGATGATAGCACTTGAGACTGCTCAGTTTTTGACTCAGGTTCAATCCTTACTATTGGCCCATGTCCAATTTTTGTATCACTCTCTTGTTCAACCAGCTGATGAACATATTTGGTGACAAAATCTCTGGCAGTCTGCTTGAATGTCTATGTGTAATGGCCTGATTGACTAACTTCAATGCCAATTAACTATGAAAGTGTATTGAATTTAGTTCCTAACAATTATTTCTCAGCACAGCCACCCTGCAATTCCCTTAAAAGCTCTTCAGATGATTTCTGACCACACTGTGTTTAACTATTACTTGGGTATTACCCAATGTAACCAGCTTTTGGTAGGGAATTTATTCATTAGTACCATGTATTTCAAGACCAAATGCTCTTATGACTTGCTACACCTTGCTTATGACTAATACTGCCAAGTCAACAATTAGGAATAAAGTGAAAACAATTTTCTTTTCTGTAGGCAATGGAGAGTCCAGGATGGAATAACAGCAATATAAAAGAAAACATTATTACTCACTGTGTAGAGGAAATGCTGAGTGAAGGACAGGAACAGTGATGCCAAATCTTAAAGCTTTCAGACTAAAAAAAGTACTTTTTCAGTGATAGAAAACACACATGTGATTATTTCTTTGTTTAGATGATTTTGTGTATAATGTGCAGGACAGACATTGTGTCAATATTATTTCTCCCCCTCTTCCTGTTACATTATGTACACTGCATGTTCCGGAGACTCAGAGAGAGATCCTCAAAGACATGGCAGATGCCAGAAGACAAAAGTACATAACTTATTTTCAAAAGAAATTATATATTAGTGTTAATTCCACAGTTCCTATGTGCACTGGTTTTGTAGGATGTGTAATCAGTTATACATGTAATACATATTTTAATATACAAAAGAAGGAAAGTTGCTACTCACCATACAGCGGAGATGCAGAGTCACGATAGACACAATAAAAAGATTCACACAATCATAGATTTTGGCCATTAAGGCCTTTGTCACCAGTAGACACACGCGCGCGCGCGTACACACACACACACACACACACACACACACACACACACACACACAAGCTGTGTAGTTTCAGCTCTCTGATACTGCAGACGTGTGTGCAAGTTGCGCTTGTGTGTGTGTGTGTGTGTGTGTGTGTGTGTGTGTGTGTGTGTGTGTGTGTGTGTGTCTACTGCTGACAAAGGCCTTAATGGCTGAAAGCTATGATTGTGTGAATCTTTTTATTGTGTCTATCGTGACTCAGCATCTCCGCTGTATGGTGAGTAGCAACTTTCCTTCTCTCGTATTGTTACATTCCATCCTAGATTTTCCATTGTTTGATTTTAATATACAAATTAATACAAAAATCATCACAACCATGTGTGTAATATAATTACTAGAATATATCAGCAGAACATTATCAAAAGAATATATCTGCCAAAACTTACTTACAAGTGGAGAACCGACTACTCATTCTCCAATGAATGAATACAAATTATTCATTTTACAAATGAGGAAACTATATTTGATGTATGAGGAAGGAAGTAATACATTTCTTGATTCAAATTCACATACAAGATTTCATAATTTTTGAGAGTAAGCCTTTCTCTGTGTTTCTCAATAGTTTATTGAGCATTCTTTGGCATCTAATACTGACTAATCAAACCAGTACTAAATTATATAGCTTCGCTTTGAATCTTTCCTACTACACTATCCAAACTTTGTAAGGGTACCAGGTTGATGAACTGTATCTAGGAACGGGTTGCATGATGGTTTCAGGGATAAATTATCATCCTACTGAAAATAATATTGTTGAGCAGCCACAAATCAAATGTAATTTTTCTTTATTGTCATGTTTCACCCAACAGATGTGAGCATCTTCAGAAATTATGTACCCAAGAACTATATGTTAAGTATATTGGGCTGTGTATAGTGCTGCTGACATATGTGTGTCAATGAAGGAAAGTTGCATGAGATTTGTGCCTGTTCTACAATTTTAATTTCTAATGGATGCTGTTCCTCCTGCTGACAATTCCTGCACTTACTTCTACTGAATCTTGATTGGCTATTTTTCTTCCTCAGTACCCTGTGGTTATTCCATCTGAAATTGCTCCGTATGCATACGTGAACATTTTTTCTGGCTGTGACAGATTGTTAATGATATAATTAAACAACATTGAACTTTTTTGTACTTACACACGTTTCATTACATTTGCTTGTTTTGGGGGCAACTGAGCTGTGCTTATGTTAAAAACTGGTCATCTCCATGTTTTCCAAACTACCTCCCTTCTTACTCCAGGCTTTCAATCTTCCCTCCAAGAAACTGCATACCATTTACATCTACATCCATGCTCTGCAAACCATTAAAAGTTTGTGTCAGAGAATTAATTAATTCATTATCTGTCATAGCATCCATCAAGGAGAAACTTCAGGGATGTAGGTCAAGTCAGGGTGTGCATTAACAAAAGACAAGCAAAAATAGAAACTTAATGTATACCCTGCATCAATACTGAACTGTTACTATACAATAAATTGTTACTATGCTGCTTAATATTGTTTGTGTTCACACTAGCTAAATTTAATCTAATAACTTAGAAAGAAATCCTGTACTTTAAAAACAGCTGCTGATTCCCAGTTACACTAAATAACTGCTATTTATCTTCTGTTGGTAGCTTAATATTTGCATGATTACATTAGAATTTTTCAACGAATGTAGGAAGCTCCACTTGTGAACACAGAGGGTTATTTATAATACACTGTGAACACAGAGGCTTGTTTATAATACACTAATACTAACCATACACGTCTACAGTCAGTACTTTAACTAGCCATATAGGCAACAAGAATGTTCAGTCTAGATAATCATATAATTTGTAGGAGGAGTGGCTAAAAAGACATGCTTTTAATTTTCTTTTGGACTGGTTGGGACTCTCAGTTTCTTGTTTTATGTTGTTTGGAACTTGCTAGACACAGAATACAGAATTCCATTCTGAACCTAACACAAGGAGGCAAAGCCTGCAAGAAAATCATTTTTGTGTCTTGTACACTCCTGGAAATTGAAATAAGAACACCGTGAATTCATTGTCCCAGGAAGGGGAAACTTTATTGACATATTTCTGGGGTCAGATACATCACATGATCACACTGACAGAACCACAGGCACATAGACACAGGCAACAGAGCATGCACAATGTCGGCACTAGTACAGTGTATATCCACCTTTCGCAGCAGTGCAGGCTGCTATTCTCCCATGGAGATGATCGTAGAGATGCTGGATGTAGTCCTGTGGAACGGCTTGCCATGCCATTTCCACCTGGCGCCTCAGTTGGACCAGCGTTCGTGCTGGACGTGCAGACCGCGTGAGACGACGCTTCATCCAGTCCCAAACATGCTCAATGGGGGACAGATCCGGAGATCTTGCTGGCCAGGGTAGTTGACTTACACCTTCTAGAGCATGTTGGGTGGCACGGGATACATGCGGATGTGCATTGTCCTGTTGGAACAGCAAGTTCCCTTGCCGGTCTAGGAATGGTAGAACGATGGGTTCGATGACGGTTTGGATGTACCGTGCACTATTCAGTGTCCCCTCGACGATCACCAGTGGTGTACGGCCAGTGTAGGAGATCGCTCCCCACACCATGATGCCGGGTGTTGGCCCTGTGTGCCTCGGTCGTATGCAGTCCTGATTGTGGCGCTCACCTGCACGGCGCCAAACACGCATACGACCATCATTGGCACCAAGGCAGAAGCGACTCTCATCGCTGAAGACGACACGTCTCCATTCGTCCCTCCATTCACGCCTGTCGCGACACCACTGGAGGCGGGCTGCACGATGTTGGGGCGTGAGCGGAAGACGGCTAACAGTGTGCGGGACCGTAGCCCAGCTTCATGGAGACGGTTGCGAATGGTCCTCGCCGATACCCCAGGAGCAACAGTGTCCCTAATTTGCTGGGAAGTGGTGGTGCGGTCCCCTACGGCACTGCGTAGGATCCTACGGTCTTGGCGTGCATCCGTGCGTCACTGCGGTCCGGTCCCAGGTCGACGGGCACGTGCACCTTCCGCCGACCACTGGCGACAACATCGATGTACTGTGGAGACCTCACGCCCCACGTGTTGAGCAATTCGGCGGTACGTCCACCTGGCCTCCCGCATGCCCACTATACGCCCTCGCTCAAAGTCCGTCAACTGCACATACGGTTCACGTCCACGCTGTCGCGGCATGCTACCAGTGTTAAAGACTGCGATGGAGCTCCGTATGCCACAGCAAACTGGCTGACACTGACGGCGGCGGTGCACAAATGCTGTGCAGCTAGCGCCATTCGACGGCCAACACCGTGGTTCCTGGTGTGTCCGCTGTGCCGTGCGTGTGATCATTGCTTGTACAGCCCTCTCGCAGTGTCCGGAGCAAGTATGGTGGGTCTGACACACCGGTGTCAATGTGTTCTTTTTTCCATTTCCAGGAGTGTAGAATGATTCCACAAATTACAAGTCAGGTGATCAGAATTTTTAATATCAGCAATGAAAAGCATCAAGGAGTAAACATAGTGGGAAATGAGTGCAAGAATTCCAAAATTGTTAAAGCGATATTGGTGGCTATCTACTTGATAAAATATTCCTATAGCCTACTTATGCTGAGTATCTTATTTGGTTTGAGTGCTCTGCTCCAGATAATTCCACAAGACAAGAGAGTGGAAATATGTAAAATAAGTCAATACTCTTGTCTTTACTTAATTTTAACAAGACATGCTTCTAAGATTCAAATATGCTGGAGCAAGACTCTTCATTAGTTTAGCATATATTGGCTCATTTTTAACTTATTGTCCAATTGAAATAAAGGAATTTTACTATTATTGATTCTTTTTTATCTCTATAGCTACACGAAAACACTGTGCATATTGAGTGACACACAACAGCACAGTGGTACTGCAACAAAGACTGGTTCTGGAATTTTCAAAGAAAGTCTGAGAGTGCCAATGCTGCCTTCAGCTAGCATAAGCATTCCAGTAATACACTATACAAATTTGATGTACACAAGCAGAGTTGTTATTGATAGAAAGTTATAGCACAAACTACAAAGCATCATAAATGGAAGCAATCTAAATACAGTGATGCTGAAATTTTTGATGGGATTGCATCTGCCAGTTTTGCATGACTGTTGTGGTCCAGTGCGTGGAATGAATGCTATCCATGTGACTTAATATGCTTACAGTATCTATATCAGAGACAGAGTACATACTGTATCAATACAAGTGTTTAGAAGAGATACAAGATCGCTACTACCTTTAACTGACATCTATATCCAGTAATATCTGCAGGTGGTGTGGACAAATGGCTTGAAGAAGAGGAGAGGTCCCAGTATACCTGACAAGTGATCAGGGGAAGCAGGTGGAATGACATGCTGTATGGTGTTGGGTATAATTCTCTGTATGTCTGCTGATGGTGATGTCTCAGTGGGGCCCTCCATAGGGTCAGCTGTGGCTGAAAGACATGAATCCTCCTCCATGGAGGCCCATATTCAGTCATGAGAGAACTCTTCTTGGTGCTGTGATGGAGAAAAATGATGTGTGTGGAGGTCATGTCAATGTTGGGTGGTATGTGGGATAGAGAGGATTGCTTGTGCCAACTGGTATCTGAGGAATAGAAGGAACAATTGATATCTGGGCAGGTGTTGTGCTAGAATCGTTGGAGGCATATGACTGATGTACATGTCTAGGTCTGATTCTGATTGCAGATCAGGTGCTCCTGACTGGCTATGATTTTGAAAATTTGATGCTCCCTCTTTTTACTGAAGACAACTGAGGTCCATTCATCAGTACAGCTGAATGTGGGGATCCAGATGTAAGAGCCCAAATAATAATATGGATTGGTATTTGAGCTCTGGTCTCACTGGCCCAGGGACAAGAGATCAATTAGTGTGCAGCACCTGCACCCATACTGCAACTCTGTCATTATGCCACAAGAATTGACTAAATACAGATGAGAAGAATTGTGGGCCATTGTCTGATACTGTGGTATGGGGAACACAAACTGTGGAGAGTGCCTGGATTGTACCTTGTGTGCTAGCTAAGATAAAGCCATATATGGAAAATTGGAGAGTGTATCCACAATCAGCAGGCACATTCTTTCTGGAATGGTTTGACATGATTAATCTGCATATGCTTCAAGACATGCTCTGGCTTTTCCCATCATGAGAAACAATGTGCAGGTGCTGACTGATTTTAGTTACAAGCATCACAGGTCCACAAACACTGTACAGTACCAGTGTCTACAAGTGACCAGTGAATGAGAGTCTGAGCTGATGACTTAACACGGGAGATCTCTGCTGCAATTGTTGGATAAATTGGTCATGGGGTCAGAATATGGATGAAGTAATGACCCTGGATTCTGCTTTTGCACAATGAGAAGTACTTGCCGAACCCAGGGTCCACTGTTTCAGACAGGTGCTTCAGTCACTTATATTGTGTCAATAACATTCTCTGGTAGCACAATGGATCTTGCTGTGTGGCTTGGGATAATTTGCGTGATGTGATGACGCAAAGAGTCATTGACCTGAAAGTACACTGATTAGCCAGAATGTTACAACCACCTACCTAATAGCTGGTATGTCCACATTTGGCACAGATGACAGCAGCGATGCATCATGGCATGGGAGGACTGAGGCCTTGGTAGGTCACTGGAGGGAGTTGGCACCACACCTGTATGCACAAATCACCCAGAATTCCCATAAATTCTGTAAAGGATCACAACGAGCTCTGATGCCAATTTCAATCACATTCCAGATATGTTCAGTCGGGTTCAGATCTGCCAAGCTGAGGGGCCAGCACATCAATTGGAACTCACCATTGTGTTCCTTGAATGACTCCATCAAACTCCTGACCTTGTGGCAGGGTGAGTTATGTTGTTGAAAAATGCCACTTCAGTTGGGAAACATGATAGTCATGCAGGGTCTGCAACCAGTGTACAATATTTCTTGGCTGTCATGGTACCTTGCATTAGCTCCGCTGGACCTGTGGATGCCCATGTGAATGTTCCCCTGGGCATCATGAAGCTGCTGCCAGCTAGTCTCTGTCCTGCAGTACAGATTTCGAGGAACTGTTCCCCTGGGAGATGACAAATTGCCACTCTCCAATCAGCATGATGAAGGTATCAGGATTCATCAGACCATGCAACACTCTGCCACTGCACTGACATCCAGTGCAAATGGTCAAGTGCTCATTTCAGATGTAGCTACCAAGTTGCTGATGTCATGTTGTTAACATTGGCACATGCATGGGTCGTTGGCTGTGGAGGCCCTTAATTAGGAGAGTTCTATGCACTGTGTGTTCAAAAACACTTGTACTTTGGCCAGCATTAAAGCCTGATGTTTGCTCTGCCTCAGTTCACCACCTGTCCTGTTTTACCAGTATTCCCAGCTTATGACGTCCAACATCTGTAATGAGGGGTGGTTGCCCAACCCTATGATGTCTGTACATGGTTTCACATGTCAAAGACACTCACCACAGCTCTCCTCAAACACCCGACAAGTCATGCAGTTTCTGAAATGCTCGTGCTGAACCTCCAGGCCATCACAATTTGCCCTCAGTCAAACTCAGATAGATCGTGTGCCTTCCAAATTCTACACACGGACAGCATGCTCACTGATACTTCATGCACCGTACATTCGTTTGACTATCAGTCATTGCTCGCCAGGTGATGCTGCTATCACCTTGACAGGTTTATATTGCTAGTAGGTTGGTGGTAAAAGTGTTCTGGCTCATCAGTGTATACTGCTTCTTCCCAATCAAAGTATAAGCAGGACTGAGTGTCAGTATTGACAATTTGAGCACTGGGAGATAAGAGGATATCATAATGATAGTTTCTGAGAAACAGAATTCACTGCTACAAACATTATCTCTCATTTTCAGAGATCACAGATTGTGGGGCAAACAGTAAACTCAACAGATTTTTGGCTGTAATTAAACGAAATTCAGGCTGAAAAAGTTGCATTGGAAGTTTCTTAGTTCTGTAAATAATGGCAAATGGACTGCTGATAATGGTTTGTAGGCAAAAACAAATGGATGGCCAATGCTGTCATCATTTTTATGGGATGGCGTCTTGCTAATGTCACATTGAGATGCATGAGTCATGAGCATGAGAGTTTTGTTTGCTATAACTGACTCCTGGCATTATGTGGACTTAAAATACTACTTCCAATGCAGAAAGATCTCCTGGTAGGTCACAGACCATTGCAATATGTCATCTTTCTTATGCTATTGGTAAAATGTAAATACCACTCACAGATTAAACCTTAGGACTCTTCTGATTGATCAAATGCTGCATTCATGGCAATACAAGGCGTGATCTATGATCATAGGACATGTGATCAGCATGTTTCCAATCCCTTCAGCTGATATTACCAGTAGATTAATCCTGATGCTGCCATTGCTCATTTATTAATGCAGTTTCTCATTTGGCCTGATGATGCTGAGCATACTCTATTCCAGACTTTCCTACTTCAGAAAATATATCTGAGTAGGTACCAGAAACTGAAAGGCTATGCTAATGACTCAGCTGCAGAGACAGTCTCTTATGCATTTAATTCAATGGCTAACCAATGAGAGCTGCCTTATGAAAAAAAATGCTATAACATTACCCTGAAATGAAATACGTTCTTTTAAACTTTTTGGGACTGACACTTCATCTATGGTCCAATATGCTCCACTATAGGATTAATCTTTGAGTTGCTTAATATATGCCCCAAATGCTTAATTATAGGTTGAGAGTAATTGCATCTATTGAATCAACAATGGAGAGCATTTGGTTGGAGCCAATGAAAGAGAGTCTATAGGTTTTGCAAGTGTTGCTCCCATATAGCCCCTCTCACTATAATATTATCCAAGTAATGGTCACACTGCAGCATCTCTTGTCTGAGATGCCCTTAAGATTTTAGAAAATTTTTGGGCACCTATGGCCCTAAATAGTAATCTGTTGTACTTGTCCACCTAAAATGCCTTGTATAATACTAGGAACTGTTGTATCTCAGTGCCCATAGGCACTTATAAATTTGCATCTGATAAAACAGCTTTGGAGAAATAATGGCCCTTGGTTAATTTGATCAGCAAGTTTTCAGAACATGGAATAGGATACATGCATATATTAAATGGCATGTTAACTATGGTTCAGAAGTTATCACATATGTGTATGGCACCACTAGGTGATTTTTACTTCTTCTTCCTTTTTTTTATTTTTTATTTTATAATTACCGAACATGTTGCCTACTGATTTGACAAAATGGGAGTGATGACAACTATGGCTTCTACATCTACATCTACATCTGTACTCTGCAAACCACTGTGAGGTGCATGCCAGAGGGTACGTACCAAGGTATCAGTTATTGGGGTTTCTTCCTGTTCCATTCACGTACGGAGCATGGGAAGAATGATTGTTTGTTTGAATGGCTTTGTGCATGCAGTAATTATTCTAATCTTATCCTCATGTTCTCTATGTGGGTGATACATAGGAGTTTGTATTATATTACCAGAGTAATCATTTAAAGCTGGTTCTTCAAACTTTGTTAATAGACTTTCTGGGGATAGTTTATGCCTATCTTCAATAGTCTTCCAGTTCAGTTACATCTGTATCTATGTGACACTCTCTCACAGATTAAACAAACCTGTGACCATTCATGCTGCCCATCTCTGAATACATTCAATATCCCCTGTTAGTCCTATCTGGTACAGTTTCCACAAACATGAGCAATATTCTAGAACTGATCATACAAGTGATATGTAAGCTACAAGTGATTTGTAAGCCATCTCCTTTGTAGATCAATTGCACTTCCCAGTATTCTACCAATAAACTGAAATCTACCACCTGCTTTACCCATGACTGACCTTATACGATAATTCCATTTCATATCCCAACAAAATGTTACATCCTAGTATTTATATGAGTTGGCTGATTCCAACAGTACTCATTGATATTATAGTCAAAGGAAACAATGTTTTTTCATTATGTGAAGTGCAAAATTTAACATTTCTGAATATTTAGAGCAAGTTGCCAATCTCTGCACCACTTTGAAATCTTATCAAGATCTGTCTGAATATTTATGCAACTTCTTTCAGGTAGTTTTTCATTATACACACATCAAAAAAAGTTTTGCATCACCCCAGTTCCCAGAACTCCTGAAGATAGATGTTGACTGTGGATATTGCATCATAGACACAGTCCCTTTGACTGTTCAGAGATGTCACTAAACCCACCTAAAGATGTAAACAACCATGCATGAGCAGCGCCTATTAGATGGAGGGAGTCCGACAGCCGATCAGTTACAGTCATTCCACCAGGAAGGAGGTACAAGGCTCGTGTTGTCTGTAGTTCAGACATGCCTATATGGTCAATACCATGGTTCAATCATGTCTACATTGTTACTTTGTGCCAGGAAGGGCTCTCAATGAGGAAGAGTCCAGGCACCTTGGAGTGAACCAAAGTGATTTTGTTCGGATATGGAGGTGATACAGAGAGACAGGAACTGTCGATGATATGTCTCGCTCAGGCTGCCCAAGGGCTACTACTGCAGTGGATGACTGCTATCTACAGATTATGGCTCAGAGGAACCCTGACAGCAATGCCACTATGTTGAATAATGCTTTTCTTGCAGCCACATGACGTCATGTTACGACTCAAACTGTGAGCAATAGACTGCATGATGCGCAACTTCACTCCCAACATCCATGACAAGATCCATCTTTGCAACCATGACACCATGCAGCACAGTACAGATGGGCTGAGTACCATGCCAAATAGACTGCTCGGATGGGCATCATGTTCTCTTCACTGATGAGTGTCGCATGTGCCTTCAACCAGACAGTCATCGTAGACATGTTTGGAGGCAACCTGATCAGGCTGAACGCCTTAGACACACTGTCCAATGAGTGCAGCAAGATGGAGGTTCACTGCCGTTTTGGGGTGGCATTATGTGGGGCCAACATACACTACTGGTGGTGATGGAAGGCACCGTAATGGCTGTACGATATGTGAATTCCATCCTCCAACCGATAGTGCAACCATATCGACAGCATATTGGTGATGCATTCATTTTCATGGATGACAATTCATGCTTCCATTGTGCAAATCTTTTGAATGACTTCCTTCGGGACAATGACATCACTTGACTAGAGTGGCCGACATGTTCTCCAGACATGAACCCTGTTGAACATGCCTGGGATAGACTAAAAGGGCTGTTTATGGACGATGTTACCCACCAACCACTCTGAGGGATGTATGTGGGACAATCTGGACCAACAATGCCCTGACGAACTTGTGGATAGTATGCCACGGCAAATACAGGCATGCGTCAATGCGAGAGGACGTGTTACTGGGTATTAGAGGTACCAGTGTGTAAAGCAGTCTAGACAACCACCTCTGAACGTCTCGCCTTATGGTATTATGACATGCAATGTGTGGTTTTCATGAGCAATAAAAAAGGGTGGAAATGATGTTTATGTTGATCTCTATTCCAATTTTCTGTACAGGTCCTGGAGCTCTCGGCACCAAGGTGATGCAAAACTTATTTGATGTGTGTAGATAAAACTGCATCATTTGCAAAGAGCCTGATTTTACTATTAATATTGTCTGCAAGGTCATTAAATTACAATATGAATAGCAAGGGTCCCAACACACTACCCTGGGGCACACCTGAAGTTGCTTCTACAATGACTCTCCATCCAAGATAACATGCTGTGTCCTTCCTACCAAAAAGTCCTCAATCCAGTCACAAATTTCATTTGATACTCCATACAAACATACTTTTGACAATAAGCATAGGTGTAGTACTGAGACAAATGGTTTTCAGAAATCAAGAAATACTGCATCTGTCTGGTTACCTTGATGCACAGCTTTCAATATGTCATGTGAGAAAAGTGCGAGTTGGGTTTCACATGATCAACATTTTTGAAATCCATGCTGGTTGGCATTGAGGAGGTCATTCTCTTCAAGGTACATCATTATGTTTGAGCTCAGAATATGATCTAAGATTCTACAACAAATCGATGACAAGGATATTAGACGGTAGTTTTGTGGATCACTCCTAGTACCCTTCTTATAGATGAGTGCACCTTTTCCCAAGAACGTGGCACATTTTCTTTTTGTTTGAGGCATCTATGACAGATTATACTTAGATGAGGGGGTAACTCAGCCACCAATTCAGTATAGAATCTGGCAGGAATACCATTTGGGCCTGGAGCTTTGTTCAATTTTACCGTTTTCAACTGTTTCTCAACCCTACTGACACTAATACTTATAGCCTTCATCTTTTCAGTGGTACGAGGGTTAAATTGGGACAATTCTCCAGAGTTTTCCTTTGTAAAAGAACATTTGAAAATGGAGTTAAGCATTTCAGATTTTGCTTTGCTACCCTCAGTTTCATTTCTACCTCATTCACTAGGTACTGGACACTAACTTCTTGACAATATTTTGCTATGGTAGTCATTGAAGACATCATGCATTGTGCTCTTGACAGCCAAATGTGTTACTTTCAGCATCTCTCTGTCTATAGCCCTATGCTTTGTCTTACACTTGTTATTCAGTAATCCCTGTTTCTTTGTAAGTTTCTTTACAGCAGCTGTATATAATTAAAGTTCCGTCCAATTACGAACTGTTCTACTGGGTACATATCTATTCAGTGCATAGTCAATTATTCTTTCAAACTAGAACTACAGTTCCTCTATATGCTTGTGCCCTGGGCTGAAAGTTTGAAGTTCCTCACTGAAACATAAGAGTACTGATTTTTTATCTAGTTTACTGTACACATATATATTTCTGCTTGTTTAGTTCACCTTTCTACTTTGGTAAACATTGTTGTCACAACTGTGTCATGCTCACTGATACCAGTTTTGATGTGGACATCCTCAAAGAGATCAGGTCTATTTGTTGCAGTTACATTCAATATATTTCCATAATGAATGAGGTTCCTAACTGTCTATTCTAGGTAGCCTTCAGACTATGCATTTAGTAAAGTTTCACAGGATGTCTTATGACAACCATCTCTAACAAAATTGTAATTTTCCCAATTAATTGATGGATGATAAAAGTCTCCACCAATAATTACAGTATGATTGAGGAACTTATGCACAAGTTATATCAGAAGATGAGCCTGGCCATTGATAGGAGGATCCAATTATCATTTTATGCCCACCCCTGATACTGAGTCTTGCCCAAACAATCTCACATACAGCTTCAATATCTACCTTGGTGGATTTGAGTTTCTTGTCTACTGCAACAAATACACTACCTCCCTTCCCATTTGCCTATCCTTTTGATATACACTTAAATTTTACCCAAAAATCACTCTGCTATCAATTTCAGGTTTCGACCAGCTTACTGTACCTAGTATTACGTGAGATTCACTGCTTTTCATGAGTGCTTCAAACTCTGGTGCTTTGTTGCGAATGCTTCAGCAGTTTACTATTAGACTTTTAATACTCTCACATGTGGGAGGCATTTATTTCAATCTTACACTTATACTTCTGCATTGTCTACAGCTATCATTACCTGAATTGGATGGAGAGTTGCCTATCTAGAAAACCCTTGTGTGCACCCCACACACAGTCAGCTACCTGAGTAGCAGCCTCTGATGTGTAGTACACACCTGAACAATTTAGGGGAAACAGCAGTTCTCAACCCTATAGTGCAAGTCCAGGAAGGCACAGCTTAGCTTGTCACAGAACAATTGAAGTCTCTGGTTCAGTCCTTCCACTCAACTCAGAAACAAAGGGCCTCGATCAGTTCTGGGGACGATGCTGAAAACTGTGAGCTTTGTTGAAAATGTGTAAGGCTGCTCTTCTCAAACGTCTCTGCCAGTTACTGGAATGACCCAAGAATGACCTCAGAGCCCACATGACAGACATAATTTGTTCCAACATGCATCACAATCTGCGGTTGGCTGCACGCTGTTCACTCAATGGCTGCCAGAATACTGTAGCCTCTTCAGTATGTTGAATGAGGCCTCCAGGCACACAGACTGAGTGCATCTGGAGTCCTTTCCTGTCCCTTGCTGCCATGCCCCTAAGAGGAGTCAACCAGGCTCCCTTCCATGTGCTCATGGGTGGTGTTGGAAACTGGTAATCATGACAGATACAAGGATAGGTTGAGGGTTTCAGAGAGAAAGCCTTGAAAAACTGTCTGTAAGTCTGACATCATACATCCAAAACATTAAACAGGATATAGATTGAACTTTGAAAGATATTTCCAAAAGTACCCAAATCTGTATCCATGTCTTACAAAAGCAAGTGTATATCATCAGGTATTAAGAAGTCCTCCCAAACCCTTAAACACTTCAGTTAGATTAGATTAGATTAAGTTTTCATTCCACAGACCCAAAAATGAGATGATTTTTGTGAGTGTGGGACATGTTGAGAAAGTATAACATACATATAAATATAACATATATATTTGAATGTAACACTCACTTCCCTGATTATTTGTCAGCAGATTGTCAAAACATATGAATACATTACAGTTCTGTGGAATATAGTCACAAGTACTAAAATATTTATAAGAAGTTGCTGACTGCAACAAAAAAGTCATTTAATGACGAAATTATAAACAATGCAGAGAATAATAGCAAAGAAGTCTGGGATGTCATTAAAAAGGAAACAGGAAGAGACAAAGGCATAATATGTTGCTCATAAAGGAGGGGGATAAAGTAATGAATGATCCACACCACTGAGCAAACTATGTGAATAAACTTTTTACAAGTATTGGAGAGGAATTACAACAAAAATTCCCATAAATAAATATAACATCTGTAAATAAATATGCACTAAGTACAGTGATGTTACTACCAACCGCACACCATGAGGTCAGTAAAACTGTACAGAACCTAAAAAATAAAAAGTCAGTTGGCTTAGAGGAAGTACCAATACATGTGTTAAAACAATGCATACAGAGCTTATAAGCTCCCTTAACAAATATAAAAAATAAGTCATTTACACCAGGGAAACTTCCAGTGTATCAAAAACAAACAAGAATTGTATCTCTGCTAAAGAAAGGCAGTGTAGAAGACATATAAAATTACTTGCCCATTTCCCTCCTGTCATCATCCTAAAAAATAATAGAACAATTATGAAAGACTGATTAATGAATTACTTGAATAAATGCAACCTTCTAAGTGACAGAAGTACAGAGCCAGCCATACAAGAACTCACAAAAGTGGTACTTGATGCTCCTGACAAAGATGGGTGTGTCAGAGGCATGTTTCTAGATCTTTCTTAGACTTTTGATACTGCTGGTCATAAGATTTTACTAAACAAACCAGAGGCATTACGAATAAGAGGCATAACTAATGACTGGTTCTGATCATACCTAGCAGATAGGGTACGAAGTGTAGAGACAAAATGTACCTTGAATACTCTAAACTTTTACTGAAACACTTAACAGAACCAAAATACTATTAAATAGGAGTCCATCAGGGTAGCGTACAGGATTGATACTGTTCCTGATAAACATAAGTCAATTTCCCAATTGTATTATGAAGAGTATAGATTGTTATTCACCATACAGAGGAAATGTTGAATCACAGACAGGAACAACAAAAATACTGCTTTAAATATGAGCTCTCAGCCAAAATATCTTCTTCTAAAGTAGAATACACACACACATTCACACAAGTGCAGCTCAAATACACATGACAGCTGACTCCAGCTGCTGAGGCTGGATTGCTTACAGCAGCTGGGCCTGATGGGAGAAGCAGTCTGCGGGTGGTGGAGAAAGGAGGAGGCTAAGGTGGTGAGGATAGTAGGGTAGGGGTGGGGGAAGGGGTAGTACTGCTTGTGGGAGCATTCAGGGATGTAATGGGGACAGGGCAGGGCTGCTAGGTGCATTCAGGTGGTTTGAGGTGGAAGAGGAGTAGAAAAGGAGAAAAAGAGAGGAGAGGAAAAAGACTAGAGGGTGCTTTCATTGAATAGAAGGCTGTGTTGTACTGGAGTTGGAGCAGGGAAGTGGACAGATAGGTGAGAACAGGGACTAATGAAGGTTGTGACCAGGGAGGTTAGGTTACAGAAACTTAGAATATATTGGAGGGAGAGTTTCCACCCATACAATTCAGAAAGGCTGGTGTTCATAGGAAAGATCTAGATGGTACAGACTGTGAAGCAGTCACTGAAGCACAGTGTGTTGGGCAGCATATCCACCAACTGGGTGGTCTGGCTGTCTCTTGGTCACAGTTAGTCAGTGACCTTCAACGTGGACAGACAGCTTGTTGGTTATCATTCTACTAAGAAAGTGAGCAACAAGCTATCTGTCTGCATGAATGGTCACTGACAAACTTTGGCCAAGAGACAGCTGGACCACCTAGTTGCCAAGCATGCTGCCCAACATAATATGCTTCACTTCAATGACTGCTTCACTGCCTGAGCCATTTGGATCCTTCCTACCAACACTAGCTTTTCTGAATTTTGCAGGTCGAAGCTCTCCCTGTAGTATATCCCATGTTCCCATAACACCCCTGGCCTCAACTGTCACTAACCTCTGTCCTCAGCTATCTGTCCCTTTCCCTGGCCCCTCCAGCAATACACAGCAATCTGTTTCACCAATGCACCCACTAATCATCCCCTCCCCTCTACTTCTCACCTTTTCTGCTCCCTCTTCTTCCCCTCTCCACCTTTCTCAAACTACCCAGCTGCATCTAGCAGCCCTACCTTGTTTCCATCATGTCCCTACAAGCTCCGACAAACAGCACTACACCTTCTGCCCCCCCCCCCCCCTCCGCCTTGCTATTTCTCCCACTCCGTGCTGCCCCAGCCTTCTCCTTACCTCCACCATTCACAGATTGCTTCTCCTATCAGGCACAGGTGTGTGTGTGTGTGTGTGTGTGTGTGTGTGTGTGTGTGTGTGTGTGTGAGAGAGAGAGAGAGAGAGAGAGAGAGAGAGAGAGAGCTGTGCTTGCATGGCTGAGTGTGTGTTTTCTACTTTAGAAGAAGATCTTTTGGCTGAAAGCTCAAATGTATAGAAGTCTTTTTGCTGTGCCTGTCCGTGACTCAATGTCTGTTCTACACTGAAGTATCAGAAGTCATGGGATAGCAATATTCACATATACAGATGGTAGCAGTATCGCATACATTATGTATAAAAGGGCAGTGCATTGGTGGAGCTGCCATTTGTACTCAGGTGATTCACAAAAAAAGGTTTCCAACATGATTACGGCTGCAAGACGGGAATTAACAGACATTGAATGCAGAATGGCAGTTGGAGCTAGGCACATGGGACACTCCATTTCAGAATTCCGAGATCAATAGCATCAAGAGTGCGCCAAGAGTACCAAATTTCAGACATTACCTATGACATGGACAGCTTCGCTTAATGACCGAGGGCAGTGGTGTTTGCATACAGTTGTCAGTGATAACAGACAAGCAACACTGTGCGAAATAACAGCAGAAATCAATGTGAGACATAGCAATGAATGTATCCACTTGGACAGTGTGGCAAAATATGGTATTAATGGGATATGTCAGGAGATGACCGATGTGAGTGCTAACAGCATGACATTGCCTGCAGTGCGTCTCCTGGGCTCGTAACTGTATGAGTTGGACCCCACACAACTGGAAAACTGTCATCATCATCATCATCATCATCATCATCATCATCATTTAAGACATTATGCCTTTCAGCGTTCAGTCTGGAGCATAGTCCCCCTTATAAAACTCCTCCAAGATCCCCTAGTCAGTGTTAACATTGGTGCCTCTTCTGATGTTAAGCCTATTACTTCAAAATCATTGTTAACCGAATCCATGTACCTTCTCCTTGGTCTACCCTGACTCCTCCTACCCTCTACTGCTGAACCCATGAGTCTCTTGGGTAACCTTGCTTCTCCCATGTGTGTATCATGACCCCACCATCTAAGCCTGTTCATCCTGACTGCTACATCTATAAAGTTCATTCCCAGTTTTTCTTTGATTTCCTTATTGTGGACACCCTCCTGCCATTGTTCCCACCTACTAGTACCTGCAATCATCCTGGCTACTTTCATATCCATAACCTCAACCTTACTGATAAGGTAACCTGAATCCACCTAGCTTTTGCTCCTGTACAACTAAGTTGGTCGAAAGATTGAAAGGGTCACAGATAACTTAGTCTTGGTACTGACTTCCTTCTTGTAGAAGAGAGTAGATCATAGCTGGGCACTCACTGCATTAGCTTTGCTACTGGAAAACCGTGACCTGGACAAATGAGTTCCAATTTTAGTTGATAACAGCTGATTGTAAGGTCTGAGTATGATGCAGACCCCCCAAAGCCGTGGAACCAAGTTGTTAACAAGGAACAGTGGCTCCATAATGATGTGGGCTGTGTTTACATGATAGTAATCATCCCTCTTTAATGAGAGATATTGAGCTTAGAAAAAGGATAAGGCTTTAAAATTATACACTGTGTAGCTTCGGGGGTAAGCTGTTCCAGAAAAAGAGAAGCAAAGGCAATAGTGTGAAAGTGTTATGTGAAATGATCAATGTTTTATTGTCATTATTAATATTTATTTGTGTTACATTTTTACCAAACTCCTACTCTTTCTAATCTAAATAGGCCTTCACTATATAGACAATATTGTTGTTGTTGTGGTCTTCAGTCCTGAGACTGGTTTGATGCAGCTCTCCATGCTACTCTATCCCGTGCAAGCTTCTTCATCTCCCAGTACCTACTGCAACCTACATCCTTCTGAATCTGCTTAGTGTATTCATCTCTTGGTCTCCCCCTACGATTTTTACCCTCCACGCTGCCCTCCAATACTAAATTGGTGATCCCTTGATGCCTCAGAACATGTCCTACTAACCGATCCCTTCTTCTGGTCAAGTTGTGCCACAAACTTCTCTTCTCCCCAATCCTGTTCAATACTTCCTCATTAGTTATGTGATCTACCCATCTAATCTTCAGCATTCTTCTGTAGCACCACATTTCGAAAGCCGCTATTCTCTTCTTGTCCAAACTATTTACCGTCCATGTTTCACTTCCATACATGGCTACACTCCATACAAATACTTTCAGAAATGACTTCCTGACACTTAAATCTATACTCGATGTTAACAAATTTCTCTTCTTCAGAAATGCTTTCCTTGCCATTGCCAGTCTACATTTTATATCCTCTCTACTTCAACCATCATCAGTTATTTTGCTCCCCAAATAGCAAAACTCCTTTACTACTTTAAGTGTCTCATTTCCTAATCTAATTCCCTCAGCATCACCCAACTTAATTCGACTACATTCCATTATCCTCGTTTTGCTTTTGTTGATGTTCATCTTATATCCTCCTTTCAAGACTCTGTCCATTCCGTTCAACTGCACTTCCAGGTCCTTTGCTGTCTCTGACAGAATTACGATGTCATTGGCAAACCTGAAGGTTTTTATATCTTCTCCATGGATTTTAATACCTACTCCGAATTTTTCTTTTGTTTCCTTTACTGCTTGCTCGATATACAGATTAAATAACATCGGGGAAAGGCTACAAACCTGTCTTACTCCCTTCCCAACCACTGCTTCCCTTTCATGTCCCTCGACTCTTATAACTGCCATCTGGTTTCTGTACAAATTGTAAATAGCCTTTCGCTCCCTGTATTTTACCCCTGCCACCTTTAGAATTTGAAATAGAGTATTCCAGTCAACATTGTCAAAAGCTTTCTCTAAGTCTACAAATGCTAGAAACGTAGGTTTGCCTTTCCTTAATCTTTCTTCTAAGATAAGTCGTAAGGTCAGTATTGCCTCACGTGTTCCAGTATTTCTACGGAATCCAAACTGATCTTCCCCGAGGTCGGCTTCTACTAGTTTTTCCATTTGTCTGTAAAGAATTCGTGCTAGTATTTTGCAGCTGTGGCTTATTGAACTGATTGTTTGGTAATTTTCAGATCTGTCAACACCTGCTTTCTTTGGGATTGGAATTATTATATTCTTCTTGAAGTCTGAGGGTATTTCGCCTGTCTCATACATCTTGCTCACCAGATGGTAGAGTTTTGTCAGGACTGGCTCTCCCGAGGCCGTCAGTAGTTCCAATGGAATGTTGTCTACTCCGGGGGCCTTGTTTCGACTCAGGTCTTTCAGTGCTCTGTCAAACTCTTCACGCAGTATCGTATCTCCCATTTCATCTTCATCTACATCCTCTTCCATTTCCATAATATTGTCCTCAAGTGCATCGCCCTTGTATAGACCCTCTATATACTCCTTCCACCTTTCTGCTTTCCCTTCTTTGCTTAGAACTGGGTTTCCATCTGAGCTCTTGATGTTCATACAAGTGGTTCTCTTATCTCCAAAGGTCTCTTTAATTTTCCTGTAGGCAGTATCTATCTTAGCCCTAGTGAAATAAGCCTCTACATCCTTACATTTGTCCTCTAGCCATCCCTGCTTAGCCATTTTGCACTTCCTGTCGATCTCATTTTTGAGACGTTTGTATTCCTTTTTGCCTGCTTCATTTACTGCATTTTTATATTTTCTCCTTTCATCAATTAAATTCAATATTTCTTCTGTTACCCAAGGATTTCTAAGAGCCCTGGTCTTTTTACCTACTTGATCCTTTGCTGCCTTCACTACTTCATCCCTCAAAGTTACCCATTCTTCTTCTACTGTATTTCTTTCCCCCATTCCTGTCAATTGTTCCCTTATGCTCTCCCTAAAACTCTGTACAACCTCTGGTTCTTTCAGTTTCTCCAGGTCCCATCTCATTAAATTCCCACCTTTTTGCAGTTTCTTCAGTTTTAATCTACAGGTCATAACCAATAGATTGTGGTCAGAGTCCACATCTGCCCCTGGAAATGTCTTACAATTTAAAACCTGGTTCCTAAATCTCTGTCTTACCATTATATAATCTATCTGATACCTTTTAGTATCTCCAGGGTTCTTCCATGTATACAACCTTCTATCATGATTCTTAAACCAAGTGTTAGCTATAATTAAGTTGTGCTCTGTGCAAAATTCTACCAGGCGGCTTCGTCTTTCATTTCTTAGCCCCAATCCATATTCACCTACTACGTTTCCTTCTCTCCCTTTTCCTACACTCGAATTGCAGTCACCCATGACTATTAAATTTTCGTCTCCCTTCACTATCTGAATAATTTCTTTTATATCATCATACGTTTCTTCAATTTCTTTGTCATCTGCAGAGCTAGTTGGCATATAAACTTGTACTACTGTAGTAGGCGTGGGCTTTGTGTCTATCTTGGCCACAATAATGCGTTCACTATGCTGTTTGTAGTAGCTTACCTGCTCTCCTATTTTCCTATTCATTATTAAACCTCCTGCATTGCCCCTATTTGACTTTGTGTTTATAACCCTGTAGTCACCTGACCAGAAGTCTTGTTCCTCCTGCCACTGAACTTCACTAATTCCCACTATATCTAACTTTAACCTATCCATTTCCCTTTTTAAATTTTCTAACCTACCTGCCCGATTAAGGGATCTGACATTCCACGCTCCGATCTGTAGGACGCCAGTTTTCTTTCTCCTGATGACGACATCCTCTTGAGTAGTCCCTGCCCGGAGATCCGAATGGGGGACTATTTTACCTCCGGAATATTTTACCCAAGAGGACGCCATCATCATTTAATCATACAGTAAAGCTGCGTGCCCTCGGGAAAAATTACGGCCGTAGTTTCCCCTTGCTTTTAGCCGTTCACAGTACCAGCACAGCAATGCCGTTTTGGTTATTGTTACAAGGCCAGATCAGTCAATCATCCAGACTGTTGCCCTTGCAACTACTGAAGAGGCTGCTGCCCCTCTTCAGGAACCACACGTTTGTCTGGCCTCTCAACAGATACCCCTCCATTGTGGTTGTACCTACGGTACGGCCATCTGTATCGCTGAGGCACGCAAGCCTCGCCACCAACGGCAAGGTCCATGGTTCATGGGGGGGTAGACAATATTATGAAAATGATATATTGCTACTCACAATAAAGTGGAGATGCTGAGTCACATATAGGCACAACAAAAAGACTGGCAAACAAGTAAGCTTTCAGCCCTTTCAGCCAAAAAGTCCATCATTGGGATTACACACACACACACACACACACACACACACACACACACACACACACACACACTTGCATGACCACACAGCTACCGAGGCCCGCCAAAGACTGTGGTCATGTGTTGCTTTTGCATGTAAGAGAGAGAGAGAGAGAGAGTGTGTGTGTGTGTGTGTGTGTTGTAGTAGTAGTAATAGACCATACAACAACATGTACACTTCTAATCATTGTTACCTGTTTATGCTTCCCATAAATGTATTGCTTAACACTTAACAAGTACTTTTTAACTGTGTTCTAAATAAGTTTGTCTTAGTGATCTCTTCAAACATTTTATTGTTCAGTTTTATTCCTTGGTAAAATACTGTATATTCTTTCTTGTTTAGTGTCAGTTCAGTTTACATCTTGTTCCAGGATCATAGATAGAGCTGTGTGTGCAATACTAAGCAATGTTACTTTTGATGTGTGCAATTGATTGGTAAATGTACTCAAATGGTGTAGTTAAAATTCACAATGTCTTAAACAGATCTTTACAATGAGTTTGTCTGCTATTTTGATTATTATTCATATGAACCTTTCCTGTATTTCAAAAACTGTGTTCATATTATGCGCATTTGTTCGCCAGAAAATAATGCCGTAGCTAAGAACTTAGTGTGCATATTAATAGTGTACAACGAAAAGACACTAGCTGTTACATGCTGATGACAGAACACTTAAGCGCGTAACTTGTTTATGACATACTGTTTCCCAGGATTTTTACCTGTCTATATTACTTCAACTGAGTATCAATATTCATTCCTAGAAATTCTGTGTTTGTTACGCAGTCTGTAGAGATGTCACCTACCTTTAATTTAACAATCTCAATTTTTTATCTTCAAATTAAAATTAATGGCATTTGTTTTCCTCATGTTCAGTGTATTTTTATTGCGTACTGACCAAATGTAAACTTCCTTGAGGGTTATATTTGCTTTTCGCAACAAAAAGAATTTTTTTCCCATGACTAACACTGCTGGGAAATTCATACAATGAAAGATTCAGGATATAATAATGACAATGTTATGAGACAGATAGATTACTACTCGCCATATACAATGAGGTGACAAAAGTCATGGGATACCCCCTAATACAGTGTTGAGCTTCCTTTTGTCTTGTGCATTGCAGCAACTCAATATAGTACAGACGCAACAATTTGTTGGAAGTCCCCTGCAGAAATATTGAGCCATGCTGCTTCTATAGCCATCCATAATTGCTAAAGTGTTGCTGGTGCAGGATTATGTGCATAAACTGACCTCCATCCCATAAATGTTTGATGGGATTAATATTGAGTATTTGTGTGCCCAAATCGTTTGCTCTGATTGTCCAGAAAGTTCTTCAAACCAATCATGAACTGTGGCCCATTGCCATGGTGCATTGTCAGTCATAAAAATTCCATGACAGATGGCTGCAAATGGTCTCGAAGTAGCCAAACATAACCATTTCCAATCTATGATCAGTTCAGATGGACCAGAGGATAGTGAAAAGGAAGTTGTGGTACTCAAAATGGAAACCAAACACTGTTGCTATGCTCCTGAGATCAACTGATAGTGCGAATAATGTTACTTTTGTGTTAGCAGAAGAGCCAACACCGTGTTACGAGTGGATGCCAAAATGCACGCGTTTTAGCTCATGCAGGCTGGCTTGAAGAGGGAAGAACTATACTGACATGAGGTCTGGAACATGACAAGGAATGAGAATTCAGAAAGCAGACATAATTAGTTTGATACTTAACTTTAATCCATTAATGATGAACGTCGCTCTTGATGGTACGTGATTCACAATATTATCTGTTCAGAATACATTCTTGAGGTAATTATAGCAACTGAGTATGGCGCCTTGCTAGGTCGTAGCAAATGATGTAGCTGAAGGCTATGCTAAACTGTCATCTCTGCAAATGAGAGCATATGTAGACAGTGAACCATCGCAAGCAAAGTTGGCTGTACAACTGGGGCAAGTGCTAGGGAGTCTCTAGACTAGACCTGCCATGTGGTAGCACTCGGTCTGCAATCACTGATAGTGGCGACATGCGGGTCTGACGTATACTAAAGGACCGTGGCCGATTTAAAGGCTACCACCCAGCAAGTGTGCGGCGTGCGGTGACACCACATTCCTCCACCACAAATCAGCTTACGGTTGTGGTATTAGGCCTCCGCCCGCCATGGGGAGGACCGCATTTTGACGTATGCGACGAGATGGGGAGCCTAACAACAGGCGAGGCCGTGCCACCCGCACCCTGCCATTCGGACCACAGGGAGCTAGGGAACGCCTGAAAACCTACTCCAGGGTGCACACCAACATGCGGTGTATGTGCCCACAGAGAGACAGGAGGTGCCAAAGGGTCAACCTCCATCAGGCCGGGGCACCCGATGGGCGGAGGGGGCAAGAGTTCCATGTCGGAGGACAACTGATCATGTGGAGTGATCGGTGGCATGTGACACAGGGGGGCACCCGGTGGC
The DNA here is from genome assembly GCF_023864275.1 of Schistocerca cancellata. Taxonomy (NCBI): domain Eukaryota; kingdom Metazoa; phylum Arthropoda; class Insecta; order Orthoptera; family Acrididae; genus Schistocerca; species Schistocerca cancellata. The sequence continues at coordinate 32,689,020 of NC_064631.1, read as the reverse complement.
TGCAGCGACGCATCCACTGAGGGCGTCGCCGGCGGGAGAACAGGCGGCAGTGGCAGCGCGTCGCCACGGGGCAAAATGGAAGGCAGAGCCGGTAACACCTGGGCCGAGGCGAGCCAGTAGATGGATCTCCGGGGCACTAACCGGATGCCACCATCGCTGAAAGCAGACGGCGAGCAGCAGATCCTGTGCGACGACAGAGGCGCAGCTGATTGAGATGCTGGCGCACCTCACCAGAGGCCCCCAAAACCAGATACATAGTGCATCCAAGGCAGCAAAGAATGCACCCTGCGAGCCAACGCCATGAACCTCGATAGTGGCGGTAGTAGACAACGTCGCCTGGGGAAAAAGCAGGTGTCTGCCGCTGCACAGGAACCTGATGCGGTGGGTGTAGCAAAGACATGGAGGTTCGATGATGGCGTCCGTGGAGCAACTCAGCCGGCGAGTGACCATCTCGGGGCTGAGAGTGATATGACGACAAAAAGAGCAATAACGCATCCTCCCAAGAATGTGACTCTTTCACCTTCAACATCTGTGACTTTAAAGTCCTGACCAATCATTCAGTGGCACCGTTTGACTGTGGAGAAAACGGCGTGGACGTCAGATGTTGAATACCGTTGGCCTTGCAGAATGACTGAAATTCTGCGAACATGAGTTGTGGGCTATTGTCGGAAACAGTTGTGTGTGGAAGACCTTCAATGCAAAAGATAGCAGATAACACTTGGATGGTGGCAGATGATATTGTGGAAGACAGCCGGACAACAAAAGGAAAATTACTGAATGAATCTATCACAACCAACCATCGAGCATTCCAGAATGGACCAGCAAAATCGATGTGTAAGTGTTGCCAAGGGAAAGTGGCTTCTGGCCATGCAAAGAATTTCTGCAGTGGTGCTGATTGTTGTTCGGCACACACCATGCAAAAACAGCACATAGTAGTAATCGCGGAATTGATTCCAAACCAAGTACAGTGCTGACGAGCAAGTTGTTTCGTTCTCACTATACCCCAATGTCCTTGGTGGAGAAGCTTTAAGACAGAGGACTGTAACAAACGTGGGACCACGACCCTGGACTGATCATTATCAGAACACAACAGCAAAACACCACATCGAACAAAAAGTCTCCCCTTGTGAGCAAAAAATTGGCGAACCAACGGGTCCCCAATCCATGACCTTGACAAGGGCCATTGCGTAGCAACAAAATGCAGAATGGTAGCAAGGACAGGGTCGGCAGTTGTGGCTGTAGCTACATGACGAAAATCAATTGGAAACGATTCAACCACATCATTGGTTTCTGAATCAATGAACTTGCAAACAAGTTCAGGGGAATCGAATGCCCTATCCTCAGCAACAGGCAAACGGGACAACGCATCGGCGTTTCCGTGCTTAGCAGTGGACTGATACAAGATATCGTAGCAGTACTGTGAGAGGAAAATAGACCAGCGAATGAATTTCTGCACTGTACGTGGAGGTACAGGCTTGTTTGGGTGAAAAAGCGATATCAAAGGTTTGTGGTCTGCGATTATGGTAAAGTGACGACCATACAAGAAGTGATGAAACTTTGGAACAACAAAGTCGAGAGCCAATGATTCTTCCTCAATCGGTGAATAATTTCTTTGCGCAGACAAGAGCAATTTGGACGCAAAGGCAATAGGGCGATCGTGCGAGCCATCTTTGTGCGCAAGCACAGCACCGATCCTAAAATCTGATGCATCCACCATCAACAAAAGGGGATTCCAGGGATTGAATGGTGTAAGGCAAGTATTGGAAAGCAACGCAGATTTCAACCGGTGAAAGGCGGGTTTGCATTCCATCATCCAGACGAACGGAACACCTTTACGGTGTAAGCGATGAAGCGGAGCTGAAATGGAAGAGGCAGGCGGCACATACCTGTGATAATAATTAATTTTTCCCAGCACACTCTGTAGCTGCTTCAAATTTTGTGGCGAAGGGAAGTCTTGTATGGCATGGAGGTGCGTGGGACTGGGATGTATGCCTTGGGCATTGAGTACATATCCCAGGTATGGCAACTCACTAGCAAAAAACACACATTTGTCTTTCCGTAAGCGAAGACCATTATGTCGCAAGACCTGAAATAATGTTCTGAGATTGGCTAAATGTTCTTCTTCCGTCTTTGGCAGTCGTTTGAATTGATACAAACCAAGAGGCATGTTAACCACCAAAACACGCTGGGATTCTTTGTCCACAGGTATTTGCAAGTATGCATCTGCTACGTCCAACTTCGAAAAATATGTGCCTGGGCACAGTTTGTCAAAAAGATCTTCCGGGCGGGGTAAATGAAAAGTTGCAATCACTATTTGTGGATTCACTGTTGCCTTGAAGTCCACACAAAGTCTCAATTTTCCCAAAGGTTTTGGCAAAATTACTAAGGGTGATGCCCAGAGAGAAACCTGCACATGTTCAATTACACCTTGTGATTCCAAATCGTGTAATGTTTTTGCAACCTCATCACGCAATGCGTGGGGAACTTTGGGCGCTCTGAAAAATTTCGGTTGTGCGTTTACTTTCAGTTCCAAATGTGCTTTATAGTTCTTAGTGCAACTGAGGCCTGGTGCAAAAATGTCTGCAAATTCGTCATATAGACGAGAAACACTGTCTGAAGGCACAGTCTGGTTCACTGATAGGACCTGATGTACTATAGACAAGTTAAACAACTGAAATAAATCGAAACCAAACAAGTTCACTGCAGAAGAAGAACGGAGGACGTAAAATGACACAAGTTTTGTTTGTCCTTTGTATGTTGCAAGAAGGCTGCACTGTACTAACACAGGGATCTCTTGACCTGAATAGCTAGTTAACTTAACATTTGTGGCACGCAACGGAGGTGTGTCCAGCATTTTGTAAGTGTCTTGATTGATCGGTGAAACTGCAGCTCTGGTATCGAGCTGGAATGGTATCACTTTGCCGTTAATGTCCAAGTCTACTAAAAGTTTATTGTCCTGCTGTCGACAAGAGCGACTGTCTCGTGTAACGTGAAGTGACACTGGTACAAAATCACTTGCGACCTGACGGGAGTTCCAGCGATGTTGATGCACACTATTTGTGGGATGAACACAGTCACTGTTAGAGAGAATGGCACTGGGCGGAGTGGAATGAACGACATGAATTTCCATGGGCGAAGTTTCGCGAGCCTGAGTATCCTTGGTTTGATTCCAATTCCGGTACAAAGCAAAGGGCCTGGAATGGTTTGGAGTTTCTGATCTGAGCTTTTTCTGGCAAACACTCTGAACATGTCCTTTTTTATTACAGTAAAAGCAAATGAGAGCGTATGTAGACAGTGAACCATCGCAAGCAAAGTCGGCTGTACAACTGGGGCGAGTGCTAGGGAGTCTCTAGACTAGACCTGCCGTGTGATGGTGCTCAGTCTGCAAACACTGATAGTGGCGACATGCGGGTCCAACATATGCTAATGGACTGCGGCTGATTTAAAGGCTACCACCTAGCAAATGTGGTGTCTGGTGGTGACACCACAGTTACATTATGAAACAATGTGTGTATAGTGTGTTCAATGACTGGGAATGAGAAATGAATGAACAGTGTAGCACTAGCCTTTTACATTATTAAATAACCTCTTTGCAAAACAGTGTTGTATATTAGGGATAAATTGAATGAGGTAACTCAATTTTGAAAAGACTGGTCTTTTATTCAGGAGGTTCGAGGCTCTAATCTTCATCTGGACACCCTGATTTAAGTTTCCCTTGGTTTCCCTAAATTACTTCAGGCAAATGCCATGATGATTCTTACTATAAGGCAATTACTGACTGCCTATTCCATCCTAGTGAAACTAATTCTGTAAGTATGTAAATGCCTGTACACATGAATTATGTTATTTTTGTCATTCTTTGGTTATAATATAATGGCATGTCCAATACCCTTGTAAAAGTAATCTACCGATTTTTACTACTACTACTGCTACTACTACTACTTCTTTGAAGCCAAATTAACTTGATCATGAATATGAGAACCAAACACCAAAAATCCTGTCATTGGAAAATGTTATCAAATACTGGCAAAGCCACTATTAATAATGTTAGTGTTCTACAGACATTCTTGTACTTCGCTGGTACACTGATTTGCCGATTGAGTGTTATAGACTGGTGCTGATCTTGTCACTGCCTGAGTTGCCTACAGAGGCTTTGCCCTTTTTCTCCTGATTTATGTTTTCATTATTAGTGGTTGATGTAGTTGTTCCTACTTCATCATATGCCATATCAGTGGGGATTATTGGAGTTGTTCTTACTTCATCACATGGTGCATCTTTGGGAATTTGTGGAGGTACCCCTACTTCATCACATGCCACATCTTTGGTGATTGGTGGTTGTACCCCTACTTCTTTACTAGCCATACTTTTAGGGCTCAGTGGAGGTTCCTTCTTCACACGCCACATTATTTGGGCTTAAAGGTCATATCCCTACAAATCAATTGCTACACCATTTTTACTTTTTTTACATGATAAACTGTTGGTATTTCTCTGTTGCATGGGCATTACTATGGGTGGATATGATGGCCTCTAATGGCAAAAGGGGTTTCCCCTGGGTTGTAGCATCCCCCAGAGGTAAACTTAACAGGTTTTACGTATTGTTTACATTTTGTTGTGTCATCTCACTCTGCATGTTTCATTTTTACTGTTTAACGTGTCCTGCTACAATAAATCATGCTGCCATTGTCATTCCGAGGCATGGTGCCAGCTTTTACTCCTTGTGGATGCTGATCATTTTTTGTCCTAGCTACAAAAATGTGTGATTCCTGTTTTAGAACATACTGCATGGGGTGGCTTGAATTCCTATTGCAGTTAGAGGCCATAGTCAGTCTTATTAATTTGTCTGTTCTACAAGAATTCTGCCTTTTGTGCATGTCTTGTCTCATTTCTTATGTTCTGCTCTGGTCATATGTATTCTGCTTCTTTATGTCCTTCTTCACTGCATGTTCCACAAAGAATTTGAGAAGCTCTGCAAACCTTCACAGAATGTCCCACATTGCAACGCTTAAAACATTTTGCAATTACATTGTAATCTTTGTCTCCTAGAGATTGGAAATCCATAAATATTCTGTTTCATCTCAATAATTGGTTTCTTACTCTGGAACTTGCCTCTACAATATTATTTGCAAAACCTTTATCTTGTGACCCAGTTTTAACTCTCAGTTTCATTTCATTTGTAAATTCAACTCTGGGTGTGTGTTCTCATAAATTTAACTCATAGTTCATCGAAGAATTCATCATCTTTCCAAGTTGTTGGCACCTGAGAGATTGCCACTAGTGGTCTTCTCTTTTTTATGGTCTCACATTTAATTTCTGAAATGTTTCAACGTTTCTCCAAAAATGTTTTACAATCGTCTTGAATCTTTGTATCCACTATGACAACAGATTGTGTTTTCCTGATTGATCTTATCCTCAGCACTTCTTTTTCTGGATCTATGCATGTTGTCAGTTTGTTTAACACTTCATTTGTGTCTTTGTTCTCTGACAATTTAATGAAGAGATTTGCATTCTGTTTTGCTTTGGCCTCTTCTACTTAAGTGTTAAAACTTGCCTTCCCTGTTGGAATGGCTGCAACTGCAGCGTAAGTCAATGGTAATTGTTCATTCTCTATCTTCATGAGTGTTCATTTTCTATCTCAACCTAATGTTCTCTTCTTGCAGATTCTCTATCTTTTCCCTCATATTCTCTAGAACTGTGATCTGGTCTTTGAATTTACTGTTATCTCTCTTTAGGATGTCAATCTGTCCCTCTAGATGTGCCTATCTTAGTGCTCTGGCCCCAATCTGTACCTCTAAACTTACACAAAGTCTAGTGTTTTCATTATTTAGTGCCTGGACTTTCCCTTCCAGTTGTGACTGGGTGAGAGTGAATATGATTAATCTGCATTTCAGTTTTTGCAGACATGCTAGTGGTCATTTCTTAGCCCCAAATTCTTCAGCAAGTTCATTGACTATATATTTTATGGCACATAGTTTCACCTCTGGGATAGCAAACTCAGTGCTCAGAAGCTGTTCCTCCTCCATTTTCTGGGCACCTTTCTGTGATGCACAGCGTGTATATTTTGCTTCTTTCTTATAATCAAGAATCAGCAAACTATAGTGCATTTGAATTTAATTTGAAGCTCAGTACACTTGAGCGAAGGGATAGCCTACAAAGTGCACAAAGATTAATTATATGAGCAACACATGAGAATGTGTGATTCCATTTGCTTCCCTGCAAACAGATAGGATAATTCTTTGGATGGGAAACTTGCCCAGTGATGGGAATGGGCTTGCTGATCTCCTAAGACAGGTCTGTGGATGGCATTCAGAAGATTTCAACATTAAGAAAATGTACAAAGACCTCGTCAGGTTTCACTGGAGAATGTACTTTGACCCAGACCAAATGGGTGTGAAGTGATATGTGTATACAAGGCAGACACGAAGATCTTGCAGCTCGATGCTGTGAGGAGTGCAGAACTCCCCAGGTTGGCCCAAGAGTTTAATGTTGATGTCATGTGCATTCAAGAACCATACAGTAGAAATGGGAATTAAGTTTGGCCCCCTGAACAAAACAGATAACAGGAGACAGGGAGGCTATGCCTGCTACAGTGATAATGGACACCAAGTGCCAGACAACAAAAATCACACAGTTGTGCAACAGACTTGTTGTAACAATAGAGGTCACCTAGGGTACAGATACATGGGTATTGGTGTCAATTGTATGCCCAGTACTCCCATACAATTCAGCCATACACAGACATGATTCAACAGATAGCCCTTTACTCAAGATGGAAAAAGATGATATTTGCAGCTGACATCAATGCCAGATCCACCACATGGCACTGTGATCGGACTGATGACTGAGATCAGTTCATCAATGCCATCCTAAGTGCAAATAACCTGTACATTATCAACAAAGAAGGCCAAACACCTACATATAAAGGACATGCTGGAGGCAGCAGCAATGTAGACATAACTATTGTTAACCGCATTGCTGTAAATATAAAAATAGACTGGCATGTGTATCTGAATGTAGTGACAAGTGATCATAATGCAATTATCATTGACACAAAGACTACAGCACATCATGCACCATCATCAAACAATTATATGTTAACAAAGGCAAATTGAGACGGATTCAAAATTATGTGAGAGACAAACTAGTGGAAAACATAGATGAAGGGCGTGCAGCTGTCAGAAAATATTACAAACTGCCCAACGAAAATACACTTAACCTTCATTAACTAACATAAGACAGATGTTCTCTGGAGTTCCGAGCTATCTAGATTAAGACAAAATATGAGATCCAAGAGAAGGCTCTACCAGAATGCAATTACCACTCGGGACAGACAGATCTGACTATGGGGATGCAAAACCACATTCAAAACTGTGCTAATCATGACTAGACAAGAAATTTGGGAACACTACATCAAAATACATCTACAACACGACACATGGGGAATACCAAACAAACTTATAACTGAGAAATTAAGCCCCTTCTTGTCCTGGCTGCGCTAAGACAAGATGATGGAACTATGACACAGGATGGAGATAAACAGCATGGTATCTGCTCGACAAACTCCTGCTTGATGATGATCCACAAACAGATACACAAGCACACACACACACCTAAGGGAGACAATGTATAGAGATTATGCTGCAGAAACCATCACCTGCCTGTCTGTGTGAGAGAGGGTGACACTGGCAATTGCTGGCAACAAAAACAAGAAAGCACCATGACCAGACCATATTCACTCGGAAACATTGCAACACATCTCACCACAGATAATCCCATATTTAACAAATCTAATAAATGATGCCCTGGGGCTGGGATGGGTGCCTCAAGTCTGGAAAAAAGCCAACACAGTAATTATTAAAAAAGCTACAGACAGGGATCCATAAGAACCAAAACCATACTGATCAATTTCCCTGTTAAATACATTGGCTAAGGTCCTTGAGAGACTTCTGTGTAACTGCCTCCAAGCTCACAGGGAACTCCATGGGCTTAGTCAGCAACGATTTGTCTTAAGACCACGAAAATCTATTGACGACATTAGTTGGGCTTTCCAAATTATAGAACAGACATTACAGAGGTATGCTATTGTTATTCTTCTTGACATTGCTGGCACCTTTGATAATCTTTGGGGGCCAGCAACATTTGCATGATTTTGAGAACTACAGGTACCTGGATCCCTGTACAATAGGTTTTGAGACTATTGTAGGAACAGAGTGGCTGAGTGGCAAGAGGCAGCCGAAAGGTTGTAAAAAGGATTACTGCAGGATGCCCACAAGGCTCTACCTGCAGACCCATTTTCTGGGATATCACAATTGAACCGTTCATGAGATGAACATTCAGATAGGATTGTTGCATATGCCAACAACCTGTTAGTTGTGATATCAGTAAACACAAGAGCAACATTGGAAAACAAGGCCAGTGGTATGCTACACACTACATAACAATGGGTCACCCAAAACAAATTATCCATAGCAGCACATAAAATTCCAATGGCCTTGCCACAGTGGTAGCACTGGATCCCGTCAAATCACTGAAGTTAAGTGCTGCTGGGCTGGGCTAGCACTTGGATGGGTGACCATCCGATCTGCCGATTGCTGTTGGCAAGTGGGGTGCACTCAGCCCTTGTGAGTTAAACTGAGAAGCTACTTGATTGAGAAGTAGTGGCCCCAGTCTTGTAAACTGACATATGGCTGGGAGAACGGTGTGCTGACCACATGCTCCTACATATTCACATCCAGTGACAGTAGTGGGCAGAGGATGACACAGAAGCTGGTCGGTACCATTGGGCCTTCATGCCCTGTTTGGGTAGAGTTTCGTTTTTAGTACAAAAAACAGCATACAGAATGCTTAAAGGTTCACTACAAAGACACCTGGCAATTAAAATAAACAACACAAACTTAAAATGCGAAGAAGTAACTAGACATCTTGGGGTACACACTGACAAACAACATAGCTTCAGTGAACACATATGCCTAATTACAAACAAAACCAAAAGTATACTTCACAAACTGGTGGCATTAAATTCGACATAATACAGACTACCATTCACACACACATAAGAATGTACCACTGAGCACTTTTTGAGTCACTATTGAGCTTTGCAGCTATTACATGGGCACACAGATTCACTGTCTTCATGAACAGTATGACTGTTAGTCCTGGGCAGAGGAGTATACTACTTAGACTATCTGGGGTGTTCGGCACCACATCAGTCGATTCACTGTATGTGGTACTTGGAAATACCAGATCAATATAACCATCAGCTACTGGGCTGCAAGATACTGGATGAAGATGGGTAGACCTGAGAGAGTGTTGCAGATCACTGGGCAGCAACAGAAGATAGGCACTAACTAAAAAATTGGTGTGTGAACATTTGCCAAAAAAATTGGGATGAGAGTGATGAGGGGCACTGAGTCTATTCATTTTTCCCCAATATCAGGGAGCAGTTATGGTTATTCCATGTCAGCCTCAGTCAAGGCATGGTCTATTTTGTGACTGGATATGGCTCTTATCCCATGCACTTGAACGCATGTCACTTTCAGAAAGCAATCGTTACACATGCAGGGAAATTGGTTCCCCAGAACACTCCTTTTTATAATGCATTAGATACAGGCACTTACATAATACCACAGAACACAGTCAGGAAACAACACTATACAGTGCACTGAGGAACCCAGATACATGGACACAGTTGAATGCAATCGCCAACATCTCAAACGCAGAACATGACATAGACCAGTGGTTCCTAACAGGTGGTCCGTGGACAGCCAGGGGTCCGCGAGCTATGCCAGAGGGGTCAGCAAGATGCTATTAGAATGAAAAATATACTAAATATATTTCATATTTGTTGTGGCTTCCTGCAGGAGCAGAGCTTTAACGAATGCTAACTTCTGCGTCTAACGTCTTCCTAGAGTGTAAACAGATTGACAGTGAGCATGAGCATGAGCAACTTCTTATTCATACGGAAGTAAGATGGCTTTCTCAAGGTAGGATCTTGTCAAGATTTTTTGAACTTAGAGACAAGGTTTGTGTCTTCCTTCTTGGCAAAAAGTACACGGATTTTCTTGCTAACTTCTCTTGGCTTTGCTCAGTTGCATACTTAGCTGATGTGTTTGAACACTTGAATGTGTTAAACTTGAGTTTACAATGAAAAAATGTAGACATGTTCAAAGTTGAGGATAAGATTAGTGCTATGGTCAAAAAGTGTTAGATCTGGGTCTCAGGGATAGAAAATGAGTCACTAACTAACTTTTCTACTTTAAAGCAATTCTTGGAGTCATCAGAGGAGAGTTTTCCAGACCAAGATCAATGTAGCCGAGCATCTATGCAGCCTAGCCACCACTTTTAGAGAATATTTCCCTGAACCTGACCCTGACGACAGATGGATTTGAAATACCTTCAGCTGTGAAGAAATAGAGAAAATCCAAGGCCTCACTGAAGAAGAGCAAGATCAACTTGTGGATCTGTCCAGCTGTGGTACGATGATAAACATTTTCATCGGTGATAAAATTACAGACTTCTGGGCATCAGCACACAAGGGCTACAAGAAACTTGGCAATAAGGCAATGAAAAAGATCCTTCCATTTGCAACCACATATTGGTTGAGCAAGCATTTTGCTACATGTGTTTCATGAAAAACAAATATAGGAATCGGCTCAACATGCGGTCGGATTTCAGAGTGAAAGTTTCAAGTTTGGAACCTAATATTTCAGAAATAATGGACTCAAAGGTCAGACTGAACTCATCTTATTAAAAACTGAAAATTAAAACTGACTATATACTGATTGAGTACTCTGTTGTAACCATATTTTTTCAAATAAATACAACCTTGTATGAAATTAGTGTTTTCTTATTTTTCACACGTGTCTACTCAATGCAATCTCAAGTGTAGTATGTTTGAAAGACCAATATACTAAGTTTTAATTTTTTCCTGTCATTTTCCGTTCATACTCAATTTTTATTTTTTAAGGGGTTAGTTATACTAAACACCCAGATTTGAAGACAAAGATTTTGAGCAATAATCAAAAATTGAACAATAACAATGATGGGTAAATTGAAAAAGTTTTAAGCTCAATATTTTTTCAATAATAAATATGTCAATGTTTTTTCTAAGTACCAAAAATAGAAAACGTATAAAAAGACTCTTAATTTGGCTTTTTTAGGTACTTGTTACTGTGATATGACAAGGTACCAATCATGCTTGATGAGGGGGTCCTCCAGAAAAATTTTGTTGGGAACCCCTGACATAGACAAACAGACTCATCAATACAGAAGGTACAGAAGATGAAAACAGGCCAACATAGATAGCTGGAGTAGCTCCAGTAGTGACGATGATACGAGTTACAGTGACAACACTGACATAACACAGACACACAAAATATACATAATATGAAACATGTAAAACATGCACAACTATTCATGTGAACATTAATCAAAAATTGTGATGTATATGAACCACGGACCTTGCCGTTGGTGGGGAGGCTTGCGTGCCTCAGCGATACAGATAGCCATACCATAGGTGCAACCAAAACGGAGGGGTATCTGTTGAGAGGCCAGACAAACGTGTGGTTCCTGAAGAGGGGCAGCAGACTTTTCAGTAGTTGCAGGGGCAACAGTCTGGATGATTGACTGATCTGGCCTTGTAACACTAACCAAAACGGCCTTGCTGTGCTGGTACTGCGAACGGCTGAAAGCAAGGGGAAACTACGGCCGTAATTTTTCCCGAGGGCATGCAGCTTTACTGTATGGTTAAATGATGATGGTGTCCTCTTGGGTAAAATATTCCGGACGTAAAATAGTCCCCAATTTGGATCTATGGGCGGGGACTACTCAAGAGGACGTCGTTATCAGAAGAAAGAAAACTGGTGTTCTGCGGATCGGAGTGTTGAATGTCAGATCCCTTAATCAGGCAGATAGGTTAGAAAATTTAATAAGGAAAATGGATAGGTTAAAGTTAGATATAGTGGCAATTAGTGAAGTTCAGTGGCAGGAGGAACAAGACTTTTGGTCAGGTGACTACAGGGTTATAAGCACAAAATCAAATAGGGGTAATGCAGGAGTAGGTTTAATAATAAATAAAAAAATAGGAATGCAGGTAAGCTATTACAAACAGCATAGTGAACACATTGTTGTGGCCAAGATAGACACGAAGCCCACGCCTACTACAGTAGTACAAGTTTATATGCCAACTAGCTCTGCAGATGACGAAGAAATTGAAGAAATGTATGATGAAATAAAATAAATTATTCAGATAGTGAAGGGAGATGAAAATTTAATAGTCATGGGTGACTGGAATTCGGTAGTAGGGAGAGAAGGAAATGTAGTAGGTGAATATGGATTGGGGCTAAGAAATGAAAGAGGAAGCCGCCTGGTAGAATTTTGCACAGAGCACAACCTAATCATAGCTAACACTTGGTTCAAGAATCATAAAAGAAGGCTGTATACATGGAAGAAGCCTGGAGATACTGACAGATTTCAGATAGATTATATAATGGTAAGACAGAGATTTAGGAACCAGGTTTTAAATTGTAAGACATTTCCAGGAGCAGATGTGGACTCTGACCACAATCTATTGGTTATTAACTGTAGATTAAAACTGAAGAAACTGCAAAAAGGTGGGAATTTAAGGAGATGGGACCTGGATAAACTGACTAAACCAGAGGTTGTACAGAGTTTCAGGGAGAGCGTAAGGGAACAAATGGCAGGAATGGGGGAAAGAAATACAGTAGAAGAAGAATGGGTAGCTTTGAGGGATGAAGTAGTGAAGGCAGCAGAGGATCAAGTAGGTAAAAAGACGAGGGCTAGTAGAAATCCTTGGGTAACAGAAGAAATATTGAATTTTATTGATGAAAGGAGAAAATATAAAAATACAGTAAATGAAGCAGGTAAAAAGGAATACAATCATCTCAAAAATGAGATCGACAGGAAGTACAAAATGGCTAAGCAGGGATGGCTAGAGGACAAATGTAAGGATGTAGAGGCGCATGTCACTAGGGGTAAGATAGATATTGCCTACAGGAAAATTAAAGAGACCTTTGGAGCAAAGAGAACCACTTGTATGAATATCAAGAGCTCAGATGGAAACCCAGTTCTAAGCAAAGAAGGGAAAGCAGAAAGGTGGAAGGAGTATATAGAGGGTCTATACAGGGGCGATGTACTTGAGGACAATATTATGGAAATGAAAGAGGAGGTAGATGAAGATGCAATGGGAGATATGATACTACGTGAAGAGTTTGACAGAGCACTGAAAGACCTGAGTCGAAACAAGGCCACGGGAGTAGACAACATTCCATTAGAACTACTGACAGCCTTGGGATAGCCAGTCCTGACAAAACTCTACCATCTGGTGAGCAAGATGTATGAGACAGGCGAAATACCCTCAGACTTCAAGAAGAATATAATAATTCCAATCCCAAAGAAAGCAGGTGTTGACAGATGTGAAAATTACCGAACAATCAGTTTAATAAGTCACGGCTGCAAAATACTAACGCGAATTCTTTACAGACAAATGGAAAAACTAATAGAAGCTGACCTTGGGGAAGATCAGTTTGGATTCCATAGAAATATTGGAACACATGAGGCAATACTGACCCTACGGCTTATCTTAGAAGCTAGATTAAGGAAAGGCAAACCTACGTTTCTAGCATTTGTAGACTTAGAGAAAGCTTTTAACAATGTTGACTGGAATACTATCTTTCAAATTCTGAAGGTGGCAGGGGTAAAATATAGGGAGCAAAAGGCTATTTACAATTTGTATAGAAACCAAATGGCAGTTATAAGAGTTGAGAGGCATGAAAGGGAAGCAGTGGTTGGGAAGGGAGTGAGACAGGGTTGTAGCCTCTCCACGATGTTATTCAATCTGTATATTGAGCAAGCAGTCGAATTAAGTCGGGTGATGTTGAGGGAATTAGATTAGGAAATGAGACACTTAAAGTAGTATAGGAGTTTTGCTATTTGGGGAGCAAAATAACTGATGATGGTCGAAGTAGAGAGGATATAAAATGTAGACTGGCAATGGGAATGAAAGCGTTTCTGAAGAAGAGAAATTTGTTAACATCAAGTATAGATTTAAGTGTCAGGAAGTCGTTTCTGAAAGTATTTGTATGGAGTGTAGCCATGTATGGAAGTGAAACATGGACAATAAATAGTTTGGACAAGAAGAGAATAGAAGCTTTCGAAATGTGGTGCTACAGAAGAATGCTGAAGTTTAGATGGGTAGATCACATAACTAATGAGGAGGTGTTGAATAGGATTGGGGAGAAGAGAAGTTTGTGGCACAACTTGACTAGAAGAAGGGATCGGTTGGTAGGACATGTTCTGAGGCATCAAGGAATCACCAATTTAGTATTGGAGCTCTCCTGCAAACCTTGCAGAACTAGCACTCCTGGAAGAAAGGATATTGTGAAAGTTTCATATCAGTGCACATTCCACTGCAGAGTGAAAATTTCATTCTGGAAACATCCTCCAGGCTGTGGCTAAGCCATGTCTCTGCAATATCCTTTCTTTCAGGAGTGCTAGTTCTGCAAGGTTTGCAGGAGAGCTTCTGTAAAGTTTGGAAGGTAGGAAGCAAGGTACTGGCAGAATTAAAGTTGTGAGGACGGGGCGCGAGTTGTGCTTGGGTAGCTCAGTTGGTAGAGCACTTGCCCCCGAAAGGCAAAGGTCCCGAGTTCGAGTCTCGGTCCGGCCCACAGTTTTAATCTGCCAGGAAGTTTCAGCTCTCATTTGTTTCAAACTCCTCTGAGGCTCTCCCACAATGCTGCAGGCCTAACGCGACTGGTAGGAAGTCTGCAGAGGAGAATCACTGCCGTAAGTTAGATGAAATTCATTTGCTTTCAGTAGCATAAATCTGATTAGACTATCTTTGATAAATTAAAACCATGACAAATATCATAACATGATCCTGGATCTTTTTAGAAAAGTTTCTGTAAACTTTGTTGGAGACAGTTTACTCAGTCTCTAGGTATTGTCATAGGCATAATTCTTTTTTCCTCGTGGGTCATGAGTTGTGAAATGAGGTATTAAAATTTTGTGGTACTAATTGCTTCAAATAGTTTTTCCCAACACAACATGAAAAAATAACAAGAAGAGACAAACTCTTTATTCATATGAGCAAATAGCTGCTGCATTGCTATGTTGGGGTCATTCACCCTTTGACGTTGCAAACAGTCAGACATCAGGTTCAAACAGGTAGCCTACACAGCAAAGCCAAAGGAGCTATTAAAGCAGATGACAGCCAGTTGGTTTTGCCATCTGCCAGGGCAGCAGACAACAGCTACAAGAGGTCATAGGTACTGCAGACCTAGTTGCCTCTTCAGGGTCATGTCAAATGAAATAGATATGGCCGTTCTCTGGCACCTTTACGGTATGAAGGCACTACCTGATTTATGCTTGGCACTTCATTCCTAACGAGTTCTCTGGACCTGGTGCGAACCACATTAGCAGCTCATCAGTCAAAGTCACACTAAGGAATCAGCAGGATCTTTGATGCTGTATGATTGTTGTCGTGGCAGTCCAGAGACTGGTTTGATGCAGCTCTCCATGCTACTCTATCCTGTGCAAGGTTCTTCATCTCCCAGTACCTACTGCAACCTACGTCCTTCTGAATCTGTTTAGTGTATTCATTTCTTGGTGTCCCTCTACGATTTTTACCCTCCACGCTGCCCTCCAATACTAAATTAGTGATTCCTTGATGACTCAATTACGCCCTACCAACCGATCCCTTCTTCTAGTCAAGTTGTGCCACAAATTTCTCTTCTCTCTAATTCTATTCAATACCTCCTCATTAGTTATGTGATCTACCCACCTAAACTTCAGTATTCTTCTGTAGCACCACATTTCAAAAGCTTCTACTCTGCTTGTCTAAACTATTTATCGTCCAAGTTTCACTTCCATACATGGCTACAATCCATACAAATACTTTCAGAAACGACTTCCTGACACTTAAATCTATACATGTTGTTAACAAATTTCTCTTCTTCAGAAACGCTTTCATTCCCATTGGCAGTCTACATTTTATATCCTCTCTACTTCGACCATCATCAGTTATTTTGCTCCCCAAATAGCAAAACTCATTTACTACTTTAAGTGTCTCATTTCCTAGTCTAATTCCCACAGCATCACCCAATTTAATTTGACTACATTCCAATATCCTCATTTTGCTTTTGTTGATGTTCATCTTATATCCTCCTTTCAAGACACTATCCATTCCGTTCAGCTGCTCTTCCAAGTCCTTTGCTGTCTCTGACAAAATTACATTGTCATCGGCAAACCTCAAAGTTTTTATTTCTTCTCCATGGATTTTAATTCCTACTCTGAATTTTTCTTTTGTTTCCTTTACTGCTTGCTCAATATACAGATTGAATAACATCAGGGATAGGCTACAAACCTGTCTCACTCCCTTCCCAACCACTGCTTCCCTTTCATGCCCCTCGACTCTTATAACTGCCATCTGGTTTCTGTACAAATTGTAAATAGCCTTTCACTCCCTGTATTTTACCCCTGCCACCTTCAGAATTTGAAAGAGAGTATTCCAATCAAAATTGTCAAAAGCTTTCTCCAAGTCTACAAATGCTAGAAACGTAGGTTTGCCTTTCCTTAATCAATTTTCTAATATAAGTCATAGGGTCAGTATTGCCTCACGTGTTCCAACATTTCTACGGAATCCAAACTGATCTTCCCCAAGGTCGGCTTCTACCAGTTTTTCCATTCATCTGTAAAGAATTCGTGTTAGTATTTTGCAGCCATGGCTTATTAAACTGATTGTTTGGTAATTTTCACAACTGTCAACACCTGCTTTCTTTGGGATTGGAATTATTATATTTTTTGTGGCGGCGTTCGTAGCGACAAACACTTCGCTGTAGAAACGGCTTACGAAATCACCGCCACACTTTTAATAGCGGGCCGACCGGTCCGCTGGAACAGTGAACAGAAAGATGAAAACCCAAACACTCTGATTAAATAAAAGTCGGTACTTATCTTTATTAACGAAGATACAGAAACAGAGTAGTGAACTCCGTGTCTACAGAATCTGTCTAGTTCGAGTCGGAGCGGCTAGGTCAGCGTCGGCTGACGACAAACAACAACTCTGCTGCGATGAACACACAACTGACTAGCAAGTACACAAATCGGTGGCGAGTATACAACTGAGCGGCGAATACAGAACTGTCCTAGCACTCGCGACTCCAGCGCTTAAGAAGCCCGAAGCCAGCGGTGGCGCGCGCAGACTTCCGGCGATTTCCTGTATCGCTTGCGCTGCTTATGCGGACGGCGTCCGGACTTTGATGCTGCCAACCTTTTGGCAACGGGCTCGGTTGGCATTACTGGCTAGGATATAACAATATTCTTCTTGAAGTCTGAGGGTATTTTGCCTGTCTCATACATCTTGCTCACTAGGTGGTAGAGTTTTGTTAGGCCTGGCTCTCCCAAGGCTGTCAGTAGTTCTAATGGAATGTTGTCTACTCCCGATGCCTCTTTCAGTGCTCTGTCAAACTCTTCACACAGTATCATATCTCCCATTTCATCTTCATCTACATTCTCTTCCATTTCTATAATATTGTCCTCAAGAACATCGCCCTTGTATAGACCCTCTATATACTCCTTCCACCTTTCTGCTTTCCCTTCTTTGCTTAGAACTAGGTTTCCATCTGAGCTCTTGATATTCATGCAAGTGGTTCTTTTTTCTTCAAAGGCCTCTTTAATTTTCCTATAGGCAGTTTCTATCTTACCCCTAGTGATATGCGCCTCTACATCCTTACATTTGTCCTCTAGCCATCCCTGCTTAGCCACTTTGTACTTCCTGTCGATCTCATTTTTGAGATGATTGTATTCCTTTTTACCTGCTTCATTTACTGTATTTTTATAGTTTCTCCTTTCATCAATAAAATTCAATATCTCTTCTGTTACCCAAGGACTTCTATTAGCCCTCGTCTTTTTACCTACTTGATCCTCTGCTACCTTCACTATTTCGTCTCTCAAAGCTACCCATTCTTCTTCTACTGTATTTCTTCCTCTCATTCTTGTCAATCATTCCCTAATGCTCTGCCTTAAGCTCTCTACAACCTCTGGTTCTTTCATTTTATCCAGTTCCCATCTTCTGAAATTCCCACCTTTTTGCAGTTTCTTCAGTTTTAGTCTACAGTCCACATGTCTTACAATTTAAAACCTGGTTCCTAAATCTCTGTCTTACCATTATATAATCTATCTGAAACCTGTCAGTACCTCCAGGCTTCTTCCATGTATACAATCTTCTTTTATGATTCTTGAACCAAGTGTTAGCTATGATTAGGTTGTGCTCTGTGCAAAATTCTACTAGGAGGCTTCCTCTTTCATTCCTTACTCCCATTCCATATTCACCTACTATGTTTCCTTCTCTTCCTTTTCCTACTATCAAGTTCCAATCACCCATGACTTTCATCTCCCTTCACTATTGGAATAAATTCTTTTATCTCATCATACATTTCATCAATCTCTTCGTCGTCTGCGGAGCTAGTTGGTATATAAACTTGTACTACTGTAGTAGGGGTGGGCTTTGTATCTATGATGCTGTATATCAGCCAGCAATATCTTTTGCATGGAGAGGCCAGTGACATCATCAGGCTTTGGCAAGATATGGCCTTTGTGCTGGAGACATGAGCAGTATTTGGTATTGGCCATCATAGTGCTTCATCTCATTAATTTTTTTATTCCAAAGTGAAAAAGCAATTAACTTTGATATTTCTTTGGGCTGTCCACCCAAGAAGAGTTATTGTACCATTCAAGTTCAGCTCTGAGTTAACCATGTGTGTGTATTGTGTATTGAACCAGGGACCTGGAAACATCAGAGAGGCTTCGCCCCGCCATAGCCCTCAGAGGTTCACAACCCCACAATAGGCCACAGCAGTCCACTTGCCCCACTGCTGTCCCACACCAAACCCAGGGTTATTTTGTGTAGTTCAGCTCCCACTGGACCCTCCTCCCCCCTTCACCCCCCCTTACCCCCAGGAACATCTATACCAGATGAGTGTAACCCCAAATGTTTGCATGGTAGAGTAATTATGGTGTAGGTGTACGTGGAGAAAGTGTTTGCGCAGCAATCATTGACATAGTGTAACAGAGGCAGATGGAAAACCATCTTAAAAACAATCCACAGGCTGCTTGGCACAGCGAACCTCAACACTAAACTGCCAGGCAGATTCGTACCAGGGTCCAGCACACCCTCCCGCATAGCAAGCAACATGTTTGACTGCGCGGCTAGCTGGGCGGGCAACTTAACCATGTACTGTCAATGTAAAACACACTCCAAGGAGGAGATTTGAGGGCATGTGTTTACAACCAAACTTTTTCTGATTTCTTACCTGGGCTGTGTTCTTACTGTGCCTCCAGTGGTGCAGTATGAGTCTGCTGTAGATGAGGTGTTTTTTGTTGAACTCAGTTTTTCACATCCCAGGTTGATGGTGTTTTCTCATACATAATTTCCAGGTTTTGAGTAAACTGTTATTTATTTTCTGTTCCAGCATGGCTGAGCCATAGACAGTACTGCCCAAGCATTACTTATGAATTGCACACCCATTGTTCCAGCCATTTGGCAAAAAGGTCATGCTGTGGACAATTTATGTTGGCATGGCTTCAATTGCTTTTCCTGGCACATGGTATCACAGGTGATATTCAGCAGTGAACACTCTTTTGGCCTATGCACAGGCACCAAAATGTACTATTTACTGCAGCAGCTCAACCCAGAGACTGAGTTGCATGCCCTTCCAAATAAATGAATAAAGTCATCCTTATCAGACTATTCTGAGTTTCAAGTGCACATCTGCAGCTGTCCATCACAAGTTTTTCAGCTGCCCTAAGCTCAGTGGACAATTGTATAGGGAATGGAAATCAAAGTTACAGTGTCTATTTGGAAACTGCCTTTTTCAGTGTGTGAATACCCCAATGCACACAATCAGATGCTGCGTCCTTAGCTCAGTATGAGATTGTTATCTGATATCATCCTTGTCCATTTGCCTGAAGAACGACTCCACAATGATCTCCTTAAGCTTAAGGACCCTTCATTAGACATGTCTTCTCATCATTAGGGTTTATGAGAAATCTATTTGATACTCAGCAGTGTTGTGGATACCCCTTTAGGTGTTTGCTGCCTAACTGAATCACTGGACACAGCCTTGCTCTAGGCCTCCACACCAGCCCGATTCTCTCGTTATTTATTTTATTTTATTTTATTTGAGATACATATTCCATAGATCCAGTATGGCATGATTATTCATGGATGTGGAACGAGTCAAAGCAGATACAATATAGATATCATACAGACAATACATACTGGTGTATTACACATGGTAGATGAATGATTCAAAACTGGTACAATACAATAATATAACCAAGACAATAATATACCTGCCAACATCGCAAGCTGAGGAGAAAGAGAAAGCATAAGTGGATACTGAAAGGGTAACACAGTACATAGAGGAAGATGAAAATCTAATAGTCATAGGGGACTGCAGTCATAGGGGAAGGAGTAGAAGAAAAGGTTGTAGGAGAATATGGGCTTGTGACAAGGAATGAGAGAGTTCTCTAATAAATTTCAACTAGTAATAGCCAATACTCTGTTCAAGAATCACAATAGGAGGAGGTATACTTGGAAAAGGCCAGGTGATATGGGAAGATTTCAATTTGATTACATCATGGTCAGACAGAGATTCTGAAATCAGATACTGTATTGTAAGGCATACCCAGAGGCAGGTATAGACTCAGATCACAATGTAGTAGTGTTGAAGAGTGAGCTGAAGTTTAAGACATTACGAAGAATCAACACACAAAGAAGTGGGATACGGAAATACTAAGGAATGATGAGATATGCTTGAAGTTCTCTAAAGCTATAGGTACAGCAATAAGGAATAGCTCAGTAGGCATTACAGTTGAAGAGGATGGACATCTCTAAAAAAAAGGCCATCACAGAAGTTGTATACAAAGACATAGATACAAGGAAGTTAATTGTGAAGAAACTGTGGGTAATAGAAGAAATACTTCAGTTGATCGATGAGAGGAGAAAGTACAAAAATGTTGCAGGAAACTCAGGAATACAGTAATACATGTCACTGAAGACTGAAATAAACAGAAAGTGCAGGGAAGCTAAAATGAAATGGCTGCATGAAAAATGTGAAGAAATAAAAAAAGAACTATTGTCGGAAGGGTGACTTAGCATACAGGAAAGTCAAAACAACCTCTGGTGACATTAAAAGCAAGGGTGGTAACATAAAGAATGCAACAGGAATTTCACTTTTAAATGCAGAGGAAAGAGCAGACAGATGGAAAGAATACACTGAAAGCCTCAAGGAGGGGGAGATTTGTCTCATGTAATAGAAGAAGAAACAGGAGTTGATTAAGAACAGGTAGGGAACCCAGCATTAGAATCAGAATTTGAAAGAGCTTTGGAGCACTTAAGATCAAATAAGGCAGAAGGGATAGATAACATTCCATCAGAATTTTTAAAATCACTGAGGGAAGAGGCAACAAAACGACTATTCATGTTGGTGTGTGGAATGTATGAGTCTGGTGACATACCATCTGACCTTCAGAAAAATATCATCCACACAATTCTGAAGACTGCAGGAACTGACAAGTGCAAGAATTATTGCACAATCAGTTTAGTAGCTTATGCATCCAAGTTGCTGACAAGAATAATATACTGAAGAATGGAAAAGAAAATTGAGGATGTGCTACATGATGATCAGTTTGGCTTTAGAAAAGGTAAATGCAAGAGGGAGGAAATTCTAACATTGTGGTTGACAATTGAAGCAAAACTAAAGAAAAATCAAGACACGTTCATAGGATTTATCAACATGGAAAAAGCATTTGACAATGTAAAATGGCACAGGATGATCAAAATTCTGAGAAAAATAGTGGTAAGATATAGGGAGGGATGGGTAATATACAATATGTACAAAAGCCAAGAGGGAATAATAAGAGTGGATGACCAAAGAATAAAGTGCTCGGATTAAGAAGGGTATAAGACAGGGATGTAGTCTTTCACCCGTACTGTTCAATCTGTGCATCATAGAAACGATGATTGAAATAAAAGAAAGGTTCAGGCGAGGAATTAAAATTCAAGGTGAAAGGATATCAATGATATGATTTGCTGATGACATTGCTATCCTGAGTGAAAGTGAAGAAGTTAAATGATCTGCTGAATGGAATGAACAATCTAATGATCACAGAATATGGGCTCAGAGCAAATTGAAGAAAGACGAAAGTAATGAAGAGTAGCAGAAAGGAGAAAAGAGAGAATGGTCACAAAGTAGGTGATTTTAAGGAATACTGCAACCTAGGCAGTAAAACAACCCATGACAAATGGAGCAGGGAGGACATCAAAAGCAGACTAGCAATGGCAAAAAGCACATTACTGGCCAAGAGAAGTCTACTAGTAACAAACATAGGCCTTAATTTGAGGAAGAAATTTCTGAGAATGTATGTCTGGAGTGGAGCATTGTACTTATACGTTAGAGAAAATGGACTGTGGGCAAACTGGAACAGAAGAGAATTGAAGCATTTGAGATGTTGTGCAACAGATGAATGTTGAAAATTAAGTGGACTGATAAGATAAGGGATGAGGAGGTTCTGCATAGAATCAGAGATGAAAGGACTATGTGGAAAACACTGATAAGAAAAAGGGACAGGATGATAGGATATCTGTTAAGATATGAGGAAATGAATTCCATGGTACTAGAGAGAGCTGTAGAGGGTAAAAACTGTAGAGGAAGACAGAGATTGAAATAGATCCAGCAAATAATTGAGGACGTAAGTTGCAGGTGCTGCTCTATCTTGATTCCAGTCCCTAAAACTTAGTGGACCATTCCCATCATCACCATGGAAAAACTAAATGATTCACTAAGAGCTTGTGGAGACTTCAAAACCATGAGTAATGCCCAATCTGTCACTGGTACCTAACCTATGTCTAAAGTAGAAGACATCATCATGTGCCTCACTGATGCAAAAATTGATTTGCACAATGCATACCACCTACTCCCACTAGATGAGGCATCAAAAAGTATATTGGTCATCAGTACTGCACTTTGCCTTTTCCATTATAATTGGTTCCCCTTTGGCATTGTCACCACACTGGCGATCTTTCAGTGCTGCCTAGAGCATCTTACACGAGAGGTGCCAGGGGCAGCCAGTTACTTTGATGACATTATTGTTAGTGATAAAAATGTTCAGTACTTAGCCACCTACATCAATTCTGTAGCTGATCATAAACCTCTTTTGCCACTGTTCAAGGTCAACTCCAACATTCCAACCACAACAACGTGTTGCTCCAGTGATGGGTATTGTTCATGTCGGGGTACACTTACCACATACAGTATAGATCCACGGGTCAACATGCCAATGCCAATATCCTCTCAGGGCTACCCCATGGACAAATCTGGAGTATGACTTGGCCCCAGATCTCTATTTCCACATGGATACCAAAGCAGAAGAAGCAGTGGCCAACTTCCCCTTTGATTCGGTAGTCATCACCTGCCTATCTTTAGGGAACCTAGTCATCTGGGAACTAATTCAATTAGTAGACCAGAAACAATTGCACCACCCCAAGCTCAAATGTTGTCAAAATGAATTATCAATTATCACTGGTGTCTTACTGTTGCTGGGGGACAGTGGTCACACCTCAATGGGATTTCACAAGCCCACAGACAGTGCATCCTGACACTTCCCCACAAATGTCCTGAGCAAATGACTGGCTCTCCAATCAAGCAAGGTGACACAGTGGTTAGCGCACTGGACTCGCATTTGGGAGGATGATAGTTCAAACCCCTGTCCAGCCATCGAGATTTATGTTTTCTGTGATTTCTCTAAACTGCTCTAGGCAAATGCTGGGATGGTTCCTTTGAAAGGGCATAGCTGATTTCCTTCCCCAACCTCGACACAATGTGAGCTTGTGGTCTGTCCCTAATGACCTTGATGTCAACAAATTGTTAAGCTCAACCTTCCTTTTTTTTTGCTCACCAACATGTGTATTGGAGAGATATTGACAATGATATTATTAAAATGGCTGCAGCAGCACCACCTGTTGGAGTAAACAGGTACCTCCAGTTTGGAGACATTTTTCTGGGCATATTCATCACCACCATGGTCTTGTCTCAAACTTAGACTCTGCAAGCCCTTTGTTGTGATACTCCTGGATAATTGTCATTGATGTAGGCAGCAGTTTCCTACATGTGCCTTGAGTGTCTTTGACATCCTTGGTGAAAACAACTGAAGCAGTAGTTTACATTTTTTCCATTGAGGGTTCCCCAGAGACCATTGTCACAGATAATGGTCCTAAGTTTATGTCTGCTGAATTTGGCACTTTTTGTTCAGAAAACAGCATCACCTAGGTGCACGTGACACCCTTTCATCCAACATCCATCGATCTTGTGAAAATGTTTGTCCACATGTTCAAGACACAAATGGCCAAGCTGCACCAGTGCCATATGTTGGATGCTCACATTGTTCATACCCTACCACCACTCCTCCACACAAGATGGGTCTAGTCCAACCAAATAACTGCATGGAAAGCTATATTGGTTGCTACTCTTGATGATTCCCCCAACTGTTCTTCATAACCTGTCCTGGTGATTGAGCCACCGTCCCTACAGGGTGCTCATCTTATCTAAAGTGGCCAACTCTAGATGCTGGCAGTTACAAAACATCTGTTGGAGTGGGCAATGGTTGAAATGCAACTTCAAGATGGTTCCAGATACAGCAAACACAGCAACCAGGTGCACCCTCACAGTACACTGACCCCTCTGACTGAAAATCCTCCACAATTTTTTGTTCCATAGTCAGACACCTTGACACCCAGGACCATTGACAGCACCCTCTAGGTGCCACTACAACAGGCTATGTAGTCTCTGAATGCTGATGAGTTTAGCCAAAGTTACCACTCCAGAAGATGTTGCACATCTGCCTGTCCAGCAGGCAGCAGCCACAAGAGGTCACTGTCCCCACAGAGCTATTTGCCTCCATGATTTCACATGGCCTCAAATAGACCTGGCTGTATCCTGGTGCCTTGACAGTATTTATGTAGCACCTGATCTGAACCAGGCAGTTCAGTCCTAACAAGTTCTCTGTGTCAGGTGCCCACCACAGTAGTGGCTCATCAGAGTCTCACTAAGAAACCAATAGGATCTCAGAAGCTGCATCCAACCAGCAACATCCTCTGCATGGAGCAGCCAGCACGATCACCAGGTTTCACCAAGACATGGCCTCCACACCGGGCACAATACACGGTGGCCTTATGACCTTATAATACATGTGTGGACTTTGGTATTGACTGTCACAGTGCTTTTTTTATCAACATTTTCATTCCAAACTGAGCAGAGCAACTAATTTTGATATTTCTCAGAGCTGTCAGCCCAACATAACAGTTATTGTGCCATTCAGCTGCAACTCTGACTTAACCACATACTACCATTGTAAAAGCTTACTCCAGTGAGGAGATTTAAGTTCATATTCTTACCTGGGATGTATTCTTATGGCTCCTCCAGCAGCAAAGTACATATGACATCAAAGATCATCAAATTAACCCGAAGTGTGTCAAGAAGATAAGCAATGGCTGAATTAGCATTATTTGCTTATCTAATTTGTGAGCTTATTATTCTTGCCTCTTGGAGTTCTTATGAAGCTTTTTTTAAAAATGTATGTAGCAAAACAATGATTAGGCCTAGGCAAAGTTTTGTATTATAAGGTGATAAGGCCACCGTGTATTGTCTGCTACGGTGCAGTGATTAGTGTTGTTTGGACAACAATTACTCATATGATCCTTAACCACATGCTAATGCATATTTGGATGATTTGAACGTACACAAGGAGTTCTGTTAGCTCCTAAATAAAGAAGGATGTTAGGGTTTAATGTCTAATAGATGATGAGGTCATTAGACATGAAACATGAGCTTGGGCTGGATAGGAACTGGAAATGAAATTGGCTGTGTCTGAAAGGAACCAGCCATGAATTTGTATTAAGAAATTAGAGAAATCACAAAAAGTAAAATGTGGATTACTTCACAGGATTTTGTGTCCCACTCCTTAAGAATGGATAGTATTTTAATCAGTGTATCAATTTGTTCAACTGTACACTCCTGCTGTGAATAGCAGAATACTTGGGTCTTTTGTGAAATTCATCTAGTACACACACACACACACACACACACACACACACACACACACACACACATTTACAAAAAAAAAAAATTTTTTAATTCATGAATTTGGCCAGCTATGGACCCCATACAACTTAAGACTTACGGTGTTTCTTTTTCTTCCATTCTTCCCAGTACTACTTCATTTTCTCACCAACTGCTCATCTGTCCACACTCTCTTGGGTTGAGGTTTTGGCTCATCTTCTTCATAGTTTGCGTTTTCTATCAGTAGCCTGAAATGATTCCTGTCACGTATTATTTCTTCTGTAACACCTACTTCGTTGCCGTCTTTCTTTACTGCTTCTATCCATCCTACAGTTTTTTTCAGCTTACTAACATAATTAAAAATTTTCTTTGTAATCCGTGTTTCTTCCATTCTTTTTAAATGTCCATAAAATTTTATCCGTTTCTTCCTCATTGTATCTGTGATATTTTCTGTATTTTTGTATAAGTCTTCATTTCTCATTTTAATCCACCTATTTTCCTTGTTTTTCTCAGGACCTGGAGTTTTTCTTAGTATTTTTCTCTCTTTTTTTTCTAGTTCTCTTAATTCACCTTTCTTATTCAATGTTAGGCACTCTGATCCATATGTTGCTTGTGTTCTAATAACTGAATTATAATGTCTAATCTTTGCTTGTATGGATATAGATTTCTTATTGTAGTAGTTTTGTGTTAATTTATATGCAAATTCTAACTTTTTAAGTCTTTCTTTATTTGTTGTGTTATCCAGTCCACTGGCTTGGATCCACTCCCCCAGGTATCTGAATCTATCAACTCTTTTAATTTTTTCATAATTTGTTTTCATAAACTTTTCTGTATTATGTTTTTGTTCTATATACTCGGTTTTTTCATAGGATATTTTTAGCCCAGTCTTTTCAGCAATCCCGTGTAACAGATCAAGCATAACTGTTGCGTCTGTTCGGTTCTCAGTTATCAATACCATATCATCCACAAAGACTAAACATTTCACTTCAAATTTGTTCTTTCCTTGGGCCATGCTTATACCCTTTGTGCCTCTGTTTTTTAATGTGCTTTCCCACATTATTACTATTTCATCTAAAACCAAGATAAGAGAATTGGGGACAGTCCATCTCCTTATTGAATGCCTATTTTGATTTTGAATGGTTCAGAAATTTCGAATTGAAACTTAATTCTTGATGTTGTATCTGTGAGTGTTTGTTCAACAAGTCTTCTGGTGTTTTCATCTATCCCTGATTCATAAAGTATCTGGAATAGTGTTTGTCTGTCCACTGAGTCGTACACCTTCTTGAAGTCCATGAAAGTAACTACTGTATTTTTATTTTGTATAGCTCTCACTCTCAAAATTGTTTTTAAATTAAGAATCTGTTCTGCACATGATCTACCTTTTCTAAATCCTGCTTGATAATCTCCCATATTAGGTCCTGCTTGTTCCTCTATTCTATTTAAAAGTGCTTTAGAAAGTATTTTGTATGTCACTGGTAACAAGGATCTGCCCCAGTAGTTGTTGGTGTCTGTTTTATCTCCTTTTTTATGGAGAGGATGGATCAATGATTGTTTCCAGTCACTGGGTATGATTCCTTTTGTCCACATGTCTTTAATTACTTTGTGAGTTTTCTGCCATGCGGATAAGCCCCCTAGTTTCCACATTTCTGCTACTATCCCATCCTCTCCTGGTGCTTTGTTATTCTTCAATGCTTTGATAATCTTTTCTATTTCTTCTACTGTAGGTGGTTATACACATACACATATATATACATATCTGCTGAAACACCAGAATAAATGCACCTGATGACTCTTAGGAGAGACACCTGGTAAACATATTTTCAAGCAGATATTATTTCAGTCTGTGTTTGAAGTTAATTTTATTATCTATTAAATACTTTACATCTGGTCAAAGATTTTTCAGCTGAATACCTACCTCACTGCTTTCTGTGCCACACAAAGATTTTGTGATGGGCAGTGTAAGTCATTCCCCATGCTAGTATTATATTTATGAATGATGTTGTTTCCAAGCTTTCACTGACTGGTGAAACAAATTTCATAATGGAACAAACTGTTGTCAGTATTCCCAACTATTTAAAGAGCTGTCTACATGAGGCTCTAGAGTAGACACCACATACTGTATTTATTGCACACTCCAGTTCAATGAACATATTTTCCTTGATGAGGAGTTACTGCACAATATGATGCCAGAAGACATCAGTGAATGGAAACAGGAAAGGTAATTTAATTTGCTGGCATTTTCATCTCCAAAATCTTATACTGTCTGTAACATGAAAGTTGCAGACCTTAGATTTGCAACATGTGATTTCCAGAAAATGTGATATTTTTATTGATTTACTCTCACATGTTATTTTTAATGTTAGTAGTTGTTGCCTGTCTCTTGCTTTGTCTGTGTTGAAGTCACTCTATTAGGCTTGATTATGATGCTTGCACTGTCAGCAAAGAAAAAAATTTCTGTTTCTTGCTTATATGATGATAGATAATTTATAAATAACAAGAACAAGAATAGAACCAATTCAATTACTGGGGTATAGCTGTACATATTTTTCCCCATTCTGAAGATGGTTCTTCATTGTGTACACTTTCTGTGTTTCTTAATGTGATACTCAGCACCCTTTTACCTAAAAATAATGAAAGCCAGTTACCAGCAAGATTTCTGATACCATAATATTCTAGTTTCTCTAGAACACTGTGGACTGCAATCAAATGCTTTTGCAAAGTCACGGAAAATATCAGTTGGCAATATTTTGTCATTTAAATTTTGTGTAATCTGATTTGTGAAAGTACTATGTTCTGTGGGGGGACCTTTTTGAAATTAAAATTAAGATTCACTCATGCATTTATTCACACAATGTACTCCATCAAGATTATTATTATTATTATTATTATTATTATTATTATTATTATTATTATCATCATCATCATCATCATCATCATCAACTCCATGATGAAGAAGAGCCTTGAGGGTTGTGGAACAAACCAAGTTACACATTAACAGGCAGACACACCACTTCTGTAAAGTATATTAACAACAACTTATGACCAACACTAATCCGCTAAAACTGATAATTATGGTTACCACTCTTACAATGTTTTATCTAGAACGAAATTTTCACTCTGCAATGGAGTGTGTGCTGATATGAAACTTCCTGGAAGATTAAAACTGTTTGGAAGGTAGGAGACAAGGTACTGGCAGAATTAAAGCTGTGAAGATGGGTCGTGAGTCATGCCTGGGTAGCTCAGTTGGTAGAGCACTTGCCTGCGAAAGACAAAGGTCCCGAGTTCGAGCCTTGGTCCGGCACACAGTTTTAATCTGCCAGGAAGTTTCAGTGTCTGTCTATGTTAGGAGAAAAGTAGATATTTTGAAAAATGCCACTGCTCCTCCTTTTATACTACTCAGCTGTTGTTATTATCTAATACCTCAAACAAAACATTTTAACTTTACACAGATTTCTATTAGGTGTCTGTATACTGGCAAATCAGG
Organism: Schistocerca cancellata; assembly: GCF_023864275.1. NCBI lineage: Eukaryota > Metazoa > Arthropoda > Insecta > Orthoptera > Acrididae > Schistocerca > Schistocerca cancellata. The sequence goes on along the minus strand of NC_064631.1, from coordinate 32,659,404 downwards.
ATCATTTGGTATAAGTATTAGTACTAGGCAGAATTTACATTCCTGAATGCTACTAGTCAGGTATATTGGAGGAGTGGCTAATGAGGTATTCTTTTACTGTGCGTGTACAGACAAAAAAATGATTACAATTTCAGAAATATTGGGTGATTTATTCAAGAGAAATAGATGCACAAATTGAGCATGTCAGTAATGTGTTGGTCCACCTCTGGCATTTATGCCAGCAGTTATTTGGCTTTGCATTGATTGGTAGAGTTTTTGGATATCCTTCTGCCAGATATCTTGCCAAATACTGCCCAACTGGTGTGGCAGATAGTGAAAATCCTGAACTGGTTGGAGGACACTGCCCATAATGCTCTAAACATTCTCAATTTTGGACAGACCCAGCAATGTTGCTGGCCAAAGTAGGATTTGATAAGCAGGAAGAGAGGCAGTAGGAATTCTTGCCCTGTGCAGGTAGGCATTATCTTGCTGAAATGTAAGCACAGGATAGCTTGCCATGAAAGGCAACAAAATGGGACATACAATATTGCCACCTTACCACTGTGCTGTAAGGGTGCTGTGGATGACAAGCAAAGCGGTTCTGCTATGAAACGAAATGGCACCTCAGACCAGCACTCCTGGTTGTCAGGCCTTACAGTGGGTAACAGATAGGATGGTATCCCACCACTGTCTGAGGCATCTCCTGACACATTTTCACTGGTCATCAGGGCTCAATTTGAAGCAGGACTCATCACCTGAAGACAGTTCTATTCCAGTCAATGAGATTCCAGGCCAAATGTGCCTGGCACCACTGCAATTAGTCTTGTTGGTTTACAGAGGTCAATGGTAGTCGATCTGAGAGATGCCATGAGCTCAGTGCCCTTTCTATGATCTGCATATTAATGTCTTTGTGGTGATTGAAGCACCTGTTGCACATTGAATCAATGCTAATGATGAATCCGTAGATGTGCAACAGTAGATGTGCAACCACTCCAAGTGAACAATTTTTTAGTAAAAGGCAACAGGAGGCAGAAATCCAAAAGATAAGCCCTGAAAAACGTTTGAAAACCAATCACCATAGTGTTCAGTGTGTAAGCAATAAGAGCATGGATCTTAAAATATGTTACCTTAACGTTCAAGGACTGAAAGATAAAGAACTTATCATAAATGAGTTTGGTCTTGATAACCAGTTTGATATTTTTTGTCTGAGTGAACACTGGGCTAATGAGAATGAACTTGCAGTTGCCAAATTTGACAATTTTAGTATAGTAAATAGCTACTGTAGGAAAGAGCACATTAGAGGTGGTGTGGCAATTTATTCCAACCAGTCACTCAATTGTACAATAACCAAACTAGGCCTAAATTCCTCGTGTGATGAACAGCACTTTGAGGTTACGGGTATAATCATTAATAGTCATAAGCTAATAGTAGTATCCATGTACAGATCACCAAAGGGAAGCATTAACATATTTTTAGAAAAAATGGACATGCTATTGAGTGAATTAAGTAATATTAAATGGCTACATTATGATATTGCAATAGGAGGTGATTTGAATGCTGATTTTGATGTTACTAAATGTAAGGGTAGTGTTGCAGATCTGGAAAACTTACTAAGACAATACAATTTATATCATGTTAATAACAGGCCCACAAGAAACAAAGCATGTTTAGATAACATCTTTGTAAACTTCAAGACCACTGAAAACACATGCGAAGTTGTAGTGTTCCCATTCTCTGACCATGACTCCGTATCTCTAAATTATGCAAGTAAAATTCCCCTCAATAGGAGCAATGCAAACAGACCTGTCCCAACAGTTGTGATTACCAGACGCATAACTGAGGATAAAATTAACACATTTTGTAATTCCCTTGCTGACAGAGACTGGTTTGGCCATTGTAGTGTCGATGGACATTACACATCAAGTAATGACCTGCCAGCCAAAATAATATTTGATAGATTTTTTAATGCATTCTTGACCCTATTTAACCATAGTATTCCCATAAAGAAAATCAAAATAATGGACAGCAGCCACAAATCCAGATCTCAAAACAGACAAAATATATGGTACAATAAACAGCTGACAGATCTAAAGAAACAAGTATTGTTACTGTACAACATATACAATAGTATGAAGTCTGACTGTGCCAAATCAGCCTATGTGGAATGCAGGAATGAATACAAAAAAGCCATCCTGCAAGCCAAAAAAACCTACAATGCCAACAGCATACATAATTCCACCAATAAATGCAAAACCGCTTGGAAAGTAATTAACAGTGCTGACAGAGATACTAAAAAAGACAAAATTAATATCCCACCACAAACACTCAATGAGTTTTTCATTAATTCAGTGAAAGAAATAGGAGACACAATTATCAAACCAGACATTAGTCCATCAGAGTTACTCTCCCAAAATTGGGGTAGACAGTCACCAAATACAAGCATGGTAACCTTCTCCGAAGTATCGCCTAGATATGTACAAGGGGTCATAAAACAACTGAAATCATCTGATAGCTTAGATATATATATGGCATATCATGCAACCTGCTAAAAAAAGTGTGTGATTGCATTCTGTACCCTCTAACCCATTGCATAAACAAGTGCTTACTTGAGGGATATTTTCCTGATGAGTTAAAACTGTCTAGGATCGTCCCAGTATACAAAAAGGGAGATAAAGACTCTCCATCTAGCTACAGGCCTATTTCAATAGTACCCGCATTCTCCAAGGTAATAGAATGCATCATGTACCAACAACTTTGACCACCTAGGAATAATTAATGCTACACAATACGGGTTTAGGAAGAATCTGTCGACCATTGATGCAATCAACACGGTAGTCAGTTACATCCTCAAAGTTTTTGAGAACAAAGGCTTTGCTCAGGTCTCATTCTGTGACCTAAGCAAGGCCTTCGACTGTGTTGAGCACATGGCACTACTAGAGAAACTAGAATTCTACGGCATCAAAGAAAACAGTCTCAGACTATTAAAAGCTTATCTCAACAACCGTAAACAGGTAGTTTGTGTTGGTAAGGAAATGTCAAACATAGAAAAATGTTAAAGTAGGTGTGCCTCAGGGATCTGTACTGGGGCCCTTCCTGTTTCTGATAATGATCAATGACCTCCCCTCGTTTATTAGATCCACCACTGTATTGTATGCAGATGATACAACTTTTCTCCATAGCAGTAACAATCTTAATGACCTTAAAACCTGTGCTGAAAATACACTCACTCATGCAGCATATTGGTTCAGAGCAAATGGTTTCCTGCTAAATGAAAATAAAACTCAGCAGATAATCTTCACTCTAAGAGAAAAGCCACTATCTGATGACCCTAGTTCTGTTAAATTCCTGGGAGTTTATTTAGACGAAAAGTTAACCTGGAGCCAACATGTAAACTATATTAGTAGTAAACTATCTAGAGTAATTTATTTATTAAGACAACTCAGAAATTGTGTACCTGAAACATACATCAGATCATCTTATTTTGCATTTTTCCAGAGTATAATATCCTATGGCATTATGTCATATACATGACATCCTATTATTGCAGAAGAAAGCCATTAGGATAATTACAAACTCTTCACATAAGGCTCACTGCAAACCCTTATTTACTAAACAAAAAATTATGACTGTAATAAACCTCTATATATACAATGTCTTAATCTTTACGAAGAAGAACCTACAAGATGTGAAACGTAGAGAAAATGTACATTGTTACAACACAAGAAGCATCAAACACATATACACGCCTTACCACAGACTATCAAAATCAATAAATAGCTATGAAGTCACAGGACACAAGCTATTTAATAAGCTGCCACATGCCATACAGGATCTTCCTGAACATACATTCAAAGAAAGACTGCATGAATGGTTTATTGCCCACCCATTCTATGATATCAATGAATTCTTCAACTGTAAAATGCAGTAATCCAACAGATGACCCACTGTACATTTATTGTAATATAAACTAAAATATTTCAGTAGTCAATACCTTATCACACTGTATTATAAATTGTAACTTCATTTGACGTTGTCAATTGCTGTAATGGCCTAAAGACAATAAAATTATTATTATTATTATTATTATTATTATTTAATCATATTCCTGTTGTATCATTTGCTAGTGTGAACCTCCGTTTTCTAAGATTTGACTCCACCTATGCAAGGGGAAGACCTCTAAAGCCATATCATTTTAGTTTCCCTAGCTAAATGCCAATGAGGTTAATTTTGTTATTTAGTTGCAGTAGAATTGACTTTGGGAGATCATATATTGCATTCTCAGCACTGTCTCCAGTTTTATACACTGGTGTTATTGCTGCATATTTCAGTCTTTCAGGAAATACTCCGTGATCCATTGCTGATTACACAGGTAACTCGGTAGTGATGCCACCAAGCCAACACAAGGTTTTAGCACTTTGACTAAGATATCTTTACAGCCAGAAGTTACTGTTTTTAGCAACCTACCAGCTTTTGTGATCTCTGTAACAAATGAGTTGGCAAAACTGATGTCTGGCTTGGAGTATGCATTACTTGTCTAATTTTATTACATCTGTGTTTGATAGACTATGTTTTGTCCCCATGTTTTCAATTACTGTTAGAAAGAATTCATTGAATTGTGTAGCCAACAATTTTAATTGTGTATCGCCTGTTCACTATTGCTTCCATTTGGAAATTCAAAATCATTTTCTTTGCTGAGATTTTTTCATTTTATGCCAAATAAGGCTCCAAATGTCCTTGCCTTGTTATTGGAATTTTCATTATTTTGCACATACACATGGTTTTTGCCTTTTTGATGACACACTGAATAATTTTGCAATGCTGCTCCTAGGGCAATTTTAGTTCTTGATTAGAGCTAGTCCTTAGCATTAAATAAAGCTCTCTATAACACAAGATATTTTGACCCCAGATGTTAGCTACCCTTTTTATCAGTTTCCAGTGTAAATTTTCCAATCCCATTTTAAAGGAAAACTGGATTCACAATGTAGGAATATTTTTGGGAAAGAAAATACCCATCAAAGATGAAATCTATACTGAAATATCCACTCACAATCACTTCACAGTTATTTATACTAATTAGTACTCATTCTAATTGTTGAATAAAGTTAAAAACATTTTCTGTTGGGGATTAGACTTTCAGAACTGCTGTCTTTGACATTTCAAGTACATTACTAAAGTACAGCACACAAATGGGTTTTCAGTACAATATTCATGGAAGTCTATGGCCTGGAGCTTTATTCCACTTTTTGCGTACAAAGCTGATCCTCTTTCCCCACATTACACCTATAGTAATGTGCTACCAACTTGTATACATGTACATGCATCTGTTCAGTCTCTGTGATTTTAAGATGATATTCTGGTATGCACAGCTCATCTGTAGAAATACTTACTAAGTATATTTTTTTTAGAGAGATTTGTTATGGTTCTTGCATATACGCATATAATCTTTTCCAGTGCCCTCAAGATGGAGGTAAGTTGTGAGATAATCAGTAATTATTATTATTATTATTATTATTATTGTCTATGTTACTACCTTTCTTGGAAATATACCCTGTGACACTGATGTATTGCATATGTGACTGAATGTGTGAAGAACAGGATTTTAGAATTTTACTTGAGACATTATGAACTCTATCAAAGATTTTATTTATGTCTGAGAATGTTAATTACATTCTTAATGTTCTTGATACTGAGCTCATATTCAGGAGGACACAGATTCAAATGCCCATCTGGTCATACTGATATAAATTTTCCAACATTTTTCTAAACTGCTTTGGGCAAATGCCAAGATGTTTTCCTGGGACAGGACTTGGACCATTTTCTTTCCTAATTGAATCTCATGTTACATCTCTATTGATTTCATTGTTGACACAGTGTTAAATCCTAGTCTCCCTTCCTTCCTTTACTATCATTGTCCTTGTGTATTGTCTTTCTGGTGCTGAATATTACATTAAATAGTGACAAAATGAATGAAAAACTATGATGTCATTTCTCTTAATCTCAGTCACTTTCACTTTCATCAATAAATTGTTCATCTTTGTGAAATATATGCACAAACAAATCAGGAAGAGATGTGTGGGAGCCAGGGCAGCTCCTCTTTATCAGTGTGCTGCTCCACTTTATTATGGCTCCTCAAGCGTTACACAGTGGAACTATGGTGCAGGACTTTCATTGTGTGCCAGAACTGCAGACACGTACCTACCAAAAAAGAAACTTGAAATTAATTACACAGAATGTAGGAAAAGACAGATAACTACTTACAGTAAAAGAGACACATCAAGTTGTAGACAGCACAATTAAAAGACACTTACATATAGCTTTCAACCACTGCCTTCATCAGTAAAAGAGAGACACACACCACTGACACACACAAGCAAGCACAACTTGTGCACACACAACCACCAACCTCATGCACATACAACTGCCAACTCCAGCATCTCGGGCCGCACATGCTGGAGTTGGCGGTTGTATGTGCATGAGGTGTGTGCTTGCTTGTGTGTATGAATGGTGTGTGTCTCTCTTTTGTTGATGAAGGCAGTTGCTGAAAACTATATGTAAGTGTATTTTAATTGTGCCTGTCTGCTACTTGATGAGTCTTCTGTAAAGTAAGTAGCAATCTCTATTTTCCTACATTGTTGATATTCCTACCTGGAGTTTCCTCTGTTTAAAATTAATTACATAACTCTTTTACGTGATAATTAGAACTTTATGACTATTCCTCAAACACAAGCATTTCATCAACATATCTGCTCTATTACATGTTTAGTTTTAGTATTACGTAGACATTTAAATGTGAAAATAGCATTCATTATATCATAGTTTTTCTTTCTCACAGGTTCTTCATCCACACAGGATAAGCAAAAACACTATTTACCACCTTAGCATTAATCACCATTTTTCTGCTTATGTTCCTTGCAGGTAGATTGTACATGTTTAGTATCTGTTCAATATTTTCCATTTTTTACCTTCTTAACCCTTTTGAACCTAGATTTTTTCTGAAGGAAAGAAAATTTTTCTTTATGTGGTCATGCTCTTAGGTGAATTTTTAATGATTTTAGATGCATGATTTATACACAAATATGTACCCCTTTTCAAAACATACTTTGTACACATGCCTTCGTTTTGTGGTCTAAAATAACTAATTATAAAGTATTTTCTATTGTAGTAAATAGTAATATGATCATTCAATAATTACAATGAAAAATAACAACAACAGTATTCAACTGTACAATGGAATATAGTGAACCAAACACATCCGTTTATTCTGGTGGTCACGAGCTGCTGCGCACTGCTGCATTGACTTGCTGATATTTCCATAGTGATGCCCAACAGTTGGCAACACTTGCGCATGATGAAAAGGTTGAACATTCAAAAATGTGTAGCTTAGGTTTCCATTGGGAAAAAATACTTGTGTTGCAGCTGCGACACAGTAAAAGTTTATGTACACAATTGTAGCCAGAGGGTCTGAAAGGGTTAATGGCACTAACTGTTGTTACAGTCAATTGATTGCATGAGAAGTGATTTATTTAAAAATGACATCTTATGATATGAGTAATGTTTATTGAATTTGAAGCACTATTTAAAAGTGAATTATCAGGTATCATTGTTGAAACACATTCAAGAAACTCACTGCAGATCAACATTCTATCAAACTTTCTTTAGTTTTTAACTGGTCGACAATCTGGATATGGTGCCACTGATATGTGTGGTTGGTACAGGTAGCACTCAAAACCACCAGGACAGTAATGACTCAGACACATATCATCCCGGTCAATGTAGCAAGGTGCCCTTGCTGCAACATATGAGAAAGTTTCATTATCTGTTAGTAATTTAAATTTTGTTTCACATTAAAAAATGAGAAAATTTGTAATAGAAAATTATTGGTTGTATCACATAGTAGGTTCCATCCCCCTCTCCCCCTTACACACACACACACACACACACACACACACACACACACACACACACTGAAAAATGGAATTTGGATGGAGGAAAAAAAAATAAATTTAGGAGCAGACTGTCATTATATGAATAATGATGATCTTTATGTTGAACGTCCTAAATTGAAATCATAATAATTTTCTTATTTTGCTTCACAGACAGGTGAAAGATGCATATTTTGCAGTTTATAGCGTCCAAAACTTCCCATATGCTACCTTTTGTAGGGGTCTAAGAACAAGAACAAGAGCAAATATGTCAGTTAAGAACTTTTGCTGGGTATATTGTCTTGAATTTTTTAAATTTTTATTTATTATTTTTGTACCATGATTTATGGCAAGAGAATAAGTCTATAAATATATAGCAGGAAGACATTCATCTACCATGTTTTGATATGGCAAACTGATACTTAACTCTTTATCATTCAAAACGTGGTCAGTACAACTACTGAACAGCAGATTTATTTTAAACATTTTTACTATTTCACCTCCTCTTCATGTAGTATAATTTTACTGAGATATGAAAGCTGTTAATGCAAAAATCCAGCAATTCTTTGGTAAATGAGTGACAGTAGTTTAATCATTTTTTTCTATTTTGATCATTTACAATGACAAAGCTGTGTATTTTTTGAAATGAAGGAGAGAACAGCTAACAGGCCAAACTTTCTGTAAGAGCAAATTAATTAATGTGGTACTACAATCTTTATTGTGTTTCTGTTATTTATACAGCTCCTATGTTGTGGTAAAAGTAAATGAACTCTATTTTTGTTAAATATGCTAATAGAAAGACCTGAAGGAATTCAATTGTTAGTAGGGACACTGCCTCATTGAAAGGCACACAAATAGTTTTTGCATGAATCTACACACACACACACACACACACACACACACACACACATACACACACACACACACACACACACATTTGGATGGCTACATTGTTCTGGCTGACTACATTGTACTGGCACTGGAACTGGAGTGGAGGGAGGGTTTGTGTTGGATGGAGTGGGTGAGGAGACATTGGAGGCTGGGAGTGCAAATGAGGGTTAGGAAAGGGTGGGTGACAGGAGGAGGCAGCAGCTACACAAGACAAGGGAAGTTTCAGCAAGAGGGAGCTGTGCACAGATTAAGAATGGATAATATCTTTTCCCCTAGATTCATGACTATGGTATTTACTACGTCCAATGTCAAACAGGAGTCTTTACTTCAGATTGACAAGGAGTGCAGGTTTACACTAAGGGGTAAACCTCAGTGATTTTTGAAGAAATACCAATGAAACCTGAAGGATTATGTTACAATTAGAATGAATATTTTCAATTAGGGTACAACTTTCTGGTTGTGAAGATGCAGATGATTAAAACATCAATGAATGGTTAAATACCAGTGTCTATGGACTGGGATTTGAGCAGCTAAGTGATGTGAATGTAGTGAACAAAGTGGTTTGGTAGAGGAAGAGAGTGAAGATGAGACAATCCACAAAACCATTAACACACACACTGAGGCACTGAAGTGCACTGATCTGTTATTAGAGTATAGAGGATACTCAGTAGGGTTCAGTGAAGTGAAATGGAAAGACGATGATGATCTCAGATCAGACACATATACACTATGTGATTAAAAGTATCTGGGCACCTGGCTGAAAATGACTTACAAGTTCGTGGTGCCCTCCATCGGTATTGGTGGAATTCAGTATGGTGTTGGCCCACCCTTAGCCTTGATGACAGCTTCCACTCTTGCAGGAATACATTCAATCAGTTGCTGGAAGATTTCTTGGGGAAAGGCAGCCCATTCTTCACAGAGTGCTGCACTGAGGAAAGGTATCGATGCCAGTCGGTGAGGCCTGGCAAGAAATCGGCGTTCCAAAACATCCCAAAAGTGTTTTATAGGATTCAGGTCAGGACTCTGTGCAGGCCAGTCCATTACAGGGATATTATTGTTGTGTAATCACTCCATCACAGGCTGTACATTATGAACAGGTGCTCGATCATGTTGAAAGATGCAGTCACCATCCCCGAATTGCTCTTCAACAGTGGGAAGCAAAAAGGTGATTAAAACATCAATATAGGACTGTGCTGTGATAGTGTCACACAAAATAAGAAGGGGTGCAAGAGCCCTCCATGAAAAACATGACCACACCATAACACCACCACCTCCGAATTTTATTGTTGGCACTACGCAAGCTGTCAAATGACCTCCAGCGGGCATTCGCCATACCCACATCCTGCCATTTGATCGCCACATTACATTGTGTACCGTGATTCATCACTCCACACAGTGTTTTTCCACTGTTCAATCATTCAATGTTTATTCTCCTTACATCAAGTGAGGTGTTGTTTGTAATTTACCGGCATGATGTGTGGCTTATGAGCAGCCGCCGCCCATGAAATTCAAGTTTTCTCACCTCCCGCCTAACTGTTACTGGGAGGTTTCTTGGGGAAAGGCAGCCCATTCTGCACAGAGTGCTGCACTGAGGAAAGGTATAAATGTCAGTCAGTGAGGCTTGGCACCTGCAGTGGATTCTGGTGCAGTCTGGAATTCCTGTGTGATGGTCTGCGTAGATGTCTGCGTATTACACGTTACGAGCCTCTTCAACTGTCAGCGGTCTCTGTCAAACAACAGACGATGTCAGCCTGTACACTTTTGTGCTGTACATGTCCCTTCATGTTTCCACTTCACTATTACATCAGAAACAGTGGCCCTAGGGATGTTTAGGAGTGTAGAAATCTCACGTACAGATATATGACACAAAAGACACCTGACCTCGTTGGATGTCCATGAGTTCCGTGGAGTGCCCCATTCTGTTCTCTCACGATGCTTAATGACTACTGAGGTCACTGATATGGAGTACCTGGCAGTAGGTGGCAGCGCAATGCATCTAATATGAAAAACTTACGTGTCCAGATACTTTTGATCACATAGTGTAGGGTAATATCAGTGGCAGCAGAAAATGGTATAATGGATGTAGGATCTGTTATATATAGGAAGGTAGGGCAGAGAGTGAGTCACTGTGGGCAGTTCTGTGATAGGATTCTTGTCATCAGAAATGACAGCAAACCAACACCAAAAGTTATAGTTCAGGTATACACGCAATGTCATAATCAGAAGACACAATTCAGTATGTAAAGGGAGATGATAATTTAACAATCAAAGGAGACTGGAAAGCAGTAGTAAAGGAAGTTATAGAAGTTGAGTAATGGGAGATTATATACTTGGTAGAAGGAGTGGGAGAGCAACAGTGGAAATTGAGTTCCTGCAACAAATGGCAGTTAGTAAAAGTGAATATGCTGCTAAAAAAAAAGGAGAAGAAGAAGAAGAGGAGGAGGAGGTGTACTTGGAAAAGTCCTGGAGATAAAGGGAGATTCCAGCTGGATTGCATCATTGTCAAACAAAGATTGTGCAATCAAATATTGGATTGTAAAGCACGCCCAGGGACAGATTTACACTATGATCACAATTAAGTAATGATGAAGATTACACTGAAGGTTATGAGAATCATTTGGAACAATCAGTGATGAAAGACATGGGCCACTAAAGTAAGTATGTTTAAAGAGACCTTGATGTTGATGGAATGTTAAATCCAGTTAATAAGATGCATTTGAAACTTCCTATGGTTGCAGATTTTGTGGTAAATACCATAGTAGGTAGATCAGTTGAAGAAAAATTGACATATGTAAAAAGGGCAATGACAAATGTTGGACACACAAACATACACACAACAAACATAATGGCCAAGAATCCTCAGGTAGCAGAAAAAATACTTCAACTGATCGATGAAAGAAGGAAATACAAAAATATTCATGGGAAGCCAGGAATACAGAAATATGTCACTTAGGAATGAGATAAATGGGAAGTGCAGAAAAGGAAAAGGGACGTGGTTGCACAAAAAATGCAAACAAATATAAAAAGTAATCTTGGGAGGACCATAGAGAAAAGTCAAAATAATCTTTGATGAAGTTACAAGCAAGGCAGCAACATTTAAGAATGCAATGCGAATTCCACTGTTAAACACAGAGGAGAGTAGATATGTGGAAAGAATATACTCTAGGCCTCAACGAAGGAGAGGGGTTGTCTGGTGCCATGATAGAAGAAGAAATGAGAGTCGAAAGGAGAGACATATTGATTCCAGCATTTAGAGTCAGAGCTTAGTAGAGCTTTGGAAGAGCTGCAATCAAATAAGGCAGAAGGAACAGATAACATACTTTCAGAATTTTTAAAATCATTGGGGGAAACGGCAATATAATGGCTGCTCAAGTTGGTATCTAGAATCTATGAGACTGGAGATACACCACCAGATGGTTGGTAAAAGAACATCCACACAATCCTGAATAAAGCAAGGGCAGATAAGTATGAGAACTGTTGCACAGTCAGCCTAACACCTCATGCATTCAAGCTGCTGACAAGAACCAATATACAGAACAATGGGAAAAATAAAGGACCTGTTAGATCACAATCAAGTTTGGCTTTTGGATTTTGCACCAGAGAGGCAATTCTGACAGTGCACTTGATAATGGAAGCAAGACTTAAAAATATCAAGATATGTTCATAGGATTTGTAAACACAGAAAAAGCATTTGACAATGTAAAATGGTGCAAGATGTTCAAAATCCTGAGAAAAACAGGAGTAAGCTATGGTGGAAGATTGATAATATGCAATATGCACATGAACCAATTGAGTACAATAAGAATGGAAGGCCAAGAATGAAGTGCTCAGACTAAGAAGGATGTAAGACAGGAATGCAGTCTTTCACCGCTATTGTTTAGTCTATACAATGAAGTAGCAATGATGGAAATAAACAAAAGTTAAAGACTGATTAGAATTCAGTATGAAAACATATCAATGATAAGATTTGCTGATGATACTGCTGTTCTCGGCAGAAAAAAATGAAAAATTGGAAGGCCCTAGGGGCAGACCAAATCCCAACATGGAAAAGTGTGGGAGAATAGGGAACTGATATTCTCTGGGATCTAATGCAAAACATCTGGAAAGGAGAAAGAATGCCGCGTGCATGAAGAAGCAGTATACTGGTTTCCATATATAAGGGGAATGTGGATATCCAAAACTGTGGCAATTATAGAGGGATGAAACTGATGTCCCACACAATGAAGTTCTGGGAAAGGATAACTGAGAAGAGGTTGCAGCTAGAGACTGAAGAATGTGAAGAACAGTTTGTATTTATGCCGGGAAGAGGAACAACTGACACAATATTTGCACTAAGGCAACTTATGGAGAGGCACAGAGAAGTACAAGCCGAACTGCACATGGCCTTCATCGATCTTGAGAAGGCATATGCCAGAGTGCCGAGGCAAGTGATATGGAGATGTATGAGAAGTAAACACCAGCCCAAAAAACATATCAGGGTGGTAGAAGACATGTATGAAGGTGCAATGACACAAGTCAGGAGCAACACAGGTGCAACAAAGGCATTTCCAGTGAGAGTAGGACTACATCAGGGATCTGCTCTCAGCCTGTATCTCTTTGGCCTTGTCATGGATGTACTAATCAAAGATGTTAAAAAAGAGACACCATGATGTTTTCTGATGATGTTGTAATCTGTGAACCCAGCCACGAGGCAAGCTTGAACAATGGAGAAAAGCTCTAGAGGAAAGGGGAATGAGAACTAGCAGGATGAAAACAGAGTATATGTGTACAAAGGATGCCAAAGATCTATATATTAACCTGCAAAGAACAACTGATGCTGGTCAAGAAATTTAAATACCTAGGCTCTTATATGCAAAGTGATGCAGGACTGGAGGCTGAAATACAGCACAGGATAAATAGTGGATGGATGAACTGGAGGAAACTGAGTGGAGTACTGTGTGATAAGAAGGTTAGCTGCAGAATGACAGGAAAGCTTTCCAAGTCTGTGGTGAGGCCTGTGATGCTATATAGTGCAGAAACTTGGCCAATTACAAAAGCCCAAGAGAAAAAGATGGAAGTGGCACAAGTGATAATGTTAAGGTGGATCAGTGGGGTGACACAAAAAGATAGACTAAGGAATGAGTACATCAGGGGAACAGTGAAAGTGGGGCCCATAGGAAAGAAGATACAAGAAAGTAGGCTAAGATGGTATGGACATTTGCAGAGAAGAGGGGGAGTACTACATGGCAAGAAGAATTGAAGACTCAGAAATTGAAGGACCAAGGAGAAGAGGAAGACCGAAACTGAGATGGAAAGACAAGGTAGCAGAGGATCTATGGAAGAAAGGATGGCTTAGAGAAGAAGCACCGGATAGGCATTTACAGGAGAGAAGGATCCAGAAAAGCAATGCCGACCTCACATGACGTGAGAAAAGGCTGAGATGATAATAATGATGATGATGATGATGATGACTGCTGTTCTCAATTAAAGTGAAGAAGGATTACAGGACCTGTTAATGGAATGAACCATCTAATGACCACAGAATATGGACTGAGAGTAAACTGAAGAAAAAGAAAAGTAGCTAGGAGTAACAGAAATGAGATTAGTAATGAACTTAACATCAAACTGGTGAACATGAAGTTAGTAAATTCCAGGAATTCCATTACCTCAGATGCAAAATAACACTGGTGGGTGCAGTAAAGAGGATATAAAAAGTAGAGCACCATAGGAAAATACGGCATCCATGGACAAAACAAGTCTATTAGTATCAAAGAAAACCCTTAATTTGAGAAAGAAATTTCTTAGAACGTATGTTTTGAGCACAGAATTGTGTAGTAGTGAATCATGGACTGTGGGAAAACTGGAAATAAGAGAATCTGAGTGTTTTTGGGATGAGGTGCTGTAGGAGGACATTGAAAATTAGGTGGACTAAGATAAGAAGTGAGGATTATGTAGATAACACATAAGATTAGGAATGAGGATGTTCTCTGCAGAATTTGTGAAGAATGGAACGTATGGAAAACACTCACTAGAAGATGGAACAAGATGATAGGTATTTGTATTTTATTTGTCTCATAACATACATTTGCAGATCATCTGATCATGCTGTACAGGAGACATGTCAGTTTTTGTCTTATGATATACATAATTACATAACTAATTTTTACCAGTATGGGTTGAAATTGGACATAGCAATATTATTAAATTGTTTTTCTTATGATGTAACAATACCTTATCTTTATATATCTATACAATATTAGACACAATGCTATAACATTAAACAGTCACACTACTCAAATAATGGCCATAGTAATGTTATTAAATTGTTTTTCTTGTGATGTAATAGTACATTATATATGCATACAGTATTATACACAATGCTATTTTTGATTGTTTGGTTCTAAATTGTGTAAACAAGGATTTTGAAAAGTTAAGTTTAAGCCAATTTTGTTGAAACCATGTATCTAGGTTGCTTAGTGTGTTTATAACACCATCCAGAATTTCTCCTACATTTTGCTTTTCAAGGAGTTCTGAAGTATCATCAGCAAACATAACTGGCTGGGCAGTCATCAGAGAATATCTTTCATGGTATTAGAAGAGAGATATATAGGGTACAAACTAAGCCAGAGATTAGAATATGTTCAACAAATTGTTAAGATGATGTGATTAATTGGTACCCATTGTAGCAGCCTATATGTAAATCTGCATGACCAATCATAGAAACTGCCTTCATTATCTTTTCATGATTTACAAAGTCCAATTACAATTTGTTGTAAACCAGCTATGTCAATTTTAATGTAAAACTTTTATTCATTTCATTTTCTTTATCAGAATATCTTGTATTTCCTCATAATATTGCTGCTTTTGTCAGTTACAAAACTTTTTTTAATGCTTAACTCTGAACCAGAACAGAAATATTATAACATGGAAAACATTAAAAAACTGGACAATTATTTCCTGAAAGTGAACTGAAAACAAGTGACACAAAATACCGTGTGTTTTAGATTTAATTTTTAAGATAAGTTGTCAGTTTACAAGATGTAATGTGTAAGTAATGAAGTGGGCTTTCAAATCTGACATATACTATGTTTTACACATATAGCAAACAGCAGTTTCCAGTAAAAACACATGAATTTTAAATTATCCATGTTTTCAGTTGTTAGTGCAGTCATGGGACTATATTAACTTGGATAATTGAGTACTTGCTGCATATAGAGTGAAAGTAATAATAATAAGTAAAGGCAATGATACACCATACATTGGAGGAACTGAATGGTAAATGTGCTCATAAACAAAAAGTTGTAGCTCACCATACGAACATTCATTCTGCTTGAGAGTACACAGGAGCATCCTAGACTGATGAGATGGATTAGAGTACCTGTGCATGTGCATGTGTACACTGTGTGACAAAAGTCATGGGACAGTGATTTGCACATATACAGACAGTGGTAACATTGCATAAACAAGATATAAAAGGCCAGTGCATTGGCAGAGCTGTCATTTGTACTCACAAGATTCATGCAAAAAGGTTTCAGACATGATTACGGCTACACAATGGGAATTAATAGAATTTGTATGCGGAATGGTAGGTGGAGCTCAACACGTGAGACATTCCATTTCAGAAATTGTTAAGGAATTCAATACTCTGAGATATACAGTGTCAAGAGTGTGCTGAGAATACTAAATTTCAGGCGTATCTATCACCACAGACATCATAGTGGCCAACGGCTTCACTTAATGACTGAGAGCAGCAGCGTTTGTGTAGAGTTGCCAGTGATAATAGACAAGCAACAATGCTGAACGTATACATTAGGACAGTGCAGCAAAATTTAGTGTTAACGGGCTATTGCAGCAGAGACCGATGTGAGTGCCTTTGCTAACAGCACGACTTTGCCTGCAGCATCTCTCATGTGCTTGTGACAATATTGGTTGGAGCCTAGATGACTGGAAACTGTGGTCTGGTTAGATGAGCCCAGATTTCAGTTGTCGACAAGGCCCTGTGATTTCATAACAGTGTCGGCTGTGTTTTCATGGAATGTACTGGGTCCTCTGCTCCAACTGAACTGATCACTGACTGGAAATGATTATGTTCAAGCTATACACTTCTGACATCATTAATGTGGGGCGACTTGCAGTTTTATGAAAACTGAATAAATTTTCAACTGTCAAGATCGCTAAAAATCATTTATCAATACAGATGATAAGTTTTGGCAATTCTCTGTTGCCATCTTCAGATCAGAAGGTGGAAACAGAGGATTGCCAAAACCGGTCATCTATATGAATAAATGATTTTAGCTATTTTGGCAGTTTAAAGTTTATTTAGCGTTCATACACTACTGGCCATTAAAATTGCTACACCACAAAGATGACGTGCTACAGATGCAAAATATAACTGACAGGAAGAAGATGCTGTGATATGCATATGATGAGCTTTTCAGAGCATTCACACAAGGTTGGCGGCAGTGGCAACACCTACAACATGTTGACATGAGGAAAGTTTCCAACCAATTTCTCATACACAAACAGCAGTTGACCGGCGTTGCCTGGTGAAACATTGTTGTGATGCCTCATGTAAGTAGGAGAAATGCATACCATCACATTTCTGACTTTGATAAAGGTCGGATTGTATCCTATCGTGACTGCGGTTTATCGTATCGCGACATTGCTGCTCGTGTTGGTCGAGATCCAATGACTGTTAGCAGAATATGGAATTGGTGGGTTCTGGAGGGTAATACGGAGTGCCGTGCTGGATCCCAATGGCCTCATATCACTAGCATCTGAGATGACAGACATCTTATCCTCATGGCTGTAATGGATTGTGCAGCCACGTCTCAATCCCTGAGTCAATAGATGGGGACGTTTGCAAGACAGCAACCATCTGCACGAACAGTTCGATGACATTTGTAACAGCATGGATTATCAGCTCGGAGACCATTGCTGCGGTTACCCTTGACGCTGCATCACAGACAGGAGCGCCTGCGATGGTGTACTCAACGACGAACATGGGTGCAGGAATTGCAAAACGTACTTTTTTCATATGAATCCAGGTTCTGTTTACAGCATCATGATGGTTGCATCCATGTTTGGTGACATCGTGGTGAACGCACATTGGAAGCGTGTATTCGTCATCACCATACTGGCTTATCACCCGGCGTGATTGTATGGGGTGTCATTGGTTACACGTCTCGGTCACCTCTTGTTCACATTGACGGCACTTTGAACAGTGGACGTTACATTTCAGATGTGTTAAAACCCGTGGCTCTACCCTTCATTCGATCCCTGAAAAACCCTACATTTCAGCAGGATAATGCACACCGCATGTTGCAGGTCTTGTATGGGCCTTTCTGGATACAGAAAATGTTCGACTGCTATCCTGGCCAGCACATTCTCCAGATCTCTCACCAATTGAGAACATGTGGTCAATGGTGGCTGAGCAACTGGCTCGTCACAATACGCCAGTAATTACTCTTGATGAACTGTGGTATCGTGTTGAAACTACATGGGCAGCTGTACCTGTACATGCCATTCAGCCATTCAAGCTCTGTTTGACTCAACGCCCGGCGTATCGAGGCCGTTGTTATGGCCAGAGGTGGTTATTCTGGGCACTGATTTTTCACGATCTATGCACCCAAATTGCGTGAAAATGTAATCACATGTCAGTTCTAGTATAATATATTTGTCCAATGAATACCCGTTTATCATCTGCATTTCTTCTTGGTGTAGCAATTTTAATGGCCAATAGTGCATGTTCAGCTACTTGGAAGCTGTTTGCAGCCATTCAAGGACTTGATGTTCCCAAATATGTCACCAGGCCACAACTGTTCATGATTGTTTTGAAGAACATTCTGCACAAGCAGAGCGAATGATTTCGTCACCCAAACCGCCCGACATAAATCCCCTCGAACGTTTATGGAACATAATTGAGAGGTCAGTTTGTGCACAAAATCTTGGACCGGCAACACTTTTGCAATTGCGGATGGATACAGAGGCAGCATCACTCAGTATTCCTGCAGGGGACTTCCAAAGGCTTTTTGAGTCCATGCCATGTTGAACTGCTGCATTATGCCAGGCAAAATGAAGTCCGACACAATATTAGATGGTATACCATGACTTTTGTTACACCAGTGAGTGTGAGTGTGAGTGTTAGTGTGTGTGTGCGTTTGTGTGCGTGTGTGTGTGTGTGTGTGTGTGTGTGTGTGTGTGTGTGTATGTGTGTGTGTGTGTACATGCATGTGCATGTTTTTTAATTGTTCATATTTCTGTTGAGTTCCCATTATTGTAGTGATATATTTCTTTACGGTCTAGCATTAAGGCACTTGGAAGCTACTAAAGCACAGTATTACAAATGGAAGTTCCCATGTTACAGGTAGCATGATGATGAAAGAACTCAGAATATGGGCATACATCCAGTCCTCTCAAACATATGTGATAATTGTATCTTCACACAAATTTTAACATTAGTGTGTAATTCTTTTAATCATGCTTGCTAACATGTGAACACAAGGAAAAGGACTCTGTAGCTAGTCACAGTGTTCTAAAAATGCGTATATAGCTTCTGACATCTTAGATGCAGATAAACTTCCTACAATTGGAAGGGAGGGTTTGTTGAAGCTGATCGTTAAGAAGTACCTCAGTTAGGAAAGGGAGAATAATTCAAAGATTAATTCAAATACACTAAAGTAATTTTCATCAGCTCTCAAGGAGTGTGAATGTTTTAAGTTTCTATTACTTTGAGAAGCTGTAATGGTTTATATGTGATATACTCACTGTACTCACATACTCCTGAGAGGCAGCAACCATCACAGCAGGCGTAATCATCAGCACACTACAAAACAATGTTATTATTAGCACATTTACACCATTGTAAATAATGTATTGGTTAAATTATAATAGATAATAGAATTAACAGTACTACTATTAATAAATGAAACACGTGTGGTAGGAAATCTATTAACACTGACAGTAACCCTATGGTTCATTCTACATTATATTTAATCTGTAATATACTTTACTACTGACTGAGCGTAAATACAGAAACAATACTGGTCCTCATCTGAGAGATAAATTCACAACATGGATCATGCAGCACAAAAGGAATACATAAATATTTCAAATAAGAGTTGTAAACAGAGCTAACAGGCATCCCTCTTTAACTGGGACCATCCCAGTTTGAGGAATTAGTTTCTTCATCCCAGTCAATTCTTCACTTTGTCACAGTTATGTGATAAAATTTCAAAATTGCTCAACATTAAAATGAAAATAGTCAATGCTATACTCTGTCTAATAAACAATGCAATACACTATTCTAGCATACAACATGATACATCAATATTTTGCCTACAATTTTTTCTACCCCTACACTTATAACTTGCATGTCTTTTGATCACATTCATATATTTATCAATACAAAATGTACATACCAATTGTGCCTATGCTAAAATGATGGTAACTCAAGAGCATTGCACATATTATTTATTTATTTATACAGTTTGATCTTTTGGAATTTTCATAGTTATTACTATTATTGTTGGCTATTGAAATGTTTTTAAGGGATCAGAGGAATATGCAACATGAATGAACTAATTTAGTTGATGCTGAAAGCAGTGTTGCGCATTTGGTGGAATTTATTTCGCCTATGGCTTTGGCCGGAGTTGTTATAACACAGTAAAAATTTAAATTTCGTATGGCATTGTTGGCTGTGATATCACGTGGGTTGGGTCCACCCACCTGTTGGAAAGCATTATCTCCTTCTGCTTCCACTGGCCCCTTTCCTCGCGGA
Organism: Schistocerca cancellata; assembly: GCF_023864275.1. Classification (NCBI taxonomy): domain Eukaryota; kingdom Metazoa; phylum Arthropoda; class Insecta; order Orthoptera; family Acrididae; genus Schistocerca; species Schistocerca cancellata. The sequence goes on along the minus strand of NC_064631.1, from coordinate 32,638,854 downwards.
GACAGAGCAAGGTGGCACAGCAGTCAGCACACTAGACTCACATTCAGGAGGATGACAATCCAAATTCTCATCCGGTCATCCAGGTTTAGGTTTTCTGTGATTTCCCTAAAATGTCGATCTTGCTCTTCTGAAAGGACATGGTCGACTTCCGTCCCCATCCTCCCAAATCTCTCACTAATGACCTCATTGTGGATGGGATGTTAAACACTATAACCTTCCTTTGTTCTTCGTTGCAGATGTATGAGAGTTGTATTGTATGTATACGCCTATTTGTGGAGTGTAGGTGAGTCGAACATATGCGTGTATAGTATAGTGTTATCTCTGTGTTCGATGTTGATGAGAGAAGGGAGAGGGTGAAACCTAATGCCACCACATAGCCTATTCCTCTGAAGTAACGCCAAGGGGACCACTGGGCTTACGTGCCCATTTCAGTTGTTAGACATTTTTTTTCAATCAGAGTCTGCAAGACTTGGACTTATTTTGTTTCTATAATTTTTTCTTCTCCTCTGGAAGTGAGTGACAAATGTATTCTGGGGCTGCAATTAAGATTCTAAAGTTTTTTTTTCTCTCTCTCTCTCTCTGTAAATTTTTGTCATGGAGTCTGCAGTGTGAATAAAGACAAAGAACAAGCGCTCTGTGAGTGGCACAGCGAAGTGATGTATCGACACGGCGAGTGTTTATGGACAATTTGTCCAGTGTGTGGTATATTTAGCACAAAGTGTTTCGGGACTATGTTATCTTATTATAAACAACTAAGGAAAGTATATGAAACAGTTAAATGCATTAGATTAATCAACAGAGTGCAACGCAGTACCCATGGCGATAGCCAGAGACAATAAATAAGAATTACGGACTGCTTCGGAAAGAATTCCATGGTGCAATCACAGTGGACCGATGAAGAGTGTACTCTGAAATAACCGCATCTTTTCCCGATAACTCCCGCAAACATGACGCCATTTTGACGTCACGCGTAATATCGACGAACGTATGATCGGCTATCGACTTCGTGACGAGGAAGAATATGAATGGAATTGCTCCTCGATTCACTCGCAGCAATTTAAACTGTCGCTTAGGTTACTGCCTAACCACACACTCCAAAGGTGGCACGTTTTCGGAAATAAAGACCCAAATATTAGCGAAAAGGAAGAATATGAATTTTATTGTTGATCGTTTCAGTCGCAGCAATTTTAAGCTGTCCTCTACGGTTCCTGCCTAAACACATACTCGGACATTTCTAAATATTTATTTCATCCTTCGTTCTCAGGTAAGACTGATGTAAATAACGGGTGATTTTTACTGATGAAGCGACTTTTACCAACCACGGTAGTGTGAATTTGCATAATATGCATTACTGGTCAATAGAGAACCCTCATTGGCTTCGACAGGTACAGCATAAGCAACTGTGGAGTGCTAACGTGTGGTGCGGCATCGTCGGAAATGTCGTTGTGGGGCCGTACGGCATTCTGGGTATACTAAATGGCAATAACTACGCACAGTTCTGCCCATTTTGCTGGAAGAGGTACCACTAACTCCGCGTCCGTGCATGTGGTTCCAACATGATGGCTGTCCTCCTCAGTCTTCCAGTGTGGCTACAGAACTGTTAAATGAAAAGTTCCCGGATTCTTGGACAGGATGACGTGCTGAAGTGAAGCGGCCAACCCGCTCTCCTGATTTGACCCCTCTTGATTTTATTCAGTGGGGAGCAATCAAACATAAAGTGTCTGCTCAAATACCAACTACGCCAGACAATATGAAGCAACATATCATCGAAGCGTGCGGTGATATCTCACGTCACACCCTCGCATGCATTCACAAATCATTCGAACGGCGACTACAAATGTGCATTGCAGCAGAGGGCAAGCATTTTGAGCACATGCTTCAGAAAAGTTTTGTATCATGTACAGTATGTATTTTGCATCTTTGTGAGTATTTGCTTCGTATTGTGATCAATAGTAAATATTTTCAAATAAAAAACAAATATGTACGAAATAATTGTGACCAATAAGAGCCTCCAGTTCCGGCGAGATCGTGCACCAGCACTCTCACCTGAAGATGGCGGCCAGTTGGACCGCGGAAATATTGTGTCATGAAGACGTTATGATCCGGCTGCATACCCGAGAAGAATATTATCAAGAGCCTCATCATTTACATTTGTATTTCTGTTACTTAAAATGTAGTAACATCTTGTAGTATTTTAATACTGTATGTTTTATATTATTTTGGTACCACAGTTGTCAAATAACTTAATAATATTTGCGCGACATCATCAGTTAATTTTTGCGCAAAATATCGCAGTATGTACTACTATTGTAGGGTAAATGGGCGTGTTTGTGCAAGGACGGATTCGCGACGTTTACCATGCACTCTACACAACACGAAAGGTCGCATTGGACAATGCCACTTCGAAGGACGAACACGATATGAGAACATATCTGTGTCTCAAAAACTATTCGTCTAAATATTATGATATGCGCATATTTGAAACCGTATTTTTAAGCCCATCATGTTACGCTAAAATTTAACATACGGTTCCATTTAAAAAATAAAGATGACCTCATTCTCTGTAATAAAAAATAGCACAAACATGAAAAGTGATGTATTCAAGTAACCCCTGTCCCTGCAATTCACTGTCCAAACGGCATCTTTGTATCTATTACGGTTGGGGAGATACAAGGGGTTATGACTGAGCTTCCTCACCCTGTATACAGGGTGTTACAAAAAGGTACGGCCAAACTTTCAGGAAGCATTCCTCACACACAAATAAAGAAAAGATGTTGTGTCGACATGTGTCCGGAAACGCTTAATTTCCATGTTAGAGCTCATTTTAGTTTCGTCAGTATACCCGATTCACCGCCAATTGGCCCAATTGAAGGAAGGTAATGTTGACTTCGGTGCTTGTGTTGACATGCGACTCATTGCTCTACAGTACTAGCATCAAGCACATCAGTACGTAGCATCAACAGGTTAGTGTTCATCACGAACGTGGTTTTGCAGTCAGTGCAATGTTTACAAATGCGGAGTTGGCAGATGCCCATTTGATGTATGGATTAGCACGGGGCAATAGCCGTGGCGCGGTACGTTTGTATCGAGACAGATTTCCAGAACGAAGGTGTCCCGACAGGAAGACGTTCGAAGCAATTGATCGGCGTCTTAGGGAGCACGGAACATTCCAGCCTATGACTCGCGACTGGGGAAGACCTAGAACGACGAGGACACCTGCAATGGACGAGGCAATTCTTCGTGCAGTTGACGATAACCCTAATGTCAGCGTCAGAGAAGTTGCTGCTGTACAAGGTAACGTTGACCACGTCAGTGTATGAAGGGTGCTACGGGAGGACCAGTTGTTTCTGTACCGTGTACAGCGTGTGTAGGCACTATCAGCAGCTGATTGGCCTCCACAGGCACACTTCTGCGAATGGTTCATCCAACAATGTGTCAATCCTCATTTCAGTGCAAATGTTCTCTTTACGGATGAGGCTTCATTCCAACGTGATCAAATTGTAAATTTTCACAATCAGCATGTGTGGGCTGACGAGAAACCGCACGGAATTGTGCAATCACGTCATCAACACAGATTTTCTGTGAACGTTTGGGCAGGCATTGTTGGTGATGTCTTGATTGGGCCCCATGTTCTTACACCTACGCTCAATGGAGCGGGATACTCTACCTGTGTTGCTAGAACATGTGCCTTTACAAGTACGACACAACATGTGGTTCATGCACGATGGAGCTCCTGCACGTTTCGGTCGAAGTGTTCGTACGCTTCTCAACAACAGATTCGGTGACCGATGGATTGGTAGAGGCGGACCAATTCCATGACCTCCACGCTCTCCTGACCTCAGCCCTCTTGACTTTCATTTATGGGGGCATTTGAAAGCTCTTGTCTACGCAACCCCGGTACCAAATGTGGAGACTCTTCGTCCTCGTATTGTGGACGGCCGTGATTCAATACGCCATTCTCCAGGGGTGCATCAGCGCATCAGGGATTCCATGCGACGGAGAGTGGATGCATGTATCCTCGCTAACGGACATTTTGAACATTTCCTGTAACAAAATGTTTGAAGTCACGCTGGTAGGTTCTGTTGCTGTGTGTTTCCATTCCATGATTAATGTGATTTGAAGAGAAGTAATAAAATGAGCTCTAACATGGAAAGTAAGAGTTTCCGGACACATGTCCACATAACATATTTTATTTCGTTGTGTGTGAGGAATGTTTCCTGAAAGTTTGGCCGTACCTTTTTGTAACACCCTGTATAGACACACACACACACACACACACACACACACACACACACACACACACACACACACACACACGCAGCTGATCAATTCTATTTAGTGTTGGCTGTCTACAGAACACGTGACTGAGAAGCAGATTACGTAGCAGCAACAAGACGATTGAGCACTGATAACGCTGTCAAATGTGTTACTCCCGGAAATAATTGAAATAAAAACAAAAGTCTTTAATTACTTATCACTGACTTGATAGCGTTCACCGGAAGCTTAAATATGACTATGCGAGAGACCGTCGCACTTTCTCAAGCGTCACGTTATCGCACATCACTGCGTCCTTTGCTTGGGATGATGTCCAACCAAATAAATGCAGCCGGCCCTTTGGCTTGTGAGGTTGTCGTGTATTTCTCCGATTTATTTCTACAGTACGGATGAATTTCTATTTTAAAACTGGTAGCCTAAGAAAAGTATGTTGTTTTTAAGTGCAGTTGCAGACTATGAGTGCAAAAATAATGTGTCCATTACTGTTAACAATAATTATGTTTACATGTCCTGTAAACTGACTTGCTCCACATCATTTCGATAAAAGATTCGTTCAAATGATCAGTAAAACATGTCAGTAACTAACTATGTATTCAATGGACACACCAGGGCTTGCCAGATGGAAAACAAAAGACGGAAGCAAGAATGGGTGAATGATACGAGAAGGAATTTTGTATGGGGAATCTGCTCACTTACACAGGGTGATTCAAAATTACTATTACGGACTTCTATGGGCTATGGAGGGGACTTTGTAGGTAAAGTTCTGAGAAGAACCATATCAGGAAATGCCCCGTTTGGATGTAAAATCAGTTTGAGGATCGGATAGCTTTAAAATCTCTCGCTTCACGACAGTCACGTAGCGGTGACAACGATCTCTGAAATGTGTGCTGTAGAAGCGCACGGCATGGGCAACGTTTCGAGTACTTTCTCTTCTACGTGACGAATGACGTCCCCTTCAAAGTCGAAAGTTCAGAACGTCCATGGAGCACGACAGCCATTTTCGAACGACCAGTTTATGGCAGCCGTCATTACAGCCGGACGAAGGTGTTACGTGATGTAATCATTATAAGAGGCACTGACGGCCACGTCCTCTTCTCAGCAGAGACCGATTTACGTAAGTCCACTAAACACGGGCCTAGGGGCGGCAGCTTTAGACGGCAGCATTTTTCCACTGCATTTATCTTAACATTTTATGTTTTAAATTAACTACGCTTACAAATGACAGATATTGTTAATACTGTGAAATATCTCGACAGTTTAAACCTGCCGTAAGAACTGCAATCGACAGTACAAGCTCTGACATGTTATTAGTTTACTTGGTGACTGAATGGAAACTCAGACACTCGATTTCCGTCTGGAATTGTGGTTATAAAATTGTTCAATAAAATTTTAAAATAAGCTACCAGAATGATAATCTACATACTAGCTATGAAACGTTATTATTCCGAATGCTGCCGGATTCATTGAGAACAGAGAAAGAAGCGACAGTGAAAATGAATTACTCTGCACTGTCGTTCTTGTCTTAACGATTTTATTTCGTAGAACATTTCGGTCAAGTAATCCAAGCTAGTCAGTTCATCACTGTCGTGTTCAATATAAAAAGCTTTGTGCTCATGTGGCCTGTGGTACAATTTACAAACTTATTTTCTTTTGTGTTTGTGTTGATTGGCTGTCGTGTTTACAATAGAAACCTTTGTGCTCGCGTGGCTTGTGGTACCGTACGATTTTGAACTGGATACTTTTTATTTACAAATTTATTTTCTTTTGTGTTAGTCTCGGTCGACAGTTTCGCATGTGTCTTTAACATGAATAAGAGTGACAAAAACAAACGTGCAAAATTAAGTAGGGTTGCATTTCGGAAAACAGCGAACGAAAAGTGAGAACGAAAAGCTAATGTTCTAAAAACGCTTGGCAGAGTAGACATATTTTTCACAAAAAAGTTGCTGGTTCCAGTTCTAGTAGTATTGATGATGTCTAGTACTACAACTGTAATGAAAGATGTAAAGGCGAACGAAAGACTAGTTAAAAATTAAGAAAAAACAAATTGTTCCTCAATTCGAGTCTCACAAAAGCCTAAGTGTAGAAACAGATATTACAGAAAGAAATAACTGCGTTAGTGTCGATCCTGGAGTGGAAAATGGTGTGTTAATAAATCAACAATCGACATTCTTTAATCCCGTAGCATTAATCAAAATTGTAATGCTGTTTTTTTCTGATTCACGAAGGTCAATAGACAGAAAAACCAGATATTGGAACAAAAATTTATTTTATCGTAAACATTTAAATGGTGAATCAACTTTAAGTGATTATTTAACATACTCCTGCAGCACTAGTGCTATTTTTCGTACACAATGTAAGTTGTTCAAAGGTAAGACCGTGATTACTACTATTGGTATTTCAGGTTGGAGAAATATTTCCGATGTTTTATCTCATCACGAAAATTCACTTGAACACAAAAATTTTGAGTTATCACTTTGAACAAGAAAAAAAAAAACAATTGGAACTGTAGAAAACCATTCCGAATCATAGGTAGACAGAAAAAAATGTACCGGCACAATGTGTTAAAAAGGTGTTTGCGTTAGTGAAGGCGCTAACAAGTCGTGGATTTCCCCTGCGTGGACACGTTGAAAAATTCCATTTATTGCATAATGGTCAATTTATGATTGAACTTACTGCCGACTTCTAATTCCGGGGCAGGGACACACAAATTAACTATCTTCAACAATCTGAGATGAAATAATAGAGCTGCTTTCGGAACGAATAAAAAGAATTCTCTTAAGTGATACAAAACAGGCCAAATATTTCTCTATAATACACTCCTGGAAATTGAAATAAGAACACCGTGAATTCATTGTCCCAGGAAGGGGAAACTTTATTGACACATTCCTGGGGTCAGATACATCACATGATCACACTGACAGAACCACAGGCACATAGACACAGGCAACAGAGCATGCACAATGTCGGCACTAGTACAGTGTATATCCACCTTTCGCAGCAATGCAGGCTGCTATTCTCCCATGGAGACGATCGTAGAGATGCTGGATGTAGTCCTGTGGAACGGCTTGCCATGCCATTTCCACCTGGCGCCTCAGTTGGACCAGCGTTCGTGCTGGACGTGCAGACCGCGTGAGACGACGCTTCATCCAGTCCCAAACATGCTCAATGGGGGACAGATCCGGAGATCTTGCTGGCCAGGGTAGTTGACTTACACCTTCTAGAGCACGTTGGGTGGCACGGGATACATGCGGACGTGCATTGTCCTGTTGGAACAGCAAGTTCCCTTGCCGGTCTAGGAATGGTAGAACGATGGGTTCGATGACGGTTTGGATGTACCGTGCACTATTCAGTGTCCCCTCGACGATCACCAGTGGTGTACAGCCAGTGTAGGATATCGCTCCCCACACCATGATGCCGGGTGTTGGCCCTGTGTGCCTCGGTCGTATGCAGTCCTGATTGTGGCGCTCACCCGCACGGCGCCAAACACGCATACGACCATCATTGGCACCAAGGCAGAAGCGACTCTCATCGCTGAAGACGACACGTCTCCATTCGTCCCTCCATTCACGCCTGTCGCGACACCACTGGAGGCGGGCTGCACGATGTTGGGGCGTGAGCGGAAGACGGCCTAACGGTGTGCGGGACCGTAGCCCAGCTTCATGGAGACGGTTGCGAATGGTCCTCGCCGATACCCCAGGAGCAACAGTGTCCCTAATTTGCTGGGAAGTGGCGGTGCGGTCCCCTACGGCACTGCGTAGGATCCTACGGTCTTGGCGAGCATCCGTGCGTCGCTGCGGTCCGGTCCCAGGTCGACGGGCACGTGCACCTTCCGCCGACCACTGGCGACAACATCGATGTACTGTGGAGACCTCACGCCCCACGTGTTGAGCAATTCGGCGGTACGTCCACCCGGCCTCCCGCATGCCCACTATACGCCCTCGCTCGAAGTCCGTCAACTGCACATACGGTTCACGTCCACGCTGTTGCGGCATGCTACCAGTGTTAAAGACTGCGATGGAGCTCCGTATGCCACGGCAAACTGGCTGACACTGACGGCGGCGGTGCACAAATGCTGCGCAGCTAGCGCCATTCGACGGCCAACACCGCGGTTCCTGGTGTGTCCGCTGTGCCGTGCGTGTGATCATTGCTTGTACAGGCCTCTCGCAGTGTCCGGAGCAAGTATGGTGGGTCTGACACACCGGTGTCAATGTGTTCTTTTTTCCATTTCCAGGAGTGTAGTAGAGTCCAGTGCAGACATTTCACGTATTGATCAGTTACCTTTCGTATTGAGATATGTGAACGAGAATGGTGATCTTTCTGAGCATTTCCTTCTGTTTTTACCAAACTCGGGGCACCAAGTCTGAAAACTTAGCTGAGGCCATAGAGAAAGCCCTGTCTACAAAGTCCATTGATATTACTGACTGTAGAGACCAGTCATACGACGGTGCAAGCAACTTGTCAGGAAGTTACACCGGTTTGCAGGTACGCATTAAAGTACGAAATCCGAAGGCGTATTATATGCCTTGCGTAGCAAGTTATTTGAATTTAGTCGGTACTAGTGCTGCAAGCTGCTGCAGGAAGCATGTTCATTTTTCAGTTTAGTGCAAAACGTTTATAATTTCTTCTCTGGTTCTACACAACTCTGGGATCAACTTCTTTCTTTCATGAAACCGGGACGCAAAATAGTTAAAAGTTTATCAAAAACACGTTGGTGAGCAAGAGAGGAAGCATGTGTAAACGAAAGTTTGGAGAGCGTTATCAGTGCCCTCACACATGGTACCAACAGCACCTATCAGAAACCACTTGCGGAAAATGATGCTTCAGCTCTGCTCAATCAACTCAGTAGACTAGACACAGTAGTTATGATGACATTTTGGGAGGACATACTCCAGAGATTTAATAGCATAAATGTGTAATTGTAAAGTGTAAATATTGATACTGAAATAGTGTGTGAATTATATAAAACACCTGTAAGGTTTATTAGCTATATTCGTATCATTAGTAACAGTTATGAAAATAAGTCCATGGAGATTATGACTGATATGGGCTACGAATGCACCAACAGAAGATCAAGGAAACGCAAACTTCATATTGGTGAAGAAGAGACACTGAAGAAGTTCTTGTGACTGGTAGAGAGAAATTTAGAGTCGAAGCACTTTTCCCAATACTCGACAACTTGTATGCTGGATTAATATGGAGGTAGGAAATTTATAAAACACAGTTAGAGTCCTTCACAGTCTTCAGTAAACTTTAGAACAGTTCACCAGATTTCCAAATAACTTCCGGGAATTCAGCCAGGTAACACTTTCAGCGACCGCCGACATTTCGGCGGGAGAACACCCCGCCATTTTCAAGGCAAGCTGTGCCATTTATGCTCAGTACATCGTTCCTCCATATATACTCGATATACACCCTCCTTTCACAGACCAAGATCATCCTTAACAGAACTCAAGAGGAGGTCGGAAAAGACATTTCACATCGTATTTCCGTAAAACGGCACACACAATTACAGCAGTCAAGTAGATCTGCTATTGCCGAACGTTGCTTGGATACTGGTCACCCCATGTTATATAATAACACCGAGATATTGGCATGCACGTCCAGCTATTGGAACAGCGTTATTAAGGAGGCATTTGAGATTAAATTAGCGAGCAACCTCGTTAACAGCGATGGAGGTTTCTGTTTAAACTCTGTTTGGAATCCGGCTCTTTCCCTTGTCAAAAAACAGAGGGACAGAGTCAATGCTACCTCACCTGCGAGTTCGTAGTCTCACTATCGATAGCTCTGATTTTGGTCATCTTTGGTGGCACTAGTGTTCACAGTGTGTGTGTTATCTTTCCTGCATCAGTCCGAGAACCGACGTTTTAAATTTGCATGTACGTCGCCTGTCCGTTGCAGTTTGCCTGGAAAATGGCGGGGTGTTCTCCCGCCGAAATATCGGCGGCCGCTGTAAGTGTTACCTGGCTGAATTCCCGGGAGTTATTTTAAAGTTGTATACGCCAGGAGAAACTCAGGTCTCTACAGTTCACCAGATGTTGTTTCTGGACGCACAGCAAAACTCCCAGCATCATATGAAACTGATTAGGACCTTCCTTCCCACGTGAATGTGTACCTTCCGCAGCACTTGTGAAATCTTGTGAGATTGCTGATGTATTAGTCGAAATGAATAAATTTCTACGAAAGATGATGATGATGATGTTTGGTTTGTGGGGCGCTCAACTGCGTGGTTATCAGCGCCCGTACAATTACCCAATCTTTGCTCAGTCCAAATTCGCCACTTTCCTGGATGATGATGAAATGATGAGGACAACACAAACACCCAGTCATCTCGAGGCAGGTGAAAATCCCTGACCCCGCCGGGAATCGAACCCGGGACCGCGTGCTATCTCTACGAAAGTCCATGTTCCCGAATGTTGATGTTGCTCTATGTATGGCACTTACAAATTGTTCGGCAGAACGCTCGTTTTTGGCTCTTCAGAGCCTGAAATCGTTCCTGCATTCTGTCTTGTCTGAAAGAGACAGAACACCTTATCTATTCTTCACAACAAAGCTGACATGCTAACTGATGACTGTCTCAACTATGAAGGCACGATTAACGCGTTTGCTGCCGTCAAAGCCATCCACAAATTTGGCTGCCTGGTGAGCTTTGTTTGTTTCTTCATATTAGTTTTAAAAATTTCAGGTTATAATGTGGTTTTTAGTAGAAATTTAGAACGCATTCATTGTGATTTAAAAACTCTACAGTTATTGTGCTGGCGTAAGCTGTCACCAGCACACCAGGTGGCAAAGATGTTGCGAGAAGATCGATAGTAGGCACAAGCAATGCGCCTGTCGGGAGAGGTCAGAGACAGACTTGGAAGCGAAGTGCCACCAACGCCCTCTCTACCGCCAGTAGTTGGATCGCTGCCACGGACCGGAGCGCCGAGTCAGTCATCCAGTCAGTCAGTGAGTCGCGTCAGCAGTCGCCTCCCAGTGGGAGTCGCAGTCACAGATAACTCAGCCTCTAGCTCAGAGTCAGTCAGTACCTGGCGACCAGAGTGGTGTACATAGCGGGACTTATGCTTCATCAGCAATCAGGGTAACGTGGACCATTAAACAGAAGAATTTGTACCACAACAACGTGCTTAAAGATAAGTAATTTTCTGCTCTGATAAATAAACAACTCTGTTAATATATGGGTGCAGTTATGTCACAAAAGAGGATACCGGCCACCAAAAAAAAAATCCTCTCCTTGCTTCCCATGGTACAAGCCTACAGTGACAACGAGACGACACAAAAGTTGTTATTTGAAACATACTTTTGATGGGGCGCAAATGTTGCAGTGTGTCTAGGGGCGCAGAAATTTAAAATCCGCCACTGCTTCCTGGCTTGTGCGCGCACCGTGAAGCGGCTGGTCTGAAAGTGATCCGATATTCAAACCGATTTTACATCCAAACGGTACATTTCTGGACACACGTTGCTCCTCAAAACTTCATCTACTAAATTCCCTCTACGACACATAGAAGCCTGTAATAAGAGTTTTGAATCACCCTGGAGAATGACATGCAAGAAAATGATGATCTCCATTTCGCCTATTTTACAATTAGTAAATATATTTTTGGATACGTACTGACCCCTATTGAAGATAGCTTGAAGAAATATGGCACCTTCAGAGAAACTGTGACACCCAAAGGCTGTCTGGCAGTTACTTTGAGGTACATGCTTTATTCGTTGCAATGTGCATATACAAAAATTTCAAACAAAGTGATGTAATAAGACTAAAAATACTTAAAATACAAAGTGATGTGTTTTCGCCGAATGAACTGGGTCTACTAACCAGGTGAGCTGCATCTGCATACTACCTGCCCCTGTAAATTGATAGAGCGATTTCCAACAAGATAATCTTAAGGCTGATTGTTTCTAAGCGGAGGAAGACAAAAAAAAGATGCAATACGAAGAAGTTACGCACATTGGTCACAATTTGATATTCACACCGGTATCGATGGAAATTGCAAAACTGTGAACTTTGGCGGCCAATGGATGAATGCAATTTCAGCGCACCGGTGGCAACGATAGTAAACATGTCGATACCAGGCCATACTGTGTACTCAGTTGGACAGTATCTACCTGTACGCCTTGCAGACAGGTGCGTGAACAATATACTCAGATGTCGGCATCTGAGAGAGGACGTGCAGCTGGACTCAAAGAACCCGGTTGGAGTAATTGGCGAATCACTCTACATTTGAATAGGAGCGGACTCGACGGTATTGGCAGGAAAGGGTGAACCGTAGCCGAACACATCGTCAATAAAGGAAGCGGTCGACCTAGAGATACGACAAAACGTCAGCACTGCGCCATCGTCAGATAAGCATTCAGAGCCCGGGGCCCATTATTACCATCGATACGACGTGCAACTGGCGCTTCAGCGACCACAAGGACCAGTAATAGGAGGTTCACAGAGGGGGGGGGGGGGGGGGGGCTGAGCTCGTGGCGCTCGTCGCGCCGACTACCGTTGACCTCTGTACACCAACAAACCAGTCTGCAGTGGTGTCGGCTACATTCGGCCTCGAATCTCACTGACTGGGATAGAACTGTCTTCAGTGATGAACTGAACCCCGATGACCAGAGAAGACGTGTCTGGACACACCCCAGACAGCGGTGGGATACCAACATGATTGGCGCCCGCCATACGGCTCGACAATCAGGATGTTGTTGTTGTGGTCTTCAGTCCTGAGACCGGTTTGATGCAGCTCTCCATGCTACTCTATCCTGTGCAACCTTCTTCATCTCCCAGTACCTACTGCAACCTACATCCTTCTGAATCTGCTTAGTGTATTCATCTCTTGGTCTCCCTCTACGATTTTTACCCTCCACGCTGCCCTCCAATACTAAATTGGTGATCCCTTGATGCCTCAGAACATGTCCTACCAACCGATCCCTCCCCTGCCACCTTCAGAATTTGCAAGAGAGTATTCCAGTCAACATTGTCAAAAGCTTTCTCTAAGTCTACAAATGCTAGAAACGTAGGTTTGCCTTTCCTTAATCTTTCTTCTAAGATAAGTCGTAACGTCAGTATTGCCTCACGTGTTCCAGTATTTCTACGGAATCCAAACTGATCTTCCCCGAGGTCGGCTTCTACTAGTTTTTCCATTCGTCTGTAAAGAATTCGTGTTAGTATTTTGCAGCTGTGGCTTATTAAACTGATTGTTCGGTAATTTTCACATCTGTCTACACGTGCTTTCTTTGGGATTGGAATTATTATATTCTTCTTGAAGTCTGAGGGTATTTCGCCTGTTTCATACATTTTGCTCACCAGATGGTAGAGTTTTGTCAGGAATGGCTCTCCCAAGGCCGTCAGTAGTTCCAATGGAATGTTGTCTACCCCGGGGGCCTTGTTTCGACTCAGGTCTTTCAGTGCTCTGTCAAACTCTTCACGCAGTATCGTATCTCCCATTTCATCTTCATCTACATCCTCTTCCATTTCCATAATATTGTCCTCAAGTGCATCGCCCTTGTATAGACCCTCTATATACTCCTTCCACCTTTCTGCTTTCCCTTCTTTGCTTAGAACTGGGTTTCCATCTGAGCTCTTGATGTTCATACAAGTGGTTCTCTTATCTCCAAAGGTCTCTTTAATTTTCCTGTAGGCACTATCTATCTTACCCCTCGCGAGATAAGCCTCTACATCCTTACATTTGTCCTCTAGCCATCCCTGCTTAGCCATTTTGCACTGCCTGTCGATCTCATTTTTGAGACGTTTGTATTCCTTTTTGCCTGCTTCATTTACTGCATTTTTATATTTTCTCCTTTCATCAATTAAATTCAATATTTCTTCTGTTACCCAAGGATTTCTATTAGCCCTCGTCTTTTTACCTACTTGATCCTCTGCTGCCTTCGCTACTTCATCCCTCAAAGCTACCCATTCTTCTTCTACTGTATTTCTTTCCCCCATTCCTGTCAATTGTTCCCTTATGCTCTCCCTGAAACTCTGTACAGCCTCTGGTTCTTTCAGTGTATCCAGGTCCCATCTCCTGAAATTCCCACCTTTTTGCAGTTTCTTCAGTTTTAATCTACAGGTCATCACCAATAGATTGTGGTCAGAGTCCACATCTGCCCCTGGAAATGTCTTACAATTTAAAACCTGGTTCCTAAATCTCTGTCTTACCATTATATAATGTATCTCATACCTTTTAGTATCTCCAGGGTTCTTCCATGTATACAACCTTCTATCATGATTCTTAAACCAAGTGTTAGCTATGATTAAGTTGTGCTCTGTGCAAAATTCTACCAGGCGGCTTCCTCTTTCATTTCTTAGCCCCAATCCATATTCACCTACTACGTTTCCTTCTCTCCCTTTTCCTACACTCGAATTTCAGTCACCCACGACTATTAAATTTTCGTCTCCCTTCACTATCTGAATAATTCCTTTTATTTCATCATACATTTCTTCAATTTCTTCGTCATCTGCAGAGCTAGTTGGCATATAAACTTGTACTACTATGGGGTGCCATTACATTTCATAGCAAGATACCTTTGGTTGTCATCAGCGGCACGCTTACAGCATGTCAACGATATTCTACGACCCATTTTGTTGCCCCTCATCATGGGCTTCCACTTCAGCAAGTTAGTGCCTGGCTGCACACGACGAGCTTGCCAAACCAGCAAGGTCGCCGTACCTCTCGCCAACTGGGAACGTCTGGAGCATTGTGCGCAGGTCCCTCAACAAGCACCTCACATCTCCCCATTTCCGTCCCCCTCTGATAATTCTTTCGTACTGTGTATGTTTTTTCTTTCTTTCTTACAGTGTAGTTTAGAAAGCTGGCCTATTGCCTCTCACGCAGAGTAGGTGACTGGGTTATAGGAAACACGAATTGGAAACAAACCCCACAGCATGCCTACGCCGTGCCGCCTCTCAGCGGCATAATCGATTATAAAAGTCACCTATCGTCGCCGGGCAGCACCGAGAAACATTTTGTCTCTAACAACAGTTTTTTCCCATTACATGGTCTATCACCCCTAGAGGTTTGTTGGAAAGACACCGAAACATCTTGTATCAGAGTCAAGTGCCGAAGAATTCTGGAAGTATGTACTACAGTTTCAAGAAATTTTTCTCAGTTGTGGTGCAAGCAGTCGTGGGAGCTGATTACAAGTTCGTCTGTGTCGATGCTGGTTCCTAAGGCAAACAGGGTGACAGTGGAGTGTCCCGGAACTTGAAGTTAAGCAGACTGGTCAAACGTGGTGTTCTGCAATTTAGGGCTGAAAGATTCCTGGAAGTGAAACAAGATTACCAAATGTCCTGCTAGGTGACAAGAGTTTCCCCTTGAAGAAGTATCTCACGTGGCCGTACCCTATCACAAATTTGACACATAAGCGTGAGTTAGTCAACAAACGATTGTCGCACGCATGACTAGTGGTTGAAAGAGCTTTCGGAGTAGTGGCAAATAAACGGCCTCTACCGCTTAAAGAAGTTGAAGTTGATTCTGACCAAGCAGAAAAGCCCAGTAATAGTCAAAGACGGCTCTGCAGACGTTCGAACCATTTCGACTGAAACAAATAATCCGTACATGCATTTACTACTTCGCAGATTGCAAAAAAGAAGTATTGCTACAGCGTCAGAGGTGAGAAAATGCTTACAACATTTCTTGTCGTGAACACTGTGTAAGGAATACTTACAAATGGCTCTGAGCACTATGGGACTCAACTTCTGAGGTCGTCAGTCCCCTAGAGCTTAGAACTACTTAAACCTAACTAACCTAAGGACATCACACATATCCACGCCCGAGGCAGGATTCGAACCTGCGACCGTAGCGGTCTCGCGGTTCCAGACTGTAGCGCCTAGAACCGCACGGCCACTCCGGCCGGCGAATACTTACAATTATACTCTCAGTTAGTGCCTGACACTGTACAAGAACCCCATTTCCTACCCCCCCACCCCCCCACCCCAACGAGCCAGCAATAAAAATCACAAGTTTTGATTATTCACATCCCCAATCCAGTCACAAATATCCCCATAGATCGTACTTTTGATACACTAATGTAAACAAATTACTGTATGAAACATTATACGCATTTTATTATTTTATCACTATAATCGTAGACATCTGAGGACACGTTGAAAATAGGATCACGGGAAGAAATTAGTGCGCAAATACACTCCTGGAAATTGAAATAAGAACACCGTGAATTCATTGTCCCAGGAAGGGGAAACTTTATTGACACATTCCTGGGGTCAGATAAATCACATGATCACACTGACAGAACCACAGGCACATAGACACAGGCAACAGAGCATGCACAATGTCGGCACTAGTACAGTGTATATCCACCTTTCGCAGCAATGCAGGCTGCTATTCTCCCATGGAGACGATCGTAGAGATGCTGGATGTAGTCCTGTGGAACGGCTTGCCATGCCATTTCCACCTGGCGCCTCAGTTGGATCAGCGTTCGTGCTGGACGTGCAGACCGCGTGAGACGACGCTTCATTCAGTCCCAAACATGCTCAATGGGGGACAGATCCGGAGATCTTGCTGGCCAGGGTAGTTGACTTACACCTTCTAGAGCACGTTGGGTGGCACGGGATACATGCGGACGTGCATTGTCCTGTTGGAACAGCAAGTTCCCTTGCCGGTCTAGGAATGGTAGAACGATGGGTTCGATGACGTTTTGGATGTACCGTGCACTATTCAGTGTCCCCTCGACGATCACCAGTGGTGTACGGCCAGTGTAGGAGATCGCTCCCCACACCATGATGCCGGGTGTTGGCCCTGTGTGCCTCGGTCGTATGCAGTCCTGATTGTGGCGCTCACCTGCACGGCGCCAAACACGCATACGACCATCATTGGCACCAAGGCAGAAGCGACTCTCATCGCTGAAGACGACACGTCTCCATTCGTCCCTCCATTCACGCCTGTCGCGACACCACTGGAGGCGGGCTGCACGATGTTGGGGCGTGAGCGGAAGACGGCCTAACGGTGTGCGGGACCGTAGCCCAGCTTCATGGAGACGGTTGCGAATGGTCCTCGCCGATACCCCAGGAGCAACAGTGTCGCTAATTTGCTGGGAAGTGGCGGTGCGGTCCCCTACGGCACTGCGTAGGATCCTACGGTCTTGGCGTGCATCCGTGCGTCGCTGCGGTCCGGTCCCAGGTCGACGGGCACGTGCACCTTCCGCCGACCACTGGCGACAACATCGATGTACTGTGGAGACCTCACGCCCCACGTGTTGAGCAATTCGGCGGTACGTCCACCCGGCCTCCCGCATGCCCACTATACGCCCTCGCTCAAAGTCCGTCAACTGCACATACGGTTCACGTCCACGCTGTCGCGGCATGCTACCAGTGTTAAAGACTGCGATGGAGCTCCGTATGCTACGGCAAACTGGCTGACACTGACGGCGGCGGTGCACAAATGCTGCGCAGCTAGCGCCATTCGACGGCCAACACCGCGGTTCCTGGTGCGTCCGCTGTGCCGTGCGTGTGATCATTGCTTGTACAGGCCTCTCGCAGTGTCCGGAGCAAGTATGGTGGGTCTGACACACCGGTGTCAATGTGTTCTTTTTTCCATTTCCAGGAGTGTATTTCCATCTTCCCAGAATAGCTGAATTGCTAGTAATTAAAAATCCTGCAATTATACGGTGGGAGATATAAAACGTTTTGAAACTTCCTGGCAGATTAAAACTGTGTGCCCGACCGAGACTCGAACTCGGGACCTTTGCGCACACTCCGCTGCAGAGTGAAAATCTCATTCTGGAAGCATCCCCCAGGCTGTGGCTAAGCCATGTCTCCGCAGTATCCTTTCTTTCAGGAGTGCTAGTTCTGCAAGGTTCGCAGGAGAGCTTCTGTAAAGTTTGGAAGGTAGGAGACGAGGTACTGGCAGAAGTAAGGCTGTGAGTACCGGGCGTGAGTCGTGCTTCGGTAGCTCAGATGGTAGAGCACTTGCCCGCGAAAGGCAAAGGTCCCGAGTTCGAGTCTCGGTCGGGCACACAGTTTTAATCTGCCAGGAAGTTTCATATCAGCGCACACTCCGCTGCAGAGTGAAAATCTCATTCTGATAAAACTTTTTCATTGGCCTTATTTATTCACTGAAATAACTATTTATAACTTTATATATTTATTAATATTATACGCTATGGATTTTATTTTCGCGGACGTCACAGTACATAAAACGTATTATTATGTAACATATGTTTCACGACTGATAGCTCCCACTCCATATTCTTGAGTTTGATACCTAAATGATTAGCATATTCCATTAGTATATGCGTCGTAAACATTTCTGTATCAATAACACGAATATGAATGTTGCCTTTTTGCTATAATGACCTGAAATTACATCCTTCTTATGATTAAACTAAGATTATCCAGCTAGTTGTTCACAAAAAATATTTTTATCCATACACTAAGAATGTTAGTTTTACATTAAGAGCTTGAAATAGAAAAAAAGCAATAATTAACGCAAAATCATATTGGATATTAACAAAAATAAGCAGCAATATTGCCACACTATTTCTGCACAAGGTAAGTAAACAAGACGTGAACTTCAAAAAACGCGCGTTCAGCTTTTAGGCTATCTACACCGAAGCGCCAAAGAGACTGGTATAGGCATGCCTATTCAAATACAGAGATGTGTAAACAGGCAGAATGCGGCGTTGCGGTCGGCAACGTCTATATAAGACAAGTGTCTGGTGCAGTTGTTAGATCGGTTACTGCTACTACAATGGCATGTTATCAAGATTTAAGTGAGTTTGAACGTGGGGTTATAATCGGCGCAGGTGCGATGGGACACAGCACCTTCGAGGAAGCGATGAAGTGGGAATTTTCCCGTACGACCATTTCACGAGTGTACGGTGAACATCAAGAATCCGGTAAAAGATCAAATCTCCAACATCTCTGCGGCCTGAAGAAGATCCCGCAAGAACGGGACCAACGGCGACTGAAGAGAATCGTTCAACGTGGCAGAAGTGCAACCTTTCCGCAAATTCCTGAAGATTTCAATGCTGGGCCATTAACAAGTGTCAGCGTGCGAACCATTCAACGAAACATCATCGATACTGACTTTCGGAGCCGAAGACCCACTCATGTACCGTTGATGACTACACGACACAAAGCTTTACGCCTCGCCTCGGGCCGTCAACACCGACATTGGACTGTTG
This sequence comes from Schistocerca cancellata, assembly GCF_023864275.1. Classification (NCBI taxonomy): domain Eukaryota; kingdom Metazoa; phylum Arthropoda; class Insecta; order Orthoptera; family Acrididae; genus Schistocerca; species Schistocerca cancellata. Next base: position 32,619,450 of record NC_064631.1, on the reverse strand, counting down.
ATGACTGAAAACATGTTGCCTGGTCGGACGTGTCTAATTTCAAATTGTATCGAGCGGATCGACGTTTACGGGTATGGAGATAACCTCATGAGTCCATGAACGCTGCATGTCAGCAGGGGACTGTTCAGGCTGGTAGAGGCCCTATAACGGTGTGAGGCGATTGCAGTTGGAGTGATATGGGACCCTTAATACGTCAAGATACGAATCTGACAGGTGAAAAGTACGTAAGCATCCTGTTTGATCACCAGCATCCATTCATGTCGATTGTGCATTCCTACGGACTTGGCCGATTCCAGCAGGACAATGCGACACCCGACACGTCCAGAATTGCTACAGAGTGGCTCCAGGAACACTCTTCTGCGCTTAACAACTGCGGCTGGCCACCACACTCCTCAGACATGAACAATATTGAGCATATCTAGGATGCCTTGAAACGCGCTGTGCGGATGAAATCTCCACCGCCTCGTACTCTTACGGATTTATTGTCAGCCCTGCATAATTGACTGAGTCGGCTCCTTCCAGCACTAGTCCAGACATTAGCCGAGTCCATGCCACGTTGTGTTGCGGCACTTCTGCGTGCTCGCGTGAGGCCCTACACGATAACAGGCAGGTGTAGCAGTTTCTTGGCTCTTCAGTGCCTAATACTTTGCTTGATTACTGTTTGACATGTGACTATGCTAAGGGACTTTTTGCATTATTTTCATGTCTTCCATTGACCGGCATAATTAACGTTGCACTAAATGTGTTTCGAGAGCTACATTTTTTGGGTTGTTTGGATAAAGGGTAGATGTATTTGAGAAACCACTCTAAACCACCCTCAAATTGACCGGTAGAACGGACTTTTAACAGATCAGAACTGAACCCTGCCAGTCCTCGTCTCTCCAAGCCGGCCGGAGTGGCCGTGCGGTTATAGGCGCTACAGTCTGGAACCGCGTGACCGATACGGTCGCAGGTTCGAATCCTGCCTCGGGCATGGATGTGTGTGATGTCCTTAGGTTAGTTAGGTTTAAGTAGTTCTAAGTTCTAGGGGACTGATGACCACAGTAGTTAAGTCCCATAGTGCTCAGAGCCATTTCGTCTCTCCAATTCGACACATCATGCAGCCGTCCTCTGCAATGTTAAATCTGCAGACAGGTATTGTTATAACCTCCTAAGAATTTTGTTGTGAATAAAAAATATATACCCTTAGATTGCAGAAGGGGCGAATGCTCCCACTTAACCCTCCTCCCCCGCCCCCATGTCCTCACCCCCCCTCCCATTTCCACGCCGACGCTTATGCTAACGATGCACTTTACATTTTGTTAATAATAGCAACAACCCAGTAGGACTAAAAGGGGACACTGAACGTACGAAGGTAATCCCAAAAGTAAGGTCTCCTATTTTGTTATAAGTACAAAACTCTGTTTGTGTAACAGTTGGTCTTACAGTTATGAAGAGTACTTCACGCGCTGTGTGTAAACATGCGCACGCCGCGCTGAGGCGCTCAGTCTTGGATTGGCAGCCGTTGAGAGTGGAGCTCCCGTTGGATGTTACCGCCAAGTGCGAAATGCGCGCAGTTATTCGATTTTTGGACGCAAAGGGCACTGCATCGATTGAAATCCATCGCCAATTGACGGAAGTGTATGGTGAGTCGTGCATGGATGTTGAAATGTTCAAGTGGTGTAGAGAGTTTGCAGCTGGTCAGACCGAAATTCATGACCAACAAAGGAGCGGGAGACCGTCAATTTCTGAAGGTTGAGCAAAGCATGCGTGAAGATCGGTGGATCACCCTGGACGATCTTTGCACGTTGGTTCCTGAGGTTTCCCGCAGCACCGCTCACATAATTTTAACGGAAACATTGAACTACCGGAAGGTGTGCGCAAGATGGATGCCACACATGCTGACTGAGAACCACATGCGGTAACGAGTTGATGCTTCCCGCGAATTTCTTCACCGCCTTGCAGCCGAACAGGACATCTTTCTGGACTCAATTGTCGTGGGTGACGAAACCTGGGCACGCCACTTTACACCTGAGACCAAGCAACAATCACGCCAGTGGCGGCATCCTTCTTCGCCAAAGCCGCGGAAATTCAAACACAGTCTGCCGGTAAAGTCACGACAACCGTTTTTTGGGATCGGAAAGGGGTATTGTTGGTCGACTTTATGCCCACTGGGACTACAATTAACGCTGTGAGACACTGAAAAAACTCAAATGGGCGATTCAGAACCAGGGAAGAGGAACGTTGAGCAAGGGCGTACACATTCTCCACGAAAACGCTCGCCCACACATCGCTCGGCAAACCGTTGCTCTCCTGCAACAGTTTCAGTGGAACATAATCACCCTCCCACTCTATAGTTCTGACTTGGCGCCCAGTGATTATCACCTGTTCCCTAGGTTAAAAGAACATTTGGCCGGAAAGCGATTCAGCGCCGACGATGAGGTGAAAGAAGAGGTTCGTAACTTTCTGAACAGCATGGCGGCGAGCTGGTATGACATGGGCATACAAAAACTGCCACAGCATCTACAAAAATGCATCGACAGAAATGGTGATTATGTCGAAAAATAGCTAAATATTCAATCTGTAAACTGATGTAAATCGCTGTAGAAATAAATAGGTCTATGTACTTATAAAAAATAAGAGATCTAACTTTTGGGATTACCTTCGTATATAAAGGAGGGCACGTTTCTCACGTGATATCCTGCGAACCATGGACGAAGAGCAACAGACAGATTCCATGTTTCCGGAAAGCCTTTGATAGCAATAAACGCCGGTACGTTGTCTTCGACGGCGAGTGTTCATCAGAGACTAGGGCGTCGTAAGAACTGCCCAATGACCTCTATTACTCTCTGTGTACATACTTGTAAATAATCTGACGTATAGGGTGAGCAGCAGCCTTCGGCTGTTTGCTGAAACTGCTGTGGGTGTACGGGGAAGTGTCGTTGAGTGAGTGTAGGAGGGTACAAGGTGACTTAGATAAAATTTCTAGTTGGTGTGATGAATGGCAGTTGGCTGCAAATGTACAAAAAAGTATTCCGTAATGTCGAATATAGCATTATCAGTGAACTGCTTGACACAGCCACGTCGATTAGCGTTGCAAAGCGATATGAAGCAGAAACAGCACGTAAAGACGGTAATAGGGGAGGCGAATAGTCGGCTTCGGTTTGTTGGCAAAGTTTTAGGGAAGCGTGTTTCATCTGTGGCGGAGGCTGCATTGAGAACACGAGTTCGATCCATTCTAATTACTGCTCGAGTGTTTGTTGACTCTCATCCCCCCCCCCGTTCCCCCTCCCCCTGCAAGTTGGATTAAAGGAAGACATCGAAGCAATTCAGAAGTGGGATGCTAGTGGGAATCCGCGGAAGGAAAACCTTTTCGCGAAAGACTATTACGAAAATTTAGAAACTGACTGCACAACGGTTTTATTATCGGCAACGTACATTTCGTGTGAGGGTCACGGAGTTAAGATAATGACAACTTAGGGTCCGTGGGGAGGCGTATAGGCAGTCGTTGCGAATGGAGCAGGAAAGGAAGTAACTAGTAACTGCATAACTGTACAAGGTACCCTCCACCACGCACCATACATTGGCTTGCGGAGTATGTGTGTAGTTGTAGATGTAGAATGGTCACAGGTTTTGTCTGACTCATGGGATAGCGTCACTGAAACTTTGAAAAATCTGAATCCGCAGATTCGTGAATATACACGCAAATTATTCCGCGATCGCCTACTTACAAAATTTCAAGAACGCTGTTAAGTGAAGAATGTAGAGACATTTTCCGGCCTGCTACGTATTTGATGTAGCAGAGGTCTTGCACAACTGGCAGCTGTGGACACTTCTGCCACGTCTGCTCGCACTATCGCCACAACCTATGGTTCCCCCCTGCTAGAGCGGTCTGGACCAGAACTTTCTGCACGCATGCAGGTGATGGACTTATAGTATACGACTGGTCATCAAACTTTTTTACTCGACAGGCTATGCTGACACTGTGTGGAGGCGCCTCGGGCCACATATGTACCGACCTTGTTATTAATTGGTAACCTACATAAATTAGTATCTCGTGGGCCTCCAATAGTAAGGTCGCGATATGTTGGCTCAAAGTGCAGATCATTAACAGCCGGCAACATTCGAAAGAATTCGTGTTAACGGTTTTATTTCAGCTATCCCAAAGCTGTGGCGCTATAATTGGCTGACGAAGTGTTGTTGCGTTGTCTATATGATTAATCAATATATATTATACTCTAAAGAGCCAAAGAAACTGGTACACCTGCCTAATATCGTGCAGAGCCCCCGCGAGCGCTCAGAAGTGTTGCAACACGACGTGGCTTCGACTCGACTGACATCTGAAGTAGTGCTGGAGGGAACTGACACCATGAATCCTGCAGGGCTGTCCATAAATCCGTAAGAGTACGAGGGGGTGGATCTCTCTTCTGAACAGCACGTTGCAAGGCGTCCCAGATATCCTCAATAGTGTTCTTGTCTGTGGAGTGTGATGTCCAGCCGAAGAGTTTAAACTGAGAAGAGTGTTCCTGGAGCCACTCTGTAGCAATTCTGGACGTGTAGGGTGTCGAGTTTTCCTGCTGGAATTGCCCAAGTCCGTCGGAATGCACAATGAACAGGAATGGATGCAGGTAATCAAACAGGATACGTGTCATCTGTCAGAGTCGTATCTAGACGTGTCAGGGATCGCATGTCACTCCAACTGCACACATCCCACACCATTACAGAGCCTCCACCAGCTTGAACAGTCCTCTGCTGGTTCATTCATGAATTCATGAGATTGTCTCCATATTCGTACACGTCCATCCGCTCGATAGAATTTGAAACGAGACTCGTCCGACCAGGCAGCATGTTTCCAGTCATCAACAGCCCAATGTCGGTGTTGACAGGCCCAGGCGAGGCGTAAAAGTTTGTGTCCTGCAGTCATTAAAGATACACGAGTGGGCCTTCGGCTCCGAAAGCCCATATCGATGATGTTTCGTTGAATGGTTCGCACGCTGACACTTATTGATGGCCCAGCACTGAAAGCTGCAGCAACTTGTGGAAGGGTTGCACTTCTGTCACTATGAACGATTCTCTTCAGTCATCGTTGGTCCCGTTCTTGCAGGACCTTTTCCGGCCGCAACGATGTCGGATATGTGACGATTTATCCTATTCCTGCTATTCACAGTACACTCATGAAACGGTCGTACGGGAAAATTCCCACTACATCGCCACCTCGGAGATGCTGTGTCCTATCGCTTGTGCGCCGATTATAACAACACATTCAAACTCACTTAAATCTTGATAACCTGACAGTGTAGTAGCAGTAACCTATCCAACACCTGCGCGGTTGCCGACCGCAGCGCTTTATTCTGCCTGTTTATCTATCTGTATATTTGAATACGCGTGCCTATGCCGGTTTCTTTGGCGCGTCAGTTTAAAAGTAAGTCTACAATGAGCGTGTCGCTAAAACTCAGAAAAGAGTCCTGGTAAGATCAAGGGAGTTATACGGTTTCTTTGCCGTCTATGCGACATCCATGGAGGTTTCCGTTTTTACCTGAAGGGCGTGCTTTTGAAGATATGAGGACTGGGGAGTTTCGCGCACTAGAAATTTCTAGAACATCACAAAACATTCCAGAATATGCGAGAGTATTCGAGAGCATTTCATGTTTCAGAATATTTCCACAATGATCCGGGATGTTCTGCAATGTTCGGGAATAGCCTGGAACATTCGGGAAGATTCCAGAATGTTCTGGAATGTACCAGATCATTGTGGAACATTCCAGAACACCCTCGAAGTTGTAGAATGTTCTGAAACATCGTGGACCATTTGAAGCCTTTTTTGGATGTTCTGAAATTCGCCACTTGTGGGTTCGAATGTCAGTTTCTCATCAGTGGCGAGGGGAGAAACCGGAAAACTAGTGCAGTAAGTGACTAAAGGCAAAAAGTAAAGTGGAACAAGAATGATCGTCAAACAGCTATCGAATAACATCATCGAAGCCGAACTTATGATGGAAGACACACACTATTTATCCCCAGAATACCGCTGATCTCTTCTGAATCGCCATTCCAATTTAAAATACTGCAATTTCCAATAAAATATCTTACAGAATGAGATTTTCACTCTGCAGCGGAGTGTGCGCTGATACGAAACTTCCTGGCAGATTAAAACTTTGTCCCAGACCGGGATTCGAACTCGGGGCCTTTGCCTTGCCAGGGCAAGTGCTCTACCAACTTTTTTTTTTCTTTTTTTTTTAGACTCGAACTCGAGACCTTTGCCTTTCGCGGGTAACAGCTCTACCGACTTTATTTTGTTATTTTTTTATTTTTTTCCTTTTTTTTGAGGGGTTTATATTTATTTATTTGTTTAATTATTATGGAAGGTAGGAGAAACAGAAACCTTTATTATTCAAAAAATAAACAAAGTGCGTCGTGACACATGATAACTGTCCTGGAAGGAACCTCGCTGCCGTCCTACCATGCAGCATGAAATAACAACAAAGTCAATGTGGGGCCACCGCCGGCACCCTAAAGAAAAGTATTTATGGATATGAAAACAAAATTTGAAGTACATCCATTTGCTAACTGTGCAAGCGTGAGTTTTTCGTAGGTCGCATACTCGCAAAGTGTTCTTAGTCGATCACTTTACTTGGTCGCTTTCACAAATACAGCACCGCCGCTCATCTTTGCGCACCCGGCACACCACAAGTATATGGCGGGTCCGCAAAAACCGTTACTGGGAAATTGGCATACCATTCCTTGTACTTTTGTAGCCGTAATAGTTTTGTGTGTCCATCTTGAAAGTATTGCCAGTAATCCAGGACGTTCACTAAGTTCGTGCGTGTGTTTCTATACATGTAATGGACCGTCATACCTGAGATCCACGCCACTGCGTTCCTCTTACGACGCGGAAAATACGTTTCCTCTGGAAACAGTACTACTACAGCAGTACAAGTTTATATGCCAACTAGCTCTGCAGATGACGAAGAAATTGAAGAAATGTATGATGAAATGAAAGAAATTATTCAGGTAGTGAAGGGAGACGAAAATTTAATAGTCATGGGTGACTGGAATTCGAGTGTAGGAAAAGGGAGAGAAGGAAACATAGTAGGTGAATATGGATTGGGGCTAAGAAATGAAAGAGGAAGCCGCCTGGTAGAATTTTGCACAGAGCACAACATAATCATAACTAACACTTGGTTTAAGAATCATGGAAGAAGGTTGTATACATGGAAGAACCCTGGAGATACTAAAAGGTATCAGATAGATTATATAATGGTAAGACAGAGATTTAGGAACCAGGTTTTAAACTGCAAGACATTTCCAGGGGCGGATGTGGACTCTGACCACAATCTATTGGTTATGACCTGTAGATTAAAACTGAAGAAACTGCAAAAAGGTGGGAATTTCAGGAGATGGGACCTGGATACACTGAAAGAACCAGAGGCTGTACAGAGTTTCAGGGAGAGCATAAGGGAACAATTGACAGGAATGGGGGAAAGAAATACAGTAGAAGAAGAATGGGTAGCTTTGAGGGATGAAGTAGCGAAGGCAGCAGAGGATCAAGTAGGTAAAAAGACGAGGGCTAGTAGAAGTCCTTGGGTAACAGAAGAAATATTGAATTTAATTGATGAAAGGAGAAAATATAAAAATGCAGTAAATGAAGCAGGCAAAAAGGAATACAAACGTCTCAAAAATGAGATCGACAGGAAGTGCAAAATGGCTAAGCAGGGATGGCTAGAGGACAAATGTAAGGATGTAGAGGCCTATCTCACTAGGGGTAAGATAGATACTGCCTACAGGAAAATTAAAGAGACCTTTGGAGATAAGAGAATGACTTGTACGAATATCAAGAGCTCAGATGGAAACCCAGTTCTAAGCAAAGAAGGGAAAGCAGAAAGGTGGAAGGAGTATATAGAGGGTCTATACAAGGGCGATGTACTTGAGGACAATATTATGGAAATGGAAGAGGATGTAGATGAAGATGAAATGGGAGATATGATACTGCGTGAAGAGTTTGACAGAGCACTGAAAGACCTGAGTCGAAACAAGGCCCCCGGAGTAGACAACATTCCATTGGAACTACTGACGGCCTTGGGAGAGCCAGTCCTGACAAAACTCTACCATCTGGCGAGCAAGATGTATGAAACAGGCGAAATACCCTCAGACTTCAAGAAGAATATAATAATTCCAATCCCAAAGAAAGCAGGTGCTGACAGATGTGAAAATTACCGAACTATCAGTTTAATAAGTCACAGCTACAAAATACTAACACGAATTCTTTACAGACGAATGGAAAAACTAGTAGAAGCCAACCTCGGGGAAGATCAGTTTGGATTCCGTAGAAACACTGGAACACGTGAGGCAATACTGACCTGACGACTTATCTTAGAAGAAAGATTAAGGAAAGGCAAACCTACATTTCTAGCATTTGTAGACTTAGAGAAAGCTTATGACAATGTTGACTGGAATACTCTCTTTCAAATTCTGAAGGTGGCAGGGGTAAAATACAGGAAGCGAACGGCTATTTACAATTTGTACAGAAACCAGATGGCAGTTATAAGAGTCGAGGGACATGAAAGGGAAGCAGTGGTTGGGAAGGGAGTAAGACAGGGTTGTAGCCTCTCCCCGATGTTGTTCAATCTGTATATTGAGCAAGCAGTAAAGGAAACAAAAGAAAAATTCGAAGTAGGTATGAAAATTAATGGAGAAGAAATAAAAAATTTGAGGTTCGCCGATGACATTGTAATTCTGTCGGAGACAGCAAAGGACTTGGAAGAGCAGTTGAATGGAATGGATGGTGTCTTGAAGGGAGGATCTAAGATGAACACGAACAAAAGCAAAACGAGGATAATGGAATGTAGTCGAATTAAGTCAGGTGATGTTGAGGGTATTAGATTAGGAAATGAGACACTTAAAGTAGTAAAGGAGTTTTGCTATTTGGTGAGCAAAATAACTGACGATGGTCGAAGTAGAGAGTATATAAAATGTAGACTGTCAATGGCAAGGAAAGCGTTTCTGAAGAAGAGAAATTTGTTAACATCGAGTATAGATTTAAGTGTCAGGAAGTCATTTCTGAAAGTATTTGTATGGAGTGTAGCGTTGTATGGAAGTGAAACATGGACAGTAAATAGTTTGGACAAGAAGAGAATAGAAGCTTTCGAAATGTGGTGCTACAGAAGAATGCTGAAGATTAGATGGGTAGATCACATAACTAATGAGGAAGTATTGAATAGGATTGGGGAGAAGAGAAGTTTGTGGCACAACTTGACCAGAAGAAGGGATCGGTTGGTAGGACATGTTCTGAGGCATCAAGGGATCACCAATTTAGTATTGGAGGGCAGCGTGGAGGGTAAAAATCGTAGGGGGAGACCAAGAGATGAATATACTAAGCAGATTCAGAAGGATGTAGGTTGCAGTAGGTACTGGGAAATGAAAAAGCTTGCACAGGATAGAGTAGCATGGAGAGCTGCATCAAACCAGTCTCAGGACTGAAGACCACAACAACAACAATTGGAAAAAATACTATGTCAGAACAGACCGCTGTATAGATAGCGCGCCGCATGAACGCCATTATCTTTCTTGCGAGAGTCCAGCCAGCCAATGCCTCGCCGCAGACCAGCCGATGGTCGTCCGTATCCAGCACGCCACATTGCTGATACAAGGGCGAATCCGCCAAAAGTATTGCGTACTTTTTATCATTTGTAGGGTATTTTCGGTTGACGACAATGTGCCATGTTGACCTGACTGATGTAGGTAGGTGGGGGTGGTGGAGCGTGCGCCACACCACGTGCCAATCAATTAACAGCTGGATGTTTCCGTTCCACCCTATTCCGGGCGATCTGTCGAAGAAGCAGATGGTACACGTCCTTCGCTGTCGACTGTCGGGTCGTCGGTAAACGCTCTCGAACGTAACTGAGTTCCACGATGAAGGTGCGCACATACGTTAAAGGGGGCGATATATGGCCGACACTGACTGGAGGAAGTTGCGGTGTTGGTACGAGTTCTTCGATGATCGTCCCCGTAAGCGAGTGGTTCCTGTTGCGCCACCGTTTGAGCATAGTATTAATATACATGGCACGCGCCTTCTCGTGCACGTTCACTAAACCAACGCCCCCCTCTCGCGCTGGGAGGGTAAGCGTGTTGTACTGTACCCAGCCAGGCACACATAGTACCCAAAAGCCGCCTGAATCCTCATAGCCATCGTGCGCGTCAAGGGGAGAAGGTGTGTCAGGTGGCACATCATGGGCGCGCGATAAAGGTTGACGGGTAACACACGCTGCAGCATATCCATCGACCGTAGGGCGTTTAGTCGTACTGCCGTGCGGACTCTGAGTAACAGTCTTCAGTAGTTGTCCGCAGCCGTTCTCGCTGTCTCTTTATGAAAGGTGATACCCAAACAGCGGAGGGTTTCCACCGCAGGTAAGGGTCCTTCCGTTCCTGGTTCTAGTCCACGCCCCACATGTATGAATTGTGATTTTCGGTAGTTGACCACACTTCCAGCTGGCATCCCATACGTCTGTAGCCAATCCAGTGCGGTTTGAGTCTCCCTCTCATTCCCTACGAGGAACACAATATCATCCGCGTATGCTCTGCATTTGAATGATAAACGCCGTAGGGAGATCCCGGTAAGACGGCGGCGAAGGCCTGCGAGGCACGGTTCTAAGGCGATCGCATAAAGAAGGATCGACGAGGGGCAACCCTGTCTCACTGATCTTAAGATCTTAAAATACTCAGTTCTCCCTACCAACTGAGCTACCCAAGCACGACTCACGGCCTGTCCTCACAGCTGTACCTCTGCCAGTATCTCGTATCATTCTGGAAACATCCCCCACGCTGTGGATAAGCCAAGTCTCCGCAATATCCTTTCTTTCAGGAGTGCTAGTTCTGCAAGGTTCGCAGGAGAGGTTCTGTAAAGTTTGGAGGGCAGAAGTAGAGCTGTGAGGAGGGGGCGTGAGTCGTGCTTGGGTAGCTCAGATGGTGCCGGCCACTACGGTCGCAGGTTCGAATCCTGCATCGGGCATGGATGTTTGTGATGTCCTTAGGTTAGTTAGATTTAAGCCGGCACGGTAGCTCAGAGTGCTCGGTCAGAGGGTTACGTGCCCTCTGTAATAAAAAAACTGAGTGAACGGATCAACAAAGAACCTGAACGGCTGTCATCGGACGTCCCCCACGAACAAATTCATCGACCAATATAGAGCGCCGGCACGGTAGCTCAGCGTGTTCGGTCAGAGAGCGGGTTGGCCTCTGTAATAAAAAAACTGAGGGAAACGATCAACAAATGAACTTGACCGGATTTCATGTGACGTCCGCAACGAACAAACCCAACGAACAACAAGGAACAAAATGGAGGAAAAAAAGAAAAAAAAAGATGGTAGAGCACTTGCCCGCGAAAGGCAAAGGTCCCGAGTTCGAGTCTCGGTGTGGTACACAGTTTTAATCTGCCAGGAAGTTTCAAATATCTTACAGTTTTACAATTAATAAAGCGCAATGGCAAACTTTAAAATATTGCCTCATCAATCTCAAAGACTCCTGCTTCTTTTATGGTAACTATGTGTAGCTTGCTCTCAGTAGGAAATTCGGAAAATTGTTACATGTACACCCAGGATAACAAAATGGAAAATGTTGTTTGTAAACAAGAATTGTAAATAGTAAGAATACGTTTCAATAAATTTTTTTACCTCGTATTCTTTAATAGGTATTGTAAGTAGTTTTTAGTTAGATGAATAAAGACCAATAAAAATAAATTGTTTTCAGTAATTTTTCTCCCTCTTATACTTTAAAGTTTATCGTTTTATTCCAACTACCACACAATCTCATATCATTTCCATGAGCGAAGTCGGGCATCCCAGATAACTGATTAATATGGCAATTGTAGTTATATTTAAATGCATTATGCAATATGAGACACGATCACAAATGTTTACTAAATATTTTGAATGTAATTCTTCTACTCGTTGTGTTGCATTACAACAGCCGTAATGAACGTTTCTTTCTACAAACAGGCCTAAGTTACCGCGTTTGAAGATGACTGTCTCTGTTATGCGCATTCCAGCACCCATGTTACTTCTGTGTCAAAAGTATTATCATAGCAAGCTTACCCCCGTATGCTATCAGTACTGGAAGACTAACAATAAAATATTCTCCCTCTCACATCCCCTAACCCCCAATGGCTATGCTACTTACCCCTCCGCTCCTGAGGTAAGCGGTCAGCTTTACTTGTCTCACGGTCTCACGGCGTAATTCACCAACGTCAATTAAAATTAAGCAATTCTTACAAATATTACAGTCTCTGTAAATATTTCTATTTGTTACTGAGCAAGAAAACTACTCTTACGAAGTTCTCAACAAAATAGTTCAAATGTCTCTAAGCTCTATGGGACTTAACATCTGAAGTCATCAGTCCCCTAGACTTAGAACTACTTAAACCTAACTAACCTAAGGATATCACATATATCCATGCCCGAGGCAGGATTCGAACCTGCGACCGTAGTAGCCGCGCGGCGCCGGATTGAAGCGCCTAGAACCGCTCGGCCACAGCGGCCGGCAGCTCAACATTATTAGCCTCGGCCGTTAGTCACTAGGTGCATATTGTTATAAAGTATGGCGAATACTTGAGTCGGGCCGCTAGGGCTGCAGTTCGACGACCACTGTCTCTGTTATGCGCATTCACGCACCCATGTTACTCCTGTGTCAAAATTTATATCACAGCATGCTTACCCCCGTGTGTTGTCAGTACTGGAAGACTAACAATAAAATATTCTCCCTCTCACATCCCCTAATCCCCACGGCCTAGAGCAGGCTGTTCCAGCTGGTCGGCTCCGGTGTGAGCCGCGGAGCGCTCCCTGCTCACGAATGGCAAAGAAAACATCAAGAACTTTTCCCTGACTTAGCCAACGAACTGCACTGTGGTAAGGTATATCCCCATACTCCGCTTCCATATCTTTCAGGAATCATTTGAATTGGTGATGGTTCATACCGTGACGCCGCACAAAATTCACGCATTTCACGACATCTTTCATTACGCCACCTAGCTCTACTGTTCCAGCACACAGTGCCTCTTGGTGAATAAAACAATGAAGAGTCAAAATGTCTTTCCCGAATTCATCCCTGAGTTTATTTTTCAAACGAGAAGCAAATCCTTGGTGACGCCCAATCATTTGTGGTGCACCGTATGTCGCTACAGAATGGAGCTTATCCCACGGCAAATTCATATTGTCCACTGATTCACAAACAGCTTCAAAAATGTCACGTCCTGTTGCGGTGTCATCGAGTGGTACCACATCCAAGAGTTCTTCAGTTACTTTCAGCTCCATGTCGACACCACGCACAAAGACTGCAAGCTGAGCACAGTCCTATATGTCGGTGCTTTCGTCAAGCGCTAGCGAAAATTCAACAAAGCTCTCCGCCTTTTTCCTGATCTGTGTTTCATAATCCGCTGCCATGTCCAGGATTCGACGAGACATTGTCTGCTTCGACAGGCAAACCCCATCGATTGCCTGCACCTCCCTTGGAGACAAACATTCTGCACTGCTACCATGCACAATTTTACGAGTTGTCCCACCGAAAACGGCTTGCCGCTCGTCGCAATGATGTGAGCGACCCTGCAGCTTGCTTGAACTGCAGATTCAGTAGTGTTTTCTCCGCTCTCATTCACCTGAATATTATACATGCATTACAGAACACGAACTATGTTGCATATTTTGATACTTTCCGTATTACGAAACCGTTTTTAAACTTACGTCTCCTGGTATGTCGTTATTAAGCCTGGCTACAAGTTCTCTGCGTGAAACACCTTCTACCTGATCGTAGTGCACTGCGTGAAGACGCGTATAATGTCGTTGTGTATTGTACCTCTTCGCAGAATTAAATACTTTATGACATACAAGACACTGCCGACGACCATCCCTCTCAATGAATAGAGAGGTATCCTCCAATAGAAGTACAGGGCTCCCGCGGCTAGTCATAGCTGTCATTGAATACGGATTATTGCGTCAGTTGCGGCTGCATGCGGCCAGGGGGCAGTGAGTTCGCTTTCCCCCTCCACGCGGGCTCCGAGCTGCCGCAGTGAGCGCTCCGGAGCGCTCCGGCTCCCTGGAGCTCGGTTGGAACAGCCTGGCCTAGAGCATATGGTGGCCGGTACGTACGGCGCTGGACGGCGGCACTAGGACCAGACGCACCCTAGGTGGTCTCGTCAACTACTGCTGCTGAGTCCTCCACTGCTGTCGCCGTCCCCATTACTGCTGTCATCTCTTTCCTCAACCGCCACCGCTCTCGACTTCACTACCAATTCCATTACCACATCTGCTTACTCACAACTGCAGTTATTCCCAAGATGCACACTGTAATATTTCTGGTTCTGCAGCCATCACTTTCAGGTACAAGGAGCTCTTCTTAGAGCAGTTAAGAATGCAGCAGTGGCAAGATGACGTAATGTGGCGTGATTTGCCGATGACAGATGGTCTGGTATCTTGAGAAAGACCGCCTACATTGCGGTCCTTCTCTGCGGCCGTCTGCTGCGTTCGGAAGTTGCGCGAGAAAATGATAAACAGCGCATTTCAAATTAAACCACTTCTCAATAGCGTGCTATCATTCAATTACTTCACAAGTATTAATAAACGGCAGAATAATAAACAACTGCTAAACGAAAAAGCAGAGGAAGCACTTCGGAGGTGTTCGGATCGCGGCCAAACTGGATGACGGGGGAAGTGGTTCAACTGTTAAATCAGAGCTGGTTCGGCAGTACCGGCGGACAGACATGTTTGCCAAGGTCGGTGTCAGTTAAGACTTTATTAGTTACCTGAAGTTTGTAAATGTCATAGCTGGTTTGGCCGTCTCGGAGGGCAGACATTGTCTGCCGCGGCCGGCGTCAGGTTAAGACTTTATTACCAATCTATGTTTATTTGGACATGCAGTCGAGAACAGTGTGGTAGTAATTACGGAAATACGCAGTTCATTATTTTGTTGAAGAACGGAAATTGTGACTCTAAAGTGGAGTGTAAGTGTGCGATTTCTGGTGTTCTGTCAATAAGAAATGAGTGTTATCCCACATAAGCAAATTAATTGGAAATTTCATTATTCACATAATATCAATTCCTCACTACGTGTCTCTTACAGCCTCAAGATAACGGATTCACGACCTACGTGCTGCTTTCTACGCAGACTGCGGGTTGGTGAACATTTATTAGAACTTACGCATTCCACTCGAGGCGGTGGAAGCAAATGGGCACCTCGCGTGTACCGCAGTCTTAGTGCAAATGAGGTCAGCGACACGTCATCTGTGGTAGCACAGAGGACGAATGAAGGAGGGAAATTTTCGAGAGGTAGGGTTTGTAATACGCACGTACATGTATCTCCATCTCTCTCTCCCTCTCTCTTTTTCAACCTGCCGTAACATCATCACTACCCTCGTCACTGCCACCAAAGGGTATCCTGTCTCAGCCATGACACACTCATAGAGGCTGACAGCATTCTTGTGGGATATGCCCAAAATGTCCTCTACATTTAAATCACTGCAGCTGGGACCGTCAGGTGGTTTATCCGTCTCTACCTGTTAAAAAGTGGGGGATCCTTAGTTACGTACGTATAAGAGAACGCGACGATGAACACTCAAGACATTGTCTATGCTTGGGCTCCTGTAGAGCACACACTCCAGAACTCATTGTCTTCGCTATGGGCGTACCGTGAACAGGAGCTCTGAAGTGATCCAATCTTCAAGGTCATTTTACATCCAAACACTACGTTTCCAGAAAGAGTCCCTTATTAAAACTTTATCTCCTAAGCGCCCTCTACAGCCCTAGAAACCTGTAATAGCAACTGTGAAACGCCCTATAGATGAAGAGATAGGCACAGGACACACTGGCATGAAGATCTGTATCAGATTAGTGTTCGGAACAAAATGAGTGTTACGCCGCATTGGAAACAAAGTTCATTTTTGTGTCATTGTAAGAATTGAAATCTCTGTAGATGAGGCACAGATTTATCAGTACACTGTTGCAAATTGTAACAATCGTTGGTTGACTTTCTTTAATTTTTGCTGAATCCACCGATATCCGTTACCTCAACCGAAACTTTCGATACCGTTTAATGTAATTTCGTGCGTATCTCAGTTTTCACTGGGGAGCTCGTTGTATACACGTAATTTTCAGTCATCAGCATTCCTTTGTTAAGAAAAACTTGTTAGGGCAACTTGCTTGAACATTTTGTATACTATAAGAAGGCATAACTACGGTAGCTCCGAAAACGTTATTCATGCAAGGACTCTTACATTCAGTTAAAACAAAATTGATTAATATAATAATTATAAATATTAATATAATTAATTAATGTTAATATAATTTATAATTATTAAAAATATTAATACAAATTATATCCTAAAATAACGCATGACTAACTACTTTTTAATGTATCTAAAAATTATTATCAGAGTTTACATTTGAATATCGATGTGACATCTTTGAAGGCTATCTTTGTATCATTATTGTCTTTGGTAGTATGTTGGCGCCAAGTAAGGTAGAGAGAATTGTTGTGAGTTGTGGTTAAGTTACGGACGGTGTGCTGAACTTGCGAGCACTGATTGCTGTTGATGAAACTATTTCATGACTGTAGCAAGTTCATAGGAGAAGAGTTGAGAACTTTATACATGTGACAGCAAAAATTGTAATAAAAGTGTGGAGTTCTAAGAAAAGTATTTGAGTCATTTCGTAGCAAACCCGGACATCATTTTTGGACTATCTGAATGGAATTTAGCTGCCCCTGTACAACGACGCCGCAACAAGAAAGTTGAAATAATATTTTTATCTAATACGTTTGTTTGCGTGGCCATCTTCCGCAGCAGCTGCTAACATCTGTCACTGTAAGTTATCCTTGAGTTGACTGCAATCTAATTAAAAAGAACTACACCAGACGAGTTTCGATTTTATTTACAAAGCACCTTCCGTGGTTATTCTGTAAATTGGATACATACGTTTGTACATTTTTTGATTGTTTTTAGGTTAAAAACAGAGTTTTCTGCAAGGTACTTTGGTGTTTCTTTCCATAATGTGCTCCTTCTCCTTCTTGCTAGCAGTGGTTGGCGTAGACAGACTTCATTTCACATTTACACTTGGCAGTTTTTGGCATTCTGCAGTATTTCCTGCGGCGCACTATTTACAATTGACTTTCTTAACTGTTTTTCATTTTGCACTGCCACTGTGTTTATGCCTATTTGTTCGTTTTCGTTCACGTTGTGAGTGTTGCCAACCTATGAAACGATGTTTTGTGTGTGTGTGTGTGTGTGTGTGTGTGAGAGAGAGAGAGAGAGAGAGAAATTGTCTTTTATGTAAGTAGAGACATGAGAGTAGTGGGGTTGTTTGATTTTTTTTTTTTTTCATTATAATAAATGTGGTTACACATATATGCAGTGCTGATAATCCGTCTTCACAAGTCATTACTAATTGAGCTGCTCGGGGGAACACAATGGTAAGCACCATCGCCGTGTATTTTGCGGTAGATGGCTAATGACACCACCTGTGGGATGCAGAATGCAGTAAACTTACTAGTAGTTCCAAATTCACTCAACAGACGTCAGGGCCGAGCTTAATGGTAAGCGCCACTGTCCGTATGTTGCGGAAACATAATGGTAAGTGACAGAGAGAATGGCGGCAAGTAAAAACATCTCCGAGATTATGGCAACAGTGAACATGGCAGAAGACGAGAAATATACTTCCAATGATACTAATACCTTCGAGAGGGATCCAGAATACATTCCTAACGATTCAGATGACTCAGAGGTATGTTATTTTGTAAATATACTGTCTTTAGTACGTTTCACGAACATACCGGTAAGTGCATGTACATACCATTATGTTCCTGAAGTACGTTATTTTAGAATGGCTACATTTTTTTGGCTAAGTGGTGTGTGAAAGCGCATTTTTCATTTATATTGTTACATGTAATAATAATAATGGTAACGGTAATAGTAGTTTTCGTTGTTATACAGGTTAGTAGCGAATCAGATCATATTGCCGAAGACAACAAACGGTGTATTGCTCCTGCAGAAACCATTCAGGAACAGACAAAGACGTCGTCTCGGAAAAGGTGCTGCAGTGGCCAAAATAAGAACTCGAACATGGTACTGTTTTGGAAATATTTGATTTCAACTGGTAGATTTCGTGTGATTGAACATCACTTTCCCGTGAGCGGGCACACAATTTTGCCGTCCGATAGAGATTTCGCGACAATTGAAAATTACTCGTACATTCGCCGACAAGTACAAGATGTGTACAGTCCAGATCAGTGGTGCGGGATCATCAAGAAGTCGGCTAAGACGAATCCATTGCTTGTATATAATATGAAAAGAGAGGATTTCTATCAAATACAATACTCTAAAGAAGCGTTTGTCTTCAGAAAGAAGACAGTTGATAGTCGAGATGTCAACCTAAGGAAAGTATGTAGGTGGAAGGTGACCTCCGAATATCCATCATCTTTATTCATCAGCGAGACATTTTGTCATGACATTTGGCATGAATAAGCTCCAGGAAACGTGGAAGACAAGGACCAGTTCCTATGCTTCGACTTAAATACAATGGGCAAAGGCTTATTGGAAAGAAGAAAGTTGCTGACGTCCTGTCGCTCCTAAATTACATACCTCCTGTCCACCACGGATTTATCCTGTCACTAAAGCCAACAGTTTTGGATGAAAAAGACTTTAGTATTGAGAGTGATGAATGATTTTGCAGTTTCAGTAAAGTGTTAAAGACTTACTGTAAAATTTAATATGTAATGTTCTATCAGTATGTGTTGTTAATGGTGTATGGTAATGTAATAATTTTTGTATATTTCATTTGTTTTGGTCAGTTCTGAGTTTCATTTGTGTCTGTATAGTAGAAGATAGATGTTAGAATCACTACAGAATGAAAGTAGTGTTAAAAAAAAATTATTCAGATTTGCAGATCAATTGAAACTTTAGATGCGCTGTATCCCGAAACTGTGATTTTGGCGCTTACCATCTTGTTCCCCCGAGCAGCTCAATTATTGCTCGGCAGTGCTGGTGGTGCTTTAGAAGGCGCAGGCGGAGTAGGTGGCACTCACCCAGTGTCCCGGCGGCCTGCAGTCTTGAGCGCTGACGCCCGCCATTATCAGCAGCAGCTGCAGCGGCGGCAGAAGGCAGAGCGGGCGCATCCTGCGTCGCTGCTGGAAGGGCCCCGTTTGACGGGAGCCGTGCCGCCACCGGACCACTCCCGCTGGCAGCCACCGAACTCGGCAGGCTGAGGGAGCGCGTGTGAAGGCTGGCCTGCCGTCTCTGTCTCTCTCTCTCTCTCTCTCTCCCTCTCTCTTTCTGTCCCACGGCGAGGACGCGGCGAACGGGCCTGCCAGCACAGTGGGCGTTACAGATTAGTGCCAAGCACCTAGCTGACTCATCTCTCATCTGCTCTACGCGTTGAGGGAATCTGGGCCGCTCAACAGCCTCCGAGGGTCACAAAGCGTGCCTCGAGAACTGCCTAAGAACGATAATGTTCTGTTACATATTGTTTCTTTTATATCCTGCTTACCCGACTGTACCGACTGAACGTATACAGGGTGTCCCAGGAGGAATGTTCAATATTCAGGTATATGAAAGGAACGATCATCCGAAGCAAAACACTTCATATGGACATATGCCCATTCTGAATTGTTCCAGAGATGGAACACATTGTTATTTACTTTCTGTATTATTCAGTACATTGTGGAGTTTGCATATGTGCATATTTAAAGCAGTTAATAACCGTTACAACATGTGTTTTATAAACTATCAATTGAAAAATACTTATCTTTAACTCTCTCACCTCTAAGAAATGATCGTACACGCCGCATTACAGCTCTTGTACTGCTTATAATAAATGTTCGAATAACCGAGCGAGGTGGCGCAGTGGTTAGCACACTGCAGTCACATTCGGAAGGACGACGGTTCAAACTCGCGTCCCGCCATCCTGATTTAGGTTTTCCGTGATTTCCCTAAATCGCTTCAGGTAAATGCCGGAATGGTTCCTGTGAAAGGTACGGCAAGAAAGGAAGAATGAATTGATTGTTGGTGATTAATAACGATCATCCTCCTTTACCTCCTCGGCATTACTGCAGATGACGCGTCACTGAGCACATTTCTTCTGTGCATGCAGTACACGTGAGGCGCCTAGTTGTTTCCACTGCACTGTGTGGAATACGAAGGTTCTGTTATAGTTCACTAACCTGCTATCTTCAAGCTGATGTCCCCAGCGCAGAAAACAGCACACGGATCGTAGGTTCTGTATCTTGAGGCTGAAACTGACTTTTAGCGAGGTTCTGTTCTGAAATAATACACTCCTGGAAATTGAAATAAGAACACCGTGAATTCATTGTCCCAGGAAGGGGAAACTTTATTGACACATTCCTGGGGTCAGATACATCACATGATCACACTGACAGAACCACAGGCACATAGACACAGGCAACAGAGCATGCACAATGTCGGCACTAGTACAGTGTATATCCACCTTTCGCAGCAATGCAGGCTGCTATTCTCCCATGGAGACGATCGTAGAGATGCTGGATGTAGTCCTGTGGAACGGCTTGCCATGCCATTTCCACCTGGCGCCTCAGTTGGACCAGCGTTCGTGCTGGACGTGCAGACCGCGTGAGACGACGCTTCATCCAGTCCCAAACATGCTCAATGGGGGACAGATCCGGAGATCTTGCTGGCCAGGGTAGTTGACTTACACCTTCTAGAGCACGTTGGGTGGCACGGGATACATGCGGACGTGCATTGTCCTGTTGGAACAGCAAGTTCCCTTGCCGGTCTAGGAATGGTAGAACGATGGGTTCGATGACGGTTTGGATGTACCGTGCACTATTCAGTGTCCCCTCGACGATTACCAGTGGTGTACGGCCAGTGTAGGAGATCGCTCCCCACACCATGATGCCGGGTGTTGGCCCTGTGTGCCTCGGTCGTATGCAGTCCTGATTGTGGCGCTCACCTGCACGGCGCCAAACACGCATACGACCATCATTGGCACCAAGGCAGAAGCGACTCTCATCGCTGAAGACGACACGTCTCCATTCGTCCCTCCATTCACGCCTGTCGCGACACCACTGGAGGCGGGCTGCACGATGTTGGGGCGTGAGCGGAAGACGGCCTAACGGTGTGCGGGACCGTAGCCCAGCTTCATGGAGACGGTTGCGAATGGTCCTCGCCGATACCCCAGGAGCAACAGTATCCCTAATTTGCTGGGAAGTGGCGGTGCGGTCCCCTACGGCACTGCGTAGGATCCTACGGTCTTGGCGTGCATCCGTGCGTCGCTGCGGTCCGGTCCCAGGTCGACGGGCACGTGCACCTTCCGCCGACCACTGGCGACAACATCGATGTACTGTGGAGACCTCACGCCCCACGTGTTTAGCAATTCGGCGGTACGTCCACCCGGCCTCCCGCATGCCCACTATACGCCCTCGCTCAAAGTCCGTCAACTGCACATACGGTTCACGTCCACGCTGTCGCGGCATGCTACCAGTGTTAAAGACTGCGATGGAGCTCCGTATGCCACGGCAAACTGGCTGACACTGACGGCGGCGGTGCACAAATGCTGCGCAGCTAGCGCCATTCGACGGCCAACACCGCGGTTCCTGGTGTGTCCGCTGTGCCGTGCGTGTGTATTGAGTACTGGCAAACACATCCTGCCACAGACAACACGATTGTACATCTCGACTGCCAATCCAGAGTGACGAACAGGAACTTAAATAAAAATTGGAAACACATCCTACGACAGACAACATGTCTGTTCTTCTCGACTGCCTAATCCAGAGTGACGAACAGCCCGAAACACTTAGCGCGCCATACCAGAAAAGGCGTGACCTGAAAGCTTCCGCAGTGCTTCGTCTGCAATTTCGTCAGTCTTTTGTTTTTGATTTAAATTGTTTTTAATAATTCTAAAATGACTGATTGATAGTCAGCAGAGATATTTATATTTATAGAGAGATATTTATATTAAAAAGTGAAGTCATTCCAATGAGTAATTTAACTAATAATAATAACTATACTTTAACGTTTTGGCGCCCTTGTTCCGAACACAGCAGCCAATCACAGAGCGGTAGCATTATGCAGGCGGCCTTTCTCACGGGAATGGTACCGAATCTAACATCTGTCACAGGTACCTCACACTACATTTCGTCATCTATATACTTCCTGCATCTCCACTGCTCTGGAACAGCTTCTTGGAGCCTAATATGATGGCTGACTAAGCCAGAAATATTACTAAGGGCACGACCGACTTCCTTCCACATCCTTCCCTAATCCGATGAGACCGATGACCTCGCTGTTTGGTCCCCTCCCCGATCAACCAACCAACCCGGGTGCCCCTCAAATGCACGCTAATGTTCTAATATCCCACTTCAACTTCAGTGCATTTGTGCACTCTTGGGAGAAGATGTTGCACTGACTGTCCGAGTGCCTCTGCAAGTTTCCTGACGAGGGCAGCAGCATAATGATGCGACCAAGCACTTCGTCTCGCGTATTCACCTTTCGTTTGTACACCTCAGTCATCATCCAACCTCAAACAAAAATCTAGTGGCGTAAGTTATGGCGACCTTGGTGGCCACTTAATTTTGCTACGACGACCAATCCAGCGGTTAGGATAAGTGCAACTGAAATGTTCCCTCACACGGCTGGTGAAATGTGGACGGATTCCGTCATTTTAGAAGTGCATTGCAGTCCACATGGCCACTGGAACGTCCTCAAAGTGTTCAACAAACCAATTTCCCAAGAAGTGCAAGTAATTTAGCCCCGACATTCGCTTTTTTAAAATGGCTGTACCTATCAACATGATACCGACCATGCCGCACCAAACACCGATCCAAAAACGAACTTGCAAACTGGTTTCACCTGTAGCATGTGGATTTGCCTGCTACCGTAGATGATTTTTTTTACTTAAACGTCAAAGAGGCTGGGTGGGTAAGACACATACGTCCGTGCAACTGACCCAAAAACAAATGTACATCAAATGAGTTCTATGTCGGAAACCATTTGGAATAGGGCAAATGTCCATATGAAGTTTTTTGCTTCAGATGACCATTCCTGTGATATCGCTGAGTATTGACTATTCCTCGTGAGACATCTTGTACAGAGAATATACCAACTTTACTCACTCGACATGACCGGAATTTCTTACCTTGGATACGCATCGCACAGCAGATAACGAAAAGCTGCACTTCGAACAGGATAGTGCTGTCAAAAGGAGTTCATTAACTCATGTATGCCAGCAGAGAAACTATCTGATATCCCTGAGTATTGACTATTCCTCGTGAGACATCTTGTACAGAGAATATACCAACTTTACTCACTCGGCATGACCGGAATTTCTTACCTTGGATACGCATCGCACAGCAGATAACGAAAAGCTGCACTTCGAACAGGATAGTGCTGTCAAAAGGAGTTCATTAACTCATGTATGCCAGCAGAGAAACTAGAAAAACTCATTACAAAATATTATTTCGTCTTGATCACGGGAACAGTTTATTGATTATCAGTTTCGACTCTCACAGACTCAGCTTCATAACAAAAATGTTATTGTAAAACGCACAGTTCGTCCCACCGTGAGGAACAGGGTGACAATTAGTGAACTATATTAAATAAAACCGTCATAACTTCTGAATCGTTTGCATTAGGATGTTCAAACTGCACGGTTGGCCGCAGGACATGATGGGAATTAGTATGCGTGTTGTTGTTTGGCCTAGCGACGAAACCCACTTTCATTTGGATGGGTTCGTCAATAAGCGAAACAGGCACATTTGCGGCACTGAGAATCCGCATTTCGCGATCGAGAAGTCTCTTCACCATCAACGAGTGACTGTGGGGTGTGCAGTGTTCAGCCACAGAATAATCGGTGCGATATTCCTTGATGGCACGGTGACCACCGAACGGCATGTGAAGGTTTTGGAAGATGAGTTCATCCTCATTATCCAAAGTGACCCTGATTTCAACAAGACGTGTTTCATGCGCGACGGAGCTCGTCCCCATCGAAGCAGAAGAGTGTTTGATGTCCTGGAAGAGCACTTTGGGGATTGCGTTCTGGCTCTGGGGTACCCAGAGCCTCGACTGGCCGTCACATTGTCCGGATCTGAAGACATGCAACTCATTTTTGTGGGGCTATATTAAGTACAAGATGTATAGTAATAACCCCAAAACCATCTCTGAGCTGAAAACAGCCATTCAGGAGATCATCGACAGCATCAATGTTCCGACACTTCAGCGGATCACGCAGAATTTCGCTGTTCGTCTGCGCCACATCATCACCAAGGATGGAAAGCACAGAGCATGTCATAACCTAAACCTTAAAATCTGTGGTGACGTTTAAATGTTGAATGTGGTGTGTTTTTTTCATATAGTTCAATAATTGTCCCCCTGTATGTATAAATACTACAGCAGTTTCACCTGTCACAAAGTCATCTTCAAGTAGAAAAGTTCACTGCAATATGCAGTTTGTTCCCCACCCTAGTACAGTATCTTCTTCCTAGGCTTTCCCCGTGTCTCCACAAGGTCGGCGTGTTATTCCGGATCTGGCAATGTTAGTTGTGGTAGAGAACCAACTCGTGAAGCTAACGTTTTAGACCTCATAGCAACAAATAGACCGGAACTTTTCGACTTCGTGAATGTAGAAGAGGGTATCAGTGATCATAAGTCAGTGGTTGCATCAATGACTACAAGTGTAATAAGAAATGCCAAGAAAGGAAGGAAAATATATTTGCTTAACAAGAGTGATAGGGCACAAATCGCAGAATATCTGAGTGACCACCATCAAACGTTCATTTCTGAGGAAGAGGATGTGGAACAAAAATGGAAAAAATTCAGAAACATCGTCCAGTACGCCTTAGATAAGTTCGTACCGACTAAGGTCAAAAGCGAGGGGAAAGATCCACCGTGGTATAACAATCATGTACGAAAGGTACTACGGAAACAAAGAAAGCTTCATCATAGGTTTAAGAGTAGTCGAATCATAGCTGATAAGGAAAAGCTGAACGAAGCGAAAAAGAGCGTAAAGAGAGCAATGAGAGAAGCATTCAACGAATTCGAGCATAAAACATTGGCAAACAATCTAAACAAGAACCCTAAAAAGTTTTGGTCATATGTAAAATCGGTAAGCGGATCTAAATCCCCTATTCAGTCACTCGTTGACCACGATGGCACCGAAACAGAGGACGACCGAAGAAAGGCAGAAATACTGAATTCAGTGTTCCGAAACTGTTTCACTGCGGAAAATCGTAACACGGTCCCTGACTTCAGCCGTCGCACGGACGCCAAAATGGAAAATATTGAAATAAACGATATCGGAATTGAAAAACAACTGCTATCACTTAGTAGCGGAAAAGCATCCGGACCAGACGAGATACCCTTAAGATTCTACAGTGATTATGCTAAAGAACTTGCCCCCTTTCTATCAGCAATTTATCGTAGATCGCTGGAAGAACGTAAAGTACCTAGCGACTGGAAGAAAGCGCAGGTCGTTCCCATTTTCAAGAAGGGTCATAAATCAGATGCGAATAATTATAGGCCTATTTCGCTTACGTCAATCTGTTGTAGAATAATGGAACATGTTTTGTGTTCTCGTATTATGACGTTCTTAGATAATACAAATCTCCTTCATCATAACCAACATGGATTCCGCAAACAGAGATCATGTGAAACTCAGCTCGCCCTATTTGCCCAAGAAATTCACAGTGCCGTAGACACTGGCGAGCAGATTGATGCCGTATTCCTGGACTTCAGGAAGGCATTTGATACGGTTCCGCACTTACGTTTAGTGAAAAAAATACGAGCTTACGGAATATCGGACCAGGTTTGTGATTGGATTCAGGATTTCCTAGAAGAAAGAACACAACATGTCATTCTTAACGGTTCAAAATCTGCAGATGTAGAGGTAATTTCGGGAGTACCGCAAGGAAGCGTGATAGGACCTTTATTGTTTACAATATACATAAATGACTTAGTTGACAACATCGGTAGCTCCGTGAGGCTATTTGCAGATGACACGGTTGTCTACAAGAAAGTAGCAACATCAGAAGACTCGTACGTACTCCAGGAAGACCTGCAGAGGATTAATGCATGGTGCGACAGCTGGCAGCTTTCCCTAAACGTAGATAAATGTAATATAATGCGCATACATAGGGGCAGAAATCCATTCCAGTACGATTATGCCATAGGTGGTAAATCATTGGAAGCGGTAACGACCGTAAAATACTTAGGAGTTACTATCCGGAGCGATCTGAAGTGGAATGATCACATAAAACAAATAGTGGGAAAAGCAGGCGCCAGGTTGAGATTCATAGGAAGAATTCTAAGAAAATGTGACTCATCGACGAAAGAAGTAGCTTACAAAACGCTTGTTCGTCCGATTCTTGAGTATTGCTCATCAGTATGGAACCCTTACCAGGTTGGATTAATAGAAGAGATAGACATGATCCAGCGAAAAGCAGCGCGATTCGTCATGGGGACATTTAGTCAGCGCGAGAGCGTTACGGAGATGCTGAACAAGCTCCAGTGGCGGACACTTCAAGAAAGGCGTTACGCAATACGGAGAGGTTTATTATCGAAATTACGAGAGAGCACATTCCGGGAAGAGATGGGCAACATATTACTACCGCCCACATATATCTCGCGTAATGATCACAACGAAAAGATCCGAGAAATTAGAGCAAATACGGAGACTTACAAGCAGTCGTTCTTCCCACGCACAATTCGTGAATGGAACAGGGAAGGGGGGATCAGATAGTGGTACAATAAGTACCCTCCGCCACACACCGTAAGGTGGCTCGCGGAGTATAGATGTAGATGTAGATGTAGATGGTCAAAAGTAGCGTGTTTGTTTAGAGTGCTAACAATGGTTACAGTAGAAAACTAGGAACGTTTTGTCGTCCAAGCACATAAAGGAACATTTCAATTTATTCATTAAAACAGATGTAACTTAAAATTCCCTGAAAAGATTCTTCAAAATGCGCATAATACGCTAACCATGATTGACTAGAGTGACACAAATATAAATATTGCGCTGTTTTTTGTAACTTCAATACAAAAGAATGACACAATTCATAACAATAGAACAACACTGTTTTGAGTTTCTTAAGAATGATCCGTTCTCTGTGGAATTCACTACTCAACTAACAATGTAGCGTTCATGTTGTTTTGAGTATGTTCCCTCTCCAAACCGTTAAAGTGATACATCTGTTCTCTAACGGTCAAATTATTAATTATAGCAACACACTTTTGACGATTGGTCAGGTATTGTTTTTTCAACCTTGTCACATCGAAAACTCACTTTTGTGGCAAGAGTGCGATATAGAGACTATTCCGGTTTTATTTACTCTTTATGACAAGAATTTCTCACCGCAGAAAGGCTTTGGAAAACAGATAAGAAAAATCTGGAAATGACGTCATGTAAACACCTTAAGAAAATGCTGCATACCGTGCAGTATCCTGCAACGGCAGGGATTGTCACTTCTTCATGCGTGCTAAAGGAACAGCAAGAAGAATTTATTACAGAACACTAGTACATCTTCATCGCATAGCAACTCTGTTGGCTACCAGTTACAAGTCTCACACAGTCACGTTCAGATGACAAAAAGTCCCTGCCGAATGCATTTCGTTCCAGACGTTAGTAATGTTTGTCATACGTAGAAATACTATGCAGGTTTCGACTACCGTGGAGCAAGTCAAGAACGTCACTGCATAATTCAGCCGTTCCAGAGCTTGCTACTGTTTGATATACGAAGAAATATTGTAACAGTTTCGTGTCTCGCAGAGTGATTTTCAGATCTGAAAGGTCACTGCAAAACACAGTTCATTTCAGAAAAAAAATGTTCAAATGTGTGTGAAATCTTATGGGACTTAACTGCTAAGGTCGTCAGTCCCTAAGCTTACACACTACTTAACCTAAATTACCCTAAGGACAAACACACACACCCATGCCCGAGGGAGGACTCGAACCTCCGCCGGAGTTCATTTCAGAATTTAGCACTGTTTGACGCACTTATAAATACTATACCCGTTTCGACTGTCACAAATTTATCTTCCGGTCAAAAAGGTTACTACAAATTCAGTTCAGTCCAGAACTTACTACTGTACGACATACATAAAATGAAGCATGGTGTTTGACATACATACAAATATGCGTAGTAAAAATGGTTCAAACGGCTCTGAGCACTATGGGGCTCAACATCTGAGGTCATCAGACCCTTACAACTTAGAACTACTTAAACCTAACTAACCTAAGGACATCACACACATCCATGCCCGAGACGGGATTCGAACCTGCGTCCGTAGCGGTCGCGCGGTTCCAGACTCAAGCGCCTAGAACCGCTCGGTCACACCGGCCGGCTATGCGTAGTACTATAAGTATTGTACAGTGTGAATCATGTAAAGCAAGTCAGAAAGTTTCGTGTAGATTTTTTTTCAAACGATTACGTCTGTTATGTTTCAGGTGAAAATAATTACCAGAAAGGACTTCATCTCAAGTGAGAAGCCCGATGTATGGTGCGGTATGGGGAAACGAAATCATTCATTGCTGTCCGAAGAAATTTCCCAAGTGAATTCCAGAGTGAGTCACCAAACGTTAAGGCGATTATGGCTTGGTATGACAAGTTGTTAGCTACTGGTAGTGTAAACACACAGACAGGTTCCGGCAGAAAACGCACCTCTCAAGAAAACAGGAGATCAGAGAGATCAGATCTTCCAATGAAGCCCATTAAAGTCAATTCGCCGAACTAAAACTCCTTCGCCCACTATTTGAGACGGTGCTGCATAAACGACTTCGCTTGAACGCTTACAAAAAATCAAGTAGCGCAAGCCTTCAACCGAAACGACTTGCATCTTCACCACGGTTTGCTATTGAGACGTTGGATCGGATCGGACAAAGCGCCATCTATCTAGGAAATGCCATATTTTATGGCGAAGGTTTTGGAAAAGTTAATCGGCATAATATTCGCATCTGGGATTAGGTAAATCCGCACAGTTTTCCGGAACATCTCACAGGCAGCAAAAACGTGAATGTGTAGTGCACGCTGATGATAACATAGTTAGATCATTTTTCTTCACTGAGCAAACTGTAAGAAGAACCGTTTATCTGGACAATTTGACACAAGGCGCCAAGTGCCAAGAGTATATCACATTCGCGTGGGACTCGTTGCTTCCTTTGGTCCAAAGAGAAGCTGACATACTTAGGCTGGTGTGGCTGCGCTCCGAGATGACTTCGGAATGCCTGCACACGGATGAACTTCCGACGTCAATAAATAGAGCTAATACCAAATGCTGGGAGGGGCAGTGTACGTGATGAGACTTAAGAGAACCGAAAACGTCTTCTGTCCACAGAGGTTTTCCATCTTGCCTTGACTCCAACGGTCGAAACACGGCCGTCTTTGTACCACTGAGTCTGCTCGAGGAAGGTGGAGAGCTACTCGTATTTGAATTTTTGTCTGAATCATCTTGAGAAAATAAACTCTCTCTAGCAGATCAAACAGGTCTTTGATGCATGCATAACGTACCAGATAATAACATAAAACTATTTAAAGGAGGTTACTTTAAAAGTACATCTCTTTAAAATATTCTCAGTTGTATGTAAGTAAGCAAAAAAAAATTACAATTAACCATATAAAAAATCTATTTGTGTTCTTACAGTTTAAAGCTAATCAAGATATAAGAAAATCTTCAAGAAATAAAAATTGTCTATAGAAATCACCTTAAAATTGAACACATTGTGATGACTCTAGAAGTAGTCTTATAAGTGAAGAAAATAACATTAACTTCGAGAACATGTATAGTTGGTCCGTTTCTCATTTGCCAATTTATTTTACTTTTGTTAATATACATCTTATGGTCTCTTCCAAGTCCTTCTCTGTCTCTGACATAATTACAGTGCCACTGGTAAATCTGAAGATTTTTTTTTTCTCTCCCTGAACTTTAATTTTTTCAGCAAATTTTTCTTTGAATTACTTTGCTGCTTGCTCAATGTATAGATTGAATAACATCAAGAGTAGGCTACAAACTTGTCTCGCTCCCTCCTGTTTCTCTTTCATGCCCTTCGACTCTCATAACTGCCAACGGCCTCGTGCAGCGTTAACACCGATTCACGTCGGATAACCAAAGTTAAGCACTGTCGGGCTGGGCTAGCGCTAGGATGGGTGACCATCCGGACCGCCGAGCGCTGTTGGCAAGCGGGGTGCACTCAGCCCTTGTGACGCAAACTGAGGAGCTATTTGACTGAGAAGTAGCGGCTCCGGTCTGGTAAACTGAGATATGGCCGGAAGAGCGGTGTGCTCACAACATGCCGCTTCGTACCCGCATCCAGTGACGCCTCTGGGCTGAGGACGACACGGCGGCGGGTCGGAACCGTTGGGCCTTCACGACCTGTTCGGGCGGAGTTTAGTTTAGTTTTTAGACACTTATAACTGCCATCTGGTTTCTGCACAAGTTATGAATAACATTTCACTCCCTGTATTTTATCGCTACTATCTACATAGAATTTCTAAGAGTATATGCCATTCAAGACTGTCAAAAGCTTTCTCCAAACCCTCAAGAATAAAAGTAGGTTTGCCTTTCTTTAATCTAGCTTCTAACATAAGTCATTGTCTCGCGTGTTGCTGCATTTCTCTGCGCCAAAACTAATCATCTCCGAGGTAGGTTTCAACATTTTTTCCGCTTCTTCTGTAAAAAAATTCGTGTCAGTATTTTCAACAACGACTTGTTAAACTGATAGTTGGCTAATATTCTCACTTTTCGACAGCTGCCTTCTTTGGATTTGGTATTCTGAAAGTCTGAGGGTATTTCACGTGTCTCATACATCTCACGCACCAGGTGGAACGTTTTAATCATGTCCGAGGCTCCCAAGGATCCCAGCAATTCTGAGGGATGTTATCTACTCCAGCGGACGTTTTCAATGCTCTGTAAAATTCTCCTCGCAGTATTTCATCTCCTGTCTTATTTTTATTTACTTCCTTGCTTTCAAGTTCATTCTGCTTGTATAGCCCTTCTATATGTTCTTTCCACCTTCAGCTTTGCCTGCTATGCTTAGTACTATCTTGCAATCTCAGCTCTTGATATTCGTATTGGTTCTGCATACTGCCGAAGACGATGTGGCATTTAACTTTTTGTGTTATAATTAGTTCCGTTACATTACGTTTTCGGTCTGAGAGACTGGCTAGGCCCGCCGGTGTGGCCGTGCGGTTCTAGGCGCTTCAGTCTGGAACTGCGCGACTGCTACGGTCGCAGGTTCGAATCCTGCCTCGGGCATGGATGTTTGTGATGTCCTTAGGTTAGCTAGGTTTAAGTAGTTCTAAGCTCTAGGGGACTGATGACCTTAGAAGTTAAGTCCCATAGTGCTCAGAGCCATTTGAACCGTTTTAGACTGGCTAGTGACCAACAACAACAGGAAGGCAGCGCATATTCATGGATTACACTTATGAAGCTATGCTAGTGTTTTTGGTGATTTTTGTTGTGTAGCTGGTCCAGGCATACTTCTCTGCCCAAGCCCGCAACTCTTGGTCTAGTGGCTAGCGTTCCTACCTCTGTATCACGGGGTTCCGAGTTCGATTCCCGGCCGGGTTGGGGATTTTCTCTGCCCGGGGACCGGTTGTTTGTGTTGTCCTCATCATTTCACCGTCATTCGTGGAAGTGACTAGACTGGATTACGGTTTGGAAATGTGTATGGGCGCTGATAACCGCGCAGTTGAGCGCCCCAGAAACCAAACATCATCATCATCATCTCAACCCAACGTTTGGTCCTACAGTGCTGGACACATCATTAGTGCATAAAACGGTCCAGAAAGCTGTTACAATCTCAAACAAGGTAACAAGCCGAACTGTTTACACATATCCACGCAACGCGTGGATATGTGTAAACAAACCAAAGCGGTATCTAAAATCGTGAAATCGCGCAGTCGTGTGTTAGGGAGCCTGACGTTGTCTCCAGCAGTGGAAGACGTGAGGTTAAGACGAATGTGCTTTGAACCACGGCTTAAACAAAACTCACCAAATACGCAAACTCCCGCCGTCTAAGCTTGCATCGTATGCACATGTTCTTTTGTTTCAGTTTAATCGAAGATTTCTTTGCTTTCGACATCCCCAAAGCAAGTCGACATAGGTGGAAAGACTTCCGTGCGTATGACGGATTTCCTTTTCAGCAAATTTTTAGCTCGACAACCAAAAGTCCTAAATAACGTAGCCAAATATTATTTTTAAAAATTTTTACGTGGCAGGAGAAGCCGACGCCGATGAAGGTGAAGGGGAAAGTAGAAGCCCCGCCACCCTCTCCCCCCCCCCCCCCCCCAGTTGGTGAGCACACTGGGCTCACATTGTTAAGGACAGCTATTCAGATTCACGTCCCACCATACAGATCACGGTTTTTCGTTGTTTTCCTAAACCGATTAAGACAAACGCCGGAATGATTTGTTTGAATAGGATGCAGTCAGTTTCCTTTCTCATCGTTCCCCCAATCTGAGCTAGTGTTCCGTCCATAAAGACATATCGTCGACGGCCCTAAACTTCCTCCCTATCCTGTTGCCGTCGAGGCTTACACGGTGGGACATCGCACTCATGTACCCTCCGCCACGCCTAGCAATGCGGCTTGCGAAACTTAGGCATACGTGTACATCGCGGGCGTGTTCGCCGCGAACGCAATTCACGTTCTGTTAAATACTAGGGTCCGAACTTAAATAGTGGCGACTATTTATTCAGAAGCGATACAAAAGAGTTACATGCTTGCTCCTGTTACTGCCTTTCAAAGCAGTCACCAACGTTGTGTAGAACCCGTTGCCAGAGATGTGGGAGGCGTAGTATACCGTTAACAGAGCTGGTTCTGTTGATGGTGCGAGTGGAGCGGTCTACTGCCTGTAGAATCTCTGGGACAGTTCTGAAGCGAATACCACGAAGTGGTTCCTTCATCTTCGGAATCAAATCAAAGTCACAAGGACTTAAGTCCGGGGAGTATGGTGGATGGTACAGTACCTCCCAGTCCCATCGAACGAACAGAGCAGCCACAGCTTGCGCTGTATGCGCCTGCACATTGTTGTGCAAAATGATGGGTGGGTTGCGGAGAAAGTGTCGCCTTTTCTTTCGCAAAGCTGGTCGCAGGTGTTGCTCCAAAAACGAACAGTAATACTGAGCATTGACGGTCAGCCGTCTTTCACCATACTGGGGCTCTGACGCACTTTCGACTTTCGCGGCGACCCATAATGACGCCATTTGTTGGATTGGCGTTTCAGTTTTGGCTCGTACGATGTGGCCCATGTCTCATCCAGCGTTACGATACGGCGTAAGAAAGACAGACTCTCCTTCGCGCTCATAGCGCTCCAAGTGCGTCTGAGCAGCGTCGCAACGCATCCATTTCCGTCAAGTCATGCGGAACCCATCGTGATGCACTTTTTCGCATGCCCAGGCGTTCCTTCAGGATGCGAAGCACTGTCGTATGCGCTAGTCCGGTTTCGTGGGAGAGCTCACGAATCGTGTGGCGTCTATCACTGTTCACTAACGCGCCAACAGCATGCACTTCTTCAGAGACGCTAGGACGACCTGCCCGATGCATGTCTGCCACAGTTTGCCGACCTTCGTTGAAGGCTTTTACCCAACGTGCCACTGTTCTGTACGGCAATGCTGATACCCCGCACTCCTCTTGAAGACCTTGATGACACTGTCGTGCTGTACGACCTCTGGCACATTCAATCCTGATCCAACTCCATTGTTCCTGTTTCGAAAACACAGTGACACCGTTACGTTAGACCGCTCGCTCACAAGTGGCGGTGTTTCCCTCGACTGTGCGCACGCCGGTGACGTGGGACGGGCGAGTCCATTTGCTCGGAGGCAAGGCAGGTATGTCGACAACGTGTGCTATCAGCGACAATAGTAGATTCAACTGCATAGTGTCTCCACAGCACTGTTGCCACTATTTAAGTTCGAACCTACGTACACTGAAGCGCCAAAGAAACTGGTATAGGCATGCGTACTCAAATACAGAGATATTTCAACAGGCAGAATACAGCACTGCGGTCGGCAAAGCCTATATAAGACAAGTGTCTGGCGCAATTGTTAGATCGGTTAGCTCTGCCGCAATGGCAGGCTATCAAGATTTAAGTAAGTTTGAACGTTGTGTTATACTCGGCGCACGAGCGATGGGGCACAGCATCTCCGACGTAACGACGAAGTTGGGATTATCCCTTGCGACCATTTCACGAGTGTACCGTCAATAGCAAGAATCCGGTAAAACATCAAATCTCCGACATCACTGCGGCCGGAAAAAGATCCTACAAGAACTAGACCAACGACGACTGAAGAGAATCGTTCAACGCAACAGAAGTGGAATCTTTCCGTAAATTGCTGCATATTTCAATACTGGGCCATCAACAAGTGTCAGCGTGCGAACCATTCAGTGAAACATCATCGACATGTACCCTTGATGACTGCACGACACAGAGCTTTATGCCTCGCCTAAGCCGGCCACTGTGGCTGAGCGGTTCTAGGCGCTTCAGTCCGGGACCGCTCTGCTGCTACGGTCGCAGGTACGAGTCCTGCTTCGGGCATGGACGTATGTGATGTCCTTAGGTTAGTTAGGTTTAAGTAGTTCTAAGTCTAGGGGACTGATAACCTCAGACGTTTAGTCCCATAGTGCTTAGAGCCATTTGAACCATTTTTGACTATCGCCTAGGCTGGTCAACATCAACATTGGACTGTTGATGACTGGAAACATGATACCTGGTCGGACGAGTTTTTTTCAAATTCTATCGAGCGGAGGGACGTGTATGGATATGGAGAACCTCATGAATCCATGGACCGTTCATGTCAGCAGAGAATTGTTCAAGCTGCCGGACGCTTTGTAATTGCGTAGGGCGTGTGCAATTGGAGTGGTATGTGACCCCTGACACGTCTAGATACGATTCTGACAGGTGAGACGTACTTGAGCATCCTGTCTAATCACCTGCAGCTGTCTAGCAGGTCCTCTAATCGCTCCCTGGTACAGTCGTTTGACTATTGAAAATGGTTCCAACAAGTCACCACTGGAAAACACTGCTCTTTATCGCAATAACTCAAGATGTAAAGTAATACCACGATACTAGAAATACCAGGGAACACGTTATCACAGATAAGACTGTCCTTAAGGCTTGTAAGCTCACATTTATTGCAATAAATGACATACCTGAAATGTTACCACTCTCATTATGACGTCAGATAGGTAATGCACGTAGGAAGTTCGTCGTATTCATGATTTCCTCTTCAAAGTAACATACCGTAATTGTTATTTAACACAAAATGACATTAAAAATTTAAGTTATTCACGAGCATGACACGACGAACCGTCTCGTTCTGCATATGGATTCAAACCCAGATCATGCAGATGAAGATTTCGTGACTGACGGAAACTAACAGTCATTCCTGACTAGACATAAAAAGAGTAATATACCTCGATTTTAGACAGTATCAGTTAGCAAATATCAACTTTAAATTACATAACGTAAAATTTTTTAACGTGGGCGAATTCCTACCCAGCATCTGTTGTCCCTGTTAACGAACTACCAGAGATTTTAAATATTGCTTCTTCACAACTAACTTACTTGAAATGCTGTGAGGTAAAGCTTTGTGTTGGACAGGGATTCGAACCCAGAACCTAATCGGATTGATATCGAAGCACAATCAACTGTGATATATTGGATTTTCTCGGCAGTAGCTAGATGTTTTAACTGAACTGACGAGACGAAACATTAATTTTTTCCTTCCCAGGACTCCAACCCGGCACCTATCGCTGTTATATTCTAAAGAAAACGAACGTTAAATATGGGTTTGTTGCACCAGCAGCGACATGTGAGGATGTTTCAATTAGAAATAATATGACGAAGAGTTCAGTGCTGACTGGGAATCGAACCCCACACATATCGTTGTTGACTACATACAAACAGACGTCAGCTGCCGAATTTTTCTCCACCAGCAGCTCGGAATAACACCCTTGAACTTACAGTGATCTCGCATATAGTTATATGTCTCGCTGGGAGTTAAAAAGTCAGATATCGTTAGTGTTGACAACGAATGAATATGCATTAAAAATCAAAATAATTTTCCACCAGCAGATAGGTGTTCTCATGCTAGAGCTTGATAATTCATAATGAAAACCTTAGTGCCCGGCCAATATGTGCCACGCCCAATATGTGGAGATGCTGAGGAATCTGCAGTTTTGAACAAACTGTAGTCGAGCTGTCTTGCCACGAAGGGATCAAAATCCGCGTTAAGAGCGGTCTGAGTTGCATTCCCAGTTCAGAACCAATTTTATCGACACACAGAAGCTCAGATAAAAGATGGAATAAGTATCCTGTGACCCTACATAGCGTTTGCTTCGTCACTGAAAATGAATAACTAGTATAAGAAAGGATACTGGTGACAGAGTTTCTACATGTCACCACTCGTGAGTTTATTCTGGTTCAACCTAACGTTTACTTGGTAGAGAAGGAATATCATGTTCAATTGTGAATTTCAGACCACACTTCCATTATACCTTCTTCACTTGGCGTAGCTAGAAGCGAATAGAATATGTCTCTCCCTATCAAAAAGAATCAGCAGAAGTTCGTATTGAACCTAGATCGTCAGTATACGAACCTAACATCAATCCAACAGACCACCAAATCCTCTTCTCCGTTGCTCATTTTTCTGTCATAACACCGATGCGGCACACTCGATGAGAATTCTGACACACAGGCTCCCTGTAGTGGTTTCCAGCATGTTCAGTACAGTCATGTACCTGGTTGACCGAATCGCCATGAACTAGCTGCCTTGGCTACCCAGTGCATACATTCGACTCTATTTTGTAAACACCGAAATAAAATCACGTAACTGCCACCTACACAGAACTGCCAACAGTGTAGGATGCAGAAATTTAAGTAGGAAGTGTTCCTTTCCATTTGAGCTACTCTATTGCGCTATCTGTTTGTTGAAACCGTCGTTCAGTGCAAAAGGAAAGCTTGAACTGTCTGTCTCTCAGAAGTCTACATCCGGCCTTATGCATTATCTCACAGCACTGTGGAATGCAGAAGTTCTGGAGGAACTGTTGTCGGCTTCTGGAGCTGCTAGCTACTAGCGTAACGGTAAGCGTCGCGCACTATTACATCCACTGCTACATTTTTTAAAACGCAATTCTGCTGTCTGCTAAAGTTATTAGTGTAATGGAACTTTGGACATAATTCCCTTCAGGGCTCACTTCTGCGACATTTTGTTCTTTTCAGGTTTAACAGACGGCCAGGCAGCAGATGCACCTCGAAGCTTTTGTATTATGTCTGGGGAGCGCGCATCGTGCCAAAATAGTCAGAAAAGTATTTTCTATATTGGGTGTCCTCTGGTAGTGGCATTTTATTCTTCTTCAAACCTTGTTTGACAGCTTTAACTCTGAACAAGT
The DNA here is from genome assembly GCF_023864275.1 of Schistocerca cancellata. Lineage (NCBI taxonomy): Eukaryota > Metazoa > Arthropoda > Insecta > Orthoptera > Acrididae > Schistocerca > Schistocerca cancellata. The sequence continues at coordinate 32,582,098 of NC_064631.1, read as the reverse complement.
TTTCGACATGCATGTAATCAATAAACTGCATGTGCATTGTCAGACGGTTTTAGATAACATCTGAGAATTTGCATATATCGTTGATGATTAATTAATTTATCTCTCATATTTAGTATTGTTTTAACAACACTTAAAGAAACCTTACGAAAATTGTGCACTGTATTATAAGAAATGAAATAAAACTTCCCACGACAACCTTACGACGAAAGTCTGTTTTAATAAAACTGAGTATCTGTACACAAGCGAGACTCTGTCAGTACGAATTAGTAAAAAACTACTCATTTAGATTTCGATTGGGTCTGTGTTTAATTGGTATGCTGTGTCATACTCAACAGGTATGCAGATGTGGCATTTCATAAATAAAGTTATGTACTCCTAGGAACCCAAAATTTGCTTGTCAGCAGCGGAAAGAGGCGTTACCTGTTGTGCAGCATTGTGCACCTGTTGTGCAGCAGTGTAAGAACTTCTGCATTCCACAGTGCTGTGAGATAATGCATAAGGCCGGATGTAGACTTCTGAGAGACAGACAGTTCAAGATGTTAGGTTCGTATACTGACGATCTAGGTTCGATACGAACTTCTGCTGATTCTTTTTGATAGGGAGAGACATATTCTATTCGCTTCTAGCTACGCCAAGTGAAGAAGGTATAATGGAAGTGTGGTCTGAAATTCACAATTGAACATGATATTCCTTCTCTACCAAGTAAACGTTAGGTTGAACCAGAATAAACTCACGAGTGGCGACATGTAGAAACTCTGTCACCAGTATCCTTTCTTATACTAGTTATTCATTTTCAGTGACGAAGCAAACGCTATGTAGGGTCACAGGATACTTATTCCATCTTTTATCTGAGCTTCTGTGTGTCGATAAAATTGGTTCTGAACTGGGAATGCAACTCAGACCGCTCTTAACGCGGATTTTGATCCCTTCGTGACAAGACAGCTCGACTACAGTTTGTTCAAAACTGCAGATTCCTCAGCATCTCCACATATTGGGCGTGGCACATATTGGCCGGGCACTAAGGTTTTCATTATGAATTATCAAGCTCTAGCATGAGAACACCTATCTGCTGGTGGAAAATTATTTTGATTTTTAATGCATATTCATTCGTTGTCAACACTAACGATATCTGACTTTTTAACTCCCAGCGAGACATATAACTATATGCGAGATCACTGTAAGTTCAAGGGTGTTATTCCGAGCTGCTGGTGGAGAAAAATTCGGCAGCTGACGTCTGTTTGTATGTAGTCAACAACGATATGTGTGGGGTTCGATTACCAGTCAGCACTGAACTCTTCGTCATATTATTTCTAATTGAAACATGCTCACATGTCGCTGCTGGTGTAACAAACCCATATTTAACGTTCGTTTTCTTTAGAATATAACAGCTATAGGTGCCGGGTTGGAGTCCTGGGAAGAAAAAAATTAAATTTTTGTCTCGTCAGTTCAGTTAAAACATCTAGCTACTGCCGAGAAAATCCAATATATCACAGTTGATTGTGCTTCGATATCAATCCGATTAGGTTCTGGGTTCGAATCCCTGTCCAACACAAAGCTTTACCTCACGGCATTTCAAGTAAGTTAGTTGTGAAGAAGCAATATTTAACATCTCTGGTAGTTCGTTAACAGGGACAACAGATGCTGGGTAGGAATTCGCCCACGTTAAAAATTTTTACGTTATGTAATTTAAAGTTGATATTTGCTAACTGATACTGTCTAAAATCGAGGTATATTACTCTTTTTATGTCTAGTCAGGAATGACTGTTAGTTTCCGTCAGTCACGAAATCTTCATCTGCATGATCTGGGTTTGAATCCATATGCAGAACGAGACGGTTCGTCGTGTCATTTGAAGTTCATACTTATTCGCAACTAGCTGCTCGTGAATAACTTAAATTTTTAATGTCATTTTGTGTTAAATAACAATTACGGTATGTTACTTTGAAGAGGAAATAATGAATACGACGAACGTGGTGGCTCTGAGCACTATGGGACTTAACATCTGTGGTCATCAGTCCCCTAGAACTTAGAACCGCTTAAACCTAACTAATCTAAGGACAGCACACAACACCCAGTCATCACGAGGCAGAGAAAATCCCTGACCCCGCCGGGAATCGAACCCGGGAAACGACGAACTTCCTACGTGCATTACCTATCTGACGTCATAATGAGAGTGGTAACATTTCAGGTATGTCATTTATAGCAATAAATGAGAGCTTACAAGCCTTAAGGACAGTCTTATCTGTGATAACGTGTTCCCTGGTATTTCTAGTATCGTGGTATTACTTTACATCTTGAGTTATTGCGATACAGAGCAGTGTTTTCCAGTGGTGACTTGTTGAAACCATTTTCAATAGTCAAACGAGTGTACCAGGGAGCGATTAGAGGACCTGCTAGACAGTTGCGTTATGTGGGTTGCATGCGAATCAGGCGAAATGCAATTCAGGTCGTTCGGATAATTTTGACACGACTGTACATGGCGTTATGCTCTCCGAAATAAAGACTGAGACGAATGTCGCGACCTTTGTTGCTATTTTACTGGGTGAAGCATTGGATGTCAAATCTCTCACAGTTATCAACTGTATTCAAATATAGGTGCAAGGGAGAGATTTATCAAAGGTAGGACTTATTTATCGGCAGAGGCGACAGCAAAAGTTAGAGACGTAATTGCTCATGCTATATTTGTGCACAGTTAGATCTACGAGTTGAATTTGGTTCCGTCATTCAGGCAGCATTGTGTATGTGGGTATGTAAAGTGTTTTTTTCTAATCTTGTTGGTTCTCTAACAGTTTTTCGCGCATTCCTCGAAAAGAATAAACATATTAGATACAATACTGGTAATCGGAAGTGTTTAAATTCAGAAGGATGTTCCTGAAGCCACTCCGTAGCTATTCTGGACGTGTGGGGTGTTGCGTTGTCTTGCTGGAATTGCCCAAGTCTGTCGGAATGCACAGTGGAGATGAAGGGAAGCAGATGATCGATTCACCTGTCAGAGTCATATCTAGACATTTTAGGGGTCCCATATCACTCCAACTGCACACAGCCCACACCATTACGGAGCCTCCACCAGCTTGAACAGCCCTCTGCTGGTTCATTCATGAATTCATGAGATTGTCTCCATACCCGTACACGTCCATCCGCTCGATAGAATTTGGAACGAGACTCGTTCAACCAGGCAACATGTTTCCAGTCATCAACAGCCCAATGTCGGTGTTGACAGGCCCAGGCGAGGCGTAAAAGTTTGTGTCCTGCAGTCATTAAAGATACACGAGTGGGCCTTCGGCTCCGAAAGCCCATATCGATGATGTTTCGTTGAATGGTTCGCACGCTGACACTTATTGATGGCCCAGCACTGAAAGCTGCATCAACTTGTGGAAGGGTTGCACTTCTGTCACTATGAACGATTCTCTTCAGTCATCGTTGGTCCCTTTCTTGCAGGATCTTTTCCGGCCGCAACGATGTCGGAGATTTGATGTTTTACCGGATTCCTTATATTCACGGTGAACTCGTGATATGGTTGCACGGGAAAATCCCACTTCATTGCTACCTCGGAGGCACTGTGCCCCATCGCTCGTGCGCCGACTATAACAGCACGTTTAAAGTCACTAAAATGTTGATAACCTGCTATTGTAGCAGCAGTAACCGACCTAACAACTGCGGCAGACACTTGTCTCATATAGGTGTTGCCAACCGCAGCGCCATATTCTGCCTGTTCACATTACTCTGTATTTTAATACGCATACGCATTCTTTGGCGCTTCACTATAGATAAAACCGGTAATTTTTATGTTACATGCCTTACCAACGTTTTCAGAACACGCCACTGACGTACATGAAGATCAACGCTACACGTCGTTGAAAGCAATGCCACTGCCGATATTTGCTCTTTTGCCGGCCCTACCTTCAGCCAGACAGTCTGCAACTTCGTGCAGTGTGAGACCTCCGAGTTGCTGCTGGTGCGTGTTGCTCCCCGCCTGGGGCACGTGGGACTGTCGGCAGAGGGTGTACGAACTTGTGGAGCGGCCTGTGGCGGGACAGCTTTCTCCGAGGTGCGTCGCTGATAGTGCTGGGCACACGGTGCAGCGGGACAGGGCCCGTCTGATAACACACGTTACGGGACAGTGACCTTGCTACGGGTGTCGGGCTTGTAGGTGTCACGTGGTCGTACCTGAAACCAGAGACAAAATTCTCGTGACTTCACTAGTACGCATGTGGCGTTACCGTAAACAGCCGTGTGCATACGTGTTTTGAGGTTATCCATCGCGAGATTGTGCACTTCGACAATCGTGTTATGCTGTTTGACGAGAATGACGTATCTACATTCCACTTGGAAATGAGCCACGCACTACTAATGCTTAAGAAAGAACAATTGTAAAATACATCCTGTTGGGACGATGGCTTTCTTGAAATTTGTCGAAGCTGTGGTGCCTACCCAGAAGAGGGTGACAGAAGAAGTTGAATTAAAAAAGAAATCACTGTAATGTTTAATATATTTTGCGTAGGAGGAGCTACACAGGTTGCACGTTTTTGAAACATTACCGCTAGGAAATAGAAATATATTATTTACGGCCCAAACAGCATGTTTGTACAGAGTGATGTAGAGAAGACGGGCAACCTCAGATATTTCCAGAACGAGTAAACATATCGAGAAATGGTTTTCGATAACTTACAGAGAACAATGTCGCAAATTGTATGAGTTAGGCAAGTAATTTTAAGGTTTTAAAGCTCCAGAATTATGACACCACTTAAGATATTGGAACTATACAGGGGTGGTCCACTGATAGTGACCGGGCCAAATATCTCACGAAATAAGCGTCAAACGAAAAAACTACGAAGAACGAAACTCGTCTAGCTTGAAGGGGGAAACCAGATGGCTCTATGGTTCGCCCGCTAGATGGCGCTGCCATAGGTCAAACGGATATCAACTGCGTTTTTTTAAAATAGGAACCCCCAATTTTTATTACATATTCGTGTAGTACGTAAAAAAATACATATGTTTTCGTTGGACCACTTTTTTCGCTTTGTAATAGATGGTGCTGTAATAGTCACAAACGTATAAGTACGTGGTATCACGTAACATTCCGCCAGTGCGGTCGGTATTTGCTTCGTGATACATTACCCGTGTTAAAATGGACCGTTTACCAATTGCGGAAAAGCTCGATATCGTGTTGATGTGTGGCTATTGTGATCAAAATGCCCAACGGGCGTGTGCTATGTATGCTGCTCGGTATCCTGGACGACATCATCCAAGTGTCCGGACCGTTCACCGGATAGTTACGTTATTTAAGGAAACAGGAAGTGTTCAGCCACATGTGAAACGTCAACCACAACCTCCAACAAATGATGATGCCCAAGTAGGTGTTTTAGCTGCTGTCGCGGCTAATCCGCACATCAGTAGCAGACAAACTGCGCGAGAGTCGGGAATCTCAAAAACGTCGGTGTTGAGAATGCTACATCAACATCGATTGCACCCGTACCATATTTCTATGCACCAGGAATTGCATGTCTTGTGCAGTTCTGCCACTGTGCACAAGAGAAATTACGGGACGATGACAGATTTTTTTCACGCGTTATATTTAGCGACGAAGCGTCATTCACCAACAGCGGTAACGTAAACCGGCATTATATGCACAATTGGGCAACGGAAAATCCACGATGGCTGCCACAAGTGGAACATCAGCGACCTTGCGGGTTAATGTATGGTGCGGCATTATGGGAGGAAGGATAATTGGCCCCCATTTTATCGATGGCCATCTAAATGGTGCAATGTATGCTGATTTCCTACGTAATGTTCTACCGATGTTACTACAAGATGTTTCACTGCATGACGGAATGCCGATGTACTTCCAACATGATGGATGTCCGGCACATAGCCCGCGTGCGGTTGAAGCGCATATTTCATGACAGGTGGATTGGTCGTCGAAGCACCATACCATGGCCCGCACGTTCACCGGATCTGACGTCCCCGGATTTCTTTCTGTGGGGAAAGTTGAAGGATATTGGCTATCGTGACCCACCGACAACGCCTGACAACATGCGCAGCGCATTGTCAATGCATGTGCGAACATTACGGAAGGCGAACTACTCGCTGTTGAGAGGAGTGTCGTTACACGTATTGCCAAATGCATTGAGGTTGACGGACATAATTTTGAACACTTATTGCATTAATGTGGTACTTACAGGTAATCACGCTGTAACAGCATGCGTTCTCAGAAATGATAAGTTCACAAAGGTACATGTATCACATTTGAGCAATCCAAATAAAATGTTCAAACGTACCTACGTCCTTTATTTTAATTTAAAAACCTACCTGTTACCACCTGTTCGTCTAAAATTGTGAGCCATATATTTGTGACTATTACGGCGCCATCTATCACAAAGCGAAAAAAGTGGTCCAACTGAAACATTCATATTTCTTTACGTACTACACGATTATGTAATAAAAGATGGGGGTTCCTATTTTAAAAAAACGCAGTAGATATCCGTTTGACCTATGGCAGCGCCATCTAGCTGGCCAACCATAGCGCCATCTGGTTTCCCCCTTCAAGCTAGACAAGTTTCGTTCTTCGTAGTTTTTTCGTTTGACGCTTATTTCGTGAGATATTTGGCCCGGTAACGATCAATGTGCCACCCTGTATACTAACTATACAATGAAGACTTTGACGACCGGATTTCTTAGTTGCTGCAGAGCCTTCCATGTTGTAAGACCCTGGTCCAAGAAACTGTTCTCTTCCTGGCGTTTCGTCTAGACCTGCGCTGGACGTCTTCGGATTCAATCTGAAAAATCTCAACGTCACCAGGAGCACGGCCATACAACCCAGAATACTCTCTAGAAAGTAGACACTAAGACAAAAACAACCATGCAAACTAAGAAGTCATGCAAATTTGTCATAAATCAATATTCAAGCAGATATCGACAGGAAATACAAAATTATGAACAATGGCGGGCGATGGTCGAATGTGTGGTGCTGCAGAGCAATTTCAGCGTGCAGCTGGCGAGGATAGTAAACAGGGAACATGTCGAGACCGGGGCATAAGGTCCTTGAGAATTTCATTTTGAGTACCCAGTTGGTCAGTACGCATGCCTCGCAGTCAGGCAAGGGAGCAGTACACATGGATTAGAGATTAGATTAATTATTCATTCCATAGACCCATAACAGAGGGAATCCTCCTGGGTGTGGAACATGTCAGATAAACACATTACAAAATGTAATTATAAAAACTTGAGTTTCATTAATTTTAATGATCCTCAGTCAATAAACAGTAAAGTTATGTACATGAATTAAATTTAAAATCCTAATATTTACAGGTTTAATACTTACATCTGCTTTCATTAAATCCATCATTCAGACATTTGCTAGTTTCTTGGCTACTACAACCAAGTATTGTCAAAAATTAAAGTAAATTATTCATTTCAGTGATCCTCAGTTAAGAAGTCAGATTATGTACAAGATTTAAAATTAAACTTCCACTATTTACAGACTTAAGACTTACATCTGCTTTCCATACATCGATCATTCACACAGTAGGTAGTTACTTGGCTTTTACAACCAAGTATTGTCAAAAATTAAAGTATAATAAATTTTCATGAAAATGGTCTACTGCACCTGTTGAGAAACTCATGGATAGAACAGAAGGAGTTGGCCACCAAAAATTCTTTTAAATTGTGTTTAAATTGTGCCTTGTCTGAAACTAAACTCTTAATGGTTGCTGGTAACTTATTGAAAATATGCGTTGCTGAATACTGGACTCCTTTCTGGGCAAGAGTAAGTGATTTTAAATCTTTATGTATATTGTTCTTAGTTCTGGTATTGATTCTGTGTACTAAGCAGTTAGTTGGAGAAAGAGATGTATTATTTACAACAAACTTCATTAAGGAATAAATATACTGAGAAGCTGTGGTTAATATGCCCAGTTCTTTGAATAGGTTTCGACATGATGTTCTTGGATTTACACTACCCGTTACTCTTATTATACGCTTCTGTACTCTAAAAATTCTCTGTTTGTGGAGTTACCCCAAAATATGATACCATATGACATAATGGAGTGAAAATAAGCAAAATATGCCAGTTTTTTATATTTATATCCCCTATGTCCGACATCATTAGCATTGTTTAGGCGCTTTAGTAGTTCGTTAGTATGTTGCTCCCAACATAGATATCAGCGTCCGAGAGAGGACGTGTAGGTGGACTTGAAGAAGCCATTTGGAGTAATTGGCGGGTCGCTGGACATTTGAACAGCAGCGATGCCACCATCGACGATGTTGGCAGGAATGAGCGAACCATGGCCGAACACAGCGTCAAGAAGGAAGCGGTCGATCTAGAGAGACGACAAAACGAGAGGCCTGAGCAATCGTCAGAAAGGCATTTTTAGTTCCAGACTCATCATTATCATGGATCCGGTGTGCAGCTAGTGCTTCAGTGACGACACTGACCATTTATGGGCGACTCACAGAAAGGGGAAGGGGTCTGAGCTCACGGCTCTTCCCCCCTGCACCGACTGCCATTGACCTCTGTATGCCAACAAGCCCTTTTGCAAATGGTGTCGGCCACATTCTGCCAGGAACCCCATTAACTTAGCTGAATCCTACTTCGAAATGAACCCCGACGACCAGCGAAAACGTTTCTGCAGACGCCCCGGGCAGCACTGAGATACCAGTCTGAAAGTCCACACACCGTACGGCCTGACAACCAGAAAGAATTCCATGGAGCAATCATAGTGGAGCGATGAAGAGCGGACACTGAAATATCCGCATCGTTTCACAATAATTCCCGCAAACATGACGTCATTTTAACGTCACGCGTATATCGACGACCGCATGGTCGGCTATCGACTTTGTGACGAGGAAGAATATGAATGTTATTGCTCCCCGATTCACTCGCACCAATTTAAGCTGTCCTCCTAGGTTCCTGCCTAACCACATACTCAGAAATTGCTAAATATTTATTCCATCCTTTGTTCTCAGATAAGACTGAATGTAAATAAAAGCCAACATTGCTGAACATACTTGTATCACATTCATAAGAAACTAACAGAATGTTTTAATAACGCTAACATGAAAAAAATTGCATTTAACGGGATGCAAACCAACAACTTTTGGCTCCAGAAACTACGAGATCATTCATTACGGTGCTATGTTAAAACTCCGGTTTTGGTTATCATACCTGTATTTTACCTTGAAGGTTTGTATCGTTGATACGTTATTGACATTTAAAGATAAAGGTAATGTGTTTCTGAAAAATTTTCAATGCTGCATTACACTGAAACGGTATACTGCAATTTTTAAAAAGTGTGTTACAATGTTAATTTGTAAATTATTGACGACAATAATACACTCCTAAGAAATTTGGAAAGTTGTGGTAAGGACTATGGGAGCAGACAGCTGAGGTCATGGGTCCATAGGCTTACACACTACTTAATCTCACTGAAACTAGCTTACGCTAAGGACAACACACACACATACACACACACACACACACACACACACACACACACATACACACACACCCATGCCAGAGGGGGAACTCAACCTCCGACGGGGAGAGCCGCATGAACCGTGGCAAGGCGCCCTTGACCACATGGCCACCCCGCGCGGCGGTAGTCTGTGCTGCTATTTCTCTTCATACCAGGATCGCTTTGGTTGTCAGCCGCGGCACAGCCGTATGTCGACGATATTCTATGCCCCTTTTTTCCCCTTCGTGGCAGAGCATCCTGGGTTTATATTACAGCGAGAGTTCCTACTGCTTGTCTTCGTGCTACTCAAACCCTGCCGTGGCCAGCAAGGCCACCGGATCTCTCCCTAGATAAGAACGTTTGGAGCAGGGCCTTCCAACCACCTCGGAATTTTGACGATCTAGCTAGCCATATTCTATTTATAGACTTCAAGAAGGCCTATGATAGCATACACCGACAGACACTCTTAAACACCATGAAAAAATTTGAAATACCATTAAAATTAATCAAATTAGTTAAAATGTGTTTGGAAGAAACCATATGCAAAGTTAAGACACCTGCAGGAGAGACTGAAAATTTTAAGGTGTACACTGGACTGAGACAAGGGGATGCCATCTCACCTATTCTATTTAATATTATCTTAGAGAAGATTGATAGAGAATTCACCAAAACTAATCCACAAGGGATCCAACTGCAGGGACAGAACATTACTAGACTTGCTTATGCAGATGATGTAGCCTTAATAAGCACTTCAAAAGCTGAATTAATCAGGATGATGCAAAATTATTACAAAATAGCTGAGAAAGCTGGACTTCATGTGAATGAAGAAAAGACAGAATATCTAGTCATAAGTAAAAAACTCCAAAAGAATACACCACTGACCGTAAATGGTCTCACTTTCAAGGCAGTTGACCACTTCAAGTACTTAGGGAGTCTTTTTAGCAGAGACAATAGAGCAGAAATAGAAATAGACGCCCGTCTAGCAGCAGCTAATAGAACTTTTTACAGCTGTATCAAAATTTTAAGGATGAGATCACTTAGTACTGAATTCAAAATCCGTTTTTATCAGTCAACTATTGTACCAGTAGCATTATATGGATGGGAAGCTATTACATTCAGGAAAAAAGATGAAGAAAAACTGTTGATATTTGAAAGAAAAATACTAAGAAAAATATTTGGACCAATCTTCGATGAAAATGTCATGGAGTGGAGGATAAGGAAAAATGAAGAACTACGGGAGCTGTACAAACATAGTACCATTGTGGAAATGTTAAAGAAGAGAAGACTGAACTGGGCTGGTCATGTAGCAAGGATGCCGGAGAACAGACTACCCAAAATAGCATCCACTAAGAAATTAGAAGGAAAGAGAAGAAGAGGAAGACCTCGAATTAGGTGGATGGAGAATATCCGGGAAGATGCAGCTAGGATGGGCATCAACTCTGATTGGACAACAATTTCCCTGGATAGAAATAATTGGAAGAGGCTCGTAGAGCAGGTGTATGGTCGATAAGGCCTTAGCCACGTGTAAAGTAAAGTAAAGTAAAGTAAAGTAAGCTAGCCAAATTGACACAATATCCCTTAGGAATACGTCCCACAACTCTGTCAATCAGTGCCAAGCCGAATAACTGCTTGCATAAGAGCTAGAGGTGGGCCAACGCATTATTGACTTGCTCAACTTGTGAAGCTCTTTGTCTTGGGAAAATCATCCAATTTTTCTGAAACTGTAATTATTTGTTTGTCTGTGAATATACAGGGTGCGTCAAAAAAAGGTATACACACTTTGAACTGCCATAGACATTTTATTTCCCGTTCTACAAGGTTAAATACCTGTGAGAAAGTAATATGTTTCTTCAACAGGTGGCAGCAGTGGCAAGGAAGTAACTGTAACATGGCGGACGTGTGTGTGAGCTTTGAAGCGCGGAAGCGGACAATTAAGTGGTACTGGAAGGTTGAGAATGTAGCTGCGGTTCGAAGACAGTGGAGAAGTGAGTATGGTACAGAACCACCTTCAAGGTTAACAATTACACGTCTACGAGACAAATTCGAAATTCATGGAACAGTATGTGATGTGCATAAAGGTCGATCTGGGCGACCTCGTACAGCTACAAGTGATGATTCCACAACTGCGGTCTTGGAACTGTTTCAGCATTCGCCTCAAAAATCTTCAAGGCAAGTGGCACGTGAGAGTAATGTGTGTGCTAGTAGTGTGCTTCGCATTCTGAAGAAAGGCAAGTTTCGTGTGTACATCCCAAGGCTTGTGCAACAGCTAAGTGACGACGATCCAGATCGAAGGTTAGAATTTTGTGAATGGGTTCAGGAGATGGTGAGACGTGAATCGGGATTTATGGGTACCGTAATTTGGTCGAATGAAGCCCAATTCAAACTCAATGGAACTGTCAATAGGCACAATTGTGTGTACTGGGTTGACGATAATCCTCACATTACAGTTGAAAAGGCTGTGTATTTGCCTGGTGTAAATGTGTGGTGTGGTTTGTCTGCAAGGGGACTCATTGGGCCTTTCCGCTTTGAAGGTACTGTTACTGGAGAAACGTACCTAACAATGCTTGCTGACTCCATATTCCCTGCCATTCGTGCATTATACGGTAATGATGAGTTTTTTTAACAAGATGGCGCCCCACCGCACTATTATAGGGACGTACGAGCAAACCTGGATCACAATGTGCCAGGCCAGTGGATAGGACGCAGGGGACCAATCGAGTTTCCAGCACGCTCTCCAGACCTCACGCCGCTGGATTTCTTCTTATGGGGCACAGTAAAAGATGAGGTGTACAAACGTAAACCACGTAACCTGGACACACTTTGGACAGAGATTCAGGTGGGGTGTGCAGAAATCTCATTGCACACTTTGGTACGATGTACGGAATCAGTGGTGACTCACACTCAGAAATGTATTGATGCTGAAGGCCACCAGTTTGAACATTAATCACATTTTCAAAGTACATTTATTTTTCCAATTGGACTTTAAGCTTTCCATTTCCAGACATTTAACATTGTAGAACGGGGAATAAATTTTCTATGACGCTTCAAAGTGTGTATACATTTTTTTGATGCACCCTGTATATATCACATCTATCGGTTACTGTCCCAATCGGATATTCCACCAAGGTGCGTTTTTTTGTCATAGAAATTATATGCTTATTTCTATGGCGTTGAGAAGAGATTTCGAAGACTGACATGGATTCAGCGGGTGTGGAAATGTCATGCGGGTCACGAACCACCCGCTACCTCCGCCTCCTCCCCCCCCCCCCCCACCCCAAACACGTTTCAGGGGAAGCATTATATGTTATAGCCATAAGCGAAAGGCGTGTAGGGGACAATAGAACATGCAATTTATCTCAATAAACTTAGGTCTGTAATCAAACGGATTCCCCTACATCACCTATTATGACGGAGTGCATGAACACAGCTACGTGTCTGAGGACAAAAACATTGCAACAAGCGTTCCACAAGTTCAAAATTTCCAGGCATATTCCAAATGAATGGACAACCACCATCCACAATGCAATCCCAGGGTTCATTGACACAACAGTTTTGAAATACACCAAAGCTTTTATAGATCCCCACACAAAAAAGTCGAACTGCTTCTAGATGGGGGAGCTGCTATGTATTCCCGAACAGCCACTTGAAAGCGTGTTAGTGCGCCATCATGCTTGTATGACATACGCTTTCTTTCACTGAAAGGAACGTCATCCAACCGTAGCATTAGACGTTAACAGTACTGTAGCACTGGCACTTGTGTATAAGTGGTATCAGAGAAACCATTCGTTTCCGGAGCCGTGTTTATTGGGATTATTTGCTTGTTTCATTGTCATCTACACGCCCTTTTTCGTTTGTACCTATAATAGTCAGACACCTTGTAGTTTTAAATATATCATTTTCCAAATTTCACAGCTGACTTTCGGAGAATAAAGTAACACAAGAACCAAGTGACTCGCAAATAATAATGAATTCTAGAAATTACAACTAAGTTTAACATAGGACACCTTTCAGTAGCTTCTGTGAGATCATGCACACGTGGACTGCTTTACGACGTGACTGCTAACATTCCAGCCTGACAAGGGTGCACATCCCCAGGCCGAACATACTTGTTATCAGTAAGTAATCAGATATGGTTCATGAGTCCACAGCTAGAACCAGTAAACCACAGGAAGATGAGTAAGGTAAGACAGAAAGGGAAAGCTCTGCACTGATATGAAAACCTTGACTGTAAAAAATCGCAAGGGGGAAGTTGTTTGTTTTGACAAAATGCGCAGTATAGTTTAATAAATACACATAAATAAGACACGTCTTGTTTTCAGACATTTTAAGCGTATCGACATATTTTTAAAATTGTAAATTCTATCAAAAATTTTATTCTGAAAATTACATCAATGGGTACTTAACATTGGCTATTTGAAACTGAGTGCATTTAACATCAATTGCCATTGACTGAACATTGCTTACTTGCTGGGCGAGTTAAAGAAGTATTACTGTGAAACCAGTCAAAAATACAAATTTAATAGTTTTGGACTGTTTCATTTATGATACTCAGATGTGCGTTACCAAGGTTTGAAATAATGACATTAATAAACTCAAAACTTAATCTATGATTAAGCACAATGTTAAGGATGGGCGATAACATTTCTTCCCTCACACTGTCACAACAATTTAAGCAACCAGTGCTAAGGGTTGCAGTTTAACGTCCTTTACTTGCTTAAAGCGTTATTCACATTTACCTGATCAGCAAAAACTTCTGAAGCACATTCACGTTCAGGAAAATACTGAGGATCTTTATCTGAGTCGAAGTTATCTACGTCATCCTCAAATCAGTACAAATCGTCCCTGAAAGGCATTTTTTGCCACGAATATTACACACATTACTACTATTAACAGCCTTGTTTTTGGCACTTACCACTGTTTGCATACACACGTCCTTACAAAGTTAAAATCAGAGAGAATCTGAAATCAGAGATAGAAAGACAGAGCTGCTATTTCTCGGTTTATCATAGAGTCGTCAACAACATTCTAACACATTAAAGGCACACCACCAAAGAATTATTGGAATGGGACAGAAATTAGTAGATGTGATGCAGATGTACAGACACACAAATGATTTTAATTTCAGAAAAAACCTGGATGATTTATTCAAGAGAAACAGCTTCACAAATTGAGAAAGTCAGTCCCACGTTGGTCCACCTTTTGCACTTATGCAGGCTGTTTTGCGAACAGCCACGGTTTATCATATAATATGGAATATTGTGTAGATCAACCAAGTGTGAATCACGTGTTGTAGTTCCAGCAGCTGTGCAGACAGAGGCATTTCAGCAGACACATGATCGTATGTTGTTTTGTAATGGGGGTAAGTGAACAATAGATAAAAGAGAAGCAGAAAGGTTCTGGTAGAGAATAACATGCGCTGATGTTCAACAGTATGTCAAGAACTCCATTCTGTGTGTGCAACACCCTGATTTATGCCATCAAAAGACACAATCACAAAGACAACCGGAGTCTGATTACCCATTTCAAATGATATGAGCCGATATTTTGGAACTGTTTCGCAGGAGTCAATCAGAAACAAGTATGTGTTAACAATTATCGATCACTTTTCGAGGCATTTTAGTAATGGTAGCAACACCGCATCAGAAATGGGCACAGCAGCTTACAGTACGGTAAATCTTTGAATATTTAAATTTGGGCTACCACAAAAGATTATTATGGACCAAGGGACAAATTTTAAGTCTGATCTCATTAAGCAGTTGTGTCACTTACTGAAAGTTAAGAAATTATGTAAGATCCCACTCCACCGATAGGCAAATGGTCACACGAAAAGAGTTCAAAGATGCTAAGCCATTAAGCGAATTGTTAACACTTAGACTGTGCTGTATATTTAGGTTTTGTAGTTAGTGCCTACAATTCAAAGACTCACACAGGAACAGCGTTATCACCTTACAAGGTTGTATATGGACGTAAAATGCCATATCCGTTTGATACGATTCAACGAAAGTTGGGAAGAGAAGGTGAATACATTAATATATTTGCAAACACTCTAAAGGAAGTCTGGCAAAAGGTAAAATAGGTCAACTTGAAAGCGCTAGAACGTCAAGAGCATGTGGGGTTAGGTAAGAGGAATTTATCACAGTATCGAATAGGTCAGTGGGTCTTACTTGCGAACCCTTAAATTTCAAAGGGTTGGACAAAAAAGTTTTTGACGAAGTTTCAAGGTCCATACCATGTCGTCGAGGTAAAGTCGCCTGTAAATGTAAAGTTACAATTGCCTGGACGAACTTCAGTTGTACATATCAGTACAATTAAATTTTTTCAAGGGGCCATAGATTTCTTTCCTCAAGTACCAGCGGAATTGCCATGTACTGAAACTCAGAAGCAAAAGAGCAGAGAAATACAGCAGAATAGGCCATATGGGTTGAGATCTAGAAATGTAATGGAGATGTAAGAGATAAATGGGTAATAGTATGATTTTTTCTTTGTTTTCATTGACGTATGTAGTGTATTTAAGAATATAGGTATTTTTTGTTGTATTCCCACTTCGTTCTAAGGAGGGAGGAAGTACATGTGAATTATTTCCTCTAGGTGATGTTGCTGATGATGCTTAGATTGAGTTTAGCGAATGTTATGATCTTGCTCCTCTTCGGAGCAGAAGGATTTGTCATCCAGCCTATGCTGAATGGGGTTTTGTTCGCGCAGAAGCCGTATGTGGTCCTCACGAATGACGTATGGTCGTTGAGACTGACCTCTAACATCTGAGAGGTAAGTAACGAAGTGAGAAGTTTGGAAGATACGTTCTTCGAAGTGTCAAAGGAACCAAAATGGGGAATACGGTAGGGGATACATGGAGTGAGTAACATGGACTTAAGTTTCTCTATGATAAGTTTGGAGAGCAGATGCATCTAGTAACAGGTACAATCCCACATTTTTGGCGCAGAGGGAGAGAGAATGGCTGAACGCGGGTGATAAACTAATAAAAACCGTTGTATGGCATTGGAGATAATGATGATATTTCAAGTTTGTTTAGTACAATAGGCCAAGTGCAAGAAATAGGACGACATACAGAAACAAAAGTGGATTGAAATACGGCGCAAATTACAGGTACGGAGCAAGGATTGGTAAATATAAGTAAAATCATCATTATCATTTAAGACTGATTATGCCTTTCAGCGTTCAGTCTGGAGCATAGCCCCCTTATACAGTTCCTCCATGATCCCCTATTCAGTGCTAACATTGGTGCCTCTTCTGATGTTAAATCTATTACTTCAAAATCATTCTTAACCGAATCCAGGTACCTTCTCCTCGGTCTGCCCCGACTCCTCCTACCCTCTACTGCTGAATCCATGAGTCTCTTGGGTAACCTTGCTTCTCCCATGCGTGTAACATGACCCCACCATCTAAGCCTGTTCGCCCTGACTGCTACATCTATAGAGTTCATTCCCAGTTTTTCTTTGATTTTCTCATTGTGGACACCCTCCTGCCATTGTTACCATCTACTAGTACCTGCAATCATCCTAGCTACTTTCATATCCGTAACCTCAACCTTGTTGATAAGGTAACCTGAATCCACCCAGCTTTCGCTCCCATACAACAAAGTTGGTCGAAAGATTGAACGGTGCACAGATAACTTAGTCTTGGTACTGACTTCCTTCTTGCAGAAGAGAGTAGATCGTAGCTGAGCGCTCACTGCATTAGCTTTGCTACACCTCGCTTCCAGTTCTTTCACTATGTTGCCATCCTGTGAGAAAATGATTCCTAAGTACTTGAAACGTCCACCTGTTCTAACTTTGTTCCTCCTATTTGGCACTCAGTCCGTTTATATTTCTTTCCCACTGACATTACTTCCGTTTTGGAGATGCTAATCTTCATACCATAGTCCTTTCATTTCTGATCTAGCTCTGAAATATTACTTTGCAAACTTTCAATCGAATCTGCCATCACAACTAAGTCATCCGCATATGCAAGACTGCTTATTTTGCGTTCACATATCTTAATCTCACCCAGCCAGTCTATTGTTTTCAACATATCATCGCTAGGCAATGAAAACCTCATAACTCCATCTGACAAAGAAATCCAAGTAACTCCATTACCAAATGTAGACAATTATGCCGCATACCCTGTTGAAACCTTCCTTCTTCGAGTTGTACGGTGTCGCCATCTAGCGGCAATAATGAAAAACTCACATCTCCAGTGATATGTAGTTTGTGCCACAAACCTCGTATCTCCAGTAAACGCCATTGTTAGTGTGAAGGGCGAACACATGCTCCGAGATTGAAACGTTTTTTGATGTGATAGTAACTTTTTTGACTGGCAGACTCAACACTGCTTTATTGCTACAGGTACGTGTTAGTATTTCTAGGTATTGAAATGTATTGTATTTTAATATACAGAATTAATAATGACTTCCTTAAATACAATGTTGATTTATGAGGTTTTCATCGCGCATAAAGCAGACTGCACTTGGTACATAATTTTAGAACTTAACAGAATCCTATACATTCTACAAATGGTTCAAATGGCTCTGAGCACTATGGGACTTAACTTCTGAGGTCATCAGTCCCCTAGAACTTAGAACTACTTAAACCTAACTAACCTAAGGACATCACACACATCCATGCCCAAGGCAGGATTCGAACCTGCGACCGTAGCGGTACCGGGGTTCCAGACTGTAGCGCCTAGAACCGCACGGCACCCTGGCCGGCTATACATTCTACAGTAACTAGTTGGTTTTCAGCTATGGGTAAAAAGAGTAAATTCACTCTTCACCATGTGAAACAAGCCAACATTGGGTCATATCGTATAAAATCACCAGGAGAAGATTCTAGTCAGGTTCCTCCTTGTCCTCCACCAAAAGAAAGAGTATACCTACAAAATGAAAGTAAACCGTAGTTTTTATTGCTGTAACTTCAAGTAAGATCCTTGTTTGAAAGTTGAGGTGATTAAATTATTTAAATATCATTGATGACGTTATTGTTTACACTACAGATAATGCGGAAAAATAAGCTAATACAAAGGCGAATTCCACTTCTGAGTTTGAAAGTCTTTTCGAACACAGCAGCGAGGATGATATCTCCAGTAGCAGTAGTGATGTGTATGATCCAGATAAAAACAAAAATGACCATAGAAGTAACAACAGCACGGAAGACAATGATGACAAAGTTGATGTGGGAGTAAAAAGTACTAAGTAGCGCCGTAAAGGGAAAAGCAATCAATCACTTCAAAGTTTGCAGAAAGAAAAAGATATGAGGGGACAGGATCATATAGTAATGCAAAAAGATGAGTTTGGCAAAAAGAGACCGACAATGAGCAGAAGTAGGAGGGAAATGAAATCACGATGTACTTGTAAACATTCTTCCTTAAATTCGAACAGTAATTGCAGGGATATTACAGAAGAGCAGAGACAGCTAATAATTAATCATTTCTGGCAGGATATGTCTTGGGGTGAAGCCATGTCTACTACGTTCCAGTTAAAAGACTCAGAAATAATTCAGAATCTAATAAATCTCACTGTTCTAACACACTATATTACAATTTTGTAATAAAAGGACAGAGAAAAACTGTCTGCAAGACTATATTTCTGAATACTTTGTGCTTAGGTGAATGGGGTGTCAAAACATGGGCATCTAGTGCATTAAGAAGAACACTTACAGAATGGCCTCAAATGCAGGAGAGACCAACGAAAGTTTCAGGTGGACGACAATCAGCGTCAGATTTTTTTGCAGAGTTGCCGAAACTGGAATTGCATTACTGCCGTCGTTCTTCCACAAAACTCTACTTGGAACCTAACTGGCAGAGTAAGTAAGAACTACATTTTGCAAGAAAAGAGGACAAATCCCGGCTGCTTACAAACAGTATGCGATGAAAATAATCGTAACTTATTTTCTCCTAAAAAGAACCAGTGCGATATTTGTTGTTCTCGCCAGACAGGCAATCTCTCAGACAATGAATACTCTTTGCATATGGCCTGAAAAACTGAGGCAAGGGAAGCAAAAAATAGTGATAAATTAGGAGCAGCTAGAGTGTTTTCTATGGACCTTCAAGCACTTCTGCTTTCTCCAAGACTAAAAGCATCTGCACTGTACTATAAAAGCAAACTAAAGGTCCACAACTTTACCATCTATGATTTAAAAAGTAAGAATGGTTATTGTTACCTTTGTCACGAGAGTGAAGGTGGACTAACAGCTTCGGAATTTGCCGATATACTCATGCATTTTATAGAAACATACGTCCAAAATGACTCAGAAGCTATACACTGCCTCACATTTGAAATGAGAGAACATGTCCATGCCTAAAAAAATGCAGCCGTAAAATAAACTTGTTTACAGCCACCTGTGACTGTGATTGTGATAGTAGCAGCAATAGTAACAATAATAAATGTTAATAAACTGCAAAAATGTTTACAGCAATAAAAGTTTAATTAAAGCTACCAACATCGTTTCTATGTTTTTTAAACACTGTAATTTATTAACATTCAGATTCCAATATTTTGATCATTGTGAAATTATTCATTTCACTTTATATCTGTAATAATGTATCCTTACAGATGTTTCATAATACACAAATAATGCAAAGTTTAAGTGAGTATTTCTTAAAACAAATTAAACATTCATTCATTTCAATTTTTAACCATGCACTCGTTATATGCCTCTTATCTCCATCACTACCAGAAAAATAACCGTGAAAACCTCGGAACTCCAAAAACAGGGAGACAATTTGAAGTGCATAATAAAGTCTTATGTACAATGATCGGATCCATATTGTGTAGCAGAACCACTACATTTGACTAATCAGGTCCCCATGTGATTTCAGTAATTAGTTTTTTGTTTCTCCTGTAAAATTTGACCAATTTGAGTTACGAGGTTTTCATTGCCTAGCGACGATATGATCCATAAATAATATGAACAACAGTGGAGACAGGTTGCAGCCTTGTCTTACCCCTGAAACTACTCTGAACCATGAACTCAATTTACCGTCAACTCTAACTGCTGCCTGACTATCCATGTAAAGACCTTTAATTGCTTGCAAAAGTTTGCCTCCTATTCCATAATCTTGTAGAACAGACAATAACTTCCTCCTAGGAACCCGGTCATATGCCTTTTCTAGATCTATAAAGCATAGATACAATTCCCTGTTCCACTCATAACACTTCTCCATTATTTGCCGTAGGCTAAGGATCTGGTCCTGACATCCTCTAAGAGGCCTAAACCCACACTGATTTCCATCCAATTGGTCCTCAACTAACACTCGCACTTTCCTTTCAACAATACCTGAGAAGATTTTACCCACAACGCTGATTAAAGAGATACCTCTGTAGTTGTTGCAATCTTTTCTGTTTCCATGTTTAAAGATTGGTGTGATTACTGCTTTTGTCCAGTCTGATGGAACCTGTCCCAACTCCCAGGCCATTTGAATTATCCTGTGTAGCCATTTAAGACCTGACATTCCACTGTATTTGATGAGTTCCGACTTAATTTCATCCACCCCAGCCGCTTTATTGCACTGCAATCTATTGACCATTTTTTCCACTTCCTCAAATGTGATCCTATTTCCATCATCATTCCTATCCCATTCTACCTCGAAATCTGAAACATTGCTGATCGTATTTTCACCTACATTGAGCAACTCTTCAAAATATTCCCTCCATCTGCCCAAGGCATCCACAAGATTCACCAGCAGTTTTCCTGGACTGTCCAAAATACTTGTCATTTCCTTCTTACCTCCCTTTCGAAGACTGCTAATTACACTCCAGAATGGTTTTCCAGCAGTTTGACCCATAGTCTCCAACCTGTTTCCAAAGTCCTCCCACGATTTCTTCTTGGATGCTGCAATTATCTGTTTGTCTTTGTTTCTTTCTTCAACATAACTTTCTCTGTCTACCTGGGTTCTGGTATGTAGCCATTTTTGATACGCCTTCTTTTTCCTTTTACAGGCTGCCTTGACTGTATCATTCCACCAAGCTGTTTGCTTCATCCTACTTTTACACACTACTGTTCCAAGACATTCTTTAGCCACTTCTAGTACTGTGTCCCTGTACCTTGTCCATTCCTTCTCCAATGACTGTAATTGACTACATTCAACTAACTGGTACCTTTCTGAGATCGCTGTTATGTACTTGTGCCTGATTTCCTTATCCTGAAGTTTCTCCACTCTTATCCTCCTACACATGGACCTGAGCCCCTGCACTTTCGGCCTCACAATCCCAATTTCACTGCAGATTAAATAATGATCAGTGTCATCAAAGAATCCCCTGAATACACGTGTGTCCCTCACAGCCTTCCTGAATTCCTGATCTGTTATTATATAGTCAATGACAGATCCGGTTCCCCTGCCTTCCCAAGTATACCGGTGAATGTTCTTATGTTTAAAAAATGAGTTTGTGATTACTAAGCCCATACTGGCACAGAAATCCAAGAGTTGTTTCCCGTTCCTGTTGGCCTCCATATCCTCTCCAAATTTACCCATAACCTTTTTGTACCCTTCTGTTCGGTTTCCAATCCTGGCGTTAAAATCACCCATGAGCAGAACACTGTCCTTGTCCTTTACTCTAACAACTACATCACTGAGTGCCTCATAAAAACTATCCATCTTATCTTGATCTGTCCCTTCACAATGCGAATATACTGACACAATCCTAATTTTCTTGCTAGACACTGCCAAATCTATCCACATCAGTCGTTCGTTTACATACCTTATTGCAACTACGCTGGGTTCCATTTCTTTCCTGATGTAAAGCCCTACACCCCATTGTGCTATTCCTGCTTTGACTCCTGCCTGGTGGACCTTGTATTCTCCCACTTCCCCTTCTTTCTCACCCCTTACCCAAATGTCACTAACAGCTAAAACGTCCAGCCCCATCTTACTTGCAGCCTCTGCCAGCTCTACCTTCTTCCCAGAGTAGCCCCCATTGATATTAATAGCTCCCCATCTCATTACCATTTGTTTGCCAAGTCGTATCTTAGGAGTCCCTGGTTTGTCAGTTAGAGGTGGGACTCCGTCACCTCCAAAGGTCCGAGGCATTTTGCTCTGATTGTTGCCAGCATCATATTTAAAGTACCAGGGAAGCAGAGGTTGCTAGCCTTACTTGCCCCGAGTCCCATTGGGTTTTACCCCTAACGGCTGAGGGACTAACCGGTGGATTTGGTAGTCTTTGCCGAATGAGCACAAAGGTGACCACGACTCAGAATATGTCCGAGATGCCCAGCCTTATTCCAAAGTAACTGGTATCCCGACTGTCGGGACCACTTACTTGGCCACTCATACGTTGCCCGTGGTTCATGAACTAGGACATGACTACAGGAACCCACACCATGAACCATATAAGTAAAATGATGCATAAAATAACAGCTGAGTTAGAGTAATATGCTAATTATACAAAGATTACCACAAATAAGGATTTATGTATAATGCAGAACCTATGAAAACATTAACAGCAGAGTAGGGATATTTAGGTTGATGAGAAAATTAGAAAACAGTTCAAGAGGCTCTATAAAAGAATTGGAAAGAATTCAAGAATCTGTCCACCATGTTCCGCATAAACTATTAAGCACTACGCTGTTAACACAAAAAATATTTCGGCAAAGATTACTGCAAGCAGAAAGGGAATTTGCCGCAGGTCTGCATTATGTTGTTTCCCTAAATCAGAGCAGCGAAGCATTTTACTATCATGTTTCCGCATTTAAATTTTACTCTGATAAAGCACGTATATATATATTAACGTACAATACCCAGTCACTACCTTTAATGTTATACGATTCACTCATATGCAGTTGGATGGAGAGTTATTGACAGATGGATTAACGGTTAATGAAGTATTACTTGTACCTGAACAACGGGAAACGCACCTAGTTCTATCAGTAGAAGAGCTTGGTAAGTATATTAATGAAATTATTACTATTTGTCCTGCACGAGCAGTTCAGGTGGATAACAGGTCGTGTGAAGTACAATTACTTTCGGGGAAATTGAATGCACCAGAGTGTAAGAAAGCAGTTATGAAACCGCGAACACATTCTCAGTTAAATCATTAGATTTTTACCGTTTGTTTCCTTTTATAAGGCAGGCCTCCAACAAGGCAGTTATTCGGCTGGGCATTGATTGATAGATTTGTTGAATGTCCCCCTGAGGGATTTCGTGCCAAATTCTATCCAATTGGTGCTTTGGATAGTCAAAATCCCAAGCTAGTTGGAGGATCATGCCCATAATTCTTCGGACGTTGTCAGCTGAAGGTATATCCAGCTACACTGCTGGTGAATGGAGGCTTTGGCAAGCACGAAGACAAGCTGTAGAAATTCCCGCTGTGTGCAGGTGCCGTTATCTTCCTGAAACGTAAGCCCAGGATGACATGCCAAGATGGTTAACAAAACAGGGCGCAGAATATTGTCGACGTACCGCTGTGCTGTAAGGATACTGTGGATGACAACCAGTGGGGTCCTGCTATGGAATGGTATGGCAACAAAAAACCATAATTCTTGGTTATCAGGCCGTATGGCAGGCAACAGTCAGCTTGGTTTCCCCCTGCTATCTGGGGTGTGTCCAACCACGTCTTTGGCCTGGATCTCACTGACTGGAGCAGAATTGTCTTCAGCGATGAGTCTTGCTTCGAACAGAGCCACGTTGACCACTGAAGACACATCTGGAGACGCCCTGGACAACAGTGGGTTACCAAACTGTACGGACTGACAGCCAGGAGTGATGTTGGGGGATGCTATTTCTTTTCATTAGCAGGACCTCTTTGGTTGTCATCCGTGGCACTTATAAAACACAACGGTACGGCGACGATATTCTACGTCCCGTTTTGTTACCCTTCCTGGCAAGTCATCCTGGGCTCATTCCAGCAAGACAATGCCCGCCCGAACACGACAAGAGATTTTACTGCTTTTCTTCGTGCTTGCCAAACCCATCCTTGGCCAGCAATGTCGCCGGATACATCCGAAGTTGAAAACGTTCGGAGAATTATGGGCATTGCCCCCTCCCCCTCCCCAACTTTTCTGATACTTTGGCAGATGACTGCAATTTCATTTTTGAAATGAGTAGGTGGAATCAATCCAGACAAGTAGTATTCATCACGTGTTTCATGCAACGCCCAGTGTAGACGGAAAACGGCTGTCTGTATCCCGTTACAAACAAAATTATTTTTAAAGTGGAATTTTACGTATACACTCCTGGAAATTGAAATAAGAACACAGTGAATTCATTGTCCCAGGAAGGGGAAACTTTATTGACACATTCCTGGGGTCAGATACATCACATGATCACACTGACAGAACCACAGGCACATAGACACAGGCAACAGAGCATGCACAATGTCGGCACTAGTACAGTGTATGTCCACCTTTCGCAGCAATGCAGGCTGCTATTCTCCCATGGAGACGATCGTAGAGATGCTGGATGTAGTCCTGTGGAACGGCTTGCCATGCCATTTCCACCTGGCGCCTCAGTTGGACCAGCGTTCGTGCTGCACGTGCAGACCGCGTGAGACGACGCTTCATCCAGTCCCAAACATGCTCAATGGGGGACAGATCCGGAGATCTTGCTGGCCAGGGTAGTTGACTTACACCTTCTAGAGCACGTTGGGTGGCACGGGATACATGCGGACGTGCATTGTCCTGTTGGAACAGCAAGTTCCCTTGCCGGTCTAGGAATGGTAGAACGATGGGTTCGATGACGGTTTGGATGTACCGTGCACTATTCAGTGTCCCCTCGACGATCACCAGTGGTGTACGGCCAGTGTAGGAGATCGCTCCCCGCACCATGATGCCGGGTGTTGGCCCTGTGTGCCTCGGTCGTATGCAGTCCTGATTGTGGCGCTCACCTGCAAGGCGCCAAACACGCATACGACCATCATTGGCACCAAGGCAGAAGCGACTCTCATCGCTGAAGACGACACGTCTCCATTCGTCCCTCCATTCACGCCTGTCGCGACACCACTGGAGGCGGGCTGCACGATGTTGGGACGTGAGCGGAAGACGGCCTAACGGTGTGCGGGACCGTAGCCCAGCTTCATGGAGACGGTTGCGAATGGTCCTCGCCGATACCCCAGGAGCAACAGTGTCCCTAATTTGCTGGGAAGTGGCGGTGCGGTCCCCTACGGCACTGTGTAGGATCCTACGGTCTTGGCGTGCATCCGTGCGTCGCTGCGGTCCGGTCCCAGGTCGACGGGCACGTGCACCTTCCGCCGACCACTGGCGACAACATCGATGTACTGTGGAGACCTCACGCCGCACGTGTTGAGCAATTCGGCGGTACGTCCACCCGGCCTCCCGCATGCCCACTATACGCCCTCGCTCAAAGTCCGTCAACTGCACATACGGTTCACGTCCACGCTGTCGCGGCATGCTACCAGTGTTAAAGACTGCGATGGAGCTCCGTATGCCACGGCAAACTGGCTGACACTGACGGCGGCGGTGCACAAATGCTGCGCAGCTAGCGCCATTCGACGGCCAACACCGCGGTTCCTGGTGTGTCCGCTGTGCCGTGCGTGTGATCATTGCTTGTACAGCCCTCTCGCAGTGTCCGGAGCAAGTATGGTGGGTCTGACACACCGGTGTCAATGTGTTCTTTTTTCCATTTCCAGGAGTGTACTTAGAATATAGCGGTCCTCGATTAGTCGAGTGCTGTATTCATTTTATCAATATGTATTAACAGGGAGAGTAAAACACAGAGAATAGCCAGTACTGCAGCAGTGACAGTACCGTCCCAGTCTGCACTGACTACTGCTACCACGCAGCAACGCTGCTCAGTGGCTGCTGGAGTGTTTGGTTATTCTTCGTATTCGCTGCCTCTATTAATACATTTCGATAAAAAGAATATCGCCCTAGACTAATTAGGGGACGTTATGTCGAATGGACATGTGAAATTTCGCTTTAAAATCTTTTGTCCGTAAGGCCCATCGGCACTGCGTGTCGCATAGAAGGCGTGATGTGTACAGTATTGGTGTGGACTGACTCCAGCTACAGCTACACTTTCCAACGACGAAACTGCGTATATCTGTCGAAACATCACAGAAAATGCGCCCCACGACCCCTTAGGAGGGACACCCGGTATGTCGTGCGGAGTGGACGCGCGGTTTGAGGCGTCATGTCACGGTTTGCGCGGCCCCTCCCGCCGCAGGTTCGAGTCCTCCCTCGGGCATGGGTGTGCGTGTTGTTCTTAGCATAGATTAGTTTAAGCAGTGTGTAAGTCTAGGAACCGATGACATCGGCAGTTTGGTCCCATAGGAATTCACACATATTTGAACATATTTTTTGACACCTGCTATAAGAGTAAACGCTGTAGGAAATAACTGAAAGAAATAGGATTCGCCACTTGTAGTAGCTCACATAGTCATCGTCTTCAGACCTGCGTTGGAAGTCATACTGCTTTGTGAACTGCTGATAATGGTGAGCGCACACTTCGATTTCATATTGTGTGAATTATGACATTGTCAAATTTATTAGGTATTCGTGACTTTATATTACTTAAACTAATTGCATGACAAATTATCTTCTCAAATTTTTGGGTGAACGCTTTTCGAATGCAGTGTTTAAGTATTGGACAAAAGTAGGTGAACACCGTAAGAAATGCATGCCTGAACGAAAATGCAGATGCTAACAAGCCTGGAAGTTGTGCAGTTGCATTTGATCACAGACGGCGCCTGTGAAAAGTCACAATACGTTGCAAGTGTTTGTCGTTCACACGACAGTGTTCTGAATAATTTTCAGTGCATTATGACGGAATGAAGTGAATTCGAATGTGGGCAGATTGTTGGAGCTCATCTGGTGGGTGTTTCCATAAGTGGCCGAAGTGGTTCGTGTTTCGCCCGCATCTCGTGGTCGTGCGGTAGCGTTCTCGCTTCCCACGCCAGGGTTCCCGCGTTCGATTCCCGGCAGGGTCAGGGATTTTCTCTGCCTCGTGATGGCTGGGCGTTGTGTGCTGTCCTTAGGTTAGTTAGGTTTAAGTAGTTCTAAGTTCTAGGGGACTGATGACCATAGATGTTAAGTCCCATAGTGCTCAGAGCCATTTGAACCATTTTTTGGTTCGTGTTTCAAGACGTCGTCTGCTACCAGAGCGCCGTTTGTGTCTACCCTTTAATAGGGAATTAGGACAGAGAGTAAATCGAAGAAAGACGAAAGTAATGAGAAGTAGCAGAAATGAGAACATCCAGAAACTTAACACCAGGATTGGTGGTCACGAAGTAGATGAAGGAATTCTGCTACCTAGGCAGCAAAATGACCAATGACGGATGGAGAAAGGAGGATGTCAAAAGTGGAGTAACACTAGCAAAAATGGCACTTCTGGCCAAGAGAAGCCTACTAGTATCAAACATAGGCCTCAATTTGGGGAAGAAATTTCTGTGAATATACGTTTGGAAAAACAAATGTGTGTGGAATTCTATGGGACCAAACTGCTGAGGTCACCTGTCCCTAGTCCTGCACACTACTTAAACTAAATTATGCTAAGAACAACGCACTCACCCATGCGCGAGGGAGGACTCGAACTTCCGGCTGGAGGCGCCGCGCAATCCGTGAGAAAGTGTCTCAAACTGCGCGGCTACTCCGCGCGGCATACGTCTGGAGTACAGCATTGTATGGTAGTGAAACATGGACTGTGGGAAAACCGGAACAGAAGAGAATCGAAGCATTGAAGGTGTGGTGCTACAGAAGAATATTGAAAATTAGGCATACTGGTAAGGTAAGGAATGAGGAGGTTCTGCCCAGAACTGGAAAGGAAATGGTTATATGGAAAACACTGACCAAGCATAAAGGACAGGAGGATAGGATATTTGTTAAGACATGAGGGAATGACTTTCATGGTACTAGAGGCAGCTTTAGAGGGCAAAAACTGTAGAGGAAGACAGAGAGCGGAATACATCCAGAAAATAAATGAGCAAGTGCTACTCTGAGATGAATAGCTTGGTACGGGAGAGAAATTGAGAAATTCGTGGTGGGCCGCATCAAACCAGTCCGAAGACTGATGACTCAGAAAAACAGAAAAAGGGGAATACTCACGGCCAGAAGGCTCAGGGTGGTGCAAACGTGGGAAGCCAGCAGACAGCCGTACCACTGAGACAACACTCGTGCCTCTTGCAGCCAACTGAGCGGGTTTGGTCAAATTGTGGCCTTCCGAGTAGGGTGGGATGGGATGGGATTGTTTGAGGGGAAGAGACCAAAAAGCGGGGTAATCGGTCTCATCGGATTAGGGAAGGAAGGGGAAGGAAGTCGGCCGTGCACTTTCAAAGGAACCATCCCGGCATTTGCCTGGAGCGATTTAGGGAAATCACGGAAAACCTAAATCAGGATGGCTGGAGACGGGATTGAACCGTCGTCCGCCCGAACGCGAGTCCAGTGTGCTAACCACTGCGCCACCTCGCTCGGTGGTTCCGAGTGGGGGGATGATCCTTTCGGAGAATTGCCACACAGGCTGGACATGCTGCGCCAGCTGTGCAGTGATGTTGGGAATATTTTCCAACCGTAGACGTCCACGCAGCGCAGTGATCCCTTCAGGATCGTCATATTGTAAGGGCAGCAGTAGCAGATCGAACAGCTACCACAGCACAGATAAGAGGGCATATGAACCCAGACGTGTCAACACGAACTGCTGCGAACCTGTTATTGGGAGTGGGACCATGAGTACGCACACCTCTGGCCCGTCTTCCAACCACGCCATAGCATCGACGTGCACGGCTCGACTGGTACCGACAGAAGATCACTTGGAAGATAGAATGGCTCGTCCTGGTCTGCAGGGATGAAAGCAGGTTCTGTGATGATGATGATGTTTGGTTTGTGGGGCGCTCAACAGCGTGGTTATCAGCGCCCGTACAATTATCCAATCTTTGCTCAGTCCAATTGCGCCACTTTCCTGGATGATGATGAAATGATGAGGACAACACAAACACCCAGTCATCTCGAGGCAGGTGAAAATCCCTGACCCCGCCGGGAATCGAACCCGGGACCCCGTGCTCGGGAAGCGAGAACGCTACCGCGAGACCACGAGCGGCGGACGAAAGCAGGTTCTGCCTGTGCGCCAATGATGGTTGCTTGCGTGTACGACGTAAACCTGGTGAGCGCTCTCTGGGTAAAGTGCATTCGTTCAAGATCGACTGACCTCTTCCCAGGCATTATGGACTGAGGTGCCATAAGCTACAACTCTCGTTCACCTTTGGTGTTTCTGGAGGAGACGTTAACCAGCGCTCGGTTCTTGCAGAATGTTACACTACTGGCCATTAAAACTATACACCACGACGATGACGTGCTAAAGACGCAAAATTTAACCGACAGCAAGAAGATGCTGTGATATGCAAATGATTAGCTTTTCAGAGCATTCACACAAGGTTGGCGCCGGTGCCGACACCTACAACGTGCTCACATGAGGAAAGTTTCCAATCGATTTCTCATACACAAACAGCAGTTGACCGGCGTTGCCTGCTGAAACGTTGTTGCGATGCCTCGTGTAAGCAGTGGAAATGCGTACCACCACGTCGTTTCCGACTTTGATAAAGGTCGGATTGTAGCCTATCGCGAGTGCGGTTTATCGTATCGCGACATTGCTGCTCGCGTTGGTCGAGATCCAATGACTGTTAGCAGAATATGGAATCGGTGGGTTCAGGAGGGTAATACGGAATGCCGTACTGGATCCCAACGGCCTCGTATCACTAGCAGTCGTGATGACAGGCATCTTACCCGCATGGCTGTAACGGATCGTGCAGCCAAGTCTCGATCCATGAGTCAACAGATGGGGACGTTTGCACGAACAATTCGACGATGTTTGCATGGACTATGAGCTCGGAGACCATGGGTGCCGTTACCCTTGAGGCTGCATCACAGACAGGAGCGCCTGCGATGGTGTACTCAACGACGAACCTGGGTGCACGAATGGCAAAACGTCATTTTTTCGGATGAATGCACGTTCATGATGTTCGCATCCGTGTTTGGCGACATTGCGGTGAACGCACATTGGAAGCGTGTATTCGTCATCGCCATACTGGCGTATCACACGGCGTGATGGTATGGGGAGTCATTCGTTACACGTTTCGGTCACCTCTTGTTCGCATTGACGGCACTTTGAACAGTGGAGGCTACATTTCAGATGTCTCATGACCCGTGGCTCTACCCTTGATTCGATCCCTGCGAAACCCTACATTTCAGCAGGACAATGCACAACCGCATGTTGCAAGTTCTGTACGGGCCTTCCTGGATACAGAAAATGTTCGACTGCTGCCCTGGCCAGCATATTCTCCAGATCTCTCACCAACTGAAAACGTCTGGTCAATGGTGGCCGAGCAACTGGCTCGTCACAATACGCCAGTCACTACTTTTGATGAACTGTGGTATGGTGTTGAAGCTGCATGTGCAGCTGTACCTGTACACGCCATCCAAGCTCTGTTTGACTCAATGCCCAGGCGTATCAAGGCCGTTATTACGGCCAGACTTGGTTGTTCTGGGTACTGATTTCTCAGGATCCATGCACCCAAATTGCGTGAAAATGTAATCACATGTCAGTTCTAGTATAATATATTTGTCCAATGAATACCCGTTTATCATCTGCCTTTCTTCTTGGTGTAGCAATTTTAATGGCCAGTAGGGTATTAGGGCTGCTCTTTTGCTGTTCTTGTAACAGGAAGGTGATGTGTTGTTTCTCGCCCACAAACCACCCGTGAAACTCAAAGTGTTGCACAAGATCTGCAGCAACTTCTCCGGCCAGCACGACCTCCGGACGAGCACTTTCGGGATATGACGGGACGAGAAATGACTCGTGCGATTCGTCAATCAACAACTCTTGCAGAGTCGAGCAGGCGTGGCGTAACCTACCCCAGGACAGTATTCGCCGTCTGTACGATCGGCTGGTTGCCAGACTAGTGCCTGCAGTGCTGCCTATGGAGGCTAGACCGCCTACTAATATGGCTGTTTCAGTGTGGGTCATTACCTGGTACCTCATAACCGACTGCGCTATTTATCTGTAGATTAAACGTTTCACGTACTCCATATGCATTATAGCAGCAATAAATCTTCAGTGAAATGGAAACCTCAAAATGGGTGTAGTAGTTACTTCCTACTACATGCATTTTGTGAAATGACAATGATGGAAAAACCATCGAAGATGTATCTCGTACGAATGCTTGCCGACAATCGTTTTTCCTTGCACTCCTGAACATATGAAGGCTTGGAGTTATGCAATAATGTAATTCAGCATGTTAAACACAAAGTAATTCACCTGGTGATGATTGAGTCAGCAGCGGAACGTGAAGAGCGTAAGGGGCATACATCAGCACAATTCTAGATGTAAGAGACAACGTCTCTCTCCTAGTGATGGTGGTTTGACCACTGAAATACGTTGTGGACTGCATTAATATAATTCAAGATGACAGTCCACCAATAACTAAGAGACCATTACATTAGACGAATCGTAAGGCGCTTGATGATAACACTGATGTGATCGAAACAGTTCGTTTCAGGAACTAATACAATTTAAGGTATCGTGCAGAAAGTCGAGATCGTCGTGGACGGAACAGCAGCTAGGATTGGACAAGGACGGGGAGCGAAATCGACTGTATCCACTCCACGATAGGAAAACCTCGGAAAATATGAATCTAAACTATCGCAAAGACCTGCAGATATTTCACAGAGGGCAGAGGAAGAGCACGCTCTGTCGTCACTTTGCAAGAGTTTATTTTGGGTTTACGTTCAATTCTCCGAGTACGTACTATTGGCACATCAGTCTGAAAAGCTAGATGGCGCGACTATTTTCTCGAAGTTCTTTCTGAGGCCAGGTTTGTAATTGCATCTTTCTTTACATATGCTTGTAAATCATTTTTCAACAGGAAATAAGATGTAATTCTTCATGCTTTCCCGGCGATCTGTTGACATCTTGGACATTCGGCAATCCAGGCTGACGTTCGCGTCGTTCTCGCACGGTATTTCATTAAAGAAGCCATTGAGATTAAGGTCACAGACAATCTAATCAACCGTGAGTCAGGATACCAAATCAGCACTGCCTGGAATCCAGCGCTTGAGCTTGTGAAAACTCAACGCAGGACACTCCGGGTTCTACAAGAAATAGAAGTGGAGACCGAGAGAACAGCAGTGAGACAAGGTGTCAGACATTAGAGACCAGATGTGACGCACCCCAGGTCATGAACTGGACTTCAGAAGATGGCCAGGCCGGGCGCGGACCATAGAGGGCCAACGTAGCCGCGTCGGGCGGGCGCGCACCACAAACGGAACACTCGATTTGGCGCGGACCGATTAGGGAACGCCCAGCTCCTTCCAGGCATAAATACTGGACTCGATCGACCCGAGGACCAGTCTCAGGTAGCACCTGAAGAGGACAGCGAAGCGCGCTGTTGAAATATCGTGCGAGAACGACGCGAACATCCGGCTGGATTCCCGAATATCCAAGATATCAGGAAATAAGATACTCAGAAAGCAACATGCTTGTAAGTGCTGAAGGGCATGTGAGAGCTATCGCGCGTCTATAAAAGCGAGCGAGCTCCGCGCAGCGGATCACTCGCGCTGCTGCTGCTGCACAGGCAACTGCATTGAACGCTGCCAAGATGCCATACAGACGTTACCGTCGTCGCTCTAAGCAAACAGTTTATAAAACCATCGAGAACATTGAATTCTCAACATCTGCTGCAGACAAGAAGAAGAATGCTGTGAAGAACATTGCCGCCTCTGCACTTGTCGACGGACCCTGTGTTTTTTGTGGATGTAGACTTAATTTTAGTATTGATCTTAATGATAATTTTTCACATGGTAATGGTTGGCTTACTGTAGCCATTGTACGAGGTGGTAGTGGAGTACCTAGTGTTGGTGGACTTAAAAGCTTTGTAGATAGAGACATTATTGCCTACCGTACCTACCATATGGCAGAACTTGCAAATAAAGACTTCGGTAAATCTGCTTATATGTCTACCTCTGCTTTGTCATTGTATACACGTAACAAAAGAAAAATATCTAAGCAAACAGTCTATAAAACCATCGAGAACATTGAATTCTCAACATCTGCTGCAGACAAGAAGAAGAATGCTGTGAAGAACGTTGCCGCCTCTGCACTTGTCGACGGACCCTGTGTTTTTTGTGGATGTAGACTTAATTTTAGTATTGATCTTAATGATACTTTTTCACATGGTAATGGTTGGCTTACTGTAGCCATTGTACGAGGTGGTAGTGGAGTACCTAGTGTTGGTGGACTTGAAAGCTTTATAGATAGAGACATTATTGCCTACCGTACCTACCATATGGCAGAACTTGCAAATAAAGATGTCATGTAGCCTCGAGTTCGGCTGGCCAGATGTTGCGAATAATTTATCTGACTCGAGATAAACCTAAAGCTATATGGATTGATAATGACACTCTCCTATGTGAGTCCAGTGCCTTAACCACTGTACTAAGTCTCTCTGTTGTGTCGCTGACACGAAATATTCTTTATTTATGAAATAGGAAACAGTTGCGAACCTCACACAGCAGCCAATTACTAACAGAATAAAACCGAACAATAGTGTCTTGTGGTCACACTTGGCGAGCAAACAGACGAGGGTGGCGCATTGGTTAAGACAGTGGACTCGCATTCGAGACGAGCTCCCTTCATACCCCCTACGGCTGATCATGAAGACTGGGGTTCAGTGCCTGTAGACGATGAGGTTATCAGAGTCTAAACATAAGCCCGGAATGGACTAAGACGGAGGAGGCGACCTTTCGTCTCTTTTCCGCAGGAATTATCATTGTACTGCTTTTAATCGATTTAGAGGAGGAACGAAAACCTAAAGCTCGATGGTGGGACAGAGATTCGAACTCCCCTCTTCTTGTGATAACCACTGCGACACCTCGTTGGGCCACCGAAGTACAGTTTTTCTGCTTTTCTTTCATTCGGTTAGGGAAAAGGCCGCAACTGTTACTCTGAAAAATGACACATCATCGTCAGATCCGATCTTCAGCTTCATCTGTAATGACCTCATCGTCGACAGCACCTTAAAGCGTCAACTTTGTTTCTTCTTATCCAAGGAAACGTTTGTAGTGTCTCTTCACGCCGCGCTCTTTCCAGCATAACCACACTTTGAAGGTACACTCTGTACGCAGTAGACCACCCGTGTTGTCCATGCATTCAAGTGCACTCCGTACACAGCGGATTTACTATCATGTCCAGGCATTCAGGTACAATCTGTACACAACAAACTTGCCAACAGGTCCACATGGTCAGCTACACAATATACACAGCTGACTTACTACCATGTCTAGACGATCAGATACACTCTGCACCCAACACGCTTGCCAACATGTCCGCACGTTCACGTACATTGCGGACTACTCACCACGTCCGTACTTCCGACTACTCTCTGCACACAGTACATTTGAAATCTGCACACAGCAGATGTTCCAACATATCCACACATTCAGGTGGACTCTGTATACTTGCTAAAATGGCCACGTATTCAGGGGCAGGGTGTACACAGCGGCGTTCTTACCATGTTCACGTGTTACCGCGAAATCTTTATAAAGCAACCTTGTCAATATGTCCACACTTTTAGGTACACTCTGTACACAGTACGTTACCCACCATGTCCACGCATTCAAGTACAGTACGCACACAGTGGATTTGCTGACATGTCCATGCACTCAGGTGTAATTTGTACACAACGGACTTGTCAACATGATCGGGTGCTCTGCACACATTTGATTTCCTATCATGTTTAGGCGATCAGGTACACTCTGTACACAACACTCTTTCCAACATGTACACACCTTCAGGTACACTTTGTACATTGTGGACTACTCATTATGTCCATGCATTCGAGTACCCTCTGTACACAGCAGATTTGCTATCATATTCAAGCATTCAGGTACAGTCTGTACACAGCAAACGGACCAACGTGCCCACACATTCCGTTGTACTCTGCACAGAGTCGACTATTTACCATGTGCAAGCATTCACATGCAATAAACTTGGATTTGCCAATATGCATTGAGGCACAATCTGCATACAGCAGATTTTCCAACATGTCCACACGTTAAGCTTGTGCAGTACACGAAAGAAATTGCTCTGTTTACGCGTAGCATGAGCCTGCAACGACCTGGTGCCCTGGGTGGCACGATGGAGGTTGGCCCTCATGGCAGCGAACAGCCAATGACTCGTCGTCGCGAGACCTTCAGTTTACATGGGCTTCATGTTGACAGAGATGCAGGGTGGAGCTGTGTAATGGAAGAGACGGCCAAGGTCTCACGTGTTACTTTCGACAGGCGTTTAACATGGCTTCAGCGTGTAGAAAAACTAATGGTTCGCCTGCAACGCTAAACCCGACGTCCACACTTCCATAGTGATTGTTCTGTACAAGACGCTACTGCGCCGAGTTCTAAATTTCACAGCTGTCACGTGGGGAAACGCAACGATGCGCGTGTAGATCGCCTACAAAACTGAGTTCGCAAAATCGATTTGCACCCACTTCGACATTTACCGACGGCTGAACTTCATCGGGTAGCCAAGATCCCTTTCCTCTGGGAGAGATTAAGGCTGGTGACTTCCATGAGAAATGTGTTTGTGCACTAAGGTGCTACGACACAATGCCACTAGGTGGTCACTCCTGCTGCCAGGTTTCTTTTAACATAGCAATTGATCTTTTTTCCGTGTGTTTCATGTCATCACGGAAGGACAGACAAGAAAAATTGTCCAGTCAGCGAGGAAAATTGGGGAAAAAATTCGTGTAGTCGCAAGTTTTTGTACAGTGGTAGGAGGGAGATTTGTGAACAACATACCAAAAATTCTGAACGGTGGGGTGTCAGCGTGGGGGTGGGAGGTGGGGAAGGAGGGCGTTTAAAGGTAACTTTTTCTGTTTTTCTTGAATAACTTTAAAATGTTTCCCAGTAGCAATTTGAACTACATTAAAACTCCTGTATAAAAGATCTATTCATTTTTTCTGTAGGACTAACAGTTTTTACGTTAAAGACGATGGAAAATCACCGTTTACTGAAAATAGTGTGTTAATGGTATTAAGTTAGTGTTTATTGTTAATAAAGCAGGTTAAGAACAAATATCAAATGTGCGTATCACACGTAAGTGCACTACAGCCGTACTAAGGGATAAACTGCATTGTGAAGGTGTGAAGGGCCGGAAGGGAGGGGGTTGTAGGAGGGATGAAGGGGTGGATGGTAGTCGTCTGAGGGTAAGCAGGTCGCCCGACTGTGCTCATGCACTTTGCTCCTTCGTAGGTCTGCAATAGCTCATTTGCCATCTTCAAATAAGTACTCGCTTAATAAGCTGAGAATAACAACACGATCTAAACGCAAGCTCAGTGAACTTATTTCATCTGTTTATATAAAACAACCAGAGAGGAAATGCTGCGGAGGTACAGCCTGTCTGAAAACTGAAAAGCGAGCAGCGCTCGTATTGGGGGAAGTCGGCTTTCTTGGGACAACACTACAACAGCTGTACATAATGACTAAGAATCAATTTACCATCTAGCAGTGTAAAACAGCGTGTAGGCATTTTCGTAGAATCTGTTCATATGCGTTTCTTGCATTAATGTTATTAGTAATCCATACGTGTATGCGATGGAAAATAAGACGCACTGCGCAAGGGTCGGTATAACTTTGAGAGACACGCCGTAGTTTCTTCTTGTGACCGAGTAAGGAAGAGAGTATGGAGAATCGCCTCCTCGCTCTTCCGTTTGCAGGATTATCTTCTCTCGCACTTCTACCCATCAACTTCAACACCTTATGACACCCCCAAAACACGATTTGACCCTGAAAAGGCTGTACTGAGACGTTGTACACACATTTAATATTATCCCACTTCATAGAACAATAAACAATAATTTCGTAGCATTAAAACACTATTTTTAATAAGCTGCGTTATTCCCATCGCTTGCAATATCAAAAGGACTAACCCCTTGAAACAGTTTATTTTCTGCCTTACACAAAATCTCTAGAGTGGTCCTTTATTCCACTTTATTAAATTCTGTAGTTGTTTAGGCTTCATATAAGTTACAAATTTCCACCCATCTCTACCATTTATACCCTCCACAGAACATCCAACCAAACCCTTGAACACGAAATTTACCAAATTTGTCACTACAAGCAATATGTGTTTTTCCATCCGCTCCTGTTCCTCACAAAACATATTGGAAGCACTACCATCCATAGTGATTCTTTCAATACGTACCTGTTTTCTAAAAATATATGTAACTGCCTTATTAGTTATGGCATCAGCATACTTGTTACCAACAAACCCCATTTCATCCTGTATGTTGTATTGGTTCTGAGTACTATGGGACTTAACATCTTAGGTCATCAGTCCCCTAGAACTGAGAACTGCTTAAACCTAACTAACCTAAGCACATCACACAAATCCGTGCCCGAGGCAGGATTCGAACCTGCGACCGTAGCAGTCCGGGGTTCCGGACTGCAGCGCCTAGAACCGCACGGCTACCGCGGCCGGCTGCTGTATGTTGTAATGTGAGTTCTTAGTATAAGTATTAAAAAAATCCTCATGATCACCCTTCTGACGTGTAAATTCTACTTCAAGTGTATTGGTGAAAAGCGTCTTCCATTTACTCATCCTACCCTGAAACGGAAAATTAGGCGAAAATTCCTACGTCGCCGCAATAGCCGCTTTGGACGACAACCAGACACTCTCTTCTTCCTCACAGGACGATAGACTGTGGAGAAAAAATGAAGAGAATCTCTCTTATCGCAAATACACTGAAGAGCCAAATAAACTGGTACACCTGCGTAATATCGTTTAGGTCCCTGCGAGGACGCAGAAGCGCCGCACCACGACGTGGCATGGACTAGACTAATCTCTGAAGTAGTGCTGGAAGGAATTGACACCATGAATCCTGCACGGCTGTCCATGAATCCATAAGCGTACGACAGGGTGGAGATCTCTTCTGAACAGCACGTTACAAGGCATCCCAGATATGCTCAATAATGTTCTCTGGGGAGTTCGGTGGCCAGCGCAAGTGTTTAAACTCAGAGAGTGTTCCTGGAGCCATTCTGTAGCAATTCTGGACGTATAGGGTGCCGTACTGCACTGCTGGAGTGGTCCGAGTCCGTCGGAATGCACAGTGGACATGAATGGACGCTGGTGATCAAACTAGATGCTTACGTACGTATTACCTGACAGAGTCGTACACTCCTGGAAATTGAAATAAGAACACCGTGAATTCATTGTCCCAGGAAGGGGAAACTTTATTGACACATTCCTGGGGTCAGATACATCACATGATCACACTGACAGAACCACAGGCACATAGACACAGGCAACAGAGCATGCACAATGTCGGCACTAGTACAGTGTACATCCACCTTTCGCAGCAATGCAGGCTGCTATTCTCCCGTGGAGACGATCGTAGAGATGCTGGATGTAGTCCTGTGGAACGGCTTGCCATGCCATTTCCACCTGGCGCCTCAGTTGGACCAGCGTTCGTGCTGGACGTGCAGACCGCGTGAGACGACGCTTCATCCAGTCCCAAACATGCTCAATGGGGGACAGATCCGGAGATCTTGCTGGCCAGGGTAGTTGACTTACACCTTCTAGAGCACGTTGGGTGGCACGGGATACATGCGGACGTGCATTGTCCTGTTGGAACAGCAAGTTCCCTTGCCGGTCTAGGAATGGTAGAACGATGGGTTCGATGACGGTTTGGATGTACCGTGCACTATTCAGTGTCCCCTCGACGATCACCAGTGGTGTACGGCCAGTGTAGGAGATCGCTCCCCACACCATGATGCCGGGAGTTGGCCCTGTGTGCCTCGGTCGTATGCAGTCCCGATTGTGGCGCTCACCTGCACGGCGCCAAACACGCATACGACCATCATTGGCACCAAGGCAGAAGCGACTCTCATCGCTGAAGACGACACGTCTCCATTCGTCCCTCCATTCACGCCTGTCGCGACACCACTGGAGGCGGGCTGCACGATGTTGGGGCGTGAGCGGAAGACGGCCTAACGGTGTGCGGGACCGTAGCCCAGCTTCATGGAGACGGTTGCGAATGGTCCTCGCCGATACCCCAGGAGCAACAGTGTCCCTAATTTGCTGGGAAGTGGCGGTGCGGTCCCCTACGGCACTGTGTAGGATCCTACGGTCTTGGCGTGCATCCGTGCGTCGCTGCGGTCCGGTCCCAGGTCGACGGGCACGTGCACCTTCCGCCGACCACTGGCGACAACATCGATGTACTGTGGAGACCTCACGCCCCACGTGTTGAGCAATTCGGCGGTACGTCCACCCGGCCTCCCGCATGCCCACTATACGCCCTCGCTCAAAGTCCGTCAACTACACATACGGTTCACGTCCACGCTGTCGCGGCATGCTACCAGTGTTAAAGACTGCGATGGAGCTCCGTATGCCACGGCAAACTGGCTGACACTGACGGCGGCGGTGCACAAATGCTGCGCAGCTAGCGTCATTCGACGGCCAACACCGCGGTTCCTGGTGTGTCCGCTGTGCCGTGCGTGTGATCATTGCTTGTACAGCCCTCTCGCAGTGTCCGGAGCAAGTATGGTGGGTCTGACACACCGGTGTCAATGTGTTCTTTTTTCCATTTCCAGGAGTGTATGTAGACGTATCAGGGGTCGCATATCACTCCAACTGCACACGCCCCACACCATTACAGAGCCTCCACCAATGTGAACAGTCGCCTGCTGACGTGCAGTGATCATCAATCCACGAGGCTGTCTCCATACCCGTACACGTCCATCCGCTCGATAAAATTTGAAACGAGACTCGTCCGAGGAGGCAACATGTTTCCAGTCATCAACACTCCAAAATCGGTGTTGACGGGCCCAGGGGAGGCGTAAAGGTTTGTGTCATGCAGTTAGCAAGAGTACACGAGTGGGCTCTCGGCTCCGAAAGGCCATGCCGATGATGTTTCGTTGAAAAGTTCTTACGCTGACACTTGTTGACGGCCCAGCACTAAAATCTACTACAATTTGCGGAAGAGTTGCACTTCTGTCGTGTTGAACGATTCTCTTCAGTCGTCGTTGGTCCCGTTCTTGCAAGATCTTTTCCCGTCGCAGCGATGTCGGAGATTTGGTGTTTTACCGGATTCCTGATACTCACGGTACACTCGTGAAAAGGCTGTACGGGAAAATCCTCACTTCACCGCTACCTCGTAGATGCTGTGTCCCATCGCTCGTGCTTCGACTATAACACCACGTTCAAACTCACTTAAATCTTGATAACCTGCCATTGTAACAGCAGTAACCGACGTAACAATGGCACCAGACATTTACTGTCTTATACAGGGTGTTACAAAAAGGTACGGCCAAACTTTCAGGAAACATTCCTCACACACAAAGAAAGAAAATATGTTATGTGGACATGTGTCCGCAAACGCTTACTTTCCATGTTAGAGCTCATTTTATTACTTCTCTTCAAATCACATTAATCATGGAATGGAAACACACAGAAACAGAACGTACCAGCGTGACTTCAAACACTTTGTTACAGGAAATGTTCAAAATGGCCTCCGTTAGCGAGGATACATGCATCCACCCTCCGTCGCATGGAATCCCTGATGCGCTGATGAAGCCCTGGAGAATGGCGTATTGTATCACAGCCGTCCACAGTACGAGCACGAAGAGTCTCTAAATTTGGTACTGGGGTTGCGTAGACAAGAGCTTCCAAATGCCCCCATAAATGAAAGTCAAGAGGGTTGAGGTCAGGAGAGCGTGGAGGCCATGGAATTGGTCCGCCTCTACCAATCCATCGGTCACCGAATCTGTTGTTGAGAAGCGTACGAACACTTCGAGTGAAATGTGCAGGAGCTCCATCGTGCATGAACCACATGTTGTGTCGTACTTGTAAAGGCACATGTTCTATCAGCACAGGTAGAGTATCCCGTATGAAATCATGATAACGTGCTCCATTGGGCGTAGGTGGAAGAAACTAAAATCACCTCTAACATGGAAATTAAGCGTTTCCGGACACATGTTCACATAAAACCTTTTCTTTATTTGTGTGTGAGGAATGTTTCCTGAAAGTTTGGCCGTTCCGTTTGGTAACACCCTGTATAGGCGTTGCCGGCAGCAGCACCGCATACCGCCTGTTTACGTATGTGCTTATTTGAATACGTATGCCTGTAACAGTTTGTTTGGCGCTTCAGTGTATAATATAACTTAATTTTGTATAGGAAAGCACTTTCGCTAGAAGCCGTGGTTTTCGTGTTATTCAAGATTAACATAAAAAAGTGACCTTTAACCCTTTCGTAAGCCGTGGGAAACATGCTTCCCACTACAATGAACTCGCTCCTAGTCCCGTGGGATTCACAGTTCCGACCTCTGTCCGGTGCTACCACCTAGTAAACAGTATAGGGTACTGCTTCCAATCGGAGGTTCCCGCCGTTTTTGCTGTACCTTCGCGCAGAGGCATTGTATAGCTGAGTGCTGCTCTGTAGAGGTGCCTTTCAGTGCTGTTTGCGTGACATTTTGTGATTTTTTCCTCAAAGCTATAGTATAAAGTAAATTTATGAAGGAAAACGTAAAATTGGAACGAGGCGAATTCCAGTTTGCAACAAAAGGAGCCATTTCTGCAGTAAAATGGATGGATAACCGTCCAGTCACTTTCCTGTCCTCAATTCATGACCCAAGAGAAACAGCCACATTGAAAAGGAAAAACAGGGATGGTACTAGTACAGAGATTTCTTGTGTTGAAGTTGTGGCAGAATACAACAAAATAATGGGTGGTGTCGCTAAATTTGATCAATTACGGGAAAGGTATGCTATTGTCAAACGTTCAGTAAAACGGTGGAACATAATATTTTATTTCCTGGTGGACGTTGCTGCAGTGAACAGTTTTATCCTGTGGAAAATAAGTAAAAGAGAAAGTGGATAGCAGGATCAGCTCACATACAGGATCCATCTAGCCAGAAAATTTATCGCTGGCTTCTCATCCCAAAAAAGGCGTGGACAAAAACCAGTCTTTCTGGCAAAAAGGGGTAAAGTGCCTGAAGATTTTCGTCATGTGGCTGTAGGGGAGCATCAACCCATTTTAGGAGAAATCTACTGGACGTGCCGTGATTGTAGTACCAAAGCTGCGGAAAAGAGCACTCGCTGTGTTTGTACATGTTGTCAAATACCACTTTGCATAGACCCATGTTTCAGAAAATTTCATGGCAAGTGATTGTGAACAATCATTGTAACAAGAGAAGTAAATTTATCAAATAAATATGACATATATTGAAAAAGTTGTTTTTGTCATTTAACTCCAAGGAAGGGCAGTGGGAAGATTACTTCCCACCTTGTTGTGTGACCTCACATTCACAGTTGTAGCAAATTTGATATTCTGTATGATAAATATACCTATCTGTTAACTACTATCTGCTCTCCATTCATTAAAAAAACTGCTCAATAATTTTGTCCACGAAAGGGTTAAACGTTTTTAACCTCCACCACCACCACCAACCTACACTCACACCACACCGAGCAAGACCTCCACTGAAGACACGAAGAAGAGGATAGCTAAAGAGATCGGCTTTTAGGGAGCCTTAAGATTGCAAGTGACGTACCTACGTGAAGTCTGCCACAGCGTACGGCGGCTGTTGACACTTGCTGTGCCCGCGTCGCAAGTGTACGCAGGCAGAGGACCGGGCTGGCCGCCGGCTGTGCGGTAACTGGCTGCTAAGTGGCGGCGCCCTGACACCCATTCACCCATTATCTGCCGCACTCCCTCGCAGCCCCAGCTGGTTGCGACGTCGCGGTGACGCGTTGCTCGTGGCGCACCGCTGCCGTAGCCAATCGGCTCAGTCGGGTCACAGCTCTGCCGTCGACGTGGGCCCTCTCCGTTTCCTTCAGTATTCCGCTGCTAGAGTACTCTTTTGGCGCGAAACGTCTACAATTTCGAAATGACTAGCACAGATAGGAAACGCAGTTACGTAAATGACGTCAAGGCGATTTAATGGTTTGCTAGAATTACGGGGTCGTTCAATAAGCAATGCGACACATTTTAATTTGATAGCAGCTTGGTTTTATTCACGATTCCAATACACCGTATCATTCCAATTACACTACTGGCCATTAAAATTGCTACACCATGAAGATGACGTGCTACAGACGCGAAATTTAACCGACAGGAAGAAGATGCTGTAATATGCAAATAATTAGCTTTTCAGAGCATTCACACAAGGTTGGCGCCGGTGCCCATCGCGATTGCGTTTTATCGTATCGCGACATTGCTGCTCGCATTGGTCGAGATCCAATGACTGTTAGCAGAATATGGAATCGGTGGGTTCAGGAGGGTAATACGGAACGCCGTGCTGGATCCCAGCGGCCTCGTATCACTAGCAGTCGAGATGACAGCCATCTTATCCGTATAGCTGTAACGGATCGTGCAGCCACGTCTCGTTCCCTGAGTCAACAGATGGGGACGCCTGCAAAACAACAACCACCTGCATGAACAGTTCGACGACGTTTACAGCAGCATGGA
The DNA here is from genome assembly GCF_023864275.1 of Schistocerca cancellata. Classification (NCBI taxonomy): domain Eukaryota; kingdom Metazoa; phylum Arthropoda; class Insecta; order Orthoptera; family Acrididae; genus Schistocerca; species Schistocerca cancellata. The sequence continues at coordinate 32,538,259 of NC_064631.1, read as the reverse complement.
CTATCAGCTCGGAGACCATGGCTGCGGTTAGCCTTGACGCTGCATCACAGACAGGAGCGCCTGCGATTGTGTACTCGACGACGAACCTGGGTGCACGAATGGCAAAACGTCATTTTTTCGGATAAATCCAGGTTCTGTTTACAGCATCATGATGGTCGCATCCGTGTTTGGCGACATCGCGGTGAACCCACCTTGGAAGCGTGTATTCGTCATCGCCATACTGGCGTATCACCCGGCGTGATGGTATGCGGTGCCACTGGTTACGATCCCTGCAAAACCCTACATTTCAGCAGGATAATGCACGACCGCATGTTGCAGGTTCTGTACGGGCCTTCCTGGATACAGAAAATGTTCGACTGCTGCCCTGGCCAGCACATTCTCCAGATCTCTCAGCAATTGAAAACGTCTGGTCAATGGTGGCCGAGCAACTGGCTCGTCACAATACGCCATTCAGTACTCATGATGAACTGTGGTATCGTGTTGAAGCTGCATGGGCAGCTGTACCTGTACACGCCATCCAAGCTCTGTTTGACTCAATGCCCAGACGTATCAAGGCAGTTATTACGGCCAGAGGTGGTTGTTCTGGGTACTGATTTCTCAGGATCTATGCACCCAAACTGCGTGAAAATGTAATCATATGTCAGTTCTTGTATAATACACTCCTGGAAATGGAAAAAAGAACACATTGACACCGGTGTGTCAGACCCACCATACTTGCTCCGGACACTGCGAGAGGGCTGTACAAGCAATGATCACACGCACGGCACAGCGGACACACCAGGAACCGCGGTGTTGGCCGTCGAATGGCGCTAGCTGCGCAGCATTTGTGCACCGCCGCCGTCAGTGTCAGCCAGTTTGCCGTGGCATACGGAGCTCCATCGCAGTCTTTAACACTGGTAGCATGCCGCGACAGCGTGGACGTGAACCGTATGTGCAGTTGACGGACTTTGAGCGAGGGCGTATAGTGGGCATGCGGGAGGCCGGGTGGACGTACCGCCGAATTGCTCAACATGTGGGGCGTGAGGTCTCCACAGTACATCGATGTTGTCGCCAGTGGTCGGCGGAAGGTGCACGTGCCCGTCGACCTGGGACCGGACCGCAGCGACGCACGGATGCACGCCAAGACCGTAGGATCCTACGCAGTGCCGTAGGGGACCGCACCGCCACTTCCCAGCAAATTAGGGACACTGTTGCTCCTGGGGTATCGGCGAGGACCATTCGCAACCGTCTCCATGAAGCTGGGCTACGGTCCCGCACACCGTTAGGCCGTCTTCCGCTCACGCCCCAACATCGTGCAGCCCGCCTCCAGTGGTGTCGCGACAGGCATGAATGGAGGGACGAATGGAGACGTGTCGTCTTCAGCGATGAGAGTCGCTTCTGCCTTGGTGCCAATGATGGTCATATGCGTGTTTGGCGCCGTGCAGGTGAGCGCCACAATCAGGACTGCATACGACCGAGGCACACAGGGCCAACACCCGGCATCATGGTGTGGGGAGCGATCTCCTACACTGGCCGTACACCACTGGTGATCGTCGAGGGGACACTGAATAGTGCACGGTACATCCAAACTGTCATCGAACCCATCGTTCTACCATTCCTAGACCGGCAAGGGAACTTGCTGTTCCAACAGGACAATGCACGTCCGCATGTATCCCGTGCCACCCAACGTGCTCTAGAAGGTGTAAGTCAACTACCCTGGCCAGCAAGATCTCCGGATCTGTCCCCATTGAGCATGTTTGGGACTGGATGAAGCGTCGTCTCACGCGGTCTGCACGTCCAGCACGAACGCTGGTCCAACTGAGGCGCCAGGTGGAAATGGCATGGCAAGCCGTTCCACAGGACTACATCCAGCATCTCTACGATCGTCTCCATGGGAGAATAGCAGCCTGCATTGCTGCGAAAGGTGGATATACACTGTACTAGTGCCGACATTGTGCATGCTCTGTTGCCTGTGTCTATGTGCCTGTGGTTCTGTCAGTGTGATCATGTGATATATCTGACCCCAGGAATGTGTCAATAAAGTTTCCCCTTCCTGGGACAATGAATTCACGGTGTTCTTATTTCAATTTCCAGGAGTGTATATTCGTCCAATGAATACCGGTTTATCACCTGCATTTCTTCTTGGTGCACCAATTTTAATGGCCAGTAGTATAGTTGCAAAACCCTTTTTTTCCCAATATAATCTCCGTTCAACGCGACAGCCTTACGTCACTTCACTGGGAGGGCCTATATGCCCGCATCGTACCTCTCTACTGGTCGACGTCCGAGCCAACGTCTTGCTGCATCAGCAACCTCCCCATCAGGCATGTACTGCTTCCCGTAGAGTACGTCCTCCATTGGACCAAACAGGTGGATGTCGGAAGGTGCGGGATCCGTGTTGTAGGGTGGCTGAGGAAAAACAGTCCAATGAGATGAAAATGTCGTGGAATTTTGGAAATTTGTGGTAAGTTCCTATGGGACCAAACTGCTGAGGTTATCGGTCCCACAAAATGTCGTGTGGCGAGGGCCTCCCGGCGGGCAGACCTGGTCTCCTGGTGCAAGTCTTTTGAGGTGACGCCACTTCGGCGGCTTGCGCGTTGATGAGGATTAAATGAGGATGATGAAAGACGACACAAACACCCAGTGCCCGAGAGGGGAAAATCTCCAACCCAGCTGTGAATGAAGTTTTGTAAGCTCAGCTAGGATGCAAAAACCTTCGTGAGGCCTTACGTTGTCACGGGAAAGAAGTTCGTTTGCATTTCTGTGGCGCCGCGCGGGATTAGCCGAGCGGTCTAAGGCGCTGCTGTCATGGACCGTGCGGCTGTTCCCGGTTGAGGTTCGATTCCTCACTCGGGCATGGGTGTGTGTGTTTGTCCTTAGGATAATTTAGGTTAAGTAGTTCAAAAATGGCTCTGAGCACATTGGGACTTAACTGCTGTGGTCATCAGTCCCCTAGAACTTGGAACTACTTAAACCTAACTAACCTAAGGACATCACACACATCCATGCCCGAGGCAGGATTCGAACCTGCGACCGTAGCCGTCACGCGGTCCAGACTGTAGAGCCTAGAACCGCACGGCCATTCCGGCCGGCTAGGTTAAGTAGTGTGGAAGCTTAGGGACTGATAACCTTAGCCGTTAAGTCTCATAAGATTTCACATTTTTTGAACATCTTTGTGGCAACGAACACGCTGCAGTCGTTTCTTGTTTCTTGAGGGTAGCACAGTATACTTCAGAGTTGATAGTTGCACCACGAGGGCATCGAACAGAATAACCCCTTCAGAGTCCCAGAATACCGTCACCATGAGTTTACTGGTTGAGGGTGTAAGTAGGCTGTTTAGGTTTTTATGTTGGTAACGCCACGTAGTGCTCTGCATGAGAATCACTGACTGCGCTGTGTGCAGTCTGTGGCTGGTTGGACTCATTGTTGAAATATTCACTTGTGTAGTGTTGGGCAGTTGGACGCGAGCAGCGCGTAGCGTTGGGCAGTTGGAGGTGAGCCGCCAGCAGTGGTGCATGTGGAGAGAGAGAGAGAGAGGCGCCAGAGTTTTGAGAGGTTGCTATAAGCGGACGATCTGGACGTGTGTCCGCCAGAAAAAGGAAATATATAAAGATGGATGTCATCAATTGATAGATACATATTTTGAACGCTATTAAGGTAAATACATTGTTTGTCCTCTATCAAAATCTTTCATTTGCTAACTATGCCTCTCTGTAGTTAGTGCCTTCAGTAGTTAGAATCTTTTATTTAGCTGGCAGTATTGGCGCTCGTTGTATTACAGTAGTTCGAGTAACGAAGAATTTTGTGAGGTAAGTGATTCATGAAAGGTATAGGTTATTGCTAGTCAGGGCCATTCTTTTGTAGGGATTCTTGAAAGTCAGATTGCGTTGCGCTAAAAATATTGTGTGTTAGTTTAGTGATGATCAGAATAAGTAAAGAGAGAAATGTCTGAGTACGTTCAGTTTTGCTCAGCTGTTCTGAACACAGAAATTCGTTTTCTGTAGGTCGGAAAACTTGCCTCCTGACAGCATTTAACAAGTTTTCTGAAAGCGGTGGTTCTGAATCAGGAAACCTGCAATTAAATGTACGTTCATTTTGTGGTCACGTTGTAGACACTTTTATCAGTCAAGTCCGTTGACATAAAAAACATCTAAAATATCCAGCTAACTATGAAAGTTAGGCCGGCCTCTGTGACCGAGCGGTTCTAGGTGCTTCAGTCTGGAACCGCGCTGCTGCTACAGTCACCGGTTCGAATCCTGCCTCGGGCATGCATGTGTGTGATGTCCTTAGGTTAGTTAGGTTTAAGTAGTTCTAAGTCTAGGCCTAGGGGCTGATGACCTCGGATGTTAAGTCCCATAGTGCTTAGAGCCATTTGAACAATTTTATGAAAGTTAATACTGGCTCGCTTCCCGAATTTATTTGTCTATTTAAACGCTATGCAACTCTTCCTCAGTTTTCTTCAAGTACACTGGAATGTACAGATAGTACAATATCGTCTAAGAAATACTATCCCCCGATAAATACATAATGTTCGATCCATGCCCTTAAAAGCTGCAATACACTTCTACTTAACAAACTCTTACCACCACAATGGCGTCCAACGAAAATTCAGTTTACCCTGCGACTGGAACGCCCTCAGGGAGTCCAGTTATTTTAAAAGTTCTTCTGTCTTACGATAAGTTTCAGCTGGAAGCTCTCCATCGTTCATCTGTTTGTATGTTCGTCCTCATCTAATGTTATTCATCATTCCAATTCTCTTCCTACCTCTTCTCCTCATTCCTTCCACTTTTGCATGCATAATTCTTTGTTGCAGTCAATTCCTACGCAGCATATGTCCCAGCCAGGATATTTTCCACTTCTGATCACTTCAAATAATCTTCTTTCTTTCACTGTGGCATTTTCTTCATCACTTTTTCATTCCGAAGTCTGTCCACATCACCTGAAGTATTCTTTTCCATAACCACATTTCAAAACATTCTAAACATCTTTCTTCTTTCTTTTTAACTGTCTATGTTTCACTGCTGCACAAAGTATACTCTAAATTCCAGACATAACACTCAGCAATCTTTTCCTCATCTCCATTGGAATTCTTCTAGATCAATGGTCCTCAAACGGCACACTGTACAATGTAGCCAGTTCCCATGGCACACTGACATTTCAGTTGGAAACAACGGGAAGAGGTTAACGTACGAATCAACAACAGCACGAGAGCCTCTGTCTAGTCCTAAAGTCCTGACGTCGTCGGTGTTGTGGCGTATTTTGAGGCTGATTTTCAGTTACACACATGCTTGCATTGTCTTGTTAACGTGTTAATTTACGAATCTGGATAAGTTGTTGATTAAAAGAAAACAAGTAGAAGATTACTCAGTGACAGAAACAAATAACAGAAACAAAAGTGAGAACGAACCGATTCCAAGTGTAAGTCTCTTGAAAGCAATGCAAACTACTAGAATATTTCCACGTTCAGTGTACCTCAAAACTGGCTGTTAGCAGAACGCGTCGTGTGCTGAGAAAAACAAAGCACTGAATCCATGATCCCTACTAAACTGGAAAGACATCTGAATGGCAATGATGAACATTTATCTGGGAAAGATAAGAGCTATTTTATCCGATTGATTTTCATCAGCAGAAAAGCAGGCCAAAGCTATTGTACGGAGAGCAACTACTTCCGAAAAAGCAGAAGTGGCCAGTTACGAAGTCCGCAAAATAGTAGCGAAAAAATGCATCTAGGTACTATTATAGAGGACGTATTTTTCCCCGCATTTAACGAAATAGTAAAATCGATGTTAGGTGATGGCGCCGAGAAGGAAATATCTTTGGTTCCATCGTCAAACGATACTATTTTTCCCGGAAAATTGATGGCATGTCTTCAGAATTCCAGTGTAATGTTCATGAAAAGCTAAGCGATGGTCGTGTATTTTCACTACAGCTCGACGAATCAACCGATATAAGTAAGAAATGTCAATCACTGAGTTGGAGAAAATTTGTTGATGAGTATTCGTTTTCGTGTGTACTGAACTTCTGTCGACGTCAGGTGGCTCAGATGTACATAAATCTATATCAGACACGGAGGAACGAATCAGGTTGTCCTGGATAAGTTGTCTTTCTGTTTGCACAGGCGGTGCACCAGCAATGAGTGGAAGATTCAGTGGCTTTGTCGCAAGACTGAATCATGATTTCCCAACCGTAGATTTAGCACATTGCTTCATACACCGTGAGGCTCTGGTGGGGAAGACAATTCCAGCGGAACTTGGAAGTGTTTAAGATTCAGTCATTAACATAGTAAATTTCGTTACGTTTAGGGCTCTTAAGACAAGACTGCTCAAAGAGTTGTGCGACTAAGCGGGATCTCGACAGGGCACGTTGGTTCTGCATACTGAGAGCTGCTGGTTGTTAAATGGTAGACTCCTGGAAAGACGTTTTGAATTGAAGAAAGAGCCATTAAATATGTTTAGCACCAAAAAGCAATAGTTTGCTGCTCAATTAAATGAGCGGAGTGATCTTCAATTCTTCGCCACTTATATTAAGGGGCTCCGGAAAGGCTCAAAATCATGAAAAGTTCAATTTTTACTTTTTTTGCGTTTTCTGAATCTGCAGACTATTACCTTTTAATAGATATATAATTTATTCAATTCCGAAGACTACAACTATTTTTAATTTTTTTTTGAAATGTGTTCTACATGGGCGTGACCCACTGTGTCGCTGTTAAACTGCTGTCAAATGGTGTTATTATTAACGTCCGTGTTCATCAGGTACATTTTAGTGATGTGAGATAAAGTATGTGTTGTGGCTAACCTGTGATGGTTCAATATATATCGCTGGTGTGATTGTCGATTGTTTCATGTTTATTTACTCTGTCGTTATCTCGAAAATATTCGTAATTAATTCTGTTTCCTGAGTCTCTGTTTTGTTGAAGTATAATAATGAGTAAAAGTAAAGTTATTAGAAATCCTCTGAAGGCTTTTAAGAAAAGAAGAAATGTTGGAAAGCCAAAGGTATGTGTTATTATGGGAATGAAGATAGGTTCTAACATGGTACGAGCGATGCTTGCTTTAGACAAGGAACGCCTTCGGGCTGCAGACAGGGCTGTAAACAGTCTAGAAATACAAGCGAGAGTAAACAGGAGGAGGAACAAGAGGAAGCTGGAGGAGGAGTTTGCAGAGGATGAAGATAATCCATCCTATGGACCTGGAATGCACTAAAAAGTTAATCCAATCTTTGTCGCTCGATTCCCAAAACTTTTATTTTCTCATACTAATTACATGTTTTCTAAGGATCTTCCAAACATATTTGTTTCAGACTTTCAGTAAATGTTACACAGTACCTTCTGCATAATTTAACACAGCCTTTTTCCAAAAAACTGTATATTTTTGAATATATAAATAAAAAATTGCAAAAAAATGTTGTGAATTTTCATTACAATTGAAAAAAAATCATCTTTAATAACTGAACTAAAATTTTGTAAAATCCCTGTGTTAAGTTGTAGCCCATATTCCAATAAATAATCTGTAAATAGTTCAACTTCCTACCTCAAATACTTTGTGAGGAAAGATGTAATTTATAAGCGTTATTTTAACATTGCAAGTATAGGGGGTTCCGGAGCCCCTTAACTGAACGAGAGTATACAAGAAGAAAAAGTGCTGGCGTCAAGTGACAAACTCATAGGATTCTTAAAAAAAACTTAGAATACGGAAATCACATGCGGAAAAGAAATATCTTAAGATGTTTCCTCTTGCCTTCTAGGTAGATCCACACTCTGGCGTAACCTACTAACTCACTTTAAATCACTTCACGGTTCTCGAGAATTACATGGCACAACATTTTCCCTTCATCCCTGGCGACAAATACGACTGAGGGCGCAGCCTTATGCTGTGTCTCCACAATCCGCCACCTGCTTTCCACTGCAGGCAGAAGAGTAGCTCTCAGAACTTCAAACAGATCGAACACAACCGAAATATGGTGAACTACCACTTACCAAGTTTTGGATGTTAGCGAAGAAAGAGTACCCAATAATAGCAGTCAGAGCAGTTAATACAGTGTTGCACTTTTGCTGTGAGCTTGGATTTTCAACACTAAACAACATAAAAAGCAAGAAATATGAGAGACGTCTGCCGGCCGAAGTGGCCGTGCGGTTAACGGCGCTGCAGTCTGGAACCGCAAGACCGCTACGGTCGCAGGTTCGAATCCTGCCTTGGGCATGGATGTTTGTGATGTCCTTAGGTTAGTTAGGTTTAACTAGTTCTAAGTTCTAGGGGACTAATGACCTCAGCAGTTGAGTCCCATAGTGCTCAGAGCCATTTGAACCATTTTTTGAGAGACGTCTCTCAGTTGAAGAGCAAACGCGTGTGTGTCTTCAGTTCCACCACGAATTGAACTTTCGTGTAAGAAGCGACAGGCTCACGTTTCTCACTCATACTTCAAACTGGTAAAGCGTAAACAAATAAATAACTTGTAAATAGGGTTAATTTCTGAAATATTACTATATATTGTGTTGTTATACAGGGTGTTACAAAAAAGTACGGCCAAACATTCAGGAAACATTCCTCACACACAAAGAAAGAAAATATGTTATGTGGACATGTGTCCGGAAAAGCTTACTTTCCATGTTAGAGCTCATTTTATTACTTCTCTTCAAATCACATTAATCATGGAATGGAAACACACAGCAACAGAACGAACCAGCGTGACTTCAAACACTTTGTTACAGGAAATGTTAAAAATGTCTTCCGTTAGCGAGGATACATGCATCCACCCTCCGTCGCATGGAATCCCTGATGCGCTGATGCAGCCCTGGAGAATGGCGTATTGTATCACAGCCGTCCACAATACGACCACGAAGAGTCTCTACATTTGCTACCGGGGTTGCGTAGACAAGAGCTTTCAAATGCCCCCATAAATGAAAGTCAAGAGGGTTGAGGTCAGGAGAGCATGGAGGCCATGGAATTAGTCCGCCTCTACCAATCCATCGGTCACCGAATCTGTTGTTGAGAAGCGTACGAACGCTTCGACTGAAATGTGCAGGAACTCCATCGTGCATGAACCACACGTTGTGTCGTACTTGTAAAGGCATTTTCTAATAGCACAGGTAGAGTATCATGATAACGTGCTCCATTGAGCGTAGGTGGACGGAACTAAAATGAGCTCTAACACGGAAATTAAGCGTTTCCGGACACATGTCCACATAACATCTTTTCTTTATTTGTGTGTGAGGAATGTTTCCTGAAAGTTTGGCCGTACCTTTTTGTAACACCCTGTATTTGTTGTTGTTGTTGTGGTCTTCAGTCCTGAGACTGGTTTGATGCAGCTCTCCATGCTACTCTATCCTGTGCAAGCTTCTTCATCTCCCAGTATCTACTGCAACCTACATCCTTCTGAATCTGCTTAGTGTATTCATCTCTTGGTCTCCCTCTACGATTTTTACCCTCCACACTGCCCTCCAATGCTAAATTTGTGATCCCTTGATGCCTCAAAACATGCCCTACCAACCGATCCCTTCTTCTAGTCAAGTTGTGCCACAAACTTCTCTTCTCCCCAATCCTATTCAATACCTCCTCATTAGTTACGTGATCTACCCACCTTATCTTCAGCATTCTTCTGTAGCACCACATTTCGAAAGCTTCTATTCTCTTCTTGTCCAAACTAGTTATCGTCCATGTTTCACTTCCATACATGGCTACACTCCATACAAATACTTTCAGAAACGACTTCCTGACACTTAAATCTATACTCGATGTTAACAAATTTCTCTTCTTCAGAAACGCTTTCCTTGCCATTGCCAGTCTACATTTTATATCCTCTCTACTTCGACCATCATCGGTTATTTTACTCCCTAAATAGCAAAACTCCTTTACTACTTTAAGTGTCTCATTTCCTAATCTAATTCCCTCAGCATCACCCGACTTAATTTGACTACATTCCATTATCCTCGTTTTGCTTTTGTTGATGTTCATCTTATATCCTCCTTTCAAGACACTGTCCATTCCGTTCAACTGCTCTTCCAAGTCCTTTGCTGTCTCTGACAGAATTACAATGTCATCGGCGAACCTCAAAGTTTTTACTTCTTCTCCATGAATTTTAATACCTACTCCAAATTTTTCTTTTGTTTCCTTTATTGCTTGCTCAATATACAGATTGAATAACATCGGGGAGAGGCTACAACCCTGTCTTACTCCTTTCCCAACCACTGCTTCCCTTTCATGCCCCTCGACTCTTATAACTGCCATCTGGTTTCTGTACAAACTGTAAATAGCCTTTCGCTCCCTGTATTTTACCCCTGCCACCTTCAGAATTTGAAAGAGAGTATTCCAGTTAACATTGTCAAAAGCTTTCTCTAAGTCTACAAATGCTAGAAACGTAGGTTTGCCTTTTCTTAATCTTTCTTCTAAGATAAGTCGTAAGGTCAGTATTGCCTCACGTGTTCCAACATTTCTACGGAATCCAAACTGATCTTCCCCAAGGTCGGCTTCTACCAGTTTTTCCATTCGTCTGTAAAGAATTCGCGTTAGTATTTTGCAGCTGTGACTTATTAAACTGATAGTTCGGTAATTTTCACATCTGTCAACACCTGCTTTCTTTGGGATTGGAATTATTATATTCTTCTTGAAGTCTGAGGGTATTTCGCCTGTCTCATACATCGTGCTCACCAGATGATAGAGTTTTGTCATGACTGGCTCTCCCGAGGCCATCAGTAGTTCAAATGGAATGTTGTCTACTCCCGGGGCCTTGTTTCGACTCAGGTCTTTCAGTGCTCTGTCAAACTCTTCACGCAGTATCTTATCTCCCATTTCGTCATCATCTACATCCTCTTCCATTTCCATAATATTGTCCTCAAGTACATCGCCTTTGTATAAACCCTCTATATACTCCTTCCACCTTTCTGCCTTCCCTTCTTTGCTTAGAACTGGGTTGCCATCTGAGCTCTTGATATTCATACAAGTGGTTCTCTTCTCTCCAAAGGTCTCTTTAATTTTCCTGTAGGCAGTATCTATCCTACCCCTAGTGAGACAAGCCTCTACATCCTTACATTTGTCCTCTAGCCATCCCTGCTTAGCCATTTTGCACTTCCTGTCGATATCATTTTTGAGACGTCTGTATTCCTTTTTGCCTGCTTCATTTACTGCATTTTTGTATTTTCTCCTTTCATCAATTAAATTCAATATTTCTTCTGTTACCCAAGGATTTCTATTAGCCCTCGTCTTTTTACCTACTTGATCCTCTGCTGCCTTCACTACTTCATCCCTCAGAGCTACCCATTCTTCTTCTACTGTATTTCTTTCCCCCATTCCTGTCAATTGTTCCCTTATGCTCTCCCTGAAACTCTCTACAACCTCTGGTTCTTTCAGTTTATCCAGGTCCCATCTCCTTAAATTCCCACCTTTTTGCAGTTTCTTCAGTTTTAATCTACAGGTCATAACCAATAGATTGTGGTCAGAGTCCACATCTGCCCCTGGAAATGTCTTACAATTTAAAACCTGGTTCCTAAATCTCTGTCTTACCATTATATAATCTATCTGATACCTACTAGTATCTCCAGGATTCTTCCAGGTATACAACCTTCTTTTATGATTCTTGAACCAAGTGTTGGCTATGATTAAGTTATGCTCTGTGCAAAATTCTACAAGGCGGCTTCCTCTTTCATTCCTTCCCCCCAATCCATATTCACCTACTATGTTTCCTTCTCTCCCTTTTCCTACTGACGAATTCCAGTCACCCATCACTATTAAATTTTCGTCTCCTTTCACTACCTGAATAATTTCTTTTATCTCGTCATACATTTCATCTATTTCTTCATCATCTGCAGAGGTAGTTGGCATATAAACTTGTACTACTGTAGTAGGCATGGGCTTTGTGTCTATCTTGGCCACAATAATGCGTTCACTATGCTGTTTGTAGTAGCTAACCCGCACTCCTATTTTTTTATTCATTATTAAACCTACTCCTGCATTACCCCTATTTGATTTTGTATTTATAACCCTGTAATCACCTGACCAAAAGTCTTGTTCCTCCTGCCACCGAACTTCACTAATTCCCACTATATCTAACTTTAACCTATCCATTTCCCTTTTTAAATTTTCTAACCTACCTGCCCGATTAAGGGATCTGACATTCCACGCTCCGATCCGTAGAACGCCAGTTTTCTTTCTCCTGATAACAACGTCCTCCTGAGTAGTCCCCGCCCGGAGATCCGAATGGGGGACTATTTTACCTCCGGAATATTTTACCCAAGAGGACGCCATCATCATTTAATCATACAGTAGAGCTGCATGTCCTCGGGAAAAATTACGGCTGTAGTTTCCCCTTGCTTTCAGCCGTTCGCAGTACCAGCACAGCAAGGCCGTTTTGGTTATTGTTACAAGGCCAGATCAGTCAATCATCCAGACTGTTGCCCCTGCAACTACTGAAAAGGCTGCTGCCCCTCTTCAGGAACCACACGTTTGTCTGGCCTCTCAACAGATACCCCTCCGTTGTGGTTGCACCTACGGTACGGCCATCTTGTATCGCTGAGGCACGCAAGCCTCCCCACCAGCGGCAAGGTCCATGGTTCATGGGGGGGGGGACCCTGTATTTAAAGAATAAATATTCTATGACATTACTTCAATTACTTTTATTAGCAGTATCATTAACCCTCAGAAGCACGGCGCCACACCTAACAAATCTCACGAATACTGTATCGTGCCCCGGAACATCCGTTGAGAAGCGCTGTTCTACACTCATGCTCATAAATTAAGGATAACTGCAGAATGTGGTGCCACAGAACGTGGCACTACACAAAACTGGCGATAATAGCATAGGCACAGAGGGAACACATACGACACAAATCTGTAGGTCCACGGTATTGGCAATCAATTGAGAAAACCGTGCCGAAACACATGTGCTACAAAACGCCACTGTTTCCTGCGCATGTACCCCGACATCAATGTGGGATATGATCACCATTCACAGGTACACTGGCCGCACAATAGGTTGGCATACTCTGGATCAGGTGGTCGAGCAGCTGCTGGGGTATAGCGTCCCATCCTTCCACCAGTGCCTGTCGAGCTCCTGAAGTATCGTAAGGGTTTGAAGACGTGCAGCAATACGTCGACCGAGGGCATCCCAGACGTGCTCGATGAGGTTCAGGTCTGGAGAACAGGCAGTCCACTCCATTCACCTGATATCTTCTGTTTCAAGGTACTCCTCCACGATGGCTGCTCGGTGGGGCCGTGCGTTATCATCCATCAAGAGGAAGGTGGGACCCACTGCACCCCTGAAAAGGCGTACATACTGGTGCAAAATGACGTCCCGATACACCTGACCTGTTACAGTTCCTCTGTCAAAGACATGCAGGGGTATACGTGCACCAATCACAACCCCAACACACACCATCAAACCACAACCTCCATACAACTCTCTTTCAAGGACATTAAGGGATTGGTATCTGGTTCCTGGTTCATGCCAGATGAAAACCCGGCGAGAATCACTGTTCAGACTATACTTGGACTCGTCCTTGAACATAACCTGGGACCACTATTCCAATGACCATGTACTGTGTTCTTGACACCAGCCTTTACTGACCAGGTGTCAGTGGAATGCACCCTGCAGGTCTCCGGACGAGTAAACCATGTCTGTTCAGTCGTCTGTAGAGTATGTGTCTGGAGACAACTGTTCCAGTGGCTGTGGTAAGGTCCCGAGCAAGCATACCTGCAGTACTCCGTGGCCGTCTGCGGGCACTGATGGTGAGATATCGGTCTTGTTGTGATGTTGTACACTGTGGACATCCCGTACTGTAGCGTCTGGAGACGTTTCCTGTCTGCTGGAATCGTTGCCATAATCTTGAGATCACACTTTGTGGCACATGGAGGGCCCATGGTACGACCTGCTGTGTTTGACCAGCCTCCAGTCGCCCTAGTATTCTACCCCTCATAACGTCATCAATATGTGTTCTTTGAGGCATTTTCAACACACAGCCACCATTAGCACGTGAAAACGTCTGCACACTTGTTCAAACAAATTTCGGGCTTGCAGCCGGTCGTCGTTCAATACTTCGCACGTCTTCACACTTACTCGCTGCACCGTACTCTGACATGCACCAACACGCCTCTGTGTATGTGGACTGCTGCCAGCGCCACCGTGCGTCGACCGCAGATCAAATACACCGCATGGTCATAGCCCGAGGTGATTTAAACCCGCACACCTCCCACCAGAGCGTTGTTTCACCATGTATCAGCATTATCATTAATTTATAGCATGAGTGTAGATGTTACTAACTGCTTCACCTATTCAGATGCTCTCTTTCCCATAGATACCCTCCTCCTTATTTCTTCTGCACAGCTTCCATTCCATTTCATTTAACTACCCAGGTACAGAAAGGATTTTACTTGTCCTACCTCGTTTACGCCTAAGAATATATTGACTGGAGCTTCCTTCTTGCTTATTTTCATCACTTTTGTGTTCCTTATATTTGTCTTCATTCCACACGCCTTGTTCCTTCTTGCAGTACTCTTCAACATCTTCTTTAGCTCCTCTTGTGGCTCTGTCAACACCGCTCGATTTTATTCCAGCGTCCAAAGCTCCACTCATTAGCTCCAAATGACAAAATGACAACATGTAAACTCAAATAGCAAGAGTGAACTAGAAATAAAAAATGGCAATCGATAAATAAACCCATTGCAACGGGAAGACCAACATGCAAAACAAAAACTCTACGAAATTATGCACCAACCTAATAGATCCTGAGGCCAAATTTCCATGCCACAAGTTCTGTTTACTACTTCACTCAATTTGGCTATTGGATTTTGACCTAAGATTTTCATTGCCTCAGACGATATTGTGTCATAGCCCAATGCTTTCTTTTCCCAGAGCTCCTGAATTGCTTTCTTCAGTTCCAATTTCGATACCTTAGGATCCTGGTCTTCTTCATTTTGTCCTTTCTTCTCTAATTACAAAACTATTGCATCCCCTGTGGCCTTAAGTATCAGTTCTTATCTCTTCCGTCTCGTCATTCCATACACTATCACTTTTGGTTGCTATACATCTTTTTTATTAACCTTCTACCTTGATAGTCTACGCCTACATTTTTTTTTAATTTCAGCTATTACTCCAGCTGACTCTACCGAAAGCCGTTTTCCAGTACATAAAGCAAATAAACACCTTCTTCTTCATTCCTTTCTCCAATCATTCTCAGACAACCTACAGCGCCTGTTGCTCCTTTACTATTTCTGAAATAGAACTGATCTTCTCCAGTACTCTCCTCAATTTTGTTTTCAATTCTGCTTAGTACGACTCTCCTTATAACCTTTTGTAAACTGACTGATAAAACTAATTGTCCAATAGTCTTTGCATTCTTTTGTGCTTTACTTTTTAGGTAAAGGTACTAGAATGGTCTTACGTATTTCGTTTGTGCATTTACGAAACATTGATGGCATTTATCATTTTTTTTAAAATTACGTCCTTTAGATGGCGTCCTCCTATACGAATACATTCGTGAAATCTGCTGTGGGGATTACTCATTGATCTCTGCAACATATCAGCTGGGATACTGTGAAATGCATCCGGAATTCTCTGTTTTAACTCATCCAGGGTTCTTGGTCGAGTCGTGTAGAGTTTGCTCTTGAAGTTGCCCCACAAGAAAAAATCACAAACGGGTTAATATGGCGATCTAGGAGGCCAGGGAATGTTACCAAATGTGATCACATGGTTGCCAAACAATTGTCGCACATATGCCATTCATTGCTGTGCAATGTGTGATGTCGCTCCGTCCTGTAGAAACCAGACTTCTTGAACGTTTGGAAAGTTGTTCAATGCAGGTGTAACGAAAGTTCGTAACATGTCCACGTAACGATCGGCATTGGCAGTTGTTGTGTTTCCCTGTCCATTTGCGAAAAAATACGGAACGATAATCCCATGTGATGAAACATCACACCACACTGTCACTTTACTAGCGTGTAAAGGTTGCTCATGAATGTCATTAGGATTTGTGTTTGCCCAGTAACCGTATTACTGTTTATTCACATAACCTGTGAAATGAAAATATGCCTCATCTGCCATCCACAACTTGTTTAGTAATTCAACGCCATTGTTTATTTTTGTTATCATTTGTTGACAGAATCCTAATAGTAACCGGTAATCGTTGTCCTTTAATTGTTGCACAATCTGTAGTTTGTACAGATAAAATTTTTAATCAAGATGAAGGATCCTGCGAACACTCTCCCGGGACATTAAAACCACTGCTGCTTGCCTACGAATTGGACGCCGTGGGTTCCGTAAGGCAGACTCGCGTACAACATCAATGTTCGCTGGAGAACGCACACTTCCTGGTCGTCCTGTTGCTTTCGTCTTGCGGGCAGATCCAGTCTCTTCAAAGTTACTGAGCCAACATTTTATCGCGTGTTTCAACAGAACGGCATCATGAAGTCCTACATTATAAAAACGTCGAAACTGCCTCTGCGCCGCTACCAAACTATCACTGTTTTTATAAAACATTTTTATGGCTAACGCACGCTGTTGTCCTTTCCACTAATCCATGATTACTGAAACGGCGGATTGTTTACTCGATAAGCGTCACGA
Source organism: Schistocerca cancellata (assembly GCF_023864275.1). Lineage (NCBI taxonomy): Eukaryota > Metazoa > Arthropoda > Insecta > Orthoptera > Acrididae > Schistocerca > Schistocerca cancellata. The sequence continues at coordinate 32,521,735 of NC_064631.1, read as the reverse complement.
ACCCACAGTGCTGCCATCTGCCCATGGTTGCCACTACTCATTTCGAACATTCCCGTTATTCTGCGTCACCCTGTATTTCAGTGTAAAAGACCATGTCTATTATAATAACAACAGATAGAAACAGAAATATATGCGTCTCAAGTGTTTAATGTGTTTACGTTCTTTTGCTTTCAGCGGAATAAGCTGCAAATATAGACAGATTCGAAAATATTTCTTCGTGAATGAGTTGTAGCTTATATCGTTGAATCAGTGTGATTCGTCTGTTTTTAGATGTGTTTCACGATAATTCATGTCTATTGGTAACTTCATAACGAACCAAACACAAAAATGTGACCACTATTCCGTTACTTGAGTAGAAAGTAATTGAAACCGAACATTATCCTTACGACGCATGTGACTGCTTTCTAACTGTGTGGAGCGCGAGTGACGCTCTAGCTCTCAAACGGTAACAACTTCGGCACCAGAGAGTGTCGTGTCGGTATTTATTAGACTGTGGTCGTACACGACAGTCCACCCGAGAACCTCTTCGAATTCTTTGGCATGGATTACATCATGAGTTTCGTACCGCACCCATTATCCAAAAAACCAGGCATCAACAGCACACCATGCCTGCGAAAGAATGGAAATAAATTTAGCCTGCAGCGTATTAGAACTTAGTGAAAGTGCCCTAGTCAAAAAATAGGGATAAGAAACTCGTTATTAGTCATATTGCTGAGGCTTTTGGAACAAACAATGAAAGTTGTCCATGGTCTTTTGCTCATATAGTGTTGATGATTCTTTGCGCATGTTACTACTTATTGACACATTATAGGCTAACTATCATATTGAAGTATGCTTGGATTTAATAACGGAATAAAAATATTAGTTGCATGTAAAATTCACACTATATGTGAAACATACAAAAAATTAACAACAAATCGCAACATATTAATCATGTACAGGATGGGAATTTAAGGAGATGGGACCTGGATAAACTGACAGATACAGAGGTTGCAGAGGGTTTCAGGGGCAGCGTAAGGGAACGATTGACAGCAATGGGGGAAAGAAACGCAGTAGAAGAAGAATGGGTAGCTTTGAGGGATGAAATAATGAAGGCAGCAGAGGATCAAGTAGGTAAAAAGACGATGGTTAGTAGAAATCCTTGGGTAACAGAAGAAATATCGAACTTAATTGATGAAAGGAGAAAATATAAAAGTCAAGTAAATGAAGCACGCAGAAAGGAACACAAGCGTATCAAAAATGAGATCGACAGGAAGTGCAAAATGGCTAAGCAGGGATGGCTAGAGGACAAATGTAAGGGTGTAGAGACATATCTCACTAGGGGTAAGATAGATACTGCCTACAGGAAAATTAAAGAGACCTTTGGAGAAAAGAGAACCACTTGTATGGATATCAAGAGCTCAGATGAAAACCCAGTTCTAAGCAAAGAAGGGAAAGCAGAAAGATGGAAGGAGTATATAGAGGGTCTATACAAGGGCGATGTACTTGAGGACAATATTATGGAAATGGAAGAGGATGTAGATGAAGATGAAGTGGGAGATATGATACTGCGTGAACAGTTTGACAGAGCACTGAATAACCTAAGTCGAACCAAGGCCCCGGGAGTAGCCAGCCCTGACAAAACTTTACCATCTGGTGAGCAAGATGTATGAGACTGGCGAAATACCCTCAGACTTCAAGAAGAATATAATAATTCCAACCCCAAAGGAAGCAGGTGTTGACAGATGTGAAAAATTACCGCACTATCAGTTTAATAAGTCTAGGCTGCAAAATACTAATGCCAGTTCATTACAGACGAATGGAAAAACTGGTAGAAGCCGACCTGGAGGAAGATCGGTTTCCATTCCGTAGAAATATTGGACCACGTGAGGCAATACTGACCCTGCGACTTATCTTAGAAGATAGTTTAAGGAAAGGCAAACCTACGTTTCTAGAATTTGTAGACTTAGAGAACAATGTTGACTGGAGCATTTGTAGACTTAGAGAACAGTGTTGACTGGAATACTCTCTTTCAAATTCTGAAGGTGGCAGGGGTAAAATACAGGGAACGAAAGGCTATTTACAATTTGTACAGAAACCAGATGTCAGTTATAAGAGTCGAGGGACATGAAAGAGAAGCAGTGGTTGGGAAGGGAGTGAGACAGGGTTGTAGCCTATCCCCGATGTTATTCAATCCATATATTGAGCAAGCAGTATAGGAAACAAAAGAAAATTCGGAGTAGGTATTAAAATCCATGGAGAAGAAATAAAAACTTTGAGGTTCGCCGATGACATTGTAATTCTGTCAGAGACAGCAAAGGACTTGGAAGAGCAGTTGAACGGAATGGACAGTGTCTTGAAAGAATGATATAAGATGAACATCAACAAAAGCAAAACGAGGATAATGGAATGTAGTCGAATTAAGTCGGGTGATGCTGAGGGAATCAGATTAGGAAATGAGACTCTTAAAGTAGTAAATGAGTTTTGCTATTTGGGGAGCAAAATAACTAATGATGGTCGAAGTAGAGAGGATATGTAGACTGGCAATGGCAAGGAAAGCGTTTCTGAAGAAGAGAAATTTATTAACATCGAGTGTACAGGGTGTTACAAAAAGGTACGGCCAAACATTCAGGAAACATTCCTCACACACAAAGAAAGAAAATATGTTATGTGGACATGTGTCCGGAAACGCTTACTTTCCATGTTAGAGCTCATTTTATTACTTATCTTCAAATCACATTAAACATGGAATGGAAACACACAGCAACAGAACGTACTAGCGTGACTTCAAACACTTTGTTTCAGGAAATGTTCAAAATGCCCTCCGTTAGCGAGGATACATGCATCCACCCTCCGTCGCATGGAATCCCTGATGCGCTGATGCAGCCCTGGACAATGGCGTATTGTATCACAGCCGTCCACAATACGAGCACGAAGAGTCTCTACATTTGCTACCGGGGTTGCGTAGACAAGAGCTTTCAAATGCCCCCATAAATGAAAGTCAAGAGGGTTGAGGTCAGGAGAGCGTGGAGGCCATGGAATTGGTCCGCCTCTACCAATCCATCGTTCACCGAATCTGTTGTTGAGAAGCGTACGAACTCTTCGACTGAAATGTGCAAGAGCTCCATCGCGCATGAACCACATGTTGTGTCGTACTTGTAAAGGCACATGTTCTAGCAGCACAGGTAGAGTATCCCGTATGAAATCATGTTAACGTGCTCCATTGAGCGTAGGTGGAAGAACATGGGGCCCAATCAAGACATCACCAACAATGCCTGCCCAAATGTTCACAGAAAATCTGTGTTGATGACGTGATTGCACAATTGCGTGCCGATTCTCGTCAGCCCATACATGTTGATTGTGAAAATTTACAGTTTGATCACGTTGGAATGAAGCCTCATCCGTCAAGAGAACATTTGCACTGAAGTGAGGATTGAAACATTGTTGGATGAACCATTCGCAGGAGTGTTCCCGTGGAGGCCAATCAGCTGCTGATAGTGTCTGCACACGCTGTATATGGGACGGAAACAACTGGTTCTCCCGTAGCGCTCTCCATACAGTGACGTGATCAACGTTACCTTGTACAGCAGCAAATTCTCTGACGCTGACATTAGGGTTATCGTCAACTGCACGAAAAATTTCCTCGTCCATTGCAGGTGTCCTCGTCGTTCTAGGTCTTCCCCAGTCGCGAGTCATAGGCTGGAATGTTCCGTGCTCCCTAAGACGCCGATCAATTGCTTCGAACGTCTTCCTGTCGTTCTGGAAATCTGTCTCGATACAAACGTACCGCGCCACGGCTATTGCCCCGTGCTAATCCATACATCAAATGGGCATCTGCCAACTCCGCATTGTAAACATTGCACTGACTGCAAAACCACGTTCGTGATGAACACTAACCTGTTGATGCTACGTACTGACGTGCTAGATGCTAGTACTGTAGAGCAATGAATGAGTCGCAAGTCAACACAAGCACCGAAGTCAACATTACCTTCCTTCAATTGGGCCAACTGGCGGTGAATCGAGGAAGTACAGTACATACTGACGAAACTAAAATGAGCTCCAACATGGAAATTAAGCGTTTCCGGACACATGTCCACATAACATCTTTTCTTTATTTGTGTGTGAGGAATGTTTCCTGAAAGTTTGGCCGTACCTTTTTGGTAACACCCTGTAGATTGAAGTGTCAGGAAGTCGCTTCTGAAGTATTTGTATGGAGTGTAGCCATTTATGGAAGTGAAAAATGGACGATAAATAGTTTGGACAAGAAGAGAATAGAAGCTTTTGAAATGTGGTGCTACAGAAGAATGCTGAAGATTAGATGGGTAGAGCACAAAACTAATGAGGAAGTATTGAATAGAATTGGAGAGAAGAGAAATTTGTGGCACAACTTGACTAGAAGAAGGGATCGGCTGGTAGGACATGTTCTGAGGCATCAAGGGATCACCAATTTAGTACTGGAAGGCAGCGTAGAGGGTAAAAATCGTAGAGGGAGACCAAGAGATGAATACACTAAGCAGATTCAGAAGGATGTAGGTTGCAGTAGGTACCGGGAGATGAAGAAACTTCCACAGGATAAGCATGGAGAGCTGCATCAAACTAGTCTCTGGACTGAAGACCACAACAAACAACAACAACAGGATACAGATATCTAAGTTTTTATTAAAAGTAATAAGATGGAACGACTTAACGGGGAGGAACGATTACACTTCACTTTTGTTTTTTAAACATCGTGTCGGTGTTTCCTCTTATTGGTTATGCGATCGGAAATGATTCTGGATGTACAACTCATCTTCTTCTGAGTGACCCATACTTGCAGTGAGGAGTTATGATGGCGTCTTATACTCCTAAACATTTCATTTATGGAGTATTTATCCAATTTGTCGTGGATCATTTCTGACAGATTTCCTTGCCAAATACGTTCACTCTGCAAAAATAGTTAATGTCCTAGACCTGTGAAAACATGCTTATATAAGTGTAATAATGCTATTTTGTGTCACTAATATAAGTAACATTCATTATGCAGAAGAATAAATATATTTCTATATAATATGTGTGTGTGTGTGTGTGTGTGTGTGTGTGTGTGTGTCTGAGAGAGAGAGAGAAAGAGGGAGAGAGAGTTAGAGGGAAATTAATTTCGTTTTGTGTCACTTAAGTCACAGTATTAGTAACTGTGTTGATGGCCTACTTTCCTGGTTTTCTTGTAAGAAAATTTCTGTACAACCTGATCCTGTGGTAGGTATACTTAACTGTTGGCATCAGTTCTTCCTCATATTGTTCAAACTACACTCCTGGAAATGGAAAAAGGAACACATTGACACCGGTGTGTCAGAGCCACCATACTTGCTCCGGACACTGCGAGAGGGCTGTACAAGCAATGATCACACGCACGGCACAGCGGACACACCAGGAACCGCGGTGTTGGCCGTCGAATGGCGCTAGCTGCGCAGCATTTGTGCACCGCCGCCGTCAGTGTCAGCCAGTTTGCCGTGGCATACGGAGCTCCATCGCAGTCTTTAACACTGGTAGCATGCCGCGACAGCGTGGACGTGAACCGTATGTGCAGTTGACGGACTTTGAGCGAGGGCGTATAGTGGGCATGCGGGAGGCCGGGTGGACGTACCGCCGAATTGCTCAACACGTGGGGCGTGAGGTCTCCACAGTATATCGATGTTGTCGCCAGTGGTCGGCGGAAGGTGCACGTGCCCGCCGACCTGGGACCGGACCGCAGCGACGCACGGATGCACGCCAAGACCGTAGGATCCTACGCAGTGCCGTAGGGGACCGCACCGCCACTTCCCAGCAAATTAGGGACACTGTTGCTCCTGGGGTATCTGCGAGGACCATTCGCAACCGTCTCCATGAAGCTGGGCTACGGTCCCGCACACCGTTAGGCCGTCTTCCGCTCACGCCCCAACATCGTGCAGCCCGCTTCCAGTGGTGTCGCGACAGGCGTGAATGGAGGGACGAATGGAGAAGTGTCGTCTTCAGCGATGAGAGTCGCTTCTGCCTTGGTGCCAATGATGGTCGTATGCGTGTTTGGCGCCGTGCAGGTGAGCGCCACAATCAGGACTGCATACGACCGAGGCACACAGGGCCAACACCCGGCATCATGGTGTGGGGAGCGATCTCCTACACTGGCCGTACACCACTGGTGATCGTCGAGGGGACACTGAATAGTGCACGGTACATCCAAACCGTCATCGAACCCATCGTTCTACCATTCCTAGACCGGCAAGGGAACTTGCTGTTCCAACAGGACAATGCACGTCCGCATGTATCCCGTGCCACCCAACGTGCTCTAGAAGGTGTAAGTCAACTACCCTGGCCAGCAAGATCTCCGGATCTGTCCCCCATTGAGCATGTTTGGGACTGGATGAAGCGTCGTCTCACGCGGTCTGCACGTCCAGCACGAACGCTGGTCCAACTGAGGCGCCAGGTGGAAATGGCATGGCAAGCTGTTCCACAGGACTACATCCAGCATCTCTACGATCGTCTCCATGGGCGAATAGCAGCCTGCATTGCTGCGAAAGGTGGATATACACTGTACTAGTGCCGTCATTGTGCATGCTCTGTTGCCTGTGTCTATGTGCCTGTGGTTCTGTCAGTGTGATCATGTGATGTATCTGACCCCAGGAATGTGTCAATAAAGTTTCCCCTTCCTGGGACAATGAATTCACGGTGTTCTTATTTCAATTTCCAGGAGTGTATTATTATCATTATTATACGTGCTCTATCCAAGAAAGGAGTCAAATAGAAACTCAAGTTCTTTTGGTGTGGTAGCACACAGAGAAAATATTTTCTGTTGTTATCGTTTACTGTAAAATGAATCAAGTTATATAAAGCATTGATTTTCGTTGTCGCAAAGAAGTCTACAGTGACTTGGTTCTTTTAAAAGAAGGCAAAAGCCAAAAGTTATTAAGCGTACTACTGTTGTGGCAGTAGGTTAATTTATTAGCTTATCTTCAAATACATACCACTCAAAACATTAACGGTTTGGAAGTTTTATTACATAAATGAAGATTATAAAAATATGTAAACTACAAGGGGCGTGCCGTAAGTAATGCAACAAGTTCTTTTATCGGTCCATTTAAGTTGAAAAAATATGGTATTTATTGTGTGACATCGTGGAATATTCCCGTTTCAGACCGTATAGTTTCATGAAGTTCCGCCAGGTGGCGTCGCTATACGTAGCCTTCAAAATGGCGTCTGTAACACAGGTACGTTCCAGCCAGAGCTGTCATTGAATGTGTTTTGGTGGGAAACCAGAGCATCTCAGATATTCGTAGGCGCTTGCAGAATGTCCACGGAGACCTGGCAGCGAACAAGAGCACGGTGAATCGTTGGGCTAGGCGCACGTCATCATCGCAACAAGGTCGTGCAAACCCGTTCCATCTCCCGAGTGCCGGACGGCCGAACACAGCTGTGACTCCTGCAAACTTGGAGCGTGCGGACACTGTGATTCGAAGTGAAATGAAATGTCGTGTGGCTAGGGCCTCCCGTCGGGTAGACCGTTCCGTGGTGCAGGTGTTTCGAGTTGACGCCACTTCGGTGACCTGCGCGTCGATGGGGATGAAATGCTGCTGATTAGGACAACACATCACCCAGTCCCCGAGCGGAGAAATTCTCCGTCCCAGCCGGGAATCGAACCCGGGCCCTTGGGATTGACAGTCTGTCACGCTGACCACTCAGCTACCGGGGGCGGACTGTGATTCGAAGTGATCGACGGATCACAATCAAACACCTCGTTGCTCAATTGGACGTCTCTGCTGCTAGTGCTTACACTCTCGCCCACCAATTGGGATACCCCGCTGGGTTCTTCGGCGTCTCACAGAAGACCATAAAGGGCAGCGAAGGATCATCTGTTCGGAGTTGCTTGCGCATTACGAGGCTGATCGTGATAATTTTTTGTAAACATCGTCACAAGCGATGAAGATGGGTTAATCTCTCAGAACCGGGAACAAAACGGCAATCCACGTAGTGGCGCCACGCCACCTCTGGTCCGAAGAAAAAGTTGAAAGCCGCACCCTCAGCTGGTGAAGTCACAGCGACGGTCTTCTGGGAGTCTGAAGGGGTTGTTCTGTTTGGTGTCCTCCCTCCTTGTGGAACGATCAACTCGTTCTGTAAGGTGTTCACCACCCTGCTGGAGCAAATGTAATTTCGATGTATTGCTCACGCGCTGCTTGCGACAGAAAATATCTTAGCTGCAATAGATTCGCATATCAGAGCAGTCCCGGCAGATGCAGCCGCTCGCTGCTACAGGGCAGTTGTAGTCTGTCGCTGGTACAGGCAGTTCATAGCCATGTATTGTAACGTAAATTTTATTATTGTTATTGGCATGCGCGTAGTTAAGTCACTTGTCTCAGATGTTAATATGAATTTGTTTCAATCTTTTGGTGATTCGTCAGCACCAGTTGACCCAGATTTGTAATATTCAGTTTTTCATATAATGGATTGCAGATCTTTATCAATAATGTAAAGTGTTGTGTCTAGACAAGACAGTCTAGACACAAGGCGAGGAAACCGAAAGGGCACGCGTCAACTCACGCCGGCTTGCGTTAAGTCTGAAACAGGATACGTAATGAATGCTATAAAGAAAAGTACGTAGCTGCTGGAATACTTAACTTTAATCCATCAATTGTATACAGCATTCTTGATGATACAAGTGAGGCTCTCTCTAGAAATGGTTAATGGCGCCTTGCCAGGTCGTAGCCATGGACTTAGCTGAAGGCTATTCTAACTATCTCTCGGCAAAGGAGAGAAAGGCTTCGTCAGTGTAGTCGCTAGCAAAGTCGTCGTACAACTGGGCCGAGTCCTAGTACGTCTCTCTACACCTGCCGTGTGGTGGCGCTCGGTCTGCAATTACTGACAGTGGCGACACGCGGGTCCGACATGTACTAATGGACCGCGGCCGATTTAAAGCTACCACCTAGCAAGTGTGGTGTCTGGCGGTGACACCACATAAAGGTTTTTTAGAATATAATTTTTACCAGTCTACAAAAAAGGAAGGAATAATTTTGCCTTAAGTCATTACCATTCCCGATCCAATCATTTATTTAATTTATTTAAAATATTTACATTATTCCTTCCTTTTTTTGTAGACTGGTAAAAATTATATTCTGAAAAACCTTTACATTATTGATAAAGATCTGCAATCCATTATATCAAAAATTGAATATTACAAATCTGGGTCAACTGGTGCTGACGAATCACAAAAAGATTGAAAGAAATTCATATTAACATCTGAGACGAGTGACTTAACTACGCGCATGCCAATAAAAATAATAAAATTTACGTTACAATACATGACTATGAACTGCCTGTACCAGCGACAGACTACAACTGCCCTGTAGCAGCGAGCGGCTGCATCTGCCGGGACTGCTCTGACCTGTGACTCTATTGCAGCAAAGATATTTTCTGTCGCAAGCAGCGCGTGAGCAATACATCGAAACCACATTTGCTCCAGCTGGGTGGTGAACCCCTTACAGTGCTACTCGCAGGAACGCTGGAAGTATAAGAAAAAATTTCAGCGTGTTCGTTGCCACAAAAATGCAAACGTCGTTCTCCTCTATGACAACATAAGGCATCACACACGTATGCGCACCCGAGAGGAGCTCACAAAACGTCCTTGGACTTTTCTTCCTCATCCACACTACAGCTCAGATCTCTTACCTTCCGACTTCCATCTGTCTGGTCCAATGAGGGATGCACTCTGCTGAAGCAGTACGTGGATGATTGGGAGGTTATGGATGGAGCAAGACGTTGGCTCCGGCGTCGACCAGTAAGTGGTAACATGCATGCATACCGACCCTCCCAGTAAGGTGGCACAAGGCCATCACATCGAACGGGGATTATGTTGAAAAATTGGGTGTTGTAGCCAAAAGAGGATTATGTTGAAAAATCAAGTTTTGCAGCCAAAAGAGTGAGGAATAATATGATGTATTGGAATCCTGAATAAAAACAACTCGTTTGCAAAAAAAAAAAGTGTTGCATTACTCACTGAACGCTCCTCAAATATACGGATTAAAGCGTTACCTGGAAATTTTCTTGTTGACAAAGTATTGTTCCTACACGAAGCTGCGATGCTGCACTCAGACACGAATGCTGCCGATGATCCTACTCAACTACGCAGGTCTACGCCGGTTACGACGCTTCGGGACGTCCTTAAATGGCGCAGTGCTGCTTGCGTTGGAGCTTAGCTCGCGGCGACAAATGGCGATAACGGGCAATATATCTGCCTCGGGACCAGCCTGCGCAGAGGAAGAGGCTGGGCCCGGTGCCTGGTCGCACCGCTAAATTAGGCTGCGCGGCTGATGTGGGGGTCGGCTCTGTTAGATCACGTCGGTAGAGCAGACGGTCTGTATTTGGAAATGGCTTATATGTGGGCTTTGGGAGCCATCACAACACACAGCTGGCGTTAAAATTGGAGCACCATGAAGATGGCATGCAACAAGCATCAAACTGGCTCGTAGTGTATGCGCAACCACATGAACTACACTGACGCGCCAAAGAAACTGGTATAGGCATGCGCGTCCGAATACATACAGGGTGTTTCAAAAATGACCGGTATATTTGAAACGGCAATAAAAACTAAACGAGCAGCGATAGAAATACACCGTTTGTTGCAATATGCTTGGGACAACAGTACATTTTCAGGCAGACAAACTTTCGAAATTACAGTAGTTACAATTTTCAACAACAGATGGCGCTGCGGTCTGGGAAACTCTATAGTACGATATTTTCCACATATCCACCATGCGTAGCAATAATATGGCGTAGTCTCTGAATGAAATTACCCGAAACCTTTGACAACGTGTCTGGCGGAATGGCTTCACATGCAGATGAGATGTACTGCTTCAGCTGTTCAATTGTTCATGGATTCTGGCGGTACACCTGGTCTTTCAAGTGTCCTCACAGAAAGAAGTCACAGGGGTTCATGTCTGGCGAATAGGGAGGCCAATCCACGCCGCCTCCTGTATGTTTCGGATAGCCCAAAGCAATCACACGACCACGAAATATTCATTCAGGAAATTAAAGACGTCGGCCGTGCGATGTGGCCGGGCACCATCTTGCATAAACCACGAGGTGTTCGCAGTGTCGTCTAAGGCAGTTTGTACCGCCACAAATTCACGAAGAATGTCCAGATAGCGTGATGCAGTAATCGTTTCGGATCTGAAAAATGGGTCATGATTCCTTTGGAAGAAATGGCGGCCCAGACCAGTACTTTTTGAGGATGCAGGGACGATGGGACTGCAACATGGGGCTTTTCGGTTCCCCATATGCGCCAGTTCTGTTTATTGACGAAGCCGTCCAGGTAAAAATAAGCTTCGTCAGTAAACCAAATGCTGCCCACATGCATATCGCCATCATCAATCCTGTGCACTATATCGTTAGCGAATGTCTCTCGTGCAGCAATGGTAGCGGCGCTGAGGGGTTGCCGCGTTTGAATTTTGTACGGATGGAGGTGTAAACTCTGGTGCATGAGACGATACGTGGACGTTGGCGTCATTTGGACCGCAGCTGCAACATGGCGAACGGAAACCCGAGGCCGCTGTCGGATCACCTGCTGCACTAGCTGCGCGTTGCCCTCTGTGGTTGCCGTACGCGGTCGCCCTACCTTTCCAGCACGTTCATCCGTCACGTTCCCAGTCCGTTGAAATTTTTCAAACAGATCCTTTATTGTATCGCTTTTCGGTCCTTTGGTTACATTAAACCTCCGTTGAAAACGTCGTCTTGTTGCAACAACACTGTGTTCTAGGCGGTGGAATTCCAACACCAGAAAAATCCTCTGTTCTAAGGAATAAACCATGTTGTCTACAGCACACTTGCACGTTGTGAACAGCACAGGCTTACAGCAGAAAGACGACGTACAGAATGGCGCACCCACAGACTGCGTTGTCTTCTATATCGTTCACATCACTTGCAGCGCCATCTGTTGTTGAAAATTGTAACTACTGTAATTTAGAAAGTTTGTCCGCCTGAAAATGTACTGTTGTCCCAAGCATATTGCAACAAACGGTGTATTTCTATCGCTGCTCGTTTGGTTTTTATTGCCGTTTCAAATATACCGGTCATTTTTGAAACACCCTGTAGTTATATAAAGGACCAGAATACGGCGCTGTGGTCGGCAACGCCTATACAGGGTGTTACGAAAAGGTACGGCCAAACTTTCAGGAAACATTCCTCACACACAAAGAAAGAAAATATGTTATGTGGACATGTGTCCGGAAACGCTTACTTTCCATGTTAGAGCTCATTTTATTACTTCTCTTCAAATCACATTAATCATGGAATGGAAACACAGCAACAGAACGTACCAGCGTGACTTCAAACACTTTGTTACAGGAAATGTTCAAAATGTCCTCCGTTAGCGAGGATACATGCATCCACCCTCCGTCGCATGGAATCCCTGATGCGCTGATGCAGCCCTGGAGAATGGCGTATTGTATCACAGCCGTCCACAATACGAGCACGAAGAGTCTCTACATTTCCTACCGGGGCTGCGTAGACAAGAGCTTTCAAATGCCCCCATAAATGAAAGTCAAGAGGGCTGAGGTCAGGAGAGCGTGGAGGCCATGGAATTGGTCCGCCTCTACCAATCCATCGTTCACCGAATCTGTTGCTGAGAAGCGTACGAACACCTCGACTGAAATATCCATGAACCACATGTTGTGTCTTACTTGTAAAGGCACATGTTCTAGCAGCACAGGTAGAGTATGCCGTATGAAATCATGATAACGTGCTCCATTGAGCGTAGGTGGAAGAACATACTGACGAAACTAAAATGAGCTCTAACATGGAAATTAAGCGTTTCCGGTCACATGTCCACATAACATCTTTCCTTATTTGCGTGTTAGGAATGTTTCCTGAAAGTTTGGCCGTACCTTTTTGTAACACCCTGTATAAGACAAGTATCTGGAGCAGCTGTTAGATCGGTCCAGGGTTGCTGCAGAGTGGCTCCAGGAACACTTTTCTGAATTTAAACTCTTCCGCTGGCCACAAAACTTCCTAGACATGAACATTATTGAGCGTACCTGGGCTGCCTTGCAAATTGCTGTTCAGAAGAGACCTCCTCGTACTCTTACGGATTTGCGGACAGCCTGCAGGGTGCTTGGTGTCAGTTTCCTCCAGCGATACTCCAGACATCAGTCGAATCCCTGCCACGTGGTGTTGCGCTACTTCTGCATGCTCGCGAGGGCCTTAGACGATATTAGGCAGTCGTACCAGTTTCTTTGGCTTTTCAGTGTAGTACAGATCCACTGGGGACTGTAAATCGAATCCCAGAGACACAATTCAGCACCGTGGTACGGTGCTTCAACTTACGAAACATTCAGTGTGCGATGTCATCTGGTGTTCGTCGTACAAATTACTCTTTAGTATATTTTATTCTACGTTTTCTAAACGGGCTCTTGCCAAAGATTCGTTAAATTAATGAAGAAAACAGACTAGATTACATGATATTAACTGTTTTGAAAGCTACAGGAAAAAATGGTACATTTTTATATTGAATACTAAAATACAGAGTTTTGCTATCATCAGCGTCAAATGGAGTTGGTAGTTAAAAATGTCCATAACGGTCAGTAAATCGCGAGGTAGATTACTACATTAATTAATGAAGGAAGATCACATATTTCTCATGCAATAAAACATCGCATTTCTATAAATAGTCATTAAACTTTTAGAATGAGATAATGTATGGGACAGTGGGAGGCAACCAACGTATTAACACCCGCGATTACAGTATGCTCGAAGTATTTCACGATTTCAGTTGGTGGCACGCACACTTGCTAAAACTAGGGATGACGGACGAGCCTCACTGACAGATTTATCGCGCGGCCTGTGTTAGGCAGCTGCTGCATATACAGCGATGGAAATATGCTCACCAAAGCACATAGACCTAAGTCAAATTATTGCTGGTAAATCTTCTGGTCTATATAGTCGTCGTCCGCGAAATTTTTTGTTGCTAACGTTTCATCCAGAGCTTCGTAGGAGCCGGCCAGAATGGCCGAGCGGTTAAAGGCGCTACAGTCTGGAACCGCACGACCGCTACGGTCGCAGGTTCGAATCCTGCCTCGTGCATAGATGTGTGTGATGTCCTTAGGTTAGTTAGGTTTAAGTAGTTCTAAGTTCTAGGGGACTTATGACCACAGCAGCTGAGTCCCATAGTGCTCAGAGCCATTTGAACCATTTGAACCAGCTTCGTAGGAGATTTTCAGAGTGCTCCTGGTTCCATTGAGATTTGCCGACTAACGACGAGTGATATAAATACAGTCAGGAGTCTGAAGTGAAGTTTTCCGAATAAAAAATTTTATCTAAAATGACAGACTATTATCCACTGTTACATAGAGAAGCCACTCAATAATACACTGCTCAGAAGGATTAGGAGAACACGACTTTAGGCGTCTCCATATTCCAGTTAAGGACAGGATTGGTTACCAAGTTATTCCTTCATCTTTCACAAATTAAAAAAATGGTTCAAATGGCTGTGAGCACTATGAGACTTAACATCTGAGGTCATCAGTCCCCTAGAACTTAGAACTATTTAAACCTAACTAACCTAAGGACATCGCACACATCCATGCCCGAGGCAGGATTCGAACCTGTGACCGTAGCGGTCGCGCCGTTCCAGACTGAAGCGCCTAAATCCGCTCGGCCACACCGGCCGCCCTTTCCCAAATTAAGTATACAACAAAACATCATTACATTATCGATCTTGAGAGGTGGCATGAGCCCCCTCTCATATTTCTATCTTACGATTTTCCTCTCTAATTGCATGCGGTGAAAAGTTGCTATTCCTTCACACGCGGAGTTCCCACACAGCGTCTCTCGTCACCCGGATGGTCCGGTGACAGGCGGGATCTGCTGATCTTGAAAGGGTAAGTCGACGGGTGTGAGGGAGTCGAGTGAATGCTTTCCAGACGCCGACATTGTAGAATAGCGGCAGACACGCTCGCAGGGGCCTGAAGTAGCGGCTGGGCTAGAGGTTCCGTTACTTCGCAGAAACTTAGCGAAAACACTTTCTGGCGGGCTACCAGCGAGGCGTGGGAATGACTTGTGTACCCAGGCAGTTGTGGCGGGCAAATTCCCGCGCTTTCTGCAAAATCGTAACTGTGATTGGCTTGCTCAGGGCATAGCTCCGTGACGTAGCAAAATCGGCGCAGAAATTGGCGCCAAGAATCTCCATTGGTGGAATGGGAATGGTAGTGCTCCGGCAATAGAGTGGAATTTTCCGCCGGTTTTCGAGTTGCTGATTGGAACGGTTAACCACGGCCACTGTCGTGGGGGCGGGAATGTTCTGTGTTCGGTTTGTACGGGTGCTCTTGTGGGTAGTCGGCTCTCGCCTTTCGGTCGGAGTAGGTTACAAGACTGATCTCTCGCTGCTCTGGTCAGCCTACCTTCCGTTGGCTGTCTAATATACTTTTATTTAATTGTAACTGTTTGACGAAGTTGCTGAAGTTTCGACTTCAACGTAACTTTCCGAGTACAGTTGGCAATTGAGCGTTCTGCATACAAGAGGCCTATGTTGTCTGTCTTGAGCAGTTTTGGCTAAAGTTGACTGTATCGGAGTTACTGTGTGACTTCGCTTGTTAAAATCAATCAATGTACCGTCATTGATTGTGTGGCGAGCCTTCTTCGTCTGCCTCAGAGGCGCATTTGTATTGCTAGGAAGTCTTTAGTCTGGAACAACCAGGCTAGGATAATTTGTTTCAGGTTATACTCGCGACATTATCATCACCACGACGGGACGTCGAAGCAACCAGCCATCGCCTCCGGTATGCCAGATCGTGTCCGGGCAGTTAAGAAGACAGCTTGGTAATGTACTAGCAAAGCAGGCAATTTTGCTAGGTGATAATCCGAGCTCAGCAGAGCGCGCCTGTTTGTCTTTCCTAACTTTGATCTGTCTTGGGTGTTCATTGTCTGAGTTCTCACTAATGTAGCAGCAATTAATGCTGGGTTGGCTGTGTGTCTCTCTTAAGACTTGAGTTGCAAGGAATTGGCTCCACATACCACTTCGTCATAAATGTCGCAATCTAGTTTAGGGACAACTTCACCTTCACAGCATTTATTTGAGTATCCAATTTGAGCCAATTTGATGTAAATGTTTCATGTGTTTTTGTTTATTATTTTGAGTTATAATAAATCATATTGTTATTTTGGACAGAACTTTCATTCTGTTAATCGGTAGAGCAACCCTATCATTTCTCACTACGTTAATGAAACGTTCCTTTATTTAACTTATTTATCAGATGAAATTATTGCAGGTGCCAAACTCTTTTCTACTCCACTTGCAGGGTCGATTACAGTCAGTTCGCGTTTCTTTTTAATCCATGTGCAACAGCAAAAGTCGGAGCTAGAATAGGAAGGGCTTAGAGCATCATTTACATATGTAGATTCTAGAAGAATTTAGTGTTAAATACACTGCTAGCCCCGGCACGTCGCAATATTTTACATAAAAAGAACTGAAATGTCCTATATTGTCGAAAAAAAAGTAGAAATGATCATTCATCCAGTCACCCTGGACGCTTGTCATTGGATTTTGAGAGTTCCAATAACGTGTCGGCCCCCCCGTGAGCGTTTATCACTGCCTGACTGCTACGTGGCATGCTCCGCATAAATTTACGGTCACACTGTGGTATCCCCGTTCTTCGAAGAGAACCCATGAGAGCTATTGGAGAGTCTGTGGTGGAACAGGATGACCACGAACAGGTCTCTCAAACATGCCCCACATATGCACAGTGCGATTTCGGTCGGGACTCATCGCCGGCTATTCTATTACCTCAATGTCCAGGCTCTGCAAGACATCCCTGCTGACACCCGCCACATGGGCCCTGGCATTAGGAGGGATTCAGGGCCACCATCGTATGCAGCAGTCACCACATGGTCCAACAGGATCTGGTCAATGTACTGCCTGGCGGGAGGCGAGCATGGACAGTTGTCAACACTGAGGTTTCCCCACAACATCAGAGAACCTTGAAGTCTGTCAGTTCCCTGGACAGAGTTTGGCAGGTACTGCTCACCACGATCTCTGCACGCGAACACAGCTATCACCTTGCGTCACAGGATATTGGAATCGTCTGTGAATAGCACGTTTCGCCAGTGACTAAGTTGCCAGTTGACATGGGAACGGCATGACTGAAGGCGACCAGCAAGATGTTGCCGTGTCGAACGGGACGTCTCGGTCGTGAAGTCCTTGTCGCAACCCGCTCATTACAGTCTGGTCAGGCACAGCGGATCCAGTGGCCCTTCTGAAGTCATCTCGCATTGCTCTGGCTGTAAACGTACTGACCGCAGCGCAGATATGGGCAGATGCCTGTCTTCATGTGGGGTTGTCGGCGATCTTGTCCGCCTCCCCTTGTTTACTGATAGTCTCCCTGTAGCGTGTCCGAAACTTATGGGTGACACAAGGAGACGCAATGGGATATCCAGCTACATGACAGAAAATCCATTCTTTTTGGATCAAACAGACCGTCCTTACAACCTGCACTGAGTTAAGATGTCGCATTGCACGTGCTTGGTCGAGTACGACGTCCGTAAATGAAAACTGCCATCCGAGTGGCTGCCTAGAAAACACTGGGACACCAGTATGCACTTCCTGCTGAGAGGACACCTGACACTGTAGCGCATAACACAGCCAATAGACGACGAATCATTTTAATTGTTACCTACACTGAAAGTGAAGATCGCAAGCCATGCAAAAAGACCACAGGTACTACCTGTATCAAAATATAATTAAGATATTGGACGTTGATATAGTGCTCCCACAATTCTTTTGAACAGGATATCGACATTCGGATAATTTTAACAGGAAAGAAGAAATCATGAATCCATAGATGAGTTTTATCTTTGACAGGCGACAGTAACAAACAAGAGGATTGCCATGCGCCCCGGCAGACATTCATCAGATGATCTGATAAAAAGATCTAAACCGGTCACAATTAAAAAGGTTAAGCGATCAAGACTGCTTCCAGTCCATTTATAATAATTACAGATCGCTGTTTTCCTATATAAGAGCTATGTTCTTTAAAATGTTAAGTTTTATCTCTGACAAGAATCATGTCTGCTGATCACGCCCCCTGTTCATGGCATTTATATCGTTCTCCAGCGTTCAACCTGTTAGTAGGCAAGACCAATGGAACCAGGAGCACCTCTAATGTTCAACGCCGCTTTGGATGACGCATTAGGAATAAGAAAGTTTCTTGGACAACGACCATACAATCCAGAAGATTCACCGGCATCTAAGACAACCGGTGGTCAAACCATTCACTGTATGTAAAATGTTGCTGCGCCTGAGGGTTTTCACTTACTTAAAGTATGTATAAAATATTAATGAAGAGCTACAACGTATTTACCTATTAACCGCTGTTTTCATTTGCGACTTACACCCTGTATATTACTAAAGGCCAAGTACTAAATTTTAAGGTAATTTTCAAGAATGATTCCCTATCGAACGCGCGGTCCCCTAACGATATATATCGAACGTGCAACTTGATGTCGACCACAGAATCTTGGTGGTGCGAATTATGGTAAATGTGTAGTGCGTTGCCAGGGGAATATATTTTATCGTTTTCGGTGTCAATAGCGATAAGTAAAAGCGTTGCAGTTTCGAGTGCCGATAATCACACATGACAAAATCTGGTTCATCGGTTATGTAGTGTGGAAAGTTATACCTGTTCCAACATGTATATCTGATACTCTCCAATTACCCCTGACTGACACAGAATGACTGTACCCGGGCTATGGGAAGAAAACTTCTGCTGGCGGCTTATACAACACAAGCAATAGTGCATGAAGAAGATGTGGCTGACGAGTAAAGTAAGTGAAGTTACTACTTGCATTTGTACTTAACTATAACTTGGTAAACGTTCGTCTTTTGCCGTTGCTCTGATCTAGGGAGTATCCACATCTCGCGCCACCAGAGTCTTGTGGTCGACATAGAGTCGCACGGTCGATATTCGTCGTCAGGAGCCCGCACGTTCGATAGGCAATCGTTCTGGGAAACTGCCCATTTGAGCCTCAATGCCGTAAAAGAATTTATCGTTTGTTGTACGTAACAGCATTTGCAACAGTGTGCCGTGCGAGTGGATGAACTTGTAAACTGGTAAACTGTGAAAACAACAAAAGGGTTGAAATATTATGCCACTTGCTCAATGACACATTAACCTCTGTGAATTGATGACAAATGATTGTGTCCTCAGCTGCCAAGGGTGGTGCCAAGTACATTTCGACGCACTCAGAATATGACACATTGTGTGTCATGTGAAAAGAAGAAAGAAAGAAAGATCAGTATATGTCGCAATCTTGTTGATTTATATCAGTAATAAATGTTGTAGTGTTCTTCAGTCCGAAGACTAATTTCATACAGCTATACACTCTGAACAAGAGTCTTCATCTATACATAACTACTGCAATCTACATCCATTGGAACCTGCGTATTATATTCAAGCTTTGGTCTCCCTTTACAGTGCTTGCCCCCTACAATTCCTTCCGTTACCAAACCGATTCCTCAAAGTAGGTCCTACCAACCGATACTTTCTTGTAGTCATGTTAGGCCACATTTTCTTTCCTCTCCCGAATTCGATTCATTAGCTGTTCAATACAACCATCTAATTTTCAACACTCTTCTGCAGAGCCACATTTCAAAAACATTTATTCTCTTCTTGACTGAACTGCTTATCGTTCACGTCTCAATTCCGCACAAGGGTACACTCCGCACAAATATCTTCAGAAAAGACCTCCTAACACTTAAATTTGTGTTCAGCGTTAGCAAATTTCTTTTTTTCAGAAAAACTTTTCTTGCTGTTGTCAGACTCTACTTCATATCTTCTCCGCTTCAGCCATCGTCAGCTGCTCAAATAGCAAAACTTTTTTACTGGTTTTAGTGTCTTATTTTCTCATGTAATTCTGTCGGCATCACGTGATTTCATTCGACTGTATTCCATTACCCTTCTTTCATTTTTGTTGATTTTCATATTATAGACACTTTTCAAAGCATTCTCCACTTCGTTAAAAAGCTCTTCCAAATTCTTTGCCGTCACTGAGATAACTACAGTGTCATTCGCACACCTCAAAGTTTTAATTTCTTCTCCCTGAAGTTTAATTCCCATTCCATATTTCTTCTTGTTTCTTTTACTGCTTGCTCAGTGTACAGAATAAACAACGTCGACGGAGGGCTACAACCCTGTCTTGTTTTTGTATTGGGCTATCACTTATTGCGTAAACTTTCCTAAGGCTAAATATAGCAGCATTCAGTATTCAACAAGGTACAGAATATGGCCTATGCATGACAGTTTACCATATACCTGAACGTCTGGGAATTTGATTTGTTCAGACTCACTAATCATATAATCAATCTGTCTAATAAGTATGTGAGTTTTAGTTGAATTGTGTGCTAGGAATTGTTCAGACTCACTAATCATATACTCTGTGTTCTAAGTATGTGAGTTTTAGTTGAATTGTGGTCTAGGAATTACGAACACTGAGTCTTACTGTGATTTAGCATCAATTTATTTTCTAAAAGGCATGAAATTATATCTTGAAAGGTACCTCTTGATACGTTGCCCATGTTGTACTCAATATCTTCACTACTTTCTCAGGTTTTGCTTCGCTTTCATGATTTTCAACTCTTACAACTGTAGTCTGTTTTCCCTACAAGCTGTAAACAACCTTTCACTCCCTGTATTTTGTACCAGCTACCTTCAGAATTTCAAAGAGAGTATTTGAACTAATGTGTTCTAAAGTCTCCTCTAAGTCTACAAATACTATAAACGTAACTTTGCCTTACAAGAAGTCAAAGAGTGAATATGGCCTCCGTGTTCCTACATTTCTTCGGAACCTAAACTCATCTTCCCCGAGATCAACTTGCACCAGTTTTTCCATTCTTCTGTAAGTAGTTCGTGTCAGTATCTTGCTACCATGGCTTATCAAACAGGAATTTCGGTAATATTCACACCTGTAGTAGCCGCTGTCTTTGCTATAGGAATTATTACATTTTTGTTGACCTATCTGATATATCTTCCATAAAAAGTGAAATACTTTTGTCATGGCTGGTTTTCCCTACGATCTCAATAATTATGAGAAAATGTCGTCCATCCCAGGAGACTTGTTGCGACTTTCAGAGCACTGTCAGATTCTACTCGGAGTATCATATTACCCATCTCTCCTCCGTTTACTTCATCCTCTCTTTGTACGCTAACGGAAAAAAAATTCCAACACCAAAAAGCAATCAACGTAGAGTAATGAAATTTCGGGAACATGTTTAAGTAATAAAAATTGCAAGATTACAGGTTAATGTGCGCTCGATATTAGACATTGCAAGAGTGAAATGCTGGTACATTAATAACCGGTGTATTTGCCAGAATGTTGAATGTAAGCATGCAAACGTGCGTCCGCAGCTCGTGGTCGTGCGGTAGCGTTCTCGCTTCCCACGCCCGGGTTCGATTCCCGGCGGGGTCAGGGATTTTCTCTGCCTCGTGATGACTGGGTGTTGTGTGATGTTCTTAGGTTAGTTAGGTTTAAGTAGTTCTAAGTTCTAGGGGACTGATGACCATAGATGTTAAGTCCCATAGTGCTCAGAGCCATTTGAACCATTTTGCAAACGAGCATGCATAGTGTTGCACAGCTGCCGGAAGTTAGTTTGTGGGATGGAGTTTCATGCTTGTAGTACTTTGTCGGTCAATACAGGGACGGTTAATGCTGGTTGTGGATGACGCGAGAGTTGTTGTCCGATGATGTCCCAAATGAGCTCGATTGGAGACAAATCTGGTGATCGAACAGGCCAAGGTAACATGTCGACACTAAAGAGCATGTTGGGTTGCAACAGCGGTGTGTGGGTGAGCGTTATCCTGTTGGAAAACACCTGCTGGAATACTGTTCATCAACGGCGGCGCAAGAGGCCGAATCACTAGATTGGCGTAGAAATTCGCAGTCACGGTGCGTGGGAAAACTACGAGATTGCTTCTGCTGTCATACGAAATTGCTCCCCAAACCATAACTCCAGGTGTAGGTCCAGTGTGTCTAGCATACAGACAGGTTGGTTGCAGGCCCTCATGTGGCCTCCTTCTAACCAACCGAGGCAAAGCAGCTTTCATCAGAAAACACAACAGTCCGAGACCCTGCCCAAGCTCTCGCTTGATACCACTAAGTGGTTTGGGGTAATTGGAACGCACGCTACAAGGTGTCTGGTTCGACGCTGTTCGTCCTTGAAGTAACCGATTTATAACAGTTCATTGTGTCATTGTGGTGCCAACTGCTGCTCACATTGCTGCTGCAGATTCAGTACGATGCCCCAGAGCCATACGTCGAACACGACCGTGTTCTCTCCCGGTAATGCCATGTGGCCACCCGGAGCCTGGTCATCTTGAGACCGTACATTCTCTGACCACTACTGCCAGGAATCATGTACAGTGGCTACATCCGTGCCAAGTCTTTCTGCAGTACTGCAGAAGGAACACCCAGCTTCTCGTAGAGAAGACCTCTTTCAAACTCAGTGACGTGTTAATAATGGCGTCTTTGTCGCCTTAAAGGCATCCCTGACTAACGTCAACTGACCACGTCCAATCTCAAAGGTAACTAACGCTCTCGACTGTTACAGCGTGATTTGGATCCCCATACTGGCGCTACTGTCTCCCACTCTTATGCGACTGGTGTGAAATCTTTCAGATGCAGAAACACGCCTACCAATGTTCGTTTACGTTGCAAAACTCCTTCTTGGTGTTGCGGTTTTTCTTTCTGTCAGTGTATAATATTGTCTGCAAGCCCCTCTGTATATTCTTTCCACCTTGCAGCCTTCCCTTCTTTCCTTAATACTTGCTTGCGGTCTCAGCTCTTAATGTTCTTGCTGGTGCTCCTCTTTTCTTCAAAGGTCTCTTATTTTCCTACTAATTTCCATAAATAACTATTACTTTTTATGTTTTATTGTCTAAGATTCGCCCTTTTTCCTTTTCTTCTCCCGCATTAGCCCATTTTCCCAGCTACAGTTTCCATCTTACTTTTGGTCTGCAAATACCTCGATATTTTTAATTATTGGCCAGTCTTTTTGGGTCCGTTCGACTTTTACCTTCATTCTTACGCTAGTTTCTTCTAACGTTTCTTGTACACTATCTATATGACGTTTTTTCTTAATGTCCTCATTTCAGATTCTATCTGTCTACGACCAACTGTTACTACAAGAAGGTCTACCAAGATACACACAACTAGATTAGATTAAATTCAGTTTTCGGTCCATAGACCAAAAAATGAGATAATTCTCGTGTGTGTGAAACAAGTCAGAAAGTGTAACAACAAAAAATAAAACATTTGAATATAATACTCACTTCCCTGATCATTTGTCAGGAGATTGTCAAAATATGTGAGTACATTACAGTACTCTGGTACTGTTAATATTTGCAGAATTAATACACTGTCAGAATGAATCATAGCTATGCACTTTTAATAAATTTATCATACACAAATACCTAATCTTGACTGTTGTGACCAAGTGCTGTCAAAATCGAAGTCTAACATACATTTTTACTTAAGCTGGTCTAACAGTTCCTGTTAAGATATTCATCTATAGCGCAGAAGGATTTGCCTTTCAAAACGTCTTTCAAACTCTATTTAAACTTTAATTTATCTGAAACTAACTTTTTAACGGTTACTGGCGATTTATTGAAAATGTGTGTTTCTGAATATCGGATCGCTTTTTGGATCAAGTTAAGTGACTTCAGGACTTTGTGTAGACTGTTCTTATTCCTAATATTGATACTACGTATTGAGCTATTGGTTCGAAATAGAGACATATTATTTGCAACAATTTTCATTAAGGAATAAGGATACTGAGGAGCAGTGGTTAGAATACCCTGTTCTTTGAACGGCTTTCTATATGATTCTCTTGAATGTACACCACAAATGAGTCTTATTATACGCTTTTGCAATCTAAAAGCTTTTGCTCTTTTTCAGAAATTACCGCAGAATATGATGCCATATGACATAATAGAATGGAAGTAAGAAAACTAAGCAAGAATTTCTTTATGTTTATGTCTCCTACAGCTGACATCATTCGCACTGCAAATACAGATTTGTTTAGGTGCTTCAGCAGTTCTGTGATACGCCCTTCCAAACTGAATTTATTATCGAGCTGTAATTCCAGAAATTTAACACTGTCAAGCTCTTCGACCCCCATGTCTTCATATGTTGCACACATGCCGGAAGGAAATCTGTTGCAGGTTGTGAGCTGCATGTAGTAGGTCTTTTCAAAGTTTAATGACAGTGAACTATCTTTAAATAATTTGTTAATGTTAGTGAAAATTTGATTATCAGCCATTTCTAAATCTGTACTTCATTTGCTATTTATAGCAATGTTTGTATCATATGCAAACAAAACAAACGTAGCATCTGTCAATGTAACAGACGAGTGGTCACTAACTAGAAACAGAAAAGGCTCTCATGTCTTAAATTTTTCGTAATAATAATTTGCTGCACGTGGCTAGGTAAGTGACTGTCAGACTACAAATTCCCCTGGCAGCATTTATGTACACGATATGTCTCAAGTTGCACACGGTACTTAGCCCACATTAAAATGGATCTTTTATAACCGGTTGGAGGTCAGTTGGAAGGTGGAAGATCATACAGTCTGCAATGGGACCATGCCTTGTAAAATCAACTTTCTGTTGGAGGACAGCTTTATGCTTTGTTCTGCTTCCTACCTCACAGATGTGCAATTTTAATGTCCCAAAACCTTCCTGAGATAGCCTGCTATATGACTTGTACGTGCTCTTACACTAAACAATACAGAGCGGTACCCAGAAAGTACTTATTCGAAATTCGTGACAACTGTCAACAACAAGTCTGTTTCTTTTAGCGGACTGTGGTTACGAAAACATGCTAACATAATCACGGTTGAACGAACAGCAGTTTTTGCGCATGTGAGAAACGTGGCAGTAGAAATACAACCATTGTTAGAAGCTGATCCGTACGTAGACCGATCCACAGGTAAGTTTTTGAGTAGGGGACTCGGGAAAACGGCTTGTTATTTGGACTCCCATTTCTCTGGAATTATTTGTTCAGGAAAGATGCCTCCACGATATGCTGAAAGCGCGAATTTTTTCTTGGCCTTACCTTAGTCGTCTTCTCGACAGGTTCTCGACTGGCCTATTAGCGAGTAGTAGAAGTGCCGAACCGAAGTAACGTTCTATGGCTCGCCAAATCTTTTGCTGATCAACTAATGCCAGTCTTTTCTTTTGGAACAGATTTGTGAAATACTATATAACAGCTGCTACCTCGTCACACAACAGTTCGCTTCAGCATAAGTAACAGCATCTCTCCAATACATTAGTGAAACAGATTATATGCAGTTTTGCCATATATAGACATGTTTGGAGACCGTGGCTGTTATATCAAATAAATTGTTGATTGTGTACAGCAACCAGCCACCAGGTTACCTTATTTTAAAAAAATGGCACCAGATGGACATTTCATGTAAGTTGCATTGGAACGCAAATATGTAGCGCAACCGTTTTGGTTACACATATGTAATATTAAATTATTTTTTATCCTAGGGCAACTCATACTAACCCAATGTAAAATCTGTACTAATGAAAGCATGAAAGAAAAATCGTATGATGATGAATTGTAAAAAATTCGAAACCGGTAACGGTTCTTTTTAAATAAAGTAACCGAAGACCAGTTAGTGGCCGGTTGCTGTATACCATCAACATTTTACAGATGATACGTATGCGCTTGTGCGGTTTCAAGTTAGAGGCATCCAGAAGCATCTTTTGTCCTGATGGCGTCACACATTTCCTCGGTGGAATGGGCTTCAGGTGACCTAGTGTGCAGTTCTGTTTGCAAAGCTTTCTTCAAACAGTTTAGACTCATTTCGTGAGCGATGAGACATTGCATCCTCTTGGTAAACGCACAAGTTGCCTGCAATCTGCTTTAGCCTAACAAATGAATGTACGTGGTCTAACAGTAGTGGCAGCCACAGTGGTAGCGGTTTCATTCATCCGCGAACACTATTAGAAGAATAATGTACACGTCTTGGTATTACAGTCTGAAGAAAATACGAATATCCATATACACAAGTGTTTACACACTTACGGAACTTGTTTGACGAGGGTGGTACAGGGGTCGGCTGTGGCCTTATAGTAGAATCTCCTTCCTCCCCAGTACAAATTTTAAACACCGCAACCTGAAACTGTTTATCCCTAAGGCATGTCTTAAGAGACAGAATGAAAAATGAGAAACCAAAATTTATATTATTTGTAGATTTGCAGTAATGTTTGAATATGTTGACTGGTATAGACTTTTTAGCGGAGGCGAAAGATTGTCTACAGCTTGTAGAAACAGAGTTGTAGCTAATCCCCAGTGACATAATCTGTACATTGAGCAGTAAGTACAGGAAAAGAAAGAGAAACTTGGGAAAGAAAGTTCAGAGAGAAAAAATAAAAACTTTCTGGTAGCTGACGACTTCGTAATTCTGTCAGAGCGAGCGAAGGACTTGGAATTGAATATACACTATCTGATCAAAATTATTCGGACATCCCTGCGCCCCTAATACGGAACTAACCGCTAGGTGGCGTGAGAGACGGACCCACCAGTAAGAAAGGAGCCGGATAGCATTGTGTAGTCGGAAGACAAGCAGTCACATCACACTGGGTCGGTGAGGTGAGCCCACTGATTTCGAACGTGGGCCGGTCTTTCGGTGTCACCTGAGACATATCAACCACTCTAAAGCTGGCCACGTCCGCTGTCGGTGAAGTGACTGCTAAGGGGGAAACACGAAGAAGCAACTACAGCTAAATCGAGACCAGCCAGAGTTGACCTACGACGGACAGGGACCTGCGGTCTGCTTTCGGACACGCAGGTGGCCAAAGAGAACAGTCAGTTAAGTGATTAGATCAATGACAGAACACTTAATTTCAAACAAAAAATACACTAATCTTCTTTGCTTTCAACGGCTGTGGCTAATGAGCACATTTGGAACTGTGTTGCGATTCAGTGTTTCCAGGTCTGAAAACAAGAAGCACCCGAAGACACTGATCTGCGTGAAATTACGAGTCTGTAGAAAACGATCTCTGAATGTATACTTCAGTTACTACGTACACGTGTCCGTTGACACCACTTAACAATCCGGAAAGTAAAGACTGATATGCAAGGGTAGGCTTTTGCGGCCATTGTGTCAGTTAGTAAAATTGTCACTGAGTAAAATTGTCCGACGTTTCGGCTACTGTTGCAAAAGGCCTTCCTCATCGTGTTTTTGCTGAATTAGCAAAAACACTCCGAGGACTGTCATTTGCAATAGTGGCCGAAACGTCGGACAATTTTGCTCACAAGGAAACTCACCATCGCGCTCCCCTCAGATGTAGTAGTAAGGTGGCCCAGTGAACTGCCCGTCAGAAGCTGAGCACAGATCAAGCGTGAAAGCAGGAGGAAGGTGTACTGCACCGTCAAAAAAGAACCGAAATAGAAACAGTGAACAGTTCAAGCTCAGGATGTGCAGCATCGAATGTAGCCGGCACGATAGCTCATAGTGTTCGGTCAGGGGCTTAGCTGCCCTCTGTAAAAAAATAAAAGAAACATAGATAAAAATAAAAAACTGAGTGAATGGATTGACAATGAACTTCAACCAGTATCAGGGGACGTCCGCACCGAACAAGTGCAACGAACAATAATGGCCAAAATGACATTTAAAAAAAATGATTCTGTACCAACGGCGTCGTGGCTATGTCTCCACAGTGTTGGATTGCGAAGGGGGAGATCCATGTTCGAATGTCGCTCGTGCCCAAAATTTTTTTCACAAGATTATGAATTTTCCGTCCGGTCGTTGACGTGTCTTTTTTCCTTCTGTAGTCTTGCCAATCGTCGCACTATACACTGGTTATAGAATATGTCATGTGATAAGGAAATATTACCGTCACAAGTGAATGTATTGAATAGTGATAGCCAGCTAGATGCCGCATCGACTTTTCAAATGTCTCTAAGCACTATGGGACTTAACATCTGAGGTCATCAGTCACCTAGACTTAGAACTACTTAAACCTAACTAACCTAAGGACATCCATTCTCGAGGCAGGCCCGCATCTCGTGGTCGTGCGGTAGCGTTCTCGCTTCCCACGCCCGGGTTCCCGGGTTCGATTCCCGGCGGGGTCAGGGATTTTCTCTGCCTCGTGATGGCTGGGTGTTGTGTGCTGTCCTTAGGTTAGTTAGGTTTAAGTAGTTCTAAGTTCTAGGGGACTGATGACCATAGCTGTTAAGTCCCATAGTGCTCAGAGCCATTTGAACCATTTTTTTTCTCGAGGCAGGATTCGAAACTGCGACCGTAGCGGTCGCGCGGTTCCGGACTGAAGCGCCTAGCAAAAACAGACATAATGTCTGCCGGGATACCGCAATCACTTTTTTATGCAATGTTATTTATAATCCGTCTTGATTGCAAAATATTTATTCACATGACAGGTTTCGGTTCCTCTAGAACCATCTTCAGATCTACAATTTCTGTTACAAGAGTAACCCGTCCACACTCAGCAACTTTCACATGCTGCGTCACATTAAATTGCAGATCTGAAGATGGTTCTAGAGGAACCGAAACCGGTGATGTGAATAAATATTTTGCAGTCAAGACGGATTGTAAGTAACATTGCATGAAGCGCCTAGAATTGCTAGGCCACAGCGGCCGGCCAACTTTTCATATAAATGAAAACAACAAATAAGAGGGTGTGAACTATGTCGCAACAAAGGAACTAAAAAGTCAGAACTCCCAAATAGAACGCAAGAGTGCTAACATGTGGCACTTTGAAACCTCCCCTTAGAATAATTAATGAATGTCTGTGCTGATAAACCCCTTACGTTATTTGATTTTCAAACAGCTGTGCGAAACTGAACGTACTCAGACATTACTCTCTTTACTTATTCTGATTATCAATAAACTGACACACAATATTTTTAGCGCAACGCAATCTGACTTTCAATGATCCCTACAAAAGAATGGCCCTGAGTAACAATACCTATACATTTCATGACTCACTTACCTCACAAAAATCTTCGTTACTCGAACTACTGCAACACAGCGAGCGCCAATACTGCCAGCCAGATAAAAGATTCTAACTACTGAAGGCACTAACTACTGATAGGCATAGTTAGCAAATGAAAGATTTTGATAGAGATCAAACAACGAATTTACCTTAACAGCGTTTAAAAGTCATAATATATATAACAGTTCATGACATCCAGTCTTACAAATTTACTCTCTCACACGTCCAGATCATCCGCCCTCAAAACTCCGCCATCTCACTACCCACATCCACCACTGCTGGCGGCTCACCTCCAACTGCGCAACGCTACGTGTTGTTCACATCCAACTGCCCAACACTACAATAGCGACTATTCCAACAATGCCAACCAGCCACAGACTGCACACAGGACAGTCAGTGATTTTCATACAGAGCGCTACGTGGTGTTACCAACATAAAAACCTAAACAAAACTTGTGTAGAATAAATAGGAGGTACGTACGTCTGGAAGTCCCTCTTCTACACCTCGCTGTTGCAAACGGAAGTTACACAACGACACAGACACAAATCTGAATAAAGCGAACAGACACGTCAGTAACTGGACGGACAGTTTATACTTTTGCGGAAAAAAATTTAATGCACGAGCGGGATTTGAAGCGGCATCTCCCCTTTCGCAGTGCAACACTGTAACCACATAACCACGACACTGTGGCTACGAACGTTCCCTCGATGCTGCACATCGTCAGCTCGTCTGGTTCTGTTTCTATTTTGCATCTCTTTTCACTGTTCAGTTCATAATCTTGCTGTTTTTATGCAGTAGATACTGTATTCGGTTTCTGAAGGCCGATCCACTGCACCATCTTACCACTAAATCTGAGGGGGTGCGATGGCGTGTTTCCCTCGTCAGGGCCGGTCGCTGTGGCCGAGCGGTTCTAGGCGCTTCAGTCTGGAACCGCGCGACCGCTACGGTCGCAGGTTCGAATACTACCTCGGGCATGGATGTGTGTGATGTCCGTAGGTTAGTTAGGTTTAAGTAGTTCTAAGTTCTAGGGGACTGATGACCTCAGATGTTAAGTCCCATAGAGCTCAGAGCCATTTGAAACCTCGTCAGTGACAGCGCGGTCGCACACCCAAAAGAATTTTATTGACTAAACGGCTGATAGTCACGGGACGGCGCGATGATGCGACGACAGGTCAGTGGAAGCGGAAGTAGGTATTCTCTCGTGACGGTTGTCCGAACAGAACTCGCCGCCGGTATCTGAACAACGACAGGAGGCGAGGCAACTGCGGGAGGTGTGGCTTACTGCTTGTCCCTGATTGGTGCCCCGTGTTGCTACTTGGGTGTTCAGAGTTTCTATGGTGGTCGACTGGTGATGCCACGGTCCATTGTCGACGACACCGCACAAGGACCGTCAAGTATTACGAAGGTTGACTGTAAAAAATGGAATGAAATCAGAAGAAGGATTCACTTGTGAGTTCCAAAGTTCTATCACCACTCCAGCTAGCACAGTGGCTGAAGACAGTGTTAAGCAACGTTTGAGGTGGTGTAAACAGCGACGCCACTGGACAGAGGATGATTGGAAACCAATGATTTGGAGTGATGGAGTGATGAATTATGCTACTCCCTGTAGCATCTCTGTATGAGGGTTTGGATTTGCCAAATGCCTGGATAACGCTACCGGCCATCATGTGTAGAGTGCCAACAGTGAAATACGGAGGAGGTGGTGTTGCGATGTGGGGGTGTTTTTCGTGGTTAGGGTGTGTTTCTCTTAATGCTCTTATGAAAACACTAAATTGCGGAAGGATGTGAACTCGTTTTGCTGCATTGCACACTGTGTATAAGAAAGGAGCGCTTGGGAGACGATACTTGTTTGTATTATCATGACTGTGAACCCTGTCATAAAGCAGTACCTGTGAGGGAATCGTTTTTGGTCAACAACATTCCTGAAATGGACCGCTGTGCCCCGTGTCTGGACCTGAACCCAGTGTAACGCCTTTGAGGTGAATGAGAATGTCGACTACACTCAAGACCCCAGCGTGCAACATCACTGCCTCCAATGGTTTCGGCTCTTGAGGAAGAACGGGATGCCATTCCTCCATAGACGTTCAGACACCTGAAGTGTGCGCTGATATGAAACTTTCCCGCAAAAGGCAAAGGTCCCGAGTTCGAGTCTCGGTCCAGCAGACAGTTTTAATCCGATACGAAAGTCTCATTCAGACACCTGACTGAAAGTGTCCCCAGCATGTCTCAGGGCGTCATAAAGGCGAAGGTTGGACAAAATGGTTCAAATGGCTCTGAGCACTATGGGACTTAACTTCTTAGGTCATTAGTCCCCTAGAACTTAGAACTACTTAAAGCTAACTAACCTAAGGACATCACACACGTCCATGCCCGAGGCAGGATTCGAACCTGCGACCGTAGCGGTCGCGCGGTTCCAGACTGTAGCGCCTAGAACCGCTCGGCCACTACGGCCGGCAAAGGTTGGACACACCCCATATTAATGTCCATTAGTAGGTGTCCGGATCTTTTTGATCACATAGTGCATATTGTCTAGAGAGGCGAATATCATCAAAATCAAAACAAAGTTAATGGCGTGTAGTCAAACTACGTCAGCAGATACATTAAGAAATGAGACACTGAAAGTGATAGACAAGTCGTGCTATTTGCGGAACAAAGTAGCTGATGATGGCAGACGTACAAAGGACATAAAAAGCAGACATGCAGTGGCAAGAAAAGCTTTCCTGAAGAAAGAGAAATATGTTAAAACTGAATATAAAATTTTGGGTTCGATAAACAGTAGAGATAACAAGAGAGCATAAGCCTTCGAAATGAAGTGCTATAGAAGAATATTGGAGTCTAGTTGGGTTGGCTGGATTACTAATTACGAGGTACTGAAATGAATCGATGAGAAAAGAAATTTATGGTACAACTTAAAGAATGGATCGGTTGACAGCACACTTCCTGTGCCCGCCTCCGGTAGCTGAGTGGTCAACGCGACAGATTGTCAATCCTAAGGGTCCGGGTTCGATTCACGGGTCGGAGATTTTCTCCGCTCAGGGACTGGGTGTTGTGTTGTCCTAATCATCATCATTTCGTCTCCATCGACGCGCAAGTCGCGGAAGTGGCGTCAAATCGAGAGACCTGCACCCGCAAACGGCCTGCCCGACGGGAGGCCCTGGTCACACGACATTCACATCTACACTTCCTCTAGTATCAAGGATTCGTCAGTTTCGTAATGGGAAAAGTATGGGGCGTAAAAAATTGTTGAGTGTGGCTTACATAGAGAGATCAAGAGACTTGCGTGGGAGCGAATAGTGTGAAGAGCAGCATGATACCAGTCTTAGCACTGACGATCATAACAATAGAAGTCCGAAATGCGGAGCACTCACACTTCAGCCACGTTGTTGTAAACACAATGTGATCATCAAATGCATAATAATATTGTTACGTGACCATATTTGGCAAAATTGTCACTTACCATGATTAAATTCCAATAAATTAACAAGTCCAGCCAATGTAAAATATTATCAAACTAGAGAATACAGGTATGATTGAGGTTAACGTCAGTGACTGCCACATCCAATTACCAGATTTCTATACTAAATTCTTATGGAAGTCTGTATGAATGTACACTAGTGGCCATTAAAATTGCTACACCAAGAAGAAATGCAGATGATAAACGGTTTTCATTCGACAAATATATTATACTAGAACTGACATGTGATTACATTTTCACGCAATTTGGATGCATAGGTCCTGAGAAATCAGTACCCAGAACAACCATCTCTGGCCGTAATAACGACCTTGATACGCCTGGGCATTGAGTCAAACAGAGCTTGGATGGCGCGTACAGGTACAGCTGCCCATGCAGCTTCAACACGATACCACAGTTCATCAAGAGTAGTGACTGGCGTACTGTGACGAGCCAGTTGCTAGGCCACCATTGACCAGACGTTTTCAATTGGTGAGAGATCTGGAGAATGTGCTGGCCAGGGCAGCAGTCGAACATTTTCTGTATCCAGAAAGGCCCGTACAGGACCTGCAACATGCGGTCGTGCTTATCCTGCTGAAATGTAGGGTTTCGCAGGAATCGAATGAAGGGTAGACCCACGGGTCGTAACACATCTGAAATGTAACGTCCACTGTTCAAAGTGCCGTCAATGCGAACGAGAGGTGACCGACACGTGTAACCAATGGCACCCCATACCGTCACGCCGGGTGATACGCCAGTATGGCGATGACGAATACAAGCTCCCAATGTGCGTTCACCGCGATGTCGCCAAACACGGATGCGACAATCGTGATGCTGTAAACAGAACCTGGATTCATCCGAAAAAATGACGTTTTGCCATTCGTGCACCCAGGTTCGTCGTTGAGTACACCATCGCAGGCGCTTCTGTCTGTGAAGCAGCGTCAAGGCTAACTGCAGCCATGGTCTCCGAGCTGATACTCCATGCTGCTGCAAACGTCGTCAAACTGTTCGTGCAGATGGTTGTTGTCTTGCAAACGTCCCCATCTGTTGTCTCAGGGATCGAGACGTGGCTGCACGATCCGTTACAGCCATGTGGATAAGATGCCTGTCATCTCGACTGCTACTGAATCGAGGCCGTTTGGATGCAGCACGATGTTCCGTATTACCCTCCTGAACCCACCGGTTCCATATTGTGCTAACAGTCATTGGAACTCGACCAACGCGAGCAGCAATGTCGCGATACGATAAACCGCAACCGCGATAGGCTACAATCCGACCTTTATAAGAGTCGGAAACGTGATGGTACGCAATTCTCCTCCTTACACGAGGCATCACAACAACGTTTCACCAGGCAACGCCGGTCAAGTGCTGTTTGTGTATGAGAAATCGGTTGGAAACTTTCCTCATGTCAGCACGTTGTAGGTGTCACCACTGGCGCCAACCTTGTGTGAATGCTCTGAAAAGCTAATCATTTGCATATCACCGCATTTTCTTCCTGCCGGTTAAATTTCGCGCCTGTAGCTCGTTATCTTCGTGGTGTAGCGATGTTAATGGCCAGTAGTGTAATTGGAAGTATTATTGAACACATGTTGGTTGGATATCAAGGGTGTGGAGGACATAAACAGCGTCTGGCCATTAGGTGAGCCACAGGTCTTGTCAGTGGACAAGAGCTGCCAGAGGAATAAGAAGCATGTAGCGAGTCAGAACGGTATGTTGAGTGAGGGCTAAACTCTGCCAAAGAGGCATCGTCTATGTTTTGTTCTGAACGCTGGAAGCACTGTATCGTCGTTTTAAAATGAAGGTTAGCTGGTGCCAGAGTGACACGACACGAGCAGATAATGAAAGAACGCAATTTTGAAGCGCCCTGCCCTCAGCAGGAAGTCAGCGTCTTTGGAAGTGCTCGACCGGAAGCAGTACAAAGACAGAAGTCACCGAAGTGGAATGAGAAGAGATGCCATCCGGTGTTCTTGTGCTAAAGGAAGCGGGACCCACAGGCGTCAGGCTGACGCCAAGTAAATTGTCTCGTTGTTAACTCTATTAAAAATACACTACTGGCCATTAAATTTTGCTACACCACGAAGATGACGTGCTACAGACGCGAAATTCAACCGACAGGAAGAAGATGCTGTAATATGCAAATGATTAGCTTTTCAGAGCATTCACACAAGGTTGCCGCCGCTGGCGACACCTACAACGTGCTGACATGAGGAAAGTCTCCAACCGATTTCTCATACACAAACAGCAAGTGACCGGCGTTGCCTGTTGAAGCGTTGTTGAGATGATTCGTGTAAGGAGGAGAAATGCGTACCATCACGTTTCCGATTTTGATAAAGGTCAGATTGTAGCCTATCGCGAATGCGGTTTATCGTATCGCGACATTGCTGCTCGCGTTGGTCGAGATCCAATGACTGTTAGCAGAATATGGAATCGGTGGGTTCAGGAGGGTAATACGTAACGCCGGGCTGGATCCCAACGGCCTCGTATCACTAGCAGTCGAGATGACAGGCATCTTATCCGCATGGCTGTAACGGATCGTGTAGCCACGTCTCGATCCCTGAGTCAACAGATGGGGACGTTTGCAAGACAGCAACCATCTGCACGAACACTTCGACGACGCTTGCAGCAGCATGGACTATCAGCTCGGAGCCCGTGGCTGCGATTACCCTTGACGCTGCATCACAGACAGGAGCGCCTGCGATGCTGTACTCAACGACGAACCTGGGTGCACGAATGGCAAAACGTTATTTTTTCGGATGAATCCAGTTTCTGTTTACAGCATCATGATGGTCGCATCCGTGTTTGGCGACATCGCGGTGAATGCACATTGGAAGCGTGTATCCGTCATCGCCATACTGGCGTATCACACGGCGTGATGTTCTGGGCTGCCATTGGTTACTCGTCTCGGAGACCTCTTGTTCGCATTGAGGGCACTTTGAACAATGGGCGTTACATTTCAGATGTGTTACGGCCCGTGGCTCTACCCTTCTTTCGATCATTGCGAAACCCTACATTTCAGTAGGATAATGCAAGACCGCATGTTGCAGGTCCTGTACCGGCCTTTCGTTCGACTGCTTCCCTGGCCAGCACATTCTCCAGATATCTCACCAATTGAAAACTTCTGGTCAATGGTGGCCGAGCAACTGGCTCTTCACAATAAGCCAGTCACTACTCTTGATGAAGTGTGGTATAGTGTTGAAGCTGCATGGGCAGCTGTAGCTCTACACGCCGTCCAACCTCTGTTTGACTCAATGCCCAGGCGT
Source organism: Schistocerca cancellata (assembly GCF_023864275.1). NCBI lineage: Eukaryota > Metazoa > Arthropoda > Insecta > Orthoptera > Acrididae > Schistocerca > Schistocerca cancellata. The sequence continues at coordinate 32,486,042 of NC_064631.1, read as the reverse complement.
ATCAAGGCCGTTATTACGGCCAGAGGTGGTTGTTATGGGTACTGATTTCTCAGGATCTATGTACCCAAATTGCGTGAAAATGTAATCACATGTCAGTTCTAGTATAATATACACTCCTGGAAATTGGAATAAGAACACAGTGAATTCATTGTCCCAGGAAGGGGAAACTTTATTGACACATTCCTGGGGTCAGATACATCACATGATCACACTGACAGAACCACAGGCACATAGACACAGGCAACAGAGCATGCACAATGTCGGCACTAGTACAGTGTATATCCACCTTTCGCAGCAATGCAGGCTGCTATTCTCCCATGGAGACGATCGTAGAGATGCTGGATGTAGTCCTGTGGAACGGCTTGCCATGCCATTTCCACCTGGCGCCTCAGTTGGACCAGCGTTCAGTGCTGGACGTGCAGACCGCGTGAGACGACGCTTCATCCAGTCCCAAACATGCTCAATGGGGGACAGATCCGGAGATCTTGCTGGCCAGGGTAGTTGACTTACACCTTCTAGAGCACGTTGGGTGGCACGGGATACATGCGGACGTGCATTGTCCTGTTGGAACAGCAAGTTCCCTTGCCGGTCTAGGAATGGTAGAACGATGGGTTCGATGACGGTTTGGATGTACCGTGCACTATTCAGTGTCCCCTCGACGATCACCAGTGGTGTACGGCCAGTGTAGGAGATCGCTCCCCACACCATGATGCCGGGTGTTGGCCCTGTGTGCCTCGGTCGTATGCAGTCCTGATTGTGGCGCTCACCTGCAAAGCGCCAAACACGCATACGACCATCATTGGCACCAAGGCAGAAGCGACTCTCATCGCTGAAGACGACACTTCTCCATTCGTCCCTCCATTCACGCCTGTCGCGACACCACTGGAGGCGGGCTGCACGATGTTGGGGCGTGAGCGGAAGACGGCCTAACGGTGTTCGGGACCGTAGCCCAGCTTCATGGAGACGGTTGCGAATGGTCCTCGCCGATACCCCAGGAGCAACAGTGTCCCTAATTTGCTGGGAAGTGGCGGTGCGGTCCCCTACGGCACTGCGTAGGATCCTACGGTCTTGGCGTGCATGCGTGCGTCGCTGCGGTCCGGCCCCAGGTCGACGGGCACGTGCACCTTCCGCCGACCACTGGCGACAACATCGATGTACTGTGAAGACCTCACGCCCCACGTGTTGAGCAATTCGGCGGTACGTCCATCCGGCCTCCCGCCTGCCCACTATACGCCCTCGCTCAAAGTCCGTCAACTGCACATACGGTTCACGTCCACGCTGTCGCGGCATGCTACCAGTGTTAAAGACGCGATGGAGCTCCGTATGCCACGGCAAACTGGCTGACACTGACGGCGGCGGTGCACAAATGCTGCGCAGCTAGCGCCATTCGACGGCCAACACCGCGGTTCCTGGTGTGTCCGCTGTGCCGTGCGTGTGATCATTGCTTGTACAGCCCTCTCGCAGTGTCCGGAGCAAGTATGGTGGGTCTGACACACCGGTGTCAATGTGTTCTTTTTTCCATTTCCAGGAGTGTATTTGTGCAATGAATACCCGTTTATCATCTGCATTTCTTCTTGGTGTAGCAATTTTAATGACCAGTAGTGTAGTAAGACCTGCGAAAGAATCTAGAGTGGGAGAATTACGCACCTGTAATTACTGCAGGAGACGTGCTTGGCTATAAACATGTAACAGGATCGGTGGTAGCAGTGAGGAGCTGCATGCTCCAAACTCCAACAGTATAAATCGATATAGTTAGTCAATTGTGTTTATACTGAGTACGGAAGGTAGATGGTTCCATTATTAGAATGGACCAGATCGGTTTTCACTAAAACGAATCACTGTCATTTGGTTCCCAAAATCATACACAAGTAAGATTTCTGCTTCTTGCTGGAAGCGCTCTGGGCTCAAATGGCTCTGAGCACTGTCGCACTTAACTTCCGAGTTATTCAGTCCCCTAGAACTTAGAACTACTTAAAACTAACTAACCTAATGACATCACACACGTCCATGCCCTAGGCAGGATTCGAACCTGCGACCGTAGCGGTCGCGCAGTTCCAGACTTTAGCGCATGGAAGCGCTCTCTGGAAATAACTTCCGTCCACGAGTCGTCAGAGGTCGCTTTAGACAAGGGAGGGACTTCGACTCTGTACTCTGAGGCAGCCCAAATTACTTAGCACTCGCAGCCACCCCCACCACTCGCAGACACTAGTAACGCCAGTTGGGTTGGTAGCCTTTTGTCTTGATTAATTTTTCCTATTCCTTATGTGATTTCTTTGCCTTATTATTTAAAGTTTTTAACTATTACTGTAGTTGTTTTAGGTGCTTATTTGGGTTATCTTATTTCTAATTTTGATTTTTCTCAAAGTTTATTTTCTATAAGCATACTTTCTTTTGTCAGATTTGCTGGTTCTATATGGTTTATGCCTTTTCTTTCAACTAAATTTATTAGATATATTCCTTTAAAATTGGGTTATTATTCATCTAAATCATTTGATTATGGTTGAGGTGAATTGTTTGTTGGTCAAGGCTTATATAGACTATTTATTTATTTAATTGGTTATATACAGGGTTGATATGATTCCAATTTTAAGATTTATCTTTTAACTTTTATATTTTGAATATTTATTTTGGTGATATTATTTTTCGTTTACTTAAATAGCTTATAATTAGAGCGTGACACTGAAGATGTTAAGGAAGTATTTTTACTTTTAGGTATTTATAAATATAGATATATTATTTTTACAGTGAAAATGTAATGTTTTATTTAAACTATATAAATTTTAGAAATGTTAACGGAGTTTAACCGCTAATATAAAAAGTTAGCAGCTTTCATATTGGCTTTACATTTCCTTAATTGGAACTTTATAGTTCAATTATATTATTAACAGTAATACGCCTCTTTTTGGCTTCAATTAATAAGAATACGGGTATTTTATTTACCAATCTTCCAGGTCGAAACTGACTGCAATATTTCGCTTCTTATTCTATTTAAGGTTGATTGATTATATCAATACTTTTTGAATGCAACCCAAATGTTATGGTTAACTATAGTGTTCGCAAACCAAGTGATAGGATATACATGGAGTTTTCACAAAGACGATAGGGCTTTTACATTTCTGATTTAAGTACAGTCATTAGTATATTTGACTCAGCATTGATTCAGTCAAGATAATGGATGCATGCTAGAGTTTTCCTGCAGTTCTTTCCTCCCCCTCTGATGAACATTTGGCAATCACTACGTGACTTCTGAAAACTCAATTGTGTTCCTTCCCCACGCCCCTTCACACCTAACGTTGGACTGACTGTAACCTGTTCACCCCCATTTCATTACGTTACGTTTGCGCAGGTGCTGTTACTTTAATTACATTGTGAACTCGTGTTAAGACTCAATGAATGTATGATTTTATGTCCTCATGTATTTGTATTTAACTTGTCCACCGCAAATTGTAATTAATAAGGTTTGATAGTGACCATTATTTAATTTATTAGTTTGCTGAAACTCCCTATTTTATTATTTTGTGAGTTACCGCACCCATGCTTCATATATGTTAGAGCCGCCCCTGTTTAAGAAATTAAATTCATTAAGTTACCTGTTGTCCGCCCCTAGTAGCTGAGTGGTCAGCGCTACGGAATGTCGTACCTAACGGCCCGGGTTCGATTCCCTGCTGGGTCGGAGATTTTCTCCGCTCAGGGGCTGGGTGTTGTGTTGTCCTTATCATTATCATTTCATCCCCATCGACAAGCAAGTTGCCGAAGTGGCGTCAAACCGAAAGACTTGCGCCAGGCGAACGGTCTACCACACAGGAGGCAGTACTATTACACATTCGTGTAGTACGTAAAGAAATATGATTGTTTTAGTTGGACCACTTTTTTCGCTTTGTGATAGATGGCGCTGTAATAGTCAGAAACGTAGTATGACGTAACATTCCGCCAGTGCGGTCGGTATTTGCTTCGTGATACATTACCCGTGTTAAAATGGACCGTTTACCAATAGCGGAAAAGTTCGATATCGTGTTGATGTATGGCTATTGTGATCAAAATGGCCAACGGGCGTGTGCTATGTATGCTGCTCGGTATCCTGGACGACACCATCCAAGTGTCCGGACCGTTCGCCGGATAGTTACGTTATTTAAGGAAACAGGAAGTGTTCAGCCACATGTGAAACGTCAACCACGACCTGCAACTACCCAGCATTTACATTTTAGTTACCTGTTGCACAACACCTGTAATTAAATTCATGTCAGTCTATGGTGAATATATAAATGACCTAGTAGATAGTGTCGGAAGGTCCATGTGGCTTTTCGTGGATGATGCTGTAGTATACAGAGAAGTTTCAGCATTAGAAAATTGCAGCGAAATGCAGGAAGATCTGCAGCGGATAGGCACTTGGTGCAGGGAGTGGCAACTGACCCTTTACATATACAAATGTAATGTATTGCGAATACATACAAAGAAGGATCCTTTATTGTATGATTATATGATAGCGGAACAAACACTGGTAGCAGTTACTACTGTAAAATATCTGGGAGTATGCGTATGGAGCGATTTCAAGTGGCACGATCATATAAAATTAATTGTTGGTAAGGCGGGTGCCAGGTTGAGATTCATTGGGAGAGTCCTTAGTAAATGTAGTCCATCAACAAAGGAGGTGGCTTACAAAATACTCGTTCGACCTATACTTGAGTATTGCTCATCAGTGTGGGATCCGTACCAGGTAGGCTTGACAGAGGAGATAGAGAAAATCCAAAGAAGAGCGGCGCGTTTCGTCACAGAGTTATCTGGTAAGCGTGATAGCGTTACGGAGATGTTTAGCAAACTCAAGTGGCAGACTCTTCAAGAGAGGCGCTCTGCATCGCGATGTAGCTTGCTGTCCAGGTTTCGATAGGGTGCGTTTGTGGATGAGGTATCGAATATATTGCTTCCCCCTACTTATACCTCCCGAGGAGATCATGAATGTAAAATTAAGAGAGATTCGAGCGCGCACGGAGGCTTTCCGGCAGTCGTTCTTCCCGCGAACCATACGCGACTGGAACAGGAAAGAGAGGTAATGACAGTGGCACGTAAAGTCCCCCCCGCCACACGCCGTTGGGTGGCTTGCGGAGTATAAATGTAAATGTAGATGTAGAACTGGCTGATCATTCCTAAGTCACCCAGTGCAGCTCTTTCTATCATCCATAGGTATATCTCTATGGGTCACCTCACAACATCTTGACTATTCGTTAAAGCTTTGGAGGCCTTTAACAGTTGCAGTTACTATTCCAGCGGTCGGGATTTTACCAGCTTTCTGAGTAAGCTGCTCCGTTTCATGATATGATCGGGAAGACAACTCACTGACTGTTTGCTTTTCCAGCTCTGCCGGTGCCCTTAGAGCAAGATGACAGCGACAACGAAACTCTGCTTCCTGCTCGTGGTGCTGGTGATAGTCATCTTCAACAGCATCAGTGCTCGTCCAAAGGTGATTGTAAACAATGTGACTGCTACACTGTTCACTAGAATACATTTTTCCTTAATATCTAAGCAGAAAAATATTTGATACTACCCGCCAGAGGTCTGCTATGGTGCTCTGGGTATCAAGTGTTCTTTGTTTTTTTTGTGTTGAGATGTGCGTATATGTAGAAATTTGTATAACTGTAGGAATATCTACAAGTGTAGGAATGTGTGCAAGCACAGGAACTTCACAGGGATAGTATTACGGTTGTGCATATGTTCATAGAGTTTTTCCATGAGTTTAATAAACACAGCACATACGCATATACATAACAGAAACTAGTCAATGCAGAGTGGTCCATTGATAGTGACCGGGCTAAATATCTCACGAAATAAGCATCAAACGAAAAAAACTTCAAAGAACGAAACTCCTCTAGCTTGAAGAGGGAAACCAAATGGCGCTATGGTTGGCCCGCTAGATAGCACTGCCATAGGCCAAACGGATATCAACTGCGTTTTTTTAAGTAGGAACCCCCATTTATTATTACACATTCGTGTAGTACGTAAAGAAATATGATTGTTTTAGTTGGACCACTTTTTTCGCTTTGTGATAGATGGCGCTGTAATAGTCACAAACGTATAAGTACGTGGTATGACGTAACATTCCGCCAGTGCGGTCGGTATTTGCTTCGTTATACATTACCTGTGTTAAAATGGACCATTTACCAATTGTGGAAAAGGTCGATATCGTGTTGATGTATGGCTATTGTGATCAAAATGGCCAACGGGCGTGTGCTATGTATGCTGCTCGGTAACCTGGACGACATCATCCAAGTGTCCGGACCGTTCGCCGGATAGTTACGTTATTTAAGGAAACAGGAAGTGTTCAGCCACATGTGAAACGTCAACCACGACCTGCAACAAATGATGATACCCAAGTAGGTGTTTTAGTTGCTGTCGCGGCTAATCCGCACATCACTAGCAGACAAACTGCACGAGAATCGGGAATCTCAAATACGTCGGTGTTGAGAATGCTACATCAACATAGATTGCACCCGTACCATATTTCTATGCACCAGGAATTGCATGGTGACGACTTTGAACGTCGTGTACAGTTCTGCCACTGGGAACAAGAGAAATTGCGGGACGATGACAGATTTTTTTGCACGCGTTCTATTTAGCGACGAAGCGTCATTCACGAACAGCGGTAACGTAAACCGGCATATTATGCACTATTGGACAACGAAAAATCCACGATGTCTGCGACAAGTGGAACACCAGCAACCTTGGCGGGTTAATGTATGGTGCGGAATTATGGGAGGAAGGATAACTGGCTCCCATTTTATCGATGGCAATCTAGATGGTGCAATGTATGTTGATTTCCTACGTAATGTTCTACCGATGTTACTACAAGATGTTTCATTGCATGACAGAATGGCGATGTACTTCTAACATGGTGGATGTCCAGCACATGGCTCGCGTGCGGTTGAAGCGGTATTGAATAGCATATTTCATGACAGGTGGATTGGCCGTCGAAGCACGTTAACATCGGATCTGTCGTCCCCGGATTTCTTTCTGTGGAGAAAGTTGAAGGATACTCGCTATCGTGAACCACCGACAACGCCTGACAACATGCGTCAGCGCATTGTCAATGCATGTGCGAACATTACGGAAGGCGAACTACTCACTGTTGAGAGGAATGTCGTTACACGTATTGCCAAACGCATTGAGGTTGACGGACATCATTTTGAGCATTTATTGCATTAATGTGGTATTCACAGGTAATCACGCTGTAACAGCATGCGTTCTCAGAAATGATAAGTTCACAAAGGTACATGTATCACATTGGAACAACCGAAATTAAATGTTGAAACGAACATACGTTCTGTATTTTTAATTCAAAACACCTACCTGTTACCAACTGCTCGTCTAAAATTGTGAGCCATGTGTTTGTGACTATTACAGTGCTATCTATCACAAAACGAAGAAAGTGGTCGAACTAAAACATTCATATTTCTTTACGTACTACACGAATATGTAATAAAAAATGGGGGTTCCTATTTAAAAAAAAACGCAGTTGATATCCGTTTGACCTATGGCAGCGCCATCTAGCTGGCCAACCATAGCGCCATCTGGTTTCGCCCTTCAAGCTAGACAAGTTTCGTTCTTTGTAGTTTTTTCGTTGGACGCTTATTTCGTGAGATATTTGGCCCAGTTACGATCAAAGGACCACCCTGTATATTCTCTTTCACTATTTACAACAGTGTGCCAACACTTTGGTAACTTTTCCTTTCCGCTTCTGTAGAAATCGAGTGGTTTTGAGACAAGGAACTCGTCGAGTCCTGTTCGGAGAGCATTTTGACCTGGAAAGGACGTTTCTTGGAGGATGTTCGACAGAGAACGGAAAAGGTTAAAATCTGAGGGCGAAAGATCAGGTGAATAACATAGGTGCGGGAATGACTTCCCGTCCCAATTCCTGTATTGTGTTTTTGTCATTCTAGCAGAATGCCGGCAGACGTTATCGCGGACTGGCAACGCTTCATGCAGTCTTCACGGTCGTTGCTCTAGGACTGCGTCTGCAAGATGTCTCAGTTGTTGACAGTAAATGTTAGCACTGATGGTTACATCTCGGGGAAGCAGTTCGTAGTACACCACACCGTCGGTGTTCCGCAGGATGCATACCTTCTTTGCCGTTGCGCACAGGTCTTTGTACGCGGAGCAGCTGCATAGTTTGGGCTCATATGTTCCTTTTTTTCCCTTACGTTAGCATAAAGACACGATTTCTCGTTGCCAGTAACGATATAGGATAGAAAAGGTCGGTGTTGTTCACGAGCCAATTGATGACGAGAAAGCTTAGAGCATGAGGTACCCACACACCGAATTTTTGAACCTTCCCCATTTCCCGCAAACTTGGCACGTTAATGGAATGATCTAATTTCATCACATTTGCCGGTTCTCGAGTACACTGCAAACCATTTTCTTACGGTACCCTGTCAGTAGCATTATCCCCATACAGGACGAAGGTGTCTCCTGCTACCTCCCCTCTGCTGTTACCCTCCCCCCCCTATCGAACGCAAACAGAAGACTATGTTGGAAATGTTCCGATTTCTCCACTGCGCATTCTATTTAATTCTATTTACTAGCGCCCCAACTCCACTCGCTATACCCAAATGACGAAATGACAATATGTAAACTCAAATAGCAATAATGAACTACAATAAAAACTGATAGTCGATAAATAAACCGATTGGAACCAGAATAGCAATACGCAAAACTCTACTAACTCATACGCAAACGAAATATTTTTTGCTGATGCACATGTTTTTTCAAGTGCATGCGTTTTCATCCAGAATGAGACAATAAAAAGAATTGCCAGACACTCTGAATCGGTAATCGAAAATTTGTGCTAGCACTATGGCTCTGTTTACAAAGGATGGCTCGATGAAGTTGTAGGGTGGAGCTTCCATGCACAGTAGGTAATCCCGGTGCAGATAACTATTTGTACCCGTGATTCTGCAGTCAAATCGTCTATGCATTGGCTGGGATTGGGAATTAATACAATGATAAAATATATTAAATATGAAAGATAAATAAATAATTAAGAAAAGGGTTTTATTCTAACATTTGAAACTGATGTAGACGGCACCAGACGATTATGTTGAATAATTGTTGCTTTATTCAATCAGATAATTAGGATTATATGGAAAAGTGAATCTACAGTTAACAGTTACAATATCGACAGAAGTGAAACATTATTCAATAGTAGTAAAGTTGCGTTTATTGTTCTACAAGAACGGTAGCAAGCCCCCCCCCTCCCCCCTCCATAAGCTAAATAGTCATCGAACACGCACAAAAACTAAGTCGCATTATATGATCACAAAACACAAAACATTCCCAGCTCAAAATAATTTAGAGTTCAGTATGGCGATCTGTATATATACATACATGAAATATAGTAGAAACTTATGCTCTGTAAAGTTCAGAACTGAAACCCATTTAAAACTCACTGAAGCTAAAGTCCTCTCGAAAGTTAGAGTACTCGACCCGCTTTTGCCGTTCTAAATTTATCACCTTCACGACTGAATACCACAAGTTACCTCACGCAGGTCTGCCTTCTTCCAGCTCTCAGAAGTAGTGTCCCTCCGGCACTCTACTCAGCACTGTACCCCAGTGGAGTTCCGCCACTGCCTGCTTCTCCCTCACTGAGGGTCATGTCCATCAAATTATACAGTATTGTTAGGTCCTAATTACTTACTTTGAGTTAGTTCAACATTCCACTTAAAACTAACATATTACACTACTGGCCATTAAAATTGCTGCACCAAGAAGAAACGCAGATGATAAACAGGTATTCATTGGACAAATATATTATACTAGAACTGACATATGATTACATTTTCACGCAATTTGGATGCATAGGTCCTGAGAAATCAGTATCCAGAACAACCACCTCTGGCCGTAATAACGGCCTTGATACGCCTGGGCATTGAGTCAAACAGAGCTTAGTTGGCGTGTACAGGTACAGCTGCCCATGCAGCTTCAACACGATACCACAGTTTATCAAGAGTAGTGACTGGCGTATTGGGACGAACCAGTTGCTCGGCCACCATTGACCAGACGTTTTGAATTGGTGAGAGATCTGGAGAATGTGCTGGCCAGGGCAGCAGTCGAACATTTTCTGTATCCAGAAAGGCCCGTACAGGACCTCCAACATGCGGTCGTGCATTATCCTGCTGAAATGTAGGGTTCCGCAGGGATCGAATGAAGGGTAGAGCCACGGGTCGTAACACATCTGCAATGTAACGTCCACTGTTCAAAGTGACGTCAGTGCGAACAAGAGGTGACCGAGACGTGTAACCAATGGCATCCCATACCATCTCGCTGGGTGATACGCCAGTATGGCGATGACGAATACACGCTTCCAATGCGCGTTCACCGCGACGTCGCCAAACACGAATGCGACCATCATGATGCTGTAAACAGAACCTGGATTCATCCGGAAAAGTGACCTTTTGCCTTTCGTGGACTCAGGTTCGTCGTTGAGTACAGCATCGCAGGCACTCCTGTCTGTGATGCAGCGTCAAGTGTAACCGCAGTAATGGCCTCCGTGCTGATAGTCCATGCTGCTGCAAACGTCATCGAACTGTTCGTGCAGATGGTTGTTGTCTTGCAAACGTCCCCATCTGTTGACTCAGGGATCGAGACGTAGCTGCACGATCCGTTGGAGCCATGCGGATAAGATGCCTTTCATCTCGACTGCTAGTGATACGAGGCCGTTGGGATCCAGTACGGCATTCCGTATTACCCTCCTGAACCCACCGATTCCATATTCTGCTAACAGTCATCGGATCTCTACCAACGCGAGCAGCAATGTCGCGATACGATAAACCGCAATCGCGACAGGCTACAATTCGACCTTTGTAAGAGTCGGAAACGTGATGGTACGCATTTCTTCTCCTTACACGAGGCATCACAACAACGTTTCACCAGGCAACGCCGGTCAACTGCTGTTTGTGTACGAGAAATCGGTTGGAAACTTTCCTCATACCAGCACGTTGTAGGTGTCGCCACCGGCGCCAACCTTGTGTGAATTCTCTGAAAAGCTAATCATTTTTGCACATCACAGCATCTTCTTCTTGTCGGTTAAATTTCGCGTCTGTAGCACGTCATCTACGTGGCCAACTTTAATGGCGAGTAGTGTACAATATTTAATAAATGGAATGTTGTTAACATTTAGTCCCACTCAGACCCTTTACAATAAACATAAATAATAGTTTGATCATAAGTGAATGAGACTGTATTCTCGCACCGGCGTTACTTGCACTTACGTCTAAATGTGCTAATTCCATAGGGTGGTCCTTACATGAAGTTGGATATGGAGAGCGACGTTGTATAAACTGCAGTTGTACGTCCTGTGAGTCTGTACTCTGTTTGTCGGTTGTTCGAGAGACGACCTCCTTACGTCTTACCTTCTAAAGCTGTCTCGTTGTCCTATTGGAATGTTTCTCTGTATGTCGCGGCTTCTGACATTATTTATTTATTTTATTTATTTATGCATTTATTTTACCTGGCAAGATTAGGGCCTTCAGGCCCTCTCTTACACCTAACCAGGCATACTCAGATTCAACAAATTTCAGTTTCTACAGAACATTAAGGACATATAACATGTTATACAGTATTAATGTCACAGAAAAAAATTAGAGATTATAAAAGTAGTACAATGATAATTATAACAATCAAAAAATAATTATAATAATCAAGAATAATAATAATAGTAATGACTATGTATAGGAAAGTAAACATATTTTTTCTTTTATGAACGTCAGTCCTATTGCTAGTTGGGAATTTTCTCGTTATATTCTTGCAGCTTGTGAGTTATTCTCATCAAGCAGAGACATAATACGCATAGAATGGGGTGAATGAGATATAGAAGAGGTAGATAGATTAGAGGAAGAGAAATAGAATGGTAAAATTCGAAGATATGATGGAGAGGAGAAAGAAAAAGATGAGAGGGGCAAGGCAATGGTGGCTATACCGTCCCTAATATGTAAGTCTTGAGTTCCCTCTTGAATGTGAAGTGGTTCTGGATAAGACGCAGATCACAGGGGAGCGCGTTCCATAGTTGTATTGCTGAGACGGAGAATGACCCAGAGAAAGATTTTGTGTTATGTAAAGGTACAGCCAAGATGCTAGACGTATCCGATCTGGTATTGCGGTTGTGGAATGATGATAGGTGTTTAATGTGAGAAGGTAAGTATTGTGGGCACCAGTGGCTAAGAAATCGATGAAGTAAGCACATCGTGTGGAGATCGCGTGCCTTATGTGGGCGTATCCAACCTAGCTGGGAGTATGAAGGACTGATATTTTTAACAATGAAATCAGTACAGCTTTTGGAGTTGCTACTACTTTGACTATAATTTGACTATAATAATGTTCCAAATCTTTACTGTAAGAAAAAGTTATTTGTCCAACTGAAAAAGGAAATAGTGGCATCTATTGATATGATCCAGTCAGTGTTACGTGAAAGTCAGTCCAACTTCACAAATCAATGATGTTAAGCGGAATTCGGTTGACAGGTGCTCAAATTTTTGTTTCATTGTTACACAACCAATCATCAGGTGCAAACAGTGTGTTGGGAGGACAACACGGTATTGAGTAGGGTAGAAGCGGCCTACGCAAGTGACTAAGAGAGACTCAGGTGCAGCCGGTTAGGCGGCAGGGCGACCTGGTGCTGGGACGGGCGGAGGCGGACCGCACGAGCGGCTAAGACGGACCCAGCCTTCGACCATAAATATAGTAGACTGGCCCTGACGTCATTTTCGTGGCTCCAACATCTCTGGGCTAAAGTCACGTGAATGTTGGCAAAACATGGTTGTTTCGTGTTGAGCTTATGGCTGTACTCAGTGTTTTGTCGGGGGAAATGGCATTACATTTCACGTGTAAGTGTTCCTATGACAGTGCAGATGCGTTTATTGAAATCTGCTGACGTGATTTTTATATGTTTTTTACACTTGAAATAGAGTATCACGTAAATTAAAGTGTTGAAAGCGATGCCTGTGAAGTCAGACTCACATTACATTTTGGAAAGTATCTGTGATAATTCGGTTACAGAAGTAAGTATAGCTGTTTCTTGTTCCTACTCGTAGGTTCCCTAAGGATGAAAACCGAAGGCAGCTTTGGATACAGGCCCTGAAACGGAAAAACTTTATGCCATCTGCACATACGCACCTTTTTGTATATACAAGTGAAATTGTAAGTAGGTAAGAGCACCTGTAGTCGACACATGAAGAGAATTTTTTTCTACCTTCGAATACTATTAAATAAATGTAGGCTCCAAAATTATTTTCTGAAACTTCAAAGTCTCACCTTTCATCTAAAATAGCATTTTTTTAAACTGATAGTTTAAACTTTTCTAAAAATAGTAGGACCTGAATCTTTGTAGTGCACCTAAAATTGATACGCTAAAATGGACCTGCTCCTAATTCCCATAACCAATTTTCTTTCATAAGTGACTAGAGCACAAAACGCGGCGAATCCAATGTTTAAAGTTTTGACACGAGCCCACTCTTACTGTTTAAAAGAATTCTAACGACATTTTACTTTAATTGATAGTGTATAGTAATTTCGCCCCACTGCCCGCCAGAGGAGCGTTCGATGTATTTGTTAGATTTTATAAATGGTACTGTGAACAAATCCAGGTCAAATGTAGTTCTGACATAATTTTTCGCAAATAAAAAAGTAATTTTTGTTGGAAGCGTTTGGCAGTCAACTGAGAAATGTGGGTAAAATACGATACAAACATAGGATGGCAGAGCGCTGGTTTGAAATCCCGCCACGTTTTGCCAACAGTCACGTGGTTTATGTAGGAGCCACACCAGCCCTATAGCTTCTGCACAGCAAGGCCAGTCTACTAGTATCTATGGTCGAAGGACCCAGCCCGAGTCTGTGTTGGTCGCTTTGTGCGGTCCGCCTCTGCCCGTCCCAGCACCAGGTCGCCCTACCGCCTCACCGGCTGCTTCTGATGATGCACCTTTAGGCCGCGAAACCGCTTGTGTATCAATAAAACAAGAATTTTATCAGCTGTCAGCGGAATTATTCTTAATATAATGCCTTTCAATAGTTACGGATGTCCAGAACATGAAATACTTTGTCGTAAATCACAGTACTGATTGCGAAGACTGATCATATTGCCACAGGCAACGCAAATCGGGCGTTTAGTCATAACGACGTATCTACAGACTTGGCCATTTTGACGTACCTGCTGTCATATTGAGTTGTTTGTTTTGTAAGCACATCCCAAAACTGAAATCGAACCGAGTCAGATACCAACAATCTGGTATCTATCAACTCAGTTGCAGAGATTGTGAAAAGATATACATTGGAATGACTGGCAGGACATTCGACACAAGAGATAAAGAATACATCAGAGCATCTAAATACGGTACAAACCATTCAACATTTACAGATCATTTAAAACAAGAGCACCATAGACCATACAATATTAAAAAAAGATATGAATATCATAAAAATCAGCAAAGACACCTCCTTCCTTTCCAAGAAAATTTCCATATACAAAAAGCATTAACACAAAATAAACAGTTGCTCAGTGACCAAATAGAGACCAGACTCTGTATTAAATAATTCATGAACATTATACGAAAAAGAAAAGAGCCTTTCCATCCTTCACCCCCTCCCACAACCTCCCCCCCCCCCCCTCCTACTCACAATTTCATTTCACATCTTGCTCCTCACCTTCTCCTCTAGCCCACATTCCATCAAACTGCTAATGAGTGGATGGAAGCGTATATGATGAGTGGACTCAGTTTCTCCCTCCCCTATACCGAAAAAAAATCCCTTTATCACTATTCCTTCCCTACTCTTACACAGTATATAAACACAGAAACATAATTAAATAGAATGACACACATACAATAACGTAAAAAAATATTGTAGATCAAAGACAAAGTAATTTTCTATTTCGTTACCACTTAAAACAGATTCAAGAGAAGTCATGTTGACAATACACATGAAACCACAACACATACTTAAAGAACAAAAACAAACAGGATATAGGGGTGGGCATAAAAGTGTGTTGTGAAAAACATAAGAAATGCATTGTGCTGTAGAACAGCTGAAAATTGGACCAAAATTATCAGTGTCTCACGCAGAAAAACAACGCTGTGCTTGCAGACGACATTTCCCAATGCAAGCGACAAATCAAGTGAAAATCACCGTAAGTACAAATCAACATATTTTTGACGAATCGATTTACGACTTAAAAGCAAATCAAAATGTAAATAACTTAATTATAGACACTGATGATGCTTTACCTCAAGAAAGCGAAACGTGTCTGGTGAAAAAAATCGCGCATTGTTGTAGTTGCAACGACAGAACAAAATAGCCTCGAGAATTGTAAAGCATCTACGGACACTATGACCACACAAATGAATAAATTAAATGTACAAGATCCCTAACACATATAATAGTTAACGAATTAACTTCCAGGCTGAAGATCGGTCTTATCCCCACTCATCAATAACTTAATACTTGCTGTATACTTGTCTTTGTTGACCTGTAGTTACGATTACTTGATTTTGTCGCTTCCTGTCACCGGATCTGGTCTGGGAGTCCCTAGTTCCCTTGCAGCTAACTTTTTCTGGTAATTTTCTATTTCGTTACCACTTAAAACAGATTCAAGAGAAGTCATGTTGACAATACACATGAAACCCGATTTCTGTGCAGTATACAAGTAGCTCAAAACACAAACTGCCGTTTGTAGAAATGATTAGATTCAAGTAATACAGTCTACCAACACTTGGCTAGTAGAAAAATGAGGCACTGAGAACCGTAAGGGTCAAAAGCACACCGTCGTCCATCCCACATTTAAGTGAATACCAGAGAAACCAGTGAGAGAACTTTTCGTGAACGTTCATATATACGGCGATAATGTGCTTTATGGTTCTCAGCGCCTCAAATAGAGTGATGTGAGATGAAATTCAAAACTTAATACACTATATATCATTCGGAATCCCACAAAATAGGTTTTTATACCAGTATAACTACGACATATACTGCTATCCCATCTAATTTTACTATGTAGTGAGTTAATTGGCATGTCTAAGGAGTGTGCTACGCCAAGCGAACGGGGATAAAAGTACCGGGTGATCAAAAAGTTAGTATAAATTTAAAAACTGAATAAATCACGGAATAATTTAGATAGAGAGGTACGAATTGACACACATGCTTGGAATGACATGGTGTTTTATTAGAACGAAAAAAATACAAACGTTCAAAAAATGTCCGGCAGATGGTGCTTCATCTGATCAGAATAGCAATAATTAGCATAACAAAGTAAGACAAAGCAAAGATGATGTTCTTTACAGGAAATGCTCAACATGTCCACCATCATTCCTCAACAATAGCTGTAGTCGAGTAATAATGTTGTGAACAGCACTGTACAGCATGTCCGGAGTTATGGTGAGGCATTGGCGTCGGATGTTGTCATTCAGCATCCCTAGGGATGTCGATCGATCACGATACACTTGCGACTTCAGGGAACCCCAAAGCCAATAATCGCACGGACTGAGGTCGTGGTGACCTGGGAGGCCAAGCATGACGAAAGTGGCGGCTGAGCACACGATCATCACCAAACGACGCGTGCAAGATATCTTTCACGTGTCTAGCAATATGGGGTGGAGCGCCATCCTGCATAAACATCGTACGTTCCAGCAGGTGTGTATCAGCCAGGCTGGGGATGATGCGATTCTATAACATATCGGCGTACCTCTCACCCGTCACGGTAGCAGTTTTGCTGTCCAGCGTCATCTGTCGGACATTTTGTGAACTTTTTTTTTGGGTCTAATAAAACCCCATGTCATTCCAAGCATGTGTGTCAATTTTTACCTCTCTATCTACATTATTCCGTGGTTTATTAAGTTTTCAAATTTATGCTGACTTTTTGATCACCCTGTATACTGCAGTGTGGTGCTACCTGGTGGCATTGCCGTAAACTTGTAGCTGAGTGCTGTGCACTTGTAGTCCAGTGCCGTGCACGCCATTAACAGTGCACGTCGTTTATCAGATCCGAATGTATCTGGCACATAAGGCAATTACGTGACGCTAGTTGTGCGCGCGCAAAAGCTCTTCAAAACGTTCGCGTCCTTGATGCCAAGTTTCACAGAGGGTAGAGGAGAAGGACAATGTAGCGTAACGCGATAGATTTAGTGCCGTGTATTTCAGGTTACCGTATCTCATTACGTTTAGTTGCATTCAAAGAAAATAACCAATATATCCGCAAGGCGTCAAAAGTTACGATACTCTTGTACTCTTACACAAGAGCCGCCACTGCACATAGGGAGGAAAATTCGTTCATGAGTAAGTTGTCTGTAATATGCATCAAAACACGTACAGGGTGTCGGCATTTCGGTTATTGGCTTTCTCGAAGCATCGTGCAGAAGGGCAAGTGTTTTTTGTAGCCAGAACAGGTCCATAGCGTGTACTGTCAGCTGCGCTCTCCCCTTCCTCCTACTATGACGCTCAAGTTGTCCATGTGCTGCAATGTTCTGGCGACAGCACAAGTAGCTGGAGCATCGAACACCTGCGATCGGGATAGTATCACGTCATACTGTTCAGACATGACATTCGCCACCAGTGTCGTACGATAGCAGGGGGTTCAATGTACGACAATTTCCGTGTTAGTTCTGCCGTGAAGACAAATTAACCGAGAAGTTTCGTGTGACGACGAAGCATGGCATTAGAGCGAAGAACTAGCAACGCAAAACTAATAAGCGTTTATGACTGTACTCGTCTTTTCAGGAGCTTTCGAGTGTTATTAAAATATTCTTTTCCATTTAAAAAAAACTGCTGCTAACTTTTCTCCGTTGTTACACACATTATAAATTTTATGCTAGGGTGCGAAATACCATTTGCAAAAACTCTTGTCTGTATCTCTCTCTCTTTGTTTTTTTTTTTAATTAAACTATGGGACTTAACTTCTGAGATCATCAGTCCCCTAGAACTTAGAACTACTTAAACCTAACTAACCTAAGGACATCACACACAGCCATGCCCGAGGCAGGATGCGAACCTGCGACCGTAGCGGTCGCGCGGCTCCAGACTGTAACGCCTAGAACCGCTCGGCCGGCCCTCTCTCTCGCTCTCTCTCTCTCTCTCTCTCTCTCTCTCTCTCTCTCTCTCTCTCTCTCTCTCTCTCCCCACCCCCTCACCCTCTCCCCCCCTCCCTCCCCACCCACC
The DNA here is from genome assembly GCF_023864275.1 of Schistocerca cancellata. Taxonomy (NCBI): domain Eukaryota; kingdom Metazoa; phylum Arthropoda; class Insecta; order Orthoptera; family Acrididae; genus Schistocerca; species Schistocerca cancellata. The sequence continues at coordinate 32,467,862 of NC_064631.1, read as the reverse complement.
TCCGGTGAAACTGATTCAGGAGTTGCGAATTAATTTCGTCATATTTAATACAGCTGTGAATCGTCAGCAGTGTCTGCTCCTTCAGACATACAACACAGACATTACAAAATAAGTGCTCTCTCTCTCTCTCTCTCTCCCTCACACACACACACACTCACTCTCTCTCTCAGCATACCCACACACACACACACACACACACACACACTTATAATGTACGCACAAAAAGTTTACGTCTGACGACGTTGCTGCAGCACATATGCAACGTAGCGCGACTGTGATGCCGGTGTATTAGCACCGACACGCAAACAAGGTATCAGTGTGGCATTCGTGTCTTTCCGACATGCGTGCTGCAAATACAGAAACGGTATTATCAAGTGCGTCCAAACAGGACCAGACGTGCATTGGAGAATGAATAATGAGTATGACGCAGCGTACCGTTGTGCAATGATGATGCAAGAGTTGCTGCTGCTTCATTGTAACGCACGTCCCCATGTCACAAATGTCGTAATTCGGAGGTTACACCAACTGAAGTGCGGGACACTCTAGCACCCACCCTATAGCCCTGATCTCTAGCCGTACGACTATCGTACCTCCTTAAAGGGTCAATGGTTCATGTCGGACGAGGGTGTGCAGCATGGAGTTGCTGACTTCAACTTAGTACGTCGGTGGGATGAGTGCCTCATTGCCCTCGACCTTGCGTGATTGGTACACCGATTCTGGAATGTAAGACCTTTGAACGGGAACTTTTTGATCACCCTTTATAAGCCTGCATCTCTGAAGGACAGCGTAAAAAAAAAGGACAGCGTAAAAAAAAAAAAAGACGCACCAAGAATATTATGGAAGTCGGTAGATGTGATGCGTGTACAGAGAAACAAATGATTACAGTTTGAGAAAAATTGGATGATTTGCTCAGGAGAAAGAGCTTCACAAATTGAGCAAGTCAATAACGCGTAGGTCCACCTCCGGCCTTTATGCAAACAGTTATTCGGCTTGACTTTCATTCACAGGCTTGTTGGATGTCCTCCTGATCGATATGAAGTCAAATTCTGTCCAATTGGCGTGTCGGATAGTCAAGGTCCCAAGCTGGTGGGAGGGCTCTGCGCATAACACTCCAAACGTTCTCAATTGTGGAGGGATCCGGTGACTTTGCTGGCCAAGGAAGGGTTTCGCAAGTGTAGAGGACAAGGCGTTATTTTTAGGAAATATGGTGCGAAATTGTGGTTCAGTGTGTTTCAGTGCGCGATGCGCCAGCCTCACAGCAGACGGCGGACGAAGGCTGGCCAGCGTGTTTGCAGGTGACACGGTTTTGCAACGAGTGTCGGTATGTGTGTATGTGGGCGGCAGCCATCAACAGCCAGAACCCACCATTAGCAGAATTACGCAGGCGCGGGCCGCGTGTGGCGCGGTTGCGTTAGCCAACTCATCTAGAACCTTCTAATAAACACGCCGCTGGAGATGGAAACCCAGTTCTAAGCAAAGAAGGGAAAGCAGAAAGGTGGAAGGAGTATATAGACGGTCTATACAAGGGCGATGTACTTGAGCACAATATTATGGAAATGGAAGAGGATGTAGATGAAAATGAAATGGGAGATACGATACTGCGTGAAGAGTTTGACAGAGCACTGAAAGACCTGAGTCGAAACAAGGCCCCCGGAGTAGACAACATTCCAGTGGAACTTCTGACGGCCTTGGGAGAGCCAGTCCTGACAAAACTGTACCATCTGGTGAGTAAGATGTATGAAACAGGAGAAATACCCCAGACTTCAAGAAGAATATAATAATTCCAATCCCAAAGAAAGCAGGTGTTGACAGATGTGAAAATTACCGAACAATCAGTTTAATAAGCCACAGCTGCAAAATACTAACACGAATTATTTACAGACGAATGGAAAAACTAGTAGAAGCTGATCTCGGGGAAGATCAGTTTGGATTCCGTAGAAATACTGGAACACGTGAGGCAATACTGACCTTACGACTTATCTTAGAAGAAAGATTAAGGAAAGGCAAACCTACTTTTCTAGCATTTGTAGACTTAGAGAAAGCTTTTGACAATGTTGACTGGAATACTCTCTTTCAAATTCTAAAGGTGGCAGGGGTAAAATACAGGGAGCGAAAGGCTATTTACAATTTGTACAGAAACCAGATGGCAGTTATAAGAGTCGAGGGGCATGAAAGGGAAGCAGTAGTTGGGAAGGGAGTAAGACAGGGTTGTAGCCTCTCCCCAATGTTATTCAATCTGTATATTGAGCAAGCAGTAAAGGAAACAAAAGGTAAATTCGGAGTAGGTATTAAAATCCAAGGAGAAGAAATAAAAACTTTCACGTTCGCCGATGACATTGTAATTCTGTCAAAGACAGCAAAGGACTTGGAAGAGCAGTTGAATGGAATGGACAGTGTCTTGAAAGGAGGATATAAGATGAACATCAACAAAAGCAAAACGAGGATAATGGAATGTGGTCGAATTAAGTCGGGTAATGCTGAGGAAATTAAATAAGGAAATGAGACACTTAAAGTAGTAAAGGAGTTTTGCTGTTTGGGGAGCAAAATAATTGATTATGGTCGAAGTAGAGAGGATATAAAATGTAGACTGGCAATGGCGCAATGCAAGGAAGCGTTTCTGGAGAAGAGAAATTTGTTAATATCGAGTATAGATTTAAGTGTCAGGAAGTCGTTTCTGAAAGTATTTGTATGGAGTGTAGCCTTGTATGGAAGTGAAACATGGACGATAAATAGTTTGGACAAGAAGAGAATAGAAGCTTTCGAAATGTGGTGCTACAGAAGAATGCTGAAGATTAGATGGGTAGATCACATAACTAATGAGGAAGTATTGAATAGGATTGGGGAGAAGAGAAGTTTGTGGCACAACTTGACCAGAAGAAGAGATCGGTTGGTAGGACATGTTCTGAGGCATCAAGGGATCACCAATTTAGTATTGGAGGGCAGCGTGGTGGGTAAAAATCGTAGAGGGAGACCAAGAGATGAATACACTAAGCAGATTCAGAAGGATGTAGGTTGCAGTGGGTACTGGGAGATGAAGAAGCTTGCAAAGGATAGAGGGGCATGGAGAGCTGCATCAAACCAGTCTCAGGACTGAAGACCACAACAACAACAACAGCGTAACTGGCGGATTCAGCAGCGGTCTGCACCATTTAAGGGCATCAGAGGTGGGCGTCGGCATTCGGTTCGACTGATTGGGCGTTCGGCCGCTGTCACGTCGTCGTCATCAGTGACGCTGTCCCCGAGGACTGACCGGCGGGGGCCATTGCCCGCTGCTGCACCGGCGACTCCCGGCGTCGTCACGAGCCGCAGCGTCTGCGAGCTGGGCCGCTAACCTCCTACCGCCTGCACAGCCGCTGACCGAGCGCGGCGTCGCGTTCCCCGGGCTGCGTGCATCAGCACGTCTCCAGCACGGCACGAGCGGTGGGGCAGAGCTGCCAGGAAATGTATTGGGAAGAACCCAGCCACGCCCTACAACCCTGACCACGTCACCCACTCCGGTCATCCTGTTACACGAGCACAAAGATGAGGAGAAGAGCCTGTGCAGTATCTGGGAGGGCATTATCTTACTGAAATGTAAGCCCAGAATGGATTGCCATGAAGATTAACAAAATCAGATGTAGAATATCGTCGACGTACCGTTGTGCTATGAAAGAGCCGTAGATAGCAACCAAAGCGGTCCTGCTATGAAAAGTAATGGTACCCCAGACCATCACTCGCGGCTGTCAGCCCATATGGCGGACGACAATCAGGTTGGTATCCCACTGTAGTCTGTTGTGTCTCCAGACACAGCTTTGGACTGGGATTCTATTGACTGGAGTGGAATTGCCTTCAGTGACGAGTCCGGCTTCGAACTGAGCCCCGATGACAAGCGAAGACGTACCTGGCGGCAGCCCGGACAGCGATGGGATACCAGCTTGACTGCCTCCCACCATACAGCCTGATAATCGGGAGGAATGGTCTGCGATACCATTCCATTTCGTATTAGTACCCATTTTGTTGTCATCCGCAACAACCTTACAGCACAGTGGTACGTCAATGATATTCTATGCCCAATTTTGTTGCCCTTCATAGGAAACCATTCTGGGCTTATATTTCAGCAAGATAATACCAGCCCGCACACTGTGAGAGTTTCTACGCTTGTCGTCGCACTTGACGAAGTCTTCCTTGACCAGCAAGATCGCCGGATCTCTCCTTATTTCAGAACGTTTCGAGCATTGTAGGCAGGGAACTGCGATCAACTCCGAATTTCGAGGATCTAAGGGGCAAATTGGACACAGTTTGCAGTGATATCTCTCAAGAGGACATCCAACAGCTCTATCAGTCGATACCGAGCAGAATAACTGCCTGCATGAGGACCAGAGGAGGACCAACGTATTATTGACTCTCTTTCCTGCACCAGCGCAGTTGACAACTTAAGGATGAGTGTTGGTGAATGCGAAGTGGCGCAGCATGTCCCCCAAAAGCATTCCACATGGCACCGGTGGAATTTGAAACGAAGTAGTGGGCAGGCCTATCCGCCGAATTTCTCTCGTTCCAAGAGCTTCTCGACGTGCACGGTTGGACGCGGCGCGATTTGTCACCTATAAAAATAAAGTCAGGGCCGAATGCAGTTATGTTAAGACGCATGTGGAGAAGAAGTGCAGTGTCAGAATAATATTGACTGGTGAGTGTACTGTGCTCAAAGATTTGATGGAGCACACTATGCGTCCCCACCACACAATAACACCTGGACCATCAAAAAGATCATATTCCACGATGTTCCTGGTTGCATTACGTATTTCCTCCTCTTCCCATATGAGGATAAGTCCAGCACTGTCGAAAGTCTAGGAGAAATATGAATTCGGTAGCAGAGAATAAGAGAAGCGCAGGTAGAACAATCGGGGGACGACTGGAGAAGGTGATATTTACCATGGAGAGGAAAACCAGGAGGAGTGTAGTGCGTTCTAAGAAAAGAGAATAAACGCTTATACAATGACGAGGGAAAAATCGCAACATCAAAAGATAATTAATGTTGAGTAATGAAATTTCGAGAATAAATTTGTCTAGGTAACATATTTAAGAGAATAACATCGCAGGATCGCATGTTAATAAAAGCGCAAGATAAGTCATTGAAAATTTGAAATTCTGGTGTATTAATAACCGGCGTACCCACCAGTGTAAGCATGCAAAAGTACTTCTATTGTGTTGTACAGGCGCCAGATGTCAGTTTGTCGGATGGAGTTCCATATCTGTTGCACTTGTCGGTCAATACAGGGACGGTTAATGCAGTTGTGGATGACGCTGAAGTTGTCGTCGGATGATGTCCCGCGTGTGCTCGACTGCACACAAATCTGGTGAACGGTCAGGCCAAGGAAACGTGTCGACACACTGTGGAACACGTTGAGTTTGCTACAGCTGTATGTGGGCGAGCGTTATTCTGTTGGAAAACACACCCTGGAATGCTGTTCATAAAGATAGCACAGCAGATGGTTCAAATGGCTCTAAGCACTATGGGACTTAACATCTGAGGTCATCAGACCCCTAGAACTTAGAACTACTTAAGGGGCTCCGGAAAGGCTCAAAATCATGAAAAGTTCAATTTTTACTTTTTTGCGTTTTCTGAATCTGCAGACTATTACCTTTTAATAGATATATAATTTATTCAATTCCGAAGACTAGAACTATTTTCAAATTTTTTTGAAATGTGTTCTACGTGGGCGTGACCCACTGTGGCGCTGTTAAACTGCTGTCAAATGGTGTTATTATTAACGTCCGTGTTCATCAGGTACATTTTAGTGATGTGAGATAAAGTATGTGTTGTGGGTAACCTGTGATGGTTCAATATATATCGCTGGTGTGATTGTCGATTGTTTCATGTTTATTTACTCTGTCGTTATCTCGAAAATATTCGTAATTAATTCTGTTTCTTGAGTCTCTGTTTTGTTGAAGTATAATAATGAGTAAAAGTAAAGTTATTAGAAATCCTCTGAAGGCTTTTAAGAAAAGGAGAAATGTTGGAAAGCCAAAGGTATGTGTTATTACTGTAAACAATAAAGACGATAACTAAGAAAGTATCGCCCATATGTAACGACGCAGAACGCCTTCGGGCTGCAGACAGGGCTGTAAAGAGTCTAGAAATACAAGCAAGAGTAAACAGGAGGAGGAACAAGAGGAAGCTGGAGGAGGAGTTTGCAGAGGATGAAGATAATCCATCCTATGGACCTGGAATGCACTAAAAAGTTAATCCAATCTTTGTCGCTCGATTCCCAAAACTTTTATTTTCTCATACTAATTACATGTTTTCTAAGGATCTTCCAAACATATTTGTTTCAAACTTTCAGTAAATGTTACACAGTACCTTCTGCATAATTTAACACAGCCTTTTTCCAAAAAACTGTATATTTTTGAATATATAAATAAAAAATTGCAAAAAAATGTTGTGAATTTTCATTACAATGGAAAAAAAATCATCTTTAATAACTGAACTAAAATTTTGTAAAATCCCTGTGTTAAGTTGTAGCCCATATTCCAATAAATAATCTGTAAAAAGTTCAACTTCCTACCTCAAATACTTTGTGAGGAAAGATGTAATTCATAAGCGTTATTTTAACATTGCAAGTATAGGGCGTTCCGGAGCCCCTTAAACCTAACTAACCTAAGGACATCACACACAAACATGCCCGAGGCAGGATTCGAACCTGCGACCGTAGCAGCAGCGCGGTTCCGGACTGAAGCGCCTACAATCGCTCGGCCACACCAGCCGGCTCACAACAGATCGAATCAGCAGATTGACGTCCATATTTGCAGTCAGGGATAGCCATGTGAGTGCTCCTGCTGTCATACGAAATCGAACCCCAGACCATAGCTCCAGGTGTAGCTTCTATTAAGCAGACTGGTTGCTTGCAGGCCCTCATCTGGCTTCCTTGTAACCAAGACACGACCATAACTGGTACCGAGGCAGAACCAACTTTCATCAGAAAACATAACAAACCTCCAGCCTGCCCTCCAGTGAGCTCTCGCTTGACACTACTGAAGTACCAAATGGCGGCAGTTTGACGTCAGTGAGACACGCTACAGGGTTTCTGGCTCGGAGCTGCCCTTCAAGTAAACAATTTTTACAGTTAATTGTACCACAGTGGTGCCAACTGCTGCTGAAAAAAGATGGTCTTTCCTTCCGGTAGTGCCACGTGGCGATCTGGTGCCCAGTCTTCTTGCGAACGTACATTCTCGTCACCACTGCCAGCAATAGCGTGCAGTGGCTACTTTTCTGCGATGTTGCAGAAGGAACATCGAGCTTCTCGTAGGACTCTTCCACGGCCCCGTTCAAACTCAGTGAGGTGTTGACAATGGCATCTTTGTCGCTTTACAGGCATTCTTAACTAACATCAACTCACCACGTCCAATCTCACAGGTAATTAACTCTCATGACAGTTACTGGGTATATTTAAAGCAAACCTGATTTGGATTCTCATAGTGCGGTACTAGCGCCACTCTTATGCGACTGGATCGAAATTAGAATGGACATCATCTTTCAGACGTAGAAAAACGTCTACCAACTTTCGTTTCTGCCGTACAACTTCTTGTTATTGTTGCAATTTTTATCGGTCAGTGTAGGCTGAGTATTTACATAGAAGTGTAATGAAAACGACTGTACTTGCATTTCTTTGTTAGTACTGTGTAACTGTACCTATTAAGTGTCAGACCTGCTGTAACTACTGTATGAGAATGCTCGCCACATTCAGAGTGCACAATCAGTATTTACATTTATGTTGTTTCTGTCTGCTCATCGACAAGCAGCTGTTGCCATCACTTTCTAGTAAGTTAAATGCATTCTACATCTCTGGCCGCACAGGTTATTGCAAGTTTACATTTCCGTTCAACCCAGTTAGTTAGTTAGTTACGTGTTCCATTGATCAATAGCACGGAAAAACCGTCATGATGTGGAACGTGTCAAGTGCACAAGAAATGCGCCCAGGAAACATGGCTTTTTTCGCATTATAGCCTTATACCTAAATATTTCTATTATTTATCCCAATCCCTTAAATAGCAGAAAATGCATATATTATATCTCCAGATTTATTTACTCATATTCAAGAATTCATCTATGGTACAGAAGCAGCTGTCAAGGAGGTATGATTTCAATTTGTTTTTGAAACTATTACTGCTGTCATTCAGACATTTCATTTCATCTGGTAATTTATCAAAAGGTTTTATGGTAGCGTATTTTATCCCTTTCTGTGCCAAAGATAGGTTAAGCGAAGGATAGTGAAGGTCTTTCTTTTTTCTGGATTTGTAATCATGAATATTGCTGTTGATTTTAAACTGGTCCATGTTGTTAAGAAAAAAATTCATTACTGAATAAATGTACTGTGAAGCAGTTGTAAGAATCGTTAACCTTTTAAACAGATGCCTACAAGATGTGCGACTATGAACCCCACACATTATTCTGACTACTTTCTTTTGAGCAGTGAATATCTTTTGCCTGAGTGTTGAGTTGCCCCAGAATGTTATTCCGTATGACATCAGAGAGTGGAAGTATGCAAAGTATATTAACTTACTAATTTCTACATCCTGAAAATTGGCAATTATTCTGATTACAATAGTTGCTGAACCTAGTCCCTTTAGGAGGTCCAAACTTTAGATTCTCATCTCCCTCTGCCCTCTGCCAGGCACTTAAATGTGATTTGCAGAGTATCCATGTAGATGTAGATCTATATGTACATCCAAAAACTTAGTATGCTCTACCATGGCTACTGACTTGCACCAGAAAATTGGATGTACTGTGTTTTTTCAAAGTTCAGAGCAAGCCCATTCGCAGAAAACCAATTAATGACTTTTGCAAAGACCTTATTTGTATCATGTTCTATTGGACTTTCTTATTAATAATTAATTATGCTTGTATCATCAGTAAACAGTGTCAGTTCAGCATCTTGATTCACATAAGAAGGGAGGTCATTCACATATATCAAGAACAGGAAGGGACCCATGATCGAACCTTATGGAACACCTAATGTAATTTTACCCCAGTTAGATGAAGTGGCAAACTCCTTTTAATCACTTGAAGCATATAAAGAGACTTTTTGCTTCCTGTTCTGTAGATATGACTTAAACCACTCATATGCTGTTCCATTTATACCATAGAATTGTAATTTCTCTAACATGATGTCATGGTTCACATAATCAAATGCTTTGGATAAGTCACAGAATATTCCTACTGGTGACATTTTACTATTTAAAAACACTATTATGTGGACAGTGAAATTATATATTGCTGTCTCAGTGGAACAGCATTTCTGAAATCCGAACTGTGTTTTACTAAGTATCCCATTACTGTTGAGATGGCTAACCACGCTTGAGTACATTACTTTCTCAAAACTTTTTGAAAATGCTGTAAGCAAGGATACTGGCCGGTGATTATTGACATCTGTGGTTTCCCCCCTTTTTGTAGAGAGGCCTGACAACGGCAAAATTTAACCTGTCTCCCATTCTACCTCGTCTTTCCCACAGAACGGTATGAGGATCTACTTACGGAGTAGTTGTTAACTTGTGCCTTTTGCTAAGCAAAGTGTTCTACCACGTGCCTGATGTGTTTCATTTGCTGTGATTTATCCGACGTGTCTTGTCACAGGTGGATGAGCGCCTGGTGCAGAGTGAGTGACGAGCGTGTGTCTGCTTGTGTGTCAGGGTGTGGGTCACGGCGCTGGTGACTGGTGTGTCAACCCGTGCCAGAGAGCGCCGTGCCCCAAGTCCGAGATGTGCCGTGTCGACACCTCCTCCTGCCGGCCATCGCCTGATGGCGGCCCAGCCCTCTGCTGCTCCGCCCACATCTGCTACCGCGACAGCAGCTTCAGCGACCACTACCGCTACTGACAGCCGCTGCACGCCAGTAGTTGTAGAAAGTGAGCAGTGAAACATAAATACTGCTCAGATCTGTCCTGCGCCACGTAACTACATCTGCTAATCTAACATTTATGTGTGTGTGTGTGTGTGTGTGTGTGTGTGTGCGTGTGTTTGAGAGAGAGAGAGAGAGAGAGAGAGAGAGATCTATTCAATGCTGGAAAAGTGATGTGAACAATCAAGGGCCACTTTTACAGATATAAAAAGGTAGTTCCACACGTCTGGTGGAAAAAATTACAATTTTTTGGGGTTTGAGGGGAGAATACTTTACTTATTAAGGTGGGTAGGACGTCAAACGGGCCGACTTGGAGCAGGAGAGGCATCACAGAACATTTTAATAACCAGTGTCTACAATTTTACAAATAAATTCATAAAACTTTGTCACCAGGAAGGATTCAGGAGTCACACTCACTGCAGTGGGAATTCGAAAACATAACAAAATAAATTTTTTTACATTCCAAATATCATCATCTTTTTCACTTTCTAATGGCAGCATTTGTTGCTATAGGTACACTTTTCTTAATAAGTTAGAGAGATCCTTCGATGAATTTTGCACAGCATACATACCATACTTACAGGTGTATGAAACTCTAGAATTTATTTAATTTATGAAAAAACGAATGAGCTGCTATATTTTAAACTTCATGTTTAGAAAAAACACAAATTTTATAGTTAATTACCTCAATTTTTACTACAGTTTTTAATAGATTTTGAAAATTCTAGAGTTTCATACACCTTTAAGTATGGTTTGTATGCTGTGCAAAATTCATCGAAGAACCTCTCTTACTTATGAAGAAAAGTGTACCTACAGCAACAAATGCAGCCATTAGTAAGTGAAAAAAATGTTGAAATTTCACATCTAAAAAAAATTATTTCGTTATGTTTTCGAACTTCCACTGCTATGAGTGTGAATTCTGAATCCTTCCTGGTCATGCTGACAAAGTTTTATGAATTTATTTGTAAAAGTATAGACAGTCGAAATTGAAATGTCCTGTGGTGCTTCTCCTGCTCCAAGCTGGCCTGTTTGACGCCCTACCCCCCTTAACATAATACCCTTTGACAGTCACAAATTTTGCCCACCGTGTTTCCAATGTTTAGTCTCTAGCAAATTATGCACTATTGTGGTGTAGGGTATGTTTATGATGTTCATTTATCTGGTCTTTAACATGTTTTGATATGCAGAAAGATAACTGTGCTCAGCTCATCGTAATATGCTATCATAAAGCCAACAGACTGTGAAACAAACAACTTAGGACTAATCATATTAAAAATTCTTAAAAATTTATTCCATTGTTTTTGCTCCATCCTTCTTAAGAATTATGCAACAGCATAAAATAAAGGTTTCCTTTGAATAATACTCATATGAGTTATCTTTTATCTCTTTTCTATTTACATCTGCCAGCTTGTACATAATTGGATTAGGCAGTAGTCATTGCCTTTTTCAAATATTTGCAACTGACACCTTAGGACTATACTCGTTATTATAGGCACCTTTTGTGTGTTATCTTTCATTTATTGCTACTGACTTAATGCCAATTGTTTAATGTTTTGTACTTTACTTTCAAAAATTAAATTGGAAGTAAGCTTATAGTGAATTCAAAAACGATATATCTTTCATTTTTTTGTTTAAATCTCGTTTATGGACATGTTCTTCTTATTGTTATTTGTTGTAAAAGACCATTTTTTACTATTTAAGTAGATATGCTGTGTATGTTATGAATTAAATAAATATTTACGCTCCAAATGACAGATATGATTCCTTACTTACAAGGGACAAAATATTATAATGATATTAACACAAAATGTTTAGCTGATAGAGATATATATTGCACTAAATTATGAAATGTTTCTACCATCAAAGAATATAGAATTCCTAGTTTCCAGTTTATTATTTCTACAACATTTTCTAATGTATCTTCTTTAAATGTAAAATCTTAGTTTTGCATTTCCCCATCACTATCTACCTTGTAATTATTTTCATTTTTAACTTCTAGCATTGTATTAAAATTAATATGGTAGTTTATGTATATTTAAACATTAATTTATTGTGGTATAAGTTATGAGAAGCTCTATGTGTTTCACACATCTTTGTGGATTAATGCTCAAATATATTGATGGATTTCATGTTTGTCAGTGTATCAGTATGGTGATTAAATGTCTTCCATATACTATGTTTGAATTTCAGGGGTTTATAAGACATTAAATATGCCTTTACCAGCGACATATAAGTTGTTTTGGATTCAAGACATGTCTCGATTCTGTGACTTTCCGTACCTCCAAGAATTTTCTATATAGCCATTCTTTTTTAGAAATGTTTCATCCTGCTGACTGGCCTCCACAGCTAATGTCGTCTTCAGTTAAATTCTTGTGTGTTTAGTGCCATCTCATACTATAAAATGAAATGAGTTCCAGTATTTCGTGTGTCCTGTGGTGATCTACTGAGCCTCAGATAGATGACAGCTACAAGAGGTCGATATAACTGTGTGAAGTTTTTTTACAGCACAGACTTGTGAGAATTTATTCATATTTCTTTCATAAAATTTCCTTGCTTCATTCATACTTCCCACTCTATGATTTTGCTATGTTGGTCTTGATATTCTTTCTTACAAGAAATTGAAAACCAAAAGGATGTGAAAATAACAGAAATAACCAGAAATGTTGTCAATTATATCTCCCAAAATCAGGATATCTTTCACTACTGTGAGACAAGTTAACCAGTGAAAAGAATAGTTAATTAGTTATTTATAATATCTATATCTAGTGATTTTCTTGAGTCCCACGCCGGCCGGTGTGGCCGAGCGGTTCTAGGCGCTACAGTCTGGAACCGCGCGACCGCTGCGGTCGCAGGTTCGAATACTGCCTCGGGCATGGATGTGTGTGATGTCCTTAGGTTAGTTAGGTTTAAGTAGCTCTAAGTCTAGGGGAATGATGACCTCAGAAATTAAGTCCCATAGTGCTTAGAGCCATTTGAACCCTTTTTTTGAAATGTATACTCTGTCAGAGTCGAACTTTTGTCCGTAGGAGGGCTTAAAGTGACGTCGATTTGCGACAGTTATTCAAGATATGTTCTCAGGGTAATGTCTACCCTATAGATCCATCTACCGTTCGCCATAAGTGAACCACTCGATAAAGAGGATGATCCACACGTTTCTTCTGCTGCTCATTATCACGCACATTTTACAAGATTTCTCTGCTCAGTCTGAGACGTGAAGACAGAGTGAGACATGCCAGTGGGAAGCAAGAGAACCTGTGTCGCTGAAATGCAGGAAATCTCAGCTAAGCAGCTAATCAGATGATACTCTGTAACAGCAATAGGGTGTCACTGCCACTATGAGCTGACCTTCAAACGACCTGTAGCTTTATATTACAGCCAACATATTTGGGAATGTCGCATTCAAGATTATGGGCAGCATGGAGCAAGTTTCTTCCATCAGAAAGAGGGATTGGAGGAATGGAGGATGAAGAGGGGCAGGAGAGGGGGAAATGGCCATTAGAGGTCTGTATGCAGTGGTTGACCAATTGGAATCAAGCTCCCACTGCCCGTTTTTCTCTTGCCCAACAGAGCCTGTTCGAGGTCTGTGGTCTGCAGTGAGAAAACCACTATGAATCACCGCCTCCAAAAAGCAGAAGAAAACTGAAAATTATGCATGGATGGAGCTCCGTATGCCACGGCAAACTGGCTGACACTGACGGCGGCGGTGCACAAATGCTGCGCAGCTAGCGCCATTCGACAGCCAACACCGCGGTTCCTGGTGTGTCCGCTGTGCCGTGCGTGTGATCATTGCTTGTACAGCCCTCTCGCAGTGTCCGGAGCAAGTATGGTGGGTCTGACACATCGGTGTCAATGTGTTCTTTTTTCCATTTCCAGGAGTGTATTTAACACCGTCCCGCACTGCCGTTTAGTGAAAAAAATACGAGCTTACTGAGTATCGAACTAGATTTGAGACTGGATTCAGGACTTGCTTGCAGATAGAACGCAACACACAGTTCTTAACGGAACGAAGCCGACAGATGTGAAAGTGTTTTCCGGAGTACTCGAAGGAAGCGTGGCAGGACCGTCACTGTTTACAATGCATATAAATGATCCAGCAGAATGCGTCGAAAGCTCTTTAAGACTGTTCGCAGACGACGCGGTCATCTATAAGAAAGTAGCAACGCCAGAAAGACAGTATCGACGTGCAGACTAATCTGTTGAGGACTGACGTATGGTGCAGGTATTGACAGTTGACCCTGAACGTAAATAAATGTAACACACTGCGCATAGATAGGAAAGGAAATCCGCAAATGTACAACTACACTATTGATGACCAATTTCTGCACTCAGTATCTACCTTACCTTATCTACGATTGACTAGCCAGGGCGACGTTAAGTGGAACGACCACATAAAACAAGTAGCAGGAAAAACAGATATCAGACTGAGATACGTAGGAATAATCTTAAGGAAATGTAACTCATCCGCGAAAGAGGGTTACTTACAAGGCGAATGTTCGTCCGATTCTTTAGTATTGTTTATCAGGCGTTAACAGGTAGGATTGATAGGAGACAAAGAGAAGATCCAACGAAGAGCGGCGCGTTTCGTCACGGGGTCGTTTAGTCATCGCGAAGGCGTTACCGAGATGCTCGGCAGACGTTACAAGAGAGGGCGTTGTGCATCACAGAGAGATTTACTACTGAAATTTCGAGACAGAGCTTCGGACGACACATTACTTCCTTCCAAAGACATCCCGCGAAAAGACCAAGACAAGAAAATTCGAGGAATTAGAGCTAATACAGAGGCTTAGCGACTATCATTCTTCCCAGAATGAGATTTTCACTCTGCAGCGGAGTGTGCGCTGATATGAAACTTCCTGGCAGATTAAAACTGTGTGCCGGACCGAGACTCGAACTCGGGACCCTTGCCTTTCGCGTGCAAGTGCTCTACCAACTGAGCTACCCAGCTTGCCCGCGGAAGGCAAGGGTCCCGAGTTCGAGTCTCGGTCCGGCACACACCTTTAATCTGCCAGGGAGTTTCATATCAGCGCACACTCCGCTGCAGCATGAAAATCTCACTCTGGAAACATCCCCCAGGCTGTGGCTAAGCCATGTCTCCGCAGTATCCTTTCTTTCAGGAGTGCTAGTTCTGCCAGGTTCGCAGGAGAGCTTCTGTAAAGTTTGGAAGGTAGGAGACGAGATACTGGCAGAAGTAAAGCTGTGAGAACCGGGCGTGAGTCGTGCTTGGGTAGCTCAGTTGGTAGAGCACTTGCCCGCAAAAGGCAAAGGTCCCGAGTTCGAGTCTCGGTCGGGCACACAGTTTTAATCTGCCAGAAAGTTTCATATCAGCGCACACTCCGCTGCAGACATTCGTGAGAGGAACAGAATAGGGTACCAGAAAAGTACGAGAAGTACCCTCCGCCACACTCCGTCACGTGGCTTGCAGGGTACAATGGTAGGTGTCGATGTTCCTCCCACTCTGTTTTCTCAGAGCAACCTAATTACAAACACTTACGAGTAAAGAGGCGACGTGACACCCCCTAGCGTCGTCCCAACATTGCACGGACGCAGCGCTCGTGGCTGCGATGTAGGCGCGATGGACGCCAGCTGGTCTCTGACGGAATCGCGGCGGCGCGACGGCCTTGGCAGGTACGACAAACATGTACCGGTGCAACACCTGTACACGGCAGAACCTCTTACGCTTGTCATCAAGTCCCTCTTCCTACAGCGGCAGTGCGGCGAGACCGGGAACATAAACCCGAATTACGAGGGCAGTTCAATGAGTAATGCAACACATTTTTTTTCTGAAACAGGGGCTGTTTTATTCAGCATTGAAATACACCAGGTTATTCCCCAATCTTTTAGCTACACAACACTATTTTTCAACGTAATCTTCATTCAATGCCACGGCCTTACGCCACCTTGAAATGAAGGCCTGTATGCCTGCACGGTACCATTCCACTGGTCGATGTCGTACTGCATCAATAACTTCTTCATCATCCGCGTAGTGACTCCCACGGATTGCGTCCTTTATTGGGCCAAACATATGGAAATCCGACGGTGCGAGATCGGGGCTGTAGGGTGCATGAGGAAGAACAGTCCACTGAAGTTTTGTGAGCTCCTCTCGGGTGCGAAGACTTGTGTGAGGTCTTGCGTTGTCATGAAGAAGGAGAAGTTCGGGAACAAACCTTTGAATATCCCATCTGGTGAACAATTGTGACAGCACTACCAACAGAGATGTCAAGTTGAGCACTGAGTTGTTTGATGGTGATCCGTCGATCATCTCGAACGAGTGTGTTCGCACGCTCCGCCATTGCAGGAGTCACAGCTGTGCACGGCCAGCCAGCACGCGGGAGATCAGTCTTGCTTGAAAAAAAAAAATTGTTCAAATGGCTCTGAGCACTATGGGACTTAACTTCTAAGGTCATCAGTCCCCTAGAACTTAGAACTACTTAAACCTCCAACGACTCACCGTGCTTTTGTCCACTGCCAGATCACCGTACACATTCTGCAAGCGCCTATGAATATCTGAGATGCCCTGGTTTTCCGCCAAAAGAAACTCGATCACTGCCCGTTGTTTGCAACGCACATCCGTTACAGACGACATTTTAACAGCTCCGTACAGCGCTGCCACCTGTCGGAAGTCAATGAAACTATACGAGACGAAGCGGAAATGTTTGAAAATATTCCACAAGAAATTTCCGGTTTTTTCAACCAAAATTGGCCGAGAAAAAAAAGTGTTGCATTACTTATTGAACTGCCCTCGTATTTGTTTAAATAATGCACTGCGGTGGGACATCGACGCAATTTTTTTGATAGATAACGTGCTGTCGTTATTGTTCGTCATACTGACATGCCGGACACACACCGTACGATGTGTCCGTGTAGCGACACGCGCGTGGCTCGCGCCAGTGTGGTGCGATACCCACCTCCCGTGCTGGACAGATAAGGCAGACGTGCCGCTCTCGTTCTATCCACTTCCACGCAAAACACACAAAAAGTGACTACAGAAAGCGTTGCCTTCTTACAAAAGAAATAGCACCTCATATTTACTCTAGTTATACACTGTAGAGAAACTGGTACACCTGCCTAATACTGTGGAGGGCCCCCTCCAGCACGCACAAGTGCCGCAACACGACGTGGCATGGACTCGAATAATGTCTGAAGTAGTGCTGAAGGGAACTGACACAATGAATCCTGCAGGACTGTCCATAAATCCGTAAGAGTACAAGAAGGTGTAGGTCTCTTCTGAACAGCAAGTTGCAAGACATCCCAGGTATTCTCAATAATGTTTATACTCTTCTGAACAGCAAGTTGCAAGACATCCCAGGTATTCTCAATAATGTTCATATATGGGGAGCTTGGTGGCCAGCGGAAGTGTTTAAATTCAGAAGAGTGTTCTTGGAGCCACTATGTAGCAATTCTGGGCGTGTGGGGTGTCGCATTGTCCCGTGGGAATACCCCAGGTCCGTCGGAATGCATAATGGACGTGAATGGATGCAGGTGATCAGACAGGTTGCTTAAGTACGTGTCACCTGTCAGAGTCGTATCTAGACGTATCAGGGGGGTCCCATATCACTCCAACTGCACACGCCCCACAATTTAGAAGATTTCCCGGGGCAAGACCCCCAGTATGCCCCCCCCCCCCCCCCCAATATTTTTTATAAGTCGGCGCCCTTGCTTGGTGCCATTTCTTTCTTTAGATCTTGTTGCTCCAAGGCCGACAGGAAGTTCCATTGTCGCACATGCTTGTGTGCGTTTTTGTGCTGAATTCGTACGATGTACTATCGCCCTTGCACAGTGTGTTTCCATTTTCAGTTACTGACTCATGGCGTTGTCTGAGTTCGCCCGAACATTTGTGCTCAGGAAACCACCCACTGTTCGATTTTCTTCGGACATATTGTTTATATTCCCAGGTTTATCCAATATAGTAAATAAATTATTTTGGTTCAATGATTTTTGTTAAAACTATTGTAAATAATATATCTACCATAATGAGTAACAAGCAAGGAAACTTAAGCATCAACAGTAAAGAACCCACTGTCTAACGTTCTAGCAGACAAGCGTTCGGCCTTTACTGAAATACTACGCATTTGCAAAACTTCATAATCAACCGATATTTCAGAAAATATTAAAAGGCTTTCATATCACGTTACAATTTCCATTTCTCAATTCTTTGACTCTATGTCTCGGGGAAAGCATAGTAACTGTGCGAATTGCTTACCTTACTCGGTGACCGTTAAGACCAGTGATCTTGTTTTTTCATATTCAGATCGCTGCTCTTATTATTCTTATTTTTGTAATGTCCTTCACAAATGTTCCTTCCTCTCCGTTATACTTATATACTCACATCTCATTTCATACGAGTTCACAGATGGAAGAAATTTATGTTTTTAGTTTACATAAACTGATACTTTCACCTCGTGTTATTAGGCTTGTTGCTGCCACAGTCGCCAATTGTAGTGTAATTTTTAAACTAAAATAATACGTTTTGTTAGAGGAAGTCTATGATTGCAAGAAATTTGGTTTTGATAAAATGTGTGGACTGTGATGTTTCACTCGTGAAATTACACTACTAGCTGTGGCTATGCTTGTGGCGCACCTCATAACGAGGAGACAAAATACAGTTTCACCAACACTATTCATTAAAGTAACAAATATCTTCAGTTTCTGTTCAGAGCAGGTCATTTATAAAATATATTCCTGTTTTTACAGCTCGACTGACGTCGCATTGTCAGACGCCCGGATGCTTTGTATTGTTTGTCGTATTTATACTCCAGACCAAATGCGTGACTTCTTTTCTGACGAGTTGTAGTTGAACAGGAGTTAAATGACTTGAACACATTTTGTATTAGCTCGGAACTATATTTCTCAGTCAAGATATAAACGTAGCATTCAAGCAAAAATGCTACTCTGTCAGTAAGGAGGCAGACAGACTGAAGAACTTCGATCTGGAAAAGGACCTGATTGTGTTTCTTCACGTCTTCACCAAAGAGAGCCTCTTTATCATTTACGTGTACCTTTTGCGTTTACATTGAAACAATCTTTATGTGATAAAAGAAAAATAAAGAATAAAAAAATTCAGATGAACATATACGAAAAAGCCTCATCTTTTCTTGTTCCCTACTTATTTTTTATATTACACGTCGTAAATCCCAGCGAGACTATTCTACTGTTTTGCTGCTTTTGTAACGGATGTCACTGGGATACCCACCAACGTGGCTGTTGTAGTCCGTCTCCATATAACTGTTTGTGGATGATATACTTATGTAATATACATGTCCGAAAGAACAGACACCATATCCATATGAGTATATAGTTCTGGCAACACCGGCCATCACATTCCCCAAACCCTTACGGGACTTGGTAAGAATGTCTTCCACGAGTAATGAGTGTGTTGGGGTGGGACACTACGAATGTAGTGTATGAACATACAAGGTGAGAATGTGGGTCTTGCGGGAGGCGTGCGAGAGATAGTCCCTGCAGTCGCACCATCCTCTGTGCCCGCGGTGGCTCAGATGGATAGCGCCTCTGCCATGTGAGCAGGAGATCCCGGGTTCGAGTCCCGGTCGGGGCACACATTTTCACCTGTCCCCGTTGATATATATCAACGCCCGTCAGCAGCTGAAGGTATTGATATAATTCTCATTTGGTTTGTGGAAGATGTCCAC
Source organism: Schistocerca cancellata (assembly GCF_023864275.1). Classification (NCBI taxonomy): domain Eukaryota; kingdom Metazoa; phylum Arthropoda; class Insecta; order Orthoptera; family Acrididae; genus Schistocerca; species Schistocerca cancellata. Next base: position 32,448,344 of record NC_064631.1, on the reverse strand, counting down.
ATTTGAGCATGCCAAGGTCCACTTCTTCTCCTGTGGGAGTGAGCGATGCAAACAACGCTTATTTCGTGGTCTTGCAGATATCGCTCCTGGTGAAAAGACGCATTGGAACGTGTGCATGCTCAAATTTGAGTAATTCCCTCAGGTTATTATCAGACTGATTGTCAATAAAAACTCTATGGAAAATCGACTGTGTCTTCTTCTGCAGTCGTCAGGGCATTTGAAACAGTGGCTAGAGCGACAGCATTTATCTCACATTTCAATCCTTCTAGCTAAATAACGGGCTAGTACTTTGCGACCAGTGCATCCTGTGACAAGTAGCACTGTCCCCTTCGTTTCAAGGAATGATGAATGCTCGGAGAACGTTCGATTCCCGGCGGGGTCAGGGATTTTCTCTGCCTCGTGATGGCTGGGTGTTGTGTGCTGTCCTTAGGTTAGTTAGGTTTAAATAGTTCTAAGTCCTAGGGGACTGATGACCATAGATGTTAAGTCCCATAGTGCTCAGAGCCATTTGAAGCATTTTTTTGCTCAGAGAACCGCCCTGTCAGATCCTCAGCATCAAGATTACCCCCAGTTAAACGGGAAGGCATCGTAGGTACGTGATGGCAGGGCGTCCCTGAACGTACTTCAGTGAACGTGTCTGTGTGTTCTCAAATGTGCATACTCAAAGTCCAAGGAGACACTATTAGTCATGCCGCGACCTCCATATCTCTTCATTGCTGTTTTAGGACCTGCTCCATGGTTACGTCTCACCAATAACCCATGCAGAATTTTTCAGTATGAAGAATAATGAAAGTAGTATGGAGATGGGGCTACAGGTGCAATTTTGATACCAAATTGATATGCAAATTAATGAAACTGATCAATTAATTATCCCCTAAATATCCCCCCCCCCCTTCTCACCATCATCTTCACCCCCGGATGACTCCATGTGCTGTCCCCACTCGGCACAGGAGTACCCGTCACACCCACCCCCACCCCCCGTGGAACCCTCCCCCCCCCACCTGGGAATTGGCTGGAAATTAAAAATGGAGGTGCCCTTTGCGAGAGTTGAACCCCAGTTTCTCTGGTGGGAAAGCCCTGATGTACATACACCCCTCTCTCCCCCGCCCCCCCAACACTTGGAATCTGTACAGACGCAGGAGAGGAAAGTTAGGTTAGTATACTTTATTTATTTTGGTTGGGAAACTGAAGTACAGATCGTTCCTAATTACGTATTTAATCATTAAGATGGGTCCATAATTACACAACTATATGCATAGCGCTACGCAAAGAGTGCCTAAAATCGCAATACAGCTGAAAAATTCATGATGCCATACAAGTGGTGTTATCCTTCTACGAAAAAAATTCACAATACCACACGGAATTTGTGACAGACATACTCCAACACTACACTTCACCTACAACCTGGCAGGAAAAAGACTGAAATGAAGGTTATATCTTTATTTTTTGGCGGGAAATATGTTGAAATGAAAGTGTCTTACCTGTAAGCATACAGCTGAGAACTGTGTCTATCGCTGTTTGACGTCAGAGGGCTTAAGTCAGGGGAGTGCAGTAGGTGGTGTAGCACTTAGCGGCCGCATCAGTCAAACAAATCAGTAGCAGCTTGCACTGTACGTGCTTGAGCATTGTCCTGCAAAATGATGGCCAGGTCCTGCAGAAAGTGTCATCACTTCTGTCTCTACGCTCTACGCTTTCTAGCATGAGGGCAACCAAAAATCAATGGGTCATAACCCAAATCATGCACTGGGGATTAAGGAGAATTATCGTCCGAAAAGATTCCACCAGGAGAGAGGGGAGGTAACTGCATGTACAGTCGCGAACTACCAGACTTAAAGTTACGCTTTTTTCCCCTCATGCCTCCCTCTCCCACCATAAGTTGGGAGACAGGCTTTTTCAAACAACCAGCTGCTACCGCTTCTGTGCGCCGCGCCCTGGTTTGTGGCACACCGACGTCCCGCTCACAGACGAGTGGGCACCCAGGGGCTCCCTCCTTCCAACAGACATCTGGAAAACAAAATAAATGGCTAGACATTGACATTTCTGGCAAATAAGAGACGTGAAATGTAGAGGGTATGGTACCCTCATACTTATGGTCAGTTGCAGATTAAATTGGATCGGTCAAGGACAGTTCGGCAGCATCTGTCAATCTCCGACTTTATCCTAAGAATGAGAGAATACTCTGTGACTCCTATACGCACAGCGAAATATGGCCATTCAAAATCGTAAATTCTGCACTGTGATCGATGTGCTAGAAATATGTAGATAACCTAACTTCATCGGTGTAGGACGCTGTTTGGTATACTTTGGTGTATATGACTGAATGGATTTACTGCACAGTTATCTATCTGCATTCGAAATATAGTATGTGGTACTTGCAAAGAAAAGGAGGGGCGGTTTAGCGATGATACAGAAATTGGGACGCATTGTGCTGTGTCATTGGCTGGCGTTGAAATTATGGAACAACTGGGGTAGTTCCTAAAATTGATTGCGCCGTCAACTGCGGTGCTTATTACAGTAGATCATCCCATATCGACAGTATCTTTCCCATCCCATCCGTCCAAAGGCTGACACCGCTTGTCTGAACTGGAAAGAGCCTTGGTGGAACTCAGGATATCTGCTGCTTGTCACTGTGGAGCTTGGGATTAAATGTAGAGGTCATCACCTACAGACAGTTGTTTGAAAGCGTCCCTCAATGTTGCAGACTCGTCCTATTTCCATACGCTTCGATGCCTCCAAATTTTATTTTGTCCAATAAGATTATTTCTACTATCTCACGCATGTTGTGAACAGCACCTTCCTGCGATGGTCAGAACTAGAACAGTAATCATGTACATGACTGAAAAATGAGGAAACAATACACTTAGAAACGGAACAACAAGAGATTTGCTATCCTGTCGCAGTGGAAGATGAGGTTAATTGTATAGGTCACCACCTTCAGACCGCTGTTTGGAAACGTTTCACAATACTGAAAACTATTCCAATTTCCATACGTTGCAATGTCTTCCACACTTTGGTCAATAAGAAACATTGCCTCTGTGTTTTATTTCTACCATCCTGTGTGTTTGGGAGCAGCAGAGTTTACACCATACGATATTCAACTCTCTGTTAGAGCCAATCGAGCCACATGCGTTAATGTTGGTTTAGCATCTGACACAGACGTCGAAGTCGTGGTAGAAGAACCAAGTGTATGGCGCTGTAGAAAGCTTGGATGTGTTACAGCTGAAAAACGATGTATTAAACTGCTTATGAAAGAACAACACTGGAACCGTCTCTCGTGACTGACAGTCTGCTGGATATGGTCTTCCTCCAGTACAGGCGACAAAACTTTACCCAGGTCTGTGCAAGTGACTTCGGCCACTGACCACCTGCTCCAATGGAGCGATACATGTATATGTAATATGCTTGATGTCAACATGCAGACGGTATTTGTTTTCCGTAATATCGAGAGAGAGAGAGATACGGTAAAATTTTATAGGAGGCTCTATTACAATGAGTGCTAGGACTGGTTGAAATTTGGATACAGATAGTTCGTAGTTTTTTACCTTCTCTGGATGTAACAAAATAACGATGAGGAGTGCTCTCAAATATACTAGAGGACTGTGTAGAAGCTGATCTGCATCAGTATTTCATACAGCTGAAATGAAAGTAATGTCCTCCTGCATGCCAATTTGTAATTTGAAAACGGGGAATGCTCTCAAACTACACCGATTTTGCTCATGAAACTAATAGAAATCGACTGTATCTATTCTCGTGGAACCATAGGAATTCCAGAGTCCCACAATAGGATAGGTGGGGGAGAGGGAGGTGTGGGGAGAGGAAGCGGGTGGGGACCGAAATGTCAGCTGGGGAAAATACGTCACGTCATCCGGGCTGGGGATGGGGATGAGAGTGGTAATTAATTGATCATTTTAATTAATGTGCATATCACTTTGATATCAAAATTGTACCCAGATCCCCATATCCCAAATGCTAATGAAGTATCCTTCAGCCGTGATTTTGTGGAATTCCTGAGGACCCATTTTTCTTTTAGATTGAAGATTTCCCATTAGCACAAATGTGCACTCTTAGCGCAGTTCGTATGGCCCGCTGCATGGCTCCAGGGAATTATTTCTTTATTTTCTGGTCGTGTTCCAAAAATGAACAGCATAGAGACAGAAGTGACGACACTTTCTGCAGTACCTGACCATCACTTCGCAGGACAATGTTGAGGCACGTACAGTGCAAGCTGTTACTGATTTGTTTTGACTGATGGGGCTGCTAAGTGCTATACCGCCTACTGCACTTCCCTGATCTAACTAAGCCCTGGGGAGTTCAACTCGCTTTCTAAACTGAAGGAAACACTTCATGTCATTCGCTTCAGAACTGCTACAAATTCGTCTGGCAATAGACCGCGCAGCTCGAACTGTCAACACAACTGGCACTGCTAAGAGTGTCGTACGACTTCCACATCGCTGGCATCGGGTTATACACAATGCTGGCGACTACTTTGAAGGTTAGTAAAACTTTGAAACACGTATCTACTTTGTACGAGCTATAAATAAACAATTGCCACAATTAAAGGTCCAACTCTTGTACATAGCGCAGCAGTAGGAACACAATGCTATGTGAATAAGTCCCAATTTCAAGAACAGTTCAGAAAGAGAAGGGTGTGGTGCGGTCGAGTCCTTAAGGACAGTATTCAATGTAAGCGGAAATGAACATCGCATTGATAGGGGGAAGGGAACTGCTTTGGGTTGTTGAAATGTTATGTGGCTATGGTCTCCCTGTCTATAGACCTGTTGCCTGGTGCAAGTCTTTTCAGTTAACGGCACTTCGGTGATTTGTGTGTCAGTGAAGGTGACATGATGTTGATGACATCCAGTCCCCGAGCAGACAAAATCTCGGGCCCAGCCCGGAATCGAATCCAGGCCCCTAGCATGGCATTCTGCCGCGCTGACCACTCAACTACGGAGGTGGACTTTAGGTTGCTACGCATGGACTATCAGAGGCACACAAAAGTAGAGTCTGTGGTGCAATCACGTGACCAGGCCTTTGGACTTGACTGCGAGTAGAGTGCCGTGGCACTACCAGGTGTACGATGGTGAGCTCATCGACCCTGTTGAGACCTTACAAAATTTTAATAATTTTATTGAAATGTCGTATCATAAAGAGATGAGCTCGCAAGGTTTTCATAGCCAAGCCGTCGCCTGTACGTGACAGACAGAAGACAAACATGATAATGGGGGAAGATAATGCTTCCAGAAGCAGCTGGACACTATTTGCTTCTAAGAGGCTTGCCAACTACGGCAGTAAGTTTTGTGTTAGCAGAAGAGCCAACACCGTGTTACGAGTGGAGGCCGAAATGCACGCGTTTTAGCTCACGCAGGCTGGCGTGAGGAGGGAAGAACCATACTGACGTGAGGTCTGGAACATGACAAGGAATGAGAATTCAGAAAGCGGACGTAATTAGTTTGATACTTAACTTTAATCCATTAATGATGAACGTCGCTCTTGACGGTACGTGATTCACAATATTATCTGTTCAGAATACATTCTTGAAGTAATTATCGTAACTGAATATGGCGCCTTGCTAGGTCGTAGCAAATGACGTAGCTGAAGGCTATGCTAAACTGTCGTCTCTGCAAATGAGACGGTATGTAGACAGTGAACCATCGCTAGCAAAGTCGGCTGTAGAACTGGGGCCAGTGCTAGGGAGTCTCTCTAGACTAGACCTGCCGTGTGGCGGCGCTCGGTCTGCAATCACTGATAGTGGCGACACGCGGGTCCGACGTATACGAGGTGCATTCAAGTTCTAAGGCCTCCGACTTTGTTTTCTCCGGACTGGAAAGAGATAGAAACATGCGCATTGTTTTAAAATGAGGCCGCTTTCATTGTCAATACGTCCCAGAGATGGCAGCACCGTACGGCAGATGGAATTTTACCACCAGCGGCGAGAATGAGAACTGTTTTAAATACTTAAAATGGCGACGTTTTCCTTACTTGAACAGCGTACAATCATTCGTTTTCTGAATTTGCGTGGTGTGAAACCAATTGAAATTCATCGACAGTTGAAGGAGACATGTGGTGATGGAGTTATGGATGTGGCAAAAGTGCCTTCGTGGGTGCGACAGTTTAATGAAGGCAGAACATCGTGTGACAACAAACCGAAACAGCCTCGGGCTCGCACAAGCCGCTCTGACGACATGATCGAGAAAGTGGAGAGAATTGTTTTGGGGGATCGCCGAATGACTGTTGAACAGATTGTCTCCAGAGTTGGCATTTCTGTGGGTTCTGTGCACACAATCCTGCATGACGACCTGAAAATGCGAAAAGTGTCATCCAGGTGGGTGCCACGAATGCTGACAGACGACCACATGGCTGCCCGTGTGGCATGTTGCCAAGCAATGTTGGCGCGCAACGACAGCATGAATGGGACTTTCTTTTCGTCGGTTGTGACAATGGATGAGACTTGGATGCCATTTTTCAATCCCGAAACAAAGCGCCAGTCAGCTCAATGGAAGTACACAGATTCACCGCCACCAAAACAATTTCGGGTAACCGCCAGTGCTGAAAAAATGATGGTATCCATGTTCTGGGACACCGAGGGCGTAATCCTTACCCATTGCGTTCCAAAGAGCACTACGGTAACAGGTGCATCCTACGAAAATGTTTTGAAGAACAAATTCCTTCCTGCACTGCAACAAAAACGTCCGGGAAGGGCTGCGCGTGTGCTGTTTCACCAAGACAACGCACCCGCACATCGAGCTAACGTTACGCAACACTTTCTTCGTGATAACAACTTTGAAGTGTTTCCTCATGCTCCCTACTCACCTGACCTGGCTCCTAGTGACTTTTGGCTTTTTCCAACAATGAAAGACACTCTCCGTGGCCTCACATTCACCAGCCGTGCTGCTATTGCCTCAGCGATTTTCCAGTGGTCAAAACAGACTCCTAAAGAAGCCTTCGCCGTTGCCATGGAATCATGGCGTCAGCGTTGTGAAAAATGTGTACGTGTGCAGGGCGATTACGTCGAGAAGTAACGCCAGTTTCATCGATTTAGGGTGAGTAGTTAATTAGAAAAAAAATCGGAGGCCTTAGAACTTGAATGCACCTCGTACTAACGGACCGCGACCGATGTAAAGGCTACCACCTAGCAAGTGTGGTGTCTGGCGGTGATACCACAGTAAACATTACACTTGACACATCACCAAAGGCACAAAGAGCGGATGTCAATGGAATATGAGGAAACGTCATAAGCGTTTTATGGAAGAATTCCAAGTGGAGTCTAGAACGATAAACAAACGTTAAGGCGATCACGTGTCGAGGAAAGTTTCCGAGGAACTCTTCCAGACAAGGAAGAGGGCTGTCTGCGTCCAGAACCAACTAAGAACGAAGTAATAGATTAGCCTGCAGCCGAGTAGAAGTCAGTTTGAGTAGTGAGCGCACAGAGGGCAGTAACGCGGCGCGGCAGCACCTGATGGAGCAATAAACACTTGAGCTACGAGAAGGGAGTGACTGATGGGCTGTGGTGGACAAACAGCAACGGCAAGTGGCCCTGCTTTACATCATGCATTGGAACAGTGCTGAGCATAGATTGCCTGTCTCTGTCTCAAAGAGTTCCAATAGAGCAATTTCACTGAAATCAGGAGCAAGTCATTGCTTGGTATTTTCCTTGTATGGGAGGCCAAGTGCTCCTTTAGTACTAGTGAATTAGTTCAAAGTGCTGACTACTTATTAGTTAGGCCAAGTGACCAGTAGTTAGCAGATCGAGTGACAGTACAAGCACTCGTCTCTGATGGAGATTTTCTGGTAATTATTGGCAGCATCTGACATTCTGTAAGCGGTTTTGGTCCGACACCTCATTAAACAAATCTTTTGTTAGATAATAAACTGATTAAAGAAAGAGTACTAATTTGCTACTCCAGCAAACCATTCCCGACAACTCAACGAGTAACCTAATCCCCTCCAACCGAGGGAGGAGATTTACTCCCTTTCATCTCCGCTATAAAGGTAACCACAAGAAAAAGTCAAATTAAACTCCCATTGTCGTTCACGTCCTGACTGCGCCACGCATGTCATACCGATTCCAGTTTGGTGTGGTGGACCTGCGCCGAGACGCGACACCCTGGGTGTTTTTCACTTCCGGGAAATGACCCTGAGAGTCATTACATATGAAACCAGTGGACCTGCGGCCGTGCTGGAGGAACTGCAAAGAGGAGAAATAATCGCCCCGACCCAGGATTGCACCGAGACCTTTGAGCACCACATTCTAACATATACTACCCCTTACAATCACATCAGAGGCATGTACGTTCGCAAAATGTGAAAATAAAATTATAGTGCTGAAACCTGTGCTTTCTGCTGTTTTTTGTTAATTTGACAAATCTGCGGTTCCTTTGAAGCTCTGTGTAATGGTAACTACGTGGTGTGAAGTACACGTAATCAGCGAAAATTGTAGGAAATTTAACAAAATGGTTCAAATGGCTCTGAGCACTATGGGACTTAACATCTGAGGTCATCAGTCCCCTAGAACTTAGAATTACTTAAACCTAACTAACCTAAGGACATCATCACACACATCCATGCCCGAGGCAGGATTCGAACCTGCGACAGTAGCAGTCGCGCGGTTCCGTTCTGAAGCGCCTAGAACCGCTCGGCCACAACGGCCGGCCGGAAATTTAACGCCTTACAAGAAAAATCAAACTGCTTTTCGTCGTGGAAGGCAAGGAGCAAAAGATGTAGAAAAAAAACTGAAAAAAGTGCCTAAATTTTGCTGTTTTTCGTGACCCTCATGCTGGTAATCGTTCTGGGGGTCAAATACCTGGGTTCTTCGCTAAAGACTGCGTACATTCAACGTGCTGAAAGTTCAGAAAATTCGACCATTTAGAAATGTACCTCAGCCCTGTTTGAATACATACCGACTGCACTAATACAACAAAAGGCAAAAAGCAAACTAGGTTTGCTTGTCTCTGCTGTTTATAGTGCTTTGGGAAGCAACATTAACCCTAGAACACTACAGTAGGGAAAATGTTACATTGCTCCTTAACCATCGTAAGGTTTACTATTCCACATTTTGTTCAAAGGAAGTCATAATATATAGGTTATGCATTAGTTAATTACTAGTATTCGATCTCGAATGGTATGTTACATCCCAGATTGATTACGTAATGTCGTGTTTTATACCCTATTGCAATTGCAAATTTTATGTGGGGTTTAGTAATATAGGGTTAAAATAACAAAGTCCTATTATTTATTGTACGCACCTGTTGACAAAGGTGTATATTGTACATCTGCTCCTGTGACGCAAAATACTAGTCATATTTTTTGATGATAGTTATAGGTCGTCGCACTATGAGATTCCTACAGGCAGCAAACGCTGACTATTTTTTGGTACAGACTGCTTCACGTCCAACGCAAGTGATGTTTTCAACGTTATGTAAGAAGTAGCAGGGGCAGGCAGGCACTGATTGCTGCGTACGCTGCGGACCGTTCCTTCAGACTTTCACAGTATCGTCAGCTCCGTGGTGAAAATATCCTCCATGGCCACTCATCTACTTCAGAAAAAAGTGTTACCTCACCGGCGACCCTGTACATTGACTCTCACTCACATAATAAGGAGTGCCAATTCGAGAAGAGAGTACACTTGTCGCGTTTTGTAAAGAGGAAAATGCTGGCTGTCTTCTCCATCACAATGGGCTTCTTGAAACACCTATCAGAAGACAATATCTGGAAGTGGAAACTAATGAAGTAACTCCGTGACAGGATCAGAGGACGCGCGATGAAGACATCTCTGAGACGTCACCTGCCTGTTGGCGTCATTTTGGTGCAGTATGGTGGGGCCCTAGTCAGCAACGCTCACACGGTCGTTGTTGGCTTTCCACACCTGGGAGCTGCTGATTGTCCCCTCAACTGGGCGCACGAGGCTGAGTACGCCCCGTTTCATTCCCCCCACTGCGGAAAACTGCCTGACAATACCGGGAATCGACGCCAGGTCCTCTACATGGCGGGCGCACGCGCTGACGTCTAAGTTGCTGAGGCGGACTGCGAAGTAGTACATGGAACAGTATCTCAAGTTGCAGGGACATTTGAAGGCACCTACACTCCTGGAAATGGAAAAAAGAACACATTGACACCGGTGTGTCAGACCCACCATACTTGCTCCGGACACTGCGAGAGGGCTGTACAAGCAATGATCACACGCACGACACAGCGGACACACCAGGAACCGCTGTGTTGGCCGTCGAATGGCGCTAGCTGCGCAGCATTTGTGCACCGCCGCCGTCAGTATCAGCCAGTTTGCCGTTTCATACGGAGCTCCATCGCAGTCTTTAACACTGGTAGCATGCCGCGACAGCGTGGACGTGAACCGTATGTGCAGTTGACGGACTTTGAGCGAGGGCGTATAGTGGGCATGCGGGAGGCCGGGTGGACGTACCGCCGAATTGCTCAACACGTGGGGCGTGAGGTCTCCGCAGTACATCGATGTTGTCGCCAGTGGTCGGCGGAAGGTGCACGTGCCCGTCGACCTGGGACCGGACCGCAGCGACGCACGGATGCACGCCAAGACCGTAGGATCCTACGCAGTGCCGTAGGGGACCGCACCGCCACTTCCCAGAAAATTAGGGACACTGTTGCTCCTGGGGTATCGGCGAGGACCATTCGCAACCGTCTCCATGAAGCTGGGCTACGGTCCCGCACACCGTTAGGCCGTCTTCCTCTCACGCCCCAACATCGTGCAGCCCGCCTCCAGTGGTGTCGCGACAGGCGTGAATGGAGGGACGAATGGAGACGTGTCGTCTTCAGCGATGAGAGTCGCTTCTGCCTTGGTGCCAATGATGGTCGTATGCGCGTTTGGCGCCGTGCAGGTGAGCGCCACAATCAGGACTGCATACGACCGAGGCACACAGGGCCAACACCCGGCATCATGGTGTGGGGAGCGATCTCCTACACTGGCCGTACACCACTGGTGATCGTCGAGGGGACACTGAATAGTGCACGGTACATCCAAACCGTCATCGAACCCATCGTTCTACCATTCCTAGACCGGCAAGGGAACTTGCTGTTCCAACAGGACAATGCACGTCCGCATGTATCCCGTGCCACCCAACGTGCTCTAGAAGGTGTAAGTCAACTACCCTGGCCAGCAAGATCTCCGGATCTGTCCCCCATTGAGCATGTTTGGGACTGGATGAAGCGTCGTCTCACGCGGTCTGCACGTCCAGCACGAACGCTGGTCCAACTGAGGCGCCAGGTGGAAATGGCATGGCAAGCCGTTCCACAGGACTACATCCAGCATCTCTACGATCGTCTCCATGGGAGAATAGCAGCCTGCATTGCTGCGAAAGGTGGATATACACTGTACTAGTGCCGACATTGTGCATGCTCTGTTGCCTGTGTCTATGTGCCTGTGGTTCTGTCAGTGTGATCATGTGATGTATCTGACCCCAGGAATGTGTCAATAAAGTTTCCCCTTCCTGGGACAATGAATTCACGGTGTTCTTATTTCAATTTCCAGGAGTGTATATACAGGGTGGCGCACGAAATGTGTTACCATTTTGTTTTTGAATATAAGCTTTATTGTCAATACAATCTGAGAGGAACATATGCTACAATAAAGAGCCGTCCATGGAGATTTGTTCTAACTCAGCACATGCTCAATATGTCCACAATTTCTTTGCTAAATTCCTTCAAACGAACTCTGAAGTTAGTGATTACCCTATGGCACATGTCTTCCGTGATTTCACTGCAAGCTTGAAGAATAAGTCTTCTGAGCTCCATTAAATCACGCGGACGTTTCGGGAAAATTTTTTCCTTTAGGTACCCCAAAGAAAAAAGTAACACGGATTGAGGTCTGGACTATTGGGGGGCTAATTTTGTCCTTCATTCGGCTGGTCCCGGCGGAGGTTCGAGTGCTCCCTCGGGCATGGGTATGTGTGTTTGTCCTTAGGACAATTTAGGTTAAATAGTGTGTAAGCTTTGAGTCTGATGACCTTAGCAGTTAAGCCCCATAAGATTTCACACACATTTGAACATTTTGTCCTTCATTGAAGCGACCTGGAAACCTGAGTGACATGATACGCATGTCGAAATGCTCGTGTAAAAACTCCAACACAGTGTTTGCAGTATGTGGCCACGCTCCATCTTGCATGAACCACTGCGTGTTGAAGGGCAACGCAGTAGCAAGAAGCTGTGGAATGAAGCTATTGCGAAGCATGCTCAAATAACGCTCGCTGTTAACAGTTTCTTCAAAGAAAAAGGGTCCAATAAGTTCGTGATTGGAAATTGCTGCCCACGCTGTTATTCTCGGTGCATAATTTTGTCGTTCATGAAGCACTTGTGGGTTTTCAGTGGCCCAAAAGCGTACATTTTGTTTGTTAACCACACCGTCTAAATGAAAATGCGCCTCGTCTGAAAACCAAACGTTGTTGAGAGTTTCTTCCCCTATCCTCCACCCACGGAGCAAACAGTAGTCTCTGCTGCTTGTGTTCTTATGTGAGCTTCTGTGCACAGGTCATCTTGTATGGGTACATATGGAGGTCACTTTTAAGAATGCGTTGAACGGAGCGTCTGGATATTCCCAGTTGCACTGCTGCCTTTCTACACGATTTCCCGGGACTTCTCTGTACAGCAACTCGTACCGCTTCAATATCCTCCGGCGAACAGACAGGCTTAGGCCGAGGTCGCTAAGGTTCCAATACTGTTCTTTCCTGTACAAATTTATCGTACAACCTGTGGATGGTCTTGTTGCAAGGGACCCATCGTGTGTTAAACTGTTGTCGAAAACCCCTCTGAGTCACAACAAGGCTTTTCGTTTCATGAAAAAGTAACACAATTGCCGATCGTTGCTGTGTCGTCAGTCTTCCATTGTCAGCCATTGCTGCTTACTAGTCTCCTAGCGGCAGTATCGCGAATTACACGTCATTTCGTAACTCATTTCTTTTTCCAAGCTCTGCTGGTACTGCAATAGAGATCCCAGCGTGATATCTAATGTGCGTCGTAAATTGTGAAAGAAACAATTGGTAACACATTTCGTGCACCAACCTGTATATACCGAAAGCCGACTGATCATGTCAACATGACGAAACTCCGTAACAACTTCCAGCTATAGCATATACAGCAATATAGTATTGATTAATATAAGAGCCGTGATATTGCTGCACATGTTAGGAATAGATTCCAGGTAGGTTGGAGATTCGTTGAGAGATGATAAAAAGCTGTCAGAAAAAACTTGGAAACGAGTGGGTTAGAGGAATAAAGAAATGCTTAGAATTGAAAGGAGACAATCTTTTTAGAGATCAAATAAATGATGATGTTGAAACCTGGTTGGTAGGTACTCAGAGAGCGCATAGTATAAGGTTATGATTGTGGATGGGGCCGTAAACAGTTACTGTGAGTTGGACAATCAAACACACAACTTTATTCTTCTAAGAACCACTTTTTTACACATTGCTTTAAAAGATCACAATTAGACAATACCGCTGAAGGCTTAGTTAAAGAAAACTTGAGATGCTTTCTGGGCTGAAGGTCCAAAACCACACCAAAAACAAGAACAGCTGAAGGCCTGGATTAGAAATCGAAAGCAATTAAAAATAGAAGGTAAAATTTAAAAAAAAGCAATTGAAAACAATTAGCTGCTGAATGCCTACACTGCACGTCTGAAGGACAACTATAATTAAAACGCCTTAATATACAACTTCTCTAACAAAAAAATTTCTTTTTAAACTTACAACAGAATGGCAGAAAGCCTAATTAAAGAAATATTAACTATTGCACGGCTGAAGGCCACAAACAAATTTGAAACAATGGCTGAAGGTCTGACCAACAAGTCAGACAAACAATTTAAAATAAAACCCTTCCTTCTTATAAGAAATTTTCCTTTAAAGAATACACATGTCTGAAGGCCTTATTAAAAGGGGTTCACGTAAATCCTTGGCTGAAGGGCACACATAACACATCAAACAACTAACGGCTTAGGGCCTGGGTTACAAACAATTTCAGATAGAACAAGTGTTAAGGAAAAATAATTTTTAAATAAAGTTAATCTTCAAAATTTTAATTTAACACGGCTGAAGGCCTTTATGTAAAATTTAGAAAGAACTGAATTCATACATGGCCAAAGGCCTCGGACAATACTTCAACTAAAATGAAAATCACAATCTAAAACAAACAGAACAAGTGGTGCTCAGAAGTGTTCCAAGGGTCGGCCTGGGAAGGTAGCTCAAAAGTAAGGTGAAGTGAGACACGCAGCCAAGAAGAGAAGTTAAATAATCGGATGGCAACCCAAACTAGGGATGGCCCAAGGACCGACCATAAATTTAACCAATTCCTTTCCGTGCTACCACCGTCACAACGATGGAAAATATCGGCCAAGGACGAGGATACAAACAGCACTACGTCTTCAGAAACTGGCGTCTAAAAACAGCCAGGGGAACAATAACCACTCTAAGAAAATGTGAACCAAACAACTTAAAAGGCTGTCGGGCTACACGCCATGCTGGACAGCATCAACACGACAAAGAAGGGCACCCTGCCCGAAAACTCCACTAACGACCAGGGCAGGTAACTGGGGCGTTAACACCCACAGGGCAGAAAATACCGCTGGTGCTCTTCACTGGCAAGTAACAGTCAATATGAAGACGGCTGCAAGACTTTGCCGACTTCAACACATCGTACGTTGCTGCTAGCCCGAACGGCCCAGGGAGCAACAACTGCAAATGAACGGAGAGATGTCACAATAGTTGAGGGTTCATCACGCAACTTCGGCGTCCAGGTTCGGTGGGCAACGAACTTTGTCACCCTCGCAGCTAGCGCCTCACGATCCGACAGCGGTCCCGGCCTGGCCTCACACCACGGAGAATTACTCGCTGCTCCACCCCAAGCGACTGACTCAATCCAGCTCGCAGACAGCATTAAAATAACTGCTCAGTCAAAACCACACAAACTACACACGGTTCCGCGAAACATTTGCACAAATGCTTCCAGAATGAGACTTTCACTCTACAGCGGAGTGTGCGCTGATATGAAACTTCCTGGCAGATTAAAACTGTGTGCCCGACCGAGACTCGAACTCGGGACCTTTGCCTTTCGCGGGCAAGTGCTCTACCATCTGAGCTACCGAAGCACGACTCACGCCCGGTACTCACAGCTTTACTTCTGCCAGTACCTCGTCTCCTACCTTCCAAACTTTACGGAAGCTCTCCTGCGAACCTTGCAGAACTAGCACTCCTGAAAGAAAGGATATTGCGGAGACATGGCTTAGCCACAGCCTGGGGGATGTTTCCAGAATGAGACTTTCACTCTGCAGCGGAGTGTGCGCTGATATGAAACTTCCTGGCAGATTAAAACTGTGTGCCCGACCGAGACTCGAACTCGGGACCTTTGCCTTTCGCGGGCAAGTGCTCTACCATCTGAGCTACCGAAGCACGATTCACGCCCGGTACTCACAGCTTTACTTCTGCCAGTACCTCGTCTCCTACCTTGTAAACTTTACAGAAGCTCTCCTGCGAACCTTGCAGAACTAGCACTCCTGAAAGAAAGGATATTGCGGAGACATGGCTTAGCCACAGCCTGGGGGATGTTTCCAGAATGAGACTTTCACTCTGCAGCGGAGTGTGCGCTGATATGAAACTTCCTGGCAGATTAAAACTGTGTGCCCGACCGAGACTCGAACTCGGGACCTTTGCCTTTCGCGGGCAAGTGCTCTACCATCTGAGCTACCGAAGCACGATTCACGCCCGGTACTCACAGCTTTACTTCTGCCAGTACCTCGTCTCCTACCTTGTAAACTTTACAGAAGCTCTCCTGCGAACCTTGCAGAACTAGCACTCCTGAAAGAAAGGATATTGCGGAGACATGGCTTAGCCACAGCCTGGGGGATGTTTCCAGAATGAGACTTTCACTCTGCAGCGGAGTGTGCGCTGATATGAAACTTTTGGAAGGTAGGAGACGAGATACTGGCAGAAGTAAAGCTGTGAGTACCGGGCGTGAGTCGTGCTTCGGTAGCTCAGATGTTAGAGCACTTGCCCGCGAAAGGCAAAGGTCCCGAGTTCGAGTCTCGGTCGGGCACACAGTTTTAATCTGCCAGGAAGTTTCATTTGCACAAATAACTCGAATAATACTAAAACCAGTCACTGAGGAACAACTAGGAGGAATCACAAGTCGACACACACAAAGAGAACCCGGAAGCGGTCGGCGACCAAATACACGTCGACCGATGAGACGAGCGCTCGAACGACCACCCAAGGTCATCCCCACTGAAGCCATGTGTGCCGGCAATGGTCGGGCGAGTCGTGGCTGTCCGGAGTTCACTGTTGGCCCGTCCCCCCTCAACTCCCGACATGCGACGACCCAGAAATACTGGACCCTGAGCACTATGGGACTTAACTTCTGAGGTCATCAGTCCCCTAGAACTTAGAACTACCTAAACCTAACTAACCTAAGGACATCACACACATTCATGCGCGAGGCAAGATTCCAACCTGCGATCGTTGCGGTCGCGCGGTTCCAGACCGAAGCGCCTAGAACCACTCGGCCACCCCGGCCGGCAGAAATACTAGCGGTCGCTTCAAAGATAGTACGACAGTGCTCTTATCGACAAGCGCTGCTGCTGCCACTCACGGGCAGGCAAGCCAGCAAGTTAGTGACGCCAGTAAATCGAATAAGAAACGAGATGGGAGTACCGCCAAGACAAGATGTCAAGCAATAACGACACGAACACAAGCCGAGCACAGCACAGATGTATCGCAATGCTTTCCTAGCAGTCTATGTTATGTTCGGTCAGCTATCGTTTAGAGCTCGTTCACACAGCAAACACTGTGTCGTGGCCCTCGACAGGTTTCAGATGCTGATGGTGAATGAAAGGTTCGCTGCCAGTATTGGATCCGCGAGGGGAGGAGATGTGTTTGCGACAAGTTCCTGATCACAGGCTGTTCGCCATTATACTGGATTAAATTCTGAACCTCTCTGCAGTCTCTC
Organism: Schistocerca cancellata; assembly: GCF_023864275.1. NCBI lineage: Eukaryota > Metazoa > Arthropoda > Insecta > Orthoptera > Acrididae > Schistocerca > Schistocerca cancellata. The sequence continues at coordinate 32,431,391 of NC_064631.1, read as the reverse complement.
ATAAAATGAGGGCAGGTGACACTGTTGGTGCTACAGGGTGTTTCAAAAAAGACCGGTATATTTGAAACGGCAATAAAAACTAAACGAGCAGCGATAGAAATACACCGTTTGTTGCAATATGCTTGCGATATTTTCCGCATATCCACCATGCGTAGCAACAATATGGCGTAGTCTCTGAATGAAATTACCCGAAACCTTTGACAACGTGTCTGGCGGAATGGCTTCACATGCAGATGAGATGTACTGCTTCAGCTGTTCAGTTGTTTCTGGATTCTGGCGGTACACCTGGTCTTTCAAGTGTCCCCACAGAAAGAAGTCACAGGGGTTCATGTCTGGCGAATAGGGAGGCCAATCCACGCCGCCTCCTGTATGTTTCGGATAGCCCAAAGCAATCACACGATCATCGAAATATTCATTCAGGAAATTAAAGACGTCGGCCGTGCGATGTGGCCGGGCACCATCTTGCATAAACCACGAGGTGTTCGCAGTGTCGTCTAAGGCAGTTTGTACCGCCACAAATTCACGAAGAATGTCCAGATAGCGTGATGCAGTAATCGTTTCAGATCTGAAAAATGGGCCAATCATTCCTTTGGAAGAAATGGCGGCCCAGACCAGTACTTTTTGAGGATGCAGGGACGATGGCACTGCAACATGGGGCTTTTCGGTTCCCCATATGCGCCAGTTCTGTTTATTGACGAAGCCGTCCAGGTAAAAATAAGCTTCGTCAGTAAACCAAATGCTGCCCACATGCATATCGCCGTCATCAATCCTGTGCACTATATCGTTAGCGAATGTCTCTCGTGCAGCAATGGTAGCGGCGCTGAGGGGTTGCCGCATTTGAATTTTGTATGGATAGAGGTGTAAACTCTGGCGCATGAGACGATACGTGGACGTTCGCGTCATTTGCACCGCAGCTGCAACACGGCGAACGGAAACCCGTGGCCGCTGTCGGATCACCTGCTGCACTAGCTGCGCGTTGCCCTCTGTGGTTGCCGTACGCGGTCGCCCTACCTTTCCGGCACGTTCAACCGTCACATTCCCAGTCCGTTGAAATTTTTCAAACAGATCCTTTATTGTATCGCTTTTCGGTCCTTTGGTTACATTAAACCTCCGATGAAAACTTCGTCTTGTTGCAACAACACTGTGTTCTAGGTGGTGGAATTCCAACACCAGAAAAATCCTCTGTTCTAAGGAATAAACCATGTTGTCTACAGCACACTTGCACGTTGTGAACAGCACACGCTTACAGCAGAAAGACGACGTACAGAATGGTGCACCCACAGACTGCGTTGTCTTCTATATCTTTCACATCACTTGCAGCGCCATCTGTTGTTGAAAATTGTAACTACTGTAATTTCGAAAGTTTGTCCGCCTGAAAATGTACTGTTGTCCCAAGCATATTGCAACAAACGGTGTATTTCTATCGCTGCTCGTTTAGTTTTTATTGCCGTTTCAAATATACCGGTCATTTTTTAAACACCCTGTGTGTGCCGGCCCCGGGTTTCAGCCCTCCCTTCTCTAATCATCATCATACAACACAAACACAATATCACACTACACTCATATGACAAAAGACCTGAGACAGTGACATGCACGCAACAGATGCCGGTAGTATCGCGTACAAAAGGTATGGAAGGGCAGTACATTGGCAGCGCTGTCATTTGTTCTCAGGTGATTCGTGAGAAATAGTTTCAGACGTGATTCTGTCCGTACGACGGGATTAACAGGCACTGAACGTGGAATAGTAGTTGGAGCTAGACTCATGGGAGACTGCATTTCGGAAATCGTTAGGGAATTCAATATTCGACATCCACAGTGTAAATAGCGTCCCAAAAATACCAAGTTTCAGGCAGTACTTCTGTCTTCGGACAAGACAGTGGCCGAAGGCATTCACTTAACGACCGAGAGCAGCGGCATTTTCATACAGTTGTCAACGCTAATAGGCAAGAACAGAGCGTGAGATAACCGCAGAAATCAATGTGGGACGTACGACGAGCGTATCCGTTAGGATATGGGCTATGGCAGCAGGCGACCGACGCGAATGCCTATGTTAACAGCACGAAATCATCTGCAACGCCACTCTTTGGCTCGTGGCCGTATCGGTTGGATCCTACACGAGTGTAAAAGCGTGGTCTGGTCAGATGAAACCTAGTTTCAGTTGGTAAGAGGAGTTGCTAAGGTTAGAGTGTGGCGCAGACCCCAGCAAGCTATGGATGGATCCAAATTGCCTCCTTGCACTGTTCAGGGTGGTGGTGTCTCAATGGTGGTGTATGTTTTGTTTACATGGAATGGGCTGGATCCTGTGTTTCAACTGAACCGACCGTTGACGGGAAATGGTTATGTTCACCAACTTGAGACCATCTGCAACCATTCATGGACTTCAGGTTTCCAAACAACGATGGAATTTTTATGGACGAAAACGTGCCATGTCCCTGGCTACAACTGTTCTTGAATGATCTGAAAAATGTTGTGGAAAACTGGAACGAATAAATTACCTGACCACGCAGGTCGCCCAACATGAATCCCATCCCCGGCCGTTGTGGCCAAGCGGTTCTAGGCGCTTCAGTCCGGAACCGCGCGACTGCTACAAGCGCGCGACTGCTACGGTCGCAGGTTCGAATCCTGCCTCGAGCATGGATGTTTGTGATGTCCTTAGGTTAGTTTTGTTTAATTAGTTCTAAGTTCAAGGGGACTCATACTGCTCAGAGCCATTTGAACCATTTTTTTGGACATGAATCCCATGGAACATTATTGCACATAATCGAGACATCAGTTCGAGCAGAAAATTCTGCACCAGCAACACTTTCAAATTATGGAAGGCTTATAGCGTCAGCATGGCTCAATATTATTGCTGAGGACTTCCAATGATTTATTGAGTCGGTACCACGTCGAGTTGCTCCACTAAACCGAGTAATAGGAGATCCTATAAGATTTTAGGTGGTATCCCGTGACCTTTGTGCCCTCAGTGTAAAATCACGTACATGAAACTGATCTGCACTCAGTAAATACACGTATGATACAACTGGCGCACATCCGCAAGGAAAGAGGCTGTTCCGTCCGGCGGAAGAAAACCTTTCGCGACGACGTAGCTGATCTTGCCCTAGGGGTCTCCCAGGCAAACACGCAACAAGACAACACCTTTCACTTGTGAAAGGCGAAACGGACTTACCACTTCAACCACACACACCCTCACAGTACGCCTCTGGTGTTTTGACGAGCGACGCGGAGGGCACAGTATTCCCCATCTACCCCACCGCCCCGTGCAGATATGTGGAACATTAATCAAGCTGGTCTGTGCTGGCGTCTTGAGGATCGACGCCCAGACAGCAGAGAACGTTGGATTGCGCCTATGTTTGGCGAACCAGCCAATCAGAAATAACTTTGTTTCAGTCCAATCCAACAACGTAAAGCAAATTGTGCATGGTGTTCACAGAAGGGGGAAAATTGCTGTCTCTTTCGCAATTTTTAGAAAATTTTTTGAAAATTTATCGGCCACCATATTGGCAGTTGTATAGACTTTCACCTTTGATTTTTGAGAGGCTGGAAGAAGGGCAGGACAAACACATTTTTTCGAGGAGTTAGGGACTGAGGTTCGAGTTTGGCGTATGCGGAGCGAGAGAGAGAGACAGGATCTGCCGGCTGTCTGTGGCTGTTTTGCGGCACTCTGCTGCCATGGAGCAGAGGTTGAGTTTTTGTTATCCGCGGTAGCGCCATCTGAAATGTGAGCAGTTTGCTTTTCATACGTTTGAATGTCCAGTCTAAGCGCTGCCTTAACTCCAGTTGGAATTTAATTTCGTTCATCAGCGAGCTGCACAGATAAGGACATACTGACGCTGGTTTTTCCTTAGGTTCTTCCTTCCATAGGGATCCTCCCACGGCGTTAACCTCAGATTAAACTGTTGCGAAGGCCAGTTGATTTCTTTCTTTCTTTGCCAAAGTTTGTTGAACATTTGCGGATTTTAAGAGTGAAATCATATTCAATGAAAAACAAAAAGAAATTGATTGTATCTTTCGTTCTCAACTTTGATTTCATATTTGCTTAGTTAAACAGAAAAATCAGATTCTACTAAGAGCATGGTTACTGTTAATCTCTGGTTGAAAATAGCTAAAACTAAAAAAAAGAATCTGTTAAAGATAAATAACTTTTAGACTCATTTTCTTTAACTTTAGAATAAACAAAATTTTTGTTAAAAGCAAATGTGACTGCCTCTACATAGACCCTTAATTTGTTCCATCTCTTATATGGTTATGACCTTGCGCTATCAAGTCGTCCTTTGCTGTATCAGTTTCGGAAATTTGTGGTAAGTTCCTATGGGATCAAACTGCTGGGGACATCGGTTCCTAGGCTTACGCGCTACTTAATCTAACTTATGTTAAGGACAACACGCACACCCGTGCCCGAGGGAGTACTCGAACCTTCGACGGGGCGAGTCTCAGCCAAGACCGCGCGGCTGCCCCATGCGGCTGCTGTATCGGTCTTGTCAGTTGTGTACTGTTGCTAGATTTATCGCCGGAACTTTGTTGTTGGAAGCTTATTAAATTTTCTCGGTTATTTAAGTAGCACACTGAGAAATATGTATTCCTTGAACTTGGTGTACTAGAGTCGATGGAATGCTTATGTTGTTCTTTTACATGAAAAAAAAAAGGAAATTCTTTAGAGTCCTTGCTACCACTCATTTTTCTGTCTCGATCAATGTAAAATAGCCATTTTCCTAGTTCTAAGATAATTTTGAATAATAATGTTGATATTAATTGAAAATGACTTACTGTTTTATTCAATATATACCTTAGCCAACATTTATTGTCTGGTCAGATTTGTGCTATGTTCCCGCAGCTTAATTTCGTTGGGAAGCAAAAATTAAGTTATGCGACCTTTACGCACCATCGGCCTGCAATAAAATGCGTATTTGCATCTTTCTCTTAGAACCTGCAGCCTAGATTGTTCGTAATACGAAATCCGACTATTTTTGCTGCACACTTCGAAGTACATTGTTGCATTTTTATGCTGCCAACAGTCACCCAACACATACCACACCTTCAGCGATCTCTGCACCTCGTTCCATCATAACAGGAAGTTCAAAAGGTAACAAATGCAGAGGCATGTTTAGTGTGCAGCTTTGTTTAAAACTTAACTGCTGACCAAACATGATAATTTTCACTCCCACTTTGCCCTTTGTAGCACTTTTTTTTTTTTTAGCTCAGTTTAATGAACGTGCTTGGCTAAAATGCAGAGTAGCATTACATCTTTATTCTAATCCGCTTATACTTTCATTTTAAAGACCTACGTGTTTCACTAGCTGTAGCGGAAGCAGCTTCAGCACACACATTCTAGCAAGCATCTAGAGTTGTAATTTAAACTGACCCCCTTCCCCCCCCCCCCCCACCCACCCACCTTTTCAAGATAAAATGAGTATGTAATACAAAATCACAAACTCTCATTCACAGGCAGACAAGGCGTGTCGTTCAAAACATGTGCAAAGGAAAATACAGATTTTTGCGGCGAAATGGCTCAAACGTTCTCCTGAGGTGGAATGTACGTGACTTAACAGTAAGACAGAGAGGAAGAGAGAGACTTCGTTAGCACATGCCTTCCATTGTGTTACGACCTCATACGTAAATCGTGACTGGAAGTAACAACAGCTGCATATTTCTCTGAACATACGCGTCATTTGCAGATGCATGCAGCAACAAACGCATAATGGCTGGAGTACCTGTAGCAAGTGAATTGGCTGTGAAAGATTTCACCACTAGCTTCGAGCGTGAACCTGAAGAACAGTTAAAGGCGCAAGCACAGTCAGAATTTGCAGCTGAAGAAGGAGACTTTGTAGGTAAGTTTTTTAGATTTTTAGTTCTAGAGTTATTGATTTTGTAAATGCATCTGTTGTCTCTGTACTTCGTCAATCCCTAAATGTGATAGTCACAATGAAGAAATATCGAATTTGATTGAAAATGAATATTCGTGCTTTTTATGTTCTTATTGATCAGCTGGGATCATACAGTACCTTCGAGTCCTCAGATTCTTTTGTTGTTTCCTATTTTTCCAACTCTCTTTCATCTTCTCCCCATGTTGTCTTTTCCTTTCTTCTGTCCATTTTCATCGTGCTATCTTCTTTGTTCTACCTCGAATGTCTCCTGAATTTAGTATTTTGTTCTAAAAACGTTTATTTCTGTCGTTTCTCGTTCTTTATGTTTGTTTGTTTCTACTTCTAGAATTTCTTCTTCTTGAACTCTGGTTTTGTCATTACTTCTGATACTTCCAGTATATTTTAGTTGACCTTGTCATTCCTCCTCACTCTCCATGAATATGTAGTTATTACATAAATTATTTGTTAATAACTCGTCTCTAAAAGGTCTTATCACTGCAAAAAAAAAAAATAACTACGCAGTCCAGTCACAGTAATGTGACTACCGCCGAAGTTCGACGTCAACGTGCAATAACGCTGACGGATGGCAGCTAGCAGTACTAGCAGTGCAGGGTGTATAAAGAGCGCCGGGGGAACGCGCAGAACAGTGCAGTCGTTGTCTTAATGCGGAAACGGGGCCGTTTGCTTTACGTCCAAAGGGCACGGTCATTGACTTACGGACACAGCGCAGGAGCATTTTCCAAACGGCTAAGTTTCTAAACTGTTCGCATGCCGCCATGGTTAATGTACAGGGTGTTTCAAAAATGACCGGTATATCTGAAACGGCAATAAAAACTAAACGAGCAGCGATAGAAATACACTGTTTGTTGCAATATGCTTGGGACAACAGTACATTTTCAGGCGGACAAACTTTCGAAATTACAGTAGTTACAATTTTCAACAACAGATGGCGCTGCAAGTGATGTGAAAGATATAGAAGACAACGCAGTCTGTCGGAGCGCCATTCTGTACGTCGTCTTTCTGCTGTAAGCGTGTGCTGTTCACAACGTGCAAGTGTGCTGTAGACAACATGGTTTATTCCTTAGAACAGAGGATTTTTCTGGTGTTGGAATTCCACCGCCTAGAACACAGTGTTGTTGCAACAAGACGAAGTTTTCAACGGAGGTTTAATGTAACCAAAGGACCGAAAAGCGATACAATAAAGGATGTGTTTGAAAAATTTCAACGGACTGGGAACGTGACGGATGAACATGCTGGAAAGGTAGGGCGACCGCGTACGGCAACCACAGAGGGCAACGCGCAGCTAGTGCAGCAGGTGATCCGACGGCGGCCTCGGGTTTCCGTTCGCCGTGTTGCAGCTGCGGTCCAAATGACGCCAACGTCCACGTATCGTCTCGTGCGCCAGAGTTTACACCTCTATCCATACAAAATTCAAACGCGGCAACCCCTCAGCGCCGCTACCATTGCTGCACGAGAGACATTCGCTAACGATATAGTGCACAGGATTGATGACGGCGATATGCATGTGGGCAGCATTTGGTTTACTGACGAAGCTTATTTTTACCTGGACGGCTTCGTCAATAAACAGAACTGGCGCATATGGGGAACCGAAAAGCCCCATGTTGCAGTCCCATCGTCCCTGCATCCTCAAAAAGTACTGGTCTGGGCCGCCATTTCTTCCAAATGAATCATTGGCCCATTTTTCAGATCCGAAACGATTACTGTATCACGCTATCTGGACATTATTCGTGAATTTGTGGCGGTACAGACTGCCTTAGACGACACTGCGAACACCTCGTGGTTTATGCAAGATGGTGCCCGGCCACATCGCACGGCCGACGTCTTTAATTTCCTGAATGAATATTTCGATGATCGTGTGATTGCTTTGGGCTATCCCAAACATACAGGAGGCGGCGTGGATTGGCCTCCCTATTCGCCAGACATGAACCCCTGTGACTTCTTTCTGTGGGGACACTTGAAAGACCAGGTGTACCGCCAGAATCCAGAAACAATTGAACAGGTGAAGCAGTACATCTCATCTGCATGTGAAGCCATTCCGCCAGACACGTTGTCAAAGGTTTCGGGTAATTTCATTCAGAGACTACGCCATATTATTGCTACGCATGGTGGATATGTGGAAAATATCGTACTATAGATTTTCCCAGACCGCAGCGCCATCTGTTGTTGAAAATTGTAACTACTGTAATTTCGAAAGTTTGTCTGCCTGAAAATGTACTGTTGTCCCAAGCATATTGCAACAAACGGTGTATTTCTGTCGCTGCTCGTTTAGTTTTTATTGCCGTTTCAAATATACCGGTCATTTTTGAAACACCCTGTATAACGTGCGTGGCAAAATGGTGCTATCCAAAGACGGCGCTGAGTCCACTATGATGCACCAAGGGCAGTAGATGATTGAGTGAACGACGGCTGCTGAAATGTAAAAGAAGGAATAGACCTGGAATTGTTGAGCAAACGACCGCCCAGATGAACCACGAGGCTACCAACAATGTCTCCTCAATGTTCGTCCAGCGAACGTTGCTGCGTATGGGCCTCTGCAGCAGAGCCCTGGATCGTGCATCCATGCTGAGTACTGTTCACTGGCGACGAAGGGTAAAATCTGCACCCGAGTACCGCAACTGGATGTTGGCCGTTGGCGTGTACGTCCCTGCAACAATCGTCGGAAGGATCCAGGCCAGAGGAGGGAGCTTTGTGGTCTGGCGAATGTTTCCGTGGCATTCACTGGGTGATCTCGTCGTTCTGGAAGGCAGAATGCATCAACACGAGAATGTATCTATCCTTGGTGACAGTGGACATCCGTACATGCAGGACACTGCAATGCGTCACACATCTCGCTGTGTACGTGCGTGGTTCGAAGAGCACTTGGAAGAGTTCGCAGTACTCAACTGGCCGTCAAACTCCCAGGATTTAAACCCAATGGAGAATCTGTGGGATCACTTCAAATGGTTCAAATGGCTCTGAGCACTATGCGACTTAACTTCTGAGGTCATCAGTCGCCTAGAACTTAGAACTAATTAAACCTAACTAACCTAAGGACATCACACACATCCATGCCCGGGGCAGGATTCGAACCTGCGACCGTAACGGTCGCGCGGTTCCAGACTGTAGCGCCTAGAACCGCTCGGCCACTCCGGCCGGCTGGGATCACTTCGATCTGGCTGTTCGCATCATGGATCCTCAACTGCTGGCCACGGCGATGGAGTCGGCGTGGCTCGACATCCCCGCCGGTATCTTCCAGAACCCTGTTCACTCTCTTCCAGAAAGTCTGACGCTGCAAAAGGCTTGTGACAGGTGACACATTTGCCAGCCGCGCGGTGTCCTTCCTTTCCACGGGGAAAAGGAGGTTCTGTTTCCAACGCAAGCCTGGAGACTGGGTTGTTGAGAGTCTTATGCTGCAGTAACCAAGGTGTTCCATTGGAACATGGGTTAGTGTTAGATGCGTTGCTTTGTGTTGGTTAGGATGTCGTTAGAAGTGGAACTATCTGCCTTTTCATGTCCATTTAGTAATTAATAATGTTTTTTCTAACGACGTTCGAGTTTGATCCAAGTAAATTAGGGTACGACGTGGGGTTTTGTGGTTGTACTTTGCCCTTAGGCAATATCCGTTAACTTGAGCTTCTCATAGAGTTTACTGCTATGTTCAGTGTTTTGTATCTTGATTATTTAATAACTTTACTTTCGTGAAGTGTTGATCTGGAGTGTATTCTACATGAACGAACTAATCCAGCGTACCTCACGCCAGCCTGCGTGAGCTAAAACGCGCGCCTTTCGGCTTCCTCTCATACAGGGTTGGCTCTCTTGCCAATCCACAACAACTATTTCATTTAATCTTCTTCAGCGAGCTTTCTTATCATCATTCAAGAGTGATCCCTTGTATCTTGCTTTCCATGCTATATGTTCCGTAGGTAAAACCAGTACTTTGTGTTCCACTGACTACCACGTGATTTCGAATATGTGTTTTTCGGTTAGAAATCCTTTCTTTTAGAGACAGCTCAATTCACTGAGTGTCCTACGGCCACGACAATAATTTCCTGTAACAGATTTTGTTTGAATTCATGTCATTTTTGAGTGTTGGCTCTGGTTCCCTTATAAGTTCACGTGATATAATGAATTCCTATATGAATGATGATCTTTCCCTGGAACAGATTTCATCGGTATAGTTGGGTTTTACCTTTAGTACCAGACTTAGATTATCTGTTCCCATTGTGTGATTGGGGCGATCACTCGTTCAGTATTGCTATAGCATCATGTATCATGTGCCCCCGGAGGATGATTCTTGCTGATTAACTTAACCTATTAGATGAATATTTTCTGCGTGTAAGGCATCATAATGAACTAACATTTGTTCGTGGTATAATGATTGTTTTTGTGTCCGGCAGGCTGGTCCCGGCGGAGGTTCGAGTCCTCCCTCGGGCATGGGTGTGTGTGTTTGTCCTTAGGATAATTTAGGTTAAGTAGTGTGTAAGCTTAGGGATTGATGACCTTAGCAGTTAAGTCCCATAAGATTTCACACACATTTGAACTTTTTTTTTTGTGTCCGGCAGGTGAGTTCTGTAAATGTCGATTTTATTGCAGCTGACCTCAGTTGATTTGCCCTCTTTACACGCTCGACTGTATTGTCTCGATACGAGTAATGAATCCGTAAAGAATAGATCGACACCATACAGTCGCAAAGTATCCAAAGTTTTCTTTTTCGTTGCACACTTCAGGATTTTCATTATCTGTGCGGCCATGGCTTAAAATGTCATTTTAATGTTGATTCAGATCGAGCTTGAACCTATGGTGAGCAGAAATACTATTTAAGTAAGAGGAACAGAAGTAAAGTATTTCACCGCTACTTATAGTATGAGTAATCTCAACAATCGAATAAAATCCAACTGATGGTGAATAACCTCCCTACGAGCGGTGGTCGAATGTTGCAGAAGAGTAGAAGCCAACCTTGGCGAGCCCGAGGTTGGATATAAGTGAAAGTAGCTATGAATCGTTCCTCACTTTTCATCCATGGAAGTTTGTGGTAAGTTCCTATGGGACCAAACTGCTAAGGTCATAGGTCCGTAGGCTTACATACTCCTTAGTCTTGCTGAAACTAACTTACGCTAAGGACAACACACACACACCTATGCCCGAGGGAGGACTCGAACCTCCGACAGGGATAACCGCGCGAACCGTGGCAAGGTGCCCTAAACCGCACGGCTACCCCGCGCGGCTTTTCATCTATGATATCGGCTTCCAAAAGTAACGGATCGGCTTGCAAAAGTAACGAACGTCATTTAATGTTAGCAAACATGCACACAAAAAGAAATCAGTCGTACAGAAAATAAGGAACGAGCACAGCGGGTGGACAAAGGACGGAAACACTGCAAGACATGCAGGCTGCACTGTTGTATTTGATCAGGTATAACACCTGTGCCATGTCCTCAATACTTGCAAGTACAGGGTGTTTTAAAAACGACCGGTATATTTGAAACGGCAATAAAAACTAAACGAGCAGCGATAGAAATACACCGTTTGTTGCAATATGCTTGGGACAACAGTACATTTTCAGGCGGACAAACTTTCGAAATTACAGTAGTTACAATTTTCAACAACAGATGGCGCTGCAAGTGATGTGAAAGATATAGAAGACAACGCAGTCTGTGGGTGCGCCATTCTGTACGTCGTCTTTGCTGTAGACAACATGGTTTATTCCTTAGAACAGAGGATTTTTCTGGTGTTGGAATTCCACCGCCTAGAACACAGTGTTGTTGCAACAAGACGAAGTTTTCAACGGAGGTTTAATGTAACCAAAGGACCGAAAAGCGATACAATAAAGGATCTGTTTGAAAAATTTCAACGGACTGGGAACGTGACGGATGAACGTGCTGGAAAGGTAGGGCGATCGCGTACGGCAACCACAGAGGGCAACGCGCAGCTAGTGCAGCAGGTGATCCGACAGCGGCCTCGGGTTTCCGTTCGCCGTGTTGCAGCTGCGGTCCAAATGACGCCAACGTCCACGTATCGTCTCATGCGCCAGAGTTTACACCTCTATCCATACAAAATTCAAATGCGGCAACCCCTCAGCGCCGCTACCATTGCTGCACGAGAGACATTCGCTAACGATATAGTGCACAGGATTGATGACGGCGATATGCATGTGGGCAGCATTTGGTTTACTGACGAAGCTTATTTTTACCTGGACGGCTTCGTCAATAAACAGAACTGGCGCATATGGGGAACCGAAAAGCCCCATGTTGCAGTCCCATCGTCCCTGCATCCTCAAAGAGTACTGGTCTGGGCCGCCATTTCTTCCAAAGGAATCATTGGCCCATTTTTCAGATCCGAAACGATTACTGCATCACGCTATCTGGACATTCTTCGTGAATTTGTGGCGGTACAAACTGCCTTAGACGACACTGCGAACACCTCGTGGTTTATGCAAGATGGTGCCCGGCCACATCGCACGGCCGACGTCTTTAATTTCCTGAATGAATATTTCGATGATCGTGTGATTGCTTTGGGCTATCCGAAACATACAGGAGGCGGCGTGGATTGGCCTCCCTATTCGCCAGACATGAACCCCTGTGACTTCTTTCTGTGGGGACACTTGAAAGACCAGGTGTACCGCCAGAATCCAGAAACAATTGAACAGCTGAAGCAGTACATCTCATCTGCATGTGAAGCCATTCCGCCAGACACGTTGTCAAAGGTTTCGGGTAATTTCATTCAGAGACTACGCCATATTATTGCTACGCATGGTGGATATGTGGAAAATATCGTACTATAGAGTTTCCCAGACCGCAGCGCCATCTGTTGTTGAAAATTGTAACTACTGTAATTTCGAAAGTTTGTCTGCCTGAAAATGTACTGTTGTCCCAAGCATATTGCAACAAACGGTGTATTTCTATCGCTGCTCGTTTAGTTTTTATTGCCGTTTCAAATATACCGGTCATTTTTGAAACACCCTGTATCAACTGTGGCAAGAACAGTGTTGTGCGTAGTTATGAGTGATGTCGGAGCTAATTGCATTCTAACGTGGGCAAATTGTTGCTTGTATGGTGACTGCTTCCGTGACCGAGGTACCCGACTTATTTATTTTCTCAAGAGGCACCATATAGAAGATTTATAGCATACACAGGGAACGCTGAAAAACGTCGTCCGCTAGGTCAGCACGTGAAAAAAAGTGTGTGTTGTGTGATCGTTGCGGGCAATCACTGGAGACGAAAAATAACAGGCCGACAACTGCAGAAGTCACAGAAAAGCTGAATGTCGCACTCTCGAGCACCGGCGGCATCAAAACAGCACGAAGGGAGCTCCACAAGCAGGAGACTATTGGGCGGCATCGAAAACCAAAACCACTCATCAGTGATGCAAATCCCCCTAATAGGAAAACGTGGTGGCGAAACCATAAAACTTGGGCTGTGGAGGACTGGAAGAAAGTCATTTGATCGGATGTGTCTTGCTGCGCACTATTTACAACGCCTGTCCGAGTTTACCTCCCAAGAGTGAAACATGGCAGTGATTCTGTGGTGGTTTCATAAGCCCCGTGATTTCTCTGCAACGTCGCATTACTTCCAAGGATAATGTGACTATTTTGGCTTATCAGATCAATCCCGTGGTACAATATTTGTTCCTCAGTGGTGATGCTAGTAATAGAACGTGCAGCAAGACTGAGAATGATACAGGGAGAAACAAGAAGAAACGTAGAGATGTACAAAGAATTAAGATTCATTGCCCGAAGAATATACAAGAAAAAGAAAAATGAATGGCTGAAATCAAAGTTTAAAGAGATAGAAGAATTAAAGCAACGGAATGAAACGAATAAATTCTATCATGCCGTGGGAAAGATGAGAAAAAGTTTTCAACCCAAACAAAATGCCTGCAAAAACAAAAACGGCGAGATAATAAGAGGTGAACAAGAAATACTGCAGAGGTGGGCAGAATACTTTGAAGATATGCTCAGTAAAAACTCAGATCAGCCCCAAGAGGTACACAGGAACAGGGAGAGAACACAGACGCAAGAGAAATTGAAAAGAATGAGGCACAAAACCCAACAATGCTTGAATTGTAAACAGTGATAAATGAGCTAGAAAATAACAATGCACCAAGTGAAGATGGGATCGTGTAAGAACTAATAAAATCAGGGGGGGAGGGCAACCTCTAAACTAATAAAGAACATATGGGTAAATGAAAGCATGTGGGAGGAGTGGAATACTGGAATAATATGCCCAATACATAAGAAAGGAGAAAAGTTCATTAGTGAAAACTATAGAGACATAATTCTACAGAATACAGTATATAAGATTTTCTCTGGAGTGCTGAACGAAAGAATAAAGAAGTGCGCCGAAAAGATACTCGGAGAATACCAGTGTGGATTCCGACCAGTTGTCTGTTGTTAGACAAATAATGGGAAAATTTTATGAATATGATATAGATCTCCACTTCCTGGGTAGGCCTCGCTGTAGGATTCAAGTCGCGAATTCTGGTACGACCTATTGCGATAGCATCGCAGTGGCTCCGTGTCTGCTTCTGGTAGATGAAACGCGATTGCATTTGGCGCCTGGCCAAGGAAGGCCATTTGGAGTGAACTGGCCGCTCAAGGCCCCAGTAGCCTAGGTGTGGCTGTGTGCGCCAGGATACCGCTGGTCCTACTTCCTCTCTCTTGGCTGACGTAAGAAAAAGGTTCATGGGACCAGCCCCTCTGACGGTGCTTTGGCTGGTGTCTTGGGACCAGGTGGATCGTAGCAGCTGTCGTAGGTCGTCTGCTAGGAAGCTGGTTGCCTGTGCTGACTTGGATGTACTATGTGTTACTGGCACAGTAGGTATAAGCCTCCCATACAGTATATTTCCCCCTCCCCTTAACACGGAGGAGAGGATTTACACACACACACGCACACACACACACACACACGACATTGCCCAGGTCTCATTGGTTGCCTGCCAGCTGTGGCAGAAACTGGGACATTGAAGTTATGGTTGTCCTAAAGTGTCCTCAGGTAGCTCCTCTGCGGGGGGGGGGGGGGGGGGGGGGGGTGTACAAGAGCAGGACTCACTGGTATAAGCACCTTCCAACCTGAGAGGCTGAGAAGGTCCCACCTATGGTACAAAAGAGGAAGATAAACCTGTCGGTTTCAAAACTAGACAGTGGTAAGCCTGCAATTTGTTAATGTGTTTACAGAAAATGATACCACCGGAGAGCTTCACTTCTGCCATAGGGTGTCCCAGAAGGCAAGAAGACAACATTTGGGTGCCAATGGTGCCAGCCTTAGGAAAGCAGAAGATCCCGTGTCAATTCAAGGAAAATCTGTGGCGAGCTGATTACTGAGAGGAAGATGGGGTCAGAATAGAAGGTAGTGTAGCCTATGAGGGTGGCTGTGAAGTCGTTACACTGGTATTTATCTTCCTGAAGGGTGGAGTGATAAGACGCAGGAAACAAGGTAAGAGCATCCTCCAAGGGATGATGGAGAGTTGTGTTTTAAGCACAAACAAGGCTGGATGGGAAGGGGTCTTGTAGGTGAACTTCATGCCATTGAATTCACAGAAGGTGGTAAACTTGACAGAAGCGAACTGGGGACCACTGAGAGTGGCGGCGGTCTCTGGGAGCCCCTCAATGACGAAAATGCGCCACATGGTGAGGGTAGTTTGCCCAGCAGAAGTGTTTGTCACGTGGGATGCATAGGGAAACCCAGTCCCTGTGTCAACAACAATCAGCCAGGAGTGGCCCAAGATACGTCAAACGAAGTCTAGATGTGGGGGGAACTAAGATGCCGATGTATCCAGCCAAGGAAAGAACTGAGGCAGAAGAATGGCTTGCTTGCTCTGACAGGTAGTTGGCGTCGACCTCATTGGTGATGGCAGCATCCTTTCCCGTCCAAGATACATGCTGGTGGCCCAGACACTTGATGATGACCCCATCCCAGTGCATGATCTGTAGTAAGAACAAAGTAAGCTGTTGTAGAGCTGCTGGGATGACTACTTTGGTGCAGCCATCATCCTCCTGGATCAAGAGCATGCCATTTAGTGCGGAAAGCTTGTGTCAGCAACGCCTTGACTGCAGGAAGTTGAAGGCGCCAGAGGGCCTGTGGCCAACTGTAATGCACCAGGTGGAGAATTTCCTGATTACTATGTTTCAGCTTTGTGGCACACAACAAGCTTTGCACCGAATGGCAGACTGGCCACTGTGTCTTTGGTAGTGATGTCCAGATGTAAGCAGACGTCTAGAGTAGGTCAGTGGACGGATCCAGTACATATATATATATATATATATAACAGTCATAAGCAAAAGCAGCCATCTTGGTTTTATAATTTCCTAGTCCGGCTGCTGCTGTTCTCTGATCAACGGTGCGGTATCACACAAATTGTTGCAGAGAGTCCAGTACCTGTTGTCGGATGTCAGACATGGATTAAAATGATCTTGGTGCGCAATATGGCGATTCTCCCTTGGCAGTGGTTAGACATGATCGACTGGAACCTTGACGACCAACATACCTGCCCTCACGTCCCATCCTATCCGTCATTGGACCCTGTCGCATCCAAATGCTCCCCAAATCTGGATACTGCACGATTCAACCAGCTGGCCAAATGGAGACCCACAATGAAGCCCTTTTGAAACTGTGAGACGTGCTGACAACGCTGTCTACACTAGTACGAGGCACCTCTGCATCCTCCAAAGTGATATCTCAACATGTGACGCTGTTCATGCCCCTTATGAGCATATGTACTACCAGGCCTGGTAAAACAAACCCGCTGATGGTGAGAACGTGTACGACATTGGCGTTCGACCTGCATCGCTTTTTTTGTCAGGCAACGTATCTTCCAATCTGTATTTAGGAGTCCTTTGCTACTCACTGTTTCAACTGTGTTCCTAATACCATCTAGACATTTTAACCTTTAATAAGCAAAACTTATCCTAGGACCTTACTACAGATGTCCTCCGGTTTCATTTTAACCTTTTCTATTTCTAATCTGCGAGAAGGAATTTTCACAAAAATAATGTGGCTAATCTATCTTCGATATCGTCAGGCAATTGATCATTGATCCGACTGGGGTGGGGGTTCCTCTATGAGCGTGGTAAACCTGCTCCGCTGCCGTAGCAGCCGCTGCCTGTGTGTGGAGTACGCCAGACCTGTTGAGGCGGCCCTAAAATTCTCCAAACGATAGCAGAGGTCGAGAAATTCGCCTCGATATCGTGGCAGAATCGGCTGAGTTGCTGGTTCAGACACTCCCCTCTGCTCCAGACCACTGGACCATGATCGACTCTGTGTACGACGCTGGAAACAGAGAGCTGAGCTCGCACCTCACGTGCGATGCTGGCTGCCTTCTCCACTTCCGCCAACCGCCGAAAGGAACAGCTAAGATGGCCTCCGAATCTAACAAGGGGACCTACCACTCCCGGAAATGCGGTTCGGCATGAGACTTCGCAGGTTGGTAGTATACCGCAAGGGTATCCACGCACAGAAGTCTTAAAACGCAGTATCCGGAAAATTCCAAGAAAAGGGCCTGTAAAGTTTTAAGCGTTGCTTTTACGCACCTCATATACTGTCAGAAGGAGCTTTCAAGCAGGCAGGTAAAATACACTCCTGGAAATGGAAAAAAGAACACATTGACACCGGTGTGTCAGACCCACCATACTTGCTCCGGACACTGCGAGAGGGCTGTACAAGCAATGATCACACGCACGGCACAGCGGACACACCAGGAACCGCGGTGTTGGCCGTCGAATGGCGCTAGCTGCGCAGCATTTGTGCATCGCCGCCGTCAGTGTCAGCCAGTTTGCCGTGGCATACGGAGCTCCATCGCAGTCTTTAACACTGGTAGCATGCCGCGACAGCGTGGACGTGAACCGTATGTGCAGTTGACGGACTTTGAGCGAGGGCGTATAGTGGGCATGCGGGAGGCCGAGTGGACGTACCGCCGAATTGCTCAACACGTGGGGCGTGAGGTCTCCACAGTACATCGATGTTGTCGCCAGTGGTCGGCGGAAGGTGCACGTGCCCGTCGACCTGGGACCGGACCGCAGCGACGCACGGATGCACGCCAAGACCGTAGGATCCTACGCAGTGCCGTAGGGGACCGCACCGCCACTTCCCAGCAAATTAGGGACACTGTTGCTCCTGGGGTATCGGCGAGGACCATTCGCAACCGTCTCCATGAAGCTGGGCTACGGTCCCGCACACCGTTAGGCCGTCTTCCGCTCACGCCCCAACATCGTGCAGCGCGCCTCCAGTGGTGTCGCGACAGGCGTGAATGGAGGGACGAATGGAAACGTGTCGTCTTCAGCGATGAGAGTCGCTTCTGCCTTGGTGCCAATGATGGTCGTATGCGTGTTTGGCGCCGTGCAGGTGAGCGCCACAATCAGGACTGCATACGACCGAGGCACACAGGGCCAACACCCGGCATCATGGTGTGGGGAGCGATCTCCTACACTGGCCGTACACCACTGGTGATCGTCGAGGGGACACTGAATAGTGCACGGTACATCCAAACCGTCATCGAACCCATCGTTCTACCATTCCTAGACCGGCAAGGGAACTTGCTGTTCCAACAGGACAATGCACGTCCGCATGTATCCCGTGCCACCCAACGTGCTCTAGAAGGTGTAAGTCAACTACCCTGGCCAGCAAGATCTCCGGATCTGTCCCCCATTGAGCATGTTTGGGACTGGATGAAGCGTCGTCTCACGCGGTCTGCACGTCCAGCACGAACGCTGGTCCAACTGAGGCGCCAGGTGGAAATGGCATGGCAAGCCGTTCCACAGGACTACATCCAGCATCTCTACGATCGTCTCCATGGGAGAATAGCAGCCTGCATTGCTGCGAAAGGTGGATATACACTGTAATAGTGCCGACATTGTGCATGCTCTGTTGCCTGTGTCTATGTGCCTGTGGTTCTGTCAGTGTGATCATGTGATGTATCTGACCCCAGGAATGTGTCAATAAAGTTTCCCCTTCCTGGGACAATGAATTCACGGTGTTCTTATTTCAATTTCCAGGAGTGTAGCTACGTCAGTTACATGCGAGACTGTCATAAGACCCATCAGGGTTCGATCGTACCTGCCAGCTCGAGATTATTCTATTTTCTTAATTGTTTTAAAAATTATAACAACTTTTAAATATAATTAATGACCTAAAGCATCATCAATCAAATCACAAATAATTATATTTTATTTATGAAATGGCTGTCACAGGCTACTTAAAATGTGAATTAAGTCGTCAGTACTTTCTTTTTAAGAAGTTGAATAATTTCAAATGGATTTTTAATGGAGATAAATTAAAGTATTAATTGCTATCATTACAATGTCATTAGAAAGTGGACTATATTATAAGCTGTGGAAAGATTATAAATACTCGTTGTAAATTCGAGGAACCGATGTCTTCGTGGAAAAGCAGTGTATAGCTGCTGCCCTACTGTATATACAAGCAGGCAAACGATCATGAGGTGTCAAGGCCCGCACGGAACTAACCGAACAATGGGCCTCACCAGCTATAGTGCAGTTCATTCCTGCCTTTAGCAGAGATTGGAGCGTATCGGTATTTTTACAATATTGTGCAATATTATGAATTAAAAATGTCTGTCAATGAAGACATCGCGAAAGTATCAGAATCTGCAGATTCGTCATACAGTGAAATGTTGAAGGTGACGTTAAAAGGTGCGGTTGTTTATTAGGAAAGCTTGCTTGCTGCAAACAATTTGATTCCATGGGAATCTTCAACGACAATTTCTCGTGAAGCAATATTGGTTGGCGAAGAAATCTACAGATGGACATGTTCACTGGAAAAACACTTGAGACTGATGATGAACTTGCTCACTGAAATTAAAATCGTGGAAGCGAGCCTTTCGAAAAGTGCGAAGACCACAGCTCATCGGATGAATATGAACCACAAGAAAAGAAGGCAAGAGAAGAGGAACGTCTTTCTTCGGATTACAAAATTAACGTTGTTAATATTGCAACGTTACAAAAAAAAGGTATGTGGCTGGTTAACAAGGACTATTTATCCCAAGGGGAAGAAGAAATGAAAAAAGGAATCAATCAATTTGACAGGTTCGCAGCAATCAGTCTCTGGACGTATGATCATTCTGTTGAAGCCCGAGGGAATTACAACAGTGGGCTTTAGCAGCAGCACAACAGTTGATAGATTTTGAAGCTTCTGACAGCTGGATTCATAGGTTCAAAAATAAGTACGGGTTTGTCAGCGAAAAGTGACAAGATTTGTTTCGACAAAAGAAAGAGTGACAATCGAGGAAATCTTGGCTGCTGCAGACACTTTTCGAACCCAGGCGTTAAAACTGATAGCGAATTTCAAAAAAGATTTTGCTGTCAACACGGTCAAGACAAGTATTCACTGCAGGGTATTTAAAAATTCACTTTACTCTTAATTTTTACGATTCTCTCAATACTTCAATTTCGGTTGTTTACCCTTTCCAGGATGACAGTATCAGCCGGTGTACAATAGGACTCTGGCCGTCAAAGGAAATAAAACTTTTTTCGCCAAAAGATTGGACATAATAAAGTGACGCATTCATACACTCCTGGAAATTTAAATAAGAACACCGTGAATTCATTGTCCCAGGAAGGGGAAACTTTATTGACACATTCCTGGGGTCAGATACATCACATGATCACACTGACAGAACCACAGGCACATAGACACAGGCAACAGAGCATGCACAATGTCGGCACTAGTACAGTGTATATCCACCTTTCGCAGCAATGCAGGCTGCTATTCTCCCATGGAGACGATCGTAGAGATGCTGGATGTAGTCCTGTGGAACGGCTTGCCATGCCATTTCCACTTGGCGCCTCAGTTGGACCAGCGTTCGTGCTGGACGTGCAGACCGCGTGTGACGACGCTTCATCCAGTCCCAAACATGCTCAATGGGGGACAGATCCGGAGATCTTGCTGGCCAGGGTAGTTGACTTACACTTTCTAGAGCACGTTGGGTGGCACGGGATACATGCGGACGTGCATTGTCCTGTTGGAACAGCAAGTTCCCTTGCCGGTCTAGGAATGGTAGAACGATGGGTTCGATGACGGTTTGGATGTACCGTGCTCTATTCAGTGTCCCTTCGACGATCACCAGTGGTGTACGGCCAGTGTAGGAGATCGCTCCCCACACCATGATGCCGGGTGTTGGCCCTGTGTGCCTCGGTCGTATGCAGTCCTGATTGTGGCGCTCACCTGCACGGCGCCAAACACGCATACGACCATCATTGGCACCAAGGCAGAAGCGACTCTCATCGCTGAAGACGACACGTCTCCATTCGTCCCTCCATTCACGCCTGTCGCGACACCACTGGAGGCGGGCTGCACGATGTTGGGGCGTGAGCGGAAGACGGCCTAACGGTGTGCGGGACCGTAGCCCAGCTTCATGGAGACGGTTGAGAATGGTCCTCGCCGATACCCCAGGAGCAACAGTGTCCCTAATTTGCTGGGAAGTGGCGGTGCGGTCCCCTACGGCACTGCGTAGGATCCTACGGTCTTGGCGTGCATCCGTGCGTCGCTGCGGTCCGGTCCCAGGTCGACGGGCACGTGCACCGTCCACCGACCACTGGCGACAACATCGATGTACTGTGGAGACCTCACGCCCCACGTGTTGAGCAATTCGGCGGTACGTCCACCCGACCTCCCGCATGCCCACTATACGCCCTCGCTCAAAGTCCGTCAACTGCACATACGGTTCACGTCCACGCTGTCGCGGCATGCTACCAGTGTTAAAGACTGCGATGGAGCTCCGTATGCCACGGCAAACTGGCTGACACTGACGGCGGCGGTGCACAAATGCTGCGCAGCTAGCGCCATTCGACGGCCAACACCGCGGTTCCTGGTGTGTCCGCTGTGCCGTGCGTGTGATCATTGCTTGTACAGCCCTCTCGCAGTGTCCGGAGCAAGTATGGTGGGTCTGACACACCGGTGTCAATGTGTTCTTTTTTTCCATTTCCAGGAGTGTATATCGCTCAATATGCTCTCTCCAGAAACATGCTACCTCAAGTGTTCGTTTGTTTACAAGAGGCAACCGGTAACTTTGGTCCCCAAATTCAAAAAACCGTAGAAGGATATGAGCAAATTATAAAAACGCTGTAATAACGTCTTCCATATATGAGAAGCTAACGACAGAACGGTGTACTGACTTTCTCAACCGGTCTTTGAAGTCCTGTGTGGGTCAAGAATGATTTCTGTTGGTTTTTGACTCTTCGGGGGTGGACAAGCAAAGCCCGATTTATATGACGAACTCTTTCAGGATCTCGAGAAATCACCAACATTTACGATTGAAGTCATTCCTCCGAAATGTAATCCACTTTTTCAGCCATGTGACGTCTATTTTTATAGACAAGTAAAAAATCTGATATAGCATATACAAAACGTATCTTATTGAAAATTCGTTGGAGCGCCAAAGAAACTGGTATAGGAATGCACATTCAACTGCAGAGATACGTAAAGAGGCAGAATACGGCGCCGCGGTCGGCAACGCCTATATAAGGCAACAAGTGTCTGGTGCTGTTGTTAGATCCGTTACTGCTGCTACAATGGCAGTTTATCAAGATTTAAGCGAGTTTGAACGTGGTGTTACAGTCCGCGCACGAGGGTTGGGACACAGCAACTCCGAGGTAACGATGCAGTGGGGATTTCCCCGTACGACCATTTCACGACGGTACCACGAATATCAGGAATCCGGTAAAACATCAAATCTCCAACATCGCTGCGGCCGGAAAAAGATCCTGCAAGAAAGGGACCAACGACGACTAAAGAGAATCGTTCAACGTGACAGAAGTGCAACGCTTCCGCAATATGCTGCAGATTTCAATGCTGCGCCATCAACAGGTACCAGCGTGCGAACCTTTCAACGATCACCGGTATGGGCTATCGGAGCCAAAGACCCACTCGTGTACCCTTGATGATTGCACGACACAAACCTTTGCGCTTCGCCTGGACCCGTCAACACCGACTTTGGATTAATAATGAGATGGGAACATGTTGCCTGGTAGACGAGTCTCGTCCAAATTGTACCGAGTGGATGGACGTGTATGACAACAGGGGACTGCGCAAGATGGTGAAAGCTCTGCAGTGGTGTGGGGCGTGTGCAGTTGGAGTGATATGGGACCCCTAATACGTCTAGATACGACTCTGACAGATGACAAGTACGTAAGCATCCTGTCTGATCACCTGCAATCATTCATGTCCATTATGCATTCCTACGTACTGGGGCAATTCCAGCAGGACAATGCGACACCCCGCACGTCTAGAATTGCTATAGAGTGGCTCCAGGAACACTCTTCTGAGTGTACACACTTCCGCTGGCCACCAAACTCCTCCCCAGACATGAACATTATCGAGCATATCTGGGATGCCTTGCAACGTGGTGTTCGGAAGAGATCGCCATCACCTCGTACTCTCACGGATTTATGAACAGCCCTGCAGGATTCATGATGTCAGTTCCCTCCAGCACTACTTCAGACATAAGTCGAGGCCATGCCACGCCGTGGTGTGGGGCTTTTGCGTGCTCGTGGGAGTAGTACACGATATTGGGCAGGTGTAACAGTTTCTTTGGCTCTTCATTGTAATAGAGAAATAAATTATCGTTAAGACTATAAAGAAATACAATCTATATCAGTTGTCATTATCCATTTTTAATGAAACGATCCGATATGCTTAGTAAGCTTCCTGGTGTTATGACGAAAAAGAAGTTTTCAGAAATGCCAACGAAGTTTTTTTTTCAACAGGTTTTAAAAAAAAAAACGTTGTTCCTGTAAACAATCGTCCTTCATAAATTGTACAAGAGCCAAAATACTTTTTGTTTTCAGTGGCTTTGTGATAATTCTGGTGCTTGCACATGAATATAAAAATGCCAAATGAACATGATATTGTGAAAAAATATTATGTATTGTAACACTACCCAGAGTTTTGACGGTGGTAATTAATTTACCTCCATTAAAAATCCACTTGAAATTATTCATCTTTTTAAAAAGAAAGTATTTGTGAGTGTAATTCACATTTTAAATATCTGTGACAGCCATTTAATAAACAAAACAAAACTATTTTTCATTTAATTGATAATACTTTAGATCATTAACTTTCTTTAACAGTTGTAATATTTCTTAAAACAATTGAAGAAAACAAAATAAACCGTACCAGCAGGTAGATAGTATCAAACCTAGATCAGCCAGATGACAGTGTAGTACACTACCCAAGGGGTTACTTCAGCACCCTACTGACTTGCTACTTATGACCATTATGTGAGTTTTGTATGTTTAAAACTTCAAAGCTCTATTTTCGAAATTTTCTGGATAGTGCGCTTTAAAACTTTTACGAGCGGACACTTTTAAGGTATACTACTAACCTCCGAAGTCTCATACCGAACTGAATTTCCGAGAGCGGAAGGTCTCCTTTAAACGGCAGGCGTCATACGTGCGTACATGAGCAACGATTTGCAACCAACTGCACCCAGTGCGTTCGATAGCTGCCGGCAGAGCCTCGCTCACGTCTCGGACGGGAGCTCTCGACAAACAAACCGAGTGCTTACCGGCTTTCTTTGCCGACGTGCCTGTCATTTGCCTGAGAGGCTCTATTACCCATCAAGTCTCGGAGCTCCCAATGATTACCACACTCAGCCTCTACATTTATCCAGACTGATAAAATGTCAAATGTTAGTGAAGTGGTGGTGCATGCCATGTATTGTCAGGCTTCACAGCCAAATGTTCGAAACTTTTTTACTAAAGAAGTTTACAATCGATTTCTAACATAAACTGCAGAAACTACTTGCCCGGGTATGTGAAGACCACATATTCAAATTCTTTGTCTCAAAATAAAGTAGAGAAAAAAATTAGTTAACCAACCGACATATTAAGCATTCAAATCAAAGCAAAATGACCTTGTTTCGAAGCTCTTTCGATTGTGTTTGACAAGAGTATGGAAATTGTGACGCGTATATCACTTAAGGGTCCATTCTCCTATAAAATAAGTGACTTTTAGAATTTTTTTTTGGAAAAAGTAATGAAACAATTAATGTAGCTCTTTTTGCACATTATTTATTGATTCTTGGACAACATATTCCGATTTCGTTAAGAAATCCAGTCTTCATTAAGGTCCCCAACCGAGGAGTTAAATTTGCCTCATGCGAAATAAAGTGTATCCATGACTGAGGTCGTGCGGTCTGCAAATCTTATCTGAAATTTAAAAAAAAGCAAACAATTTTCTTAGTCTTTAGGATATTGCATATGGAGTAATAGCACAGTCTTTGTAAATTTGAAAAAAATAATAATTTGGCGGGGGTTTTAAACAAAGATATGGTTTTGTCGGGTATTTTTGGTCACATTTTTTGCAATAACTAATGAATAATCTAAAATAAGTAAATAACCTTACAAACGTGCTCGAGGAGTAGTTCAGCCAGATTCCAGAAAGATATGTATTTATTACTGTGTCCGCAATCCAGTCCGTCAGCTTGAGATAAAGGAACGACAGCGGCGGTTGTGTGGTGGAGGTGACGTCCATACACCAGGTGCGCGCAGTGTCGTGCAGAAACACGACGCTGCCCCGGCCGCGTGCGGGCTTCGGGAATGCAGATATCTTCCTCTGTAGAAGCGTTCCCGCCATTATTATTTAAAAGTCCAGTTTAGTCATATGACATTAGGGGTCCTCATAGTTACGTCATCCGCTAAAAGTGCAGGGGAATAGGTTTGTTGAAGCGAAACGCGGGCCTGGTGCATATTCGTTGCTAAATTTAACTTGTTTACGCTGTAGATCCGCGGAACTTCTTAAATTATCGCGATGTGGCTATTGTTTGATCCCTGTTTTTCTACATGTGTCT
The DNA here is from genome assembly GCF_023864275.1 of Schistocerca cancellata. NCBI lineage: Eukaryota > Metazoa > Arthropoda > Insecta > Orthoptera > Acrididae > Schistocerca > Schistocerca cancellata. The sequence goes on along the minus strand of NC_064631.1, from coordinate 32,405,730 downwards.
TCCTGAAAAAAGTAGCCATTTGTGGAATACTGGGAAAAAATCGGTAAAACTATACATAGTAGAGGTGTGCTTAGAGAAGGTACGTTGCGGAAATATTTAAACATTCGCAGTAAAATACAGGGTGATTCAAAAAGAATACCACAACTTTAGGAATTTAAAACTCTGCAACGACAAAAGGCAGAGCTAAGCACTATCTGTCGGCGAATTAAGGGAGCTATAAAGTTCCATTTAGTTGTACATTTGTTCGCTTGAGGCGCTCTTGACTAGGCGTCAGCGTCAGTTGATGCTAAGATGGCGACTGCTCAACAGAAAGCTTTTTGTGTTATTGAGTACGGCAGAAGTGAGTCGACGACAGTTGTTCAGCGTGCACTGAGAAGCCGCGGGAAACAACTCAGTATGAACGTGACTCGCCTAAGGTGAACGTTTTCTGTGCCATTTCAGCCAATAAAGTTTTTGGTCCCTTTTTCTTCGAAGGTGCTACTGTAACTGGACTACAGTATCTGGAGATGTTAGAGAATTGGCTGTTCCCTCAGCTCGAACAAGAAGCACAACAATTCATATTTCAGCAGGATGGAGCGCCACCACATTGGCACTTATCTGTCCGTAACTACCTGAACGTCAACTACCCGAGGCGATGGATCGGCCGCCAGGCAGCCCGTGACAGAGCACTTCATCACTGACCTCCAAGAAGCCCTGATCTTACACCCTGCGATTTTTTCTTATGGGGGTATGTTAAGGATATGGTGTTTCGGCCACCTCTCCCAGCCACCATTGATGATTTGAAACGAGAAATAACAGCAGCTATCCAAACTGTTACGCCTGATATGCTACAGAGAGTGTGGAACGAGTTGGAGTATCGGGTTGATATTGCTCGAGTGTCTGGAGGGGGCCATATTGAACATCTCTGAACTTGTTTTTGAGTGAAAAAAACCTTTTTAAATACTCTTTGTAATGATGTATAACAGAAGGTTATATTATATTTCTTTCATTAAATACACATTTTTAAAGTTGTGGTAATCTTTTTGAATCACCCTGTAATTCCATATTTATCTGCGTCTCCTTAAAAAATTGGCAAAGTAGCCTCGAAACTTTAAATAGCGTCGTATGTTGCAGAAAATAGCATTGGGTGCCACACACTGTCGGAAATTTGCCAAAACTAAGCCAATACCTCTGGGTGCCATACTCAGCTGGAAATTTGCGAATATCACCCAATTCGCTGCTTCTTCTGCTCGAGCGACGTACGGACTAAGAATGCTAGTCTGAAGATTTTGGGGACACTGAGAGGGGCCAATAGGAGCACACTGCACCAGTAGGGGGGGGGGGGGGGGAGTGACGCCGTATTTGGGTCGTTGTTTAACATCTTTCTGACTACATCTCTTTCGGCTAAAAGCATTTGACCATTAACGTACACCTCGGTAAACATTCTGAATGTTCCCAGGAGCCACAATGCTGCTGATAACCAAAGATCACATTGCTTTTACTCAGAACTTACGTGGTGTAACATATCGACTGTTGAGGACTTCTGTTTGAAAAAATTCCGGGTACTGACATGAAGTATGAAACATCAAATAAAAATAGAGCTCACGTCACTTCCATCGCACACCAAAAATAAACAAGAAACCTTACGGCGTGGATGTATGCACGCTAACCGATCACCATCTTGGCTATAAATTATGTTAATAATGATACTTATTGACCATTAATCGTAACTACAATGGCAGTTATTGCCCATTGATTACGTACTAAATAAACAAAACAGGAGCCCATAACAGTGGTTTTTTTAAATAAGGGGAGCCAGGACGAGTGTCCTGTTTGTTTAAATAAGATAATAATGGGCCCCTTTGTCACGAAAGCCACCTAGCCCCGCTACTGCGAGTGTCGGGTTTACTTTGAAGTAGTAATCCAAACTTTAAATAGAAAAGTCCTTTACAATTACTCCACAGCTCGATTTACAACCAGTTTAAACTCTGCGCATAATTCCGCTATGTCCACCATATTTAAAGTAAATGAGGTCCATTCCTTGTCTAAAAAGGACATTGACGTTTGCTAACAAGTGCCTATTTTCACTTTCTACACAAAACTTCCTAACCTTCTTGATGATTTATGAACTTCAGTAAGCATCGTCACTATGATGACATCATGATCACTAATCCCTGTCTCTATGCTGACACTGTCAATGGTTTCTGGCCTCTTTGTAGTTACAAGGACTAAAGTATTTCCATTGCATGTAGGTTGTCGACCTAGCTGCTCAATATAGTGTAAGCGGAATGTGTTTAGAATTACTTCACAAGACTGTCTGTCTGTACCACCTGCAATGAATCAGACGTCCCAGTGCCGGCATGGTAGCTCAGCGTGTTCGGTCAGAGTGTTAGCAGCCCTCTGTAATAAAAAAAACTGAGTTAATGGACAAACAACGAACTGAAACGGGTGTCTTGCGACGTCCGCCCCGAGCAGATACAACTAACTAAAGCGAACAAAATGAGATTAAAAAAAAAAAAAGTGTGGTCGAGCGGTTCTAGGCGCCACAGTCTGGAACCGCGCGACCGCTAGGTCGCAGGTTCGAATCCTGCCTCGGGCATGGATGTGTGTGATGTCCTTAGGTTAGTTAGGTTTAAGTAGTTCTAAGTTCTAGGGGACTGATGACGTCAGAAGTTAAGTCCCATAGTGCTCAGAGCCATTTGAACAATTTTTTTGAACCAATGCAGCAAGATCGGGTACTATCGAGCATAGAGTTTCTTTTAATGGTTCTACAGTTGTTACGGCGTAATCGGGTTAAGAAACATCAGTAAGTACATCCAATGATGAACTTGATTTCTGCCAGGTCAGTTACTCGCGTCCAGATAACTTCGCAGTCAGACTCCGTTCTGACCACGATAGAGACAATTTTTCGACGATTGTAACAAACACACCTATGACGTCTAACCTGCCTTTTCGACATAAGTTCCATGCCTCTGAACTCACAAAACTGTCTAACAGTGTTCAGAACCTTGTCGTACTTATGACTACTTTTGATAATCGCATATGTTGCTAGACTGTCACACACTTTGTTGCCCCGAAAGCCGCAATAGACTTGAGCAAAATTAATTTAATTTCGACGTTGGTTCGATGTGATTGTTCTTTTATTGTGTTGCAACTACGTAACATCTCAATAACACAATTTCACTTCCTCCGTCCTAAACGGTTTTTACACGTCTGTGAATGCGTATTAACAAGAGTATTGTTTTTCTTCAGGGTGCCGGGAGACCTGAGAACGATACAAGCATGGCACTGGTGGTGAAACTCTGGTTGCCGCTGTTGGCAGTCGTTTTTGCTTGTGCGAGTGCTCGTCCACAAGTAAGTATTGATGCTGCTCTGATATAGGTTTATCACCTACGTGTGTCCGAGAAGTCACCGTAACCCGGGGGTCAAAATAGTATCTCGTCTATAGGACTACCTACATACGAGAGAGGGGTTCGATAAGTAATGCAACACATTTCGTTTCTCAGTCAACTTCGGTTTAAAAAATACGGAATTTGTTGTGGAACACTGTGGAATATTCCCACTTCAGCCCCTATAGTTTCATGTGGTTCCGATAGGTGGCGGCGATATAGGTAGCCTTCAAAATGGCGTATGTAGCGGAGATGCGTTCCAAGCAGAGATTGTCAATGAGTTTCTTTTGCGGGGAACCAGAGTATCGCAGATATTCAGAGGCGCTTTCGGAATGTCTGCGGAGACCTGAAGGTGAACAAAAGCCCGATGGGCTTTGGGGCGGGCTGCCTGTAATCATCGCGACAAGGTCGCGCTACTGTGTCCGACCTCCCCCGTACTGCCCGGCCGCACACACAGCTGGGACGCGCGGGCACTCTCAACAGTGGTTATCGATGGATCACAGTCGAATGCCTCACTGCTCAGTCAGATGTCTCCGTTCCAGAACGAGATTTTCACTCTGCAGCGGAGTGTGCGCTGATATGAAACTTCCTGGCAGATTAAAACTGTGTGCCGGACCGAGACTCGAACTCGGGACCCTTGCCTTTCGCGGGCAAGTGCTGTATCAACTGAGCTACCCAAGAACGTCTCACGCCCCGTCCTCATCGCTTTACTTCTGCCAGTACCTCGTCTCCTACCTTTATAATGTATTAATGTAAGGATAGAATAGATGCTGAATGATGAATGCATGCAGCTTGCCGCTAACTTTGTGTGATGTCTTGTCTGTACAGACGTGTATCTATTGCCTTTAAGATCCCTTCACTTTCACACATAAATCTATACAGTAAAGTAAGGGCCTCCCGTTTTCTCTTTAGGCTGATCCGTGATAAGACAGGCGAAAAGTTAGACTAATGGAGGATTATTAGTATTTTCTCTAATCTTTCATTCGCTCTCTCTCTCTCTCTCTCTCCTTTATCTATGTACAGTTTTTGATATAATATTTCATTACGTGAAATCAGCCAAATAGAATCTCTGGTGGCGCCCTTCGTCTTAGTGTTCAGCGGCTGGCTTGCTGTAAGAGATCTTTACATTTATTATTATTGTTAAGCGGTGCATTCAGTTGGGAAAATCAATCGTTTGAACAATTCGTTCCTTTGACGAAAGATTTCGAATTCCAGATGTGTACGAAGCCTTTTTGGACGATTTAACAAAGACTCGGTGATTGCAGGCTCTCTTCGACACAGCTGAAACTTCCCCACTAATTACAGGGCCAAAGCGATCATCAATGATTCAGACAAAGAACTCATTCGTTCATTCACTCCAGAATAAAAGGGGTCACAAACCTTATTTATGAAGGAAAATGTATATTCAATCCATCTCCATTACATGTCCCGATCTCTGTTGGTTCCAAGTCTTAATTATTTTCCGTTACAATTTCTTTCTCTCTCTTCAAATAACCCGCTAGTGGCACAAATGTTTATAGCTCGCTTTAGCGCGAAGAAAAGCAAATATGTCTCTTTTTGAAACCCGTCAATCTTTCAACAGATACTTCCGAAGCTGTCCTAGTTCCCCGTCTAACAACCATGGAGAATACATACATGTATCTCTGTTATTCCAAAGAATAAACGTACTAGAAAATACTTTGGCGTCGACGAGCTGTCGGCGCATATATTACTAGAAAATCCGATCAGATACTTTTCAAAAGTGAATAAATGTGCATGGTTTGATTGACAATGATTAATTGGTGCGTGGTAGAGGGTAATTTTCCGTGGGGAGATTACACCTTCCAAACTTCCCCCAGGCTGTGGCTAAGGCATGTCTCCGCAATATCCTTTCTTTCAGGAGTGCTAGTTCTGCAAGGTTCGCAGGAGAGCTTCTGTAAGTATCAAGAGAAGAGACTAACAAGCTGCGAAGTGAAGTGACTGCTGGTCACTTTAATCTGCAGAAACATGTAACTGCGAGTTGTAACTGATGCCCCCCCCCCCCCACCCAACACACCGTGAAGCCTGGAGTGAGGTGGGAGAATGTACTCCGGAATCGGACCCTCAACATGTCTACGCTGTACAAGTGTATACTAATAATTTGCGTATCCATGTGTGTAGCACACTTTATGCGAATGTAACGTTTGTTACATGCCGCCTTCCTGGTGTTGCGATTTCAACGGTGAGCAGACAGACAGGTACGGAATATCATGCTTCTTTTTAACATACATTATTTCGCCTTCGTGGTTCCTGGCATATTATACTACATGACATGATCACGTCTTTAACTACAAATAACAACAACATATTGTTTATCCAATTCACTCTAATTATCTCACTTGTAGTCACTTCTGTGGCTGAGTTGCGGCTGAATGCGATGCTGGAGGTCCGGCTTCGATTTTCAGCCGATTAGGGAATTTTATCGGCTGAGGGATTGGGTGTAATGTTGTCCTCATGATCATTTCATCATCATCGATGCGCAAGTGGCATCAAATAAGAAGACTTGTACTAGGTGGTCACACAATCCCTGGTGGGGTCTCCCGGTCTATAAAGCCATACACGCGTTCATCTCACTTACCTGTATATTAAAAGTTTGTAATACATACATACGAAAGGGAGTGCCACAATAAATTCTAACCGTATAATCTATTCTGTGTGTAACTGTACTAAACAGGCAGCTTGAAATTTAGTTTCACGCTAGTATAGATAAATCATTTCTTCGCACGTTTGTTGTAGTGTCCTGGGAAAACATAAACTGATTGATTGTATTTCGAAATGGGGCCGGCAGGTGGTAGTCGAATGAGGATAATGGGTGGCTAGGGAAGGTTAGCGGCATCACAGAGTGAAACGACTTTAAATTTTAGCTGTATAGCAAAAAGTGGCGTCACTCGAGCGGGCGACCACAATTTGGTTTCTACGACAAACAACTTCGCTGACGTTAGAGTGGCGTCACTTTAGTTGGTTGTGGAAACCTGGATTAAGTGGCTGTTGGATGTACATTTGTAAACATGCAACATCACCCAGTTTTTGGAGATGTCAGGCATAACTGCTACAGGCTTCTGATGTTCCAACGCGGTGCGTTTCTCTTAATGGAGATATGTCTTCAATAGCGGAAGCAGAGTTCAGCGTGCTTCAAGGTAATGTGGTAGGAATATCACGGTTCACAACAGGTGTTGAGGTGTCTCTGATCCTGTATAAGCAGTTTCCTCACCTTGATTTAACATACAGGTTGCCCCTAATTAAAGTTCCAGTTTCAAAACGCTGTAAGAAGAGTACCACTGCTCATAATGACGTCAAATTTGAACGGCTTATCATTGACGCAGAGAGGGCGAAGAGAGGTATTGGTGCAATATCTCTAACGGTCTGGAGAAAAGATTCCAAAATTCCAAAAGATACGTTCTTACGAAGTGCATTGTGGACAATGAATGGGCATGGAATATTTTGTGGGCATAAGAAGCCCTTTTCCATCTCCAAGGTCATGTCAATACGCAGAACTGTAGAATACGGGCAATTGAATATCCGCACGCACATCACCTCATACCATTTCATTCTGCAAAGGTAACTGTGTGATGTGGCTTGACGTCATCGTTTATCGTACTACCGTATTTTGTCGAAGATACGAGACCTGGCGGTACTGTTCTGTACCGTCACATGTACGCGTTAAGAGAGTATTTTTTGCACCAACGTCATACGAACCCCTCAACATCCTGAATTTGCGAGTAGAACCATTTGTATGCAACATGACGCAACTCTGCACATTGCACTGTCAATGAAGCGGCTGTTGCAGAGGCATTTCGGAAATACTACCTTACGGTAGCTGAAATTCCTGTACTAGCAGGACAGAGTGGGTAGGTTAATATTTGTGGAAAGGGGCCAAAATAAGTTGCTGTCAGTTACACTCAAACATATAAATTTGATTAGTTAAAATACACAATAACATAAGCAAGAATTAAAAACTCTCAAGGTTTTAACGAAAGAGCTCCTTTGATTTGATCTAAATCAGCTGAAAGCCACATACGAAAATCCAGGGTCCAAGGCCTAAACAAGGAACTGAGATGCAGGGGTTCTTCTGGAAGTTTCACTTCTTTAAAAAAATTTTTTTACCTCAATAAAAATAGGCTGAAGGCCACACATTAAGCAAGAACAATGTTACGGCTTAAGGCCAAAACAAAGATTTTCAATGTTATCTCTAAATAGGCTGAAACCTGACTGAAGACCGCATATCAGCCAAACAATATAATAGATTAAAGGCTAGGAAAAGGGCCTTCAATTTAACAGGCTGAGCGCCTTAGCTTAAAACATTTCAAGCAAGCTCATGCGAAGGCCTCATACTAAAGAACAACAATGTCATGAATTAAGGCAAGACCAAGATTTTAAATTTTTATTTTAAGAGAGATTAAAACTCAGCCGAATACCACACACCATAGGGAAAACAATTTCATGCCTTAAGGCCTAAAGAGAAAAAAACTTACAATTTTAATCAGCTGAAACTTGGCTGAACGCCACACAGAGTACTTAAGACTAAAAGGAAATCGCTATGTAAAACACAAGGAGCAGCGCTCAGAAGGCTCCAAGGCTCGGCCTGGGAAGGTAACACTAACGCATGTTTATGTGAGACAGGCAGCCGGACTAACAACCTCTTAGTCAGAAGGCAACCTAGCCTAAGGCCAACCGACAAACCAACCAACAAAATCAGTTCTGCTCCACCCCACGAGCAAACCAACATCAAGACGTCAATAGCACAAAGTTCTGGATACTGGTGCCGAATCCAGTCATGTCAGAATAAACGCCCAAAACTACCAAAACGCCTCGGCTGTCGAACTACATGCCGTGCTGGTCAGCAACAACACAACAAGGAAAATACACAGTCAAAAACTATGTCAACGCCCAGGGGAGGTAATCGGAACGTTAACGGCCACAAGGCAGAAGATACCGCTGGTGCACTTCATTAATGAAGCAGAGAATTAAATTAAGTTAAACCACATCCGAGAAAATGGATGCAATTCTAGCCGACTTCAATGCGCACACGTTGTTGCTCGCGGGAACCTCGCAGAAAGCAACAATCAGGATCAAACCGAGAGAAGTGATAGAAGTCGAGGCTTGATAGTAGGTTAAGTGAGCATTCAACTTTAGAGTGCAAGATCGGTGGGCGATGAACTTAGTAACCCTCTGACAGCACCTAATAAACTGCGGGCTGTCAAGGAGACGACCGATGTGTGGCGCTCCTCCCTGCGGTCTTCTCGCAGGGACTCTGTTATCCTGTGTCGGCTCCGCATCGGCCATACATACCTGATGCACGGCCATCTTTTGCGTCAGGAGGATCCGCCCCTGTGTCGGTGTGGGTCCCGGCTGACGGTCGCCCACATTTTATTGGAGTGTCCCCGACTGCGCACCCTCCGGCAGTCTTTTAATCTCCCGGGCACTTTGCCTTTGGTTTTAAGCAACAATGCCTCTGTGGCTGATGACGTTTTACATTTTATCCGTGGTAGTCCTTTTTATGGTTCCATTTAGGGAGGTCCTGCACCTTTCCCTTTGTGTGTCTCTTGTCCTCGAGTCTCTCGTATTTGGTTGCAGATTTTAGTGTGTAGTCGGTTGGTTGACTCTTTCCCTTTTTTGTAGTGTGGTCAGTCAACCAGTCTCTGGCCGCCTTCTTTTCTTCTGTTTCTGTTTGTCTGGTGTTCATCTGTACTCTTCATGTCTGTAGTGTTCGTTACCGCATTTGTGTTCTTTTAGGGCCTGGGGGGAGTCTCCTTCCCCTTGGGGTTTTACCTGCTTCGTGCATTTATGTCTCATCTGTTTTTGGAATGGGGGACTGATGACCTTAGCTGTTTAGTCCCCCTTAAACATCCCAACAACCACCACCACTCGTAACCCTCGCAAGGAGCGCCTCACAACCCCAACCGTGCATGCACGCCGCCAGCGGCTCTGGCCCAACTCCACGCGACGGGGACCTCCTCGTTGCTCTGCGCCAACTGACCGACTGCCACACACGGAAACGGTCAAAACGACCAAACAGACGTCAGCTGATGGGACGACCGACCAACCGAACAACCAACCAACGGTGGTTCCCGCTCCAGTCTCCCTCAGTTGGACAGTTCATGTGTGTCGCCATCGGTCGGCAAGTACTGGCTGTCCGCACCTCACTGGTGCTCCGGCCCTGAGTGAACTGCTGCTGCCTCCCGACTGCACTCCTGGTCTATTTTCTTTTTTTTCTTTATTGTGATTTCATTCCCCTGCCCCGTATGGGCAAAGGAGGACTGTCAGCGGCACAATCCGCCGCTCTTCAGCCAAGTGACACGACAACTAAAACAAGAATAAAATGATACATACATAAGGAGATAAAAAAAGGGGAACATAAAACAGAGTAAGGGGAGAAAATGGAGGTAAAAATACACGGACATGGAGACGTTCATGGGGGACAGTTAAAAGAGTCACCAGAAAGTTAAAAAACACAGTTGGCGATTCTTAAAACACAGAGAAGACACTGAATGCGCACGCACAGGTTCAAGGTCAGCCACAGTATTAAAAACAGTTCAGAAAAACACACTTAAAACCCACTTGGAGAACACACGACGAAGAATAAAACTGCCAGGTGGGACCTGCCGAGGGAAAGGTCAGAGAGGATTGAAAAGGAGGGGAGAGCATGGGGCAGCTGGGGAAGCAGCGGGATGAAGAGAGGAGGGGCATCAGTGGGTTCACGAAGAGGCTGGAGTCACGTGGGGCGGGAGAGGAAGAGGGAAGACAGGCCAGGAGGGAGCGCAGAGACACTGAAAGGAGGCACAAGAGATGGAGGGGGAGTAGGAGGGGGAAGCCGCTCAGGAGGAGGGAGGGGGAGGAGAGGGAGCCCTGAGGAGGAGGCAGGAAGATGGAGTTGGCAGGAAGGGTAGATGTCAGGGCGAAGCTCATCATCCGGGATGTGTAGATGGTGGAAGTTGTGTTGGGAAAGGAGATGGAAGGTGTGGAGATGGAGAGAGGGTGGGACACAACGGTAAAGGCGTGGCAACTGGTTGGGGGTGGAGAGGAAGGGACACACCAGGGGGTGAGGGGGATCAAGGCAGCGGACATTATAGAGTATGCGGATGTGTTCGAGGAAAAGGAGAAGGTGGGGGAAGGGGATGACGTCGTACACTCCTGGTCCGTGTCCAACTGACTTTTGAGACCCCCGACGACCCCGAAATACAGTCGGTCGCTTCAGAGATGGTACGACAGTGCACTTATCGATAAACGCTGCTGCTGCCACTGATGGGCAAGTAAGGCAGAAGTTGGTGACACCAGTAAATGGAATAAGAAAACGAGGTGGCAGTACTGTAAAAGAAGATGACAAACAATAAATAGCATGAACATGAGCCGCGCACAGCTCATAGCGTAATCCCTACAGGATAATGTGTTGCACGCTATCGAAGCTGACGTCAAACTACTTTGCTAGCGCATGAATGGTTATGTGCCAGTCTGCCCTAATTGCATCATCAACCGCTCGACTGTTGTTGCCCGTAGTGGTCGATGTTGGCCTCGAAGATCGACCGGCGAATTGTGTGGAAGCGTGACTCGCACCAGACTTGGCGCACTATCCCACAACAGTGGTTTTCGACAGATATGCTTCATTATCCGATGGATGTCTACTGCTGTTTGTCCTTCAGCAGCCAAGAAAGGAATAACAACACATTGATCCTGTTTGGACGCATGTGAAAATAACGTCGCCACATTCTGCATTGACTGCACACACATCGCAAAAACACGAATACCACACAAAAATCTTGCCTTCATGTCGGTACCTATATACCTGCATCGCAGTCGCGATATGTTCCATATACATTGTAGCAACAACCTGAAAAGGAAAGTTTAAGATGGCTTTTATATATCTACAAGATGAGTATGCTTGGGACACTCTCTTCTTCCAAGATGATAACATCTGTGCACGCGTGCATTGCTGTTTTGATGAACACCCAGGCACCTAAACGCCAGCCTGGCGGTTCTAGGCCCTTCAGCCTGGATCCGCGCGTCCGCTACGGTCGCAGGTTCGAATCCTGCCTCGGGCATTGATGTGTGTGATGTCCTTAGGTTAGTTAGGTTTAAGTAGTTCTATGTTCTAGGGGACTGATGACCTCAGATGTTAAGTCCCATAGTGCTCAGAGCTATTTGAACCATTTGTACCTAACCGCATGCTCGACTAGCCGACTAAATCGTGTGATCCTAGTCCAGTAGAAAATGTCTGCTGCTGTTTCGAACAGCGGTTGAAACGTAGCAGACAATACCCCATCAGTCTGATAGCTTTAAGCGATAAGTTCATCAATGAATTGCTTCATGTAGAAGTGACCATACTTGTGAACATATCACTCGCCAAACTGAGGCCATTATCAAGGTTAGAGGCTTTGTTACACGGTGCTAGCGTGATGTCTCCTGAGGGTGACAAATTTTTGGTCCACTGTGCCCATGCTGTATAGTGTGCAGGAAGTTACTGACATTTCGTCTTGCCATTTGTGCTTTCCCCTGGATGGTGACAGTTTTAGTTTCCTAGCTTGCTCATATCAGCAAATAAATAATTGGATAAATGTTAAAGCTCTTATCAATTATGTCTGGACGATGCATGCCCTTGTCTCTATTTTTGGAACTAAGACACACCATTCAGAACATACAGGGAGTGGACAAAGACATGGAAACATAAGAAACACAACACATTGCCATGTCTAGGATTGTGTAGGAAACCCATTCGAATTCAAAACAGCTTCGAGTCGTCTCGAAATGGATCAGTGCAAATTATGTGTGGTTTTCAATGTAATCTTACACCATCTTCTTGAAAAATAGTGGCAATTTCAGACGGATAACGATCACGCATCCTTTTCTCCAAAAGTGATGCCAGAGGCTCAATACTGGCATCTAGTGATTGTGGTGGCCAGAGGAGATGCTACACTTTGCCCTCGTGTTCACAAAACTTCACACTCATGTGAACTGTTTCAACAGGGGCACTGTCGCCTTGGAACACAGCATCACTTTCCGGAAACGAGCATTGTATAATGTACACTACTGGCCAAAAATTGCTACACCAAGAAGAAATGCAGATGATAAACGGGTATCCATTGGACAAATATATTATACTAGAACTCACATGTGATTACATTTTCACGCAATTTGGGTGCATAGATCCTAAGAAATCAGTACCCAGAACATTCACCTCTGGTCGTAATAACAGCCTTGATACGCCTGGGCTTTGAGTCAAACAGAGCTTGGATGACGTGTACAGGTACAGCTGCCCATGCAGCTTCAACACGATACCACAGTTCATCAAGAGTAGTGACTGGCTTATTGTGACGAGCCAGTTGCTCGGCCACCATCCACCAGACGTTTTCAATTGGTGAGAGATCTGGAGAATGTGCTGGCCAGGGCAGCAGTCGAACATTTTCTATATCCAGAATGGCCCGTACAGGACCTGCAACATGCGGTCGTGCATTATCCTGCTGAAATGTAGGGTTTTGCAGGGATCGAATGAAGGGTAGACCCACGGGTCGGAACACATCTGAAATGTAATGTCCACTGTTCAAAGTGCCGTCAATGCGAAAAAGAGGTGACCGAGACGTGTAACCAATGGCACCCCATACCATCACGCCGGGTGATACGCCAGTATGGCGATGACGAATACACGCTTCCAATGTGCGTTGACGGCGATGTCGCCAATCACGGATGCGACCATCATGATGCTGTAAACAGAACCTGGATTCATCCGAAAAAATGACGTTTTGCCATTCGTGCACCCAGGTTCGTCGCTGAGTACACCATCGCAGATGCTCCTGTCTGTGATGCAGCGTGAAGGGCAACCGCAGCCATGGTCTCCTAGCTGATAGTCCATGCTGCTGCAAACGTCGTCGAACTGTTCGTGCAGATGGTTGTTGTCTTGGAAACGTCCCCATCTGTTGACTCAGGGATCGAGACGTGGCTGCACAATCCGTTACAGCCATGAGGATAAGATGTCTGTCATCTCGACTGCCGTTGGGATCCAGCACAGCGTTCCGTATTACCCTCCTGAACCCACCGATTCCATATTCTGCTACCAGTCATTCGATGTCGACCAACGCGAGCAGCAATCTAGGGACACGATAAACCGCAATCGTGATAGTCTACAATCCGACCTTTATCAAAGTCGGAAACGTGATGGTACGCATTTCTCCTCCTTACACGAGACATCACAATAACGTTTCACCAGGCAACGCCGGTCAACTGCTGTTTGTGTGTGAGAAATCGGTTGGAAACTTTCCTCATGTCAGTACGTTGTAGGTGTCGCCACCGGCGCCAAGCTTGTGTGAATGCACTGAAAAACTAATCATTTGCATATCACAGCATCTTCTTCCTGTCGGTTAAATTTCGCGTCTGTAGCACGTCATCTTTGTGGTGTAGCAATTTTAATGGCCAGTAGTGTACAATGGTCCCATAATTCTTGGCAGTAATGCAGCCTCGCAGAGTAACCACATATCCCCTTGGAATACCAGGACATGGCTGTTCAAATCATCACCAAAACCCCGTCATGTTTCACTCTTGGAACGTAATCTCGGCCAGAAGTTGGAAACAGTATGAAACAAGACTGATCTGACCAAAAGAGTTTCATCCATTACCCCACAGTCAAGGTTTCGGTACCAAGTTTCCCTGTTACGCCTTAACAGGAAAACTTGTGAGAAAACACAGTCGGCTGTACAATCCATGAAAGCAATGTTAGTAAGTCGAATAAATTGTGATGAAACTTGTGTCGAGTTTTTTCATATGTTGCTGAAAAAAACAGATTTGATAAAGAAAATTCACAGCACTGATAAATACAGTTGCCCTGACCACACTCATTCATCTTAGAAGGTATTAATAAAATGTAAATGTGCTTTTCTTTGTGACAAATTTAATTGATATTTTGTATTTATTACATTTAATTGAAACCTTCTTCTCATATAATAAATAAATATAGGCTATTTTGCAAAATTTTTGATGTGTCCCGGATTTGGGCCTAGGAAATATGTTAATGTCACGAATTTGAGTCTAGATAATACGGTCACCTTAGTTAAGGGCGTTTGCGTCACTGATGAGTGATTTTGGAATTCCAGCTGGTCCTACAAATCCCTCCTTGTGGAGTCCCCTTCGTGTTGTTTCGGTGCTGACAGGGATCCCGAGTACGACATTCAGTTCTCCAGTGACAGCTGTCACCCTCTTTTTCGTCACAGTCCTCCGCCGCGATCATTCAAAACCCACGTTCGTCTGCGTTGTAACTTAGTGGATGATGGTTTTTAGCTTTATCTGTATGCCACATAAATCTCTGAAACCGTGTCTCTTGAAGCACCAAACACTTCGGCCGCCTTGGTTACAGAACCGTCCGCTACGCGAACACCAACCACGTGCCCACGTACGAAGTTACACTACTGACCATTAAAATTGCTACACCAAGAAGAAATGAAGCTGATAAACGGGTATTCATTGGACAAATATATTATACTAGAACTCACATGTGATTACATTTTCACGCAATTTGGGTGCGTGGATCCTAAGAAATCAGTACGCAGAACAACCACCTCAGGCCGTAATAACGGCCTTGATAGGCCTGGGCATTGAGTCAAACAGAGCTTGGATTGCGTGTACAGGTATAGCTGCCCATGTAGCTTCAACACGATACCACAGTTCATCAAGAGTAGTGACTGTCTTATCGTGACGAGCCAGTTGCTCGGCCACCACTGACCAGACGTCTTCAATTGGTGAGAGATCCGGAGAATGTGCTGGCCAGGGCAGCAGTCGAACATTTTCTGTATCCAGAAAGGC